>NC_082649.1:23200215-24450215 GCF_028023285.1 Balaenoptera ricei
TATTTTCTCCTCCTTCTAGGAAACCCCTTCTGAATGATGTCGCATCTTGGCAGGGTGGAGAAGAGCCTGGTTGGCCCAGAGACTGGTCCTCGGGGATGTCGCATCCATCAAGTTGCACACTCACTGGCCTCTTTGCTGTGGGGACATTCCAATCTGCACTTGCAGGGATGCTCTGAATTCCAAACAGGATCAACCTCTCTTCTGTCACCTACTTAGTCTCTCCCTTTCCCCAGCCCCTTCCTTCCTCTCCCCCTTTACGCTGCCCACATATTTCTGCTCCTTGGTCTGTCTTCCGTCTGGAAACCCTCTCTGGCTACAACCGGGCAGCCGCTCTCCTCTCCAGCAGAGGGCACCTGTGCTGCAGAGTGACACAGACAAGAGGGTCTCCGCCATGAACTGGAGACCAGGAACCTCCTCACGGCAAATTATAGCACACCAACTTTGCAATGGTGGTTGTTTCTTCCAAGATCTCAGCCCTGCTGGGAAGGAGCAGGAAAAGCCCAAAACATCCAAGACAGCGCCAAGTGACCTGCACAGTGAGGACATGGCGAGCCCTAACCAAAAACAGGAGATGGGGAGAAACCCACAGAACACTGGCCAGAGCTCCATCTTGCCCTGGGCAGCCTACCGAGGTGCCAGGGGAGCAAGGGATGACAACTGGGCCACACACCTGCTTTAAAATGCCTCCCCTTCTACATCTGGTCCAGAGGGGTCCCTCGGACTCTCTCCCCCACTCATCCTTTTTCTCCCATCTTCATACCTATTGGAGTGTCCACTGTTTTCTTCAACAACTACTACTTGATGGTCTATGAGACACAAAGAAACAAGCTGGGTGCTAATTAATAATACTACAAGTTTCCACGTGCCACCCCTTGTCCCTTTTCCTTTCTGTATTTCCTTCATTATTCTTTCACCTCTCTCTTCCTCTACCCCAGTCTTCTTACCCTGGAGGTCAGCCCTCAGGAAAACCAAACAGAGAAAGACCTCGGGTGGAAAGGCCATTTATTTACATTCCAAGACCTTCACTGCCTTATCTGCTTTCTTTCCTCTGCTGCCTTCTCCCCTCCCTTCCTTCCCTCTCCTGAGGGTATGGATCCAGGAGAAAGATCCATCTCCTCCCCTGCCACAGTGGAGGCATGGGGAAAGAAGCCAAGCCACTGACCCAGGATCGCCCAGCATTTATGGGGACTGCCCAGGCAGATCCCCTTGCCCCTGTAGCCCCCCCAGTGACCCAGAAGGTCCTCTTTCTCCCCAAAGCAGACGTCGCAGATAGGGCAACAGTAGAGCTTCTGCTTCCAGTGAGTCTGTTGGTGCCTGACCAGCCCAGAGAATAAAGTGAAGGACTTGCCGCAGTGGAAGCAGCGGTTGGACTGCTCTGTGAAGTGGGCCTTCTGGTGGCTGGAGAGACAGATTTTCTTGCTAAAAGTCAAGGGACAATGAGGGCAAGAGAAGACCTTGAGTCTTGAAGGCTTTCCTGGGTGAGAGCTGGACTTGGTATCCAGGCGGGCGGCTCTCTTGTTGGCTGCCTGGGTCCTGGTCACAGGCTCTGGGGTTGTAACGACTGGGAGCTGAGCCTTCCCAGTGATTACCTGGTTCTTGGTCGCAGGTGCCTGGCTCCTGTCTATAGGTGGCTGGGTCTGAGCCTCGGGACCCGTGGTTTTAAATGAGGGTCCTTGGGTCCCGGCCACTGGTGCATTGTTCGCAGTTGCCAGCCCCTGGAATCCAGCTGTGTTGTCTGGAATCTTCACGATATGCTTCTGGTTTCCAGCCCCCAGCTCCTGGCCTTGGTGTATCTTCTGGTGGCGTTTGAGCTCTGACTGGTCCCGAAAGCACTTCCCACAGAAGGGACACGAATGGGGCCGGTAACCCAGATGGACACGGCGGTGACGGCTCAGTCCAGAAGCATCACAGTAGGTCTTGTCACAGAGTGAGCAGCAGAAGGGCCTCTCCCCAAGGTGCTTGCGCCGGTGGTAGCTGAGGTCTTTGGGGTTCAGGAAGGACTTCCCACACTGGCCGCAGCTGTGAACAAACTGGTGGTTGTAGAGGCTGGAGCGCTTGCTGAAGCACCTGCCACAGGTATGGCAGGTAAAGGGTGGCCCAGCCCAGGATGCTGGGAACACTGGTGTCCTGTCCAGGGACCCAGCTGGAGCAGAGGATGGGCCTGCCCTTCTGCGAGCAAGGGAGACCTTCTTGTCATCGCTATTTCCCTCATCTCCCAAACTCTGACTCTGTTCTTGAAGTTCCTCTCTCGTGCCTCCTGTATGGAATGAGGAAGAATAGCGAGATTCACCACGACAACCCTGACACAAGCTCTCCCTTCAGTCGAAGCGACTTCCCCTCTTTCTGCCCTCCCTCTCCCACCTGACATTCACACTCACTCTTAGACCTCAGAGGCCAGAGATAAGAATAAACTTTTTCCAATTAAAAGCAAATAAAAATTTAACTGGAATCTTCCAACAATATCAGAGATCAAAATTTTAACATTTCTTGAAATCCATTTCCTTTCATTTTCTTTTGTTTTTAAATTGAAGTATAGTTGATTTACCATGTGCGTTAATTCCTCTCATTTTCAATTTTGTTCGTACTCCCAGACACCCCAGATACCCACAGGTGACCTCATAATACATCATGCAAATTGGGACACTTGAGTGACGGAAGGTGCTATTAACAATCAAGCTAGGATGAGAAGCATAAACCAGGACTGTCCTGGCAAACCAGGAGCGAGGTCAGCTCAGACTTAAATTTCTCTCAAGTCTTTATTCTACTCTTAAGAACAAGTCTCCCCTGGTCCAACTCAGCATCAAGCTCGTCTCCCTTCCCTTTCTTTTCTTTTGGAAAGGACTTTAAAAAAAAATTTTTTTATTTACTTATTTATTTTGGCTGCGCCAGATCTTAGTTGCAGCATGTGGGACTTAGTTCCCCAACCAGGGATCAAACCCGGGCCCCTTGCATTGGGAGCATGGAGTCTTACCCACTGGACCACCAGGGAAGTCCCGGAAAGGACTTTTTAATCAAGGCGGTATCACTGACATAAGCAACTGACATGGAATCTCTCCATCTCTAGAAACTGAAGATATTCATTTGTCCTGACTGGCTTAGATACTCATCTTCTTGAAGCCAGGGGACTTGAGCAGATGATGTCAAGGTTTCTTCCAGCTCCACGTCTGACCAGGCAGGAAGGATGCAGGCTAGGAGTGGGTATGCAGACCCCGATCCTCTTAGTCATTTCCATCCTCCCAAGGCATGTCCTGGGTCCTTTTCACCCTCCTCTCTCCTTTGCAATTCTTACCTGAATGAAGGCCTTCTCCGTTTGGGGGACGGAGATCTGCTCTCCACTGTTTCTCTTCTTGTTCAAACTTGGCGATCAGATCTGGATTAGACAGAAAGATTCTGACTGGGGAGTGGGAAGGAGAGGAAGAGTTGAGGTCCCAGGCTTGGCCCCTTCACACCTGATGGGGACAACAGGCTACCTTCTTCCGTTATATTTGGTTTAAGAGCCATAATCTGGGACACTTACGTGCAGGGAGGAGAGACACAAAAGGCCAGCTCTTAACAAAGTGCCTGGTACATAATAGGAGTGACTCAGTAAATACTAGTTGGATGAATAGGCAGATTTGCACACTTTGAGAACATTATCATCATGTTACAAGCCTTATCTTTGCCTTCATGCAAGCTTTCATTTCTTCTTTCACCCTGAGCCTAGTAACCCAGATCTTGCATACCTGGAACGTATAGAACCAAGGATCAGTGAAGCTAACTGTGAGCTGATCTACCTGCCCAGGGAAACAAGATGTTCCAGAGCCCTGGGACAGAGGGCTTGTGAGGAACCCCAGCCTCTTACCCACAGACATCAGGTTTCTGAAGGTCTCTGACATAACGTCCTGGTAGAGTACCCTCTGACTGGCATCTAGACATTCCCACTCTTCCTGGGTGAAATTCACTGCCACATCCTCAGAGGTGACTGGCTTCTGGAAGAACAGGAGAGATTCAGAGAGTCTGTATATAGACAGACAGACATCCAGTCTCAAGATTCAGACAACTAAGAGAAAAAGAAAAACATGGAAGGAAGGGAGAAATAGGAAAAGACAAGTACAAAGCCAGCAACTTTAATGTACAGACAGGAAAGGAAGGATGGAGAGGAGGGAAGAACAATGTGGGAGGAGAAAGGAGGGGTATATACTGAATATAAGTAGGAAGAACGCAAAGGAAAAAGGCTGCCACTCTGATGAATTTCAGCAGGTACTCCTTCAAGGATGCCAGCGTGGTGTGGAGTCTGAAAAAAAGTCCTTGAAACCCCTTCTCCTGGGTGCTGTTCAGCTTGGAACACTCTTGAGATTCCATTTGTTCTGTAGACAGGATAATGGATGAAAGAGCTCCTGGAGTCCAGGACCCAGTCCCTCCCTCTGTCTCTCGCTTGGTCTCCTCACCTTCACCCACGCCTTCCACCAGCATTCTCCCTTCACGGCTTCCTGCAGGGCCTCCTCATCCACCTGAGGGAGCAGCTTCTGTACAGTTTCAATTGGCTTCAGCAGGTCAAACACCTTCTCTTCCCTGATGTCTCTTTCTAGCTTTATCCACTCCTGGCCTGGCCCCCAAGGCTGACTGGGCTCCTTCCTGGGGCTGTCTACCTCCCAGTGACTGAGCGGATGGAGAGACTTTGAAAAGGCCCCAGGGTTTGATGTGGCCTCTGGTGGCAAAGGTATCTGCTCCAGGGGGCTGTCTTCCTTCTTTGTCCTGCTGTCCAAATTCTCCTCTTCCACAGCTGAGAACATCTCTGATTCCCTCCAAGCCTAGGCCACAGAGTTCAGGAAGCTGGTCACCCTTGGCTCAGCACCCACTGTTCAGTAACACCAGGTTGGGGCTCTGAAGGCGTCGTCTGCCTTCTGCTTCACCCTGTTTCTAGCCGCTGGCTGGTGCCCACCTCTAGGAACCTGAGGTCAGAGAGAAATCATATCAGCAAGAGGGGGAGTGAGGAACAGCAGTTTCCTAATTTGGTCAGGGAACACCAAGAGTTACTGAACCCCTGCTTTGTACCTAAAACCCCTCAGCACTGCCCCATGAGGTAATGATTAATGACCCCATTTTAAGGAACCTAAAGTACAGAGATGCTAAGTAATGTGCTCAAGGATACTCCCGGTCCACAGCAGAGTTTGTGTTCAAAGCCTTGACTCTACCACTGAGGACGTGATTTCCGCTGTCCCAAAGCCCTCTCTAGAGCAACAGTACGGTATTCTGGAAAGAAAGCACGTGCCTGAGGTAACCAGCCCTGGATCTGTCACAAACCACCTTGTACAAGTTTCTTCATTCTGATCTGGTTTCACTGGAAAATGAGATTAAAGGAGACTCTCTAAAATCCCATCCAGGACCCAAAAATATACGATTCTGTGGATTTTTAATACATACAGATCCTTGTAAAGAATGATAATAGAGGGACTTCCCTGGTGGTCCAGTGGTTAAGAGTCCTAGCTCTCACTGCAGGGGGCATGGGTTTGATCTCTGGTCCAGGAACTAAGATCCCACATGCCTCGAGGCATGGCCAAAAAAAAAAAAAAAAAGAATGATAATGGTAACAACCCAACAGCAAATGCTTCTGCAGGGCTCCCAAGGAGCCCGGCGCTGGGCTGCCTGCCTAGCCCAGGAAGTTCCTGCTCTGCCCACACGTGGCTGAACTCCCACCTCCTCCTACTGACAGCCACTCACCCGGCTTCTCCTCCCTCCAGATGGAATGAAAAGAATGAAGACATAAAAACCTGTTGACTTTCTTCCTTTCACTTTTTCTGAAAGGTGGTAGAATTGAAAATGCCAGCAAGGAAAAGGGCATTCAACAGTGGAGTCAGTGGGATCGCTAAAAAGAAAGCTGGCAGGAAAGGTGCATTCCTGGGAGGTGAAGTTGAGTCCCTCCTTCCCTCCCTCCCTTCCTTTCTTTCAAGACCATCCACGATCATTGCATGAGAGGGGCAGGTCTGGATTATTCTCCTACTCTCCAGCCAAACACAATGAAAGTAGCACTTCAAAACAGTCTCAGTAATAGTATCCTCAAGGTCCTGGCTTTCCTGTTCTCCCGCAGGAAAGACCCACCCCTGTCAGTCGTTCTCAAAAAGCATTTGCTGCGGGTTGTAGCCTGAGGCCCTCGGTCCAGATTCTAAGCTGGTTCTCCGGTTTGGGAAGGGAGCATGACTATGGAGACTGAAATTTCTGGCAGCTGCTGCCTGCCTCTGGCACTTTTACCTCGATAGTACTTTCTACATCCACACGCCCCAGAGCTCAAGCCGGCTGGGCCGCGATGGAAAGAGGCTGGATATAACTCAACAGACTTTCCGCGCAGATCGGTTTATCTGTTGCCGGCCCGTCCCTGCCCTTCCAGAATGTAAATCCCTCGAGGAAATGTGTCGCCATTTTCCAGTTCTCTGAGTCCACCCAATCTCTCTCTAACCCCAAACCCGTCCATGGTTTCCCATAGCAATTCTGAGGACGACTGAAATCCCCACCACACCTGCCAGGCTTCGTGGGGTCCGCCCTCGCCGCCCCCCACCCCGGTGTTCCAGCCACTACTGTTTTTTGCCCTTCAGCCAAGCAAAACGACCCTCGGGATTTGCCCTTCTCACCCGGTCTTCGGGTCTCTGCTCTGTCCCTCAAGGACCCTTTGCAGCTCCTGCCCAGCTCTGCCGGACCAGATCGCGAGCCCACAGGGCGTACCTCCCGTCACTGCGCGCGCAGCCCCACACTCCGGTCTCGGGGCCTCCCGCGGGCAGGGACGGAGAGTTTCGCTCACCACTGCGTGGCACGCTCGTTAATACCCACTGGTTGGGGTTTCTGTGCCCTGAACTGGTCCCGTTGACTGGGACGGCACTGCCCGATGCCTGTCTGCCCCGAAACTTCGTTGCTGCGATCCCGACTTTTTCAGCACGTGCCAGGAGCCCGTCCTCTTCGCCGAGTCCCCCACGCGGCCGGAGTGGTCGGCGCCCTGGGCCATACCCTAACCCAGGTTTCCCCATGGGCCCCAGGGGTTGGAAGCTCCCCTCGCCTGCCGAGGTCAGGGGCGGAAGGTTGCGGGACAAAGACCCTTCACTAACTTCCACCACCGCGAGCTCAACTCCCCGCTGTCCTACTCACCCGCCGCTGCCGAGGACCGGGACTTTGGGACGTAGGGTTTCCGAGTGGCCAGCGGCGAGCCCGCTCCACCCCAGCGCACGTTTACCGGCTGCCCACGACCCCGTCCCGGCCCCACCAGGGCCCAGCACCGGCCCCGCTCTCCTCGCCTGTTTCCGAAAGGCCACCATGCATCCTGCCGGGTTAAGCTTGTGGGCCCGCCAAGGTCAAGAGTTCACAGTCTAGGAAGCTTAAAAGGACGAGGACCCGCCCCGCCCCACTAGCCCATTCCTCCTACCAATTGCAGCCGCTGGTCCCACCTAGCGCTCGGATCTCATTCCCAGTCTTAATTTAGTCTTGGGGGAAAAAAGGATTAAATTACCTCTGATCAAAACACATAATCACCAACCACCATCACCTAGAGCCCAAAGGAGAAAAATGAGACCTTTACGCGCTCCCAGAAAGAGACCTGGAGGCACACAGCACCTTAAAAAAGCAAAGGCAGCACTGCCTTGGTGGCGCAGTGGTTAAGAATCCGCCTGCCAATGCAGGGCACAGGGGTTCGAGCTGTGGTCCAGGAAGATCCCACATGCCACAGAACAACTAAGCCCGGGCGCCACAACTACTGAGCCTGTGCTCTAGAGCCCACAAGCCACAACTACTGAGCCCGTGAGCCACAGCTACTGAGCCTGCGCGCCACTACTGAAGCCCGCACGCCTAGAGCCCATGCTCTGCAACAAGAGAAGGCACCTCAAGGAAGAGAAGTCCCTGCTTGCTGCAACTAGAGAAAACCTGCAAGCAGCAAGGAAGACCCAATGCAGCCATAAATAAATAAAATAAAATAAATTAATTTTAAAAAGAGAGAAAGAAAGAAAAGTGAAGGCAAACCGCTGTGACTTAAATGATGACAGCAGACAGAGGTAGGGGAGCAGAGAGGACATGTTCAGGTAAAGTTCTACTTACCTTGGCCACTTACCCAAACCGAGTTTGACCTTTCTCAGTAATGCCTTTTTTTTTTTTAAATCACCTCAGTGGAAATCACATTTATTTCCTTTCCACTTAATTAGCATTTACCATATACCATTTTGTATCATGATCATATTTTATATTTCACATTGGCGTGGGGTTTTGCAATTTACAAAAAAAACTTGTAAACATAGCCTCCATTAAATCCTCACAAACATCTTGTGAGGTAGGAATTTGTTATTCTGTCTTCACAGATGAGGAAACAGGCTCAGAGATGTTGAGCCTTGTCAAAGTGCACATCTGGTTGTACTGGGACAGGAAACCAGACCCCCTGCTTTCAAGTCTGTACACTGGAGTCTTGGATCCATGGTTAGTACTGGATGGCTGGCAGATGCAGGTTTTAAATCTCTTAGTGTTCCCAAGGTACCTGACCCTGTGATCTGCCCTTGTGGACAGACCATTCATGTGGGTGGGCTGAGGAGGCTCCCACAGAGTCAAATGGAGACAGTAGGCTGGTGGAGACGGTGATGGAGGCAGCCTGTGCTCAGTGGCACCCCTTAGGGTTTTGGACCTGCCACCTTCCTAACATGGTTACTGGGTACACTCATCTTGAAAAGCAGCATCAGCTTGCTACTGGGCTCCTATCAAAACTAAACCCCTGACCCATGGAGGCCTTCTGACACTCTAGCTTAATGCTCACATTTGGGGGTAGGTCAACTTGGACTCAACTTCTAACAAAGTGGGAAGGATCCAATAATCCTCATTTGGAAATGGTATATTTAAGGATGTGGCTGGCCTGGCTTCAACATCTCTACTTTACATGGAAAAGTGGCAGATATCCCTCTGGGAAAAACTTTATCCCCTACTCTGCCAACTGAAGCAAAGCTGCTGGTCCCATGGGGCTCTCAGTTCACAGAGATTCCCCTAAATGCCTGGCCCTGGTTCACTGCGGTTCGGCTAGGCTGAAACCCAATGCTGTCCCTGGCTGATGCAGCCATTCAATCTCATTGCCACTGATGCAGAGCCAAAAATGGATGTTGTCGCTCCTCTTGGTGGGTAGAACACAAGGCCATTTCATAGCTCTTGCCAATAACCTCGTTGATCAACCTTCCTATAATTTTACTGACTCTTGTGCTGTTGCCTACCTATGTGGTATGCCACTTGAAAAACTAGACTGGTGAGACATCTGTCTTTGGAGCTGCAAACTGTGGAAATAAACCATAACTGCTTATCTAACCATCTGGGTCACTCAGGTGAATGCCCACAAGAAGAGCCTCGTTGCTGATGGAATTGACTGGAATCAAGCTGCTGATGGAAACATGTTTTGTGAAGACAGTCCCCACTGCTGCCTGAGTCCATCATCATACCAGACATGGCAAGACATTCACCATCATAGACTGGGCACACAGTAAAGGACTCAGTTTCTGATTTGGACTTGCAATTACTGCCAAAAGTTGACTTGTCTTACGATGAGGGAGGCCACATAGCAAGGGGCATTGTCCTCATCTGCTCCTGGCAGATGGACTTCATTGGCTCTTTGACCCCCTCAAGGGCTATCAGCGGCGCCTCACCACTGTTGACACTGTAGGGTACAGTGCTGTTATTCTAGCCCAGCCTTCTCCATCCATACCATTGTGCCCCTTGAAACTAATCTGTGCCATGTTTTTGGCCTCCCAGGAAATGCAGCAATGGTTTGCCTTTTATTTGCCTATGCTAAATGGCCTTGCTGATCTGCTTACTATCCCCCTTGAAGGATAAAATGTACTCCTGTTCAACCTTACTGTAATTTGTAGTGCTACTCCAATGAAAGACTTTATAATTAGTTCTATTTAAAACAACATGCCAACCTTGTACACCTTATATCCTGAGGCTCAATTTTCAAGCCACTATGACTTCCATGGTTAAAGATAATATCAGGCATGCTTTAATGAGTTCAAATTCTTATCTCATGTAACTGAGTCAGTATGAGGGTTATAGTAATTATCTGCTTTGTCTCCTGCCCCTGTGACCTGGTAAGTTTTGTTTCTATTTTGGACTTTCTTAACCCTCAACTATTGGCTCAGCTCAGCCTAAGACTCAGACTTGTCCCATCCCTAGTGGAACCCAATTCAATAGTTCTACGTCCTGGATTTGTCAGTGCTTCTATTCCTATTCGTGTGTTTTATCCTGAGTCTTATAACTGTTTGTTTATCTTATTCCTTTGATACCCTACTCCTGTTCCTTAAATGGGTTCCATTGGTTTCCTGCCTGATCTCCAACTTCTAAGGACTGTTGCTCTTCCTTGGCCTCTTGTTTTCTGTGTCATGCATTCTTACACTTGAATTGTTGATCCCTCTTGTTGCCAAATGCCTATCGGGTCTTCTGCCTGTTGTTGGCACCTTCTCCTTTTCATTCCACCCTTAACTGTCCATTGGATTTAGCCACACGGAGCTCTTTGCTGATGACTCCCCAAAAAGGGATTTGGTGGATTGATGGGCACTGAAACTAGAATGCAGGGAGCTGGTATAGACTTTCTAAGGGACTTGGCTTTAAAGGAGTGCAAAGAAATAGCATAGTAGCTTATTTATTCTTTTTAAAAATTTTTTTGGCTGCACCACTCAGTTTGTGGGATTCTTCCCTGACCAGGGATTGAACCTGGGCCCTCGGCAGTGAGAGCACAGAGTCTTAACCACTGGACCACCAGGGAATTCCCACGTAGTAGTAGCTTATTTAGATGGGAGAGATTTGAGTACATTTAAAGGTCAAAAGGATGGTCCAGCAGTGAATATCTTCATGGTAAACAATTACCAACAGTTATGTATTAGGTTACTTTTCAATCCCACTCAACTCAAAGGCTGTATCATTACCCTATTGATTTGAATTTCTAAGTCTTTTGCCTCTGCATCCTGAGGAACCACATCTTTGCAAGGTATAAAATCTAAAGCTGCAACATGATGATGGAAGACCAGAGAACAGATAGGACAAAAAAGTCTGCATGAGGCAAATCAGGTGGGTAGGAATGAGATTTTCGTATGTGTCCTGGTCAAATTCCAGAAGGAGCAAAGGGAGGGCTAGTTTCTGAACCCAATTTAAGCAACTTCAGCCACCTCATTTCCACACAGAATTTGCCTACAGTGCTTTTTGAATCTCTTCATGGGATTAAGGAGCATCTCAAATATAAAGGAAACTAAACTTATACTAATGTAAGTAAGCAGTGATCTATTATACCTGCAAATATTGTCAAAGACAGAAAATGGATTGTGGGATTGAAGTCTAGAACACAGGAGTTATATTTATCTAGTGCCATGCTGTACAATACAGCAGTCACTTGCCACATGTAGCAATTTAAAATTAATGCAAATTAAGTAAAATTAAAAATTCAGTTCCTCAGGTGCACCAGCCACATTTCAAATGCTCAGTAGCCACATGTGGGAAATGGCTGGCTACTGTATTGAAGAGCAAACCTATAGAACAGTTATATTATCGCATAAAGGTCTATGGGACAGTGCTGATCTAGCAATATCCTGGGTAAAGGGTGTCCTGCTAATACAAAAGGGTGGGCATAGGATTATCACAACTTAAGTATAATATTCCTTAGGCCATCCAGTTTCCATTTCTCTGATTCTCTACTCATCAATTCTGAACCCCAAATTTCCAAACTTTTGGAGGACATCTATTTGAGAGAAGGTGAGTTTGGTTACCTATGAGCAAATCCAAACATTGGGAAGGTCTTGCTTAAGTGGGTGACTGAAAGTGACAAAATATGGAGCTGGAAGAAACATGAGAGATTACTACACTCCATTCTCTGACCTCCTTCCTCCTCACCCTGCTCACCTAGGCCAGGTTAGATGTCCCTCCTCTGTACACACATGTCCCTCCTCTGTACATACCTGTGCATACCTCTATCATAACCCTATTTTACTATCTGTTTTTAGAGTGATCTATGCCACTAGTTGTAAACTAGCCAAGGGCAGGGATATCTCTTTATTCATCTCAGTGACTAACAATGCCTGGTACATAGGAGGTTCTCAAACTTAAGTTTCTCATACAGAGAAATTGTATGGTACAAGTTAGACTTTTACGGCCTGGTTAGCAGTTCCCCGATACAGGTATGAATGGAAAATAAAAGACCACATAGTGACCTATAGCAATCTCATCAAGATAACCTTTGAGGTTGCGGGCAGGGGGACTGGAAGAGGCAGATAAGAACAATTCCTTATTCACCATCTTTGTCCAACCCAGGTCTTTCCAACTGGGAAACCCAGCATTTATGAAACATCTAATACATGCTAATGCTTCACAAAAATGAAATTCTCCTATAAATGCTATGAACTATTATTTTCCCACTTTACAGATTAGGAATGAACATCAAAAAGGATAAGCAACTTGAACAAACACAAGGCAACTAAAAATAGCCAAGCTAGTTTTAAAGTCCAGAACTATCTGACACTTCTGTATCAGATATAAATGGGAAAATAGTCACTGAACCCTGTAGAAGAGAACTAGCATTAAAAAAAAAAAAAAAAAAAAAAGGTTCATTTAAGAGACATGACTTTGTCATGAAATCACTGAATCTTTTATTTTTCCTATTTGACTTCTCAAAAAGGGTGGCATAGTTAAGAATCTTCTTTGATATGGCTTGATAATTGTATTGTCTTCTCTATTCTGAGACTTTTCCATAAGAATATTCACTTTAATCCGACTGCTACTGCATGGCTGGAAAAGTGGATATGCAATAACACTTTCATACTCTTTTATCTCTTTCTTTACACTCTCATGCTTCTCACGTACAGGAGGCAGGCTCTGGTCTTTTCTCAAGATTCCTTCCTTGAGTTTTTGCTGTACAAGTTCTCTCCCTCGAATCATGCGTTCCTGGTGAGCTTTAATTTGCATCTGTTCCCTCTCATTTACCTGCTTTCTTCTCTGTGCGTTCTGGATGCCATGTACTTCTGGCACAATTTTGGGCAATTTTATTTCAGTAGGGCGTGGTGGTAATTGTCTAAATGTTTTATTCTTAAACTCTCCGACCTGTCCTGCTCGATATATGTGCATTTCTACATGTTTCACTTCTCTCTCAGGTACCAAATAATATCGTTTTTGTCCTTCTATGCTTTGGGTTGTTTTCCCCTCCAATCTCTTCTTGATTTC
Organism: Balaenoptera ricei; assembly: GCF_028023285.1. Classification (NCBI taxonomy): domain Eukaryota; kingdom Metazoa; phylum Chordata; class Mammalia; order Artiodactyla; family Balaenopteridae; genus Balaenoptera; species Balaenoptera ricei. The sequence continues at coordinate 23,213,398 of NC_082649.1, forward strand.
ATTGCCTGTCTCTTGTTCTTTCATCATTTCCATTATTCTTTTATTATAATAAGACTCTGCTTTGGCAAGCCAGTAGTCAAGAGAAAGACCTTGCTCCCTACAGAGTGTTTCATACTCCTCTTGATATTTTTGAATTATCAGTTGTCTTGCTGCTATTGTATGCATGCCACCTAGATTCTGTCAAAGTGAGGTACAGAATTTTAAAATATGACCATCTTTTTACTTTGAACATATTTAAACAGGAGCTTACGCTCACTATTGACACCAAGAAAGGACCATGGTCTTTCATTAATTTCGGAGTAATAGTGATTTTACTTCTGTCATTCCTAGGTGAGCCTGTGAGCTCTGAAAGTTGGAGTTCTCACCACCAAAATCAGTAACTAGTTTTTTAAAAACATAGGGTTGGGAGTTTTAAAAATAATGCTTTGTTTTGCAAGTAAAGATTTAACTGGAAAACATTTGCCACTGTGGACACACTACTGGAAAGTGTCACTTGGACGGAAGGGTTTTAAACCTAACTTTCCTTCTCCTAGTCATTTCAAACTGTATGATGTTAAGATAATTTATTTACCAAGATTTTTTTCTCCAGTGGGGACTGTTGACCTGCAGCAATCCTAGGGTCTTTAGATACTTTAGCCCAGGCCAATCTGTAAGACAAAAAAGCAAAGGTAGATTAGAATGTGAGAGATGTCAGAACAAATCTGCTCTCATACTGACTGAACCAAAAAACCCAATTGTTTTGGTCATGGCCAAGGGTATTTCCCTCAGAAAGAAAAAACCTGGTAATAGGTAGGACTACAGCAGGGCCATTTCCCAATGGGAAACCACTACATTCCTATGGTAACGAATAATGAATGCTCTTTTAATAAGAACATATAAATAAGAGTACATACAGTCATCCCTCGGTATCCACGGACACCCCCACCAAGGTCCCTTGGTTCCAGGACTCACCACCCCCACCCTAGATACCAAAATCCATGACCTAGTCCCTTATATAAAATGGCACAGTATTTGCATACAACCTGAGCACATTCTCCTGTACACCTTAAATTATCTCTCGATTACTTGTAATACCTACTACAATGTAAATATTATGTAAATAGTTGTAAATACAATGTAAATAGTCATAAGTACAATGTAAACACTATGTAAATAGTTGCCAGTAAGTGGCAAATTCAAGTTTTGCTTTTGGGAACTTTCGGGAGTTTTTTTTTTTTTCAAATATTTTCCACCCACAGTTAGTTGAATCTGCAGATGGGGAACCCTCAGATATAAAGGACCAACCATAATCCTTTCATATAAACTTAAAGCATACTTCTCCTGTGGACTCAACATGAACCATTCTGAATCCTGTACCAGGGATTGGGCAAGGGAAGAGACAGGCTCCTTGGTGAAGCTTTGCCCAAGCACATCTATGACAGATTGCTCAGTCCCGCTGCCTCCTTTGTCTTCTGAGATAATTCTAGACTTCAGTGTTATCAGTTCATTCTCTTTGTGCAGTTTCTTGATCCGGGCCCTCTCTGCCTCTATCACCACATACAGCATCTCTGCCCTATAATCTTTCGTTCTGAAATTCTGTTCTTATTTGACTGCCCACCCCTCTGCTTGCCTGCCTTATTCTGCCAATCATCCTTCACCTTAAGTCCATTATGAGACCATTCCCTGTTGATCCGCTTGGAATGAGACTCTGTGGTTACTCTGGGTTTATTTATAGGACAGGCTGATGGCAACACAAGTGAAGACTACCAACTTTTTGTGTGTCATCCCTGGTCTAATCTGAGCTCACTGTGAGGTCGTATTTAAGCCACTGAGGATGCCTGGCATCTCATCTCTATGCCTTTATTTATACCATTTATGGTTTAGAGCATGGGCTTTGAAGCCTTACAGGGCTATGCTTGAATCCTAATTCCACCACTTCCCAGTGTGTGACTCAGGGCAAGTAACTTAGTCTCTCTCTAAATCAGTTTCCTCATCTACAAAATGGAGATATAAGACCAAAATTTGCCTCTTGGAGTTATAAAGAACAAATGAGAATTAGATTAAAGAGCCTGGCAAAATGCTTGATATATGGTAAGTTCTCAATAAATGGCAGTTGGGGCTTCCCTGGTGGCACAGTGGTTAAGAATCCGCCTGCCAATGCAGGCGACACGGGTTTGAGCCCTGGTCCGGGAAGATCCCACATGCCACAGAGCAACTAAGCCCGTGCGCCACAACTACTGAGCCTGCGCTCTAGAGCCCATGAGCCACAAATACTGAGCCCACTGCCACAACTACTGAAGCCCATGTGCCTAGAGCCTGTGCTCCGCAACGAGAGGCCACCACAATGAGAAGCCCGCGCACTGCAACAAAGAGTAGCCCCCGCTCGCCACAACTAGAGAAAGCCCACGTGCAGCAACAAAGACCTAATGCAGCCAAAAAAATAAAATAAAATAAAAATTAAAAAAATTAAAAAATAAATGGTATCCATCCTCCACAGGTCAAGCCCTGACTATAAAGTCTTTCCAGTCTACTCTATGTAACAGTGATTTTTGCCACACTATGAATATGAACACACATTTTTTTATTTCTACAACTCATTTGAAAATCATGGTTTCCACTGTGCTATCTGTATCCATATATCACTTTTAACATTTTGATAATGAAATTCAGACTCATAAAGAGTTGGAACTATAATTTTTCAATCTAAAAATACAATGATCTATCTATCATATCAGAAAGGATCTGATAACAAATACTGGATCTCACTGACCTTTTGGGCATATTCTTATTTGCCTGACTACATATACCTATTTTGAGATTTTAAAAATATGACCACCTTACTTTTATTTCTCTGTACATAGTATCTAGCACAGTACTTAACATTAGAGTCTGTAATCCCAAATTCTCAAAATTAATGATTTGTTGATTGGTGATTATCCTCATCACATAATATCTGAGTATCTTTCTCTCTTACATTCCCCATAACACTGTATCTTTTTATTAAAACATTTACCAGTCCTCTTTGTAGTGTACAGGCCTATTTGTTTTATATGCCTATCCTGGGCTCTCACATTTTGTCCTATAAGTGTACTTTCATTGCATTCTAATTACTCATTTGTACTCCTTAAGGTCAGAGACCGTAGTTTTCAGCTTTGCAGCCCCAACTTCAGCTCGAAGACTGACATAAGTGCTTAATAAATACGAACTGAACAGATTGTGAGCTTTTGTTGGGAAAGGGCCATGCCTTATAATGCTTAGTTCCTTTACTGCATTAGGACAGTATTCAACTCATGGTAGATCTTCACTGAATTTTGTCAAACTTTAAAAGGAAAGTTGGGGAGAAAAGACGGCTAATTTCAATTTCCACTTTCAAAGGCGAAAGACACACAGAGAAGAGAGAATAAAAACTTGCCTACCATCACGGGCTCAGCAACAGACCTCTCCTTGTAGGACAAATTATTATGAGGCTTGTCACTCTCCAGTAGCTTGCTCAGAGTTTTAATCCCCTCACTACTGTGAGTGTTTCCATTATTGCAGAGAGAAGTAGATCAAAGCCTCTCTCTAGGAGAGATCACAGCTTGTCTCGTTCAAAGGAGAAAATAGTGATGGCTCCACAACATTTATATGTAAGGAGCTTAGCACAACTATCAGGTTGAGCGGGGCTGGAGGGACGGGAAGCGAACTAGGAAACTCATCTAGAAGCTGTCCCTTCAGGACAACAAGATTCTATACTTCAGGGACTTCCCTGGTGGCGCAGTGGTTAAGAATCCACCTGACAATGCAGGGTACATGGATTGGATCCCTGGTCTGGGAAGATCCCACATGCCGCGGAGCAGCTATGCCCGAGCGCCACAACTACTGAAGCCGGCGCGCCTAGAGCCCGTGCTCTGCAACAAGAGAAGGCACCACAACAAAGAGTAGCCCCTGCTTGCTGCAACTAGAGAAAGCCCGCACACAGCAACGAAGACCCAACTCAGCCATAAATAAATAAATAAATTTATTTTAAAAAAAAGACTCTATACTTTATTTTTTATTTATTTATTTTTGGCTGCATTGGGTCTTCATTGCTGCACGCGAGCTTTCTCTAGTTGCGGCGAGCGGGGGGCTACTCTCTGTTGTGGTGCGCGGGCTTCTCATTGCGGTGGCTTCTCTTGTTGCGGAGCACGGGCTCTAAGCATGCAGACTTCAGTAGTTGCGGCACGCGGGCTCAGTAGTTGTGGTTCGCAGGCTCCAGAGCGCAGGCTCAGCAGTTGTGGCACACGGGCTTAGTCGCTCCACGGCATGTGGGAATCTTCCCCCACAAGGGCTCGAACCCGTGTCCCCTGCATTGGCAGGCGGATTCTTAACCACTGTGCCATCAGGGAAGCCCAGATTCTATACTTTAGATGGTAGGTTACAGATGAATTAAAATAGCAAGATTTAAAAAATACTTGTCCTCATGTTTTATAAAAGATCAGGGAAATGTCAGCTGTCCACCTAAGGGATGACGATGATGAAGTAGAGTTGGTCCATGGGAGGTGGGGGACAAGGTGGAAGGGGGTCCGCAACTGAAAGCCAAACTCGACCAAGTCTTACTGAAATCCTACCCAAGGTTGCTCCCTTGACTAATGCTAACTTCCCTCATCTGGCAGGCATCTAAAGAGGAAGGAGTCCCAACCTCTTCTGCTCCGCCACCTCCAAAGTCCTGAGCCCCTTCCCAAGTGTCCTACTTCATCCCTGTTTCCTATTGTACCTAAGGACTAGATGTTCCTCCTCCGCCTTCACCCTCTCCACTTCCTGCCCCGTAAGAAGTCGACTCACCCCTTCCAACGGCCCAGAACAGTCCCGAAAGCACGCGAGCCAGGAGGGGCTCTGCAGAGAGCCCTTGCTTAGACCGCGAGGTCCAAGGAGCGCTAGAACTGTAACTCCCAGAATGTTTCGCTTTGTTTTTAACCACTGCCCGGCAGCTAAAGAAAAATATCAACTCGGGAACGGAGGAAGTAGTAGTTCTCTAGTCCAAAGAAATTAGTATTCAGTAAGGTTAGTACGATTTTTCAGGAGAAACGCTCCCCGCAACTGCGTCCCTTTAAAATTCGAGACCAATAAAATAAACACCCCAGTACTGGGTCCTGAGGGGAAAAATAACCGGAGGCGCATCTTCAATCACCTGTTTCCTTAGCCGACATCACAGAACCAGGCTGAAGGTGGCGCTAAAACTTTCCTTCAGAGAGGTTCCTCCCCCTCTCCAGGCTCTCGGGACCACGTTTGCGATTAATTATGACGTCACAGCCAATCGTGAGGCGGGACGCATCGACGCTCTAGCCCGCCGTGCTCTCACTGCTCCGCTGCCGCGTAGAGCAGGCCCTCTAGCCCGCGGAGCTGGCTGGTCCCTCACGCCAGCCCCAGATAAGCCCCTAAGTCGAAGTACCGGACCCGGGCTTGGAATTCCGGATATTTGGGCTCCTTGGTCGCAGAGGCCCAAGGTGTGCGTGGGAGAAGGGCTCGGGTTCTGTATGCTTAGGTCCAGGGACAGAGTATGAAGGACGCTTCAGTGGGGAGGGAGTTACTCTCTTTCTTTTATTAATACTCTCGTCCCCTTCCCAGCCCTCGACCACCTGTCCATCATGGACCTCGCCAGCACCTGCTCCAGCTTTCAGTCTGACCTGGATTTCTGTCCGGATTGCGGCTCAGTCCTGCCTCTTCCCGGAGCTCAGGATACGGTCGCGTGTACTCGCTGTGGCTTCTCCATCAACGTGCGAGGTGAGGGGCTCGTACGCAGCGGCCCCGGCAGAGGGCCCAGCGTGGAAGGGTCAGAGGCTTTAGGACCTCAAGATCGGTTGGATTGAAGAGGGGGACCTTAAAGCAGGGTATCAGGCACTTTTGGTCTTGGGTCGAAACCTGAAGGGAAGAATATAAGGCCTCCTGGCCTAACCGAGAGGGAGTTGTGGGTGTCAGCCCTCTCCACAACCAACTCTTACTGCCTGCGCAGACTTTGAGGCGAAGGTTGTGAAGACCTCAGTTGTGTTCCACAAACTGGGAACAGCCATGCCCATGTCGATGGAGGAAGGACCTGAGTTCCAGGGACCCGTGGTAAGTGAGTGACATGGAGGACTGGCCCCGTTAGGAGGGTGGGAAAGAAATGGAGGGGGGATTGCACAGATCTGGAGTGTTTTGTACCCAATTCTAAGAGGGAAGAGGGGGTCTTTAAAACAGCAGTGTCTGAGGAGTGTGATAGCCTGATGTCTGTGATCAGTAGGGGGAATTATTAACCCACCAGTTGCTTCCCAGGTTGACAGGCGCTGCTCTCGATGTGGGCACGAGGGAATGGCATACCACACCAGACAGATGCGCTCCGCTGATGAAGGGCAGACCGTCTTCTACACCTGTACCAACTGCAAGTGCGTATCCTTTCCCTCCCCTCTGCCCTTTCTCAGTCTGTTTGCTACCTAAACAAATCCAGCGATTTACTTTTTGTACTGAATAAACAGTTGTTTCCTTTGGTTCCATCCCTCATTTCTATACAGTTCAAGTAATAGGGAGATTTGTGGTCTTTTTTTTTTTAATTACACTTTTCTTATCCTTTTTATACCCAGTGAATTAAAGCTTTTAAGATATTTAAAAGGAAAGAAAAAAATACAGAAGGCAAGTATTGCTTGGTGATCAGTGTGTTATGTTGGAATCTTCCACTGCACTCAAGGTAGTTTTACTTTGGTGAGAATTACTCTTGAGTGATTTAAAGAACACGGAATAGTTTTAAGAACTCCTCTTTCTCTTTGGTGTTGTGCAGTTTCACTACAATATATCAAGATGTGGCTTTCTTTTATTTATGTGTTTGGGATTTGTTGGGCTTTCTGAAAGTAAGAATTGATTTTTTTTTCCAGCAACCTTGGAAAATTATCAGCCGTATCTCATTGAGTATTGCCATTCCCCTATGTTCTCAATTCTCACATTCTGGAGCTCTAATTAATTAGTTGTTTATTAGACCTTATCTTCTATCCTCCATTTCTCTCACCCTGTCTTTTATATTTTCCATCTCTTTTTATTCTGCCTCTGGGTAAATTCTTCTGGTCTTTCTTCTGGTTCACTAATTCTGTCTTCAGTTTATTTCAATTATTGTTACTTAAAAAAATTTTTTTTGAGTTCTACTTGATTATCCTTCAAATCCCCTCCTCATTTTTAATAATTCACACTTCTTTAATCATATTTTAAATTGTTCCTTTTATTCTTAAAATATATATTACATTTAAATATACTAAACATGATATTTATATTCTATCTGCTAATTCTCATACCCACAGTTTTTTTGGGTCTGATGCTGCCATCTTTTATTTCTACTAACTCTCTCATGGTGCTTTTTTTGTTTTGTGATTTTTGATGATAAGCTCAGATTTTTTAGAATTTGGACTACGGAATTCTTTGAGGCCTGGGGTGAAAGCTGTACTCTTAGCATTTGTGTTTCCTGTTCAGGTGCCTTGAGGTGCTACCAAGCTAGAATCACTTTAAATAAATTCTCAGCTTCATGTTTTTTGGAGCACATAGGTAGTATGAATTTGGACTGCAAATCCAATGTAAAGGCCAGCTTTTGGTTAGAAATTCTCAGGGGAGATTTTTTTTTTTCTCCTTCTACCTAGTGAGACAGTCAAATTCCTCTTCTGAAGAGTTGGATTTTTTTTTTTTCTTGTTCACTTTTATACAAAGGGGTAGCCCTTTGGGGGTCTCAAACTTATTCAGAGTATCTCCTATCAGACATTGTAGGTTTGTCTCTAGTTCACCCATGTGGCTATCAAAACAGCAAGGGAACCATGGTAGCAGGGGCTTCAGTTTTAACTTACCTGTCTAGATTCCTGGTTTTATATCATTTGAGCCAGTGTGAAGGTTGCCTTTACTTTCTTGCCTTCTCACCAATGGATTAAAAATATTTATAGTTAGATGTGCCTTTTGCAAATATTTTTTTCCCAGTCTGACCTATTTGTTTTTTTAACTTTTTATTTTTTTAATGACCAGAAGTTTTTAATTTTTACGAGGTCTACTTTATCCTTTTTTCTTTTATGGCTAGTGCTTTTTGTTTTCCTAAGAAATCTTGGCATACTTCATAATTTGCAAGATATATTTTTAATCCCAGCATTTTTAGTTGTCTTGAATTTGTGGAGGGTTGTTTAGGGGAGCTAGTCCTCCACGGTCATAAATGAAAGTCTTTCTTGATTATTTAATTGATTGTCTTATCTTACACTGCTAGAACCTCTTCCTTTGGTCAATATAACAAGTCCTTTCTTTCTCTATAGGTTCCAGGAGAAGGAAGACTCTTGATTTTTTTTCTGAGCGACTCAACAATCTCTCCTTCTCTTCCTTGGAAGGTGAAGGATATTGGGTTCTTAGATCCTTTGTCCGTCTCCTGATTGCAGTGTTTTGCTCCCAGAGGAAAAGCAGATCATCATGTGGGGATTACCATTGTCCTCAGAGTACTCCTACTCTAGTTGAGTTTCCTTTATTAAAGTTACAGTTTTCTATAAGAGCCAGACGTATGTATGTTATTTATAATCTGTCTTCTTCCAAAAGAAATTTATATTAGCTTAGAGAGATGTATTTGTCCTTTCAACAAATATATCAGCTACAAAAAGAGAATATAAATTAGTACAACAAAAAGAAAAAGGGGAAAAAATAAATAAAACAAAAAACAAGGACAAAAAAATGGAGCCAGGAATGAGGTTAATATAAAAAGGCAATTCTAGGGCTTCCCTGGTGGTGCAGTGGTTAAGAATCCGCCTGCCAATGCAGGGGACACGGGTTCGAGCCCTGGTCCGGGAAGATCCCACATGCTGCGGAGCAACCAAGCCCGTGTGCCACAACTACTGAGCCTGTGCTCTAGAGCCCGCGAGCCACAACTACTGAGCCCGCGAGCCACAACTACTGAGCCCGCGCACCTAGAGCCCATGCTCCGCAACAGGAGAGGCCACCGCAATGAGAAGCCCGTGCACCGCAAGGAAGAGTAGCCCCCGCTCGCCGCAACTAGAGAAAGCCTGCGCTCAGCAACAAAGACCCAACACAGCCAAAAATAAAATAAATAAATTAAAAAAAAAAAAAGGCAATTATAAGTACTCCCTCATTATCTAAATCTATTTGGTTCCTGAGTTTAGGGAAACAAAGAGTGGGAGTTTGGATAGTGGGAGATTCAACAGAAAACTTAACCAGATTCAGTTGATATGTAAGTCTGGACAATAAAAAGTCTGACACTCTGAGATACAGGTGGACATTTTGGAAATTTTTTTTATTGCTCTTGAGATAAATAATATATATATATTTTTTACATTGTAATAGATTCATATATAGAAAGGTAGAAAGAAAAAAGTAAAAATCAAAAGGAATCCCATTCCACAGAGATATTTGTTTTTTTTTTTTTAATGGGATTTACTATACATGCTGAGTTGTATCTTGCTTTTTTCAGTTCAAACCAAAAACTTAAAAGGGAAGCAAATGCTTAGTCCAGGCACAATAAACATTCAAATTTCAGTCTGGGAATGCTGATTCCTGCATTCCTTGGTTTAAATGGCGACCAAGAGGTGATGGTAACGATTATCTTGTAATTGTGCGGCCCTTTATATATTGTGAGCTCTCTAACATACACTATCTTGTTTGATCCCACAGCAACTTGGAGGGATGGGCAGGGCAGTTTTCTCCACTGTATGTTTGAACAGTTCTGGTAATTGACTTTCCTGCCTCACTCCTGAAATCTAAAACAAATCTGTTCATGTTTCTACCCTGCTTTAAGCCTTTCACCGACTGGATAAAGTGCAAGTTTCTTAGCAAAGCATACAGGGCGTCTTATATAACCACGCCCACCTGTCAATCACCATTTGGCACTCCCCTTACATCCCTTCAGTACGAAACTGCATTTCCTTCAGTGCGGACAACTACGACTTTGTAAGCTGCTTTCTTTACCTAAAAAGCCCATTTGTCTGCCTTCCTGTTCTCTTTTTGCCACTCTTGTGCTCCCTGAGAAACATACACATATTTTTATCTTATAAACTGGCCTATATTGTAATTTATGACAATTTCTGTGCTTAATCTTACTCATCTCCACCCCAGAGCAAGGGTAGGCAGTATGTAACTAAATTCAGTTTCACAGATGAGACTTACATCTATGTTAATATTCCAATGTCTTATATTTCTGTTAGTATTTATGCCAGTCTTTCCCATTAGACTGGGAGCTAAAACGCAGGGTCTGAGTGTTTTATACGCCTCCATCTTCAAGTTACAGCACAGTGAAAGGAAAAAATCCAAGTTGAAGGCGCATTGTGCCCTGCTCGAACACCTACAAGCACAGGGCGAGGATTAAAACCCAGATTCTTTTTTTTTTTTTTAAATAAATTTGTTTATTTTTTAAATTTTATTTTTGGCTGCATACGGTATTTGGTTTTCTCTTTTTGGCTGCGTTTGGGCTTTCTTTAGTTGCAGCGAGCTGGGGCTACTCTTCGTTGCAGTGCATGGGCTTCTCATTGCGCAGCACGGGCTCTCACGGGCTCTCGGCATGCAGGCTCAGTAGTTGTGGCGTGCAGGCTTAGTAGTTGTGGTGCACGGGCTTCGTTGCTCCGCGGCATGTAGAATCTTCCCGGACCAGGGCTCGAACCCGTGTCTCCTGCATTGACAGGCGGATTCTTAACCACTGTGCCACTAGGAAAGCTCAACCCAGATTCTTAATCAAGTGTGTTTGTAACTGCTCCCAGGTCTCGATTCTCTAATTCCCAGACGAAACAATAAGAAGACGAAGCTAGGCCGTGGTAGGATCATTACTATTGCCCCTTAGTTTTCTCCGCGCTCCCACACAGCCAGGGATGGGGGTGGGATGGACTCAGCTACTGGACATCTGAACCACGTGCGGTAACCAGTCTGCAGCGCGAAGCCCGACTCTACCCTCCTTGACCGCAGGTTCCTGCTCAATCTCTCTGGTGCATGAGCGTGCTGCCCTTGATCGCCCCGCCCCTGCCCCCACATCGCAGTGACGCCCCTTCCGCCAAAGTTGCGCAGCCTCCTTGCGGCGCCTGCGCACTGTCACATTACGGCGGAACTAATCCGGCGACCTTGAGCTTTGACGCATTTAGTGCCAGGAAGAGAAAAGGGGGACCACAGAATGCGTCACACCCGGAAGCGGAGATCCGGAAGTGGGGTTGGACAGGTTATCCCCAGGGGTGGGGTAGCGGAGGCCCAGGAGGAGGGGGAAAAAAGAAGGTGGAGGATCCTGGCTACTAATCTGAATCCGATACCGATTCTCTGAGACCTCAGAGACACAGAAAAGACAGAAGGGTGCCTCATCCCCCTTCCTCCCCTCCTCCCTCTCTTCAGCCTTAGCCATGGCGGAGGCAGGGGCCGGGCTGAGTGAGACCGTCACTGAGACAACGGTTACCGTGACAACCGAGCCCGTGAGAAAGGCGGGGGGCGGTGCTGTTTACGGGTTGGGGAGATACCGGGAGGGAAGGGATAGGGCTTTGGAGAGTTGCTGGAGGGGCTGGGCCTGGGGATATGGGAGGAAGTGGGGTTGGGAGAATCTCAAGGTATTGGGAGATTTTGGGTGTGTCAGAGTTGGTGCAGATGGCTGGTCAAGAGACATGCAATAGAGTTAGGATATAGGTGCTGCTGCTTGGAGTGGTGGTGTGTATAAGTAATGAAAGAACGGGAATTTGGAGATTAAGGAGCAAGGGATGTGCTGGGGGGAAATGAAGGGCTGTGTGAGAAAGCATGGTTGGAGGCCAGCTGCAGGGGAATTTGACTGGAAGCATACTTATCAGTAAATATTTGTTGAAGGGATGATTGTAAAAGGAAGCAGAGGGAATGGGGGAACAAGAAAAGGAAGATTAAGATAGTATTCTGAAAAATCAGAGGAGATATAAATAGAGAAAAATGTAGCATTTTTGCAAAAACAACTTAAGTTGCCTTCAAAGGGAGAAGGTTGTGTTGGGTTTAATAACCCTTGGACTAAGGGAGTTTAGAGTAATAGTTACTAGAGATGCCAGAATGCTGGGGGATAGGTGGATAACAAGTGGGGAGGGCTGGGCTTGAGGATGAGAGAGGTGAGAACAGAGTCCTTTCTTTAATGGGAAAAAGAATAGTGGGTCTGGAAAAAAGAAAGGGAGATCAAAGATTAGGCATTGGTGACTGAGAAAATAATTTCCATGTATTAATACCACCAAGGATGATTTGGGGAGGAAGACGGAGAAACAGCGAGGTTTATATTTTCCTTTGAAGATTTGCTGGGACCTTTCCTGGGTTAGGAATTGTATCTTCTCTGTATACTAGTGGTTACCAAGAACAGGAAATAATACTTCATGATTCCTCAAGGAACTCCCTGAGGCCAAAAATCTGTTCTATTTTATCTTCTCCCAGCACTCAGCTCCTCTGGCACTATGTCTGATCCTGATTGAGTTGGGGAAGGGAAGAGAGGAGGCCCCCGGGAGGAAGTGGGAAAGGTTAATAGGAGGGGACTAGCTAGGTATGCCCATCCTTCTTAACGTTCCAGGAGAACCGGAGCCTAACCATCAAACTTCGGAAACGGAAGCCAGAGAAAAAGGTGGAATGGACGAGTGACACTGTGGACAACGAACACATGGGCCGCCGCTCATCAAAATGTGAGTAATTGTCGGCCCACGGTAACCCTGGAGTCCTGGCTCCCCTCAGCATGTCTGCTGCCTTCTCACATTCGCTGACCTTCCCGAAGCCCCCAGATACTCACAATCCTGTGGCTGTCCTGGTGGTCCAGTATCAGGGAGAGAAGGTTAAAGTTAGAGGAAAAGAGGTAGGGAGAGGCTTGAATTGGGATGTGCCAAGGCCTGAAGTCAAGAGGTATCTGAGGTGGGATAAGTGGAGCTTTGGATTCCTGGCTGGAAAGGACGAGGGAGTTGGGTGTCTGAGTCCCAGAGTGTGGGCCTGGGGAAGTTGGTTCCTGGAAGGTAGAAGGAGAAAATGGTGAAACTAGGGATTTTTACTTAGATCCAATGGGAATGGAACTGATGCTCCATCTTATCTCTTCCTCCTTTTTAACTGGGCTCCTCCCTCCAAATCCAGGCTGCTGTATTTATGAGAAACCTCGGGCCTTTGGCGAGAGCTCCACGGAGAGTGATGATGAGGAAGAGGAGGGCTGTGGTCATACACACTGTGTACGGGGCCACCGCAAAGGACAGCGTCATGCAACCCCGGGACCAAGCCCCACCACCCCTCCCCAGCCTCCTGACCCCTCCCAGCCCCCTCCAGGGCCAATGCAGCACTAAATTCCTCTCTCCCCCACCATTCCTGTGTCTGTCTGGCCCTGAATGTATTCATGTGGCTACTCGGGGACTAAACCCATGGTTTGATCCCTTCTCCAGCCCCCTCCTCCCCTCTCCTCTGCCTGATAGAGGGAAGAGGGGGAGGAGGGTGGACAGAGATCCTGGAATTCTGACTTGCTGCTATTCCAGAACCCAAGCATCTGGGTTCCCCCAGCCCTCATTTCTGCCTCCTCTCTTCAGGGATCCAGGCATCTTGGTCCCAGTCTTTTCCCTTTGTTCTCACTGCCAAACTACCTGTCCTGTGATCTAATTATCTAGGCCCCTTGCACTCTCTACTTGAGTTCCAAACAGTTAAATTGGGTTTCCAACAGCCCCAGCTTTCACTGCCAGGGTCCTAGTCAGATTCCAGGCAATCTTGCCCCCGCTATGCTTGTTAATCCTGGCTTAGAGCTTTTCCACTAATGTATTTATGTCATCCTAACTCTTAGTCCTTGCCTGTGGGATGTGAGGTCTTATGTGAGACCTCAGGGCTCCTAGCCCTTTCCCTCCTCTCCTGCCCACTCCCGTCATGCCCTTAAGAGGAGTTAGGAGAGAGAGAGGTCTTTGTCATTCTCACCTTGGGAGAATGGGAAATGGAAAAAGAAATAATCATGTCCTCTCCCCTCTCTCTTCTCGTGTGACCTAGGGTTTCTGACAAAGCTGGCTTCAAGACTGGTCACTTAGAGCTAGCTATCTACTCAGCTTTTGGTCTTCCAGCTTAGGAGACAGATCCAACACGGTCCCAGGGGCCTGGGTCCCTGGGAGAGGAAGGAACAGGGAGGGAGCAAAGAGATGCACTCTCACCCCTTCCTTCCTAGGCTTTGATGTCTCTGCCAGCCCAGATGTCCTGGCCTTCCCCACCCCTTACTGGGATCTGGATATCATTTTCCAGGCCTCTTGCCATGCACAGTTGCAGAGATCAGTCAAATCCATACCACCACTGAGATCTCATTTATTGCCACAGATGCACAAAATAAATAACCCAACATCACAAAATGTGTTAAATACGGGCCCATTTATACAAATGGGGAAAGAAGTGAGGCTATATACAAGGGTGAATTTGGGGTGTCTGGGCCATTCCCAGGTTGAGGAAAGGAGAGGTAGCACCATTGGTTGCTTGTTGTGAGTATGTGCAGGGGGGAGGTTTTAAGAACGTTCTTAATGGGAAAAGGCTGTAAGCATAGCAAGCCGCCATGGTGGAGTAGAACTGGCCTGCCCCCATCTCCCCCAGAAAGAGGGCCCTAAGGCCCAGGCCAGAGTCAAGCCTCTTGTTCTAGGGGAGGAGGCTTTTGTTTCTCTTGAGGAGAAACCTCAGAATGGATGAGGCAGGGAAGTCCAAGCCTCAGACCTGTGGAGAGGGCACTGGGCCCTTCTTTGCCAGGAGGAGAGGCAGGGGTGGGAGGTAAATGTTTGACCAGCAGGGCCTCTATGTATTAAACGTGGGCCAATTACCAGTACTGATGGGGCAGGACCTGTTCCCCAATTCAGGCCTGGGAAAGATAGAAGGGGAGAGATCCCTTGGGAAGTACTGGGGTAACCAAGGGAGAAAAGCATCCCAAGATTTGGGGGGGGGGGCGGGGGGCAGGAATGAATTAAGCTTCGGGCATGGATGTGGAAACTGGAGGCCAGTTGAGGTCCTAACTATCTGGGAGAAAACAGACAATGTAGGTGGGGGGGTGCTTATCAATACACCGGCAATGGGCGTGGACATGATGCCTGGAATGAGTAAGGATTTCCGTGCCCAGGAGGAAGCAGCCTTATTTCGGACCAAGCCAGAATAGGGGTTGTGGGTGAGCTTCTCAGCCTTCCGCTGGCACGAGGCAGAGGGGGACGCGGGGGTCGCGGGTGCACAGCAGCGGGAAGACGCGCTCACCCATGGGACCGGGCGCCTGGAAGGCGAAGAGCAAGTCCAGGGAACGGCCGTCATAGAAGGCCACGCGGCCCCGCTCGCAGTCCAAGTCCACGCGGATGCGCCGCGGCTGGGGCCCGGCCCGGCCCAGTGGGGTGGGCTCCGGGGCCGTGAGCGCCCATAGGCGGCTGCCGCGACGCTCCACGGCCCACACAGCCCCCGCGGGACATAGGCCTACTTTGCCCTTGCGTCGCACCGACTCCCCGGCCGCGCCCAGGGCATAGCGGCTCTCCCCGTCGTCCTCATCCTCCCCGGAAGAGTCTCCGCGCGAGGCGGTGTCCGCGGTCTCCACCTCCCAGCAGTGGCGGCCAGCCCCGAAGCCCTGCGCGCCCAGCACCGCCAGGAGCTGATCGAAGCGCGCCGGGCCGTCGCGGGGTGCGGGTGTCCCCGGTGGGGCCAGTCGGACGCTGCGGCGGTCCGCGGAGACCAGCAAGCCGCGGTGAGCGGTGCCAGGATCCAGGGTCAGGTCGGCTGGAGAGGAGAAAGCAGGGGGAGGACCGTGTGAGCGGGCTTTCCGAGTCAGAGGAGGGATAGGATGGAGAGGATGCGCGGAGGGTACACAAGAGGCCCACAGCAGCTCAAAAGGCGGCTGTAGGACCAAAGAGGGTGACGGCATATGAAGAGCAGGCTTGGGCAAGACCCAACCTGCGCTGATGGGCCACTTCCTTCTGGAGAATTGGACTTGGAGAAGGACCCTGCTGGCCCAGGCCAGGGGGCACAGCGCAGAGACTGAAGGAGGGGTTGCCCGGGTTTGTGGGCTTGGAAGAGTGAGGCTCGTCTGACTTCTAGGGAGGGTGTGGACTGATACCTCAATCTGCAGCATCTGGGGCGGGGGGGGTGGGGTGGGGTGGGAGCTGGGTCAACAGGATGGAGAAGATGGAGCTAAAGAGGAAGACTGATACCAGATACCAGCACCCCACGTGATAGAGGGGAGGGCCAGAGGGAGAAATCCAAAGTATCCTGAGAAACCAGCCCACCACCCGCAGGAACAGGTGGGAGTAGACAGGCCTATTTCTATAGGGAGGGCAGGGCAGAGGAGAGAGAAGGTGGTGATAGCCAAAGGGACCATAAAGAACTAATCATTGGCCTTGTATGTATGGGGTGCTTTGAGGAAAGATTTCTGAATTAGGGGTGCTAGAAGCAATCTGGGTTGGGTGGGATGGTGGGTGACCAAGAGGGAGGAGCACCTTCTCTAGGCAGTTTAAAGAAGGGCAGAGGGCAGCCTTGGAAATGATGGAAGGAACTCCCCAGAAGCTGCAGAGAAGGCCCAGAGCCTCAGGGGCAAGGAGACGCGGGAATCCTGGGACACTTCTGGAAGGGAGTGATGAGAAGTGGTGGCAGCAGGGATTCCCCAGAAGCAGCTGACCCCCAGGGGTCTGTTGTGTGAGTGTATGAACAGGTAAGAGGAGAGAATAGCTGGAATATGAGGAATGAAGGGTAGACCTTGTTATAGGTTGAATTGTGTTCCCCCCCCAGAAAGTTGTGAAGTCCCCCCAATACCTCAGAATTTGACTGTATTTGGAAATAGAATCTTTACACAGGTAATCAAGTTAAAATGAGGTCATTAGGGTGGACCCCAATCCAATATATCTGGTGTCCTTATAAAAAGGGGAAACTTGGACCCAAAGACAAGTGTGTATAGAGAGAAGATGCTGTGAAGACAGGGAGAATGCCATCCACAGGCCAAGGAACACCTGAGGCTATGAGAAGCTAGGACAGAGCCCTGGAACAGAGTCTCCCTCTCAGCCCCCAGAAGGAACCAACACTGTCGACACCTTGACTTCTACCTCTAGAATCATTTAACTTCTGCCTCTAGAACCATGAGACAATAAATTTCTATTGTTTAAGCCACTCGGTGTGCAGTGCTTTCCTATGGCAGCCCTAGGAAACTAATACAGACATCAAAAAGGACTTGATCATATTTGAGAGAGAAAAGGGAACAAACTGAAAACAGCCTCTCATTTAGTTCCCTCCCTTCTGCCCTCCTTACCCATCAGTCTGTGAAGCATCTTTTTGACCACTGGGTATTCTTCAGGGAGATCGTCCTCTGAGTTAGATGACTTGGGAGTTGGGGCATCGAACCTGGATAGATGAGGGAGAAGGGTCAGGAAATTAGTAGACACCCTCTGCCCTCTGATGTTCCCACCCCCAACCCACTCACATCTCTGGAGCAGAAAAGGGTGAGGCCACACCCAGAAAACCTGTCTGTGAGTGGGGACAAAGATGTGGCTCCTGTAAGAAGGTGATGGATGTGGCAGCTGATAGTGGAAAAGAAGAAACAGTAAAAATGGAACTCACCTTCTCCATGTCTTCCTCGTATCCTGGGGTGGGCAGAAAAAAAATGGATGTGAGCTCTGGGCTTCATACTGTGGGGAGCTCTCCCCCCGCCTCCTCAGGTAGCTGGGTATGATTTGGTGAGGTCCCTCCGCACATCTCAGACTGATCTCACCTCTTTATCCCCTGTGCTCCCTTTTCCTCTCATTCTCCCCCTTCCCCTTTCATGACCTTTCCTTCCTCTCAGTCACCACTTTCTCATCCTCCTAACTCCACCCCCACCATCCTCCTCCCTTTGCCATGCCGCAAAGCCTCTCAGTTCCCCTTCCCCCGCCTCATCCAGGCCTTTTTCTTGCCCCCAGAGTCCTCACCGTTCCCTGTTTCCTCCCAGCCCGCCCCCCTTCTCTTTCTCAGTGGCCCCCATCCTTATCCACCTTCCTGAGGGTGTATCCCCCGCCTCCTCCATCACACGGACCAAACACATACTTAGAGTCCTTAAGCTAAGAGTTCATTTATAAAAGCCTTATAATAAAGCTGCTTCCCCTTTTGCCATAAAAGCCCAGTGTCGTTTATTGGGCCCTTTGTTCTGTGTCTCTCTACCCTGACCAAGGAAGCAGCTGGACTTGGATGTGTCCCAGAAGGCCCAGCAGATCTGCAGGGTACCAGGAGAGCCAGGAGAGGGCGCTGGACGCTCCCCCTCCAAATACTAGGATTCCCTCTTCCCGCTTCGCAGTCTAGTGGGAAAGACTGGGGCAGACCAGTAGGGTGGTGAAGGAGAGAGGAAAGGCAATTTGCCTAATTATGCCAATTACACCTAGACTAATTAGGTATATGTAGACTTCAACGGGTGGAAGCAAGACTCGAGACCGGCTCGGCTGCTGGTGAGAAGCCAGTCGGGAATGCGGGGCGCCTGTGGGTCGGCAAGGGAATGGGGTTGGTTGACGGCCAAAGAGTCAGGGCCCAGGAGGGACGCGGGAGGCTAGGTGGGTGGGTGATCGGGGTGGGATGTGGAGAGGAGCCAGAGGTCCCAACGTCTGTTTTCCCGGACCTTGCCTCCACCCGTGGCCGCCTCTGCCTGGGGCCCTGGGAGCAGCGGAGGACGACAATAACAACAGAGCAAGGCCCAGGCCGGAGCCCGGGGACCAACCCACGACACTACAGGGGAGTTTGGATCTGCCTCCCTCCCTTCTTCCCAACTTTTGACAGCCGCCTCCTTCCCCGCCCCTCCACTCCAGCTTTTTGTCCATCCTCCCTCCTGCTTCTCCTCTGCTGGGCTAGTTCTGATCTCCCTCACCAACCTCCCAGGCACCCAGCACCCTCCCCTCCGCCCGGCCTCCGCCTCCGGGGCGCCTAGCGGCATCTTTCCCCAGCCTCCCAGTTCCCGCGCTCTTCGCCGGGCCTTAGGGGTCTCCTCGTGTTCTGTCTAGTGCCCCAACCCCTTCCCTCCAGCCCCTCTCACAAGACTCAGGCATCCGTCCAGCTTCGCTCTGGGCAAAGCGTCAACTCCTTCCCGGCATCTCTCACTTGACAGCTGCCGCCCCCTCGTCCTCTGCTTTTCTCTCCCCAGCTCCATCTTTTGCCTAAACTTCGAGAAGGGCCCCAGCTCGGGAGGTGCCATTCCCCGCTTCCCCAGGGAGCCCGCGGATGGCCCCTTCGGCCGACAGCTGCGGACTCGCGAAGCGCACCCCTGGCTCACCTCTCCGTGCGGGTCCAGGCAGCCCGTGGTGGGGATGCGGCCCCCTCGGCGTTTCCCCGCTCGGGCCCCGGGCTCGGCCAGCTTCTCCCGCAGCCCGCGGCTGATCCGCGCTTCCACCGCCAGCCGCACGTTAGACCTCAGGCTGCGGCGGGGGCACGGCCGGCCGCAGCACGGGCAGGCGGTGGGGGGCACCTCGGGGCCGGTGGCCGGCGGGGTCCCCCAGCGGCGGTCCAGGCATGCGCGGCAGAAGCTGTGCTCACACGCCAGGAGCACCGGGTCCTCGAAGGGGCCCCCGCACAGCGGGCACGTCGCTAGCTGCTCCAGGCGCTGCACCAGCCCCCGGCCCAGCAGCTCCGATGCCTCCATGGGGAGCCAGCGTCCGGGCGCCGTCCCTTCCGCGACCATCGCGACAACCTTCGGGCTACGCAGATGGCTGAGCGCCTCTGCTGCTGGTTGCGTCGCTGCTCCTCTCTCCGCCTCCCGCATTAACTTTCTGACGCTTTCTGGCGCTCTCCTGGGATCGCCTCTCTCTTCAACCAGTCTGTCTCCGCCAATCTCCCCACCACGTCAGGCTTTATAGGGAGGGAGGAGGCCCCTGCGGGAGGTAAACATCAGGCCTTGCGTAACACCCCATCTGGTTCTCCCGCTTCCCCGTGAGGTTTGGAGGAGGGTGTAAGGGAAATCTAGGTCTCGAGCCGAGGAGGTGGTCGCTAGGGGGCGCTCTGGGGGCAAGGTAGCAAGGTGTGGGGTGGGTAGCCCCCGTCACCCCCCCGAATTGCCCGAATCTCGCCTCTCCCTTGGCCTGCGGTGTACAGGTGGGCAGGGCGCCCCGGCTCGCTTTTGGCATGTGTGCCCACATCGCCAGGGTATGAGTCATTCCAGGTGGCTGGCACACCTACATCTGGGGGCCTGGGGCCCGGAAGCACGGATCCTGGTTTGTGCGGCTTTGGCAGGCCTCTGAGTGTTGGTGTGTGGCTGTCATTCCAGAGGCCTCTCTCCTCTGCATCCTTCTGCCTTACCTGTTAAGGGCTTAAGGACACTGAAGCTGTGGGGTAAGGGGTGGGGAGCAGGCGCCCACACTCCCACCTCAAGGAGTCAGCGTAGGGCTCTCTCAGCTGCGCCTCAGGCTGGGTCCCATGGCCTCCCTTGTTTCTTCCTATGTCTCTCTTTCTAGTTGTCTCTCTCTCTTTTCCCTGTGTATGTTTTTATTTCCACTTTTCTCTTTCTCTCCCTCTTTGGCATGTACCCAAAGGTTGTCTATTTTCACTCTTTTGGTCAACTGAGGCCCAGAGACCTGGCACTGTCAAGGTCACACAGTAAGGGAATGACCTGAAGTGGAGCCATACCCAGATCTTCTGATTCATGGCCTTGCTGTGACTCCACCCTGCCGCTTTTTAATTTCAGATCCCTAGAACTCCCTTCTACTTTCTGATTTTTTTTTTTTTTCCGGAGTTTTCCTCATGCCCTCTTCCCTCACCTCCATCTCTCTCTCTCTTTCCTCCTTCCCTCTCCTCTTCCCTCCTTTCCTCTCCTCTTCCCTCCTTTCCTTCCTTCCTCCTTGCTCCCTCTTCTTCCTAGTTCCTCCACCTCTCTCATGCTAGGCCTTTCTGTCTGGTACGCCTGTGGGGCTGTGAATAAGTAAACATTCAGATGTCTACAACTATGATCACACACACTGTTGTACAAACATGTGTGTGCATCCAGCAATGTCTAAATGCCCCAAAATGCACAAATAGACAGAGACTTTCATATAATGCAAAATCACAGATATGCCCAAATAGTCTCATACCCACTGAATATCACTGGGATGGACATCCAGGATTATTTAGGGACAGATAGACGTATTCAAAGAACACATGCAAAGAGACACCGTGTCATTAGTTTTATTGTCAATAAGAACAGCAATACAACAGTAAGTCTTTATGAGGCAGCAGCATGTTATTAGGCAACTCCTCCAGGCATCCTTCTCTCCCCTACTTATCAGGGAGACACTCAAACATGACACCCTGATAAACAAAGTACACAAACACACTCATCTTGGAACAAACCTCCCAGCTCCATGCTCATAAAATGCACAGCTATCCAAGAAAAAGACCAGATATGACCAAAGTCTGTTTTATAAAATGGACGTCCATGTAATGATAGGTAGAATGATGGTCCCCTGGAGATGTCTATGTCCTAATTCCTGGAACCTGTGAACATGTTACCTTACATGACAAAGGGGAATTAAGCTTGCAGATGGAATTAAGGTTGCTAATCAGTTGAGTTTAAAGTAGGGAGATTATTCTATATTATCCAAGCGTCCTTAAAAGTGGAGGACAGGGACTTTCCTGGCGGTCCAGCAGTTAAGACTCCACACTTCCGCTGCAGGGGGGCGCTGGTTGGATCCCTGGTCGGGGAACTAAGATCCTGCATGCCGCGCGGTGAGCCAAAGAAAAAAAAGAAAAAAGTGGAGGACAGAAGCAGAAGAAGACAACCAGAGAGATAGAAGTTTATCTCTCAGCCTGACATTGCTGGCTTTGAAGACTGAGGATGGGGGGTCATGAGTAAAGGAAGTGGGTGGCCACTAGAAGCTGGAGAAAGCTAGGAGATGGATTACAGATGGAATCCAGCCCCACCAACAGGGCTTGATTTTAGCCCTGTAAATCCTATTTTAGACTTCTGAACTACAGAACTATAAGATAATAAATGTGTGTTGTTTCTCAGATTTCAAACAAAAGTTTGTGATAATTTGTTACAGCAGCAAATAGGAAACTAATACACATGATTTCCCTTTCTCCCTCAGTCTCTGGCCCTTTGGGACTGTATGCACTTGTTTTTGCCCCTTCCAGTTTGTCACATTTTTCGGATTTCTCTGCCTCTCTGGGCCTTCTGGTCTGTCCTCTTCTGTCTCTCTGTCTCTGTCTCTCTCTCCCTTTTTTTTTTTGGACTGCTTCATTTTCTTGGCTCTATCCCCACCCCAAGGCCTCTTGGACATTGGGTTCTTTCTGGATCTGGGCCTGGAATATCAGAGAAATGCCTCTGAGTCTCATCAGGAACCTTGTATCGTCACCAATCCAAGAGCCTTTCTATGACCTTCAAGTCCTAGTCGATGGTTCACATCCTTAGTTGCACATTAAAGTCATTGGGGGAACTTTTAAACTCCTGATGCCCAGGAGACACCTCAGATCATTTAAACAGAATCTCTGGGGATGGGTCCCAGGAATCAGGAGTTTTAAAAGCTCTCCAGGTAATTCCAATGTTTAACCGAGGGGGGACCCCCTGTCTTACATGTTGAGGTTACAGGTGGACCTTCCCCTCCCCATTTTTCTCCTTATGCTTTACCTGCAGTGCCTTATATTTTCTGTTCCTTGAGCATAACAAGACTGACATTACTGCCAGGCCTTTGCACTCATGTTCCTTCTGTTTGGGCCCTTCTTCCTCTAGCAATATCCATGGCTGTCTCCACCTTCTCATTCAGTTCTCAACTCAAAGGTAACATATTCAGAGAGGACTTCTTTCACCACTGTATCTCAAGTAGTTTTCCTCCAAAGTGCTCATTGTCTCTTTACCCAGATATATTGATTCATGGTATTTATCACTATCTGAAATGATCTATTTACCTGGTTTGATCTGTTTCTATCCAACAGAAGGTAGCTTTATAGGAACAGGAACCTAGCTTGTTCACTGCTGTTTTCCCTGAACCTGGAACCGTGCCTGGCACACAGACGGTCTCAATAAATATATAGCCAGTCATTGAACTGCCCATCACCAATAGGGCAATGCGAAAGGGTCTTTTGACTGACTCTGCTTAGATCTTCTAAATGCCAGATACAGATATTCTTTTTTTTTTTTTAATTTTTGAGTTTTATTTTATTTATTTTTTATACAGCAGGTTCTTATTAGTTATCTATTTTATACATATTAGTGTATATATGTCAATCCCAGTCTCCCAGTTCATCCCCCCCCCCCACCTCTTTCACCCCTTTGTGTCCATACAGACACAGATATTCTTATCCTTCTCAATCAACAGTCATTCTTCACCGGCAGACGCCAGGCCCAGTGCTGGGGGATGCTCATGTGAAGTGAGACATGGTGTTCAGTCTGGCTCAAGAAGCTCAAGATCTAGCTGAAACTTGCATTCTATAACCAGATGATGAGGATGCCTGCTAAAAATGCTTTAGCTCAGCTTTTAAGCAGTAGTTGCTGTGAGTTCACACTTAATGATTTTAAGTACTACTACATGTAGTGCAGGGAAAAGGCATTTGGAAACAGACATTGCCAGGAAATGTCTCGCTTCTCAAGACTGTCTCCCTCCCTCACCAGAATCTGCAACAACTCTGCACTTGATCCTCTAATTCCCCCTTGGGTTTATTCTATCTCTGGAGAGCTGGGTGGGTGGAGGTGATTTTTAGTGTGTGTTGGCTTGGCTTGGCTTGGCTTGGCTTGCTCTAGTTGACCGTGACTGGATCCTACCTCTCTGTTAGCACCACATCTTCTTAATATAGGTGTCTCCCACATAACTGTTCGCACCTCTTTCCAGCTCTCTCCAGGATGTCTGCTTGTGGTGTTGTGGAATGTTGCAGCTAGACACCCATGCATGGCACTGGGGATGCTAGAGGTGGGAAAGCCTTACCTAATTTCCTCATTTCTTTTCCATCTCTTCCTTTTTTTCTCTCTTTTTGTTTATTCTTCAGTTTATCTCTCCCCCATATCAGTAACATCCCCATCTTTTTAAACAGCCTACAAGTCTTGGGACTTCCCTGGTGGTCCAGTGGGTAAGCCTCCGTGCTCCCAATGCAGGGGGCCTGGGTTCTATCCCTGCCCAGGAAACTAGATCCAGCGTGCCGCAACTAAGACCTGGCGCAGCCAAATAAATAAATATTTTAAAAAGTAATAATAAAGAGCCTACAAGTCTTTGAGAGCCTTGGAGGGGGAGAGATAGATATGAAAAGGTGTTTGGGAGACTGATGACAAGCCAGCCATGGTCCCTGCCCTTAGGAAGTATGATAAGGCAGGTAAAGTATATCCATCATCATCCAAAATCTGCCATTACTCAATCAGGGAGTGTGATGAGGCAAACAAGGTATATCTATCATCAACCAAGATATGTCATTACCAAATTGTAAAGGTGTGCTGAGGGGAGAAGAGTGAGTGGAGGATTATGTTTACAGATCAGAGAATGAGTGAAAATGATTTCAGGAAGGCTTCCTGGAGGAGGTGGCTTGTAAATGAAGGATGGGTTGGGTTGAGCAGGAGAGAAATGAAAAAGCCTGAACAAAGAATGTGAAGCATCTTTGGGGAAAAAACTGGAAGTGGGAAAAGAGGCCCAGGGGTAAGAAGCACAAATGAAGGAGACCATTACTCTTTCTCAATTCCCACTTACTCTTCCCCTTCCCAAAGATTTTCTTCGAATTCGATTGCTTCCAGAAAGACTCTTTTTTTTAAAAGACTGCTGTTTACAATGTGCTTTAACAGAACTGAAAGTCCTAATAGAGCACGGCAGCTTTCCTATTCAAGGGCTCCAGGAACTCTGGGTAAAACACCTCCTGATGCTCAGGGCAGCCTCAGGAAGGGTGAACTTAAGATAGAGATAGACGACGAAGATTTGACCAGATTAACCAAACAATCCTAATGCTCAAAAATGTGACCAAGGTTATATAGGACTGTCATCTTTATTGCCTGGTCTCTTGTTTAACCTTTTAACAGCTGTGGGGTTGAGAGTCCAGCCATTTTACAGTGAGGACTCGGATTCCAGCATGGTAAGGGATTTGCCTGGGCTCAAACAGCCAGTTAGAGGCAGAGCCAGGACTGAAATGCAGATCTACTGCCTCCAAATTCTGTGCTCTTTCCCTTAAAAATTACTTCGTCTCTTCTGAGACTTTATTTTCCCTCCTGGAAGCCTCCTCTGTCCCTCTCCCTTTAAATCCTGCTTAAGGCTAACAGTTTCTCCAAGATCTTGCCCCTCCTCAAGTTCATTCTGGATACTCATTTATTCTCCTTCCTTCTGACAACCCCCCATCAATGTCACTGACATTACTTTATCTATCCTTTAAATTCCCCCTTAAACATTTGCTAATCATTCTTCTCTTCTCAGTGTTCCCTAAGCCTTCTTATTCCCCCATCCTTTGGCAGTGTTCCTTTAAGAGCCGTACATTTATTCATCCATTCATTTAATCATTCAAGAGCTATTTACTAAGCACCTACTGTATGTCAAACACTGTTCTAGGAGTTAGGATACAGTGGTGAACAAGCCAGCCATGATCCCTTTCCTCTGGCAATTTTATTTATTTATTTAGGCTGCGTTGGGTCTTCATTGCTGCGTGTGGGCTTTCGCTAGTTTCAGTGAGCGGGGGCAACTCTTCGTTGCGGTGTGCGGGCTTCTCATTGCGGTGGCTTCTCTTGTTGTGGAGCATGGGCTCTAGGTGCATGGCCTTCAGTAGTTGCGGCACCTGGGCTCAGTAGTTATGGCACCTGGGCTCAGTAGTTATGGCTCCTGGGCTCTAGAGTGCAGGCTCAGTAGTTGTGGTGCATGGGCTCAGCTGCTCTGTGGCATGTGGCATCTTCCTGGACCAGGGATCGAACCCATGTGCCCTGCATTGGCAGGTGGATTCTTAACCACTGCACCACCAGGGAAGTCCCCCTCTGGCAATTTAGATCCTACTGAGAAAGACTAACTAATAAGCAAGTAAACAAATAAATTAACAAGATAATTATAGATGTGATAAGTGCTTTGGAGAATATAAAGTGGGTAATATACAAGGAATTAACTGGTGGAGGTGCACACTGCTTTTAATAGGGTGTTAGAAAAAGCTTCTCTGAGAAGGTGACATTTGAGCTGAGCCCTGACTGATAAGAGGGAGTCAGCAGTAAAAAGAGTTGGGGGAGAGCTTTCCCGGCAATGGGAACAGCAGGTGCAAAGGCCCTGAAGTAGGAAAGATCTTGATGAAGATCACATGCTATGAGGTGTGATGAGAATGGTTTAAAATGAGATTGGAGAGGTACTAAGAGCCAGGCTGTGCAGGACCTTAGGGACCAGGATAAGAAGTTGAGTTTTGTTCTACAAAGTGCAATGCCACTGAAGGGCTTTAAGTGGGGAATTTACATGGTCCAATTTATGTATTTAGACATTCACTTTGTCCTAGTCGTCTTCTCTTTCCATTTCCTTTTCTAACTCTCATCCGCTTTCACATATTCAAGATGAGCATCTCATTTCCAGCCCATTTCCCCATCAGGGAGAATGAGTCTTCCAGACAAACAGTGTATTAGCCTGTACAGTGCACCAAGTGTAGCTAATTTGACTCTGATTCCTGCCTCTATTACAGAGTTCAAAGAATCAGAGATTTGTAGAATATTAGAGTTGAAAGGGGCTTTAACTCTTATATTGCAGATAAGAAAATTGAGGCCTAGAGGGGATGTCCTAACTTGTCCAAGATAACTGGTAAGTGGGGAAGCCTTTGTGGACCTCATCCTTCAAGAGCGCAAGAGCAAATTGCTTCCTGTTTCTTAGACACTTATTTCAATTAAAAAGGTATTAACTGACTACTCAGTATATGTCCAGAGTTGGGGCCCAGCTTGACAAGGAATAGAAGGAGCAAATGACAAGGTCCATTCACAGCCACACTGGGGTGTGATGGTGGGCATAACAACAACTGCCCTCAGGCAGCTTAGAGTCTGAGGGTGAGAGATACTGAATAATCACACAATGTATACAAACAGTGATATGAAGGAAGGTACAGGGTGATGAGAACTGTGCCAGGAAGGCCTCAGTACAGGAAGCAGAAATCACTCTAGGTACTTTAAGTAGCAAGAGATTTAACACAGGGAAGTAATTGACAAGAAAATCATTGAAAGGCCTGGAGAATTAAAAGTTATTAGGTCCTAACTGGACTCTTGGCTTCAAGGTCAATCACCATAGGTGAGAAATGCTGCGGCTACTGATAGCATAGCAGCCACTGCCCCAAGCGTCCTACTCCCATGCACCTCTCATGTTTATTGGAGATTGTCCACCTGACCATCTGCTATAGGAAAATGGCTTCCACTTCACTTCTGCCTTTCAAATCTCATACAAACACATCTGGGACTTCCCCAGTGGTGCAGTGGTTAAGAATCCGCCTGCCAGTGCAGGGGGCATGGGTTCGATCCTTGGTCCAGGAAGATCCCACATGCTGCGGAGCAACTAAGCCCGTGCGCCACAACTACTGAGCGTGCTCTCTAGAGCCCGTCAGCCACAGCTACTGAGCCCACGTACTGCAACTACTGAAGCCCGTATGCCTAGAGCCTGTGCTCTGCAACAACAGAAGCCACTGCAATGAGAAGCCCGCGCAACACAACGAAGAGTAGCCCCCGCTCGCCACAACTAGGGAAAGCCCGCGCGCAACAATGAAAACCCAATGCAGCCAAAAAATAAATAATTAAAATTACAAAAAAAAAAAACCACATCTAATTGGCCGAACTTAATTCATATCCAGAACCCTAGCTGCAAAAATTTCTGAGAAATAGTTTTTTACTGTCCAACCAAATAGAATGGGAATAAAGTCAATCCACATATCTAGAGTTGCCAGGTAAAATACAAGCAAATTTGAATTTCAGGTAAATAATGAATTTAAAAAATATGTAAATATCTTCCAAATACGTTTGGGGGCATACTTATACTAAAAAAAAAGATTCATTATTTATCTGAAATTCAGATTTCAAGTAGGTGTCTTGTATTTGTACCTGCTAAATCTGGAAACTTTATAAAGATCCAGCACAGAGACTGATTGCAGGAGGCTCTAATTTAGGTGAGGGGCTGAGGAAGGCCTCTCTGAGGAGGTGACATTTAAGAGGAGACCTGAGAGATGAATAAGAGTTCATCAGGCACAGAGAGGAGGGAAGGGCATTCCAGGCAGAGGGAACAGCTTTGCAAAGATTCTAAGGCAAGAACAATTTGGGCTAATTTAAACAAAGCTGGGGGAATTCCCTGGCGGTCTAGTGGTTAGGTCTCAGCACTTTCACCGTCAAGGGCATGGGTTCAATCCCTGGTCGGAGAGCTAAGATCCCACAAGCTGTGCAGCGTGGCCAAACAAACAAAAAACAAACAAAAACCCAAAGCTGGTGCATGGGGAGCTGGGGGGTAAAGATGGTACAAGGTGGATAAAAACTTAGGCAGAGACCAGATATGCAAGCTCTTAAGTTTTTTTTGTTTGTTTTTTATTTATTTATTTATTTTTGGCTGCGTTGGGTCTGCGTTGCTGTGCACGGGCTTTCTCCATCTAGTTGCAGCGAGCGGGGGCTACTCTTTGTTGCAGTGCACAGGCTTCTCATTGTGGTGGCTTCTCCTGTTGCGGAGCACAGGCTCTAGGCGCGCGGGCTTCAGAAGTTGTGGCTCGTGGGATCTAGAGCGCAGGCTCAGTAGTTGTGGTGCACGGGATTAGCTGCTCCATGGCATGTGGGATCTTCCCGGACCAGGGCTCGAACCCATGTGCCCTGCATTGGCAGGCAGATTCTTAACCACTGCGCCACCAGGGAAGTCCCGGCTCTTAAGTTTTGAGTAGTGGATTAAGACAAGTGTGGAATGGGAGAGACCCAGAACCACTACATGCTAGTGGCATCCCCCAGAGTTGTGCAAGATGGTCATCCTGAAGAGAGAAATTGATTCCAGTAATTTAGGCAAGAGATGATGATGCCTTAAGTTAGATGGGAGCCAGTGGATCTGGAAACAAGCAGGCCAATTTGAAATATATTTTGTAGGCAGAACTGATGAAAGTGTTGGAGTGGTCATTGGAGGGTAAGGGAGAGGAAAATCAGGGGTGAATTCCTAGTTCCTGGAATGAGCAACTGGGTTGACGCAAGAGCTGTTAGGGAAATGGGGAAAGCTCTTTAAGGAGATTTGGGTGTTGAGATGGGATCACAAGGGAGGAAGTAATGACAAAGTGATAAGATATCTTGTTTC
Organism: Balaenoptera ricei; assembly: GCF_028023285.1. Classification (NCBI taxonomy): domain Eukaryota; kingdom Metazoa; phylum Chordata; class Mammalia; order Artiodactyla; family Balaenopteridae; genus Balaenoptera; species Balaenoptera ricei. The sequence continues at coordinate 23,242,440 of NC_082649.1, forward strand.
AGTTGGACAACAGTGCACAACCACTGCCTCTCTCTGCAGAATGTTTCCAAACATCCACTTACCTGCTTACTCCTTCTCCCTCCTTCTCTGCCTTCTCCTCCATCATTTTCTCTTTCTTATTCTCTCTCTCTTTCCTTTTTTCTTTGTAGTCATCCTATTTCCTGGACAGAATCAGAGAGTCAACCAGTGAGATAGGTGGAGTGTAGGAAGCTAGAAATGAAAAGGTTTCTCATGAATCTGTGGTCCACAGTTTCCCAGTGGACCTGATAAACCATTTAGCCTCTCTTCCCTGGACCCAGGAAGGGGTGAGGCTAGGAGGAGAGAGAAGAACTTGGACTGAAGCAGCTAAGGAGGCATCATTCTCTAGCAGATGGGAAATCGACTAGTTTAAATCCCTCATTTTGAACTGAGAAAACTGAGGCCTTTGCTCACTCTGACTAAACTAGGTAAGAACCTGCAGAGAATGAAGGAACACACACCCCGCTTGGAAGCAGTGGGGTTTTCAAGATTTGATTCAACTCTTGTTATTTTTGTGACTATAAAGTAGAAACAATTATGCTTACATCAAATAATTGTTTTAAGGATCATAGGAAATAATTTATATTCATTTATTCAACAAATGTTTACTAAGTCCCTACTATGTGCCAGATGCTGTTGGGAGGTGGGAACTCAGCAGAGAGCAAAGCAGACAGGAATCTGCCCCCATGGGAATTACATTTTAATGGGGAAAACAGATAATTAACAAATAAATAAGTGAAATGTATGGTAGGTATCGTAAAACAACATAAAGCTTGGAAGGAAGATAGAGGTGCAGGATAGGGTGAGCAGGGTCATAATTTCAATAGGTAATACTTGAGCAAGGATTTGAAGCAGGTGAAAGAATTAGCCAATTGCTTATCTGGAGGGAGAGTGGTCCAGATGGAGGGAAAGTCAGGGGCAAAAGCTACTGATGTGTGAGACTTAGCATGAAGACCATGTGGCTGGAGCAGACAGAGCAGTGGGGAGAATGGTAGGTAGTTAGAGAGGTGATGGGCTGACGCTGTGTGGTCTTGAGGCCACTGTGAAGACTTTCTTTGGTCCTGAGTGAAGTGAGTCTGGTAGGGAACAAAGATGATGAGAAGGGGCTGACTTCTGGATGTGAGTTGGTGGAGAGCTGATACGGTTGCTGCTGAGTTGGATGTGGGATATGAGAGCAGAATAGGAGTCAGGAAGCTCCAAGAGATTTGGCTCAAGCACCTGGGAGAATGGAGCTGCCAGTGACTGAGGTAGGGAAGACTGTGAGGGGCCAGTTTCGGTGGGAAGTCGGGAGTTAAATGGTGGGCATGTGAAGCTGAGCTGACTGTCAGATGTCCAACTGCTTTGTGAACTGTGCAATGTCCACGGAAATAATCAATAACTAATCTATAATGAGAATAGAAGAGTTTTATTCAAGCCAAATTGAGGACTATGGCCTGGGAAACACAGATTCAAAAGCACGGACTACAAATGGGGGAGGCTTATAAACGCAAAAACCGCAAGTTTACATAAGTTGTTTGTCAAGAATTAGGATTGGAGCTGGCAAGAAGGATTGGTTGGGGTCCAAAATGGTTGGATAGTTACAAGGGGTGAATTTGAGACCATAAGGTTGCAGCTGGCATCTGCTAGGGCAGATATTATTTTGAAAATGGCTGGTGGTGTCCTTGGCTTTGATATAGTTGAGAAAATTCAAGTTCTCAGTAATGCAGGAACCTGTCTGAAACCACAGTCCTAATGGCCACCTGGTTCCATTTTGAATGACTGAACCACAGTTACTCCATTTTGGTTTTTAAATGCATTCTTCTCCTTAATGGTTAAAGCAGATGCATGCTTGACAGGCTGTAAGACAGGCTGTTCTAGTTAACATAAGATCAAGCAAATCATGCATAAGCCAGAGTGACTTCCCCATACCTCAACATGTGAACCTTTCTTCCATCAAGCCCTAGGTAAGCGTATGACATTATGAGCAGTGACAGAACCAAAAAGAATAGTTCATGTTTATATAGGAATTTATAATCTTTAAAGCTTCTTATTATTTTTATTTTTAAAATTTCACTAACCGCTCCAGGGGAATTACAGGGACGAAACCAGGACCCAGGCTTGCTTGCCCAAGTTCAAGGCTGCCAAGGTGCACAGTCAAGACTGGGATTCAAGGGCTTCTTCTCCCAACCCAGTGTTAGAACCCTCATTCCTGGCTCCCAGGGACAGAGACACAAAGAGAGACACAATGAGAGTCAGAGACGTGGACTATGAGTCACAGGGACCGAGTCAGAAACATGAAAGCAAGCGTGAGGCAGAGCAGGGGCGCCCTGGAGGGAGACAGCAACACGGGGCGTGACCTAGAAAAGCCTAATGAGCTGGAGAGCAGTTGAGAGAGCCCCACGTGCCTCTCAGGTCTTGACCCACATGACGGACTGTCCCTCCCTCCCTTCCTCTTCCCAGGTGACCTGTCGCCAAAACATCACTGGCATGCCGCTGGCATCCAGCCTGCCAATTAGTTCAGGAGCCCCTCCCTCTGACTTCCTCCGGAGCCTCAGATGTACTCCTTCTTCCTCCCCTTCCCTCAACACTCCCCTGCTGCACAGCCCTGCCCTGCCCTGCGTCTCTGGGAGGAAAACTGGCTTCGGGACCTGCGGACTCTGCGGCTCCCCTCATCAAACCCGTCCCTGTGAAGGGCGTGGCATCTCGCACCCTTTTATCTCCCATCTCTGAGCACCTTTGCGAGCGTCCACCAGCCACGCCCGGCGCCCCCCCCCCCACCCCGCCCGCCAGGGGTGGTGTGTGTGGCAGGAAGGACAGGGAGGGGCTTCCAGGAGGTGGAGGAAAAGGACCCCACCAAAGTTCGTGGGATGGCTCCGAGGAAGCTGTAAAGATTCATTTACACGTAAGAGGAGAAAGGCAAAGGCTGCAGAGAAGTCACAGGAGGAACTAGTGGAGAACAGGGCCCATCAACTTAGATGAAGGGGACTGGAGAGTGAAACAATAGCACCAGGAATGAATGGGGAACAGAGATGGAGAGGAGAGAGATGGTCTCACAGAAGTGACTGGACCTGGGGAGAAGATTTGTCAGAACTAAGTTGGAAATGAGTTTGGAGAAGGGACAATAATAATACTTGTTACTTTTTAGAGCACTTTTTATATATTTTAATTTATTTCATCCTCATGAAGTAGATATCTTTACCCCCCTTTTACAGATCAAGAAACTGAGGCTCAGAGAGGTCATGTGACTTGCCCCAAATCACACAGCTAGTAAGACTCTAAACGGTCTCCTTTATCCTTTATACTATAAGTGCTGCTGCTTCTGTATGTGGCATATTATATAGAAAAGAGAGATTAGACTTTTAGGAAGTTGAAGATTTTTATCCAACAAATATTTATGGCACCTTTTTAATGTGCCAGGCAATGTGCTAAGCCCTGAAGATGCTAAGACAGTCTGCCTTCAAAAGGCTGAACTAGGGACTTCCCTGGTGGCACAGTGGTTAAGAATCTGACTGCCAATGTAGGGGACACGGGTTGGAGCCCTGGTCCGGGAAGATCTCACATGCCGCGGAGCAACTAAGCCAGTGTGCCACAACTATTGAGCCTGTGCTCTAGAGCCCGCAAGCCACAACTACTGAAGCCAGAGCGCCTAGAGCCGGTGCTCCACAACAAGAGAAGCCACCGCAATGAGAAGCCTGCGCACTGCAACAAAGACCCAGTGCAGCCAAAAATAAATAAATAAAAATTTTTAAAAGGCTGAGCTAATTGAGGAGTAATGTGAGCAGCACAAATGGGACAGGAAGGCAGCCCAGATAACTGAGGGCTCTTCTCTGGGGGAGAGCAGCTTTCACAGAGGAAGTGATGCAGTCTGGTCTAAGAAGACGACGGGAAATATTTCCCCAGTGGATGGATGGAGAGGGGGTGGGAGAGGGCCTTTGAGGCATAGGCAAGCAAACACAGTGTCTGGGAGACCTCCAAGGAGTTGAGTGGGTTAAAAGAGAACAAAGGAGGGATATGAGGGAAACTGGGTGGTGATCAGTAACTTTTAATTCACGATCTATTTAAAACCATTGCATAAACAAAGAGAAGCTACCGCAATAAGTCCGCACACCGCAACAAAGAATAGCCCCTGCTCACCGCAACTAGAGGAAGCCTGTGTGCAGCAACGAAGACCCAACACAGCCAAAAAGAAAAAAAAAGAAAAAAAAAGACAAGGGAATTCCCTGGCGATCCAGTGGTTAGGACTCTGTGCTTCCACTGCAGGAGAGCCAGGTTCGATACCTGGTGGGGGAATTAAGATCCTGCAAGCCACAGGGTGAGGCAAAAAACAAAAAACAAAAAAAAGGGTAAGATATAAGTGATGGGAAGGATGTGGAGAAAAGAGAACCCTGTTGGTGGGCATGTAAACTGGTGCAGCCACTATGGAAAATATTATGGAGGTTCCTCAAACACTTGAAAATAGAACTATCATACAATCTAGCAATCCCCTTTCTGGTTATATATCCAGAGGAAAGGAAATCCACATCTTGAAGAGATAGCTTCATCACATTCAACACTATTCACAATAGCTAAGATATGGATACAACCTAAGTGTCTGTCAATAGATGAATGGATAAAGAATATATGTTGTTCATCCATAAAAAAGAAGAAAATCTTGCCATTTGTGACAACATAAATGAAGCTGGAGGACATTATGATAAGTAAAATAAACCAGGTACTGAAAGACAAAAAAAAAACAAACATTGCATAGCTCTTGTCAGGGTTGATGAGGGATCTCACAACTATACATTTAAGGGAAAGTGAGAGTGCTTCTCCATTATGTTGGAGTAATAGGAACTTAAGTGAAGTAAAGAAACATTCATTGAGAATTTCTATGTGCCAGATAGCATACAAAGCATTTTCACATACATTATCTAATGCAATTCATGTAGCTATTAAAAAGGATGTGGAAGACCTCCGGAGTGACTTGTGAAGATCTCTAAGACCCATAGCTTAAAAGTGCAAGATAGGGGACTTCCCTGGCGGTCTAGTGGTTAAGACTCCATGCTTCCACTGCAGGGGGCATGGGTTCAATCCCTAGTTTGGGAACTAAGATCCCACATGTCATGTGGTGTGGCAAAAAATAAAATAAAATAATAAAATAAAATAAAAGTGCAAGATAAAATAGAGCTACCATATGATCCAGCAATCCCACTCTTGGGCATATATCTGGAGAAAAGCATAATTCGAAAAGATACATGCACCCCAATATTTATTGCAGCATTATTTGCAATAGCCAGGACATGGAAGCAACCTAAATGTCCATTGATGGAAGAATGGATAAAGAAGATGTGGTACAAATATACAATGAAATATTACTCAGCCATAAAAAAAAAGAAATAATGACATTTGCAGCAACATGGATGGACCTAGAGATTGTCATACTGTGTGAAGTAAGTTATACAGAGAAAGACCAATATATGATATCGCTTATATGTGGAATCTAAAAGAAAATGGTACAAATGAACTTATTTACAAAACAGAAATAGAGTTACAGATGTAGAAAACAAACTTCTGGTTATCAGGGAGGAAGAGGGTGGAGGAATAAACTGGGAGATTGGGAATGACTTATACACACTACTATATAGAAAATAACTAATAAAGGCCTACTGCTTAGCACAGGGAACACTCCTCAATACTTTGTGATGGCCTATATGGGAATAGAATCTAAAAAAGAGTGGATATATGTATATGTATAACTGATTCACTCTGCTGTAAGCAGAAACTAACACAACATTGTAACTCAAATATACTCCAATAAAAATTAATTTAGGGGCTTCCCTGGTGGTGCAGTGGTTGAGAATCTGCCTGCCAGTGCAGGGGACACGGGTTCGAGCCCTGGTCTGGGAGGATCCCACGTGCCGCGGAGCAACTGGGCCCGTGAGCCACAACTACTGAGCCTGCGCGTCTGGAGCCCGTGCTCCGCAACAGGAGAGGCCGCGATGATGAGAGGCCCGCGCACCGCGACGAAGAGTGGCCCCCACTTGCCGCAGCTGGAGAGAGCCCTCGCACAGAAGCGAAGACCCGACACAGCCATAAATAAATAAAAATAAATAAATAAAAAGTTTAAAAGATAACTTCTCAAAGATGCCTTATTATTGTATTCATAGTTTTTTAAAAAAAATTAATTTAAAAAATTTAAAATATAAAAGTGCAAGATATTTTGCACTATGAGTTATGATCCATATTAAAGACACACAGGGAAGTTCTGGTCAGAGGGAACAGGGAGTACAGAGCCAGGGAAGCCCAAGAGAACAAGATGTGTCTGGAGAATGGTAGGTAGTTAACCCTGATGTTGTGTATGGTACTGATGTTTTCGTGCCTGGGGCTGGAGCTGAGAGGGACATGGAGCTTGCCACGCAAAAGGCTTAATATTAACCCTGCTCTCCTAGGTGAGTCTCAGAGACTTTTTTTCTTTACTTTTTTAAAAATTGAGATAGAGTTGATGTACAATATTATGTAAATTACGGGTGTACAACACTGTGATTCACAATGTTTAAAGGTTATACTCCATTTATAGTTATTATAAAATATTGGCTACAATCCCTGTACAATGTATCCTTGTAGCTTATTTATTTTATACATAATAGTTTGTACCTCTGAATCCCCTACCCCTATCTTGTCCTTCCCTCTTCCCTACTCCCCACTGGTAACCACTAGTTTGTTTTCAGAGAATTTTTAAGTGGGGAGAAACACACCCCGATGAAGCATGTTACAAAGATGGTTCTGGCTGCAGGTGGAGAATGGACCAGAGTGGGGAGGGAGACCACGAGGGCTGCACAAGGCTGGAACGTGGGAATGGAGAGGAGGAGGAGGAAGGAAGTGTGTGAACTGGTCTGAGGGAGTGAGCGGGCAGCAGATCTCCACATCGAGAAAAAAAAAGCAACACAGAACACAGATTATTTTGGGGGAGTGTGATCGAAGTTATACCTGCACGTGAAAAGGCAAACAATGAGTTAATGAGAAAAACTCACAGCCCCACCCATATCCACCACTTTCAACTCTTTTAGCTGATTTGCTTTTTGGTATTTGTCTCCATATCTGTAAACAAGATTATATTATTACTGCATGCTTTTTCCATTTTAGGCATGATCTATTGATTTGCTTTTACAAAGACACAGCTTTTTTTTTAACCATCAACCTCACTTGGTCCACAAACAGATATCCTCACCATCCCCACCATCTTCACTTTATAGCTGTTTTAAAAATATATACACACACATTCACCTAAATATGTACGTAAATGCACAGAAAAATGTCCTGAAGGACCACATCTAACTAGGACCTAGGGGGACACTGACTAAAGGAGACTTTCATTCTACCTGTCTGGTTTAAATTCTTTACAAGTGAATGTATACATTAATTACGTGTGTAGTTAAAAAAAAAACAACTAAATCACACAACAATAGTAAGAGGTAATTATCATTACCCACAGTTTACAGATGCAAAAACTGAATCCCAGAGACTTAATTAATCTGTTCAAAGTCTTACAGCAAGCAAGCACAACTGGTAAAAACCAGACTTGAGCCTGAAGGAAGAGAAGGAACAAGCATCAGACCAGGACAAAAGGAAGTGAAAGCAAAAGCCAGGAATCTTTAACAGGAGAGGTGCCATCTTTGGCAGAAAGGCATCAAGAAGGCAGAAGGCCGGAGGCAGGCAGTAGCATCGTAGCTGTTGTTTGGAAGGAGATGTTAAGGGCTCTGTGGGGAAAGGGGACTCACTAATAGACAGAAGCAGTGGACTGAAGGAGGCAAGGTCACAGCCTCATGCCCGCCTGTCCTTAGAGAGTATCCCCAGAGAACTCAGGTGCCAGGCATCTGCAGTGAGTCACTGGATCCCAGAAACTGATGGCATGAGTGAGATCATCAAAAGGCAGGGAGCAGAGACAACAAGGCCCTTGGGGTCCAGGGAGTTTAACCTGTCTGGTCAGAGGCCACTGTCACAAAACCAACAAAAAATTCATGTCTGATAGGTTTTCCTCAGGGCTCAAATGAATAGGTAGGGGAGTAACTGTGAGGCTGTGATACCAGGCAGGATGACAAACAAAAACAGCCAGGCCAAGGAAACAAGCTGCAGAGTCTCTGCCCTGGGAGAATGAAGGATGTCTGGGAGAGGTCACAGCCAAGGCCATCCAAGGCAGCCGGCCCCTCCCTAATCACGACTCAGCTTCACCAATGCTGGCGGTGGTTACCAGTCCCCTCCCATGGCCATGGGGCTGATGACCGTAAGGGCTGAATGTGTCAGCCCTGTGACCTGGGATAATATGGTTGAGTTGGGGGTTGGACACTGGAGATAAACACAAGCCTTGCTCTATTTGAAAAGTTTCTTGCATTGAACTGGATTCTGCAAAGGTAAACACACATGCCCCAGCCCCACTAATTCATCCTTTACCCAATTCCCCACCTAAACATGGAGAATGAACAAAATAGCCACCTCTGACATTCAGAAGCTGGCTTGACACTCACAGGTAAACCATGTTATTCTTCTATTAGGCATAAACTATCTTACAAAACAATGACCTCAGACAAGTTCACTCTGAAATCATATGAGACAAAGCAAGCCCAGCTCGTAATTCTATCTGAGCACAGATGAAGAAACAGTCACTATGCCACCCACAAAATACCAAACACCCCTTCCCTTGGCCAGAAAAAAAAAAATGCTGTTACTTTTTTACCCTCATTCTGGTCTCCCCTCCCTGTAGAGAGGATTGACTGAGATAGTCATAGAATCTACCCTGCTTTCTGACAGCATTCTATCTAGAGCAAGTCCCTACTTCCTCAGACCCTCCCCCAAATCACGTAACCAAAGCCCAAATCCTATTATAGATTTTCGTTCTAACACTCTCTTACTGAGATGTCCCACAGTTCCCTATGGTGTGCATTCTCTTTTTTTTTTTTTTTTTAAAGTTTTTTGTTTTTTTCTTTTTTTTAAATGCGTGGTTTTTTTTTTTAAACTTTGGGTTTATTTATTTATTTACTTATTTATTTATGGCTGTGTTGGGTCTTCGTTTCTGTGCGAGGGCTTTCTCTAGTTGCGGCAAGCGGGGGCCACTCTTCATCGCGGTCCGCGGTCCTCTCAGTATCGCGGCCTCTCTTGTTGCGGAGCACAGGCTCCAGACGCGCAGGCTCAGTAGTTGTGGCGCACGGGCCTAGTTGCTCCGCGGCATGTGGGATCTTCCCAGACCAGGGCTCGAACCCGTGTCCCCTGCATTGGCAGGCAGATTCTCAACCACTCCGCCGCCAGGGAAGCCCTGTGCATTCTCTTTTGATGCCAAGAGTAATAAACCCAACTTGTTCAACTACAGGTGTGTTTCTGGGGGTCTTTGGCTGGAGGACATTGATAACATCCAGTGTTTCTTTTCTTCATTCTTAGCCTCTGAGATCTACCTTGAGGATCTGCACCCAGGCTGTGTGGAAGAAGATGGTACAAAGGCAGGAAATGCTGTCAGAAGGGACAAAACAAAACATGCATTCACTCAACAAATATTTATTGGGGACCCACCCACATATGCCACACGCCGATCTAGGTGCCAAGGACAATAGGCAAATAAAGCAGGATCCATGATTTTTCAGGAAGCTCTCATTTGGGGGCAGAGGTGGGAAAGACACATAAACAGATCGTTATGATTTATAGAACTAAGTGCAGTGATTGCGGGAGGGGTGCTCTGGGGACTGTTGCCTGCTCAAGAAGAGGTGCATCTACACTAATGTGGTAAAAGGCAGGTGGGGTATCAGGAAAGGCTTTCTGGGAAAGAGGATACTTGAGGTCCTGGAGGCTGAGGACAATCTCATGAGAAGGGACAAGAAGAGCAGGTCAGGGAGGTGACAAACTAGATGGTGAGTGGGGAATTTTTTGATCTCACTAGAGTGAAAAGTAGGAAGCACATTGCAGGAGGAATTAGGCTGGAGGCACTTACAATCATGATAAGGAGTTGCGTTTGGGCTTTACCTTTAGCAAAAGGGTGCATCATGGAAAGTCCATTGAAAGTTCTGCAAGTCCTGACATGATGAGATTATGTTTGTAAACATCATTTAAATGTCTGCAACTTACTTAAAAATGCATAAAATTATAAAATGGACTGATGGATGGATAAAGGGACAGATAGATGGGAAAAGCACTTGATAAAGTGATTATAGTAAAATGCTAATGATAGAATCTATCATTAGGTGGGTATTTGGGTGGTCCCTGTAAAATATTCCAACTCTTCTGTTTGAAAATGTTTGTAATAAAATTTGGGGAGGGGGGCCAATTATGTTGGCCTCTGTCATGGAGGATCGATTGAGCAGGGTAAGTCTAGAGGCTGGGAGACTGCATTGATGCTTGTAGAAAGCCAAGGAAGGACAAGGATTGCCAGCGAACACAGGAATTTGAAGGGGGCAAGGAAGGTTCTTCCTTAGACCCTTCTGAGAGAGCATGGCCCTGTTGACACCTTGATTTCAGACATTCAGCTTCCAGAACTGTGAGAGGAAAGTTTTTCTTGTTTTAATCCACCTAGTTTGTGGCAATTTGTTATAGCAGACCAAAGAAAATAGTACAGGAGTTGAGGGTGTCAAGGTAGAAGGCAATACCATGGAAAGGTTATTATTTGTTATACCACACTATCATATATTTTATAGTATTTTATCTTTTCAAGATGGCTTTTGTATGTGCTTTGGGTTAACAGACCTGAGTCTGAGCATGAGTGCCGTATCTGGAATATGGGGAGGTAATGAAACCTAATTCAAGGGGTTGTGAGGAACAAATGGAGTAATGTGTATGAAACTATTTGGTAAACTGTTAAACTCTGTAAACAAGTTGTTGTTAGTACTGTTATCAGCACGTGGAGGAGCAGAAAACACCTTGAACTAGAGAATGGAAATCTAGGCCCTCGACCTCAGTGACCACTTGACTTCCCAGCCATATCACTGTGTGAGTGGCCAGGACCCTCTTCAGGTTTGTCAGCTTCTGAAAGATTCAACAGTGCTCCTCTCCGAAAGGGACAGAAGAGGGAGTGGTCGCAGTTCAAGGTCAGGGATCGGGGAGAAGACCTCCCCAGATTTAAACTGTGTCACACAGTGTCCCTTCATTCACTAAGAACTGTGCAAGAAGGGTGGGAGGGTGAAGCCAGAATGAGTAAGAGGCTGCTTCTGCCCTCAAGTTCACAGTCTCCTGAGGTCAGTGCTACCGCTTTGGGAGTGTGCACCTTCCTACAGAAGGAGCCGGGAACCGGACTGGGGAAGGCATCCTGGAGGAGGTGAGGTGAAGCTGGTCCACGACAACCGAGTGGGATTGCCAAGACGTCCTTTGTGGGAAAGAGGAATTAGGAGATGGTTTCAATTTAGTCAGTGTTATCAACTACCTCATTCGAGGATCTGCGCTTAGCGTCAGGGGTTAGGGGAGGGAGAAAGAAAGTATGAAATCAACATACATCAGTCCGGGAAGCTCCCCTGTTCTAGCAAGGAAACAAAATCTGCATACAATTAAAGGAAACTACGAGATAAAGTGTGTGACGTCAACGGCTCGGGCTTTGAATACCGGATATAGCGAATGTGGACTGTGTCAGGGAAGATTCTGAATGAATGTGCGAGGGGGGGAGGGTTGTGTGTCCTGGTCCCCGTGTCCCCAGTCGTCACCTAACAGGCAGATGACGGCTGTTTATATAATCGACGGCGCCTCGCGGGCGACCGGGGGAACAGGATGGGGGAACCGGGCCGGGGCTGAGTGCGCGCTCCTGGAATCCGCGCTGGGGTGTTGGCCTCTCCCAGGCCCGACACCTGGGTCCGCCCTCCCACTGCGGAGACTGGCGCGCGGCCTCCGAGAGGTCGGCGGGTGGCTCGCCAAGCCTCCTGTAATCCAGCCATCTCCTAACTGCAACCGGGCGGCTGTAAATGCCCAGGAAGCCCGCCCCATCCGCCTACCCCGCTCTCCACCCGCTTGAAGGGAGTCGAAGAGGAGGAAACCGATAATAATCTTGAACTCTGGCGCAAATCCTGGGTCTTGCTCTCCGTAGGTCATCTTGCCACCGCGTTGGTTCGGGTTTCCAAGCCTCTCGCCCCTTTTACTTTTTCGGGATCATTCTGGAAACAGGGGCGGTACTTCTCTGAGTCAAACTTCGATCCCTCACGTGACAACACTATAGAAAGATTTTTGCTGCGCGTGGTGGTGGTGGTGAGGGTTAGAGAGGAGGATGCATCTGGTCCTGTGATTAATTTTGGTTTCCGAGTATGAGGAAGAAAATGCAGACAGTTTGCTTTTGAAAGGGAAACTATTGATACATCCTCTTAACCTCCAGGTTAAGCAAATCTTTGGTAAGAATCAAAATCTTTTCACACCTTTGAAAGGATGTTTGGGTTCTGAGTCAGATTCACTCCCAAGTATTGACTGTGGGAGACCACACTTACAGGATGTCTTTAAATTTTTGTGTCAACTTTTTTCATATGGAAAAATTCAAACATACATGAAGTAGAGACAATAATATGAACTCTTGTGCACCCATCAACCCCTTCAAGAATGATCAACTCATGACCAATTTTATTTCATCAATTACCTCCCACTCATCCTTCCCCTTTTCCCAGTGTGTTATTTTTTTTTAACATCTTTATTGGAGTATAATTGCTTTACAATGGTGTGTTAGTTTCTGCTTTATAACAAAGTGAATCAGTTATACATATACATATGTTCCCATATCTATTCCCTCTTGCATCTCCCTCCCTCCAGTGTGTTATTTTTAAGCAAATCTCAGACATATTTTATTAATAAAATTTCAGGGACTTCCCTGGATGGGGAACTAGATCCCACATGCATGCCGCAACTAAAGAGTCTGCATGCCGCAAGGAAGATCCCGCGTGCCATAACTAAGACCCAGAGGAGCCTAAAAAAAAAGCTTCAGTATACCAAAACCTCGTTTTTAAAGAGGTTTAATATAAATGTACAGTCAGTGTTAAAATTTCTGTCTCATGTTTTAAACATTAGATTACAATTAATTTGTTCAAACCGGGATGCAAACAAGTCTACCACTGCGTTCTTTTGATATGTCCTTTAAGTCTCTTTTAATCTATAGGTTCCCTTTCTCTCATCACCCCCCCAAACCCTTTTTCTTCTGGAAATTTATCTGATGAAGAAAACTGGTCCTTTGTCCTATGAATTTTCCCAGACTGGGATTTGCTGACTGCATCTCTGCAGCGTTTTTGTTTGTTTGTTTGTTTGTTTTTTTAAATAAACAGTCTTTGGTGATCTTTTATCTTTTTATTATTATATTTATTTATTTATTTATTTATTTATTTATTTATTTATTTTTGGCTGCGTTGGGTCTTCGTTTCTGTGCGAGGGCTTTCTCCAGTTGCAGCAAGCGGGGGCCACTCTTCATCGCGGTGCGCGGGCCTCTCACTATCGTGGCCTCTCTTGTTGCGGAGCACAGGCTCCAGACGCGCAGGCTCAGTAGTTGTGGCTCACGGGCCTAGTTGCTCCGCGGCATGTGGGATCTTCCCAGACCAGGGCTCGAACCCGTGTCCCCTGCATCGGCAGGCAGATTCTCAACCACTGCGCCACCAGGGAAGCCTCTGCAGCGTTTTTTAAATGATTCTGGTAGATCCAGAACTGTGATGGGTTTTAGATTCATCATTTTTGGCAAGTATCAAGTCGTTACCTCCTGTTGTATTACATTGGAAGGCACATAATGTTGGATTGTCTTTCTTTTTATGATGTTAGGATTGGTCAGTGGGTTCAGGTGTTGTCAGCCTGATTCATCATTGTAAGATTCCCCATCGGCTTTTCACATATGCTTCTAGCAGCCGTTGATGATTATTGCATAGGTGCATTATTTCATTGGGTGTTACAAAAGAATGATATTCTTCCACTGTCTTCATTTATTAGCTGGAGTTTGTAATAAAGAACTGTCCCTCAACCATTTGGTATTCTTAGATATATTTGTACAAGAATGACAGCATAAAAAACTGAGTATTTACCAGTGTTCAGAAAGTGGTATAGTTTCCTAGCATTCTCCAAAAATGACCAATGAGTTTAGTTTTTAGTTGTCATGATGAACTGATGGAATTTTTTGCATATATGACGTGTCTCAATCAATTGCAGTTATTATCCTTATTCATGCCAAAAGTATCCCATCTTTAACCCTTCATGTTGGCTCCTGAGTCATTTTTGACATGACCCCAGTAGCTTTCTCACAATCTGATGTGACAAGATGCTCCGGAATCATCTTGTATATTTTTTCTCCCAGACCTAGAATTAGCCAGTTCTTTAAGGAACCCTTTTTTTTTTTTTTTTTTGCCACGCCACGGGGCATGTAGGATCTTAGCTCCCCGACCAGGGATCGAACCCATGCCTCCTGCAATGGAAGCAAGGAGTCTTAACCACTGGACCACCAGGGAAGTCCCAAGGAGCCGTTTTCTTTTTGGTGGGAAATAATAAGATCACCATATGGATGTAAGCAGTGCTTGCTCAGTGTATCCAGTTAGGCTATTAATATTAGGCCTTCTTTGTGAAGGGAACTAAGAAATACATTTTAGTATTTTTTAAGAGAAAACACATCATGAGTTTATACTGATTTTCCAATTCAAATTTGGGATCACTATGTTTTTATTTCTCTTCTTTTATGTCATAATCATAAGAGAAACCTAATCTTTCAGGTTGAAAATCTTGGTTCCTGGTAACATTAACATAATTGCTTATTTTCTTTATCCTATTATATATGTGTATGTACATGTACGTAATATATAATATATTCAGAATAACAACAAAAATATTATTACCCAGATGACAACTGAACATTTTAAGTTTTATTTTCACTTCTTTTTGTCATTAGGCTATATCCCACTGGGGATATACAGCTAAATTACTGCATTTTAAAGTCACCTAAAATAACTCCTTTCTAAGGACTTACCAACTGCAGAAAGTTTAAGCTACCAACTACACACACAGTTTCATTTTGTCTTGTTTTAACTTAATTTTGTTTTATAGTGATGTAAAACATTTACATGATTCCAAAGCCAAACATACAAAACAAAGTACATTTAGAAAAGACTAATTTCCATCTCTTCCACCTGGTTTTCCTTTCCCCAACCCCCACCCCCACAGGTAACTGTTTTTGTTAGGTTTTGGTTTATCCTTCCACTTAAAAAATAAATATAAGCCCCCCAAAATGTATATTTACATTTCCCCTTTTCTTAGGTAAAATGTAGCATGCGGTGTGCGCTGTTCTCCACCTTGTTTTTTTCACTTAATATATCCTGGAGGTCACCATAAAATAGTACACAGATAGTCCTTATTTGCAAAGTGGATAGAAGGCGAGGGGGCAGACCTGACTGAGTCGCCTGGGGAGACAACATCCAGCGGTCCGGCGCCATGTTTTTCAGATCCCCAGAAAGGATGAGGTCAAATGGGTCAAGCCCGCACACGCACCCAGGGGCTTCGGGGAATGAGTTGGAGGAGGAGAAAGCCGCCGCAGGCCAAAGTCAGTTGTCTGGTCCCCTGTATCTGGATCTCAACCAACTTTCTCATTGCAGAGTTTTCAACTATCACCTATCGATTTACAGTGTGACAATAAATAGCCTTGTGTGGAGTCTTTTCGTGTATTTGAAGCTTTCTTTTCGACCGAGGTATACTGGGGAGAAAGGGGGACTGAAAGAAAAAGGAAATTTTATTAAAGGGAGGTCAGAGACATCAGGCCTGGATCAAGAAGCCCGAAGAGTGTAACCTTCCTAAATTGCTCCTGGAAGTCTAGCTTCAACCCTACCTACCAGCGGCAGCATATCCCAAAGAGAGGAAGCAACGGGGAGGAGACAGAGAGAAAGGCAAAGGAACAACTCTAGGGACTCAGGGTGATCTGGGTGCCGGGAAACAAGAGCCGGAAAAAGGGGAAGACCTGCCCTGCAAAGGAGGCCTGGAAGGTGTAGATGTTGTTGCTGGTAGTGGCGTCGTAGAAGACGACCTTCCCGCATTCGTGATTCACGCGGACGCCCACTTTCCTGGGACAGACCGAGAGATCCTCCCGGGTGCCGCCCTCGGTGAGCGCCTGGCACTTGGAGCTTGCGATGCGCAGCGCCCAGAAGCCGGTCAAGGGCGCCAACACCAGCGTTCCCCTCCGTGGTACTGGATCTGAGGCCACGCCCACCACGCAGCCCCCGCCCCCGGGCCCTTGGAGCTCCGCCTCCCAGGCCTGGCAGCCGGTGGAGAAGCCTGGCAAGCCCAGGACACAGCGGAACGGATGGAAGCGCTCAGGGTCGGTGGGCTCAGTCCAGCCGCTTTGAGAAACTTGGTCCAGCGTCACTGTCTTCAGATCCTGGGAAATGATGAGATCCGGGTGAGCCGAGGCCGCATCCAGGGTCACTGGGACTGCGGGAAGATAAGGAGGAGAAAGAGGGGCAGCCCCAGGTCAAGTCGTCCAGCCCCCTTTAGGATGGCTTTCTCTTCATAGTCAGAGTCCTCTTTGTCCCCAGAGAAGTCCTATCCCCCCTCCCCCTCTTTGAAGTTAATTCCTAAATTTCACCATATGCTGCTCTGAGCGTGCTCTTCATTGGTGGTGAGGGGGGTGTCATTTCAACACTCAGCTGAGACTCTCCTCTTCCTTCCCCGTTTCCTGTGGTCCTCATATCTCGAAGAAGATTTGAGGCTTGTATAAGAGATGTCGAGGCTCAGGCTATCTGAGCTCGAGTAATTTTCTAAAGTGCAGCCCCTCAGAAACAGGCATAAATGGAGGGGTGGAATGCAGAAGGAGAGATAGTCAGCCCAGTCTCACCGCAGAAGCACACCTTTTTTTTTTTTTTAAATTATATTTATTTATTTATTTTTGGCTGTGTTGGGTCTTCACTGCGGTGTGCGGGCTTCTCATTGCGGTGGCTTCTCTTGTTGTGAAGCACGGGCTCTAGGTGCGCTGGCTTCAGTAGTTGTGGCACGTGGGCTCAGTAGTTGTGGCTCGCGGGCTCTAGAGCGCAGGCTCAGTAGTTGTGGCGCACAGGCTTAGTTGCTCTGCGGCATGTGGGATCTTCCCGGACCAGGGCTCAAACCCATGTCCCCTGCACTGGCAGGCGGATTCCTAACCACTGCGCCACCAGGGAAGTCCCCTTTTTTTTTTTTTTTTTATGTCAGCGTGACCATGGGGGATCTTAGTTCCCCCACCAGGGATCGAATCCACACTCCCTGGAGTGGAAGCGTGGAGTCTTAGCCACTGGACCGTCAGGGAGGTCCCCACACATGCACACTTTTAATTGGATTTGGACATTAAGTTATAGTTTGTCAAGGCTAGAAGTCCCCCATCTGCCCTCTACAATTGCTTGAGCAGCTGTGGTTCCAGTCTTTGCCAAAGACTTAGGAATGGGGGCCTCATTCTGTTTGTTGTCTGATTTGTTATCTGATTTGTTGTCTACTTTGTTGTCTGATATGTTGTCTGATTTGTTGTCTGATCTGTTGTCTGATTTGTCATCTAATCTCACACCCTCTTACTGTAATATTACTTAATTCTCCCTGCTGGATGGGGGTTGGGGAGAGATGGAGGATGTGGGAATGTGGGGAAGAGGAGAAAGAGTGACCAGGTTCATGGGGATGAGTTAGGTGAATTGTGGCCCAGGCAGTCCTTACTGGTCTCTAGGGTCTACCTTGGCTGAACTGATGCCTAGGTAAATAGTTTAAAAAAAAGAAAAAAAAAAAGTGGACCGGAGCAGTCAACTATAGTGACTTCCTTTATCCACCAGGGGGTACCACAGCCAAAGCAATAAGCAGAAGCCAAGCTGGGGCTTCCAGGTCATCTTCCTCTTTTTGCTTGAGAACCCCCTCTTCCTTCTCCAAATCGTCAACATCACCCCCATCTCCCTCAGCCCACCTCCACTCAGGGACCCTTCACTGCTCTCAGCCACTCACCCAGCGCCATCTTGTGCTCTTCAATAACCGTAGCTCCAGGGCCCCCCAGGTTCTCAGAGCTGTCTTGGATTGGTAAATAAGAAACAAAAGAGGCCCTGCTTCGGCTCCGGAAGAGTGGGGCGAATGAAGTTGAGGGTTTGGGATTTGGTGGCACTGGTTTAGTTGTTCTGTCAACTTTGAGGGAGAAGGAGAGGAGAAAAGAGAGGTCAGTGGGAGCAAGGCAGCAATGCCAGAAAGTACTGCTGAGCTCTAGACACAGCAGGAGGGATCAAGGTTAGACTCAAGAAGGTGAAACCGTGCTCCAGACGGTTCCAGAAGCTGGGTACCAACAGAAATTCTTGGGCTTGTCTTACAGACTGATAGATAAGGGAACAGCTTGTTAAAACCCCTTTGCTTGTAAGCTGCCTTCACTGATTAAGCTCCCTTTAGTGACTTTTTTCCCTCTTTAATTGCATACCCTCCAGGTAATATAGCACAAGACTCATCAACCAGCCCTATAGATAACACCTCTGACATGAGTCGCTATACTAATGGAAGCTTAAGTTGTTTCTTTAGGAATTGGAGTGAGCTCTTGTCCAGTTTGAGCTGGCTAAAACCCTAAAACTAGACCTGTACAGGTGTCAGAGGAACAACCTTTTGACATCAGAGGGCCAAAACTCCATCCTCAAATTATGCTAAGCACCTCCATTTTTGAACATGCATCCCATGAAGAAGCATGTAACCCAAATCCGCCTGTGCCGCAGAACGCTGATTACCTCCCCTTTTCCCTACCTCTGATCATCTTTCCCCACGCCCGAGACCACCCTGTTTCATGATCCCATAAATATCTCAAGCCCCTCGCCTTCAGGGAGGCAGACCTGAGACTTGTTCTCCCGTTTCCTCCCTTGGCTGCCTTGTGAATAAACTTTCTCTGCTACAAACCTCAGCGTCTCGGCATTTGGCTGGCTGCGCGTGGGGCGAACAAACCTGGTTTGGTAACAAAAGCACACCTGAACAAGTTAGGAGTAAACTGATCAGGTGGTAGATTATTTCCTGGAGGAGGTATACTCTGGGAAGGGGAAGAGGAGATGGATGAAATGCCTGCTATCCCCACCCCCATCTCTGCCCATGCCATCTTAGCACCCGAAGTTTTCAAGAACGCTAGTTTCTACAGCCCTTCCTCTTCCTCTCTCAACTTCCAGGCCCTCTTACAGTCTCTCTAAATTCCTCTTTCTGCTCTGTGTCTATTCCCCTCCAACCCAAGCTGGAACTGAGAACAGTTATTCATTCCCACCTAACTCTGGTCAGGGAGGGTGATCTTGTATGTTAGGAAGTTCTTTCTACAGTCTACTGTCTTTCCTTCCTCTGCAGTGTCAGTCCAGTGCATTCCCATCTATGCTGGGGGTGGAGACAGCATTTTGACCCTCTGTAGTCTTAGAGGTTCCCTGACTCCACCACTGGAAGCCACCAGTGGTCAGGGGCAGGACTCCTACCTGGAGCGGTCGACTCAGGCTCCAAGGTTTTGTTCATTTTAGGATTGTTTTTGTTTGACAGGTACCCTAGGAATTGAGACGAGAAAACCTATTTTAGTCTTGATAACCAGAAGCTGCAAACTAAAAACAAAACCAAGCACCCTGCCACCATCAATAAGAACAAGAATAGGTGGTTCTCAGTGAGGACTGCCGCCCACTCACGGGGAAGTGTGGAAACCTTTCAGGTTGTCCCGGTGCCTGCAGGAGGAGGGGGAGGGTCTTTACTGGCCTAGAGTGTTTCCTGGGGCCTGGGATGTGAAACATTCAACAGGACACAAGGCAGAGAGCACAATGGAGACTTAACATCTGCAAATACCGATAGCTCCCCTGGGGGAGAAACTGCTGGTGGAACGGAATTCCTAAGTCCTGCTCTCAGCTTTGGAAGGCATTACGTATTTCGTTTCTGGCTTTGGCAAAATGATTCCTAATGTTGTTTTTGCCACTTAATAGTCACATGACTTGGGTTTAATTTACCTCACTTCTCTGGAGCTGCAGGGGCCTTACTGTAAATTGCCGATAATAACACCTACCTTGGAGGATAGTTGTGGGATTTTGAACTATTAGATGCGGGGTGCTTAGCACATGGTGGGCCTTTAAGAAATGGTACCTCTAGTGTTACCATCTCAGATGGCAGAGCCATCTCTGATGACTTTGGCATAGGCTGCTGTTACAGTGGGTCTTCCTCCCCTGAGCTGTCCTGACCTGACTTATAACCAGAAACCCAGCCTATGGCTGAGGGCAGCTAATACCACAGAGACTGAGCTGCCTTTATCTTCTCCTTGTCTT
Source organism: Balaenoptera ricei (assembly GCF_028023285.1). Taxonomy (NCBI): domain Eukaryota; kingdom Metazoa; phylum Chordata; class Mammalia; order Artiodactyla; family Balaenopteridae; genus Balaenoptera; species Balaenoptera ricei. Next base: position 23,262,617 of record NC_082649.1, read on the forward strand.
ACCTTTTCCTCCCTTACTCTGAGGAATGAAGAAATAAATTTACAATTTTCTATTACTTTTGAATACTTCTAAATTTTGGGATTTGTCACTGTTTGGTGAGTTACCTGAGTTTAAAATAATAAAGCACATCCATATGCCTGTTCTTCTCAACTGATGAGGAATGGGTATTCACTTATATTTGGCCTTCATGTAATCAGAGAGACAGAATTCTTTGCCTTTGCTTTTTTCACTTTCCCCAAATGGCAGGAGCAATCATCACTTACAGCTCTTTATTTGTTCTTCAGTCATGCCTTTGAAGAATTTGCTTTTATCTTTCTTGCTCTCAGGCTGGAGGCTGTCTGTGGAGAGAGAACAGAATGAGATGGAGGGAGTCCAGAGAGGTTGAGCAAGGAACCCAGCACCAATCACACAGCAGGGCACTGATCTCAAATGCCTTGGATTTGTCTCTCATACTCTTAGTGGACCGAGAGGGTGTAAAACACTGAGAGATGCCCTTTCTGCTTCCCTGAAGTGGCTCTCCAGCCCAGCACTGTCCAGTAGAAATATACTCTGAACCACAAATAACATTTTAAATTTTCTAGTAGTCCCATTACAAAAAGTAAAAAGAAACAGATAAAATTAATTTTAATTATATTTTCTATTTAACCCATTATTTTTAAGATATTGCCCTTTCAACATATAAGAAATTATTGCTATATTTTACATTCTATTTTCATACTAAGTCTTGTGAAATCTGACGTGTTTCCTTCACTGACAGCACACTTGGCTTTGGACTAGCCGCATTTCAAATGCCCAAGTGCACGTATGGCTAGCGGCCACCATACTAGGCAGAGCAAATCTAGTCCCTCCCTAGTGAGGAGAACTGAGGAGAAAGGGCTGAGGGACAAAAGGTGCTTCTTGGCCTCACCCTTTAGCTTCAAAAGAAAGCCTGCTGTGGTACCAGCCACTCAGGAGCAGGGTGTGGTAAAGGGTGGTCTCACCCTCTTAAAGCCTGGATGGCAATTCCTCTCTCCTCCCCCTAAGAGAGGACTCGAGAGAAGAAAGCAGACGGAGCTGCTGATGAAGGAGCTTAGTGCCCTTCTGTCCTGGTTCTCTCCAAGCAGGGAGCTTCGTGCCCCACGTCTCCTGTCTCCCAGACATGGAGGGCTGTTGACTTCTGTGTACCCTGACGGAAATAGGGGCAGAGGACAAAAGACTTTGTGTGGTTGAAGGATGAGCTCAGAACATGGGGATGATGGCCCATGTCCAGCCTGGATTACCTGTAGGGATGCTGGACTAGGTGAAGAGCTGTAGGGTGGGACCCCTAGATAAGGGGCTTCCTCTGGGCCCCTGCACCTTTCTAGTTATCTGTAGCTCCAGGAGAGTATAGAACCAGCCCTGGGGATAGGTGGAGGGAGACACGTGGGCATCTCATCTGAAGGGTCCGCATACCTGGAGCCAGAGCAAACACTGCCCTGAGCGCTATGCCTACAGGGCCTTCAGGGTCCAGCCACCACCCCCCTCCACCCCTGGCTTCCCAGACCCAGTAATTCCCCAACAGGAGACAATGACCCTCAGACTAGGGAGCTATGGAGATTGGACCAGTGTTGTGAATAGACTCGCCAGCACCCCCTCCACCCCCTGGGCTTTAACAGGGCCAGATGGGAGTTTGGGGACTGTGTGTGTGTGTGTGTGTGTGTGTGTGTGTGTGTGTGTGTGTAGGGAAGACAGACCAGACCACGTTCATCTCTACCACAAGGTGCGTCTTTGTATCTCCCTCCTCCAGCCTGTGCCGAAGTGAAAGGGTAGTGGATCCCTTCACTGAAATTCTAAACTGGAACCAAACTATTTTATTTTTTAGTTTTTGGATCTTAGTTCCCTGACCAGAGATTGAACCCAGGCCAAGGCAGCAAAAGCCTGGAATCCTAACCACTAGGCCACCAGGGAACGCCAGAACTAAACTATTTTAAACCTGAAATGACTGTGAAATTGTTGGGCCAGATGAGATTACACCCAGTGGGATGGGAGAGCTGGACAAAGCAGAGCAGTTACTGGGGAAAAGAAGAGCTCAAAAAACAAAATTCAGAAAAAAACGCTGTGTCTGGTGAGCGAAGATTCTTAGCTGAATGAGTGATGTTCTAGGGGGCGTTGTCCTGGTCCTTTTCCATAGGCACATGGGAGGGGTGTATGGGGACGTGGGGGGCTCTTGTGATATTTCCTGGGAGAAAACTCCATCCAGCTGTCGCTACTCCTGGTTTAGACAAACACAACTTTTGCAGTGAAGGGAGTCCTTACAAATACCCAACAGTCTTCCTAGTTGCAAACCCAGACGTGTCTTTGAAAAATATCTGACCGAATATCTAAAGCCCAAGTCATCCACTTCTGTCTGATCTCTGTTTGCCTGCAAGGCTGTAAGAGGGACTTCCCCAGAATGTCATTGCCTTTGAATCTGTTTTCTCTTCTTCTGTAGTCAGCAATAGATGGAGCTCCAGTGTGAACCAGAGAAGTAAAAGCGACTTGCTGGAGATCACACAGTTTCTGCCTCTTCTCTGGTCCACCAGACAACCGAGAACCAACTTCCTGACAGTCACTGTGCTAGGCAAGGGGACCTTTTGTGGCTTTCACAGGAGTAGGGAGGAAGATAAGTGAAACATGATGAAGACAGAGTGCAAGAAATGCCTGAAAAGAAGCATAAGGATGCACGGAAAGTGCTCAGCAGAGAGCCTGGCATTGGAAAGGTCCTGTGATTACTATTGGCATGGATGAGTTACAGCCCCATTTCCTCCGGGAAAAGAATGGGAGAAGAATCCCCTAGAGGTAGGTGAGCCGAGACGGTGACAGCCTCTTCCTTACCTTTGAATTTCTTCAGGCTCTCTGTGAAGGAATCATGCCGTGACTTGGCTTCACTGAGTTTTTTCTCCAGGTGCATTGAAATAGGGGTTGGGTTGAGAAAGCAAAATCCTTCACTCCTAGAAAGATATGGCTCAACTGGATGGTGAGATCAAAGGATGGGGTGCAGGGGAGGAGGAGCTGTGACAAAGAGATGGGGATGAGGTGACGGAGCCCTGAGGTTGGGGAAGGAAATCAGGATAGTGAGCTGGGAGTCAGGAGCCAGGGCTGGGGATATGGGCTCAGGGTGAGGTGGGGCATAGTGGGATATGGAAATGCAGATGGGAGATGAAGCCAGAGACAAGCAGAGAAGAAGGGGGCAGGGAGATGGGGTAGGGACCCAGGAGCCATCTAGTTGAGCAAGGGGTCATGCAGGAGGTGCAAGAAAATAGGAGAATCTGTGATGAAGAAATAGGAACCTAAAGAAAACAGCTCTTCTCTTTAGTAACCAACCTATGAGCTAATATGCTCAGCTCAGGCCTTTGCTCTCTATAGCCTAAGTACCTGACTGCAGTTAGACAGAGTAGGCAGGAATTTGGGAGGGAGGAATGTTGAGTGTGCTTGAATGCATGTTGAGCATTGTACGATGAATGAATCAGTAGGCAAAATGCACTTGGGGTGGCCCATCGTACCTGCGCAAGACAGCTTTGATGTCCTAAAAGAGAAGGAGAAAGGGCACGGCCTCAGCACTTGGCTGATTCACAGGAGCCAAGGAGGAAGTGCTGACCCTGCTGGGCGTGGGGGTAGAATAGGTGGAGTGAGAACACCTCTCTCTTCCCACGCTCCATAAAGGGCTCCTCCAAGAAGCGTCCGATATGCCAGTAGGCAGGAAAATGGTTAGACCGCGAGGGGAACTAACTGAGTTGTTTGAAGATAAATTTATCTCTGAGACTAAACCAGAGACTGGAGCGGGGGGACAGGAGAAGGATTGGAATGACTTTGCATGGTCTTTCGTGACAGAAAGAAATGGACTTCTGAACTGGTGGGAGTGGGAGATGGATTTAGGAGGGATCTCAGCTTATTTCGTGCATCAGCTAGATCCGTACTGTCCAATATGGCAGCCACCAGCCACACGTGGCTACTGAACACTTGAAATGTGGCCAGTATGATGAGGAACCAAATTTTATTGAAGTTTCACTAGTCCAAATTTAAATTAAAAAGCTGAAGTAGTGTAAAATATTTTTCCATTAAACACAACTAGATCGATTTGGTCGGACTACATTTTACTTCACCCATTGAAAATGTGGTGTCTGAGTTGGGATCTGACAAACATATACCAGATTTCAAAGACTCAGTTTTTAAAAAGGGGGAGGTTCATAAAATATTTCGTTAATACTTTAAAAATATTGGTTAACAGATTGAAATGATAATATTCTGGATATATATTTAAATAAAAAATATTTTATTTAAATTAATTTTGCCTGTTTCTTTTTATCTTTTTAATGTGGCTATGAGAAAAAAAGTTGACATCGCATATGTGGCTTGCAATATGCTTGTAAATTACACGTGTGGCTCACATTGTATTTCTACTGCACAGCACTGGGCTAGGGGAAGGAGGGAGGAGAGGCGTAACTCTGGTATTCTGCCAGGTGGTCAGTGTTCTGACCTGTGACTGGGGATGGACTGCTACCTTTTTACAACTTGGCCCCCAAGGGATTCTCCGCACCTGGAGCAGCTGGCCGGGCGGCAAACACTGCCTGGCCTTCAGGGAATCCTTAAGCTTCCCGAGAGAGTTCAGCTGCGACTTGGTGGAAATGACATAGAATTTCTTCGACTTGGTGATCTCCTGATCCAACCAGTTGATCCGTGACAGGAGGAAGTTCTTCTCCTCCTGTAGCACGTGATGCAGCTGTCTGAATGCTGTGATGATCTTTTGCCTCTCAGATTCCACGTGGGCCTGGGGGCAAGGAAAATGGACACTCAGAAGATGAGAGGAAGCCCTCAAAGTTCCTTCTAGCCCATTTTATTCAATGTTTTCATTTTATTAAGTTTATTCTGAGCAATGTGCGGTGGCAGACCTGGAGGAAAGGAAAGGAGAGGAGAGCAAACTTTTTAAAGCATTTACTATGTGCTTTGTTTTCATTTTAGGTTATTTATGTTTTTTGGTTTTTTGTTTTTAATTAATTTATTTATTTATCTATTTTTGGCTGTGTTGGGTCTTCTTTTCTGTGCAAGGGCTTTCTCTAGTTGCGGCAAGCGCGGGCCTCTCACCAGCGCGGCCTCTCTTGTTGGGAGCACAGGCTCCAGACGCGCAGGCTCAGTAGTTGTGGCTCACGGGCCTAGTTGCTCCGCGGCATGTGGGATCTTTCCAGACCAGGGCTTGAACCCGTGTTCCCTGCATTGGCAGGCAGATTCTCAACCACTGCGCCACCAGGGAAGCCCTATTTATGTTTTTTTGCCTTCGAGGACCTAAGTAGCTAATACTTAATACCTAAGTATCTAGTACTCACATTTCCAGAAGGCTTTTCAGTTTATAATCTGCTTTCACCCAGAGTTTTTCCTTTGCACACACCCCGTCACACAAAATCGGTAAAGATAATTGGGTGGGTTTATAGTGCCTTCATTTTCTAACTGGGGAAATCAATTTCTAGTTAGTAAGGGACCGTGAGGGGCAGAGCTGGGTCTTAAAACTGGTATTTCCGATTCTAAGACCAGCACTGGTTTTTTTTACACTACCTGTCCCCAGATGGAGGAGACCAAAGCAGCCAACCTACTCCAAGAATATGAGGCTGGATGTGGAAGGTGCTAGCATCTGGCAGACCAAGTGCTGTGGAGGAGGAGAAGGCTTGAACACCCCCTGACCCATGATGCCACAATTCTTTCTGTCCCTCCTTAACTCCATCCTGTTCTGGACCTGTTTGTTTGTCAATGAGGTCTTTTTGAGTGGTCAGTGTAATAAGGGATTCCAGGAGTTTTGCAGAGATGCCATTTCTGCTTTGGAGCTCATGGACAGAGAGAACCACACCTGAGTTTTTTCTTACCATGAAGACATCGAGCCTCTGTTCACCTTGTGACTTCATTTGAACTATCGCCCTCTCTTTTTGCTGCAAGGCCTCAACCTGCGATTGAATCCGCCCCTGTGGAGAGAAAGTTGTCTTGGCAAGTTGTGCCTGGAGTTCTCTCAGCCTCATGACACCCTCCTGACCTCTCAGGATGGTGGGTGAGTCCCTGTGTAATTATTATAGAGCCTCCTTTCCTGTTCAAGCTGGGGGCTGGGGAGGGAGAAATCTGGAGCCTAAGTGACCTACAAGAGAGGAATGTGGCAATAAATTATAACTAATATTTGGATGTGCTTTGGGGTTATCAAAGAACTTCCACAAACCTTCCCTCATTTGTCATACCAGCGACTCTTAAGAGATACATTTTGTTTGTCCCATTTGAAAGGTGAGGTACCTGCAGCTCAGAGAGGTGAAGTGACTCCTTGAACAATATTCTGTAAATTCAGGAGTGTGAACTTGAACCTACACTTCTGACTCAAAATTCCGTGTTCTTTCCATTCTCCATTATACCTTGGTTTCAACAGGCATCAGTTCTCCAGACTTAGACCTTTGAAGCTACTGGGCCTGACTGCAAATTGTCTACTCAAGGGCAAAGATGGGGGCAATAGGGTACAAACCCAGAGGGAGAAGGTGACAGTTTCCAGGTCCTCACTGAACTCCTAGTCTGATGTGGGTACAGGGAGGGGAATCCCCAAATGCCTACCTGATAACTCTGGGCAGCTTCTTCTATCAAAGTTGCATTGTGGGATTTGTGGTCCTTGGATTCATGACACACCACACAGAGGAACTTGCCATCGAACTCACAGAAGAAATGACACTTCTCCCCGTGCCTCAGACATCTCAGCTCTTTCGTTTCTGGCTGCATCTCAGAGGGATCCATAGCTTGGATTTTCCCCACCAGATTCGCCAACAGCCAGTTGGGCACGATCGTGTCCCCCCTCACAGTTTTGTTGCAGAGGGGACATTTAAGAATGCTGTCTGCTGCTTCCCAACTCTGAGTGATGCACCTGTGGCAGAAAGTGTGCCCGCAGTCGATGGTAGCAGGGCCCTGCAGAATATCCATGCAGATGGGGCAGATCACTTCCTCCTGAAGCTTACTGGCAAACTGTTGATTGGCCATGGTTGGGCAGAGGGCTGCTTCAAGTCTGTAGAAAGTCTCGAAGTCTTCTGTGGACACTGGTTCCAGGAAAAGAGAAGAAAACAGAGGACATGGAGGTCAGAGTCTATCAAGTAGTGAAGCAGGGAGAGAGGAAAAGAAGAGATAGAAAAAATGAATAATAGACAAGAATCAAAATTAGAATGTAGGGAATATTATAAAGAGGAAAACAGATGGGCAATGCTATCTCACTGCCTCTTGAGAACAAATGGATATCGTGAATGAATATATGCTGCTTATAAAATGGGGTAAGTCTTCCTGAACCTTGGACTAATTAAGGATATTTTTATGAGTCAGTTAACTGAGATCAGAAGGACCAGGGCACCAAAGTCCACTCGCAGAGGTTCAGGGAGGGGGTGGAGGGACTGGAAGACGCTTCTCAGAAGGTCACAGCCAGTTCACCAGTAATGCTTTGAGCATCTCTCATATGCAGAGCCCAAACCTTGGGAGAACGTATGGAAAGGAAGGAAGGGGGGTGATTCTCTACCTCCTGTAATTTGGCTCCACACTTTGAAGTACTTTGTGCAAATATGGAAGATATAATCACCCACTCAGGGAGTTTCCAGTTATAAGGAGAAGCAGCCATCCTCTCATGGGGGGATTCCTAGTACAGTGGGAGAAGCAAGGAACTTCCTTTCTGAAAGGTCATTTTCTGTTCTCCATCCTAGTTGATCTTTTACTTCCCCACCGCACCTGTATCAGTCTGTCTTCTTTTGGGTTCTTTTCAAATGTCTTCAATACTCTGGTGTCTCAGTGCCCTTTTTTTTTTTTTTTTTTTTTTTAATTTATCTTTTTGGCTGTGTCAGGTCTTAGTTGCAGCATAAGGGATCGTCATTGAGGCATGTGGGATCTTTCATTGCAGCGCACAGTCTTCTCTCTAGTTGTGGCGTGCGGGTTTTCTCTTTCTAGTCGTGGCCCTCAGGCTCTGCAGTTTGCAGCATGCAAGCTCTCTTACTGAGGTGCATGAGCTCAGCCGTTGTGGTGCGCGGCCTTAGTTGCCCCGAGGCATGTGGGATCTTAGTTCCCTGACCAGGGATCGAACCCGCATCCCCTACATTGGAGGGCCGATTCTTTACCGCAGCACCAGCAGGGAAGGCCCTCTGTGCCCATTCTTTGTTTTGTCTATCTGTGGTTCTTCCTGCTTTTTGGTGCTTACTTGATCCCTGAATTGCCTTCCCCTGTGGCTTCTGTCCTGACTAGGAAAATATCAACCAGCATCACCTACACTCCCTTCTGTAGCTCAACACATATGCATCATAACCTTTCTTCCTTCCCTCTTGTGTAAGGGAAGGATCCTTCCTCCCTTCCCATTTCATCTGGATCCCAGCGTCCACCCTCACCTCCCCTCTCTCCAGCATCTGCCATCTGTCTCCTTCAAGAAGTGCATCGTTCATGTTTACCGGATCTTAATCTTAGGTCAGACAGGGGTTGTAGGTGATTTAATGATTATAGTCAGAGTGATCGTATATTTTGGTTTGAGGCAGTGTTGGGTTTCACCTTTGACCTGGTGTAATGAATAGAACATCCTTCCATTCACAAAAGTGTCCAGATTGGATGATAAATTATATGGTTACCCTAATTATAGCAATTGCTGGAATCCAAAGGCTTTCAGAAATGTTATACCTCCATTTAGGAAATGTTATGAAAAGGCCTTTCTCTTTGTTTGCTTTGAAGTTGAATTAAAGCATCTTAACATTTATATACTATTTTACAATTTATACTCACCCTAAACTGCTGGGCCCTGGAGGCAGAATTTAAATTTTAGACAGGTTTTGTTTGACATGGTGATTTTAAACATAATGATAATTTGGATGACTTTAGAGAGGGTGCATGTTTCATTTTCCCTACCACTTCTTCCTACGTCTTGTCTGCCCAACCCCTGAAGACATCTGACCTTCCCCCATACCCAGCTTTATTGATATAATTGACACATAGCATTGCAAAGGTTTAATGTGATGGGATGTGATGTGATGATTTGGTACATGTACATATTGTGAAATGTTTACCACAAGAAGGTTAGTTAACACTTCCTTCACCTCACATAAATTACCTTTTTGTTGTGTTGCTGTGGTTATGGTGAGAACATTAAAGATCTATTCTTGTAGCAACTTTTGAGTATACAATACGGTATTGTTAACTATAGTTACCACACTGTACATTACATCCCTGAAACTTATTTATCTTATAACTGAAAGTTTGTACCCCTTGACCCACATCTTCAAATTTCCCCCACCCATGAGCCCCTGGCAACCACCATTCTACTCTGTTTCTATGAGTGTGATGTTCTTAGTTTTCACATACAAGTGAGATCATGCAGTATTTGTTTTTCTCTGTCTGACATTTCACTTAGCCTAATGCCCCAAGGTCCGTCCATACTGTCACAAACATCAGGATTTCCATCTTTTTATGGCTGAATATAAATATATTTGAAATATATATATGTGTGTATATATACACATTACATTTATATTTATCCATTTGTCTGTTGATGGACACTTAGGTTGTTTCCAAGTCTTGGCTATTGTGAATAATGCTGTGGTGAAAATGGGAATACAAGTATCTCTTTGAGTTCCTCATTTCATTTCCTTCAGACGTATACCCAGAAGTGGGATTGCTGGATCATATGGTAATTTTATTTTTAATTTTTTTGAGGATCTTCCATACTGTTTTCCACAGTAGCTATCCCAATTTACATTCACCCATAGTGCACCAAGGTTCCCTTTCCTCAACATCTTTACCAGCATTTGTTGTCTTTTCGATGGTAGCCATTGTAACAGGTGTGAGGTGATTTCTCATCGTGATTTTGATTTGTATTTCCCTGGTGATTTGTGATGTCGAGCACCTTTTCATGTATGTTTTCTTTGGAAAAATGTCTTTTCAGTCTATTCAATAGACTTTTTAATTGGATTATTTGTGGGGTTTTGCTACTGAGTTGTAGGAGTTTCTTAAATATTTTGGACATTAACCTCTTCTTTGATATATGGCTTGCAAATATTTTCTCCCATCCCATAGGTTGTTTTTCCATTTTGTTGATTGTTTCTTTTGCTATGCAGAAGCTTTTTAGTTTGATGTAGTCCCGCTTGTTGCCATAATTGACTATCTAGAAGGAAACAAAGTTAGACCTGCACTGTATACTATAAACAAAAATTCTAGGTGGTTTAAAAATCAAGTATGAAAATATTAAAATTTAGAATAATATTTATCCTTAATGTGAGAGAGATGTTTTGAACAAGATAAAAAATCCAGAAGACATAAAAGTAAAATATTGACAGATTACCAAAAATAAAACTAAACAAAAACTTCACTATGGAAAATAATGCCATAAAAAAGTCAAAGGACAAACAGCAGCAAAAGAGGATTTACTAGCATTAATACGACACGTCAAGGGTTAATAGCAGTAATGTAAAAAAAAATGATTTGGGGTCAAGATGGGGATGTAAATTCATGTGGCCACCACTACTCTCATCTTCCAAAGACATATTAATAATAGACAAAATATTTTTTAAACATGAAAAGCTATAGCCAGCCCATGAGAGAATTCATGAATGTAAGATAGTGCTGAGACAGAATTCACTGAGAAGTTTACCAAAACACAGCACAGAGAAATACTAAGGGATGGAAACCATATAAGATAAGAGATATGGAGGATAAATCGAGAAGCTCCAACGTGTATCCAGTAGGAGGTTCAGAAGAAGAGGGGAAATGGCAGAGGAGCAAGATGTGAAGAGAAAAAGGCTTCAGTTTTTTGTTTTTTGGGTTTCTTTTTAGAATTTAAGGGTCCTCTGAAAATGCACCAAATATCAAGCACGACAAGTGAAAAATAATTTCACACTAAAAACACTTTGTAATGAAACTGAAGAGAATTAAAGATAAAGAGAAAATCTTAAAAGCTGCCAGAAAAAAATAACAGAGTACCTACCAAAGAATAACAAGTAAATCTCTAGAACTCATATTAGTATTTCTAAGTAGTTGGGGCAAATTACCAAACCAAGATGTTATATTCAGTTAATCTATTATTCATAAATGAGGGCAAAATAAAGATATTTTTGGACATTAAAAAACTAAAATAATTTTCCAACAAGAGGTCCTTGGAATCTTGCTGAAAAACCTGAAATCTATTCTTAAAAAAAAGAGAGAGAGAATGAAAGAGAGAGAGAGGCCCCACAATGGGAGTGTGATGCACGAAGCAAAGAAAACATAATTCAACAATATTGGTAAATGTAGTATACCATTGACTGTAAAAACGTTAGAAACACAAGCTTTGTCTTCAAAAAAGTAGAGCTAAAATTTTAGACAACTATAATATGGGAATTAGAAGCAGGCGGAAGTTTGGAGGATGGCTAAAGACCTACCTAAGGGAGCTAAGATTTTAGCAGTTTAAAGATACTTGACAATTTTAGACTTTGTTACAAAAATATGAAGTTAATGACATAAGATAAAAATTTAAGGATAATTACTAAAGGAATATAAATTATAACTTCCAAAGCAGCAAAGGGAAAAAAATAAAGAAAATTTAACCAATAAAACAGGAAGGCAAGAGAGTTAGAAGGGGTTATAAATAAAAAGTGTGGAAAGGGACTTATAAATAAAAAGTGTGGAAAATAGAAAAAAATAGGTAGTAGTAATAAGTTCAATGTATCAGTAGTCACCACCAGTGTATGTATGTATATATATGTGTATATATATATAATATATAAAATTAAACTCATCTATTAAAAGACACAGATTATATATATAAAATCAGATGTTGAGCTGCTATGTCTCCCAGGCAGTTATTCAGATGTGACTGACAAGAGAAATACTCCATATCAAAACTTGTGGAATTCATTAAAGTGGTACTGGGAGACCAGTTTATAGCTTAATATGCAATTACTGAAAAACAGAAAATACTGAATTTAAATGAATTAGGAGTTCAAAATGAGAAGCTGTGAAAAAAAAAAGCAAGAAAAAAGGTAAACTCTAAGAAACTAAAAAGAAAGAAAAAAATAAGAGCAGAAATTAACAAAGTTATAAAAAACACAGAGATATTCAATAAAACTAAAACCTTGTTCTTGAAAATATTAACACTAATTACTAATACTAATAACTTATGCATAATTTTGATAAGACTGATCAAGAAAAAAGAGAAGACGAACAATATTAGGATTAAAAATGGGAAATAACTATAGTAGATGGAACAGGTCATGAGAAAACACAATGCATAGTTTTATACCAGTTAACCTGAAAACATAAAGCAACATGTTTTAAGATGTAAATGATGAAAATTGACTCAAGAAAAGATAACCTGGGGGCTTCCCTGGTGGTGCAGTGGTTGAGAATCTGCCTGCCAATGCAGGGGACACGGGTTCCAGCCCTGGTCTGGGAAGATCCCACATGCCGCGGAGCAACTAGGCCCGTGAGCCACAATTACTGAGCCTGCGCGTCTGGAGCTTGTGCTCCGCAACAAGAGAGGCCGCGGTACTGAGAGGCCCGCGCACCGTGATGAAGAGTGGCCCCCACTTGCCGCAACTAGAGAAAGCCCTCGCACAGAAACGAAGACCCAACACAGCCATAAATAAATAAATAAATAAATAAAAATTAAAAAAAAAAAAAGAAAAGATAACCTGAAAATGACAGTTCCATTTAAATAAGTTGTAACAGCAAAAATATTCTATATAAGGTAACAGGTCGCAGTGGATTCAAGGGACAGAAAACATCTGTCTTATATTACCACTATCTTAATATAAACTATTCCAGATAATATAAAAAAAGACAGCTACCCAATTCTTTAATCAAGGCTGGTGAAACAGTGGTACCAAAACTGGTCAAGGACAATGCAAGCAGAGAAAATTATAGACCCATGTCACTCATGAACATAGATATTAAAATCTTATTAAGTTAGCAAATTGAATCCAATTGTGTGTGTTTCAATTCTTCATGTTATAGTTGTCTTAAATTTTTAATTCTACTTAAAATTAGTTTACAATGTCTTACAATCAATGGTATACTATCTTTACCAACATATACTACTGACTTATTTTTTCCCTTGCTTCATGCATCACGTCCCTCCATTTGGTCCCCCTACCCCCATCTTTTTAATGAAGAATAGCTTTTAGGAGATTTTTCAGTAAGAATCTTTTGGTGGTAAATAATCTTACTTTTTTTTCTGTCTGAAACTGTGTGTGTGTGTGTGTGTGTGTGTGTGTGTTTGTGTGTGTGTGTGTGTTATAACCAAATAACGTTTATTCAAGGAATGCTGGAAAGATCTGGCAGAAAATCTATTGACAAAATCCACCAAAATATTAGATGCCAAAATAAGGTAAAATTCAGCATCCTTCATGGTAAAAACTTTCAGCAAAAATGAAGGGAAGGACTTCCCTGGTGGCACAGTGGTTAAGAATCCGCCTGCCAGTGCAGAGGACACGGGTTCAATTCCTGGTCGGGGAAGATCCTACATGCTGTGGAGCAACGAAGCCCCCGTGCACCACAACTACTGAGCTTGTACTCTAGAGCCCGTGAGCCACAACTACTGAGTCCATGGGCCACAACTACTGAAGTCCGCACGCCTGAAGCCCGTGCTCCGCAACAAGAGAAGCCACGGCAATGAGAAGCCTGTGCACCAAAAGGAAGAGTAGCCCCCGCTCGCCGCAACTGGAGAAAGCCCGCACACAGCAGCTAAGACCCAACACAGCCAAAAATAACTAAATAAATAAATATATTTTTAAAAAGAAGGGAACTACCTCAATCTGCTAAAGAGTTTCTACTGAAAACCTACCACCAAAATCACACCTGATGGTAAAAGTTTAGAACTTAAATTCAGGAACAAGACAATGGTGGCCACTATAATGCTATTATTTAACTTTGTACCAGAGGTCCTAGCTAATACAATGAGAAAATGAAATAAGAGTTTAAGGATTGGAATGTAAAAGATCAATCAGTTAATATTTGCAAGTGTCATAGACTTTCCTTATAGATAACTCAACAGAATCAAAGGACAAATTATTAGAACTAATAATAGAGTTGCTGGATGAAGATCTGTAATAAAAATCAATAGCACTCTTAGATAGCAGAAATAATCAATTAGAAAATGTAACGGGAACATATTTTTTTATACTGTTAAAAAAACCCTAGGGAAACTAGGAATAATCTTTCAAAAGATTGGGGATAAAATTAAACAAAAGAAGACCTGAATTTTAAAAACATGTTAATGGACAGGAAAATTTAATATCCATAGTAATTATAGTAATTCTCCATTCATTTATAAATCCTATGTAATTCCAATTAGAATCTAAGATTATTTTGGGATATGTGTGTAAAATTTGATGGATTCTAAAACTCATATAAAAGGACCAAGGTCCCTGGGATTTCCCTGGAGGTCCAGTGGTTAAGACTCTGTACTTCCAATGCAGGGGGCGCAGGTTCGATCCCTGGTAGGGGAAGAAAGATCCCACATGCCATGCAGTGTGGGCAGGACGTATTATAAAGCTCTAATAATTGACAGTGTGGTATTACCACAAAAATAGACAAACAGGTCAATAGGACTGAATAGAAAGCTGAGAGCCAGTCAGCTTTTACATGATAACTTGGTCTGTGATGGAGGTGGCTTCACAATCAGTGATGAGAAAGGACAAACTAGTCGATTTTAGGTATCCGGTCTAATGGATTTCCCTATGCAGGAGGGGGCAGTATTTGATCCACATCTCACACCACATGCAAAAACAATCCCAGATGTTTTTAAAGACTTAAATTCAACAAAGATTTAAAAATTACAGACTAGACAGATGGATAAATGGCTATCTAGCCATCAAAGAAAAGGTTAAAACCCAGAATTTACAATGAACTCCAATAAATTGATATGTAAAATTAAGTAACTGGTAAATTAATCTGTAAATTTAATGTGATCCCAGTAAAAATACCCACAGGGTATTTTTAACAATTGGAAAGGCAGATTTTAAAGGCCATAGGGAAAAATAAGTAAGAATAGCTACGAAAGAGAGGAATCATGATAAGGTACGTTAAAAAAAAAGGTACACGTGCGTGGAAATGACCTCATTGTTTTATTGACTCATATTATAGAGCCTCAACAGTGTGGCATGAACACAAGATCGGTCATAGAGCAGAGTAGAAAGTTCAGAAACAGCCAAATACATACAGGCATTTAGTATTTAACAAAGATCCCATCTCCAATTGATAACTGAATAAATGATATTGGGACAAGAAGAAAGTCATTTAGAAAAAAATTAATAAATTGAATCCACTTCCTATACCTTAAACTAGGCTAAATTCCAAACACAGCACATACTTAAAAGTAAAAAATGGAAATATAAAAGCACTATAAGAGGGCTTCCCTGGTGGTGCAGTGGTTGAGAATCTGCCTGCTAATGCAGGGGACACGGGTTCGAGCCTTGGTCTGGGAAGATCCCACATGCCGCGGAGCAACTAGGCCCATGAGCCACAACTACTGAGCCTGCGCGTCTGGAGCCTGTGCTCCGCAACAAGAGAGGCCGCAATAGTGAGAGGCCCACGCACCGCAATGAAGAGTGGCCCCCGCTTGCCACAACTAGAGAAAGCCCTTGCACAGAAACGAAGACCCAACACAGCCAAAAATAAATAAATAATAAAAATAAGTACATTTTAAATAAATAAATAAAAAATAAATAAATGGCTGTTGTTAAAAAAAAAAAAGCACTATAAGAAACCACAGGGGAATTATTTTATAACTTCAGAGTGGGAAGGTCTTTATAAATAGGACACAAAATAGAAAATATTGATAAATTTACCTATGGAAAAATGTTTCTGCATGACAAAATTCACAAAAACAAATTCAAAAGACAAATGAAAACTGGGAGAAATATTAACAATTTGTATCATAGATTAATTGAAGATTAAGGGTCAGTTTCTTTGAGATTTAAAAAAGCTGCTACAAATCAATAAGATCAACGATCTCATAGGAAAATGAACAAAGGATAAGAATAGACAGTTCACGGGAAAGGAAATACAAACGACTTTTGAATATATGAAAAATTCTCAGCATCACTTAAAATGAAAGAAATGCATATTAAAATGACACTGAAATACGATTTTCTACCTGGTAAAAATCCAGTAGTCTGATGATCCTGGGATGGCCAATGTCAGGGGAAAAGATTCTTGCATTGCTGGGCCAATGTAACTTGGTGCAATTTCTACGGAGGTCAATATTTCAATATGTTTCAAAATTACAAGTGCTCACCCCCTTTTACCTCAGAAATTCCACCTCTAGGAGTTTATCCTATAGATTTATTCACACACGTAAAATTATTTTGGACTTTGTGGTAATGTTTGTATTTAACAAAAGATTGGAAACAACCTAAATGTCAATCAATAGGGAAATGTTTAAATAAATTACAGTAGAGCTCTAAAACTGAATAGAAATAAAAAAGAATGAAGAAGTTCTGTATTTACAGATAGAAAATATCACCAAGGTATGTTGTTATGTGGGGGAAAAAAAACCCCCAGTGACCCAGAATAAAGCATGTACTATGCAACCAATTGGATAAAAAATTACACTTATTTTCTTGAATATGCATATAAACTCTCTCGAAGGATAAGGATCTACTCACCCTGGTTGCCTCTAAGGAAGTGGACTGGCTGGTTGCGGGATCAGGGTGGTAGAAACTTTTCATGGTTTTTTTTTTTTTTTTTTTTACATTTTGTGAATTTTAAATTTTGTAAATACTTTGTTTTCACAAAATTAAATGATAAAAAATGGGCTGAGATTGAACTGGAAATTCACGGAACGATACAATTAATTGATCAATAAACATATGAAACAGCAATCTTGAAAATGCAAAATTAAAACAAGATACCATTTTATACCTTAAATTAAAAAGTCTGGGAATATCAAACATGGCCAGAGACATGGGGAAATGGAGACACTTAAACCCTACCGATGAAAGTGTAAATTACAGCAATTTGTTAATATTTAGTAGAGTTTAAAATGTGCAATTTTGGGCTTCCCTGATGGCGCAGTGGTTAAGAATCAGCCTGCCAATTCAGGGGACACTGGTTTGAGCCCTGGTCTGGGAAGATCCCACATGCCACGGAGCAACTAAGCCCATGCACCACAACTACTGAGCCTGCGCTCTAGAGCCCGAGAGCCACAACTACTGAGCCCCTGAGCCCATGTGCCTAGAGCCCCTGCTCTGCAATGAGAAGTCCACTTGCTGCAACTAGAGAAAGCCCACGCACAGTAACAAAGACCCAACGGAGCCAAAAAAAAAAAAATGTGCATTTTCATTTCAGGGTTATATAATAATGATGATGATGATGATGATGATGATGATAATGGAAATATTACTAATAATAATAATAAATAAAAACTAACATGTATTGAATGCTTACCATGTACCAGGCACAGTTCCAAGCATTTTGCATATATTAGCAAAATTATTATTTATACAGAGAAGTATTAACCCCACTTTGAGGACAAGTCAATCGAGGTTAAGGGAGATTAATTTGCCCAAGGTCATTCAGTAAGTAAATGGTAGAATGTGGACTTGAACCCAACTAGACTCCAGAGCCTAGGATTCTGCTCCTCTAGAGAAAATCTTGCACATGTGCATTCAGAGATGTGTATAAGGATGTTGAGTGTAGTACTGTTTATAAAAGCAAAATATAAAATAAAACTTGTTAAAGATAAAATCACTTGGAAAGGCTCTTGACAGAAAGTCACACAGAGTCTTCAGTGATTTGAAAAAATCTACTATGTTTGAGATGTAGAGAGTTAGGGAACGTGTGATGGGAAGTGAAGCAATAACTGTATGTAATGACTGGATCTGAGAGATAATGTGGGAACAGTCAAGAATATTAACCGTAGTCCTAAGAGTAGTACAAGCCAATTAGATGTCTAATCAGAAGTATGAAATCACAACATTGTAAATCAACAATAAAAATTTTTTAAAAAGTAAAAAAAATAAATAAATAAAATAAAATAAAACTTGTGTCAGGGTTTCCCAACCACATTACTACTGACATTTCATTTTATTTTTTTAATAATTTCTTTTTTTTAATTAATTTATTTTATTTATTTTGTTTAATCAACACCTTGTTGATTAAAATGTTTGCTGAGTTGGCAAATTGAATGAAGTTAACCTGTAACCTCATTTAAAAGGAGTAAAGAGTTTAAAGTCCTCTACAGAAATCATATCACACAGAGAGCAAAGAAAAATAACCATAAAAATAAACGCATGGGTTAACAGAAGTCAATTTATAAGTAATAGTTACAGCACTCAATATAACATGGGACTGAGTCACTCAAAAAGAGGATCAGTCATAGGATTAAATAAACCCAACAAAATGGAATGTTCATTTTCTTCCTTAGAGGGACTCATTAAAAGACATAACCATAAATCCAGAGATAGTTTAAGGGCTGCTATACCAATGGAAATACAAAAAATCCCATGGTAGGCTCACCTGTCTCCCTCTGTCAGGAGAAACTGCAGGCTTCCTAAACACCCCAATTCCAAATGAAATATGAGCAAGGGCAAGGGAAGATGCTGGAAAGATCTGGTCTTCACTTGACTCAGTTACCTAAAGAGATCATTTAAAGTATTGGATTGACCTGTGGGATGGCTAATTCTATGTGTCAACTTGGCTAGGCAATGGTACCCAGATATTTGGTCAACACCAGTCTAGATGCTGCTATGAAGGTATTTTTTAGATGAGATTAACATTTAAGTCAGTAGACTCTGAAGAAAGAAAATTACCTTCCCTAATGTGGATGGGCCTCATCAATTAGTTTAAGGCCTTAAAAGAGAAAAGTTTCCCTTGAAAAAGAGAGAATTCTGGCTCCAGTCTGCCTCTAGCTGCAACATCAACTCTTCCCTGGGTCTCTAACCTGCTCGGCCTGCCCTGCAGAATTTGAACCTGCCAGCACCTACAATCACATGAGCCAATTTCTTGTGGGACCTTAGTTCCCTGACCAGGGATTGAACCCAGGCCACGGCAGTGAAAGTACCAAGTCCTAATCACTGGACCACCAGGGAACTCCCAAGCCAATTTCTTAAATCTCTCTCTATACACATCAATTGGTTTTGTTTCTCTGGAGAATCCTAATACAGACTGTCTACCCTCAACTCATACCCTCAGTAATTAGGCTACTTGGGTAGGAAATGACATCAAAGAAAACTGGCAAGAAGAAATAAAAATACAGTTGCAGCTGAAGATCTAAACACACCCCTATCAGAAGACATCAGACTCTGTCATATTTTGTACCACAGAAGTACTGTACTCAGAGCTCAGCACATAGTTCTTCATAATTCCTTACTCTGAGAGCCACATTTTAATAAAGACACCACAGACTGGACCACCTTTCAGGAGGACACTAGGATGGTGAACAGCTTCAAAATCCCATTGCAGGAGGTGGGGATGAGGATCTGGCGTTGGCCCTGAGGAGCCTCAGGTGGACAGGAAAGCTGCCTTCTGAATGTTAGGAGAATTGTGGTGAAGGTCTACCCCTCCTGTCTTCCAAGCAGAGTGTTATGAGCTGAATTATGTCCACCCAAATTGGTATGTTGAAGCTCCAACCCTTAGTACCTAAGAATGTGACTATAATTTGTAGATAGGGCCTTGAAAGAGGTGACCAAGTTAAAATAAAGCCATTAAGGTGGGCCCTAATCTGACTGGTGTCCTTATGAGAAGAGATTAGGACACACAGAGACATCAGAGATGTTCCCATGCAGACAAAAGGCCATGCGAGGACACAGCCAGAAGCTGGCCAATGGCAAGCCAAGGAGAGAGGCCTCAAAAGAAACAGCCTTGATCTTGGACTTGTAGCCTCCAGAACTGTGAGAAAATGCATTTCTGCTGCTTAAACCACCTGGTCGGTGGTATTTTCTTATGGCAGCTCTAGCAAATTAATACACTAATATACAGATTAACTCCCATATCACTATAAAGCCCACCTTACATCTCACCCCCAGCTCTGAGTTGCCAACTCCATACGAGGAGTCTCCCTACCACTGCCACCTCCCACTGGACACAGCAGCACTCGTGACCGTTTTTCCATTCCAAGCTCTAGGTGGGACATGAGCTGGTTCAACCTCTCCGGACTGCACGTTGGCAATATATACCAAATAACATTCTTTACAAATGCACATAAGACATTTTGACCCAATTCCATGTCCAAAAATTTGTCCTACAGAAATAATTTTTTTTAAATATATATATATATTCAGAGAAAAGGGACAAGAAGAATAACTTATTTGTCACAACAGATATTCAGTATTTCTATGTGCCAGGCACAGTTCTAAGACTAGTGATAGATACACAGTGACAGTGGCCAGAAGCCCCGCCCATTGAGGAAAGCCAGACAAATTAGCTAACCAAATGAATTATACATTAAGAGGCAATACATATTACAGAGAAAAAATAAAGCAGGAAGGGGGCATGGCGAGCAGGGGTAAGGTTCCACTTTTCAGTAGGGTGGTCCAAATGGGCCCAAGGTGGTGACAACTGGGCAACAACTTGAAGGCAGTTAACAGCAAAATGTCAACAACTGTTATTGCTGGTTGGTGGAATTATGGCTAATTATTTTCTTTTATACTTTTCCATGCTTTCCAAATATATTACAATGAACGTATTTCTACAATGTAGGAAAAAACCCACAATAAATATTTTTATAAAAGTATCTTCAGTCAGCCCCATTTTCTACAGGACAAAGTCTAAACTGCTGCTGATATTTAAAGGCTTCCTCCCTTCCATCTAAGCTTATCTTTAGTTTCTCCTCAAAACAAACTGTCTTTTCCAGTCAGACTGATACTCTGTGACCCATACGTGCCAAGTAGGGTTGCCAGATTTAGCAAATAAAAGTACAGGACACCCAGTTAAATCTGAATTTCAGATAAACAATGAATAATGCAGTATTTGGGACATACTTATATGAAACTATCTGAAATTCAAGTTTAACTGAGCATCCTGTTATTTTATCTGGCAATGCTACAAATGATCTGTCTGCTGGAATAATCTCTTTTCCATCTTCCCAGACCTTTCCAGTTCAGCCCGAGGGTGGGGAGGAGGAGAGAGGGTGGGTGGGATGGAAAGGCACGCCTGCCGGTCAGCTCCTACCTAAGGTATACACGGGGCCGAGGTGGGGCATAGTGAGGGGCTTTTCCTTTACCTTGACTTGTGACTCCCCTGTTGGTAAAGAATGCCCCTTTGATCAGAGGGCCCTGACCCTGGAGTCAGGTAAATAGATGAATGTCCAAAAGGCTCTCAAGATCTCCCTGCAAAAGAAACTAGTTTAGTTTAAAGGACATTTGTTCCAGTCTTTGCTATTTTAATTCAGGTACAATGTCCTTAGCAACTTTTTTTAACCCAAGAGTGTTAAAAAAAAATTTACATTTTAATGCTTTTAGATGTTGAATAATTTAAGGAGGCTTTTAAAATGGACGGCTTTTGTTCCAAACAAGCACGCATCTCCATTTGTCTGACCTACCCTTTGCTTCAAACTGTCCCCTACCCCATTCATTAGCTCCATGGGGATCTGAGAGCACCTTAAAGCTGATCTGAGTCGGACTCATGGTCAACTCCGTGTTTCTGCTAAGTCTGCAGGCGGAAGGCTGATACTCCTCCCTCTCCTGCAAGACAGCAACATGCTCTGGCCCAGACTCGGCTCAGAAGAGCTGCGGGGCCCAGCCTGCCAGAAACTCCTGGGCTAATCTCCAGCATCTCCAGTACACACAAGCGTCTGATACTCGCCAGCTATTCCAGTGAGTCCTCATCACAGACAGATGGGGAAGCAGCTGGATGAACACCCAGGCCAAATTCCAGAAAATCCCTCCCAAATCCAGACTTTAGAAAAAAATTTCCCCTTAAGACTGTGGAAATAAAGCTTCTTACCCATGGCCATGTTTTTCCATCTTGATCCCCTCAGCACTTAACAGAGTACCTGGTGCAAAGTAACTAATTTTGTTGCATCATATTAAACTGAGCCAATTTATAGGGGCTCTGTGTATTGACATGACAAAAATATTTAGGCTATATTGTTAAGTGAAAAAGAACATTATTTAACATGCAAAATTTTGCCTTAAAAAAGGGAGAACTACAAATATATATATAGTATAAATATATACTTGTATTTACTTCTACCTACGTAAACATTGAAAGGATACACGGGAAACTAATAAAAGTGTTCACCTGTGGGGCAGGGGTGGGGAGTGGGTAGTGGCAGATGAGGTGAATAGGTGCAGGGCGGTTGCAAGTCTTCCTGACGTACATCTTTTTATATATTACTCTTTGAACCAGGTGAATGTACAACCCTTAAAAATTAAATTCCATAGTTTAAATTACATGCTTTATTTATATTTTTGGTTATGTCATTCTGTGATATCAAAAGCTGAACTGGAAATATGAAGCTACTCTCTCCAAATCTCTGTGATCTTTCTTTCTTCCAGGGTTCACAGGTGGACCAACAAGACTACTCCACTGGAGGACTTCCCTGGTGGCGCAGTGGTTAAGAATCCGCCTGCCAATGCAGGGGACACGGGTTCGAGCCCTGGTCCGGGAAGATCCCACATGCCGCGGAGCAACTAAGTCCATGTGCCACAACTACTGAGCCTGCACTCTAGAGCCCAGGAGCCATAACTACTGAGCCCAGGTGCCATAACTACTGAGCCCAGGTGCCGCAACTACTGAAGGCCATGCACCTGGAGCCCATGCTCCGCAACAAGAGAAGCCACCGCAATGAGAAGCCCGTGCACCGCAACGAAGAGTAGCCCCAGCTCGTCGCAGCTAGAGAAAGCCCGCACGAAGACCCAACGCAGCCAAAAATAAAAATAAATAAATTTATAGAAGAAAGAAAAAGACTACCCCACTTAAGTTTCCACGACTTTATAACTTTAGTGCCCATGACTGACTCAGGCTAAAAGTTTTGTTTGTTTTTTTCTGCTATGCCACTTTTTATAATTCCTGGTTCTCTGCCAGATCTTTCAAGTTTGGCTTGTATCTCCTTGAACATAGCACATACAAAGTCGTTGTACAGTCTGTGTCAATAATGGCAGTGTCTGAAGTTTCTTGAGTCTGATTCTGTTTGTTGTTTCTGCTTTTCTTACTGGTGGTTTCTTGTCTCTCTGGTGCCTGGTTATTTTCACTTGTGTGCTAGATATATCTGAAGAAGTATTTGCAGAAATATTTCAAAGCCTAGGATTATGTTAGCTTCTTCCCATAAGGATTTTCTTTTTTGTCATTGCAGTCTAGAGTCACCTTAAACAAGTTCAACACTTGATATTTTGGGGGCTTGGGACTCTATTTCTAGTTCCTTAAGCCTTTAAAGGCTGCCAGAAAAGCAGTTTGGAATCTCAGCAACCTGCAGGATCAGTGAATGTCCCCAGACAGAGGCAACCCCAAGTTCTAGGCTCGCCTCTACAGATTCCTTTCCTTTCCCAAACTTTGGCCCAACAATTCTTCACTGGCCCTTTGAATTTTTAAGATACCTTAAAAATATTTTATCCAGCTTTTTAAGTTGTCTTCACACGGGAGAAGTCTGAATTACTCAGTCCACTAATGAGAGCAGAAACCCTTCTGATCCAGGCCTCAGTTTTTTCAGTGCTTTGCTCTTCTCTGGATGTTAGCTTTCAGAAAATGTATTTTCCTCTTCTCTTCTATTCCCTTTAGTAGTAAAATCTATATGGACTTTTCTTTGGTGTGCTGTGCATGCGCGCACGCGCACACACACACACACGCATTGCCCCTTTACCCCCAGATAGAGCTGAAATAGAAACTTGCATCCTACACACCTAATGTTCCAGAAGAGCTGGAGTCACAGCAGTCCTCCTTACCAGGCCTGTTTGTGCACATATTCAGGTTGGTGCCTCGAAAATGCAGGCACTCACGGGGTGGCTGTGAGAATTCTAGCTTCAGTGCAACACCAGCATAAGGAGTTGCCCTGTGGCATAAGGGTCCCTGATAGGTCTCAGCTTGCAGACCAGGATGTTACAAGGAGATTGGAGCTGCAGCCAGCTCTAGAGGCAGAAAGAGGAGCCACACAGAAAACACGGCACACTCCGAGGTGCTAATGATGCATTAAAAGCCTGTAAGCCAGCTGAGATTTCCACAGGCCTCACTTCTAAACAAAGCTTTTTCATTCCATTGGTTTGGGGTGAGTTGCTCCTAGAGTTCTTGCTAAATGGGTCGGTATAGGGGTGACTTGAAGGACTGAGGGTCCCGTAGGGAAAAAGTTCCGAGGCTGGTTTTCTGAGGCTGCCTCAGTTGTAGGAAATCAAGTGTTAATCTTCCCAGAGTCACTTACAGTACTTGCTTTTGGTGACCGCTCTCAGGGGTCTTTGGGACCCGCCTTTCAGTGCTCCGGGCTTTGGTTTCTCCACCTGCAGAATAGAGATGGCTACTCGGCAAGAGGTCGGAGGTGCGCAGCACAGAAGTGGGGCGCCCACGCCGGTACCCTGCAGTGCGCAAGGTCAGGAAGGGCCAGGAGGAGGCGGCGCGGAGACTCAGACCACCGGCTGGTGATGGGAAGGAGGCAGTTGGGCGCTGGCTGCGGGCTCAGCTGCGGTCATCCGCTTCGTGTGGGGAGAGGCTGGACGGGCCACCTTCCCCGGCGGGGGCTGGACCGGGAGTGCCGAGTGGGGCGGCTCGGGTGGCCGCTGGGAAACGTTAGGGTGGTTGGGGCGAGGACCACTGAGTGAGCGCGCTCGGGAACGAGCCGGGCGCGCGCCCCCAGGCCGGAATGAGTGACAGCGCTTAAAGCAACCGATCTGGGGGTGTCCTGATTATATTGCCCCAGTTGAGGTGGATTTTCTTTTCTTTTTTTTTTTTTTAATCCCAAAGCACATATTCTACCAGGAAAGCCACAAAAAAAAGTTGGGGAGATGGGGCTGGAAACAACTGAGGGCTCAGATGCTTGTTGGTGAAGGTTTTCTGCAAACTTTGTACAAGGTGCAAGCCTTGCCTCTGGAATTCTGGAGCCGCTGCAAAGTTAAGAACCGAAAACAGCCTGAGCACGCGGAGCCGCAGCCCCCCGGACGGTTATGAACTTTCAGCGGGGACTTCTGAGTGCAGTGGCCATCGGGCACACTCGCCAGGGCGGGGACTCTGACCCTCACCTGTCACTCCATCCGCTGAGCCTCGCCA
The DNA here is from genome assembly GCF_028023285.1 of Balaenoptera ricei. Lineage (NCBI taxonomy): Eukaryota > Metazoa > Chordata > Mammalia > Artiodactyla > Balaenopteridae > Balaenoptera > Balaenoptera ricei. The sequence goes on from NC_082649.1 coordinate 23,287,742, forward strand.
ACCAGCGCTCCCAAGCAACCTCTCTTCCTGTTCAGCTCCCCTTTAGGGCTTCCTGATGGAAAGCGGCGCCCACCTGCACCGCACTGTCAGTGCCCCCAAACGCTCATGGCGGGGGGAGGGGGGGGGGAGGTTTAGGTTTGTGGGGCCTGAAGCTCACACATTGTTGGGCCCTCTTAAAGAAAAAAGACACAAAAATGAAATATAAAGTAAGGAACCAAAGTGAATATTTACTTAGAAAGAGAAAAGCAAGGACGGCAAATTACAAATTTTAAAAAGCAGACAAATAAACATCAAAAAATCCAGTAAAATATTTTAAATTAACTGCTTGACTCCCCATTCTATTTTCCCTATGCTTTTAGCTTTATGTTTTTTGTCTCCCTCTTCATTTGACAACAATTTTGTAATAAATTTTCTCTGGGGAGAATGACTCATTTGGTATTTCCTCTAGCGTGGTTAATTTTTTTAAATTGAAAGTTTAGAAGCGTTTATTTCAGTTTACAATCATTATTGGTAATAATGTACCAATTTTTAGTTCGTTAACTTTGGGGAAACTTCTGTTAAGAGTTTCTTCTGTGAGCTCTAAGATTTCAGGATATTTCAAATTTTCTTGGGCACTGACTAATCTTAAATAACTCTTTAAATTGCTAAAGGTCATTGATCTGTTTATTGCTAATTCCTTGTTATAAAAGGGTATTATGAGTTCTAGATTATCTTTGTAGGTGCTGATATTTCACACCAAATCAACAGGAATTTTTTTTTAATGTAATGTGTTTATAGGTTTATTCTTTGCCAATTGATTATCAAAAAATCTAGGAGTCTATTCTTTACTTCTATTTAAAATTTATCTCTTCCCCTCAATTATTGATTTTGATTTGATCTGAAATTTTTTTCCTCCAATTCACTTTTTGATGTCAGAATAACCTCGATTGATTTCATGTAGAAATATGTTTAAAAATAATTTTATTTTGTCATGTATACATATTTGTATATGTTACATTGTTAAATATATTCCTGATGAGGGGAACTTCCATTTTGACTAGACCTTGATGAGACTAAATTCTACACTTAACAATTATCTACATCTGTGGGTTGAAGGGATTTATTGGCTCCACTGTCCACAGACGTCTGGTACCTCATGTCACAGGACACGTTCTTTTCATGACACATCCTCTGACTCTGCACTTTAGTCTCTGATGTCAGGTAGGTTGTCTCAGTGGGTGGTAGAAGTGTTCCTGGAAGCCACTTCTACACGGAAATACCCAGCAATAACTTATGAACTTATTAAGCAATAACTTATGAATCTTAGTAAACCCAAACAATGGAAGCCCAGCTTAATTTCTCCTTAGCTAGATCTCACCCCCAAAAGTCACTTGGTACAAGGGAAGATGTGACAGAGGAAAGTTGGAGTGGAAAGAGACAGAAATCTTACCTATGGTTAAAATATATTACTTTTGCAATTTTACAGAAGAGCATGGCCATGTAAACACATAGCTAGGGCCTATCCCAGGGTATTAGAAAGGGCCAGATCAAGTGAGGAGCTTCAGGGTCGATCTTCCTCTGTGTATCCTGCTACTGCAGCAAGATTGTCTCTGAAGTCTTCTCTCTGCTGGGGTCTCGCTTCTGTCTGCCCCTCACTCTCCACCTCACCTAACGTCACGCTCTGCTCTTGCTAGCTCCTTTTCATTCTTCTCCCTGCCTCAGTGAGCTTGGAATTTCATAAATTCCCCTATTTTGCTAATTGTATAGTTCCATCCTTTTGTTGAAAATAGGTGTGTCCAACCAAGTACTGATGGTAAGTCAGCCACTTGTACACTTTCCACTCAGGGTGGATTCAGCCCTTTCTGCAACCTCTACAACCAAAACATCCATACAGGTCCATTTGGCTGTGCTTCTCAGGAGAAGCTGTTCTGTAGAACTCAAGATAAGGACTCTATCAACCTGGTGAATGACTAATAGCCTCAGTACATTTCAGGCTGTACTTTCCTCCATGCCATTGGGTAGAATCCAGGAGGTCCCACCAAGAATGTGTTACTTTCACTAGCAGCTCCTAAGGCCTCTGCTGAATTCTCCATTTCTCCTGAGTTTCAAATCTTGAGCTCCTGTTCCCCCCACCCCTACCTCCTTTTTCATAATCGTGGAGCAGATAAAGGTTCAATATTACATTCTGCGTTTTAAAATTCTTGGCTATTTCTGCCACAGGACACCTTTCACTGGTGAACTTTCTTCCTTGGTCCCTGCCTTCTGCTGCTCTGCAGGTTGTCTCTCCTGGGCTATACCCCTCTTCCTCTTACATAGTTTGAAGGCCCCTTCTCCTTCCTCCCTCCCTCCTCCTGGATCTGCATATTTCAGAGCTAACTTTCCACCTCCAGGTATTCCTTGCTCTGAGGAATTACAAGGCCAGATTTGAAACTATCATTTTCTAATGGAATGTCCCAGTGCCCTGAGTCATTCTCCCTCCCAGAGAGGTGAAAATAAGGTCCTGTCTTGGGAGACAACGCCACCTACTGCCCACTGAGAACTGCCAAACACACAGCTGAAGGACGCTTTTTATTGCCCGTTCTGGGTAAGGTTGCAAATAATCCAGGTAAGAATAATTTAGAATTGAAGTTGAGGTGGTGATGAGACATTCAAGGATGCACAGGAATTTAAACTTGGTAAATACATCAAGACCATAGATAAGGATCTGGATGGTCCTGGGGTTCAGGGAGGTTACAGGACCTGCTTAAGGTTAACAGCTGCAAAGTGGCGGAGTGGAGATCTGAATCTGGCCCATCCACCTTCAAAGTCCATGTAGCTCCACCTCATTGTGCTAGGAGGGAGCGGATCTCCTGTAATGAATGGTAAGAGCGGTGATAGGGAAGCCAAGAGCCAGCAGAGACGAGAATTTCAAGGAAGAGACTGCTGATGATCTCATGTTTCAGAGTCATCAGTTTGGATGTGGGCTGAGAAAGCATCACTAGGATTTAGTTGGAGACTTGAAAGAGTGGCTTAAGATGCCCAGCACTGGGCAAGGCATCAGAGGGTAAGCAAAGATGGGAAGATATAGTCCCATCCCTCACGGAGCTAAGCATGAGCCAAAGTCAGGGAAGTTGGCAAAATATGTAATGGTAATAAATTAGGAGGTGGTTCATAAAAGGGAGAGAGGTATATAGACCTGCAAGTCCCTCTGACACCTTTGTGCAAATTAGAATAAGCCCCTCCCCTTCCTCAGGGCCAATCATGCTCTTGGCTGCAGAGGCCCATGGCTTGGTAAGTATAGACTGTGGGCTGGGTCCCGGTCCGGACTCATCCTCTCTCCTGGCTGCTCTTGTAACAGTGAACAACCTGCCCACTGTAAGTGGAGGCCCTGGAAGGATGACGACTGAGTAGTTAGGAAGGTTTCATGCAGGAAACTGGGACGTTGAGCTGGGCTTAAACTGATGTGAGAATTCAGAGCAGCTGCAAGAAGAGGTAGGAGGGCTTCTCTGCTGGAAAGTGTCGAGCAGAGCCAGGAAAGAAGTGATGAAGGAGAGGGAAAAGATGCAAATCACCAGGCCCCTGGCTCCAATATTTTGAAGTAGGCAAAATTAGGTAAAATCACTCATTCAAAAACTATCGATGGCCTGCTATATGCAAGGAGCTATGCTGAATAGGTTGTGAGGCAGGGGAATAATAATAACCCCTAACAATTGTGCATTGGTTTGTAATTTATAAAGAACCTCCATTCCCAGCTGTGACATTTGATCCACTTTCCTGGCAAGGAGGCTGTGGTCGTGGTTGTCTCAGAACATGAAGCTCCAAATCTCAGAATTAGGACCATAATCCAGATCTTTTGGGTAGTTCAGAATTCCTTTCATTCTAACCACTGATTATTCTTCTTCTTTAAATGTAACTAATTGTTTAAATAGATGATACCCTTACTTGGTTCCAAATTTAAAAGGTACAATGGGAACCTCCAACCCCAGTTCTCCAGACATCCAGACATCTAATTTTAGTGCATTTTAATGTGTGTTTTCTTCATGTGAGAGAGACTGAGCATCTTTTCATATGTTTTAGAGACATTTTTTCCTATGAAGTGTCTGTTCATTTCCTCTGTCCAGTTTCATCCTTGGTAGTTAATTTTTTTTTCTTTTGTAAGAGTTCTCTATGCATTAGGGGAATTAGCCCTTTGATTTTCTTTTTTTTTTTTTTTTAGCCCTTTGATTTTGATGGTAGTTGTTAATATGTTTTCTTTTTACGTTTTCATTTGGTCGTTTGTCTCTTGACATTGTTTTTGTAGATTTTTCCCCCATGCAGATCTTTTAAAATATGATTGAATTTATCTGTCTATCCTTGTATGATTTCTATATTTGAATCATTCTTTTTGTTTTGTTTTGTTTTGTTTTGTTTTGTTTTGTTTTGTTTTCTTGGCCATGCTGCACAGCTTGTGGGATCTTAGTTCCCCAACCAGGGATTGAATCCGGGGCCCTCGGCAGTGAAAGCGCAGACTCCTAACCACCGGATCGCCAGGGAAGTCCTTATATTTGAATCATTCTTAAATTGGTGTTAAGTACAGTGGGTCCTTGCCTTCAACTTGCTCAATAAGCCAGTAGGAAAATCAAGAAAAGTACCTAAATAACTACAAAAGAAATTACCATATGGTCAGTACTCTAAATTTCTTCATCTGTCTATCCAGAATCCAGTTATCAATCTACCTGAAAATTCACCTTTCCATTTATTAAGGCTTTACTTAACTCCTTCTAAGGGCAAGGAAAGGTGTGAAAAGATGACATTTTGTGGTGATGAGGCATGTGGGCTAAAATGACAGAGATCCAGATCTGAATCCCAACTCTGTTTACCCCTCTGTGGCTTTGGGCAGGTTACTTAATCTCTCCTCATTTTTGTTTCTCATATTATCTCATGAGATGTGACAAATGAAGAATGTGGAGGGATCAAGGATTAGACATTGATGAACAGATGTGTTAGCAATAAGCTTAGGGAAAGAGATGTAAGATGAGTCCTATGCCTAGATTTGTGATTTCAGGTGGTGAAGTCTGTTCTGACAAGGACCAGAGAATGGTCACTAGTGTGGGCGGCAAAAGTAAAGGTCACTGGATGTGAGCATGTCAATGAGCTGAAAGGCCTCAGTGTTGATGGTCATCTACATCGTCCTTGAAATCACCCAGGATGATGGCAGGACATGGGGTGGCTCACAAGGCTCATGGCTCATCCTCAACGAATCAAGGGAATTGGCTCTGTGGAGGACAGCAAGGCAGAGGGAGAGCGTGGACGACCAGAGCTCCACACATAGGTGCTTTTATCTGGCTCTGGGGACCTCACGCTTGGGAGGTGGTGTATGGAGTGAGGAAGATGCTCACCCCACCCGTGACCCTGAGATTCGAGGGAGCCATTCCCTTTGATAAAAAGGCCAAGGAACTATGACTATGGGGAAAGTGACTTTTTAATAGAAACCCTACAGCAGACAGTGGTCAAGTGGGATTAAGGAAGGATAGTATGGAGTGAGATTTGAACAAGAATGTTGGACCTTTTAATAAAGCCTCAACTGGCAATTCTCATCAGTGTTATCCCCTGTGGGACCCCAGTGTCAGTGCTGAAACCTGCCTGACTGGAGGGAAATTGGAAGACAGTGGGTGGGCACTTGGTATTCTGGTATCCTGAGCAGATGCCGTGGTTCTCTGATGCCTGGATCCCGAGGTACCTAAGCGGAGGCTCTGGGAGGTCTTCATTCTGTGCGTTGACTCTCACTTCATGTCATATTTACATCAGAGGCACCAAGACTTTCCTCCTCCCCATGTGCAAACAAGCCACACCTTTCACCAGCCAAGGTCCATCTCACCTTCCACCTCCCCTAGATCAGTCACGCAGGCATGGGAAGATGGGCCGTGTCACCTCTCCCCCATTTTTACTAATGCGTGAGCATATATAATCGGCACAGTCTAAAAACCATTCACCTGCTGGCCATCTCTCCAGATCTGGAGCATGAAACCATGACCTGATGTCGTGGAAGGAGAAATTGAGGTAGGATACCAGGGGAGCTTTTCTGGAGGAGGACTAGGCAAGAGGCTTAGGGATGAGGGAGTGAGTGTTGAATGCAATGTTTAAGTGAAGTGGGGACAGGGGAGTACTTTCTTCTTTGGGTCTTCTTTGGAGATGGCTTGAAAGGAAGGGAAAAGTTCTCCAAACTGCTCTATGTCCTGTTCTCCTTCTCTTTCCCTTTCATTGCAGAATCTGTATAACCCTGAGAGGGATGCTGGTTGGGAGAATGAACAGCTGACAGAGATGCTGATGCAAATAGTTGGGTAGTAATTGACAGCAGTAGCCACATTCTTACAATGTGACCACGAGCCTGCAAGTATCACAGTGTGGTACTTGATAAACTCCTGCCAGCTTCTCTCAACTGAGGGCAAATCAGAGAACACTTTCAACTTTTAAGTTTATGAGTCTCTGGCTTCTGACCAGGATACTCTGGCCTTTTAACTTTGAGCTGTAAAAATATGCACAGAAAGCTCTGAAGAGGAAAACTGGTCTTTGAATCACCTGCTTCCTCCAGATGTGTGAAGAGGAGTGATTTCAAGTTTAGTAAAGACAAGGAGACCAGAGGGTGTGTGTCAAAGTTGATGATTTATTTCTGAAACTTGTTGCAGAATTGTGGTTTCCGTTGTCCGTGCTACAACTCTGTTGATGGAGAGCAGGCGGCTGCCTGCAGTTGGAGGGCTGAATCAGGTCCTCTGAGCTGCTCCAGGGCCGCCTCCTTCCAGCTGGGCCATCTTACCTGGACTGTCTAGGGTGGCAGGCTGTCCAAAGCTCCAGTGGGGAAGGAGGCCCTATAGATGGGAGGCTGGCAGTGTGAGGTGGAGGCCATGCTCCCTCTGCAGGAGGACAGCCGGGAAGAGGGCATCTGCCCCATCTGCCAGGAGTGCCTGAAGGAGGCAGTGCGCACTGACTGCAGACACCTCTTCTGTCGAGCGTGCCTGGCCCAGCACCTGGAGAAGGCCTCAGCCTCCGGGGTCCTCAGCTGCCCCCTCTGCCGGAAGCCCTGTTCCGAGGGGGTCCTGGGGGCCGGCTATACCTGTGACAGCCACCAGAAGAAGGTGTGCTGGTTCTGTGAGGAGAGCAGACGTCTTCTGTGTGTGGAATGCCGGGTGTCCCCTGAACACAAGTGTCACTGTGAACTGGCCATTGAAAACGCCATCAGCCACTACAAGGTAAGGTGGGGTCATCATAGCCATCCCTCTGCCACCACCTCCCTGAGTTACTCCTTCCTACTCCCTGTCCTTTATGCCTGGCGTATCATAGAGGCTCGGTGACTGACACTTTTCTTTGTTTCTTCTGCTTTAACCTGTTTTGGACCCTTGTCTTCACTTTTCTGTGTTTATCTTGCTACTAATGTTAAAATTTCAATGCATTAATAGGAGTCTAAGAGGAGATACGGTCACATGATGTCAAATTCCCAGGAAGCATGAGCTCCTCGCAGTTTGCTCATCAGTAGCATGAAGGAGTTGGACTAAATAGTCCAAAACTCTTTTAGTACTAAGACTGTATGGTTCCCCTGTTTGATAGTACTAGAAAATTGGCTAGAAATGTAATCAGGTTTTACATATCCTAATGATTAACCTGGAAATACATTGAAACCTCGAAATTAGTACATGATTCTCTCTCTCTCTTCCTTCTTCATCTTTTCTTTCCTTCCTTTCTATAGTGATTATTTTTATCCTGTTTTTAAATTTTTTTTATCATAAAACTGGTACATTCAGACAACACTGTAAGGTCTAAAGTCAAAACTAAACATCTTTCTTCCTGCTTTCCCCCATTCTCAGTACCCAGAGGTAACCACTGTTAGATTTTTGTGTATCATTCTTCCAGAAAATTGTGTGTGTGTGTATGAATGCAGTCTCTAAAACACATACACACACACACACGGATTCTCTATATATTTTTCTGTAACTCGTTTTTATCATCTAAAAATACATCTTGGGCATTATCCCATTTTCCCATCAGTACATATAGATCTTATGAATTCTTTTCAACAACTGCATGGTATTCAATTCTATGAATGTACTATAAATTGGCAGATATTGAGCTATTTCCAGGTTATTATTTTGTTTTGAGGTCTCATGGGATGTTGTAATGAGTATCCTTCCACATATATTTTGGAGGACTTAGAATATCCAAGCTGTATTTTGGTGAAAGAATAACCTAACTTCCAAGTTTTGATAAGTTTTTCCTATCACTATTTTACTGAATAATCCATAGTTCCCCCACTGATTTGAATGCCGACTTCTTATTCTGCCATGGGTACGTATAGACTTGCACATTTTCTTGACTCTCCATTCCGTTCTATTCTTCTATCCATTCCTGCTTGTGTGTCAAACCATTTTAAGCACTGTACCTTTGCAATGTGTTTTAATGTCAGGTAGCTCTTAGAACCCTCACAATATTCTTATTTTTCAGAATTTTTGTGGATATTCAGATATATTTATTTTGCCAGTTAGCTTTAGCATTTATTTCCCAACTATCCTCTACCCCCATCCCCAGTTAAGTTAGTATTTGATTGGATTGACAATTGACATATTTTCACCATGGTGTCTTTCTATCCAATAATGAAGGATGAATTTCCAAGTCTTCTTTTAGATACTTGACTTTTTGAACATGTTATAATACAGGATGAGAAACTGGGGACTCCAGATTGAGGGTGACTATGGGAAGGTAGAGAAATAACTCAGAAAGCCAAAGAGGCAAAGTTCTCTGGTTCTAACATCATTCCCTCTAAGTGCAGGGTACCACAGGAGGGCAGGGAGAGCTCTCCCACCTGCTGATGGGCCAGTGAATAGATGGAAAAACCTATTCACTCACTCAATGATTTATTGAGGTCTGTGCTTTGTATAGGATGTCATGCTAGGCATTGTAAGAAGTATAAACATGATTCATAATCTTTGTCCTCAAGTTTACCTTTAAATTATGACAGGAAAACTAAAATAAATAAATAACAATATTTGTTCATTTAAGAAAGACTTAAGTTCCTGTAGTGTATTAGGAACTACTATACATGCTAGGAATACAATGATGAACAAGTCAGATGCCATCCCTCCTGCCAGGGACTTTGCAGTTTAATAAGAAAGACAGACAAGAAATCAAACAAACTACAAGTCTCATATGAGCTAAGAAGAAAACAAACAAGAGTCTGAGATGGAGAGTAATGGGTGACCCATGTGGTCGGTGAGGGCCTCACGGAGGAGGTGGCACCGGTGCTGAGATCAGGAAAAAGAGAAGGTGGCCAATGTAAAGTCTGGGCAGAAGGGAAGCACAGATTTGGGAGCCCCAGATCTGGAAAAGCCTTGTTATATTTGAAGAGTTTATAATTAGAGTGTGAATTGCCAGCATTTACTGACAGATTAAAGTGGGGTGAGGGAATGAAGGGAATCAAAGATGACTTCATGAGTTTCTGATTTGAGAAACTGGATGAATGACGGAACAATAAGGACTGGGGAGAACAGGTTTGAATGAAACATCAAGTTTCATTTAGGACAAGTCAAGTCCAAGTTGAGACACATCAAAGTAGGATCTTAGTTAAGTGGCTGACTTTGAAATCTGGATCTCCAAAGAGAGTCTGGGTTAGGATTCCCAGAACGTAGGACAGGGTTCCATCAGAATAAAGATAATATTTAAATCCAAGGGAATTGATGCAATATCCTCAGGAGAGAGTCTAGAGAGAAAAGCAGTTCCAGGGCAAGGTCCTTAGAAAGGCCATCATTTAGATGTAAGATGGAGGGGGACCCAGCAAAGGAGACTTAAAGCAAGCCACTAGCAAGGCAGGAGAAAAGCAAGGGGAGTGGTGTTCCAGATGCTAAGAGAGAAGAATCTGTTAAGAAGTGACAGTAGAGGGACTTCCCTGGTGGTGCAGTGGTTAAGAATCCGCCTTCCAATGCAAGGGACGAGGGTTCGATCCCTGGTCAGGGAACTAAGATCCCACATGCTGAGGGACAACTAAGCCCATGAGTTGCAATTACTGAGCCCACTGCGACGAAAGACACTACATGTCGCAAGGAAGATCCCGCGTGCCGCAACTAAGACCCAACGCAGCCAAATAAATAAATAGTAAAAAAAAAAAAGAAGAAGAAGAAGCAATAGTGGAGTGCATTGAATGATGCTGAGCCATCCAGTAAGATGGGCAGCAGAGAAGTGGATGCTGGGCTGGGAGGAAGCACACTTCTTCCATTGTAACAGTGGGGAACATAAGAAGGCCTCTGCAAGGGGAGGGAGTCTTGCAACTTGGGAGAGAACCCAAGTGTTCAGGTATATTTCCTCAATAATATGTGAGGGAAGAACATCAGCAGTGTGGGTAGAGGTGGAGGTGTGAAAGGTTTGAAAAGAGAGGAGAAGCCACGGTAGAGTTTGGAAAAGTGAACCTATGAGTGAAACTGAGTGGAATTGGCAGGCAGCATAGAGCACCAGTTTGAGTTTTGAAACTAGGGATTTAGTGAGTTTCATGAGGCTGCCTGAGGACAGCCAAAGTCTGGGGAGTTGAAGGTATTTTCAAAGGACTGATTACAATGGGAGACCCTGAGTGTGTTTGTAGATGTTGACAGCATAGTTCTGAAATAAAGATTTCTTATGATTTCTCACCATGTCTCTATTCCTTTGAATTAAATTTTGTAAATTAAATATTTTAAATTGTAAATATTGTAAATTGTGTCCTTTTTAAAGGAATTATGTATTGCCTGACTGCACTCCAGAAGACTGAAAAATTTGCAGTGTCTTTTTTGTACATCTGTTTCCTTACTGCCCAACTCATGCTGTTGTCAATCACTTTTGTCAATGTGCTTTGCTGGTTTTCTAAGTGCGTGACAATGATTGAAGTTGTTTTACTTTGTTTTGTTATGAATCCTGGTGGTGAGGTTTCTCTCCACATGGAGACTCACTGTCTACATTTCCCCTTAGAATCAGGGCATAAATTCTACATGAGTGCATCAGAGTAGTTTATCTTTTGGATAATAAGCTATACTAATTATGTTTAACCTTCATTTTTCCTATTCTCATATTTCTTTTCTTTTTATTTCATTTTTGGGGCAAAAATTTTAAGAATTTGTACTTGAATCAGTTCTATTCTATTTAAGAAATAAAATCTCCATGTCTTACTCAGAAATTTATCTAGTATGGTGATAGATAGATAGATATTAGGTCTGTGTCATTTTTAAAGATTAAGTAATTGCTGGCTTATTTGGAATTTAATATACTGTGCTGTGTGAAGGATGACTCCTTTATCAAACAATAAAGTTATTTTTTCTTTATTCTGGTTTACAGTTGTCCCTCAAACATTTCTGTGAGTCCTTTCGCATCTATATGTTCTTTCTGGTTTGACACAAATTAAATTCTTATAATAGTGGCATTTTTTTTTACTCTAGTCCATTGATTTTTTTTTTGTTCTAAAGTTATTATATAGTTTTGATACTTATTGCTTTATGGCTTATTTTTAAATTTAGTAGCATCTTTGTCAAATAATAATTTTTTGTAACCTGATGGTCTTGCTGACTGTCTTTTCAGAAGGATTTTCATTTTTCTAAATTTAATTTAATTTAATTTATTTATTTGGCTCTGCTGGGTATTACTTGTGGCACGTGGGATCTTTGTTGCTGCATGCGGGATCTTTGTTGTGGCATGCGGGATCTTTAGTTGCGGCATGTAGACTCTTAGTTGCGGCATGCAGGATCTAGTTCCCTGACCAGGGATCGAACCCAGGCCCCCTGCATTGGGGATGAGGAGTCTTAACCACCGGACCACCGGGGAAGTCTCCAGAAGGATTTTCTTATATAATGTTTCTAAGATTTATGGAGAATCCCTGGAATTTTAATTGGCATTGCATTAAATTTGTTGATTACATTAAGAATTATGACTTTTGTGAGCCTACTTGGTCTTCTTGACCAATAGCAGGATATATCACCAAGCGTTTTCCTTTATGTTTCTGAATTAGATGTTACATTTCTTTATTTAAATCTTATATTGAGAGTAGCTATATATTTTATAAGGGTTGCTTTTTTGACAATTGGTACTCGTAGATTCAAATGAGAGTCTTTGCTGAGTTCGTATACCTTTTAACTTAATTTCCTGACATTTTCTAGATGCACGATCATGTGGACATTGTCAGGTTTAGTCATCAACACCATTTTTCCTCATAAAATATAATGGGTGATATCATTCTTATCCATACTTTGGGGCACTTTTTGTTCTGTAAGGAGCATGTTTTTTGAAAGTTGGTCTTTTTTTGTGTGTGTGTGACTGTATCAGGGGAAAGGTACCTTTTTGCCTGTTAACCACTTTTTCTTTGATGCGTTTTGTAAGCCTTTTTTTTTTTAATTTTTATTTATTTACTTATTTATTGGCTGCGTTGGGTCTTCATTGTTGCGCGTGGGCTTTCTCTAGTTGCAGCGAGCGGGAGCTACTCTTCGTTGTGGTGCGCGGGTTTCTCATTGCGGTGGCTTCTCTTTGCTGCAGAGCACGGGCTCTAGGCGCAGGCTTCAGTAGTTGTGGCTCGCGGGCTCTAGAGTGCAGGCTCAGTAGTTGTGGTGCATGGGCCTAGTTGCTCCGTGGCATGTGGGATCTTCCCCCACCAGGGATCGTACCTGTGTCCCCTGCATTGGCAGGTGGATTCTTAATCACTGCACCACCAGGGAAGTCTTAGTAAGCCATTTGAGAAGGATTTTAAATGTTGCTATGTTCTCATGTTTCCTCACTATTTATAATGTCCTTTTTGGTCAATTTTTTTACTGTGAAATCACATTTTATCTGATATCTGATAGGATCACAGACTTTAAAAAATATTTATTAAGACAAAACAGGTCTTGCACTATTCCCTATATTTCAATTTGTCTTTTTTCCCCCCTGAGGAATATTTTGGGAAGATAAAAGTTTGTAGAATTTTGCTTTCTAATTCTAATGAGTATCTTATTTACATAAATATTACCTTAATGCAAAAATGGATGAATAAATATTTTTTGAAAAATGAGGGACTTTACCTTACTCATTTTGAATATTTTAAATGATAGATCTGAATTATCTTCATTTTTTCATGCATTATCTTTATTGCTGTTATCTTTGCTTCCTTTTTTCATTTACACAATCTTTGTAGTTGACTTTAAGCTCTTCATTAAATTTTAAACTACTCCAGAAGACAGGACTCTGACATTTTGAACAGGATCTTAAGAACAGGCCTGACTTTGACAGGCAGCAATAGATAGCATTCCTGGTAGAAGGAAGTAAAAGAAAAGCCATGAAGAGGCATGTCTGCATGGGGTGTGTCCAGGAAACCACAAGCAGCTCTGTTTGGCTAGTGTGGAGAATAGGGAGGGAGTAGAGAGAGGTAACACAGGAAATGTAAATTGGGTTACAGAGGGCCTTGGATATTGGGTTAAGGAGTTCGGGCTTATCTTTGATAATGAAAAACCCTTTTGAAGACAGTAGTAGCACAGGTAAAAAATAAAATATGACTGAGGTTTCAAGCTGGATGAGAGACAGAAGGGTGGGTCCAAGGACAGAAATATGGAGGTCAAGAGTAGTGAATTGTGGAAGAGGGTGGGGAAGAGGAAGATAAGTTTGATTACTCCAAACTGAGTTTGAGCTGTCAATAGGGCAGCAGGAGATACTTAAGTCTCAGCTGGAAACATGGAATTGACTGTTAGGACAAAGAGCTTTTGGGAATTATGATAAAATCTGAAGCCTGAAATTAAGGACATCATTTAGAGAAAGAAGAGGGTTAAAGAAACAACCTCAGGAAGGTCAAGGAAGGACGGGGGTGGGAGGTCGGGAGAGTGGGGTGGGTAGAATCACATCCAAGAAGAGGAGGCCTGAGAAGAAGGCACTTCTGGGTTTCTTTCCTGGAGATCACTGTGACCTTGGAGAGAGCAGTTCCAAAAGAATGATGAGAAGCAAAAGCAGATGCTGAGGAGCAAAGGGGCCACGAGGACGTGAAGACAACAAGAACCAACTGCTTCAAGAAATGTAGTTGTGAGAACAGAGTAGATGGAAGGGGTAGCAAGGTGAAGGTTGCTTGCTTGTTTGAGCTTTTTGAGACTTGAACTTCAGTGCTCACACAGACAATTCCCCACCGCACCCCAGCCTCCGCCTTCACCATTGAGGCCCTGAGTGAACTCCAAGACGCCCATTTACTTCCTCCCCCTCCTTCTATGACTGTTTTATTGCTTGTCTGCTGGGAAATGCCTGCAGGTAACACCAGTGACATGAAACATTTTTAAATAATTTCCTAGTGACATCATTGTCTCCTCTGTTTATTGTTTGTTTGCTTGAATGTCCTCGCTGAAGTCTCACCCACAGCCCCTTGACCTTGGTTTCACCCTCTGAATCTCAGGGCCAGAAAGAACTTTCACAGTCATCTCGTCCAACCCCAGCCTCTACCTGTACATCTCCAGTGATGTGGGACTCTTCTTTTCCAAAAGCAATACATTTTAAGAGTTTATAAGAGAAAATGAGGCAAAATGACAAAAAGAAGAAATATTCCCCATAAACAGCCAACAACAACAACAAAATCCACCCCCCCCCCAATTTTTTTTGACCTGAGGTGAGAAGGATTTACTTAATGATACACACACTCTTCAGTTAATAGCACACTCTTATCTTTAGTCCACAAATCCTGTTCATGTTTTGTTTGTTCCATTTAATCATCATTCCTCCCTCTTCCATGGACAACCACTTAAAGTGTTTGTTGTATTTTTATTTGTAGACAGTTTGGTAAAACACACATTGCTGCACTGTGTGCTTGTATATTGAATTAACAAAATTATATGATGGGCTTCGTTCTATTTCTTGCTTTTCACTCTACCATGTTTTTGAGATCAGTCCATGTTTTGTGGGTCACATAGTCCATTGTTTCTGACAGATGCACTGTGTTCCATAGCGGGCACCTGCCATATTTTACCCATCCATTTCCCAGGAGTGGACTTTATGTGATTCCAATTCTCTGTTACCACAACCAGTGCTGTAGTGTACATATTCTCTTAGAACCTAGGAATTCTCTGGGATTTTTACTCAGAAACAGGATGACTGGATCACAGAGGAAAGCACACCTAGGTGGCCAGAACCGTTGCCAGAATGGCTGTGCCAGTGCATATCTCACCAGCCCACAGTGTGGTCCTTATATCCACACACATCCCACCTCCCCCAGGTGTTATCCAGTTGTCTAATTTTTATTACTCTGATGGGGGTCAAATAATATTTCTTTGTATTAATTTCCCTTTCTCTAATCACAGGTGAGTTTGGGCATCCCCTCGTCTGTGAATTAATTGTCCATATTCTCTGCAAATTTTTCTCTTGGGTTCCTGTCTTCTTAATGATGTCTAGGCTTTCCTTTTCTTTCTTTCTTTCTTTCTTTCTTTCTTTAGGCTGTGCCTTGTGGCTTGAGAGATCTTAGTTCCCCGACCAGGGATTGAAACGGTCCATGGCAGTGAAAACGCTGAGTCCTAACCACTGGACCACTGGGGAATTCCCTAGGCTTTCCTTTTATATTCTATATATAAGTCTCTTGTTGGTTTTAGACATTGCAGATATTATCTCTTAGTCTGTCATTTCTCTGTTAGGTTTGTCCATAGAGTTGTCATTGAACAGAAATATTTAATTTTGAGATAATCAAATTAAATCATTCTCTCATGGTTTGTGCTTTTGGAGGTTTATTCTTTAACATTTTATTTATTCTTTAACATTATTTTCTATTAACTTCATAGTTTTCCTTTCACACTGTCTTTAATCCAGCTAGAGTCTGCCTTCACATATGGTTCTGGATAGGGATCTGGCTTTATTTTTCCCTGCTGTTGTAAGCCAGTTTTCTCAACACCATCTCCTACAGATTTTGTCCCTTCTCTTACTGATCTGTGTATTGCTTTTTATTTTTATTTTATCTTATTTCCTCCCAGTTTTATTGAGTTATAATTGACATACAGTAGTATGTAAGTTTAAGGTGTACAGCATAATGATTTGACTTACATACATAATGAAACAATTATTACAATAAGTTTAATGAACACCCATTATCTCATATAGATACGAAATTAAACAAATAGAAAAAAAACTCTTATTGTAATGAGAACTCAAGATTTACTCTCTTACCAACTTTCATATATAACATACAGCAGTGGGAATTATATTTATCATGTTGTACATTACATCCCTAGTACTTATTTATCTTATAACTGGAAGTTTGTATCTTGTGACTGCCTTTACCCAATTCCCCGTCCTCCCACTCCCTGCCTCTGGTAACCACAAATCTGATCTCTTTTTCTATGTTTGTTTGTTTGTTTGTTTTGGAAGCATGATTGACCTGCAATATTATGAGAGTTCCTCTTACACAACATAGTGATTCAATATTTCTACACCTTTCAAAATGATCACCATGATAAGTTTACTTACAATATGTCACTATACAAAGATATTACACAGTTTTTGACTATATTCTCCACATTGCACATTTCAGACCTGTGACTCGTTTCTTTTTACTTTTTTTTTCTTTTTAAATTCTTTTGTAAACATGGGTCTGTCCCTGAGCTCTCTCTTCTTCCATTTTCTATTTTTTCTTGTCCCAGTACCACACTGTTTTATTAGTATGGCTTTGTACACCCTTTTATCTGGTATGCAAATATATTTTGTAACTAAGGTAACAAGGGTTACAAGAAGAACATTTTCAGACTCTTTTGCTGACACCCCCCACCCTGCACCTTTCTTCCATTTTGATTCATTAAAGGCTTATGTTGATATCAGTATCAGCTTTGTTTATATTTGCTTCCTACATAGTTTACCCAAAATCTGAAAGTAAATGTTTTAGAAACTGAAATGATTCATTATATCCTTAGATTCCAGGACACCGTGACCCATCCAGACACTGATTTAAGATTTAGAGAGAGGTTCCATGCCTTCCTGGGCTGTGGGTTTGCTCTAATAGAGAGTTCTTGTCCATCCCAGCCAGGGTAGGGGAGTGGTACCAGAGGTTTTTCATCTCCTCTGTAAGTCAGTTCTCTCTAGACTGGCTTCACTTGTTGATGAGAAGTAGTGAGGGTTGCCAGAGATCAGCACATAACTTTTAGATGTCGGGAGAAAGACACCCTGAAGTCAAGTAGAAAAGGTTCTCTTACTATCTGTTATTTTTATGTAGTTAAGGCTTTTTTAAAAATTACCTATTGCTTTTTGCCATCATTATCCATTAAATAAACTCTTGTGTTCCTTACCCCAAGCATGATGCATAGAAGGCTGCCTCTTTTTAGGCGGAATTTTACTTTAGCCTCATCCTGGGATCAGGACACCCCCTCCCCGCCATGTGTTCCACGGGCACCACCCTCACCCCCAGTCTGACCAGCAGGGGTGTCTGTCTCTCTAGGAACGACTCAACCGCAGGATCAGGAAGCTCAGAAAGGACATCTGCGAACTCCAGCGGCTCAGGGCTCAGGAGGAGGAGAGACTGCAGGCTATGCAGGTGGGCTTTGCAGAGTCCCAGGAAGGACTCTGGTCTGATCATCTGTCTGTCTGGAGCAGCCTGCTGTGGGGGGAGGGCCTGGAGGCTGGAAACACAAGTGCTGGGCTCGGCCTAGGGGTCTGCTGGCTGAGTGACCTGGGGCAAGTCAAGCCCTCTGACCTTCATGTGGTTTATATGTTAAGTGAAAGCCAGTCCTGCTCCACCTGGTTCTAGGTGAAGATCAAAGGAGACAAGCAGCCCATCAACTGAAAACTACTCCACAAACCATACGTCTCTTTCTCTCTCTGACCATCTACCTTTCTGTTGCTTGCTCACTTCGATGTGGGGTCTCTCCTCACCCTATGATTTGAAGGGGGTTAAAAGTCAGTGGAAGGATATAGCCGAGTGGGGTGTGTGTGTGTGTGTGTGTGTGTGTGTGTGTGTGAGACATGGCATCTGTGGATGTTCACAAGGGTGTGAGGTGGGGGGGGAGGGGGAGGTGTCCCTTCATTTTTGAAGAACACGGCTACCCCGTAATACCCATGACATGCAGAGGCAACGCCATGAGGGGAGGAGGACCGAGAAATCAGCATTCTCGCTCAGAACATTCAGAGACTGAAGGTCCAGAGGGAGTCATCTGACACTGAACCTTAGGGAGCCCCTTTTCTGGAGTTTCAGGCAGACTGTAGGACCCACAGGCTGGAGGCTGAACTGGAACGTCAACACCAAGCCGGGAGACAGCTGGATGCCCTCCCTCAGCAGCGGCCAGGCCAGCTGGAGGACATGCCAGCAGAGGTGTCCAGAATCCCTGGCATCTCCAGGGCAATGATTCAACTCAGCAGCCTGGTCACTGAACTGGAGGGGATGGCTAAGAAACTGGATGCCAGCCTGCTGAAGGTGCATACCCTGAGGTGCCTCCCAAAGCCTGGGATTCTCCCCAAATAGTGGGCAGCCTACCTGTAGCATCCCTCTGGGAGGTGTAAGAAGGAGAGTCTTCTCTGTGACACGTGGTGGTGGCTTGTCCGAGGCTGCACAATACTGCTGCAGCGGAGGCGGGTACACAGAAGGGGTGCTACCCTCTCCAGTTCTCAAGGTGACAGCCCAGAGTGCCATCCACTAGTGGGTTGGGGAGGGAATTGGAGGGGACAGGAACCTGAGAACTGGTTGTGACTCTCACTCTCTTTCTCTCTCCTAGGATGCCAGTGACTTATTGAACAGGTATGAGCCATCCCATCTCCCTTCCCACATGTGCTTACACAGCACAAACCCACACAAACATAGACGTGTGTATGGGCTTTCTCACGGTCAAGGAGCTCCACTGCTCCATTAACTTGCATCTTCAGGCTACATGGAAAGTGGAAGATTGAACAGAATATACTGAAGGATTTCTTTGTTTCTAGGAGTGCTCCAGAGCAGTTAGAGGCTATTTATCCCAACTTAGAGAAAAGAATCAATGAATCACTTAACCAGCCATCCTCAGCAGTTCTGACCAGTTCATCCCTGGACCAGCTCATCTCAGACTCACCTCAGCCTCCTGGCTCTCCTTCCCCCAACCTGTCCAACCTCCCACTAGGTCTGCCCAGTACACCCTCAGGCCTGCCACCTCCTGAACATGCCACAGCTGTGATCAGATGCCTGACCCTCTGATACCTGGACAATAGTCACAGCCTCTTTCCTGAACCAGGCTCCCACTGCAGAAGTCAGCATCCAAGACCGCCGTTTTACCTGTGAACTGACAGTAGCACCCATCTCTCACAATCTCATATTAAAATGGGAGTACCCAGGTACCTGGATGGCATGAGTTCACAGTGGTGAGGCCACCTCTGCCTGTGGAGCTGGCGCGTCTGTTGGCAGAAATATTCCTTCTGAGCTCCTGTAACACCTGTTGTCTGTACAACGCACCTGGAGCTTACATTACTTTTGTGGTGGACAGACTCTACAGTGACCTCCCATGATCCTCCCCTCGTGCTGTTCATGCCTTTGTATGATCCCCTCTCTTTGAGTGTGAGCAGAACCTGTGACTTGCTTCTAATCAATGGAATATGACACAGGGGATGAGCTGTCCCTTCGCAGACTGTATTACATGGATGGGATGCCTCCTTGCTAACACGCTCACTCTTGAAACTCCCCTTGCTGGATTGATGACGTGGGTAGCCCTGAGGCCAGCAGGCAGCCTCTAGGAGCTGAGAGCAGCCTCCAGCCTTCAGCCAACAAGAAGCAGAGGCCCTCAGTCTTGCAGCTGCAAGCAAATTAATTCTGCCAACTGCCTAAGTGAACTTGGAAATGGATTTTTCCCCAGTCGAGCCTCAAGAGGAGAACCCAGTCCAACTGACATCTTGATTGCAGCCTTGTGAGACCCTAAGCAGAGAACCCAAATTTCTGACCCACAGAAACTGTGAGGCAATAGATGTCATAGAAACTATGATATAATAAATCTGTGTTGTTTTAAGACACTAAATTTGTGGTAATTTTTATGGAGCAATGAATAATACCTTTGGAAATTAACTATTTGTGCATCACTTCTTTGGGTGAGTAAAGAGAGTACTCTGTCTTTGTGTCCCCAGGGTTTAGGACAGTGCCGGGCTCATAGTTGGTGTCCAGTGCAATTTATTAAGTGGATGCGTGAATAAATTAATAGAACGTATAAGGGCCCTTCTTTTTTCTTTTTTTTATAAATTTATTTATTTATTTATTTACGGTTACATTGGGTCTTCGTTGTTGCACGCGGGCTTTCTCTAGCTGTGTCAAGTGGGGGCTACTTTTCGTTGTGGTGCACGGGCTTCTCATTGCGGTGGCTTCTCTTGTTGCGGAGCACAGGCTCTAGGCACGTGGGCTTCAGTAGTTGTGGTTCTCAGGCTCTAGAGCGCAGGCTCAGTAGTTGTGGCGCATGGGCTTAGCTGCTCTGCAGCATGTGGGATCTTCCCGGACCCGGGCTCGAACCCGTGTCCCCTGCATTGGCAGGCAGATTCTTAACCACTGCGCCACCAGGGAAGTCCTAAGGGCCCTTCTTGATGCTCCATGATTAACAAAGGGGACCTTTAACTAGTATTACTGAGCCCTTGCAGAAATAGTCAATAGTATACTTGGCACTGAAGGATACAAAGAATAAAACATGGCTACAAGGAGATACTGCATTGTGGTGTAAAGAGTAAAAACTCACAAGTCAGACTTGAGTTCAATCCCAGTCCTGACACCTAATACCTCTGTAACCCTGTACAAGTTACTTAGCCTCTCTGTACCTCAGTCCTACTCCCTCTAAAATGAGGATAATGGTACTCATGGCCTGGGATTGTTGTAAGAATTAAATGTTATTATATATGCCTGCTGCAGTGCCTAACACATTGGAAACATTTAAATGTGTTAATTCCATCTTCTTATTCTACGTCTCCAGCCAAAAGCTTATAATCTAGCTATGGAACCAGAATAAACACAGATGGAATAACAAGAGAGTGTGTGATGGGTTATTAAGTGTCTTAGTTGCTAAGGGCAGTGGGGATTCAGAGGAGAGACACGAGTGAGGCTGGCAAAGTCGGGGTTGGCTTCATGGGGGTGGAATTGGACAGGCAGGAGAGAAAGGTGGAGAGTATCCAGGTCAGGACAGCTCCACGGATGAAAGCGCGGAGGTGGGAAAAAGCCTCAGCACGTTTGTAGGAGTACGAAAAGACTGACCCAGTTAGTCTGGAATATTCGGGAATGGGGAAGACCAGAAGTCAAGCAGAGGGTTAGATGAGTGACACCGAAACATAGGCAGTCACCAAAGGGTTTTGAGTCAGGAGTGAAAGGAACAAGTGGTGTTTAAGGAAAACCAGTCTGGACTCTTGTTGCCAGATGGATTGGGGGCAGGAAGTCAGGGGGTTAAGGGAGGAGAAGGAGAGAGAGCCTAGTGTGGATGTTCAGAAGAAGAAGGATATAGTTACTAGGCAGGAAGCTGTATGTCTCAGAGAAACGTGAGACCCCGAATCTAAGAATAAGACATTAGCCAAGGAAAGAGCACCCCTGGATGTGACAGCTAACAATTCCCGTGTCCTAGCTGTGGTTAACGTCAAACAGAGAATTTGTCCAGAAGCATCCTACCAGCACTGGGAGGAGACTGACAAGCTCCAAGGGTCTGTCTCCACTGGAGAGTCAGTTACCCTGCAGGTGCCTACCAGGCGCTCTGTCCTCTTCTGATGTGACTGCGGATGATTAGGCCAGGTGGGCATCTGACCAGCAGATTGTTGGCCAACGGCGCCTATAAGGTGGCCTGCCGAGAAAGGTCTTATCAAAGAGAGACAATGATAATTAGGTTCTCTAAGAAATTCAAAATGGATCTATGATGAAGGCATCATTGGTTGGCAGGAAGAGCAGCAACATAGGGGATCAGAGCCGCACACGTGACTGTGTCCTGGAGCAAGTGTCATTGACCATGTTGCCCAGTGGCCACAGGCTAGTCCAGTCTCTAAGCTGCCTTGGGCCTCAAGTCCCCTTCCCACCGTTCTTGGATGTACAGAGGCAGTATGACTTAATGGTCATGAGCACAGACTTGGGAGCCAAACCATCTGTCTAATGTCTAGTGTCTAATGTGTATTATCGCTGTGCTATTTACTAGCTGCTCATGTGCGACCAGTTACCCAACCTCCATACATCTCACTTCTCTGATGTATAAAACGGGGCTGTTAAAAAACAAAAACAGGGCTATTAATAATAATACCTACCTCATAGGGTTGTTGTGAGGATTAAATCAGTTAATATGTAAAATAATATTTACTCCAGTGACTGGCCAGAGTGAACTCTCTATGTGTTGATTATTATTATTAGCATTTTTAAATCTCCAGTTCTTCCTTTGGGAACTACTTGTATCTCTCACCACTCTCACCACCCCACCAGAGCTTCCCACAAGGCTTGGCTAACAGTGGAAAAATCCCATTTTCCTTATTTGCATGTCCGATCTTATAAACTTTCTTAATATTTGAACTAACTTGAGTGAGTCTCCATTCCCTGTAGTAGAAGAAGCTGCTACAGTGTAAGTTGTGAAAAAGTCAGGTAAACTTGTAGATGTCCCAACAAGTGTGCACGTTTCCTTTGGAGTCTTGGAGAGGACGACTGGGAGCTTGGGGCTCTGGACTCCAGCACTTCCCTGGGGGAGGGAACCCCGAGTTCAGACTCTGTGACAAGCAGAGCATGGAGGCTCACGGAGCTGCCTTATCTTGAAGTCATCCTGTTTTGGGATCTATCCACTTCCTCTGCGCTGAGTCCACAATCCAAACAAGTGAATTTCAAGTAAAATTACCCTGGGAGGGGAGCAAGTGCTGATAGACCAACGTGAATATTTTCACTCACTAGCGGTTTTACTTCTCAGTGTAAGAAATATAAATTTTTTTCCTGAATCCAAACCCCTCATGGGAAGTGTGGCCAGCAGTAAAATATTCACACCAAGGCACACATTTCTGAACAAGGCAGCACAGTAGTTAAGAACTCTTAAGTCTGACATGGATCAAAATCCTGGCTGCCTGATCTGGCTGAGGAAGTAACCCAAATCCACCTGACCTCAGCTTTTTAACTTTAAAATGTGGATAATAATAGGAGCTACCTGGTGGGGTTACCAAGATTAAATGACATAATACATGTAAAGTCCTCCAACAGGCCAGGATCTTCATACATATATACCCTAGAGGCTAATAGTCATTTAAAAAGACCCAGCTAAAACCTACGAAAAATCAACAGAAAAATACAATCTACTCTTTGTTGGAATCCCAAGTCTGGGGGCTTGGGGTATGTTTTAGCATTATTTAGGGACTTGTGTGTGTCTTTTTTTTAAATATACGTCTTATATGAAATACTGAACACTCCCAGGGAAAGCAATTGAACCTCCCTCCGATCCTTGGCTCCTGGTCTCCACGTCTTTTCTACCTGCTAAATTGAGGATGAACAACAGAACTTTTGGGGTGACCTCGAACCCTGGGCCTCAAAACATTGTGCTCACCCCCTTAGAGGTTGCACCTGGATGGTTCGCTCCTCCCAGGGACCTCAGTGGGGAGATGATAGAACATTTTAGTTTACATCCAAGCAGATTCAACAGACATAGTATTAAAAAGATTGACAGTAAAGGGTATGTTTAAGCAGAATAAATGACACCTCCAATAAGAACTAGAAAATAAAATATGTTACGACAATGCTTTTATTATGCATAGGATTTTAAATTCCTTGGGACGCGGGTAGTCATTTTACAAATTCTAGGCAGCCACGTGTTAGTGCTTGTTCCTGTCCCAGAATCACACCAGGCAGGCGGATTTCTGGAGTCACGGATAATCAGCTTCTTCACACCACCCGTGGCCACAGCTTCTGCCAATGTGGCCTGCTCCCCTGCGGCTCACCACCCAAATCCACACATCTTCTACAAATCCCTAATTCTCTCCCTTCTTCTGCCCCATCCCTCAGATGGCACTTCCTGCCCAGCCCTAGAGCAGTCCCAATGCTTTGGGCTAAAAGCCACAGGTCATGCAGTTCACCCCCTGCCTCCACCTGGGATTCTTTACCCAGCACAGAGCTTACGATGGTGCTATTTCTGCTCCCACAGCTGAGCTATTTGAGACTCAGTCCTTTCCACCATCTCATTCCTTTCGTCTCACTTCTCAACCTCAGGTGGTGATCAGGAAGACGCTTTTCCCCAGGGGTTGAGTGTGGTCCTTGGGTTGTGGCTTATGGCGTTTCTTCCCCTGTGCCCCTCCCACCAAGGCCCTGCATTTTCATCTCAGCCAGAAGGAGGCACTGAGTGGTGTCAGGAGTGGGGGTGGCAGCACATCTGTTTGTGAGGACAGTGGAGGTGACCCAGTGTCCCAGGGGTCACAGATCATCCAGCTAGTTCTCTGCTGTCCCTTCTCCTTAAGAGGCTTATTCCCCTCTTTTCATCATTCACTATACTCATCTTTTAGACTCATCCTTTCCAGAAAGCCATCTCCAACTCACCTCCTGTTACCTCCAAGATGGGTTATGCCCCTCCTCTTGGCTTCCCTAGTATCCAGGTCAGACCCCTATCACAGTACCCATCACACTGTGCTGTCATTTCCTCCTTATGTCTCTGTCTCTTCTCTTGAGCTCCTTTAGATACAGGACAAAATTTTTTTTCTTTTTCTTTTCATATCACCAGTGGCTACCATACTGCTTGGCTCATAATTAGCACACAATAAATATTTCTTAAGGATATGAGTAAATGAACTCTAATATTTTGGGGGGAGAAAACAAGATGAAGAGAGGTGAGATGCCTAGTTTAAGATCATATAATTAGTTGATTACAAGGCTGGATCTAGAACCCAAGTCTTCTGGCCCCAAATCCAGTATTCCTTCCTCTACACAGCTACTTCTGTGCCTGGTGGGGATGGTGGTGAGGATGGCTGGCAGTGGTCTGAGTCCCATCCACTGGGCATTGAGGAAAGGGCTTGATCAACAGACTGAAGGTCATCCCACCTGTCCCTTGCCAAAGTCCTGACTCTATCACATCATCTAAAGCAGTAACTACTGTTCTGAATCTTACAGGCGACCCAGCCAGGGTCAAGTCCTTGGGTCCTCTCTTTGGACCCTGTGCTTAGGGGAGGGTAGCTGCACCCTCTTGGGAGCTCAGGGAGAACTTGGACCCTCGTCCCCAGAGCCCAAAGAAGGGAAAGATCTTCTGGGTGAAGGAGGCAGTGAAGGTGTAGATGGGTTCCTGCGTGACGGCATTGGCAAAGGTCACCCAGCCCACCTCGTAGTCGACAGACACCCGCACCTGCTGGGGCTGCTCCTCCAGGGCCAGGCGGGTGGGGAAGGAGCCCAGGGCCGAGACGAAGCCCCAAGCCAGCCTCACCGCCCACACCCCCTCCTCTGGCCGCAGCCGAACCTCCCCCTTCCGCCGGATGTCCTTACTGACCACACCCAGGGTGCAGCTGCCCCCGGGAGCCAAGTCCACACTCACCACCCACGTGTGTCTCCCCCCAGTGAAGCCACCATGGGCCAGGACACAGGTGGCCCGGTCGAAACGCTGGGGGCTGTCTGGTGACTTCTGCCATTTATAGGAGAAGCGAGCCTGCTGGTGGTCCTCAGACAAGAGGAGCTTCGGGTGGGAAGTCCAGGGGTCTAGAGAGATGTGAGCTGTGGGGAAAAGCAAAAGGGCCACAGATGTCAGCAGACATGCTATCACCTTCAGGAAAGGCCTAAACACTCCCCTTGGCACCCGCGTTAGCGTTACTACCAACAACGTATATAGTGCCTACAAAGACCGGCAGCATGGGTATCACCTGGGAACTTGTTAGTAACAGACTCTCAGGTTCCACCCCAAACCACCTGAGATGGAATCTGCATTTTAGCAAGATCCGCAACTGATTCCTGTGCTTGTTAATGCCTGCTTCAGAGGATGCGTTAGTTAGTTGGTTAGTACGTTAGTTCGGACATCCGGGCTCTCATCTGGTTCTGTGCCGTCCCCTGGAAAGCACTTCTGCTCCCTGCAAACTGGCTGACTCCCAAAGCTGTGCATGCCTGCTCTGATCTCCTCCTGCTGCTGACACATCACGTCCTCCGCCTCCTGTATCTCGGAGGGTGGAAACTTTCTCCCCTCAGTCCAAACTTCATGATCACTCCCTGGGCACTTATGACTCATTTACACAGTCTTCACTCCCCCCAGGCTCTCTGACTCACCCACGGGTTATTCGTTCTGCCTCGGTAATTCTAAAATCAGGCAGAGTCTGAGGATCACTTTTTAACAACAAAAACTTCTGCAGACCCGTGCATAGTGTTACTTTTAGTATCCATAAATTGGGACAAATTCATAAATTCAGATATGTCCATGAGTTAGGAGTCCCTGCCAAGAGCTCTGTGACTTCCCAGGGTCTAAGGCTGATAGACTGGGAACAGTGCCCTTGAGTGGGGTCCATTCTTCATTCCTTTCCCACCTACAGGCTGCACTCCTATCATCTATGAAATATAATAACACCTGAGAGAGAGTAGGGGGTCCTGACAATTCTAAGAATGTGATTCTAAACCCAGATCAAATTCCGCTCATCCAGGAAGCCCTTCCCAATAGACCTTGTCCCATTCTGATTTAATCTTTCTATCCCATCATCACGTGCAGATCAGAACATGAGCTTCCTGCCAGGGATGTGGTATGTGTGTGTGCCTGTCCCTTCTTCATGGTTCTCCCGCAAGCATTACATGGGCAGTGATACATATCAGTGTCACGTGTGACGTTATGTGTATATGTACATTTATATATGTGATATATATGTATTTGACTATTACAGTGCCCAGTGTAGAACCCTGCAAACTTGTCTGTCTTTTTCAAGATTAGATTCCTCACTCCCTCCCATCCTGACATAGGCTGCTTACCTGGCTCATAATCCAACTCAAAGCAGAGTTTTTCTGTAAAGAGGAAATAAAACAGGATGCGATGTCATTAGTCTTACCAAACCATAGAACATTTAATGATGAGGAAACTGAGGCCCCAAAAGGGAAGGGACAAAGAGAGGAATGGAAGCTGGAATCCTCTAGACCAGTGGTTCTGAAGTTGAACTTGCATCAGAGTCCCCAGAACACCTGCTAAAACACACGTGTTTTTGATTCAGGTGGCCCGGGGTGGGGCTGAGATTCGCATTTCTGGCAAGTTACCAGGGGATGTTGATGCTGTCGGCTGGGAGCCCCGCTTTGAGCCGCACTGCCTAGCTCTGAGCGGGCAGCGACCATGTGTACCTTCAGTGCCTTGCACGGAGCCTAGGACACAGTAAATGCTCAAGAAACATCTACTTAATGAACAGATAAGTGGGTTAATTTATTTCTCATTCTGCTTGGAAATAATTTGGGGGATAGTCAAAGGTCAGCCTTTGATTAGAGTAAAATTTCCTTCACTGCCAGCCCATTTACTTGTAGGAAGTGGACTTGGGGGAAAGCTCTTCTAAGGTGACATTTTTGTGGGTGGGTCATTTAGAACTAGGTGGCATCATTCGTGATGTCATGTAGGAAGAGGGGGAAGTGTTGGCGACGAACCACATTCCTGACTCTCATTTCAAACCTTCCACACCCTCTCCTACCACCACTCCCTATCCTGGAAAAGGGGGTCATGGTCCCCACAGGGGCAATGCAACTCTGAGGACCAAACTAACAGGGGCAGGGAAGCCAAGGAAAAGAGGAGGGAGGGAAGTCAGCTACCACAGGGCACAGAGAAATACCCTTGCTGGTTATTAATTAACAATGTTCGTCATCAAAAACTTACCATGTATTACAAGTGTCCCTGTGGATTTTTAAAATTATTGACAATGACAGATTTTGTTAATCACTATCTTATATATCACTTCATGACAAGCGATTAGATCTATTTGTTTCATTATTTTTCAAACCAGTTACATTTTTTTCCCGGAAATCCTCACCTTTATTATCTCACTTCATTGTCACAGATAAGCAGATTTTATAAAGATCTGCAAATAAGGAAACCAAGGCACTGGGAGGGTGCAAGCCTTGTCAAAGGTCACACAAACGTCAGGCAGCGGGGCATGGAGGCCATTCCTAAACCCAGGCTTCACAGCCACCTGTGCTTCGTGGGGTCCTCTTACCCAGAAACATCTTCATCTCCTTCCGCAGCGGGAGGGCCTGCTGGGGGAAGTCCCGAATCCTCTGGCCCAGCTCAGGGGATACAGCCTCTGGTTTCCGACACCTTCTGGTTTCACATCTAGGGGCACAGAAATGGCGGGGTCTGGGAATTATCCTTCTTAATGATGCCTCCAGACCCAGCTGGTCGCCTTCTAATTGTCTTGGAGGTGCCAGTTCCCACAGACAGACATGATTCCTCTGGGATGGACCCACTCCCTCCCCGCACTGCCCCTCTTGGGCAGTGTCACGCAGGGATGTGTATCTACAGCTAGCTGTACATGGGAATGCGTTTGAGTACGTGAAGGTTCACATGTGAGTTGTTATCCTTAATGTGAGAATGTATATTTGTGTGGTAATAACCAGGCATGTGGTGCGTGTATGTTTATGTATGTGGGAAAAGAGAAGAGTAAATCTTACCTTATTAGAGTGCTTCTGATATCCTAGGAGAAAGAGAGAGAAAGCAGGGATTCAGTTTCCATTTCTCCCTCCCACAAGAAAAGACAAAATACCATATTCTCAGCCCTAGATAGAAAAAGGACACCAGATCCATGGAGTCACAGCGTTTTGGGGTTTACGAGGCTTCAGGGATCTTAGATCCCAACCCCTTTATTTTATAAGATCCAGACAGTGAAGTGACCTGCCCCTTAGAGGCAAAGGCAAGTTCCATGCCAAGGTCTCCAGCTGCTCAGTCCCCAACGTGTCCGCCTAAATCATGCTGCCTTTCTGATGCCTAATTGGGACCCCAGTATCTCTCCTCCAGTGCGAGGAAGAGAAACAGAACAAGAAGAACTTCCTGGCTGGTGGGTGGTGACACAGAGAATAGTTTGCCTCAGCAATAGCACCTGACATTTGTTTGCACAGTACTTGATGCTTTTCAGAGTGCTACTTTCACTTGCATTTCACTGTTGGATCCTCACAAATAAAGTATTTTTGAGATAAATAAACAAAGTATCTCCCCTTTTTGATGGATGGTAAGATGAAGAGACCAAGACCAGAGAGCAAAGCAACCAGGGAGCTCTTGGGGAAGCAAGGACTCTTAGAATTCAGAACTTCTGGTCCTGTGACCCATCTTCCACTTGGGATACAAGGATGTGTGAGTGAAGAAGAGATGGCTTAGACAGATAAAGATGCAACAAATCATAGGTGAGCACAGGTGGACGGGGGCGGGGCTCAGATCTCACCATCAGGAGCTCCCTTGCCGGCCTCTCCTTCTTCTCCTCCAGTTCTTCGATGAGGGTGCTAAACCGGGAGATTTCCCCAGTGACCAGGACATCAAACTCATCCCGATGCTTTAAGATGTCCCCATCCAGCCTCTCCAACTGGGCTAAGAGGATGCTCTGCTGTTCCTCCAGGAACTGGCTCAGATGTGCAAACTCAGAAATCACTTTTTGTTTCTTGGTGGCCACCTGAGTCTGAGGGGGCAGGAGGAGAGGGCAGGAAGTTATTCCTCCTCTTCCTCCACTTCCTTTTCCTTCTTTTTCCTTAATTCACTCCCGTCTCCCTCCAGATCCACATTCTCCAAGGTTTGGTGGTAAAGTCAGAGCCCCCCACTCCCCGGGTCCCCAGATAGACTTGGAACCGTGGCATAGTTTCCTTTACACCTGCCATGCCATTTCCAGGACGAGGTGTAGGGGAGGTGGTGAGGACACCCCACCTCCTGCCATTTACAAAGTGCAAACAATCTGCGGGGCACTAAGGCACATTACTGTCCTTGTAGCAATTCAGTGAGATAGTGAGGATTTTTAATCTCCACTTCACAGAAAAATAAAC
The DNA here is from genome assembly GCF_028023285.1 of Balaenoptera ricei. Taxonomy (NCBI): domain Eukaryota; kingdom Metazoa; phylum Chordata; class Mammalia; order Artiodactyla; family Balaenopteridae; genus Balaenoptera; species Balaenoptera ricei. The sequence goes on from NC_082649.1 coordinate 23,317,524, forward strand.
TGAGCATAGAGAGCTGCTTGAGGTCATAGAGCTAATTCATGTCAGGATTCAAACTCAGAATGGGGCTTCCGTGGTGGCGCAGTGGTTAAGAATCCACCTGCCAATGCAGGGGACAAGGGTTCAAGCCCTGTTCCGGGAAGATCCGTGCGCCACAACTACTGAGCCTGCGTTCTAGAGCCCGTGAGCCACAACTAGTGAAGCCTGTGTGCCACAGTTACTGAAGCCCATGAGCCTAGAGCCCATGCTCTGCAACAAGAGAAGCCACCGCAATGAGAAGCCCGCGCACCACAACGAAGAGTAGCCCCCGCTAGCCGCAACTAGACAAAGACTGCACGCGCAGCAACGAAGACCCAATGCAGCCAAAAATAAATAAATAAATAAATAATAAAACAAAAATACAGAATGACTTCAGAGCCCTATATGCTATGTTGCCTTGGTTTCAGAAAGGCACTGGACCCTGAGGAAGGGAAGAGGACCAGGGAAGGGATGATGACTTACCAGGAGGACTTGTATCCTTCGATTTTCTCTTGACTGAATTCCTTGAATCTCCTCTCTCTCCTTTCTTAAACACTCAAGACACTTCTGTATTTGTTCCTGGGAAGAAGGAGCATAAAATATTTAAGATGGGGGGAGGGATAAATTAGTAGTTTGGGATTAGCAGATACAAACTACTATATATAAAATAGATAAACAACAAGGACCTACTGTACAGAACAGGGAACTAAATTCAATATCTTGTAATAAACTATAATGGAAAAGAATCTGAAAAATATGAATCACTTTGCTGTACTCTAGAAACTAACACAACATTGTAAGTCAACTATACTTCAATTAATTTTTAAAAAATATTTAAGACGGAAACAATGATTTGTTAAGACGTGTCATCTCTGTCTCCAGGAATGGAATGACCCAAGGGAAGGAGTCGTTCTCTTAGCTGACAAAGCCTGGGCCTTTATGGTCCTTGACAGCTTACTCTCTTTGGGTCTTCTTCCTCTTGTTTTGTCCTCCAAGAATTTTGATTAGGGCTTTCCGCTTTTATCTCTGTGCCATCATAAGCTATGACTCTGTGTTCTCACCTGAGCCTTCCTGTCTTCAGGCTAAACACCCTAATTTCTTTTGCCTTTAATGAATGGTATCTAGGATCTGTCAGCTTGATATGCCCTTCTTTGAAATTATCCCAACTTTCTCACATATCCCAAACAGAACACATCCAAACAAGCTCTCTTATAAACGGAATCAACTTTCTGGGTATGATTCTGGAGGGAACAAGAAACTTGGATAATGCAAAAAATAACCAATGAATTGTTTTAAAAATTGCTTGCTCTAGGGGACTTCCCTGATGGTCCAGTGGTTAAGACTTCAAGCTTCCACTGCAGGGGGCACAGGTTCGATCCCTGGCTGGGGAACTAAGATCTTGCATGCTGCAAGGTGTGGCCAACCCCCCCCCCCCAAAAAACAAACAAACAACAACAACAACAGCAAAAATTGCTTGCTGTAGAATAAAGAACAGGTATACACACATAAATGTCCATATAAGCACATTGCAAAATATATTTAGAACTCTTAACAGTACATGCTAATTAACTAATTGACACATATACATAGATTCTCACTTGTAATAAAACACAATGCATAAACAACTAAAACCAGCACATGCTCATTTAATGACAGATAAAATTATACACCATATATATTTACCCAACCTGCATATATGTAAACACTAATTTACCTACAAACATGAGCACTCAGTTACACATACACACTCAAGTAGTCAGATCCCCCCAAACACACTGCACACTCTGGTAAACATGCAGACGTCAATACACATACACCCTGTGCAATCATTTCCTCGAGTGCAAACCCAGACATCCTCAGACACACCTGACTGATCCATGGCTCAGACACACACGTTCATGTTTTGGTGACTCATTCATTCAACATGTATTTATTGAGCTACTATTATGTATTGGCCATAAGTAAACAACATAGGACATACTTAAAACACAAACACATGATCTTCCATGCCTGGGTCTATTGCCTGGGTAATCACAGAAGCAGGGAGATGGAATTAAGTTTCAGAGTGGCCCAAATAATCCACAACTCTGCTCTGATTCTTTCAGTCCAGTCCAATCCCAGACCCACCCTGGGAACCTCTCAGTTTCCCCTTTCCTACCCTGTAGGGCCCAGCCGCGTCCTCCAGGAAGCGCACAGTGTGGGCACGGTGCTCCCAGGCCTCCCGGCACACCACGCACAGCTGCATCTCATCATCCTCGCAGAAGAAGTAGACTTTCTCCCCGTGCTCGGGGCAGATGTCCTCCTCTTCTATGTCCAGCCGGGACACCAGCTTGAGACGCTCAATGTTCTCCACCACGCTGGCCAGCTGCCAATTGGGCCGGAAGCTCCCTGGGCGGAAAGGATCCTTGCAGAGTGGGCAGGTTGGGGGCTCCTCGGGGTCCGGGCTGGGGATCTCAAGGTAGTGGGTGAGGCAGATGCGGCAGAAGTTGTGGCCACAGTCAATGGTGACCGGCTCCCTGAGGGTCCCTTGGCAGATGGGGCAGTTGACCTCATCTGCCAGGCTGGTCACAGAGGCAGCCGAGGCCATAGTGCTGCTGCGCTTGTGGCCTCTTCAAGGTCACCCTCTCTGCTCAGCTTGGGGAGAAGGGCTGGGAGAACAATGAGGACACACACCTCACACTCACACACCTACATGTGCACATGGCCAGACACAGGGGCATCTTCCATACCCAGGGACACCCTCATGGTCACACACACATACGTGTGTGCACAGGGCAAGGTACCCACTTGCATCTCTGGCAGCCAGGGTTCTGCTGTCCCCCTCCCAAAGGAACAGACACACACCCTCCAACAGCAGAGACAGAGAAATAGCAGAGGAGGGGCAGAAGAAGCGGTCACAGCATTCCGGAGATGACCTCAGTTACTCTCCGGACTGGTGCCCATGACCTGGGGCTTGCTGCTCCTTCCCGTCCATCCAGAGACACCCGCAGTAGAAGGAAAGTGGTCGTATCTTAACCATCCACAGTTGGAAGAGACTGTTCTTCTTTTGGGAGCAGGAGGGAGACTGGGTCACAGGGCAGTGATGCCACCCCAGCCTCCCTGCAATATGACCGGCTGTCTCCAGGGAGATTGGAGGTATCAGCCAAGCCAGGGGAGTGTGGGGACCCAGATAAGGCGTTGTGCCCAGGGCAGGGGTGGTGAGACAGGGCACAAGCAACTTCACCAACCGGCCTGCCATAGGCTTCCAAAGGGGTTGGAATGTACTCTGTCTGGGGGAGGAGAAAGAAAACTAAAAACAGCCAGCATTTATTTACGATGGCCATATTCCTCACGCTAACATAAGCAATTTAAACATACGATCTTATTTATTCCTCCTGTCTGCTCTGTAACGTTGGTGCTATTAAGATATTAGCTGGGCTCAGCCAGGTTACTTAGCTTGCTCAAGGCACACCGGTAGGGAGGTGGGAGGCCATAATTTACACTCAGATCTGTGAGTCTCAGAGCCGTGCTGTCCAACAGAAATACAATGTGAGCCACGTGTACAATTAAAAGATTCTCAGTAGCCATATTTTAAAAAGTAAAAAAGTGAAATTAACTAATATTTTATTTAGCCCCAAATAGTATCAACATGTAATCAGTAGAAAAAATTAGTCATGAGACATTTTACATCCTTTTTATTTGGTGTTAAGTCTTTAAGAAGGGACATATTTTACACATACGGGACCAGCCACATCTCAATGCTCAGCAGCCGCATGCAGTTGGAGGCTCTTGTGCTGGACAGTGCAGCTCCAGGGGCTGCACTCTTTGGGGCAGAGGGAAGGTGATGTACAAAATAGTTGGAGTGGAAAGGGAGCAAAACACGGTGGGGTGCTGATCATCCAGTGGAAGAATGGAAGGAGATTTCCTTGGTTTTATCCACAGATGAAGGTGAGTGGATGAAGAACCATGGCTGTTTGATCATTGTCTTGGCTGGCAGTTCAGGAAGGGCACGGGCTGGAAGCCAGGAGACTTGGATTGACCCTAGCCTTGCAACTTTCTAGCTCTGTGACCTTGGGGAAGTCACTTTACCTTTCAGTTTACATTTCCTGTAATCATCACCTGCTCCCAAGCACTGTTTTCAGATTGGATGTAATAATATGAAAATACTAAGCCTTAGATAAATGTGGTTGAACCTGTTTATCTTTTTGATTAATTGAGTTTTCTAAATTATATCAACATTGTGTTATGCTTTCTTGCCTTCTCCCCGCTGCAGTTAAAAACTAAAATTGAAGTACAATGTTACCCAAACTCCAGTGGGGACACTGGCACTGGGAGGTGGTGGTGGGTAGGAGTTTAGGAGAGACCAGCCAGAGTTGAGGAGCTGAGACAAGGAAAGGAGGGTGGAGGAAGGGACCCGGTAAGTGATCATCACACCTGCGGTATCTGAGCAGAGCCGCCGGAACAGAGTTCCCCGGAAGTCAGCATCTCCCACTCTGGCTGGACTTTGCCGCTGCGTGCACACCTCAAAGCCAGAAGTTTATGGCTCCCACCTGCTCAGCCGGACAGGAAGCAGCGTCTCCTCGGCAATTCCCCCCACCCCACTGTGGTCAAGGGAGGGGTTCCAGGAAACCCCATCTCCCTGTGACCTCATGGCGTGCTCTGCTCCCCACCCCAGGAGCCGGAAGGACCAGAAGGAGTGGAGAACTGGCTGACGGGGGGCCACTGTTGGGAAATGCTGGGTAATTCGATATGCCCTGGAGTTTGGACCCGCTCAGCTGATAGGTGGTGGCCAGGACTCTGGGAAGCACAAGAGGTGGAGCCAGGTGGCTTCTCTGTCCGGACACTCCTGCCTTCCCCTCTCTCAGCCTCCCATTCCTTTCCCTCTGTGACTCGTAAAAGTGACTCAATTTCAGGGAAAGAGGATTCATGTGGACTGAGGCAGAAGCCTCAGTGGATGGGCTGGGGAAGGCACCATGATGCCCTCCACCCCCTCCCACAAAGGGGCTGCCTGTTCTGAGTGCAAAGGGCCCCTGGGGGATTCAGTGACCGCCACCTGTGGACACACCTTCTGCCGGCACTGTCTCCCCCCACCCTCCCAGATGGGTGCCCAGCCCTCCGGCAGGGTCCTGCTCTGTCCCCTCTGCAAGGAGAAGGAGCAGACCGAGACCATCTTGGTCCCCGTGCCCCTGGGCCCCCTGGGGGAGACTTACTGCGAGGAGCATGGTGAGAAGATCTACTTCTTCTGCGAGAATGATGCCGAGTTCCTCTGTGTGTTCTGCCGGGAGGGTCCCTCCCACCAGGCCCACGTCGTGGGCTTCCTGGACGAGGCCATCCAGCCCTACCGGGTAAGAAGGGTAGGGTCAGCTTGGGGCTGTTTGAGGCAGGACAGTACCCCCAAGGTGGTGAAGGGAATAGGGCGGGGATCTTCATGAAGGGCACAGCTTCCACATCAGGGGACCCCAAGGCTGTTGGGACCCTGGGGCAGTCTCAGACTGAGGGGGACGTGGTTCCTTCCACTTGGATGCGTGGCCTTTCACGTCTTGGGGAAGTTCAGCTCCAGCCCCGAGAAGACCTCGCGGTGACGGAACACAGAGAATTGTAGCCATGACTTCACTCTCTAGGGAAGGAAGGAGAGCAGGCTATCCTGTAGGTCATGGGCAGGGTGGCCTTTGTCTCCCTGGATCCAGACTGGATATGGGGTCTAGCAAGGCCCTGACTGCTGGAGCTCAGAGAGAAGACAGGGATGGGGAAGGCATCCAACAAGCACTGCTCTTCCTTTTGAGAAAGGGAGGTGTGGCAGTACAGCACCCCATCTGGTCTTGGGGACATTATCCACTCCTGTCTGCCCCTCAGATCTCTCTCTTGTCACTCAGTCACCAGGTCTGGAAGTGGCCTCCTCAGAAATATCTCTCATCTTTCCCTCTGCCTTTCCCCCACTGCCGAATCCAGTCTCTCACCATCTGTCACCCAGAGGCTCCAACAAGGTCACTGTCTGCATTCTTACCTTTCCCCTCACCCTCCAATCTGCTGCGAGGCAGAGCTTCCCAAAACACAAAGCCCATAATGTCGCTGCCCTGCTCACAATCATTCCGTGGATCCCTAGTGCCCAAAGAAATCTCAAGTCTTTAGCAAGGCATTCAAGGCCACTTGGAGTCGGGATCCTGCCTTTGTCTGTCAGCCACCCTGCCCGGGCACCATGTGTCCAGACAAACTGACTGTTATGTACCTGCTGTTTGCTGAATTAACACTCTTTCCTGCTTCTAATATTTTTCACATGCAGTTCCTTCCTCCTGGAAAGCTCTCCTCTCCCCTGACTCTTTTTTTTTTTAAGCCATTTTACCAATTTTTATGTGTACAGTTCAGAAGCATTAAGTACTCTCCTCCCCCTCTCTTACCCAACTGGAAATTTATCTTTCAAGACCCACTGTAACCGGTTTCTGCTTTCGACACACTTCCCTTGTCCCTACAGGCAGAATTGTCCCCTCCGCTGTGCTCCCATCTCACTGTGTGCACACCTTGATTATTGCATTTGTCCTTTTGTATTTTAATCATTTGTGACCAACTCCATCTCTAGAGGGTGGTCTTTTTTTTTCTAATTTGTTTATTTTTATTTGTTTATTTATTTTATATTTTGGCCGTGCTGTGCAGCTTGCGAGACCTTAGTTCCCTGACCAGGGATCGAACCCAGGGCCCGGGCAGTGAGAGCACCACGTCCTAACCACTGGACCGCCAGGGAAGTCCCGATGGTGGTCTTGTAGGGAGAGGGACTGGGCCTTTTTCACCTTTGAATTCCTCAGCACTTAACGGTGTGCCTGGAACATGGTAGACAATTAATACCTGTGAGTTGAATTATGAATTAAGCCACCTTTTTCTGCCCATTCTTCTCTCCACAGGACCGTCTCAGGAGTCGGCTGGAAGCTCTGAGAACCGAGAGAGATGAGATTGAAGACATGAAGAGCCGGGAAGACCAGAAGCTCCAAGTGCTCCTGGTAAAGGCCACATCATTGGCCGCCTTCTCCTTGGGGGGTTTTCTTGTTTTTTCTTTTCTTTTTAATTAATTTTCAACTGTTTGATTTCTATTTGGTTGTTTTCCAAATATGCTTTTTCAGTTTTCTTTTTTTTTTTTTTTTTTTGCGCTTTCAAATTAATTATTTTTCCTATTATTCCCATTGTCTTTAAACCTTTTAAATATATTTCTAATATCTGAAGTTTATATGACGTTTAATTTCTTCTGACCCTTCATCCTGTTGCTTATTTTCTTGTGAGCTTTCCTTGTGGTTCTCACATTTGGGGACCCCACATCTGGGATGTCTCCAGTCAACACCTTTCTTTCTTTGTTCCAAGGGGGGCAGGGTGGCTGATCCACACAGGAGTGAGGGCCATGTGACCCGCCAGTATCTGGAAGGAGCACTGGCTTCTCAGCTTGATCACTCCTCTGGATCCTTCTCTTGTTTACTTCTGGTCCTAAGAAGTTCCCAAATTTTCCCATCAGCTCTTTTGGACATTTTAAGGATTCTTGTAACTTTTGAGAGTTTTTAGTTGTCTGCATTAAATGACTTTTGGGAATATATATAATTTTGTTCTAAAACATCAAATATCCACCTAGCATCCATGAGTAAAATATTTCACACAGACATTTGTGACAGAACAGTGTCTTGTAAGAAATCCTGATTTTCTTCATTTAGAACACCACTCCCCCCCATATATCATATGATAATGTCGTTATTTGTAGAGTGTAACTATTTTCTTAATTCTTGAAAGTGTTTTTATGTTTTGCACAAATTTCTGAAGTGATAATCCTCCACTCTAATGAATAACACATGTACACGGCCAGAATTACTGTTTTTCTTTTCTTTCTTTTAAGGGTGCATTTTCCTCCCCCAACCCCAGTTTTATTAAGGTATAATTGAGAAATAAAAATGCATATGCTTAAGGTGTGCAACATGATGTTTTGACATATGTATACATTGTTTCCTGTAACATTAAGGTAGTTTTGGTAGAATTAGGTGGATTTAGTCTTTTGTCTCTAGTTTCAATGCTTCCTCCTTAGCACTTCTTTGACTCTGTAAAAGTAATCTCAGTTGGGATTTTCTGTCTAATCCAGTAGCTATTTAAAACGATCCTAAGTTCAATTTTCATGCAGCTAGGTAGTACTTATTGGTTATACATTAACTGATGGTTTTTTAAATTATTATTCCCAGTGCTGAGAAAATATGACCTGTAGGATTTCATAAAGTTAATGGCACTTTTTTTAGGCCTAAAACCTTGCAATGTTAAATAATATTTTCTGAAATATTAAATGTTAAATAGTATTTGAAAATAATAATTTAATTTAATAACTTTAATCATTATTTGAAAATAATAATTTTCAAATAGTATTTGAAAATTATGTCCATACTGTTTAGTGCTCAAAAATGCTTTTCATAAGTCTACCTGACTAGTCAAACCTCAGAATAAAGTTATTTGACACTTTATTTATTTGTTTTTAAAATTCACTTTATTTAAACAAAAACAATTTACCCATTTCTCCCACTTGGAAATCCCCATTTAGGGATTTTCTTAACAGACTCTGGGGAAGCTTGTTGTCTAGTATCCGTTGCCTGGCTGGGAGGAACAGGCCGACTGTTCTTATTCACCTCCCTGCCTCTGCAGATGGGCATTTGGGGTCAAGGTTATGGAATCCCAGAACATGAGAGCTGGAAGTGGTTCTGACATCTTCTAATCCCGGATCCGTCTTGCCAGCCATTATTTTTCAGAGCAGAAAATTGACGTCCAGAAAAGTGCTGCTCCCAAGGTCAGACGGCAAAGCCATCTCATAATGAAATGGCTAGAACCTGGGTCTCTTGACCCTTAGTCCATTGCTCTTCCCATTACAGTCTGTCTGCCTGAAAGCATTGCCTTCAGATAGGAAGCTTGCAGCCAGAAAGTGTATATCAGTGTCTGCATTCCAGTACTGACCACAAGGCTGACCCTGAGGACAGTAGGCTGATGGTGAGGTGGTATCTGCCTCCCTCCCATCTCTTCTCTCGTGCTACAAATTTTTCCGGGAGGAAATCCACAGTGTGGGAATTTCTGGTCCCTTCACCAAGGAGACAGAGTTTGGGGACAGGAAGATGTCTCCAGCATCCCTCAACTCCCATCAAAATATGCCCTGTAGATGGCGACCTCGGTGGCTAAGAACAATGCCACACTGTGCTCTAATCACAGCTTCCTTTCGCTTCAACTGCTCTCTAAGAGATCATCTCCACCTGACTCTAGGGATGGTATGGGAGGGTTAGGATGGTATTGCAGATGTGGAAGGATGTTTGAAAAGTTCAACATGGCTCTGAGAGTATAATGTGCATTATTATTAGAATCTCTAGGTGAGACAAGAGCATCGCCCTCATCGTTGGTAAGTTTATCCTGACACCTACCTACTTGTACCACAGTATTACTTGGGAGAGCGAACCTTGGACCTAGTTACTCCCTATCCCTTTTAATCAAGTTCATAGATGATCCTCTGGGAACGCAGCTCTGTGAGCTTCTCCCTAACCATGCCTGTCTTTCTACCCCTCGCAGACTCAGATTGAAAGCAAGAAGCAGCAGGTGGAAGCGGCTTTTGAGAGGTTGCAGCAGGAGCTGGGGGAACACCAGCGTCTCCTGCTGGCCAGGCTGACGGAGCTGGAGCAGCAGATCTGGAAGGAGAGGGGCGAGTATATCTCGAAGCTCTCTGAGGAAGTCACCCGGCTTGGAGCCCAGGTCAAAGAGCTGGAGGAGAAGAGTCAGCAACCAGCAAGTGAGCTTCTACAAGTGAGAGACAGCCCACCAGCTCGTGGGAAAGGAGAGGGAGTCCACAGGAAGGGGACACCATGCTGGGGGCTGGAAGATGCTGGAGAAAGACAGGAAAGGGAAGCAGAGATTACTTCTAATGAGAGGGACTGATGGTTATTGGGTTCCTTCGGCCCAGAGAGGTTACGGAGATGTAGTCCCAGAAAGGCTGGATGACTTTCCCATGTCATGCACCATGGTCACGCCAAGGGCTTTGGAGTGAACTTTGTAGTCAAGGGCTTGAGTGTCAGCTCATCTAGCTGTGTGACATTGGCAAATCTTGTAACCTCTCTAGACATGGGGATAATCATAGCACCTCCCTCATAGGGTTGTTGCAAAGACTGTAAAAAAAAAAAATTCATGCAGAATGTTTAGCGTAGTCCCTGGCTCACTGAAAGGACTCAGTAAACAGTGCCTGTTGTGATTATCATTATATTATCCTGTTTCACATCAGGTCTGGCTGATAACTGAAGGCCTGGTCCCTGCTAACCACCATCTCCTAATTGTTGGAGGCAGAACACACTCCTAGGATGAGGCAGAGACAGAGAAAGCAGCTCAGATGAACTGACAACACAGTCCCACATTAGTACGGAAGCATGATGTAAATGAACAGTCTGATGAGTAGGTAATTAGAAAGATCACCTCTCTGGAGGAGGAGAGTTTTGAGCTGATATGCTAACGAAGAAAGGATGTACAGAATCCCTGATGGGAAGGATGTGTGGAAACTAAGTGTATCTTTTTCTTTTGTAGGATGTCAGAGTCAACCAGAGCAGGTAGGGCCCACTGCCCAGTCCCACCTGCTTTACACTTGACATTGAGACTGAAGGGGGAGGGGCACTCACTGACTCCCTCCACCCCGCCCCCACAGGTGGCTACCCAGAAAAGCAAAAGCACTCTGACAGATACACTCTCTCATCCACTCGCACATAAACAGCCCCAATTTACTGAGGTTTGTATTCTAAGGTTCCTTTTTAAACTGATTGTTTGGTATTGGGGATGCACTTTTTTCCCTGAGAAGTGAAGTTATAAATAACAATTACATTAGGCTGATCCAGGAACATTTTATTTAATCCCTGAAATTATTAGTGCTTAAGTCAGTATTTAACACCGTTTAAAATGTCAGTCTAAAAAAAATAATAAATAAAAAAAAATAGCCTAAGGGGAAATATTTTGTATAGAATATGATAAGCACAAAACTTGGGAAGACCAGTCCGTTCTTTCAATCATTTTTCCCACTCAACTTTCCCATTTCTTCAAAATTGCAAATGCTACAATAAAAGGACAGCTACCAGCAGCTGAGAGGCATTACAAATAGCAGGGCTCCTTTCCTTTCTAAACATCAGCAGTCTGCCGTGGGCTGAGCAGAGACACAGCAGCTAGGGAAGACTTCTCATATACTGTGTGCCCGTGTATGTGTAGGGGGCCTGAACTCAGCTGTCCATGAATCAGGAAGTTCTCTAAACATACCTTCAAAGAGTGTCAGAGATTTAGATGTAGAAGGGCCTTCAAGGTCTTCTGGTCTGATGAAGAAGCTAAAACCTAGAGGGGAAGTGCTTGCCCCAGGTCACACAGGGACTGACAAGCAAAGACTGAGCTGGAACCAGAATTGAGGGCTTTTTCACTGCAGTATAGGATTTCTTTCACCTCCTTTTTTCATCCCTGCACAACCCCTTTCCCTTTGTACGGAACAGCACACAAATTAGAAAGACTGTGTAAGGCTGTTTTTCAAATGGTACTGTACCGCCCTCTAGAGGCTAATGATCTCTTCCCTTTTGGTCCCCACATGTCGATTCTCTTAAAGCACCTACCTCTAATTCTTGAGGAGTGGTTACCATGAGTTCCTCTTAGGTCTAGCTGAAATGCTCTTGCTTTAGTAGCTACACATTTCCAGCAAAGATAAAGGGATGATACTCAATCTAATTACTCACCACAGATGCCAAGATTCTTTAGTCTGATTTTAGCCTCATTGAGTCTGGATGACCCAAACATTATTTTTGGAATTAGAACCTAACTGGTTACCAACTTGTCTGCAGGTATGAGATGACGACTTTTGTGAGCCCAGAGGCCATTTCTCCTGACCTTGTCAAAAAGATCCGCGATCTCCACAGGAAAATACTCACCCTCCCAGAGATGATGAGGGCATTCTCAGGTAAACAGGAAGGGGCAGCAGCTTTCCCCATTCCCATCAGTTGCCCATCTGCCTTCCATCCAGCTCCATCTTTCCCCACCTTCCAAACCTGCTTCCATCCCCTAAGACATCTTCCATCCCTTAGGCCCTCCTTTAGTGATCCTACTCTGCCCAGGGAGACCATTCCCTCGAGCATCTCCTCTCCCCAAGGACAGGCACTGCACTGAGAGGCAGGAAGGTGAGGACTACATCTCTTTCATAGCAGAAGCCGAGCCTTCTCCTGTCCCTGATCTCACATTGTTCCCAGGCCACACCGCCCTTTTGGGTGCCTATAAGAAATAATAAGTCACAGATCTTTCTATTTTTGCTTCCCTCAGAAAACTTGGTGCATCATCTGGAAACAGATACAGGTAAACACTTGGGGGCTTCGGGAGTCATTCTTTCCTTTTTCTGTTTGTGAATTCATCCTTTCAATCCAAGGCAGCAAACAGAGCAATTAAAGATATGAACGCTGGAGCCCGATTGCTTGGGTTCTCTATTCCAGCTTTTGCTCATTATGAGACACTAACAAGTCATTAAGCCTCTTTGTCCCTGTTTCTTTATCTATAAAATAGAAAATATAATAGTACCATCCCACAAGTAGCTGAAGATAAATGAATTCATGTATGCAAAAAGCTTAGTATAATACTTGGCACATAGTAAGTGCTCAATTAATATTAGTTACTTGTATAGATATTATTTATTCAAAAATATTTATCAAGTGCTTGGTTTTTTTTGCCCAGCATTGTGCTGGACTCTTTATTGACTTGGACAAATATTGAACAATTTTTAAAATAGCATTTACTTTTTTTTTTTTTTTTTAACTTTTGGGTTTATTTATTTATGGCTGTGTTGGGTCTTCGTTTCTGTGCGAGGGCTTTCTCTAGTTGCGGCAAGTGGGGGCCACTCTTCATCGCGGTGCGCGGGGCCTCTCACTGTCGTGGCCTCTCTTGTTGCGGAGCACAGGCTCCAGACGCGCAGGCTCAGTAGATTGTGGCTCACGGGCCTAGTTGCTCCGCGGCATGTGGGCTCTTCCCAGATCAGGGCTCGAACCCGTGTCCCCTGCATTGGCAGGCAGATTCTCAACCACTGCGCCACCAGGGAAGCCCCGGATTTACTTTTAAATTGGTGCTTAATTTAGAAACTATTCCCCAAACATCACCTCATTCTGCTTCTCAAATTAATGTGCAGAAAACTCACCTGGGGATCTTGTTAAAATGCGGATTCTGATTCACTAGGTCTGGGATGGGGCCCAAGATTCTGCATTTCTAATAAGCTCCCAGGCACAGCGGATGCCCCTGGTCCATGGACCGCACTTTGAGAAGCAAAAGCCTTATAGCACAGCACCACTTGCGGGTCAGGTAGAGCTGTCGTCCTCTGCCTCCTGGAACAAAAGGGGGAACTGAGGTTCTGAGAAGCCGGGACAATGGCAGGCTGCACAGGCCGGTGCTCCTTCTGCCTCGCACTCACAGCACACGTGCTCTAGGGGCATTTTTTGTGCCGCCAGCTCTGTTGATGGCCACGCCTTCCTCCCAATAGGGGTTGTCACTCTGGACCCTCAGACCGCCAGCCAGAGCCTGGTCCTCTCCGAGGACAGGAAGTCTGTGAAGTACACCCGGCGGAAGCAGAACCTGCCCGACAGCCGCCTGCGCTTCGAGGGTCTCCCGGTGGTGCTGGGCTCCCCCGGCTTCTCCTCGGGGCGCCACCGCTGGCAGGTGGAGGTGCAGCTGGGAGACGGCGGCGGCTGCACGGTGGGGGTGGTCGGGGAGGAGGTGAGGAGGAAAGGGAAGCAGGGTCTGAGCGCCGAGGAGGGCGTCTGGGCGGTGATCCTCTCCCACCAGCAGTGCTGGGCCAGCACCTCGCCGGGCACCGACCTGCCGCTGAGCGAGATCCCGCGCCTCGTGGGCGTCGCCCTGGACTACGAGGCGGGGAGCTTGGCCCTGCTCGACGCCGAGACCCAGGCGCCCATCTTCACCTTCACCGCCTCCTTCTCCGGCAAAGTCTATCCTTTCTTCGCTGTCTGGAAAAAAGGTTCTTGCCTTACTTTGAAAGGCTGAGGCTGAGCGTCCGAAGGGCGGTGCAGCGCCCGGAGATCCAGCTCCAACCCCTGGGCGAGTCGTCATGCCCAAGACGGCGGGAGGACACAGGATGTCCGAGTCCCTGTGGCTTTGTAATTTTTTCACTTTATTTATCTTATGTCCTTCAACTCCCTGACGTTCCTGGTCCCCTCTGCCGACGCTCCTGCCTTCTGTGCACCTCCGAGTGGAGAACCAGAGGCAGGCGAGTCTGTGCCCAGGACACCCGCAAAGCTGGGGAGCCAGTGGGTTTTTAAGGGGAAAAAAATCTAAAATAAAACTGTTTAAAGCTTCAAAATAACCGTCATGGGTAAAGGCAGAATTTTGTGGAGTTTGCACTAATTTTTTCAGTTGCCTGTTTTTATTTGGGCTTACACATGGAGATACTTCCGCCTTTACAGACCTTAGGGCCTCTTCATCCAGCCCTGGGTGGACCCAGGTCACCTTCCTCTCTGCTCGTTTCTCTTTCGCATAGAGAATGTCCTAAATAAGTGTGCCACCCACCCAGACTCCTGCGTTTCATGTGTCTAATCAGTGCTGATGGGGCTGAAGGAAAGGCTTAAAGCCAGTGGAATCTCTGTGACCCAGACACATCCTGCCGGTTCTTTTACTCAGGACTTGCCTGAGGGCAGTCCAGCCAGATCCCATTCTTCAATAAAACGAGGCTTGTGTTCAGTTCTAACTAACCTCTTAAATATTTATTATTGTTACTGTTGTTACTATTATTGGACACAGAAACTAACCACACATTAAAATACCTTCACAAAGTATGAATCTCTGTAATGATGATTCTCACACCACCTCTACCCTTTCTGATTCTAGCTCTCTTTCAAGTTTAACACTTACATTCCCGCCCCCCCACCCCAAGCTCCGAAAAAATCTACATTCATCCCCAGTCAGGTTCCCTCTAGTATAGATCTATGTGCAAGATTACCTTTTGTATCGTATGAGCCCTGCTCCTGAAGTGTGGGGTCAGATGGCTTAAAGATACTCTAAGCGCTGGTACCATATGGGAATTTCATTACAAAATTGTAATACGAATCACTGGGATGTGAATAATTACCCCTAATTTAACTGAGCAAATAGAAGTCCTTGATACAAAAGAAGCCAGAGGTATTGGGGTTTCTTCTGTCACCTTGTGTGACAGGCAGAACCACGCTGTGTTTAACCCAGAAAAAAATCAAATTGTTTGGTAGTCCAACTTAGTAGTAGTAGTAACAGTAGTAGTATTGCCTAATGTTTATTATAAAAGTAGTATATACTGTACTCCTCGTTTTAAAAAGATTCAAATATTTTCAAAGAGTGAAAAGTCCCTCTCTCCACTTCACTTCCTCTTATCACATCTTGTAGATAACCACTGGTAAAACATTTTTGTTTATCCTGCCAGTTTTGTAGACAAGTGTATTTAGCTTTTTTTTTTTAACAAATATGAGATTATACCATAAATACTCTTCACAATCCTCCCCCTCAAAGAAAAACGATATGCAGCACATGCCTCATTGTAACACTTGTCAAACATTACCCAAGTCAAAAGTTATTTTTCAAAAATACACATCTTCCTTTGAACCTTTTAACAAACCTGTGAAATACAGAGGACTTACTTTGTTTTTCTTGTTCTGTGGTTGAGAAAACTGGCACAAGTTAAAGGAACTTGTCTGACAGGTTTCCCAGCTGGTCTTTGTAATCTTCAGGAAGTGGAATCCGAAGGTCCTGGTCCTCGGTGCCTCAGTCCAGTGACCTTACGAAGAAGCTCAGACTTTCCAAACAGACAGGTCATGATGGGGCTTTGTTTCATTTTCTCTGCCCTGAGCTAGTGTTTTTGTCAGACAAGACTTTCTGGTTGAGTATGAAAGAGAAAAAACAAATGAACGACTTACACTGTATTTCCAAGCCTCTAGTACTTCTCATTTTAAGAGGAGAATCTTAGTCTCCTCAAGTGAAAAAGAGATTTAAAAAAAACAAAACAAAACAAAAAACCTGTTCTATCAGATTATTATGAGTTTTAAATAGATTATCAATGTAATATGGTTCTGGAACCCAGTTCCAATGTGGGGCAGCAGTGGGGGGATGGGATGGTTTCCCCACATCACCAGCAATTCTCTGGACACCAGCCGCGTGTCCTACAAGTCAGCTCAATTCTGACACTATCTACCTGGAGATATCATCAGATTCCACAGGTTAGGGATTCAGTCCCACAGGACCATCCTCCACTTCAGAGGCCAGTTTAAAGTCCAGGCTGTTACCTGTACATCTGACCCACTGGCTATAAATCAGAGGTTCCCACGACCCCATCCTTGGGTTCAATGAACGTTCTAGTGTGGCTCACAGAACTCAGGAAATCTGCTCACTCACTAGATTACTGATTTATTACAAAGGATATTAAAGGGTATGAATCAATATCCAGATGAAGAGATACATAGGGTGAGGTCTTGGACAAAGGGGCTTCTGTTCTTGTGGAGTTTGGGGCCCAGCACAGTGGCACATGGAAGCATTCTTGTTCCCCACCTGGAAGCTCCCCGAACTCCCTCCCTTTTGGGTTTTTATGGAGGCTTCATCACACAGGCACAGTTGATTAACTCACTGGCCATTGGTGATTGATTCAACCTCTAGGCCCTCTCCCCTCCCTGGAAATCAGGGGAAGAGACTGAAAGTTCCACCCCTTTTCCTGGTTGGTTTCCCTGGCAACCAGCCCCCATCCTTAGTTGATTTCCAAAAGTCACCTCATTAACATAAAGCCAGTTGTTATTCATAACAAGCCGCCCATTTCACCTTTATGGCTCTGAAGCATTTTCAGGAACTGAGGACAAAAGATCAAATATTATAACAAAAGATGCTCCCATTGTTTTTATCCTTCAGGAAATTCTGAGGGTTTAGGGAGCTGTGAGCCAGAAACTGTGGACAAAGACCAAACATATATGAGAAATACATCTGAATGACCAAATATATATTTCTTACAAATCACAATATTGCAACATGTAATGGGACTGGTACAGCGCTTGGTATTTAGTAAGCAGCTAATGTTGCTCGTGAAGTTGGGGCAACTTCCCTTAGAATGAGACCCTGGAAGGAAGCTCAGTGATTGATGTCTCAGATGACTGGTCTGCAAAGTCAGAATTACACTGGTATAAACCACTTAAATGTGCACCAAACAGAACCTATTTATCAATAGAAGTAAGGAAATCCTCAATTATCCTTTCTTTTTCTCATGTGTGATAGAGAATTCTGTGGTCAAAGTCAAAAACTTGGGATAAGTCCAGCACTCTAGGACAAACATAACCGAGGTAGCAGAACTAGAACCTCAGATACTCAGAGCCACGGGTGAAGGAAGGAGTGGAGCCAGGAGTGGCCTCTGATCACGGCCAACTTTCCTGCATCTCTAGGGCTGGATGTCCCCTGAATTCATAAAGAAGTGCAGCTTCATTGCCTGGGGGTCAGAGTAGGCAATTTAAAAAAAATAAAAATAAAAAAGAAATGTATTCTAATTCACAGAAGAACAAAAAAATTAAACTAATGAGAACTGCCGTGTAGATTATCTTTAATTGGGGACTATGGGGCTATCACCAGTGAATATTATTTTTGTAAATTCTCTCCCACCGCCATTAGAAAGAAGACACAAGAGCTAATTATCCTTATGATGACAATAAAGCCATTGCCACCAGCACCATCCCCTCACAGCAGTCTCTTTGTATAGGTATTCTGAGACTGGGTGAGTGGCTCTAAGAACTATGCAGAAGAAACAGTGAATGCAAACAAGTCAAGGTGCCCCCCAGAGATGTGAATGCCTCCTGTTCTGATCTTGGCTCAGTCAGTGACTTTGACCTTGGAAAAATCATCCAATTTGCCCAGGGCCTAAAGAGCGATGGGATCCCTTCTAACTCTGAGACCTCATGACTTACCTCCCCTCCTCAGGGAGCTGTCCATCTAAGGAAGTGAAGAGTGAGTGCTGCTTCTACCCTCTAAGTATCACCTTGTATCTCATAGGAATGGGGACTAATTTCAGATACTTCCTTCTAGGTCTCTTGGGAAAGCAATGACCTCACACCTTTGTGCTCAGTGAAAACCATAGGCTCAGAAACAGAAAGACCTTGATTCATACCCTGACTCAGGTTTTAGTTGTGTGACCTTTAGTGGTGAGACCTTAATCTCCCTGAGCTTCTAGACTCCTGGTCTGAAAACTGGGAACAAGAACCCACCTTAGGATTGTTATCAGGAATAAATGAGACAGTACATGTAAAAGTGCCGAGCACATTGCCTAGTGCAGTGCAAGTATCAACAATGCTACTGCCGCTGCTAACAATGACTTAAAATCGTGGAGCCGGGAAGAGCCTCAAGGGATGATCAGATCCAGGTTTCTATCTTTAGGCAGAATCTAAGGATGTCCTTTTACAGATAAGGCAACTAAAATACAGAAAACTTAAAAAATGAGAAAATGGCTATCTTTTTTTTTTTCCCCAAGAAGGTCAAGAGCTATCAGGGGCTATGTGTTCCTCAGAGTCACTGCAGGTTTGCTATGGGAGTTTTTGAAATTTTCATCTTAAATTTATAGCTGATGAGTATAACTCGCCCTGAGCTTCACCACATTGTAAGCTAACTATCATGTTAAAAACCAATTACATTCCTGCCAGTGGCACTATGAGTGATTGGTCAGAATTTTCTTTTTTTTTTTCAGTTTCACAAGAAAACGGATGAGTACACTGACCTACTCAAGGAATTTTGTTTTTACTTTTTAAATCCTGAGTGGCTGTGAGAGTCGAGACTGAGACTGGAATACAGCCAGGTCCCTGTGAGGACTGCACATTCCGAGAATGGATAAATTGGGGGAAAACCACCCAGTGGCACAGGAGATGGGAGGGGAGCTTTTCCTGGGAATCCTTCTGAGAAACAGAATCCCTGGCCTAGTGTATGGATAATGTTTTCGTTTGTGGGATACGAACCCCCAAGCCAAAAAATAAATATAAAATGGTATTAGACCGGTATTACATCTGGGTTCCCTGGTTGAAGCACTGCACAGAATGCTCTCAAAAAGCCCTGCGGAAGAGGAGCTCAAAATAAGTTACTAAAAACACATGAAGAAATGACCCCCTTCCACACCAGAAGACACAAACTGGGAGTACAACCCCAAGAACTTCACCTATAGAACAATCTAAAAGAGACTAAAAATGGGAATTTTTAAATGATTAAAGAACGAAAAGGAAAGAAAAGAACATGAAAATCTAGTGCTAAGAACCAAGTAGAACTAGACATAAAAATATAAATGAAAATAGTCTTATTGACTTGGTCAAACAACAGATTAAATGCAGATGCAGAGACAGTTTACGAATTGAGGAAATGAATGTAAATGACAGAGAGATAATGAAATGGAAAAGCGGAGAAAAATTAAGACATCTGAAGAATGGAACATGAAGCTCCAAAATATGACTTACAGGAGTTCCAGGAGGAGAGACGAGAGAAAATTGAGAGAAGCAGTATTTTAGGAGACACTGAGTCTGAGTTTTCCACAACTGATAAGAGGTAGCAAGCATAGATTCAAGAAACACAGGCACTGAACAGGATAAATAATGACAAACCTACCCCTAGACACAGAAACTGAACAAAAGAAAGACAGAAAAATCTGAAAAGTAGCAAGAAGGAGAAGACGTCCCAAGGAGCAAGTCAACCGTCAGCAGACTTCTCAACAGCAACAACGGAGGCCATGGAATAGACCCTCGACCTTCTTCTTCTTCTTTTTTTTTTTTTTTTTACGGTGCAAATGCATTGGATTTTAATCTTTAATATCTAACATTGCTTTAGGACATGTTTTCTATGAACCAGAAACAGAATGCTAATTGCATAAAAATATACACATAGAAAAAGTAGTTCTCCATTTTCCTGGGGAAAAAACAGTAACTTCTAGAATACTCAAGTGTTTTGTTTTAATTATAAAGCCTTGGTCATCTCATTTATTAGCTCTGTAACATGCATATTTAAACATTATTAGACAAGCGTTAACAATTTATAAATGTAAGGTGCCATTACTGAGTAAGTAGATTCTCCTGTGAATGGATGTGTCCCTTCTCCCACCAACAAGGCAGCAGTATGGTTAGTTTAATTTCATGAGTACATGATCCATTGCTGCAAACGTTAATTCTCTTCTCCACCCTGTGCTTATCTGTGCATGTATGTGAGCTGGTTAGATCACACGGGCAACCTCTCTAACTTCAACAGTAAGAGGAGCTGGGCTTGGGCTTTCGATGCAGACTGACCGTGTCTGTCTGCATCAAGTGATCTGACCTATCCTTGGTAGCAAGCACTCTTTGAACTGCTTCCTCAAAGGCCGCTGCGACATTCGTGGCATCTTTTGCACTCGTTTCAAAGTAAGGAGAGTCGCCGTTGTCCCTGCACCAGGCTTGTGCTTCTTCTGCAGACACCTGCCGCTCGCTGATGTCAACCTTGTTACCCACAATCACAAAAGGAAAGCTTTCGGGCTCTTTCACATCCGCATATGAATTCTTTTTTCCAGTTACTCAAGTTCCGGAAGCTTTGAGAATCATCGACGCAGGCAAGTCAGAACCTCTGTAAAATGGCGTCCTTAGGCTTCTGAATCGCTCTTGACCGGACGTGTCCCAAATCTGCATGGTAACAAAATGTCCATCCACCTCCAAATCTTTACTTAAAAATTCCACACCTACTGTATGGAAGAGCTGGGTATCAAACTTATTAGTCACATATCTGTTCATTAGAGAACTCTTCCAACTCCACCATCTCCAAGGAGAATTACTTTAAAAAGCGATGATTTTCCTGCCATTATTAATCTCAAGATCTCTGATTTCAGAACCCTTAATTGTTCAGTTCAAACATCATCATTATCTCTAGGACTGTCTGGAAGATTCACCTGGACACGGACAACAGGGAAAGCGGTTCACCACTGTGCCGGGCTCATTATAGGAGTGCAGGGAGTTTCTCGCGGCCGCACGGAGGAAGCCTGGGAGCTCCGGTCCGGTCAAGCACCCGGCAGGCAGGACGCGTCGGTGGCACTGCTGACCCTCGAACTTCTGAAAGAATTGCCATTAAACTAAATTTCCGTTCTCAGTTAAATTCTAGCTCCAGAATGAGGAGGAAATGAAATTCACAGAGGAAAAAAAAGGCAGTTTACCACAAACCTTTGCTGAGAGATCTCCTCACATTTCCCTCTGAGGAAGGGGGGGGGGGGCGGTGGGGGGATGCAAGAGGCAGCCATAAGAAGGGACACTGATGAACATGTGAGAAGCAGAAGGAAGCATTAACTCCATAGAACGATAATAGTGACTAACTGGAGGCATATTAAGACAAGGCGTGTGCAAGATTGTTTTCAGACATCAAATTTTTATTTCAGACATCAAAATATGAAGGAAGGGACTTCCCTGGTGGCCCAGTGGTTTAGGATCCGCCTGCCAATGCAGGGCACACGGGTTCGAGCCCCGGTCCGCGAAGATCCCACATGCCGCGGAGCAACTAAGCCCGTGCGCCACAACTACTGAGCCTGCGCTCTAGAGCCCGCGAGCCACAACTACTGAAGCCCGCGCCCCTAGAGCCCGTGCTCTGCAGCAAGAGAAGCCACCGCAATGAGAAGGCCATGAGCCGCAACCAAAGAGTAGCCCCCGCTCGCCGCAACTAGAGAAAGCCCGCGCAGCAACAAAGACCCAACACAGCCAAAAATAAATTTAAAAAAAAAAAGAAAAAAAAAATTTTAAATATGAAGGAAAACCTGTATGAGACGTAAAAGTAATCATGGTTTACCTCATGGTGTAAATCGCTTGGACATACACATGGTAATGAACATATTCAAGTACTGGGTTGGCCAAAAAGTTCGTTCAGTTAATGAATACGTTGTTCAAGAAAGTTCTTGGTGAAAATGAAAAATGTGTCTTATTTTTACTTAAAACTGAACGAACTTTTTGACCAACCCTATACTTACCCGATGTTAGGTCTACATTGAAGGGATGGGAATGCGTGGGGAGTGTGTGTGTGTGTGTGTGTGTGTGTGTGGTGAGAAACAGGGAGAACAGAGCTAAATCTTCCTTCTCCACAGTGTAAAATTAGAGGATAATGCCCCAAACTCATGTTATTTACAAAAAGTGAAGGTGAACACCAAAATAGTCTGCTAAAAAGGATGAACTAGGTGACTGGGGAGAGGAATAGGGCAGGGCACACTGTTCTTTTTTCCTCTGTAATAAGCACTGTAGATATATTTGACCATATGTGCAGGTGTAGCTCATAAAAAACAACTTAAAAATATGAATATAAAAAATTTTTAAATCTGTTGAATAAATGTTGCTGGCAACTTTCTGTACTAGGATGGCATCATATATTTTTATTATTACACATTTTTATTATTTTGCAAGGGTCTTCTATGCTGACACTTTATCTTCTACAGTTTATTTTAGAAGTATGACACTCATAAAACTCATTAAAGCAACAATGACCTGAATGCATTAATACTTTGTTCAAATGGCAATGTTCCCATTTTAATAACTATTAGCTTTTAATTATATAATAATCACCTAAAAGTTTCAAAAATCTCTCACTGTTGTATAAAAGCTCTTTCCAAGAAAGGGTAAAAGGCAATTTGAGAATATGAAATTATTTCATAAATAAAGGTTAGTAGTGTATAATTTTAGGGGACAGTTCACATCAACCAACAAAATAAATTTAAATTTTCAAGAATATGCTAGTAATCAGATGCAGAAAGACAAACATCATATGACACCACTTATGTGTGGAATAAGATGATACAAATGAACTTATTTACAAAACGGAAACAGACTCACAGACTTCAAAAACAACCTTATGGTTATCGAAGGGGAAAGGGGCAGGGAGGGATAAATTAGGAGTTTGGGATTAATATATACACTACTATATGTAAAATAGATAAGCAACAAGGACCTACTGTATAGCACAGGAAACCTTACTCAATATTCTGTAATAACCTATACAGGAAAAGAATCTGAAAAAGAATGGATATATGTCTATGTATAACTGAATCACTTTGCTGTACACCTGAGACTAACACAACACTGTGAATCAACTATACTCCAAAATAAAATAAAAAATTTAAAAGATATTATGCTAAGAAATATTGTCTCCCAAGATTCAAACGTGAATTAAGACATTATAATTAATTATGCATGTCTTATTTCTAATAATCGACACATTTTACATATATGTATTTAGAAAGAAAAAATAAATTTAAGAGGGAAAACATTCATGAGTCCACAAATGAGAGCACAGGGAAGAAATATGCTCTTTGCCATTAGTATAATCTTAGACGTACTTTCTGTAATCCTCCCTCTTCTACCTTTCAGATGGCAATTTTTAAAAAATCAAAAAGAACAGACAAAAAATGGTGAGATAGTTGAATGTTAGGAGGCAGAATTGAATCTCTGTAGGTTATATTTCCTTTGCGGCACCACTTATTTTCCAGGGAAGGACTGTGGGTGTGCCGTGCTGGACATTACCCTGCTCGCAGGAGCCCCATGCTCCACAGGTGCTGGATCTCAGCGCAGGGCCACCACTGCAGGAGGGGAAGAGCAAGGTGGAACCTTGGCGTTGGCTGATCTGTGTCCCATGGGGAGCTCTTCTCTGGGGAGTTCCACAAATGACAGCATGTGTGCAAGCAGAGTTGCAGAGCTCTAAAGGACCCAGAAGGGGCACAGTAGAAAAACCCTGGGCTACTGCTATCGACAGAACCTCTCTGTAGCCATAGACTGTGAAGGTCGGTAATATTTGATTTACAATAAAATATATACGAATCCGGGCTGTTCATTCACCAAGTTTTTATTGAGCACCTACTCTGTGCCCAGCACTGCACTAGGTGCCATGGAGAATACAAGAGAAGTATAAGATACAGTGTCCGCCCTCAAGGAGCTTACAAAACTAGAGGCAGAAATCAGATGTACATGTGACTCAGGCAGCATGTGATATATACAAAGAGTACAACTACAGATAATGTAGTGGCTAAGAGACGCCCGAGATCCACAGCGGCTGGAAAGAGTCTCTTAGAGCAGGGGAGGAGTTAAAACTGGCTAAGCGGGGCACTGGCAGAGTGCCTGGAATGGGCAAGGACAAAGACTGCGAGGTAACCTAGCTGGAGCAGGAGCTTGTGCTAAACTGTGGGCACTAGCGGAGCCTGGACAGAGGCTGGGACTTGGGTTGGGCCCGTGGGCAATGAGGATACGCTTTGGTCCCTCTCTTGACATGAAGACCTGGTGGCTTGCTGGGGACCCCTGCTGCCCTCCTCTCCTCTCCCGGCACAGCCCTGTCTTGCCCTCCCCAGCCCCTCTCCTAGGAAAATGGAAGCCGGATGTTGAGTAGAGCCAGTGACAGAAGTTTAATACATACCCTGCTGCAAAAACTGATCAGGGCTTCCAAGGCAGGGGAGTTTTTGCTTGACTGGATATTTGCCCTGGTGCTTTCATATGAACTGCCCAAGAGGAGGGTATTTTGGATTCTTTTAAAAACTCTCCTCAAGAGGACCAACCCAGAGATAATTCATTGATCACCAATCACAACTGTTACCCCAAAGCCACATATATCTAGACCCTTCCCCTCAGACCACAGATGGCTTCAGGGAGTCCCACCTCCTGGTAATGGAAACCTCACATGCTCAGCCCTGGTCTCAGAGAAGCATGGACTCCGCTCTGGACCTTATGAGGAGATGCTTTCCACTCGCACTCCAGGCGGCTTAAACGGCCTGGGAAGCCTCAGGGGATTTTCATTCAGTTCATTTCCAACATTTTCATCTATGTTTAACTCTGAGTTGGGGTGGCAGTAGGCGTGTTTAAAGTGCCAGGGGAGGTAGGCAGCAGAGTGGATTTGGGCAAAGGAGAAGCCATGGGATTGGAGGGCAGTAAAATGGCCTTGGGTGTAATAGTCAACTGGTCTCTCCCAAGAACAGCTGGCATGGGATGCCATACAGGGCAAGAAAGTGCTGCCTCGCCTCTTACTCAACAAGGAGAGGGCAGAGCTGGGTCAAAGGCAGTGGGCAGGAGGGAGGGAGAAGCCCTGTGGACTTCAGGGTCAGAAGTCAGCACGGGAACCCCAGGAGGCGGGAGAGGAGCCCGAGAGCAGGATGGATGGAACAGCACTGAGTGAGGTCCCAAGGGGGCCACAGCCACAAGGAGGGAGCGCCAGCGGACACGGGGTCCCTCCCCTTGCCTGCAACAGGTGCTCCAGCCAGGCACCTCCTCTCCCGTCACAGAGCCCAGGAATTCCAGAGAACTGAAGCATCGGTGGGTGTGGGGCCGGGAGCGAGAGTCAGGGCTCAGGGTCTCAGCAGGAGGCGTGTTCCCGGCCACTTGAGCCACAGGAAGGGGAGCAGGCGCCGGGTGAAGGTGGCAGTGAAGGTGTAGATGAGTTCTTGCGACTCTGCGTTGGTGAAAGTCACGGTGCCCCCTTCGTAATCCAGGGCGATGCCCACTCTCCGGGGCCGCAGGGCCGGGAAGAGCTCGGCCTCGGGGCTGGTGTTGGCCCAGATGCCCGCGGAGGAGAGGCGCAGCGCCCACACGCCGTCCTCCGGCCGCAGGGAGAGGTCGCCCTTCCTCTTCACCGAGTCTCTGGCCACCCCCACCATGCAGCTTTCCAGAACTTCCTCCTCCTCCTCCTCCTCCTCTTCTTCCTCTTCATCCCCCAACGATTCCTCGTCCTCATCCGTTTCCCAATCATCATATCCGTCCCCATAGCCGGCCTCCTCTTCCTCCTCCTCCTCTTCCCCCTCTTCCTCCTCGTCCCCCTCCTCTTCATCCTCGGACCAGCCCTCCCTCTCCACCTCCACCTCCCAGTAGACCTTGCCCCAGGTGAAGCCCTTACTGCCCAGCACCCCCGGCTCACAGTCAAACTGCTGGGGGTACAGGTATGCGCTCTGGTACAGGCCGCTGTAGGTCACGCACTTCCAGTCCTCCGACAGCTGCAGGTACCCACTGGCCGACTGTGGGTCTAGGGTGACACTCACTGTGGGGACAAAGGAAGAAGTAGCGGTGTCGCCAGCGGACCAGGAGGGGACCCCCCAGTCTCCACAGCAGGGCTGCCACGCTGCACGATCCAAGGGGTGCGCTCACACCTGTGGCAGCGTGCACGGGCCCCTCAGGGGTATGTGGTGCGCGGCCTGACAGCAGGGTCAGAGGCAGCACAGCAGCGGGGCCTGGGGCAGACAGTTTGCTCCGAATACAGGAGCCACATGACAGGGCAGATGAGAAGGAACTCGGTCACAGGGAAAAGGACTGGCGGCAGGACCTCTGAGGACAGAATAACCAAACATGGGCAGGAAGGGTCAGAGGCTCCAGTGGAGGGCTCTACTGCAGACGAAGGGTAGCAGAATAGTCAGAAAATGCAAGGTGGGGACTTCAGAAGTGCAGCTGGGAAACTCTCCCTGCTGTACAAGAGAACGGGCTACCTGGGGGCAGAAGGATTCTGTGGGGAGAGTATTCTTTATTTGAGGCAAATCTAGGAACAGCCCTTTGGATACTCACCTGTCTTATATTCTAAGTCTCTCAGCAGCTTCCCTGGGGAGGAAAAAAAGGACAGCAATGACCCTCAAGCCCAGCAAACCTATGAACCTGTTTCTCACTTGGACAGTATTAATTTCGTGACAAGGCTCCACCCCTGAGATCCCAAGAAGGGAAAAACAACCAGGAGACCTCAGAGGAATGAGGTCAGAGAATCCGACACGAAGGAGCCAGGTACCCTCTTCTCAAAGCGGCACCCCAGCTCCTGACTCCCACCCCAAGTCCCTCCCCAACCCCTACCTTGGAACTCTCTCAGGCCCCGCTGCAGAGACAGAAGTCTATCTGAGAATTCTCCTGTCCTTTTTTTAACCACACGAGCAATGGGTTTCCCAATCCAGAACTTCTTCCGTGGATACCTGAGAAGATGACAGACAAACCTGCTACTTAACTCTTCCTACATTTCTCTCAATCCTCATGACAATTTGTGAAGGGGGAGGGAAAGGTATGATTATCCCCAGGTAATGGAAAACCAGGGCCTCAGAGGTACTAAGTGAACTGCCCAAGGCTGAGCCAAGACTTACAACCACCAGCAGACTCAACATTCAGAGCCCTTTTGTCTACCAACACGTGTTCTCACACCATCCTGTCCCGTCTCAGACAAGGATAGTGGACACGGGAGTGGGGATTATACAGAGAACTTGCTCCGGTGCAGAGCAAGTCTCCACCAGTTCTCAAGGATGTGTTCTTGCCTCCCAGGAGAGAAGGTTATCAGGATGAACCATGCGATGTGGGAACCTCTGGCCTCATATCACACAGCCATTAATTCAGATGGATCATGGTCAAGGAACAGGGGAGGGGACACAGGCACAGGGGAATGAGGTGCACCATGGAAAGGAAACTCTTTTACCTGTTTAAGAAGTCTCTGGTGTCCTGGAAGGGAAGAAAGCACAAGAGTCAATGTGAATCAAAGAAGACTTCATTCATATATACCAACACTATTAGAGACCGGGACACATCAGTGAACAAAACAAATGCGGTTCTTCCTTATGGAGCTGACATTCTAGTGGCAGCAATGGATAAAACAAAAAGAAAACAAACAAAATAATCACAATGACAGAGCAAATGGCTGGGGGTGGGGGGCGGTGGGTAGGAGAAGGGGATGACAGGCCAGCTTCTCTGAGAGGATGACACTTGTGCTGAGATTTGAAGAACTCAGTACTGGCCAGGTGAAGAATGGGAGGAAAGCAAGGTGGGAAAGGGCTTGGCAAAGGGGGCAGGGGCCACATCATGCAGGGCTGGACAGGCATAGCAAGGAGTTCAAATTTTGTTCTATGTTCAGTAGAAAGCCATCAAAGTGTTTCAAGTAGGGGAGTGATGTACGTGATCTGCTTTTCAAGTGGCTGAGACTGCTAAGTATCCTCCAGGATCTATTCTCCCCTTCTTCCTTTTAGTAATAGAACCTGTGGAGTAATAGCTGGGCAGAGGGCCATCCAACAGAAAACTACATTTCCCAGATTCCCTTGTAACCAGGTTTGGTCATGTGACTAAGCTCCAGCCAATGGGATGCAAAAGGAAGCAATGACTATAATTTTGGGGTCACATCCTTTAAAAAAAAAAAGAAATTCCATTCTACTTCCTCTTTTTCCTTGGCTCAATTTTGGATATGATGGTGAGCTCAACTTTGACAAAACAGCTGAGGACAACGTCCCTTGAGGTTAGTGAAACAACCAGATGGAAGTAACCAGCTTTCTGGTCCATGACCTCATGGACAGCTGCCCTAACAGCTCTAGACCCCTCGTGTCTGAACTGTTTCTGGGAGGGAAATAACTTGTTTGATATAGTCGCTAGCCAAAAACCCCAAATGATCAATCACTTGGCCATCCTGTACAGAATGGATTAAAGAGAGGCAATGCCAACATCAGGGGGCAGTCTGGAGGCTGTTTATGGACCTGGCAGGAGATAATGATGCCCTGACTAGGGCAGTACAGTGAAGTCAGGGAAGCAGCACATTCTAGGTATGTTTGAGACAGACTGGGCATACTGGTGAAAGATAATCAAGGACAGGCCACGGCTTGCACAGGAGGGAGGATGGTGCTGAGTGACAGGAGAGGGTAGCATGGGAGGAGGTTCTTGCGAGATGCTGGTTATTTCCCTTTTATAAGTCTAAATCCTCCATAATACTCTATAGTAATTTTTGCCTTCCTTTTACTCATCCCACAAATTTTAAGTGCTTCTTACGTGTCAGACACCACTCTAGAAGCCTTAGAGCAGGAAAAAAAAAAAAAAGAGAGAGAGAGACACACACACACACACAAATCCCTAGCAGCGGGAAGCAGAGAGCAAAGAATCAACATAACAAATCCATTATACGATGCTATTAAGTGCTAGGTGCTATAGGAAGAAGACAGTAGTGTGGAGGGGGACTGGGTAAGGGTGGGGGCAGAGTGACCTCTTTGAGAGAGTGGGATTTGGGAAGCAAATGGGATCGCCAAACTGTGGCTGCTGCGGACTGTTTCAGCAAGTCTCAGGAACAACTTGGGGTTTTGCTCAAGGGGAGGCCATCCAAGAGGTCAGAGCTACACCTCGCCCCCAACCGTGAAGCAACTGACCAGAGACTGGTTGTGAGTTGCTGGCAAATCCTTCTACTCTGGCCCTCAAAACAAGTAAGTCCAAGCCAGCTTCAGAGGACGGGGGGACAAATCTTGAGACAGTGTATGCCAACAACTCTGCTGGGATACGTGACATAAAAAGGCAAATAAATGGGCAGTAGGTGGGTGGGGTTAGGGAGCCAAGAGGGCATATTTTGTGACACAGGAGCTGCTAGAACAGAGAGAGAATGAGGCCCATCTAAGGGCTGAAGGTTGTGAGTGGCCCAGAGAGGGTGGGACCCGGAGCACCAGTGCAGGAACCCTTCTCCCAAAGGACGCAGAAGGGGAGACTGGGGCCTCCCGAGGCGACCTGCAGCCTCACACACTGGGCCTCCAGAGGGACGCAACCCGCCCAAGGCTCCTGGAGGGCCTCTCACCCCCCAGACTCCTGGGTATGTGGAGAAAGAGGCAGTCAGAGCAGAGGCTGGGGCAGGAATCACAGCAATGCTGGGTATGAAGAACCCTAAGGTTCTTCATGGGTGTGGATGGCGACTGACAGTGGAACAGGCAGAGGTACGACCTGCCACCAGACCCTGCAAGGCCTGCCCAGGGTTGAACCAGGGGGGCTTCACAATTCCCTCCAGAGGGGCTCTCCTATCCCCTAGTTCCCTTTATTGTCTTCCTGATAGTCCCAGTCCAGAGATCTTTCTTTTTCTATCGCCTTTGTCAAAAGGCCTCTGTTTCTGTCTTTTTTTTTTTTTTTTGCCGCACTGCATGTCTTGTGGGATTTTTAGTTCCCCAACCAGGGATCGAACCCAGGCCCTAGGCAGTGAGAGCGCCAAGTCCCAACCACTGGACCACCAGGGAATTCCCTGTTTTTATCTCTCGTCCTGTTGCTTCTCTCTCTCACCTGTATTTCTCTACCAGACTTTTGGATCAGGGCCCCTATCTTTGTAGGGCCTCATCTTTACTCTCCATTGACAATCAACTAATCTCTGGTAAAATACTAATGACAGTTCAGGAGTGAGCGGTCCAGTTCCCTTGCAGCAAAAGCAAACCCAAACAAAACACACAGACAAAACCCACCGGCACCAACATTTCCTTTACTGACTTTCAGCAGACACCCACCTTCTCTCCTTTCCCTCCTCCCACCTGGCCCCAGGGATGTCTTCAATCTGAGTGGTCTCAGAGGCACCGAAGGCTGGGCCTCTGCTGGCCCACAAAGCTCTTCTGGGCGGACTGCGGAGAGGCTCCCCTCCAGGCAGACACGGCTGGATCTCAGCCCCCCCCAGTACCCCAGCTATGTCCCCCTCTGTTCCACAACAAGTACACATCCACATGGTGGCAGCGGCTGTGAGGAAAGGAAGGATGCGCACCCCTGAAGAGGGGGGAGGGGGTGGAGAAGTGACCCAGTCAGAGTCTGAGAGAGAAATTCTAGGGAACAGAATGACTTCTGGAGGAAAGCAGGGAACCAGAGAGACATTCTGGACAAAGTGAGAGAAAAGAAGAGCAAGAGGCCGGAGGCCTGTGAGTCAGGACACCCGAGCTGGAGCTCTGACGTGATTCCTGACCTGCCCCATGGCCTGGGACAAACTCTTCCTCTCTCTGGTCGTCAGGGACTTCATCAGTGGGGGCTCGACTGGAAGAGTTCTACGTCCCCGCCAGTCCCGAGGCATGAGTCGGAATCCGCAATGATGGAGAGGCAGGCAGAGGCTACCTGTGCCGGCCCGTGTACCCGGCGGACTCGTCCTCTCTCCCCAGCATCCCGCCTCTGACTCGCCCTGCCACTGGCCAGGGACAGCACTTCCCTAGAGGAGGTCCTGGGCGGTTCCGCTGCCGGCCAGCAGCCCCACCACGTAAGTGGAGGAGCTCATCACACAGGCCTTCTCCTGGCCTGCAAGGGCAGAAAGATCGAGCATGCTCCCTCCAAAGGCTGCTGAGCCCTGTTTAAGGCAGTGTGACTCCTCTGAGAGACTTGGGGTGGAAGGAGCTGTGGTGTCATTTCAACGTGGCAGCCTTTTCTCCAATCCATGACCCTCCCTTTCTCGGCGCCAAAGCTGCCTCTTCCGGGAGGCAGAGGCCCCCTGCCTGCTCTCCACCTTATTCTCTGAGGCTGATTCCACAGTCCCAGAGAAATCCTCTGCCTTCGAGAAGTCTCCCTTCCCCAGCTGCCCATCTCCTCCAGACCCTCTGGGTTCTTGACAGAAGCCGTCGTTCAGCCCTCCCTCAGCGACCCCTGACCCCACAGGCTTCTTCATCTCCAGAACCATAAACAGCTTCCCCTGGACCAGTGTCTGCCAATGACTTGTTAGAAGACAGGCTCGTGACGGTAGTGATGAGCATGGAGGATAGTAACGAAAATACTAATAACCTTCTCTTCCATTTCTACAACATTTTTCAAAATTTTAAACTCTTTCAGGTAGAAAAGTTACTTTTTGAAGTGACAACATGCCAGTTATTTTATGCTCATGCAATCATTGCAATAAGTGGTGGGGATAAGGATTATCATCTCCATGCTTCAGATGAGAAAACTGAGGCCCCGAGAAGAAGTGACTCTCCAAAGGTCCTGTAAGTGAGTGGCAGGGCCAAGACCTGCTGTCCTTGTCTCCCGGCTCCCTGCCCCAGGGAGGTCTCTCACCTGCATAAGCTCTGCAGCCGGCTGCTGTGCCTTGCCCTCCAGCTCGGAGATGACCAGCGCCAGCCGGGCAAGCTCCCCGACGCCCCTGGTCTTGTACTTCTCCCTGCCCTCTGTGAGCTCCTGCTCCAGCTTCGCCAGCTGGTCCAGCAGGCGCTGTTCCCGCTCCCTCAGGAACTGGTGGCCCTGCTCAAACTCAGCCACGATGCACTGCCTCTGGTCCTGGAGCTTCTTCTGCAGGGATGGGAAGGGGGAGAAGGGGGTGACACCTCCGCCCCGGGGTAGAAGATCCCTCCAGGATCTGGTGTAGGGGTGCACAGGCTGGCTCTTTGTCTCTCGTGCCCCTCGCTGACCCCATTCATGAATTCTACAGTGTTTGGGCTGGAAGGGGCTTTAGAGCTCTCCTGTGGCAACCTCCTTTCTTCAAAGAAGACACAGTAAGTCAGTCAGGTCAGTTCCCTCAGACACCATGGGATTGGAACCCTGACTGCCTGCCATTATCTGTTCTAGGTAAACCAGTATGTTCTGGGGGCCCTTTGAGGAACATTATGAGCAAACACATTTTCCCCTCCTGGACACCAATCGCCGTGTGCTGCCAGGAAGTTTTCCTTGATTAATTTTATTCAAGCCTGACCAATCCTCTCTTCAGCATCCTCCCCATTGTGTGTAAGATATCTGTGTGTACCCCATCCCTGCCATGTAGGACTATATCCTCTTCCCTCAGTGAAACTGTGGAATGTCTATGCTCAGGGACCATGTCCTTTCTTGCCCCCAAGTCTCCCTGCCCAGTCCAGGCTGGGATCTGGTCAGCATCCTCGCACACTGAGCACCTGGAGGCACTCCTTGGATTGGGCCGTCTCCTGCTTCACTCTGTCCCTCTCCCAGGGCCTAACTGCTCACCGCCGGGACTGGCCCCAGCATCCCTCCACCCTCCAATGCCCACTTCCCCAACAGACTTTCCCCCAGAAAACTGGAACCTCTGATCAGTTCTTTCCCTCTAATCCCATCTCTCATCAAGCACACCATGCGCTGCCTGTTTCCTAACTCCTGGCAACCACAGGCGCAGGACTCACTAGACAGAGCGTCTTCAGAGCTGGTCGGGCCTTGCCTAGCCCACCCCTCTCAGTTCTCGTCCTGGAGCCAGCTCCCTCCTCCCAAACCCCCTGCGCCCCTCACTCTCAGGAACCATGTCTTTCTCCCTCTCTTTGAAAGGAAGAACAAAGCCGGGCCTTCCTCAGTTCCCTACACTCTGGCTCTGCTGAGCAGACACGCCTGCAGCTGAGGTGAGTCACGGAAGGAGAAGGACCTTAGCTGACATCCAGGCAACCCAGTCACTTGTGAGACGAGGAAGCAGGCCAAGGCCACAGAGCTCAGACCGGCAGGGCTTGGGCCAAAACCCAGGCTTCCCGGCCGTCAGTCCAGTAGGGGCTCCCTCTCCCAGGGAGCCGGCTGCCTGCCGGCTGTGTCTCTACAAGCTCTAGAGCTCCTGCTCCGCATGGCCAATTGCCTGCCTCAGAGCTTTCCCTCAACAGCCTCACTTACCAGCACAGCCAGGATATCAGCTTCTCCCTTGGCCTGAAAGCCCTGAATTTTGTCTCTGTCTCTCCTTAGGGTACTCAGGTGGTTCAGGATTTTTTCCTGTAGAAAGACAAGCAGTGGGGATGCTCTGGGCTGAGGCAGGAGGGTGGACTCGGGCTGAGTCCTCGGCCAGCGAGAAGCCTTCTGAGGGGTCTGCGCCGGGCCTCGCCTCCGGGTGGGTGCCAAGCAGAGCATCCCTCCCTGCGGGGGTGAGGAGGGCTTACCCTGTGGGGCTGGGCCGCCTTCTCCACGAGGACGGCCGAGTGGGGCCTGTGCTCCCGGGACTCCCGGCACATGACACACAGCAGCTTGCCATCGTCCTCGCAGTAGTAGTGCAGCTTCTCCTGGTGCCGCTCGCACAGCCTCGTGTCCTGCTGCTCCCGGGCCACTTCCCCCGGCTGCCGGCCCTTGTCCACCTTCAGCCGCTCGATGTTCTCCACCAGGCTGGCCAGCTGCCACACTGGCCTGATATTCTCCTTCTTAAAAGGCTTCTTACACAGGGGGCAGACAGGGCGGCCCCCTGATGTGGGGCGGACGTCGGTGGTACAGCTGCGGCAGAAGACGTGGCCACAGTCAATGGTCACCGGGTCCCGCAGGTAATCGAGGCAGATGGAGCAGGTCACCTCCTCTTCCAGGCTCCGCAGTGGTGCCAACGCAGCCATGGTGTCCTGAGCTCAGAGGGGTCCCTGTTCACTGGTGGGGACTTCTCCTCCTTGGAGACCAGACACGGAGTCAAGAGCAGGCACAGCAGAGGGGCAGAAATGGCAGCCTTGCACAAAGCCGCCAGCCCCAGCGATCGATCAGTCAATCAATAGATACTTAGCAGCTCCTACGAGGCTCACACAGAATCAGAGCGAAAGGACCTTACTGATCCTCAAGTCCAACGCCCTCATTTTACAGATGAGGAAACTGAGGCCCAGAGAGGGTAGCTTGGTAGAAGGGAGAGCAGAGCTGCCACCAGCCCATGCCACGCTGTTGGGAAAGCACTCCTACCTCAAGACCCTTTCCTTCCATCTGTTGGGAAATTGCTCTAATATACCAATTATGATAGAACAAGGCACCAGATAACTACCTGCTGAAAAACTGTCATAATATACAAATCTACAATGTCTATTATGCGCACAGTGCTGCCTCACTTCTGCAGTGCATGGGCTGCACAACTGTTCATGGGGGGCCCTGACAGAGTCAAAAGACTCCTTTGTCTTCCCTGTAGATCTCAGGTGTCAAGGACTAAGTGCACTGAGGTTCTTTACCAAGACTCAAGAAGCGTCAAGAATCTGAGTTCTGGTGTCCTCCTTTATAGATGTTTCCTTGGGCTGTGCTGGAGTTTTGGCTTGGTTCACTTCCCCCAGAAAGCAGGTCTCTACCCAGACTCAGCCTGCTGGCAGAGCACGGCCTAACCACACCGGACTCGTTCTCAGCTGTGCCCCCTGTGCAGCTGGCCTGGCTGCTCTACTGCTAACAAGGGCGACTGAGACCAACGTGGGAGGAAGCCTCAGGTGGCTTGTGACCGTGATGTGCTGATGAGGGCTTGGCCGTAAGAGGGAGCACAGAAGCTGAGCACAGAGAGGACTTTAGTCCTGTTTACCTCTGCAGCCCTGGCCCACTTCCTTTCTGAGGTTAGGAGCCTCAGCACACCTAACCCAACAGCTTCCTCCTGCCCCTGACACTGTGTGACAAGAGAGAACTCATTTAAGTACTCTGAGCCTCAGTTTATCCATCCGTAAAATGGGGAGAGTGATACTTACCTTCAGGGGTTTCTAAGTGGGTTGAGTAAAAGAATTATGTTGAAAATACTAAGCATAAGCGCGGTATAGAGGGGGAATCTAGGAGAGCGCGGTATAGAGGGGGAATCTAGGAGAGAACCCAGAACCCGTGGTTCCCAAATCCAGTGAGTGTTCAAAGCACAAGTAGAGCAAGAGTGGAAATTTAAAGTGAGGATGAACCGCCATAGTGACACACGAGCTCCAGAGTTAAAGCAAACGAGAGACTCGTGGGGCAAACTGGGGAATCTGCTCTGCCGCAGACCCACAGAAGGACCCACGGGAGGCAATAAGCAGTCGCTGGGAAGACAGCCAGCAGACGGGGCGCGCAGGTAACTGCGAGGCTGGAATGAAGCCCGTGGAACCACAGGCAAATCAATCCGATTACTGACTATGTATGTCAAAGTCCATTACAGCAGAGTTCAGTGGCCTTCAAGGTCTTTCACTGTAGTGACATGAATGAGCTAGAAATAAAGCCCCAAAGAGAAAACAACACAGGAATACAAAGTCTA
Source organism: Balaenoptera ricei (assembly GCF_028023285.1). Lineage (NCBI taxonomy): Eukaryota > Metazoa > Chordata > Mammalia > Artiodactyla > Balaenopteridae > Balaenoptera > Balaenoptera ricei. Next base: position 23,353,101 of record NC_082649.1, read on the forward strand.
CTTCTTGAGGATCTAACGCAGCAATATATAAAAAGTGCTTTATAAAGTGAAAGTACTGTACAAATGTAAGAGATTATTTTACTGCTGACAATGAACTCCAACTGGAAGCTCCAATGGATTTAGAGATGTGTGACTTTAAGAGTGTGGAAAAGACCTGTACCTACCAAGCTCAAATGAAAGAATGAAGGAATTTAACTGGTAAATGAAGGTAATGAAGTTTTTAGAATGTTAATAAGGGTAGTAAAACTCCTAGGAATTGCCTGGTCAACTCCCTGGTTTGTCTGTTGAGGAAGCGAGCCTGACCCAGCAACTTGGAGGTGTAACACAGGAAAGGGTCCTGGTGCTGGTGATTCCTGTGGGTGCTGGAGCCCTTCACCAACTCACTTTGCTGAGGGGCTTGGAAGTTCAAAGGCTAAGGTTATTTGTTTCTTTTATTGTTGTAGGGGGATGGCATGTGTTTATCTTCGGGGCTGGGAATTTAATTCTGTTGCAAATGACCAGATAAATAAAACGACTATGAAGAGCTCAGCTACAGCTCCCCGTCCACACAAAAGCTGACACCATCAGTTGCCCTCATCACTTGGAGCAGGAGTTCTTAACCCAGGCTCCATGCTGGACTTTCACAGATCTTTAAACCCCCAACACTATATGAAAATGGTCACTAATGTACTAGATGAAAAACCTGTCCAGGGATTACAGAAGAATGCTGGTAAGTAAGTGTAGGAGGGATGATAGAACTAGAAAAACACCATCTTGCAAGCTCCATTGCATAAGACAAGGATCATCATCAGATACTAAAACCATGAGGTACTAGGGGACAGGACAGTCCCATGGTGCTAAGTACCACCCAGTGGGTTACTCCCTAATGTACCTTGATAAGGGAGAGATCTGGTGATGGCCTTAGTCAGTGACCAAATCCAGCATCGCTAATAGAGGGACAGGTGTTTCTGGCATATGGTTCCCAATGTGGCGCCATATGAATTGCACAATGTCACCTTTGAAGTAGTTGTGCCAAAAATGTTTGAGGTGGGACTTCCCAGTGGCTCAGTGGTTAAGAATCTGCCTGCCAGTGCAGGGGACACAGGTTCAATCCCTGGTCCGGGAAGATCCCACATGCCGCGGAGCAACTAAGCCCATGCGCCACAACTACTGAGCCCGTGCGCCACAACTACTGAAGCCTGTGCACCCCAGAGCCCGCACACTGCAACTACTGAGTCCACGTGCCACAACTACTGAAGCCTAGAGCTCGTGCTCTGCAACGAGAAGCCACCACAATGAGAAGCCCGCACACCGCAACGAAGAGTAGCCCCCGCTCGCTGCAACTACAGAAAGCCCACGTGTAGCAACGAAGACCCAACGCAGCCAAAAATAAAAAATAAAAAAAGTTTGATGTGAATGAATCCAATCAAGTCTTTCAACCTACCTTCCAGTTTATAGAAAATATGAGGGTTAGAAGAATGAGTTAAAGCCCATCATCAGGAGACAGTTAAATCCAGAATAGGAGACATTCCACAAGACAACTGGCCTGGACTTCTAAAAAGTCAGTCATGAAAAATAAAACAGGATTGTTCTTGATTTAAAAAGACTAAAGAGAAATAACAATCAAACGCAAATACTTTGATTGGATCCTGGTTTTTTAAAAAAGCTATTAAAAACTGTTTGGGGACAATTAGAGGAAATTTGACAAAAGACTAGGTATTGGATCATATTAATAAATTATTATTGATTTTTTAATAGCATTTATTGAAGTTATGTATGAGAAGGTACATATTTTCAGGCAACACATGCTGCAGTATTTAGGACTGTATGACTACAACTTACTTTTAAATGGTTCAACAAAACAAAATAAAAAGTCTGAAAAATTTTCTGAGGAGAGGGGCTAGAGTTTTCCATCCTTCTTAAAAGAATCTGTACAAGAGTCTGTAACTACCAAAGATGTTGAAAATCTCTAATAGAGAGATGATCGTGCCCAACACTTGTAGAAGCTCAATACATAGGTGCTGAACAAATGAATGGATTCAGAGGAACGAAGGCAATGTTAATTGCATATGCATTTGTTTGAGAGTCTGCTGAAACTAACAAATGAAACACAGTACAGTTCTATGTTCAATCCCATTGCTTGGTTATATAGGCTCCATCCTGAATATATAACAAATATTGAAGATGGCTTACCCTGGCATTGCTGACTATGTGTAAGACTCGAGGTGTAAATCTGTGGGTTGAAACCAGGTTCAAGTTAGGGCTCTAACCCAATAGCCCAGTGACTAACAACTTCTTGGTGACAGCATTTCTGTAGGACCCATCTTACTGGCCATTTACACATCTTATGTTATTTAATGCTCAGGATACTCTTCTGAGGACACTGAGGCTCAGGGAGGGAAGCAATTTGCCCAAGAGCACGTGGCTAGGAAGCAGTGTCTGGTGCTGATGCCTCAGCCCAATCCATTACACTCTCTTCTCTGCCCAGGCAAACTGTAAAATGGGGCCTAATACCAGCTCCTTTGTCAGGAAGCTCGGATGAGGTCATCGCAATGGAAGGGCTTTGTAAACTGGAGAGCGCTGACAAAAGTAAAGGGTCATGTATTACTGCTGACACTGAGCGAAAGCACCCTTGCCGTAGATTCGACAGGCAGCGGGGCTCCTATATGAGACGCGGGCGGACCTGGGCTCACACTGCACAGCCAACCCTTTCGAGCCGAGGCAAAATTGACCCTCTCCAAAACCCCTCCCCAACTTACCACGCTCCCCTGTGATTCTGCCTTTTCTATCATTTGTGCCTTTAGCATATGCTGATGATCTCGACAGGTTTTCACAATAAGGGGTAAAACTATCACACTCCTCTCCATTCCTGGCTCTCGGGTGGACAGAAACCACAGAAAGCCAGAGCCAGAAAAAGTCTTCACAACGACACGGTCCACCCTACCGACACGGTCCACCCTACTTGCTTTACCCAAATGAGAATTCTGAAACCTGAGAAGTTGTTTCATGGATTACCTTCTACCAGAGGCCACTCACCCCCTGCTTTGGGGTGGACAGGTCTTCTGTCCTTTCAATAAACCAGAAGCTGGTTTCAATTCAGAACCAGGCAGAACTGGAGACACTCCCGACCTTTTTGAGTTCCCCTTGCCCCACAATCCACCGGTCCCCTACAGCTCTCCGCATCTCGTAAATACCTACTCTACATGTCAACAGACTGGCTGAGGTGACACCACGTAATTCCTGGCACGCATTTCAGCATGTGGATGCCCTGCACAAGTTTTGGCTGCGAGAACCACTGTGAGTTGTAAAAACTAGCTGAGGTTTCTCTTTTCATGGTTAGAATTCTGGTAGATAGACTTTACCAAGTTATGAAAAGAAACTTCCATTCCTACTATTTGGAGAATTATATATATATATTATACATACATGTATATATACATATAACTTGATACATGATTTTTTCTTCTTTATATAGTCACGTGTTTTTCTTTAATTCATTGATGTGATGAATTGTGTTAAAATATTTTCTTATAAGCCATCTTTATGTAGGAATAAACCCTACTTGATTATGATGTATTATGTGCAATTTTAATAAACAGTTTGATTCAGGTTAAAAAAACAAAAAAAAACTAGCTGAGGGAAGCATCGCCGCGAATGCCCGCACCTTGTAAGGGACAGGTCCTTGCACTACTCACCCACCCCTGCCCTGGTCCACTTCCAGAGGGAAAGGGTCTAACTCTAGACCCCTGTTTCTTAACAGTTGCCAACTTCTACCCTAGCAGGTTCTAAACCTTCCCTCAACTTCCCATGGCTTTTGATGCCCCACACCTTCGTCCCTCCTTCCTGCTGCCTTGGGCTCCTACATGCCACAGCAAGGGACCCTAGAAGACATCGAATCCCAGGTGTGGACTCCAAGGCCCAGGGAGGTGAATGGAGGGGGCTGGATTTGCACCCTGGTCTCCAGGCTGCTTCTCAAGTCCACGCATGGGGCTCCAAACAAGAGCCCCTTCTTCCTTGTGATCCTAAAGTGCTTAGCCTAGGGCTCCGTGCCCTGTGGGAAGGTCAATTAAGGGCTCTTGGGGCTCCAGATTAAGCCTCATTTCTTAATCTGAAATAACCAAATTCTCCTAGAAGTAAACTTCTGTGAGACACCTCTAACAAAGCAGGAAAGGACAAAATTCAGGGCAAAAAGCAAGTGATCTGGATCTGGATACTAGAAGGAGTGGCCGTGCCCCTGCTGCCGACACCTGGACTCCCTAGATCTTTACAGGCCTGGCTGTGGGCTGGGCACCAGGCAGGCTCAGGGGATGCCAGTTTGGTGGGCGGTGCATTGCTGAGGTCACACGTGGGTTACTTTTCCCCCACAGGTCAAGCATCACTGGTGCTCTGAGGCACAGTGCAGGCCACGCAAACCCCCGGGCCAGGCCGAGACATGCTCTGAACAGTGGAAATCCCCACAGGGCCCAGGGCGGGGCATGGAAGCAGCAGCCACTGGGAGTTGGATGGGACAAGGCTTTGAAGTGCTGCTCAGGCTTTTAAGTAGGAGGGTGTCAAAATTCATTCAACAGTTAATAGGCATTTACTAAGCGCCAGGCACTGAGGATACAACAGAGAACAAAAATGGGAAAGTCCCTGCCCTCCCAGAGCTTACATCTAGTGACATAATTGAGTGATCCTTTGGAAGCTGCAATCAGAGCTAACTGTGGGGATTATACAATCCTCAAGGCTTTCCCGATTTACTTAAACCTCCTCTCTCCATCGCCTAGTGTTCCAGGCACCGCAGCCTTCCTTTCGTCCCTCAAACATACCCTGCCACGTGTAACACAGGTTCGCTCATGTAACCACCCTGGTTAATTCCCAGGCTCCAGGGATAAAGTGAAAACTCCTTCCCATGCTCTGTGAGGCCGCCGATAATCTAGGCCCAGGCCTTGTCTCCAGGCTCATTTCCTGCCATTGCCCACCTCAAACTCGACCCCACAGCCAAACCAAACCCCTCTCTAAGCCTCCAAAAGTGCCATGCTCTTTCCTGCCTGAACCTTTTGAAAATGTTGTTCCCTCTGAATAGAACACCATTCCTTTCCTTCCTAGTAGACTCCTTTTCCAGCTTGAAGTCTCAGCTGAAAGCCACCTCCTCTTTCCTGACCTGTCACGGAGGCCACATGCTCTCTCCCTTATACAGCCCCCAGCACTCCACACTGCACTGGATACTTCCATGCAGTTGTGAGTCCCTACTTATTATTATAATTACTTATTTAACAGCAGCTTTTCCCACTGCGTTGGACAGAGACTGTGTCCGCCTTATCCCCAGAATCTAGCACAGTGCCTGACATAGACGAAACATGAAAAACTGGCTGAAGAAGTGAATAAAGCACAGGCACAGAGCGTCTGATGCCCACAAAATGCTTCCTAAGTATCTGCTGAACGAGTGCAAGAAATCTCAGCCACTTGTCCTTTCCCTCCAGCAAGATGAGAAAGTACTAGAGAGAAGTGATTTCTTCAGAGTCCCTGCAGAACAGTGGGCTGCAATCACCAGCACACCCCCAGTCATGGTATCCAAGGTTTGGCTCCAGGAACGTACAGGAACCAGGAGAGAAGAAAAAGCTGTGTCCCGGGAAATGCTTGTGATTATAATGGTGATAATCGCTCCTTCCCTCTTCTTTCGTTTTACACTAGGTATGTATCCATGAACAAAACAGTTTATTTTTCCTGGTTTTGAGCATTTCAAATGAATGGAATCATATTGCATTGGGGGGGGCGGGGGGGGGAGGGACTATCTACATCAAGTCTGTGAGGTTCACTCACATGATTGTGAGCCGATTTTGTTCATTTTCATTGCTTTATGACTGTATAATTCTACTTCTGATGTAGCCTGTTTTTGTTTTTCGGCCACGCCATGCGGCTTGCAGGATCTTAGTTCCCCAACCAGGGATCGAACTCCGGCCCTCGGCAGTGGAAGTGCTGAGTCCTCACCACTGGACCGCCAGGGAACTCCCTGATGTAGTCTACTTCTTATGGCCCCTGAGTTGTTTCCAGTTTGGGACAATTACAAACACTGCTCTGTGAACATTTCTGTTCACATGCCCTAGTACACCCGGGCAAGCAGGATGCATCCCCAACTTAACTAGATCAGGCCAGACTGTTTCCAAAGTGGCTGTACCACCACGTGTCCCCACCAGCAGGCTCTGAGCGCCCATGCTGCTCCACGGCCTCACCAATACCTGGTATTTTCATCTTTTAAATTTCTGCCATGGTGACTATAGGTAATAATACTGAATTGCATATTTGAAAGTAGCTAGGAGAGTAGATCTTAAAAGCCCTTAACACTAGAAGAAAAAACTTTGTAACTATACATGGTGACAGATGTTAACAGGACTATTGTGATCATTTTGCAATATATACAAATATCAAATCATTATGTTGTACACCTGAAACTAACGTAATGTTATATGTCGATTATACCTCAATTTAAAAAAAACAAAACAATTAAATACGTAATAGATGCTTCACACTCTAAAAAAAAAAAATTGCCAATCTGGTGAACGGGAAATAGAATCCCATTGTGTGTATGTATGTGTATGTATGTTTAATGCTTTAAAAAAATAAGAAAAAGAAACAGCATGAAGAGAGGCCCAGTAACAGGCCAGGGAATCAGCCCTAAAGCAGCAGATCAGATTGTCCCTTGATCCAACTAGTAAATGCTGTAAATGTTTATCTTTTGCAGGAAGGGGTCCACCAGCTTCCATTCTTCCTTCCTCTGCTAACTTTACCCAGTTCCTTTCTGGGGATCACGTGCTTGGGGTAGAGCTCTCCCCCAGCTCAAAGGTGGAACAAGAGAAAGAGTCGTAAGCCCCCCTGGCCACGGTGCTTGCTTCAGGGTTGAGAACATGACTCAGTTGCAGCCAGTCACAAGGAGACCTAGTTGAGTCACCGGGGAAAAAAGATTCTTGAGAACTTTTTCTCTAGAACTTGCAAGAAGTGAGGTCAAACGGTTTGGAGCTGCTAGAGCAGCTAGCCAGAGGGTTAGCCTGTTTGAGAATGAAGCCAACCCAGGGATGAAGTGAAAGAAACCAGGTCCTGATGGCATCTGGTGAAATCTGTATCGAGCTGTGCCTGAAGCTAGCCTAACCTTGAACTTTTCTGTCACCGGAGCCAATAAATGCCAATAAATGCCCTTTCTGCCCAGCCAGCTTGGACTTGTCTATCATCTGACCTTCCCCATCCCCACCCCAAATTCCTGCCAGATACAGCAGAGGAAGTTATTGAGGGTTACTAGGCTGAAATATACAAAGAGCTTATGCAGAAAAATCAGCCTCTTCATCTAGACAAAGCATTGGGCAAAGGTAGATACTAAGTGGCAATTCTGTTCTCTCTGGGCCCCACAGGTAGAATACAACCTGCCAGGACATAACAGATCTCCAACCTGCTCCATTGTGAGTGAGGAGCAGGCAGAATCTTCTTCCACCCCAGCTGTCATTCTAACCAAAGCCTAAAGTGAAGAGTCCTGGGTTAGGATGAAAACCCAGATTATCACCCAGCCTCAGCTACTCTGCTGTGCAGCCCGGGGCTAGATTCTTGACCTTTCTGGGTCTCAATATCACCATGAAGTGACAGGGGTAGGAGGTAACATCCAGGCAATTCACAGGACAAATTGAAATAAAGGTTTGGCAAGCATACCAGAATATTTACTGCCCAACATAAAGTCACTGCTGTGATGAAGAGCCACCAAAGCAGAATAAACATAGATGATATCTTTGGACCAGGTACCCCAGTTTTATTGTTTTTTTGTTTGTTTGTTTTGACAATTGGTTATCAGGCAGGAAAAAGCCAGTTTATCAAATTTAGTTTCTTCAAGATCATAAATGGAGTCACTGAACTCAAAATCTATGGGTTAGTGAAATGGAGATAGTCTAACCATTCATTCCCCAGAGGAAGGAGGGCCCTAAGCCACCAGCTAGGAAGTTACTACTTTAATCAAATTTGAGACACCCATGTCATTACATGTTTGCATCTCTGAAATGTGATAAATGGCATGCCATAATTTAACTGGCAAAATATTTTTTCTATGTGGAAATAAAATAATTGATGACATCTTAGATGTGGTGAAATGTAGCATATCTCGTACAAAGTGCTGCCAGGGTCCTCTAACACATGGAACTCATCCTGTCACCCTCCTGCTTCAAAACTCCTGAGGTCAAAGCTGCACAGCAGGGCACACAGGCCCCCTATAATCTGCCCCCCACTTACCCATCCAGCCTTGAATCCTAACGCTAGAGACACTGAACTGGAAAGACAGCCCCTTCTTCACCGCCCCCTCTCCGCACCCCTTGCTCTTGTACATGAGCTTCTCAGTCCCAGCTCATCCTTGAAAGCCTGAATCAGAAATGCCCCCTTATCTGTGAGGTCCTTCCTGTGCCCATCCCACCTCTGAGCTGAATGAATTCCCTCCCTCGGGAAGCTCCTGCAGATACTACATTTCTATTATAGCACTATCATACCACTTCCTAATTGATATTTTTACCCATCTTTCTTCCAACCAGGATGTGAAACCAAGGGTCACGTCTCACCGATCTTTTCATATCTCCAGTATCGGGCACAAAGTCTGTAAATGTTTGTGAGGCTAAATGTTATCCCATGATTCCAGAGCCCCATATCTTCTTCATTCTCCCCCTCACCATACTCCCCTTCCCACCCTGCAATCTCGCTTCAGCAGGAGGCTCCAAGGGCTCCCCTCAGATTAGACATTCTTGGCCACAAACATTACCCAGATCTCCTCCCTCTGCATATAGTTTGGGGGGAAAGGTCACTGCATTTCTACCAAGTTGGCAAGTTTTAATTCACCCTGGATGCCAGCCAAATTAAGCCTTTGTTTTCCAAAACCAATTTCTTCCCATTCTCCATGTCGTTTCCTTTTCTGATCCTGGGGGGTATAAGTCTGAAGTCACCCCAAGAAGCCTCAATTCCAACTACAGGCTCTCCTCTGCAGCTCGCAGTGTCTTTTGCAGCAGTCACCCCAGTCTGAGCCCAGCCTATCACTCCCTTTGGGGAAAGTGACATCTAAGAAGTCACCTACTGCCCCTGGGCCTCAGTTTCCTTACTGCCTAACAAGGTAAGAATAACGTCTTGTCAAGTTCGCCAGGCTGTTTGAACTTCAATCGAGGTCACATAAGTGAGTGTTTTCAACAGCAAAAAACTCTATAAAAATACATGCTAGAAAAGAGCACAGGAGCCAACTTAAAAGAACTCGCAATGGCTAAAGTTGTAACAAAACAAAGTAGTATTGAATTATAACCCAAAGTATAAAATAAATATCTATGAGTCCATACTGATACAAATAAATGATTGAATAAGTGAATAAATAAGGCAAAAGAGACAAATCTCCCACGCAGAAGAATTCCAAATAATATATGTATGGAGTTGCCCTTAGGAGGCAGGAGATAATCTCACTCCTTAGGTCAGGGCTGCACATAGTTTGACTACTTTCCAAAGAGTACAGTATGGAAGGGGGTGGGGGGGCACGGGGGGGAGGGGAGGAAGAGTTACTTTACAGTGGAGAAGCCTGACTTCTCAGCCAGGTAATCAAGATCAGCATCAAGTTATAAAGCATGTTCCCTTGATGTGAAGTGATGAAAACGGCAATCTACCTCTGTGGTCTTCCTCCCAATAACCCATAAGCCCAGACTCAGGAGAAAAACAACAGACAAATTCCAATAGAGGGGCAGCCTATAATATACATGGGGGATATTCCTCAAAACTCTCAAGATCATCAAAAACAAAGTCTGAGAAACTGCCACAGCCACGGGGAGCATAATGGGAACTAACTGGAATATGGTAACCTGGGTGGGATCATGAAACAGAAAAAGTACTTAGGTAAAAACTAAGGAAATCTGAATACATTATGGATGCAGGCCAATAATAATGTATCGATACAGGTTCATTAATTGTAACAAATGTTCCATATTAATGTAAGGTGTTAATAAATGAATGGGGAAAAGGTTTGGGGTATATGGAACTCTGTACTAGCTTCACGATTTTTCTATAAATCTAAAACTGTTCTAAAAAATAGTCTTTTTTCAAAAATATGGAATTGCAGTTTGAGGAATATACGAAACAAAGTCTATTTTTTAAAAAGCTGATTCTTTTAAACTTGGGGGGTGAGTAACTCTAGGGACTGATTTTTAGCTCAGGCACGGTCCCTGACACTGATATTTTGTTGCATGCACGAACGAATATCATTCTCTGGAAGTGCACACAAACCGGCGTGGTGTCAAAATCTGGAATGTACTGGGAATTTGGAAGTGTTTGCCTCTCATAAGCTCCACAAAGGCAAATTTACACACTTTTCTAAGGCCATACAGGGTGAAAAGCAGCAGGGAAAACGCTGATGTGCTAATGGTCTGGAGGAGGAAGTGAATGCACAGCTCCAAGTATACGTGGCTAAACCGGTTTATTCTGACCAATTAAAAAACAAAAAACAACAACAAAACACCATGGCTTTGGTCCTGGAGCCTGACTGGCACATCTACTCGGCTCCAAGCAACGAGACCGTCATCTGGGCCACGCTTACTTCTGGCTCTGGAGACAAGAATGGATGGGTGCCTGAGCTGGACACGGGAAAGCGAGGAAGACCCAAGAGGAGGGAGCGAATGGAGGCCCAAGCAAGCAGAAGGATTAGGCCGGGAGGGAGGACGCCGCGAACTTCACCCTTCTCCCGAGCCCGCCCGGCGGCCCGGCCTCTTTCCGCTCGCGCGGCCGCGTTCGGTTGCCCGGACCCGGGGCGCGTGTGTGACTGCTGCTTTGCTGCATTTCTCACCGGGCGCCCCCTACTCACCGGTCCCCAGCTCCGGGCCGCGAATCCCGGGTTGGTGTCGCTTCTTTCCCGCGGCGGTCAGTTCCGGGTCGCGCTCCTCCGCCAGCACCCAGCGCGACGGCGCGTCCCCTCCCGGTAATCTCCGGGTTCTTTGGAGCCCTCCACCGAGATTTCCCCCGGACCAGCGCCCGGATTGGCCCCTGCCGAACGCCGCCTCCCAATGGGAGCCTTAGTCCCCTCTTCGTCACTGATCACTGGGCGAATCCCCGGGCCGCAGCGGTGGGTGGGGCAGCAGGGGCTGAGAAAGGGAAACTGAAATCTTGCGGAGCTGAGGCTTAGCGGCTGCCGCAGCCGGAGTTTGGCGCGCGGTGCGCGCTCCCGTGCTACAGGGTGGAAGGGAGTCGAATTTTGAGGCCTAATGAGACACCTCCGCAGGACTCTGGGACGCCAGAATCCCTCCCCTCCCAATTCCCGCCCCGGTCTGGACGAGGGTCGGAGGGCACTAGGCGGCGAAGCGAGTTTGCCAGGTGCTCAACATTAAATATGACTCTGCCCGCAACGTGGCCTAAATTTGCTTCCTGGACCGGGCAGAATCTTACCAAGCAGATAGTCTCAGGGGGCTATTTGCAGAAATTACCTACCATTTCCGAGGCGCTTACGATGAGGCGCTTTACATAAAATATCTTTAAACGAGTCAGGCATTTTTGTCCCCATTCGACAGAGATCCCAAGAGCTTAGGGGCCTGGGCTGTTTCCCTCTTTGGCGTTGGATTCAGAAACCACACAGCCCGAAAAGTGGACGGACACTCGGGTTCCCAGGATCCTCCGTGGGGAGATTTCCTTGAGGCTCCCGAGCGTCCACGCCACCCGGGTCCCGGGAAGCTGACGACGCCAAGAGTCCCTGGCCGCTCGCTCGACTCCTGTGTAGTCGTTGCCGTGTCTCAGGCACCGCCGCATGCAAATCGCCCTGGGCCAGCGGGACAGTCACCGCGTTCAGCCCATAGGCCCTCCAGCTACCTACTCTTTTAGTTGGTGTTTTGGAGGAAATGTTTAAAATGCTCCTTAAATGATTTCGTGCTACTAATTTGTCCTCTCCTTGTCTCTAGGAGGTACTTGCCCCACCCACAGGCCATTCGTGCATCCTCCAGCCACAGAGGTCCTTTCCCCTGCTTGAAATTCTCTGATAACTTCCCAGCCCACTTAGAGAGACAGGAAGGCCTCTGCAGAGCCTGCGGGGCTGACATAACCGCCCTGATTATCTCTCTGACTTCCCTCTTGCCACTTCTCCCTAAGTCCCTGTGCTTCAACCCCTCTGGTCTTGAAACTCCCTGCCCTAGCCCCTGGCATGGCTGCCCCCTTCTTGTCAGTCATGTCTCTGCTCCCTTGACATCTCAGAAAGGCCTTCCTCCACCGTCCAGTCTGTTTCACTTTTGTCATACATTTTTCATCACTCGAAAGCATCTTGTTCATTTCTTTGTCAATGTGTTTATACTCCCCACTCGCCACCCACCCCTGAGCAATGTAAGCCCCATGAGGGTGGAGACATCACCTGCCTCCCCTGCACATGACTGTCATTCAGTAAATGTGTATTGAATGAATGGGCTCTGCTTGGGCATTTCTAGAAGCTTTCTAAAGCCCTATGGCCCTGCTTGGCTGCAGTGTCAGTTACGCACTCCCCTCTCCCACCACGCTACACCTTGGTTGATGCGGCTTCTCAAGCCCAAGTAAGGGCAATGGTGACTCCAAGGCTTGCTTTATACAGTCAAAGGCAGTTTTGTAGTCGCACACAGTGGTATCCGCCCCTGTAGCTACTGGGTGGTCAGACTCACTGCCCCCGAGTTTCTGAGGGTAGAGCCAAAATTCCTTCCTCCAGCCCTCCAGCCCAGTGTTCATACCAGCTGGAGACCAGAGCATCATATGGGGCTGGTTAGGAGTTTAGCTGTCGAGTCACATCTCTGCTTGGCTCTGCATGGGCTGGGATCATCCTCTCTGCCACTTTCTTCGTGATTCTGGGGAGTTGCTGAGCCTCTATGTGCCACAGGTTCTTTCTCTGAAAAATAGAGATAATAATTATATCTACTTCATAGAATCATTGTGAGGATTAAATGAGATAATACATGTAAAACCTTTGAAACTGTCTATAAGTATTGACTAGCCCAAAGGATATAATTACTTGCATTTGAAATGAGAATCTTAAATCAAGCAAGAAAATTTAGTAGGTATGTTCCTACTATTTACCATATTTATTGAGTTAAAATATGGTTTTCAGAAATCTCAAGGTCTGAAGAATGTTAGAGTGCTTGGAAAGAGGCCTCTAAACAAAAATACTTAAAAATATGAAGCTAACACTGGTAAAGAGGCAAAGAATTTGTTTGAAGCTTTCATATGAAGGATACCTTGTTATCAGGGCCAGAATAAATGACTATCTCTAAAGGAAAAGCTAAAAGTTACATGAACTAAACTGGGTTTTAAGCCTATATGTCTGTTTTCTAGCAAAGGTTTAACAAACAAAGAAACAAATGTATGCTACTAAGAACTGACTGCTTTTGTGCTAAGACCTGGCTATGGGCTAAAAAAATAACAGGCTTCACTGTCCCTTTCAAAAGGAAAAAGAAAGGCATTTTGAATGCTAACAGCGTTAACTGCCGGGTTTTAAACAGAAAGCAGGCATAGGCTGAGCCAATCTCTTATAAGACTTGAGTTGTTCTTTAAAATACTTTATATTCCAACTTTAGGGACATTTATATAAACGTCTTTTTGTTCAAAAGTTAGTGAAAATATGCTGTATAGTAAACAATGAGAAATTCAACTTTTAACTTTAAAATTAAGAATTCTAAACCTTATGTGGTGAAGGTGCAGTTACCCCAGAGTGTGAAGCAGAATACTATCATTACATTTTTAAAAATTATTATGGAATTTTTCAAACCTACACAAAAGTAGAGAAAATATCATGAACCACTTGGCCTCAACAATTATCAACATGTTGTTTTGTTTCACCTATTCCCTCCCCCCACTTTCTTTTTTAACTGGAGTATTTTAAAGCATATCACAGACATGTTTTACTTTACTTGTAAATGCTTCCACATGCTTTTCTAACAGATAGGGACTTTGCTTACATAACCAAAAAGCCATTATTGCACCAAGCAAAATTATTCATTTAATTATTCAATATTTTCATAATATCATTTAGTACCCAGACCATATTCAAATTCCTTGATTTTCTTAAAGATGTCTTTTTGCATTTGAGTTGTATGAATCCAGATGCAAACAAAGTCCATACTATTAAGAAAAAGAAAATCCCAAACTTGGACATAGACAAAATGATGACTGTGTGTCCTTTCTATGTAACACTGGAGCATTTTCCAACAAGCCCATGAAAGAATTATCTCATTCTCTAGGGCGGTTTTACTTTGACTTATTATTTTAGGGTATTTAGCATATTCTTTAAGGGTAGATGTGAATTTATAGAAAAATAATATAGATACAAATGATTCTTGGTCAATAACAATGTACATGAATATTAGTCAGTAGAGATATAAAAGATGTATATCCAGTGCCCATGTATATTAAGTTTTTAAAAATCTTTTTGAAATAGTTCTTTTTTACTGGTCCCCTTGTTAATACTTCCTTGATAAATGCTCTTATATTTGTCTAAGACCACTGTTTTTAAGTTTTTGAAAATTATGCTTTGACAATACATTGCATTTTATTATTATGTCTTTTAATCCTTATCTACAGCAATCCACCCTCCCTTTAGTTTTATACTATTAATATGTTGGAGAAAACAGTTCATTTATCCTGTAAAACGTTCTACATTTTAGATTTGCCTGGTTTCCTCATCGTGTCAATTAATTTGTTTCTCTATCCCCTGTATTTCTTGTAACTGGTAGTTAGATCTAGAGGCTTTATCAGATTTGGGTCCCATATTTATTTATTTATTTATTTATTTATTTATTTGGCTGTGTTCCGTCTTAGTTGCGGCACGTGGGATCTTTCGTTGCGGCACGCAGTCTTGTCTCTAGTTGTGGCTCACGGGCTCCAGAGCACCTGGGCTCAGTAATTGCGGCACCCAGGCTTAGTTGCCCTGCAGCATGTGGGATCTTAGTTCCACAACCAGGGATCGAACCCGCGTCCCCTCCATTGGAAAGCAGATTCTTAACCACTGGACCACCAGTGAAGTCCCTTGGGTCCCATTTTTTAAGGCAAGAAATATTCCAAAAATGCTGCTGTGTACCTATTGCATCACACGAAGAAATATATGATCTCCACCCCACTTTGAGTGATGGCAAGTTTGATGGAAGGTTCAGATATTGTCATCCTGATTACTCCTTCCCCATGGGATTGGTTATATATTTATTGTTTCTCAGCTCCGAAATGCACCTGAGCCACTTAAGTATTTTTCCTTTGCCAGCAGGCACTGAGCATTGTCACTAGAGGGCACTAGAGAGTCATTGCAGGGAAAACGATTTTTGCTTCCTGGTTCTGGTATGCTCCTTGCCAGGCTCCTAAAGCTAGCGCCTGGCTTTTCCAGCACCAGCTCCTGAAGCACAGGAAATCTCCCTACCATCCAGCTTCTGCCGTGCACGGTGGTCATCAACAAACAGCGCCAGCAGCAACCCCTCGGGAGATTTTATATTGTTCACCCTGGTGTGAACAGCTTTCTCCTGCACCCAAGAGGGTGGATTTCTGGGAAGTTCCAGAGGGCAGATTTCCAGTAAGCTCTAGATATCATATTTCCAGCAAGTTCTGCTGTGGCAGAACCACCTGGACTTCCCTCCTGTCCACTGAGCCTCGTTGGCACCTTCACTAACAAGGCCAGATCCCATCCCTTCTGTTTTCTCGAAGACTATGCCTCTGTGATGTCCCATTTCCTGTATCATCATTTTTTACCTTTTCACTGACTTAGTCTCATAAGCATACACACATATTATAATATCCCTCTTTAAAAAAAAAAAAAAAACTCCTTGATACCATAAGTTTTTCAAGGATTTTTGCTTAGCCAACCCCTCCCTCCATTTCTCTGCTCCCATGACTGGAAATCTTGTTTGTACTTGATTGTTTCATTTCTTTTCCTTCCTCTCAAAGACTGTGAAATATATCAAAATATATCATCTGTTGGAAAGAGTACATATAATGCATGTATATGTTTTAAAATAAGAAGAAGATAATAAAGTAGACATTTGCACTCATCTCTCATTCTAGGAAATCAGATATTTCCATCATCTTTCACTGTGTGCCCCTAACGGATGTATCACTCCCTCTCTCCTCTAGAGGTAAGCATCAATGTGCTTTTCTGTGATAGTCATTAGCTTTTCTTTGTAATTGTTTTACACATGTAGATATCCCTAAACAGTGCATTATCTAGTTTTGCCAGTTTTTGAACGTTATATACATGGAATCACACTGTATGTGTTCTGTGACTCGTTGTCTTTGTTTTTGAGATCCACCATCTTGATGCATTTAGCTTTGGCTCATTCATTTTCACTGCTGTGTAGTATTTCAAATATGAAGAGTCTACATTTTTTTCTTCTCCACTCTACTGTTCCTGGAATTTGGTCTGTCTCCATCTTTTTGCTATTATGGGTAATGCTGCTATAAACATTCTCATACATGTATCCTGGCACACACCAGCAAGACTTTTTAGGATATGTGACCAAGAGTGGAATTTCTGAGTCTTAGAATGTGCATACATGTCGTGTTACTAAGTGAGGCAAGACTATCTCCCAGGGGTTGTATTTCTTACTCTTCCTCCACTGGCAGATGAAGTTGCAATTGAACCACATCCTCAGCATCACTTGGTATTGTCAGACTTTCAACTCTTTGCCAATCTGATGTGTGTGAAATGTTATCTCATTTAGTTTAGACAGCATATATATGGGTCTTGTTTTTGTATCCATTCAGTGAGTCTGTGTCTTTTGGTTGGAGCATTTAATCCATTCACGTTTAAGGTAATTATCGATATGTATGTTCCTATGACCATTTTCTTAATTGTTTTGGGTTTGTTTTTGTAGGTCCTTTTCTTCTCTTGTGTTTCCCACTTAGAGAAGTTCCTTTAACATTTGTTGTAGAGCTGGTTTGGTGGTGCTGAATTCTCTTAGGTTTTGCTTGTCTGTAAAGCTTTTGATTTCTCCATCAAATCTAAATGAGATCCTTGCCGGGTAGAGTAATCTTGGTTGTAGGTTCTTCCCTTTCATCACTTTAAGTATATCATGCCACTCCCTTCTGGCTTGTAGAGTTTCTGCTGAGAAATCAGCTGTTAACCTTATGGGAGTTCCCTTGTATGTTATTTGTCATTTTTCCCTTGCTGCTTTCAATAATTTTTCTTTGTCTTAACTTTTGCCACTTTGATTACTATGTGTCTTGGCATGTTTCTCCTTGGGCTTATCCTGTATGGGACTCTCTGCGCTTCCTGGACTTGGGTGGCTATTTCCTTTCCCATGTTAGGGAAGTTTTCGACTATAATCTCTTCAAATATTTTCTCTGGTCCTTTCTCTCTCTCTTCTCCTTCTGGGACCCCTATAATGCGGATGTTGTTGCGTTTAATGTTGTCCCAGAGGTCTCTTAGGCTGTCTTCATTTCTTTTTATTCTTTTTTCTTTAGTCTGTTCCGCAGCAGTGAATTCCACCATTCTGTCTTCCAGGTCACTTATCCGTTCTTCTGCCTCAGTTATTCTACTATTGATTCCTTCTAGTGTAGTTTTCATTTCAGTTATTTTATTGGTCATCTCTGTTTGTTTGTTCTTTAATTCTTCTAGGTCTTTGTTAATCATTTCTTGCATCTTCTCAATCTTTGCCTCCATTCTTATTCCGAGGTCCTGGATCATCTTCACTATCATTATTCTGAATTCTTTTTCTGGAAGGTTGCCTATCTCCACTTCATTGAGTTGTTTTTCTGGGGTTTTTTCTTGTTCCTTCATCTGGTATATAGCCCTCTGCCTTTTCATCTTGTCTATCTTTCTGTAAATGTGGTTTCTGTTCCACAGACTGCAGGACTATAGTTTTTCTTGCTTCTGCTGTCTGCCCTCTGGTGGTTGAGGCTATCTAAGAGGCTTGATGGGAGGCTCTGGAGGTGGGTAGAGCTGACTGTTGCTGTGGCGGTCAGAGCTCCATAAAACTTTAATCCACTTGATTGTTGATGGGTGGGGCTGGGTTCCCTCCCTGTTGGTTGTTTTGCCTGAGGCAACCCAACACTGGAGCCTACCCGGGCTCTTTGGTGGGGCTAATGGCAGACTCTGGGAGGGCTCACACCAAGGAGTACTTCCCAGAACCTCCGCTGCCAGTGTCCTTGTCCCCACGGTGAAACAGAGCCAGCCCCCGCCTCTGCAGGAGACCCCCCAACACCAGCAGGTATGTCTGGTTCAGTCTCCCCCAGGGTCACTGCTCCTTCCCCTGGGTCCCAATGCACACACTATTTTGTGTGTGCCCTCCAAGAGTGGGGTCTCTGTTTCCCCCAGTCCTGTCGAAGTCCTGCAATCAATTCCCACTAGGCTTCAAAGTCTGATTCTCTAGGAATTCCTCCTCCCATTGCCGGACCCCCAGGTTGGGAAGCCTGACGTGGGGCTCAGAACCTTCACTCCAGTGGGTGGACTTCTGTGGTATAAGCGTTCACCAGTCTGTGAGTCACCCACCCAGCAGTTATGGGATTTGATTTTACTCTGATTGCGCCCCTCCTACCGTCTCACTGTGGCTTCTCCTCTGTCCTTGGACGTGGGGTATCCTCCTTGGTGAAGTCCAGTGTCTTCCTGTCGATGATTGTCCAGCAGCCAGTTGTGATTCTGGTGCTCTCGCAAGAGAGAGTGAGAGCACGTCCTTCTACTCCGCCATCTTGGTTAATCCCCTCTCTTCATGAATTTTTAAAAAAATATTTCCTTATTTATTTGGCTGTGCCAGGTCTTAGCTGCAGCATACAGGATCTTCATTGCGGCATGTGGGATCTTCGTTGCTGCATGTGAGATCCAGTTCGCTGACCAGGATCAAACCAGGCCCCCTGCATTGACATCATGGAGTCTTAACCACTGGACCACCAAGGAAGTCCCTTCATGAATTTTTTGAGGACGAGACTAGTAAATGCTGCTGCAGTACAATTCTACATAGGAATGGCAACAAATTTTTTTGCTGATGCACCCCTCAAAAGTGTGGAAGAAAAATGTCATTAGGCTGCCCTACAAGAGCTTTCCTAGGTGTCTTCTGCTTTAAGTAGAAATGAGACCCATTTGCAGTGATAGAAAATGATGATTTTGGTGCACTCTGTGCTCCGGGGCACAAGGTTGTATTTGGAGCTCTGTAAGCTGCTTCTCAATAAAAGAAAGAAGGTAGCGAGACAACCAAAGAAAGCCAGTGCAAAAGAAACAAACACAAAACAATGAGCCAAAGCCACCCATCATCAGCACCTACTTTTTGTGCAAAGTCTCAACTGCTTATCCTGCAACTTCTGTTGGTGACGACCCCCTGCCTTGTTTCCATAAACCACCAGCTTCCATCTTTCCTTACCCTCTCAACGTATCTTTACCTTTTTTTTTCAATAACAGTAAAGTCCTTTACCTCATATTATAATCTTTATCTATTAGCTATTTAACAAGTCTTTTAAAAACAATGCTAGTGTTTTTATTTGGATTGTTATTGATTGTTTTGTTAGTGTTAAGGTTACAAAGAAGTATAGATTCTGAGTTGTCTGCCAAAACCCTATTTTCCCCATAAACCCTGTTATTTTTGTGGTTATATAGTTATACTCTTTGATTACGTGAATCATGTAAGTCCCTTAGTCCCTTACTATTCAAAAAGTTTTTTTTTTTTTTTTAATAAATTTATTTATTTATTTATTTATTTTTTGGCTGTGTTGGGTCTTCGTTTCTGTGCAAGGGCTTTCTCCAGTTGCGGCGAGCGGCGGCCACTCTTCATCGCAGTGCACGGGCCTCTCACTATCACGGCCTCTCTTGTTGCAGAGCACAAGCTCCAGACACGCAGGCTCAGTAGTTGTGGCTCACGGGCCTAGCCACTCTGCCGCATGTGGAATCTTCCCGGACCGGGGCACGAACCCGTGTCCCCTGCATTGGCAGGTGGATTCCTAACCACTGCGCCACCAGGGAAGCCCCTCAAAAAGTTTTAAACAAAGAAAATTAATAAACCACAGGAAGATTAAAAAACACAAAAATTATCTATACTCCCACCACAGTAGACCCCATAGCAGGATGCGGATGCCTAGTTGGAGAGTGACAACTTTCCCTTTGACCAGAGGATCAGCCTTCCTTCTGGACCAGGAACAGCTGGCAGCTGCTGTGCAAAGGGCTGTCCTGCTCCGCAAGGAGAAAGTTCATAAGGTCCAAAGCCCAGGGGCTGGCAGGTGCTGGAAGAATCTTGCTGCCAGAGACTCTGGGGAGCTTGGTCACAGACGCCCATTGTTCTGTGAGGCCTGAAGAAGGCAGGGAGACCAATGCTTTTTTTAATCCATCTAGCCACTCTGTGACTTTTGACTGAAGAATTCAATACATTTACATTTAGAGTAATCATTGATATGTAAAGACTTACTAATACCATCTTCTTGATTTCTTTCTGGCTGTTTTGTAGTTCCCTTTTTTTCCTGTCTTGCTGCCTTCCTTTGTGAATTGGTGATTTTCTGTGGTGGTATGCTCTGATTTTCTTCTCTTTGTCTTTTATGAATCTACTGTAAGTTTTTTTTGCTTTGTAGTTACCATGAGGCTTACATAAAGCCTCTTATTAGATGTATCAGCATGCAAAAACTTAATTTCACTAGCATGCAAAAACTCTGCCCTTTTACTTCTCACCCATTTATACTTCTAATGTCAAAATTTACCTCTTTTTATATTGTATATTCATTAAAAATTATAGTAGCTATAGTTATTTTTAGTACTCTTGCCCTTTAACCTTTATACTATAGTTAAGTGGTTAACACACCATCATATTACAGTAACAGAGTTTTCTGAATTTGACTGTATACTTACCTTTACCTGTGTGTTGTATATATATGTATGTTTTCATGTTACTAATTAGCATCTTTTCATTTCAGCTTGAAGAACTCCTTTTAGCATTTCTTGTAAGGCAGATCTAGTGGTGATGAACTCCCTCAGTTTTTGTTTGTCTGTTAAAGTCTTTATTTCTCCTTAATAAAGGACAACTGTGTCAGATAGAGAATTCTTGGTTGCCAATTTTTTTCTTTCTGCACTTTGAATATATCATCCCACTCTTTCCTGGCCTGTAGGATTTCTACTAAGAAATCCACTGATAGCCTAATAGGGGTGCCTTTGTAGCTTACAATCTTCTTTTTGCTTGCTGATTTTAGGATTCTGTCTTTGTCTTATATTCTTGGCAGTTTTATTATAATGTGTCTTAGAGAAGATCATTTCAGACTGAAATAATGGAGTGATCTAATAGTTTCATGAACTTGAATATTCAAATTTCTCCCAGGTTTGGGAAAATTTTAGCCATTATTTCTTTTAAATAGTTTTTCAGTCCCTGTCTCCCTTTCTTCCCCTTCTAGAACACCAGTGATTCAGATTTTGTTTCTTTGGATGGTGTCCCATAGATCACATAGGCTTTCTTCACTCATTTGTATTTATTTCTCTTTTTTAAAATCTTAAATAGTTTTTATTTTTAAATAGTTTAAGATTTACAAAAAGTTATGAAAATAGCTCAGAGGACCTCTGTGTACCCTTTTCCCCATCATCTGCCAGTGATAACATCTTACGAAACAAAGAAATTGGCATTGATACAATACTATTCACCATGGCTTATGTAAAAGTGCATTGTTTAATCCCCAAATGTTTGGGGATTTTATAAATATTTTTCTGTTCTCTATTTCTAATTTAATTCCATTATGGTTAAAGAACATATTTTGTATAATTTGTATAATTTCAATTCTTTTAAATTTGTTAAGGTTTGTTTTACAGCCCAGAATATGTTCCTTTATATGAATATTTCATATGCACTTGAAAAGAATGTATATTCTGCTTTTGTTGGGCGGAGTGTTTTGTCATTGCCATTAGGTCAAGTTAGTTGATATGTTGTTCAGGTTTTCTTTATCCTTACTGATTTTCTGTTTAATTTTTCTCAGTTTTGGAGAAAGGAGTGTTGAAGTCTCCAACATAATTTTGGGTTTGTCTATTTCTCATATCAGTTCCATCAGTCTTTGCTCCATGTGTTTTGCAGCTCTGTTGTTGCACACACATTTGTGATTAGCATGTTTTCTTGGAGAATTGACCCCATTATCATTAAGTAATAGCCCTATCTATCCCTTGTGACATACCTTGTTCTGAAGTCTACTTTATCTAATATTCATATAGCTACTTCAGCTTTATTTTGGTTAGTGTTTGCATGGTACATCTTTTTCAATTCTTTTACTTTTAGTATATCTATATTATTATATTGATATTTAGTGTGGGTTTTTTTGGAGATAAAATATAGTTTGGTCTTTTTTTAAACCAATTTGATAATCTCTTTTAATGGGTGTGTTTAGACTATTCACATTTAATGTAATTATTAACATTGTTGAACTTGGGTCCACCATTTTATCATCTCTGTTTTGTACCCTATGTTTTTTACTCTTCTATTTCACTTTTCCTGCCTTCTCTTCTTTTATTCTAATATTTTTAATATTCCACATTAACTTACCTATTGGCTTTTGGCTATATCTCTTCATATTACTTTTTTGGTAGTGGTCTCTGTGTTACAATATACATACCTTAGAGTTAAAAATCTACTTCGAGTTAAAAGTTTGCAACTTCAAGTAAAATGTAGAAGCCTTACAACCATATAGGTCGCTTTCCCTATAGTTGTCTTATATATTATATCTACATACATTATCTCTCTAACAATGTTACAATTTTTGCTTCCAACAGTCCTACGTATTTTAAAGAATTTGTGAGGTATAAAATAGACTACTGTATTTATCCAAATATTTACCATTTGTGTTGCTCTTTCTTCTGCTCTGTTGCTATTGCTGAAGCTCCAACTGTCCCTTTGGAATTTCACATCAGCCTGAAGAACTTCCATTAACAATTCTTCTAGGGCAGGTTTGCTGGTGACACATTCTCTCAGTTGTCCTTCATCTAAAAATATTTATATTTTGCTTTCATTTCTGAAGGATATTTCACTGGATTGACAGGTTTTTTTCCTTCAGGACTTTACAGATGTTTCCCCCACTGTCTGTTGGCCTCTATGGTTTCTAATGAGAAATCTGTTCGGATTCAAATCTGAGTGATTTGAATCATTTTTCCCCTCATTGTGATATGTTATTTTCTTCTGATTGCTTTCAAGATTTTTTCTTCATCTTTGGTTTGCAGCAGTTAGATTATGATGTATCTGAGGTGGTTTTCCTTAAAGTCATCCTGTTTGGCATTTGCTGAGCTTCTTGAATCGATAAATCTATGTCTTTTGCCATATTTGAAAAGTTTTCAGCCATTTTTCTCTAAACATTTTTTTTCCTTTACCAATTTCTTTCCCTTCTCTGGGACTCTAATGACATGAATGTTAGACTTTTTGATATTTCATAGGTCACTGAGTTTCTGCTTTTTTAAAAATAAATCTTTTTTTTCTCTCTATTATCAAGACTTGATCATTTTTATTGCACTATCTTCAAGGTCACTCGCTCTTTTTTCTATCATCTGCATTCTGTTGTTAAGGCCATGGAGTGAAATTTTTATTTCAGACATTGTATTATTTAATTCAGTGACCAGATATTGGAGGTAGTCGTGAAAGAGAATGAGCTGTCTAAAATCACACCTAGCTTTTGGCTTGGGTCATGGAGTGGTTGTTGGTACCTTTTACTGAGGAGTAGGAACAATGAGGAAGATAATGCATTTGGAGATGTGAATTTGAGGTGCAAGTGGTATATTCAAGTGGTGATACAGTAGGCTTCTGTAGCTCCCTAGAGTTTGCATTTCTGGGTAGAGGTCAGGGTTAGTGATAAAGTTGTTGTGGTTTAAATCAGTGTTTTTCAAAGTGTAGACTGCAATACCTTGTATCATGGCATCAATTTTGTGGGTTATAACCGGCATTTTAAAAAATGGACTGCAGGGACTTTCCTGGTGGTCCAGTGGTAAAGAATCCGCCTTACAATGCGGGTCACGTGGGTTCGATCCCTGGTCAGGGAACTAAGATCCCGCATGCCGTGCGGCAGCTAAGCCCGCGTGCCACAACTAGAGAGAAGCCCACGTGCTGCAACGAAAGATTCCACGTACCGCAACTAAGACCCAGTGCGCCAACTAATGAGCCCATGCACTCTGGAGCCTGGGCGCCACAACTAGAGAGAAGCCCGCGCACCACAACAAAAGATCCCGCACGTGGCAATTAAGACACAACGCAGCCAATAAATAAATACATAAAATATTAAAAAATAAAAATAAAAAAAATTGCTTTAAATGATTCAACAGTAGAGAATAAGAATTACAAAAATTTAGGGCTATATATTAAAACTCATTTGAGAGTATGAGAGTTAGATTATTAGAAATCACTATGTTCAATCATAGGTCTGTTATTCATACTCTGCCTGGAAAAGCTCATTATCATGGTTTAAACTAAGAGTTTTCAAACATTTTTTGAAACATCACAGTAAGGAATTAATTCACAATCCAGTCTAATATACGTGCACATGAATACACACACACGCATACACACACACTAAAACACAAGTTTTGTTAAATACCATTTACTCTTTATTATATGTAATATACTGGTTTTTTGAATTACAGTCCATTTTTTTAAGATTTATTATTTATTTATTTTATTTATTTATTTTTGGCTGCGTTGGGTCTTCGTAGCGGCACGTGGGATCTTTGTTGAGGCATGTGGGCTCTTTCACTATGGTGCGCGAGCTTCTCTCTAATTGTGGCGTGCAGGTTTTCTCTCTCTAGTTGTGGTGTGCGGGTTCCAGAGTGTGTGGGCTCAGTAGTTTTGCAGCACGCAGGCTCTCTATTCAGGGGCGCACGAGCTCAGTAGTTGGCCATAGACATATCCATCACTTCCCAAAGTTTCCTCCCACCCGCTTTATTATTATTATTATGTTATTGTGTGTGTGTGTGTATGTGTGTGTGTGAGATAAGAACACTTAGCATAAGATCTATCCTGTTAGCAAATTTTAATTATATAACATAGTATTGTTATCTATAAGCACTATGCTGTAGAGTAGATCTTCAGAACTTATTTATCTTGCATAACTGAAACCATTACCCTTTGACCATCACCTCCCCTCCAGCTGTTGGCAACCACCATTCTATGGTCTGCTTCTTTGAGTTTGACTAGTTTTAGATTTCTCATATAAGTGAGATTCTACTGTATTTGTCTTCTGTGTCTGGCTTATTTCACTTTGCATAATGTCCTCCAGGTCCATCTGTGTTGTTGCAAATGCAGGATTTCCTTCTTTTTTAAGGCCGAGTAATATTCTATTGTATGTATATACCACATTGTCTTTATCCATTCATCCATTGGACATTAGGTTGTTTCCATATCTTGGCTATTGAGGATAATGCTACAATGAACATGGGAGGGTAGATATCTCTTCGAGATCCTGATTTCAATTCCTTCGGATAAATATCTAGAAGTGGGATTGCTGGATCATATGGTAGTTCTGTTTTTAATTTTTTGAGAAACATCCATTGGGTTTTCCATGACTGTGCCAGTTTCCATTCCCATCAGTAGTGTACCAGGGTTTCCTTTTCATCACATCTTCACCAATACTTACTTATCTTTTGTTTTTTAAATAATAGCCATTCTAACAGGTGTAGGTGAAGGTTCAAATTCTGTAGCATGGAAAGTTCTTGGCAACGTGTTATCCTTTGCATTTGGATAATAAACTGGTTTGTTTTCGTATCTTTTATAATAGCAAGTCTGTCCCATTGCCTTGATGTTTTAGTGTCTGAGGCAATCAATCAAGTCTCAACCAGCAGTATAGAATACCAGCACTCTTGATAGCCCTTTTGATACGTAGCTTCAAATTGTGTGTTTCTAGCACACTATTGTTGTAAAAATATTTTTGAGAATATTGCATCTTGTATGTTTTCTTTCAGAATTTAATCTCAGGGAAAATATTATTTTCCATACTAGTATTTTTTCTCCTGTCAGCTAAAGAATTAATGTGGTTCATTATTTCCCTTTTCTCCTTGGTTGATGGGACTCTTAAAACCAATTTAGTCATTCTCTTAATGATTTGGAGTTAGTACATATACTTTCCTTCACTTTTTGTGTTGATTTTCTTTTTTATTTCTATGTTATCAATAAAATTTTAATATAAATTGTCTACATTTGTGGTGGAAAGAGACAGTGTAAGTATAAATAAAAACTATACTATAAGTCTTAGTAGTTGCAGTGATAATAAATCATTATTTTATCTCACTTAATTTCTTCCAGTTTTATTGAGATGTAATTGACATACGGTACAGTATAAGTTTAATATTCATTTTATCTCACTTCTGAGAAGCTGCTCTAAGTTAACATAGCACTCACTTTGTTTCTTCTTCATTAAGTAGGATGGAAACTATTCCATCCTAGTTACCTTATTATACTACATAAGGTCAAACACTATCTGATTTCACTCTGGAATCATTTTGCAGATCTCTTTTCTTATTGAGGGCATTTTCATCTTCATCTTAATATTATCCATGTTTATTTCCATCGGGTAAAATTCTAAACCGTCTGAAGATTCTGAAGGGAGACAGGGACAGGATTCGGAATTTTCAGTCTACGGGACAAGATGAGATTCAGGCCCTGCTGGTAAGAGAAGTCTCAAGTGAATGTTCTGTGTACCTGTGTTGGGTGGGAGAATGTGTGTGTGTGTGTGTGTGTGTGTGTGTGTGTGTGTGTGTGTGTGTCCGGGGGAGGGGGGATATTGAAGGATGGGGAGAAGGAGGGTGTGATGAAAGGGATTCTTGTTCTGAACTCATTCCCAGATCTCACAAATGTTCTGGTGTTTCCTAGCCTCAGAAGAAATCCTCTTCCTCTTTCTGCCTTTACTGTAGGCAAAATTCCAGAACCACAAGCAAGACATAGCATCAGTGTTTGAGCAGGGCCATCAGTTCCTGAGAGAAAGGGAGCAGTACCTGTTGGAGTGGCTGGATGGGATGGAGCAAGAGCTCACTGAAGGGAGGAACAGCCATGTCACCAAGGGCTCCGAGGAGGTCATCCGGCTTGAGACCCTGATTTCTGAGTTAGAGAAGAAGGCCCGGCAGCCAGCACTTGAACTTTTGCAGGTGAGCGACCAACTAAACTGTACCTGAGTCCCCTTGCTCCAGGATGCAGTGTAGCCCTCCATTAGCATGAGATTTGGACAAGGAGTCAGGAGAGACAAGGTTTTGTTCTCATTTGTTGAGTTCTTTAATAAGTTAATCAGCAAAGCAATAGGTTTTAAGTCCCAACTTGCAGTGGGCAAGGGACTGTAATAGGCCCAGATCTTACAATGAGATAGTAAGATCTATACATTTATAATTATAAGAAATAATCGAGTGTTAAATCTTGTGGTCAGACAGGAGGCCCCAGGAATTCTGGAAAAGGCTAGGTTTAGTCAGGGAAGGCTTCAAGGAAGAAGCAGCTCTTAATGGCAGCCTTGAAGAAAATGTAAAGATTTGGATTAGCAGGAAGGAGGAGTTGAACTTTCCATTTGGTGGAGATGCATTGGTTAAAATGAAATAAATGAATGTGATAATAAACTTAATGAGTGTGATAATAAAAGGGTGGGCGTAGGTGCTGAGGAAGATAAGTTGGAAGGTAGAAAGGGTACATCGAGTGAAAGGAGCTACCTTTCGGGAGGAGTCAGCTTAAGTGAGGAAGAAGTTAAAGGGAAGATGAGACAGGTAAGATGGGGTCAACTGAGTAGAGGCCTTCCAAGGCAGGCTGAGATTTCAGTCTTAACCTGGTAGACAATAGGATTCTTAACAGATCAAGGAAGGTTTCCTGGAGGGGATAGTCTAGCACTCAAATAGAGGAAAGGACGGGGAAACATATGTCCCCATAAACTGATACTACAGTGGAGAACAGAACAGGTCCAGGCTCATCAGAAAATTCTCTGTACAGTCCTGTTGTGTACCCATTCCCCAGCAAGCCCATCGTAGGGAATGGTGTCAGCTCCTGGGAACCTTATTTCCATGACAGTCTGTCTTCTCTTCCTTTCTAGGACCCAAGCAACGTAATAAGCAGGTAAGTGCTGCTTGCTTTTTTTTTTTTAACCATTTAGGTGTTCCTTTGTTTTTTCTTTCTGTCACCATAACTTATTGAAATGTGGCAAGGGCTGGAAAGGGGTTGTTTGGAGGAAGAGAGGTTCTTCTAGAAAGGGTAAGTTGAAAGGTATTCCATAGAATGGGGGAGGGAGTTCTAGAAAAGTTATTGTCATGGAACTTATGTTAGGATGGTAATGGGATAGGGAGAAATGAAATGGGAGGAGATTATGGGAGAGTATTAGAGAAAATTTAGAATACACATTTGTTTCTAAAACCCGATTTCCTTTTGTTCTTTCTGTACTTGATTCCCAGCTGCCTCTCCTGGCCACAGCTTCCCTCATATTCTGTAGAGCACATTTCATCATCAGATTGTCCTCCATGCTTGCTAGTGGTGGTTTCCTGCTCTCTGCCTGACCATAAGACGAGGAAATGTATATGAGCCATAGAGATAATGGGTTCTTGAACAGTGGGTCTGAGGGAATGTGTGTTAGGCATTTAACATTGACAGTTTTCAAAAATTATACCCACACGATACTCAGAAGCTTTGAACAGAGATAAAAGGGAGGTATTTTGATAATACACTGTTCATCCCAGAGACATTCAAGACTATTGGCTTATACTGCACATTTACTGTGGACCAGTTACTGGGTAGAAAGGGGTGTAATGAGATAGGTTACCAGATTCTGGCTGGGGAGACTAGACAGAGACAATTAGAGATGAGTAATTATATAAGAAATGAGAGTGATACAGAATGGGTAAGACTTCTTGCCTGAAAGCATTTTGTCTGATATTAGTAGAGGTATTCTAGGTTTTTTTTGATTAGTGTTTGCATGCTATTTAACCTTTTATCCCTTAACTCTCAACCTTTCTCAGCTGTTATTTTTATGTACCTCTTATAAGCAACATAAAATTTTTTTTCTTTTTAAATAAATTCATTCTGACACTTTTTAATTGGAATATTTAGTATTTATAGCTCCTGGAATATCACCATTTTCATTTATATTTTCAAAAATATTTGCATAATTTGCCAAATAATGTCCTTAAATTTAATTTTTTTATGTCTGAATATATTTGTTTGTTTTGTGTATTTCTACTTTTGACTCCTCTACTTGCCTCTCCCTTCTTTTTTCCATTTTTAATATTTTTTTATTTTTGGTGTGTGTATATCTATGAGCCCTGCTTTTGTCATAGGCCAAAATTTCTAGTATTTGGTATTTTTATTGCTTTCTAGCTATTTTGAAATTTTAAATTTGATTTGCTATTTAACATAAGATTTAAGAAAGAGGATATCTGTCAGTGGCGCTGGGGTTTTTTTCTAGTAGTTTCATGTTTCATAGTTTTTAAATCTTGTGATCAGACAAGTTTGTTGCCATTTCTACCATTTTGGACTTTATTAAGGCTTTCTGTATTGTATGTTGTAAATTTTTGTACAGTTCTAAACACTTAAAAAGAAGGTACATTCTCTGTGTTCTTAGAATAGGATATGATATAGCTCCATGAGGTTTTCCTTAGTAATTTTGTTATTTAGGTATTTTGTATTGATACTTTTTTTTTTTTATAAGATATGTGAGGTACATCCTTAACTTTTTTTTTTTTTTTTTTTTTTTTATTTATGGCTGTGTTGGGTCTTCGTTTCTCTGCGAGGGCTTTCTCTACTTGTGGCAAGCGGGGGCCACTCTTCATCGCGGTGCACGGGCCTCTCACTATCATGGCCTCTCTTGTTGTGGAGTGCAGGCTCAGTAATTGTGGCTCACGGGCCCAGTTGCTCTGCGGCATGTGGGATCTTCCCAGACCAGGGCTCGAACCCATGTCCCCTGCATTGGCAGACAGATTCTCAACCACTGCACCACCAGGGAAGCCCCAATACTTATTTTTTGACTTCTTGATATGTCATGGACTAAAAGAAGTCACTCAAAGATTCCTATTAGCAATGAATTTTTGCCGACTTTTCTTGTATTCTTATAGTTTTTGCTTTTTATATTTTGATGCTTTCTTTTCTTTTAAAGAGAGTTATATCTTAATTGCGGATTATAATCTTCTTAGTAACCTAAAATACCCTCTGTTGTCTTATTTAATATTTTTTTGCCTTGAATTTAATCCTGTTTGATAAGATCAAGACCTCAGATTTCTTTCATTTTGTATTTAGCTTATATATGTCTGCCCAGCTATACCTTAATTTTAAATTTAAAGCTTTTAAAAATGTATATTTAAAGCTTAATTTTGGGGCTTCCCTGGTGGTCCAGTGGTTAAGACTCCACACTTCCACTGCAGGGGGCCTGGGTTTGATCCCTGGTCAGGGAACTGAGATCCCACATGCCGCACAGGGTGACAAAAAAAAACAAACAAAAAAAGCTTTATTTTAATTTTAATTTGCCTAGTTTATATCCTCAGGTAATTTCTTTAGAGGTTATAGTATTAGTAACATGTTTCAAAGACTTTCAAAGGCAGAAAATGGCTTTCTCTCTTTCTTAACATTGTCTGTAAATGACCTATTGGTGGGTAGAGAATCCTTGGATCATGGCCCTTTCTTCAGAACTCTATATATCTACTCTTTGACTCTGATGTTGAAACCGACCACTTGGAAAAGCAGCTTTTACTCTCTGACCCTTTGGTCCATTGCTGGTGTTTGTGCGCATGCACGTGCTGACGATGGGAAATCATGCCTTTCTCTCAGTGGTTCCCAGTGTGACTTCATTATCTCTAGATATCCCCGGAAGAAGTTCTGGATTGAAAAGCCTATCAGTCCTCCAATCAAAAAGCAGACACAAGAATTTCCAGATAAACTTCTTTCTTTAGAGAAAGGACTCAAAGGATTCCATGGTAAAAGAAGGGGTTCTGAGCCTAGAAAACCTTCTTTCTTTCTCTATAATGTTTCCTTAGGTTTTGATTGTGGCCGTGGCTTCTCAGAGTTCCTTGCTCTTGTGCACGTCACTCACACCACGCAGGGACATTGGGGAGGGAATCTAAGCAAGTCCAAACCAGAGAGCATTCCACATGATAGTCTAAGAATGTTACCTAGACTAAAGCAGAATCATAGTCAATAGGTCTCAGAGTTGGTAAAAAGATATTTCACATTTAACAGTGAGGCAAAAGAAAATTGGGAGGCTATGGAAAACAGTGTGGCATTTCCTCAAACAGTTAAAAACATAATTACTATATGATCCAGCATTCCCACTTTCCAAAGAATTAAAAGCAGGATCTCAAAGAGATATTTGCACACTCATGTTCATAGCAGCATTATTCGCCATAGCCAGGAGGTAGAAGCAACCCAAATGTCCATCAGTGGATGAATGGATAAACAAAATGTGGCATATGCAGACAATGGAATATTATCCAGCCTAAAAAAGGAAGGAAATTCTGACACATGCTACAACATGGATGAACCTTGAGGACATTATGCTAAGTGAAATGAGCCAGTCACGAAGGGACAAGTACTGTATGATTCCATTTATGGGAGGTCTCTGAAGCAGTCAAATCCACAGGAACAGAAAGTAGATTAGTGGTTGGGAGGAGGGGGAAATGCGGAGCTGCTGTTCAATGGGTAGAGAGTTTCAGCTTTGAAGAATGGAAGCGTTTGGGGGGCTTCCCTGGTGGCGCAGTGGTTAAGAATCCGCCTGCCAATGCAGGGGACACGGGTTCCAGCCCTGGGCTGGGAAGATCCCACATGCCGCGGAGCAACTAAGCCCGTGCGCCACAACTACTGCGCCTGTGCTCTAGAGCCCGTGAGCCACAACTACTGAAGCCCATGCGCCTAGAGCCCGTGCTCCGCAACAAGAGAAGCCACTGCAATGAGGAGCCCGCGCACCACAATGAAGAGTAGCCCCCGTTTGCACAACTAGAGAAAGCCCGCGCGCAGCCAAAAATAAATAAATAAATAAATTTATTTATTTAAAGTGAGACAGTGGCATGGACCTATATACACTTCCAAATGTAAAATAGCTAGTGGGAAGCAGCCACATAGCACAGGGAGATCAGCTTGGTGCTTTGTGACCACCTAGCAGGGTGGGATAGGGAGGGTGGGAAGGAGACGCAAGAGGGAGGAGACATGGGGATATATGAATATGTATAGCTGATTCACTCTGTTATAAAGCAGAAACGAACACACCTTTGTAAAGCAATTATACTCCAATAAAGATGTTAAAAAGAAAAATGGGGCTGGGACAACTGGACATGCACATGCCAAAAAAAACAAAAACAAAAAACGAATCTAGATGTAGACCTTACACCCTTCACAAAAATTAAATCAAAATGGACCACAGACCTAAGGGTAAAATGCAAAAGTGTAAAACACCTAGAAGCAACATAGGAGGAAACCTAGGTTACCTTGAGTATGGCAGTGACTTTTTAGATAAAACACCAAAGGCACAATCCGTAAAAGAAATAAGTGATAAGCTGGACTGCGTTGAAATTAAAAACATCTGCTCGCAGAAAGGCAATGTCAAGAGAATGAGAAGACAAGACACAGACTGGGAGAAAATTTTGCAAAAGACGCATCTGATAAAGAACTGTTATTCAAGATAGGCAAAGAACTCTTACAGCTCAACAATAAGAAAACAATCTCGTTTTAAAATGGGCCAAAGGGACTTCCCTGGTGGCACAGTGGTTAAGAATCCACCTGCCAATGCAGGGAACACGGGTTCAATCCCTGGGCCTGGAAGATCCCACATGCCACGGAGCAACTAAGCCTGTGCGTCACATCTACTGAGCCTACACTCTAGAGCCCGTGAGCCACAACTACTGAGCCCACGTGCTGCAACTACTGAAGCCTGTGCGCCTAGAGCCCATGCTCCACAACAAGAGAAGCCACCGCAGTGAGAAGCCCACACACTGCAATGAAGAGTAGCCCCCACTCGCCACAATTAGAGAAAAGCTTGCATGCAGCAAGGAAGACCCAAACGCAGCCAAAAAAAAAGGACCAAAGACCTTAATAGATACCTTACCAAAGAAGATATACAGATGGCAAATAAGCACATGAAAAGATGTTCCCATTATATGTCATCATGGAAATGCATATTAAAACAATGAGATACTACTACACACCTATTGGAATGGCCAAAATCCAGAACACTAAGAAGACCAAATGCTGGAGAGGATGTGGAATAACAAGAACTCTCATTCATTGCTGGTGGGAAGGCAAAATGGTACAGCTACTTTGGAAGACTGTGCAGCAGTTTTTTACAAAACTAAAAATACTCTTACCAGACAATCCAGCGGTTGTGTTCCTCAGTATTTACCTAAAGGAGTTAAAAACATGTCTACACAAAAATCTGCATATGAATGTTTATAGCAGTTTTAGTCATAATTGCCAAAACTTGGAAGCAACTCAGACGTCCATCAGTAGGTGAAGGGATAAATAAACTGTGGTACGTCCAGACAATGGGATATTATGCAGTGTCAAAAAGAAATGAACTAGCAAGACTTGTGAAGACATGGAGGAACCTTAAGTGCATACTACCATGTGAAAGAAGCCAATCTGAAAAGTCTACATACTGTATGATTCCAAGCATATGACATTCTGGAAAAGGCAAAACTGTGGAGACAGTAAAAAGATGTGTTGCCAGGGGTTGGGGAGTGAGGGGAGGAATTAGTAGGCGGAAAATAGAGGATTTTTAGGGTAGTGAAACACTCTGTCTGATACTATAATAATAGACTTATGTTCCTATACATTTGTCCAAACCCACAGAATGTAGAGTTCCAAGAGTGAATCATAATATAAACTACGACTGTGGGTGATGATGATGTGTCGGTGTAGGTTCATCAGTTGTAACAAACGCACCACTCTGCAGGGGACATTGATAACGGGGCACGCTATGCATGTATGGGGGCAGGGAGTATACAGGAAATCTCTGTATATCCCCCTCAATCTTGCTGTGAACTTAAAACTACTCTACAAAAATAAAGTCTTAATAACATGTGAACGAGTGTTATCTAAATACCCAGCATCACAGAAAAGTCTGCCTTCTTGTGAGAGGACTCTTTCACTTGCAAGTTAACAAAACTCGAATGAATCTAGCTTTGGCAAAAGAGGTGTAACATGTTGATTTACCTGGGAAGGCCAGGGGTGAGGCCAATTAGAGACATGATTAGACCCAGGGACTCAAACTTGTCATCAGACCTCAATTTCTCTTCTCTTTCACTGTTCCTGGGGAAGACAGACAATATGATCTCTAACCCCCTCACATTACCCACTTTCACAACTTTAGCAGAAAGATAAACATCTTTCTCACATTGACCATACATAAAGTACTGGAGAGGAAAGACTACACTTGGACCAATCCCTGTTGCTAGGTGGACGTGGTACAACATGGTAACCTGACTGGTCAGGCCTGGGTCATGTGATTTCCTCATCCCTAGGTTCATTATATTTCCTAAGTTATTTGAGGTCATGCTGATTATTAAACCATGTAACTATTAAACAAAAAGACTTTTGCAAATTCTCAGAACCATAAGAAAATAAGTGAGAACATTATTAGAACTGCTGGGTGTCTTTTTATTTCCTCTTCTTTATATTTCTACCTAGCATTTTGCCTCTTCCAATCCCCAAATTACCTAGAAGACTGGGCTACCTTTCTGGGATCATAATTTTGTCCTGTATTCCTGTGGGAGGAACACAAAGTCCCTTTGACCTCAGCTCTGATCTCTGCGCTCCTGGCTACAGCCCTGTGAGATGCCACACTTTCAGGTGGTTGCCAGAGTCCCCCTTGTGGTGAGCACACTTCTAAGATGGGATTCCCGTCTCCTGGTGTTCATGCACTTGTGTAATTCCCACCTTTGGAGTATAAGCTGGACCTAGTGACTCATTTGTAATAAAGAGAATACAGTGAAGTGATAGAATTTTATGATCACCAGGGCACAGGAAATGAGGGACCAGAGGTCAACTATCCAAAAGTCAGCTGTTCAAACTAGTTGGGGGAAGCACAGACTCCTTATGGAATCTGATGCAGAATGACCCTGCACTCCTTTTCTACCTGAGGGGTTAATCCTCTAGATTTCCACCTCCACAATCCCTGTCATCAGACAGGGTGATGAGGAGGAGACCAGCAGTGGTTCTGATCCTAGGTAGGATGAGCAGGAGATCTGGTCTGCAAAGAGGACGGGAAGTGAAGAAACAAGGACTCCCAAATCTAACACCCGGTGACCCAAACACTTCCCTAGGCCAGACCCTATGGCTAGAAAGATGAGGAGGGTAACAATCTCCAATCTCCCTGTGCTGCCCCCTCTGGCCCAGTTCTCCCTTTCTCTAACTCACAGTAATGTCCCAAGAGTCCACAGAGGTGACACTAAATATATCTCTGCTCATCTCCAGAACAGACCACCATGGCCACACACACCTGGGAAGTCCTATTCTCTCGATATGTGTTAATTCAGTATGTGCTGCAGAAACCCCAATAACAGTGGTCTCACCGGATGGAAGCCTGTGTGTGTCTCCCATGACGGTGAGGCAGGCAGTTCCAGGGCTGCTAGGGTGGCTCTGCACCAGGAGGATGTCCAAGCATCCAGGTCTCCTTGACCTTTGTTTTCTGCTGTCTCTGGGATGTTGCCCTTATTAGCATGACCCAACATACCTAAGACCATGTCATTGGTCCATGAGCAACCAGGGAAAGCAGGAGAGGAGGGAAAGTCTCATTGTGTATCTCCATCAGAGCTCTTGGGTGACCAAGTGCATCGTCAATGAGCAGTAATATTTTGAAAGGAATCTTTTTCTGAGCAGTAAGTTTCAATAGTGGGCTGAAAATATTTAGTCCACCATGTTGTAAACCGATGTGCTCTCATCTAGGCTTTGTTGTTCTATTTACAGATCACAGGCAGAGTAGATTTAGCATAAACCTTAAAGGGCCTGGGATTTGAGGATTGGTAAATAAGCACTGGCTTCAAGTTAAAGTCACCAGCTGCATTAGCCCCTAACAAGAGAGTCAGCCTTGCCTTTGAACTTTTGAAGCCAGGCATTGACTTCTCCTCTCTAGCTATGAAAGTCCTAGATGGCATCTTCTTCCAACAGAAGGCTGTTTCGTCTATACGGAAAATTTGTCATTTAGCGTAGCCGCCCTCATTAATGGTCTTAGCTGGATCTTCTGGATAACTCGCTGCAGCTTCTACATCAGTACGTGCTGCTTCACCTCACATTTTCATGTTACAGAGACGGCTTCTTTCCTTAAACCTCAGGAACCAACCTCTGCTAGCTTCAGACTTTTCTTCTGCAGCTTCCTCACCTTCTCGGCCTTCACAGAATTGAAGAGAGTGAGGGCCTTGCTGTGGTTTAGAATTTGGCTGAAGAGAATGTTGTGGTTAGTTTGGTCTTCTATTCAGAGCACTAAAACTTTCTCCATATCAGCGATAAGGCTGTTTTGCATTCTTACCATTCGTGTGTTCACTGCAATAGCACTATTTATTTTCTTCAAGAGCTGTTCCTTTGCTTTCACAACTTAGCTAACTGTTTGGTGCAAGAGGCCTACCGTTCAGCCTATCTAGGCTTTTGACGTGCCTTCCTCACTAAGCTTAATCATTTCTAGCTTTTGATTTAAAGTGAAACATGTGCAACTCTCCTTTCACTTGAACATTTAGAAGCCATTGTAGGGTTTTTTTTTTTTTTTTTTTTCATTGTAGGGTTTTTAACTGGCTTAATTTCAATGTTGTTGTGTCGCAGGGAATCGGGCGGCCTGAGGAGAGGGAGAGAGATGAGGGAACGTCTGGTCAGTGGAGCAGTCAGAACACACACAGATTTATCCATTAAGTTTGTTGTCTTCTATGGGAGTGGTTCCTGGTGCCCTCAAACAATTACAATAATAACATCAAAGATCACTGATCACAGACCAGCATAATAAATATAATAATAATGAAAAGTTTGAAATATTGTGAGAATTACCAAACTCTGATACAGTGTATGGTCAGGCCACTCAGGATGGCTGTTCTCTTGTTCTCTTGTACATCCCCTGTCTGACCCGGGCCTGCTTCACCTATACCCTACTCACATGACTGACCTTCCTCCATACTTGCCCCTGGCCCTAGCTAGTGATTGTTCTTATCAGGGAGGATGTGAGGGGTGTGCCCCACTACTGGTTTCCCTGGTCACTAATGAGCCCAGCTGATGTCAATTCCCCTATAACTGGTAATATACCCCCTGACCCCAGCACACGGTGGGGTGTCGCACCAGGATCTTGCTTCAGATGTGTAAGCTTCCCCATCCATTGCACCACTGACGTCTCTGTTGCTGACTCCGAGCCTTTCTTCTGTCTTGAAGCTGGGCAAGCACAGGCCTTGTAGGCCTGAGGGGTGCAGCCCAACACTCAGAGACATGAAGTGAGCAAATGCTGTTGGCAAAGTGGCGCTGATGACTTGCTCACTGCACGGTTGGCGCAAACCTTCAACTAGTAAAAAATGCAGTATCGTCAAAATGCAATAAGACGCGGTACACCTGCACAGGTTGACACCAATTACTTGGTTGAACCTTTGTCTAAAACTCTAGGAAGGGAGGGGTGAAACCAAACTGTCTATTTCAGCTCCTTGGGGGAAGGTGTGAGACTACAGTGGGTAAAACTATTGTTCCCTTCTCTTTTCTGGAGCTCTCCCATCTCTCCCAGGCTGGCCATTCTGTGTAGCAGGAGACAGATGATCGCAGGCAAAACCCAGGCTTTTTCTCCCACCCTCCCGTCCTTCTTTCTTTACCATTAATATTGCCATCATCAGATTCCAATATTCTCATATTTGGATTTCCCCTGCAACCCCATTCACTCAACTCTGTCTCTACCGCGGGCACCGTCAGACCCCACAGGTTAGTGCTCAGTTCTGCACTCCCGCCCACTCCTTGAGATGCCAATCTCGAGTCCAGGTTGTCACCTGTGTTTCTGACCGACTGGCTACAGATTGGATGTTCTAATGATCCCCCACTCGGGTTTGATTAATTTGCTAGAGCGGCTCACGGAACTCAGAGAAACACTTTCCTTACTAGACTACTGGATGTAACTCTGGAACAGCCAGACGGAGGAGACACAAAGGGCAAGCGTGTGGGAAGGGCGTGGAGCTCCCGCATCCTCTCCGATTGGGACAGTCTCCCCAGGTCTCCGTGTATTTGCCAGCGCGGAGGTTCTCTGAACCTCATCATTTGGGGCTGTTATGGAGGCTTCATTACACGGGCGCGATTGATTACATCGTGGGCCATTGCAGTTGTGAAACCTCCAGCCCCTCTCGGCTCCCAGGACATGGGGGATGCGGTGGTACCGGAAATTCCAGCTCCCTATTAACATGATTGCTTCTCCTGGTAACCAGCCCCCATCCTTAGGTTCAGTCCAAAAGCCAATCGCCAACAGAACAAAACACACCTCTGTGGCTCTCACCACTTAGGAAATTCGAAGGATTTTAAGAGTTTTGTGCCAGAAATATAAAATTAGGAAAATGAATGAATGTGTTTTCTTTTGTTTTCTTCCAAGTGTACGGGTTTATTGAGGGCATGGGGGTCTACGGGACAGCCCCAGGTGCCTGTGGAGAAGGCCTGCCATCGGCCTAGAGGGCCGCGGCCCCTCGGGCAGCGGGGGATGGGGTCTCCAAAACCTGGGTTTACTTGAAAGTGTGACTCTCCGCTCCACCGCGCCCAAAGCCTTGGGGTCCGAACATGGCCCCGTAGCAGGGGTGGTTGCAACAGCGCTTGCCTCCATGCTCAGTGTGTACCCTCCCCCCGAGGTCAGCGTCTTTCCACATTTCTCGCACTTCAGGCAAGGCCGATGCCAGTCCTTCCCCCAGGAGGTCACCCGCTCAGCAAAGTACACCTCCTTGTCGCACTTGGGGCACTTGGGCACGGTGGCGCCGGCTCCGGGGAGGGTGGCTGGGCGGGAGCACACCGGAGCGCGGGACTCGGAAAATGAATACGTTTCAGTTCAATTTATCATAGCATCAGGATAAAATATTTAGGTATCAATTTAAAGAAAGTGCGCCACATAAGTACACTGAAATTATATAGTTTTGCTTAGAGTTTCCATCTCTTTGGTAAAGTATTCCTTCTGTCCATTCATAGTATTCCTGAGCTCGTTATACTGCCTTTCTGAATTTTCTTGTAGCTTGTTGCGTCTCCTCATGAGCTGTTTTGAATTCTCTACCAGTTATGTCACAATATTCCATGACCTTAAGTTTGGTTTCTGGAGAACTGTCCTTTACTTTTTGTGATGCAGTGTTACCGTGGTTCTTCGTGTGCTTGCTGGGCTGTTCCTCTGCCAGCGCTGGTGAAGTGGGGAGCACTTTTCTGCTTGATTCTCACCATTCAACAAATTAGAGAGCAGAGGCTTTTCTCTTCTCTTCCAGGAGGTGGCGCTAGAGCACAGGTTTGGGGTTCTCCTACCTGTGTTACCTGCTTGGCAGAGTTGGCACTTTCCACCCCCCATCAGGGGTGTGGTCCCGTGCCCTCTTATTGCTTCTTGTGCCTCCAGGGTTTTTGGTGCCTTGTTGCTGCCTGTGCCACTGGCATCGCTGCCTGGTGACCTGGGATAGTGGGTTCTTCCCTCGTGTCCGGGATCCCCTGAACCACGGGGGAAGCGGGGGGTGTGGGTAGCTGGGGTGGTGCAGGCACCTCTGCCATGTCCTGTGCTGTAAGGTTCTGCGGCTCTGCTGCTGTGAGTGGGTGGTTGGAGGGGCCAAAGTCATGGGCGTCTCAGGGGCTGGTGGCTGGGGTCCCAGGACCCACTTCTGCTGCTGCCTAGCTACCTGGGGCCCTGGGCACTGCTGCGGCTGGAAGGCTGGATTCCTGTGTCGTGCTGCGGCTGCTGCTGGGCGTTCCGGGCTTCCAGCTCGGTGGCCGCAGGTGGAGAACAGGATCGCAGGCTCCGCCTCTGCCCTTCCCTCGGTTCAGCCTCGTCTCTGTGTCCCCGTCCACCCACCTTTCCATGCACACTGTGTGGGATTCTCCGGAGTCCTGGTGTGTTGGGCAGAGTCACCTGTGGTGTGTTGTGGAAGTTTACTGGTTGTGGATGGAAGCGGGGAGACAAAGGCAGCTTTTCCCTCCTCCGTGTGGCTGATGTGGCTGATGTGTCTCCTCCAGGTCCCAGTTTTATGTCCAGAATCAGCCGATTCTGTTCAGCTGGAGGCCTGGCTCAGCTGCAGCCTGTGGGGCCCTGGGGAGCCTCCCCTGACCCCTGACCCCGAAGTCCTGGGTCAACATCAGGGCCAGAAATTAGATCTGAGCCCAGGACCACAGGGCCTTTAATTTCAGGTTTGGAAGTGGCTGGAGAGAGGCCTGAGGGATCCAGACAGCAGGTCCCTGTCTATTATTAGATCCACGAAGGGGAAGAAGAGGCAGGACACTGGGGTGTCCTGGGCTCTCAGGACTGGGGAGGAGGGGAGAGGACCCTTGAGGCTTCAAACAGTGGTGGATTTGATGCCTGGACAGGAGGGGCCATGCTTGGTGTCCTTGGGTACGGTGTTGGGACGCCTGGGCCCTGGAGGTCTGGGGAGGGGGGAGGTCGTTTTCGTGTCTCAGGGAAATGTTAGGGGGACCCCCGGGCCCAGACTCATGGCTGATCTCCTTGTCGCCACTGTGGTCTCCAGGCTCCAGTCCACGTCCTGTCCTCGGCTCTCCAGGAACCACCTCCATGGCCACCAGCTGGGCAGGTCTTTTCCAAAGGTCTTTAGCCAGTCTTTTTGGCACAGTGGTCCCCGCTGTCTTAGCTCACAGGGAGACGATGTCCAAGTAGCCCCGGGCTGTGAGCTGGGACGGACTCTCCCTTCCTTGAGTCTCCCTGCTGCCCCCCAGCAACATGTGTGTGTGGGGTGGAGTGAGGACTGGGGGTGAAGTTATTTCTCTGGAAGAGAGGAATTCCTTTAACCACCTCCCCTCTCTCCTTTTCTCTTTTCTCTTTCTTCCAGGTGTATTTGAGTTATACCATACCTGTAAGGACAGGAAAATACCTAAAAGTTAAGTATAATTTACCAGCAAAATATAGAGCTGACACCTGTGTAATTATCATCCAGGTGAAAAACAGAGCCTCTACCAGCGCCCAGGCCAGAAGCCCCTGGGCCTCTTCCCACACAGACCCCACTCTCCCTGCACATGTGTCCACTAAGTGACCCGCTCTGCCCCTCTCCTCTATTGTTCCTTCCCCTCCACTCCTGTTGGCCTCCATCCCTTAATGTCACTGTTTCCTTCCTCTCCTCACTTCTCCAGGAGCCTCCCCATCTTCATAGGCAGATACCTTAGGGGATCTCCTCGCATTCCCCCTCCCCCTCCTCCCCCTCTTCTACCCCATTCTAGGGATGGAGGTTCCAGAGTTGATTCCCTGGAGGAAGAGTCTATAACCCTGTCAGCAGCTGGAAGAAGTGACATGGACTTGGGGTTCAAGGTCCCACCCCTGGAGACTGAGGACACCCAGTATGTTTGTGGGGTCCACCCTGGACCTGGGAACCAGCTATTAATGGCCTTGAAATCTGATCCTCCCTGAGGCCAAAGTCCTTGTTGGTTTGATGGGGAGAAAAAGGTCCGCGTCAGCATGTATTCTGGGTAACAATTCAGACTTTGAACTTGACACTGGATGAACTCCAACTTCTGTGCGCAGCACTGACCCACTGCTAGGAGCCCAAGGAAACCCTGGGCAGGTCTTTTGTAAGGGGGTCAAAGGGGAGCTCAGGTCTCCTGTCATCAGCAACTGTGGCCACACGGGGGCGCCACCACTCCGCCCTCTCCTATTCAGCGCAGGGAAGGGAGAGGATGGGCTGTGGTCTGAGTCAGACAGAGATGGCTGCCCTGGAGGCTGGTCAGCAATGGGGGATGCAGATGCTGTCTGAGCAGCTCTGGGGTCGAGCTCGGTGATGGGGCGGGGATTAGAGGGGAGGAGAGCCCTGGAGCCCTGCCTTGTGTCTGAGGTTTCCATCTTTTCTCTCCACAACCCGTCTCTCCAGCTCATTGATGAAAACACTCTGGAAAATTCAAAGTCGATAACTATTTCACTCCCTGTTCGTTTCTGGCAGATATTAATTTTTTTTTCATTTTAGTGTAGTTTGAGATTCACAAAAAAAGTAGCAAAGTTAGTAGAGAGTTCCTGTAAATCCCACGCTCAGTCTCTCTGTGATAATATCTTATATCACCATCATACATTTGTCACAGCTACTGAAGCAATATTGATACATTATTACTAAACTCCAGAATTTATTTGGACTTCATTAGTTTTTCCTTTTCCTGATCTACGCTCCTATCAAAGACACATTGTGTTAAGTCCCAATCATATCTCCTTCAGGCTCCTGTGGCTGTGACAGTCTCTCAGAGGCCCCTTGTGTTTGATGACCTTGATGTTTTTGAGTACTGCTCAGGGACATTGTAGAATGTCCCTCTATTCAAGTTGGTTGACTGGGGCAAAGTATTGTGGGGAAGAAGACCACAGAGATGAAGTGACATTTTCCACACAACAAGGGTGTATACTCTCCACTTGATTATCAGTAATAAGTTCACCTTATCACCCGGCTAAGGTACATTTCCCAGGTTTCTCCTTGTGAACTTTTATTCTTACTTCCCTACTTTCCATACTGTAGTCTTTAGCAGGAAGTCACTATGTGCAGCCCACACTTGAGGGGCGCTCTGCTGTAAACATTGATGTGCAGGGGTTTGTGCATATATAAGTTTTCAGATGAGCTGCATGAGGACTGGAGTGCTCGATAGACTGGATGGAAGGTCGATGTGTAGCTTTATAAGAAACTGCTGACCATCATTTCTAGTGGCTGTGCTCCTTCGTATTCCTGCCCCAGTGAGTGAGGGCTTCTGTCGCTCCACATCCGGGACAGCACTTGGTATCACCAATTCTTGGATTCTAGCTATTCTAATAGGTGTGATGATACATCATTTTTTTTTTCTTTTAAGGAAAGAACTTAGTACTTTTCTTTTTTTTTTTAATTTATTTATTTATTCTTGGCTGTGTTGGGTCTTCGTTTCTGTGTGAGGGCTTTCTCTAGTTGTGGCAAGCGGGGGCCACTCTTCATCGCGGTGCGCGGGCCTCTCACTATCGCGGCCTCTCTTGTTGCGGAGCACAGGCTCCAGACGCGCAGGCTCAGTAATCGTGGCTCACGGGCCCAGTTGCTCTGCGGCATGTGGGATCTTCCTAGGCCAGGGCTCGAACCCGTGTCCCCTGCATTAGCAGGCAGATTCTCAACCACTGCGCCACCAGGGAAGCCCCATCATTTTTTTATATTTACATTTCCTAATAATATATGATGTTGAGCATCTTTTCATATGCAGTTCCACTGATAGATCTTCTTGAA
Organism: Balaenoptera ricei; assembly: GCF_028023285.1. Taxonomy (NCBI): domain Eukaryota; kingdom Metazoa; phylum Chordata; class Mammalia; order Artiodactyla; family Balaenopteridae; genus Balaenoptera; species Balaenoptera ricei. The sequence goes on from NC_082649.1 coordinate 23,396,269, forward strand.
GAGGTGTCTGTCCAGACTTTCCTTCATTTTTAAATTGTTTTCATATTATTGAGTTTAAGCGTTCTATGTATATTCTAAAACAAGCCCTTCATCAGATATGTGAATTTGCAAATAATTTCTCCCAGTCTGTGGCCTGAGCTCTTCTACTGACATAACAGTATTCATTAATGCATAGATATATTGGGGGAGAAGAAAAATGAGAAATGGCCAACTGCAATGGTTTCCAAGTAGAGGACTTGGGCAAATGGGGGACGAGAGGGAGAACATGAATTATTTATTTTGTATACCCTTGAGTACCTTTTCAATTCCCTTCTGTGTAGGTAAATATGCTTTCAAAAATTACATTAAAATCCCTTGCACTTGTAAAACACCTGACAGATCCTCTTCAGATCATGCATTAGGACACACATTCTCTACTTTGGCACCCAAAGTCTTTTAACTGAGCTATTCTGCCACAGAAATTCCATTACTGGAAAAGATGGGCTGGATTGTAGGGAGAATTCTGCTCACTGAAAATAGCTGAAAATGCCATGTAAAATATAAAAACCATCTTAAAAGCATCAAAGAGGTGACAAGGTCCTAATAAGTGACCACACTGAAAAAAGCAGGGAAAAATCCTGCTTGGCCTCCAAAGAAAACACGGTCCTGAGAAAAGGAGAAAAGGCTGTGTGAGTTCACTGCCCAGAGCTCAGGCACGGAGCCCAGCACGTCCAGCTCTGTGCCCACAGCTCTTCACTTTTTCTGCCCACTTGCCTTCCTTTGAAAAATTTAAACAAAGCTTTTAAATTCTTATTATGATGTATATGTGTAACGTGTAATATAGGATATAATGTATGTTCACTGTAAAACAAGTAATAAACTGTTGAAAGTGATAAATGACAAAGTGAAAAGAATGTAATCCTCACATTTGGAGATATTTTGTTGCATTTTTCTTTAGTTTCTTATACATACTCCTGTTGTTGGCCAAGAGCTGGAAATTTCTCTAAGCTGATCAGCCCAGACCTCAGTGGCCCCCACCCTGCACTCTCCAGATGCCATTTCCCAGTCAGCTCACTCTCACACCCCTGAGAGGGCTATTTCTCATTTCCTCCTTTCCCCTCAGACCCCTCCACTCACCCCACACTCCCTGTTCTTAATGATGAGCTTTTTTTTTCACTCAGAAAAAAAAAAGGACTCAGGAGAGAATTACATCCTCCTCCTCCCCTATTCCCACATCTGCACCTGTATCCTCACCTTCCCACCAGTGATGATGGATGGTCCCCTCCTGTCTAAGGCTGCCCCTCAGCGTGGGTACAGGATCCAACTCCATCCTCCCCTGTGTCATCAGTTTCCCACTCTCTACTGCTCCTTCATCCCTGCCTACAAACATGCTGCAGTTATTCCCATTAAAATTAATCAAACAAAACTAAATAAATCAAAACAAAATTCTCCCATAAACATCCACCACTCTGTGTACAGTTTCCTTCCAACTACTGCTCCATTTCTATGACTCTTCTTAACAGAACAATTCCTAAGGCCAAAGGCAATTCTCTCATCTACTAGGTTGTCTTTTTATTTTTAGCTAATTGATATATGCACATAGTTTTAAAAAGTAAAATACTTCTACAAGACTTGATATCTAGACTGATGTCCCCAATCTTCCATGTCCCCCGTCTCCTGAATCTGAGAGAAGCTGTTTTAGTTCTTAAGCTGATTCTCTAATTGTTTCTTCTATGTCTCTAAAAAGCATGCCTTTAATACTCCTTTGTCTTTCAGTTTTATGTATCGTCTTTAGTTAATTGGTTTTTCTTTCACACACCCCTGTCTTCCCAAAATAGTTATAATTTATAATCATAAATCTATCAGTTTTGTAATTTTGATTAGCTTGGTGTGCAATATTTGCATTATTATGATGATGGAAATGCTAGTCACAAGTGAGCATTTAGTAGACTATGATTACTTTTCTTGAATGGATATTTAAGATTTTGCTGGAATAAATAATATCTTACTTTTGTTGTACTCATTTTTTTTTTTTAGTTTATTTGCCTGCTTTGGGTCTTCATTGCTGCATGCGGGCTTCCTCTATTGCAGCGAGTGGGGCTACTCTTTGTTGCGGTGTGGGCTTCTCTTGTTGTGGAGCATGGGCTCTAGGTGCGTGGGCTTCAGTAGTTGCAGCAGGCGGGCTCAGTAGTTGTGGCTCACGGGCTCTAGAGCGTAGGCTCAGTAGTTCTGGCGCACGGGCTTAGTTGCCAACCACAGCACGTGGGATCTTCCCAGGCCAGGGCTCGAACCCTTGTTCCCTGCACTGGCAGGCGGATTCTTAACAACTTCGCCACCAGGGAAGCCCCATATTGTACTCAGTTTAAATCATTCTAAAACTCTGTGCAGAATGTAAGTCTTTCTGAATACATTCAAGCACATCGGATAGTCCACCAACTTCACCTCTTTGCACACACTCTCCCACAGCCCTCAGAGCTGCCACACGGAGACTGGTTCCCTGCACACCTGGGGCAGGGCTGACGTCCCGGATCTCCTTCGCCTCATTCTGCGCAGCCCTCTGCCTCTATCTCCTACTGTATAATTTTACAAGGCTTCCCTGTTGCCTGGATCCCATGTTTCCCTGTTGTTGGTTTTCTCCATCATTTCCCCCGCACTTTGTCTAACAGTATCCTGAAGAAGGGAACATGGAAAGGAAAACATTGTAACTCTGAAATGTCTTAGGCTACCCTAGGACTTCCTCTCATCTTGACTCAACATAGAACTCTGTGTTGGCAATACTGATTTTTTTCCTTAGAATTCAGAAGGCATTGCTTCACTGTCTTCTAGCCTCCAGGCCCATGTTTTTTGCCTCTTGAAGTTTTCAAGGTCTCTTCTTTTCCATCCTTTCTGCAATTTCACTGTGATGTTTCTTAGTGTCGGTCTGTTTTCATCTACTGCAGTAAGAGTTTGCTTAGGTCACTCCAGATGTAAATTTTTGTCTGTAAACTCTGAGACGTTTTCTGGAAAATTTTTTTTTATTATTTCCTACTCTCCCTTATTTTTAATTTATTTTTTTTTTTTTAAACATTTAAGATGCAACTATTTTAAGTTTATTTATTTATTTATTTTTGGCTGTGTTGGGTCTTCGTTTCTGTGCGAGGGCTTTCTCCCGTTGCGGCGAGCGGGGGCCACTCTTCATCGCGGTGCGCGGGCCTCTCACTGTCGCGGCCTCTCTCGTTGCGGAGCACGGGCTCCAGACGCGCAGGCTCAGTAGCTGTGACTCACGGGCTTAGTTGCTCCGCGGCATGTGGGATCCTCCCAGACCAGGGCTCGAACCCGTGTGCACTGCATTAGCAGGCAGATTCTCAACCACTGCGCCACCAGGGAAGCCCCCTCTCCCTTATTTTTGAAACTTGTATTGCTTACTCGCTGGAATCTCTTGATTGATAGAGGAATATTCTTATAGGTCTTCTCTCCTCCTTGCCATTACTTTTCTATTCCTATTACTGTGAGTATGACTGTAATTTTTCAATTCATCTACTGAATTATACACTTCTATGACATTATTTTTAATTTCAAAGAGCCCTTTTTGGTTCTATGATTTTATATAATTGTATAGAATTCTGTTTTTGTTTTATATACCATATATCTTTTACATCTTTCAAATATTATTGATAATAGTGGCAGGGGAGCTGTCAGGTCTCTTGGTTATCTACTTTCATGATATCATGAACTTCTTCCTCACAGCACTTAGCTCAGTAGTGATTTACATTTATCCTTGTCATTTCTGTCCATCTCCCTCACCACAGTGCCTGTCGCACATCACCAAGGTCCTAACTGTTGTTCTTCATTTTTTTCTCCAGTGTCTCCAGATCCTGTTTCAAGGTGGCCTTGAAATATACACTCCTTAACCTCTCTGAGTCTCCCCTTCTGTGTCTCCTCTCTCTGAGTCTCTCTCTCTGTGTCTGTACAAAGGGATCACATGTCGGGTGCCTCATGGGTTTGCTTTTTTTTTAATTAATTAATTTATTTCTTTATTGGCTGTGCCAGGTCTTCATTGCGGCATGCGGGATCTAGTTCCCTGAATGGGGATCGAACCTGGGCCCCCTGCATTGGGAGCTCGGAGTCTTAGCCTCTGGACCACCAGGGAAGTCCCCTCGTGGGTTTGCTTTGAGGAATAAATTTGACCCACTATGTAAATCACATGGCATTATTGCTTTAATTCTTATTAAGTGTTCCCCTAGTCATAGTTACCATCATTACAATGACTATAGCATTTAGATTGTTTCCATTCTTTGCTTTTATAAACCACAATTCAAGAAACATCCTTGAATATATATTTTTGAGAACATGTGTGATTATCTTCGCAGGATAAATTTCTGAAAGAGAAATTTCTATGTCAAAATGTAAACATATTGAAGGCAACCCTCCTACACTGTTGGTGGGAATGTAAATCGGTACATCCACTAGGGAGAACAGTATGGAGGTTCATTAAAAAAGTAAACATAGAAGTACCATGTGACCCAGCAATCCCAATCCTGGGCCTAGATCTGGAGAAAACCATAGTGTTTGTTTTTTTTTTTTTTTTTATAAACATACCCCTTTTAAATTATTGATTGATTGATTGATTTTTTTTTTTTTTTTTTTTTTTTTTTTTGGCTGTGTTGGGTCTTCGTTTCTGTGCAAGGGCTTTCTCTAGTTGCGGCAAGCGGGGGCCACTCTTCATCGCGGTGCGCGGGCCTCTCACTATCGCAGTCTCTCCTGTTGCGGAGCACAGGCTCCAGACGCTCAGGCTCAGTAGTTGTGTCTCATGGGCCCAGTTGCTCCGCGGCATGTGTGATCTTCCCAGACCAGGGCTCGAACCCATGTCCCCTGCATTGGCAGGCAGATTCTCAACCACTGCGCCACCAGGGAAGCCCAAAAACCGTAGTTTTAAAAGACAAGTGCACCCCAACGATCATGGCAGCACTATGTACAATAGCCAAGACATGGAAGCAACCTAAGTGTATAAGGACAGATGAATGCATAATGAAGATAGGATACATATACACAGGGAATATTACTCAGCCATAAAAAGGATGAAATAATGCCATTTCCAGCCACAAGGAAGGAAGTGAAACAGGAAAAGACAAGTATCCTATGATATCACTTACAGGTGGAATCTAAAAATGGATACAAATGAACTTCTTTACAAAAGAGAAACAGCCTCACAGACTTAGAAAAGAAACTTATGGTTACCAAAAGGGAAAGGTGGTGGGCAGGGAAAAATGAGCAGGTTGAGATGAACATATACACACTACTATTTATAAAATAATCAACAAGGACCCACTGTATAGCACAAGGAACCCTACTCCACACTCTATAATAACCTATATGGGAAGAGAACCCAAAAAAGGACATATATACGTCTATGCATAAGTGAGTCAAGTTGCTGTACACCTAAAAAAACAAAACACCCTGCAACACTGTAAATTACCTATACACCAATACAAAATTTAAAAACTTTTTTAATGTAAATATACTGAAATTGGGACGTTTTGCATAGTGACCTTTAAAATTTTTGTACCAGTTTTCAATCCCATCAATCTTTTTTTTTAATAAATTTATTGATTTATTATTATTTTTTTATTTTTTGGTTGCGTTGGGTCTTCGCTGCTGCGCACAGACTTTCTCTAGTTTTGGCGAGCGGGGGCTATTCTTTGTTGCGGTGTGCGGGCTTCTCGTTGCAGTGGCTTCTCTTGTTGCAGAGCATGGGCTGTAGGTGCGCGGGCTTCAGTAGTTGTGGCTTGCGGGCTCTAGAGGACAGGCTCAGTAGTTGTGGCACACGGGCTTAGCTGCTCCGCGGCATGTGGGATCTTCCCGGACCAGGGCTCAAACCCGTGTCCCCTGCATTGGCAGGCGGATTCTTAACCACTGCTGCCACCAGGGAAGCCCCCCCATCAATCTTTATGACAGTATATTCTCCCTAAATTCCTGTCAATACTCTCCTCATACTGTTATCTTTGCCAAGATGATAGATTTTAATTTATTCCCATTTCTTATTCCACATTTGCATTTTTCTTTATATTTATTTGTTATATATTTGTTTGACATTTGCATTTCTTATTTTCCAAATTGTTTTCTAATACACTTTAATTATGTTTTGTTTGGGATTTAGTTACTTTAAAACACTGAATTCAGGAAGGACAAAGCAGCCTCCAACATCAGAAACTGCTCTGACATTTACCTTAGGCCTCAGCGTTGTCAGAAGCTGGGCTGGTGCACACCACGCAGCTGTGTTCTTCTCCTGTTGGACATACGTCACCTCACAGAACATCAACATCAGACAAGGACACCTGAGACCATGATACAGTGAGACAAAACAAGACCACAACATCATTTTGTCCAAGCACAGACCAAACAAGGCAGCACTGTGCACCTCACAATGTATCAAACCTCTCCCTGTGCTGATACCAGCAACCACGGCTTCTTTCCGATTACAGCTGCATCCTCACTCTAGTCTTCCCTCCTTACAGGGAAGATGCACTGAGATGCCCAGTCATAGAATTGCCCCCACTTCCTGACAACACCCAATCTAGAGTGAGCCCCTCCTCCATACACCCTCCTCAAAATCACCCAACCAGAGCCCACATCCTGTATATGTTCTATCTAACACCTCACACTAAGACACCATGGTCCCCGATGGTGTGTCATCTCCCTCCTCGCTGCATCCAGTAATAAATCCAACTTGTTTGGCCACAGATTTTCTCCTGGTGGTCTTTGGCTGAAAAACATTGCTACCTGTTTGTCAATTTTTTTGTCTTTGAGTTTGATAGGGGCATATGTTAGTATCTTTGTGAATGTCTGGTTGACATAGAGAAAATTTATGATTTTTTAGTGGTTTTTCATCTTTGGGCCATACAACTCTTCATTCCCCAAGTGTAAAAAATTCATGTATTTTTTTGTCTAGGAAAGAGGGGTCCAAGCGTGAAGGGAAACAGAATTGATTGAATTTGGGGGAACGAATAGCAGGAGCAGTCAGTAAAGAATTCTAAGGTGGTAGATTCTAAGGTTTACATCTCCTGCTTTATAATTTTACAAGTATGTACAGCTCCTACAAGGTATTTGATATATGTTGTGTTGAGTAAATACTTTCTCTTGGGCTAAGTGAAGACTTCAGTGTCTGCTTATGTTTACCAGGTTAATGAAAAGAACAACAAGAGCTCAAGGTAATAAAGACAAGAATTAGCTCCAGTGATGGGCAGTTTTGAACACATATGACCTTAAGGTGATAAACCATGGTGTCCTTAATGTCTGAACACTCTAGCTGTTAAAATACATGTTAATGAAACTTTCTGCGCATGCTGCATTTTAAGGATCTATCTAAGACCCACATAGACAAATCCATGGTTTCCATATGAAGGTTATTTTAATATGCATCAACCTATGAGTCACACAGTATCTTTTTGGGGGAAGAGACTGGAAATTAAGAACATTATGGTTATGCAATGCCCAATAGGCTAGCTACTAGCCACATATGGCTATTTAAACTAAATAACATTAAGGTGCTCAGCACAATAGCCACTTTTGAGGTGCTAAATAGCGACCTGTAGCTAGTGGCTACCTGATTTTGACAGTACAGATATAGAACAATTCCTTCACCACAGAACATTCTATTGGACAGGACTGCTCTTCATGCTTTCTGGGCCTCAAGTCAGATATACTGGACCCATGAAAGGGCCAATATTATTTCTCTTAGAGACGATGTCAGATTTCTGTCTGGGATATGAATACATACTTAGCTGGTGTGTAACAAAACCAAACTAGGTTATGAGTGGGTGTGGTGCCTTCAGGCACAAACTGTTTCCAGGTCCAAAGGGGAAACACCTGTCCCCCTACCTCCCTTCCCAGACTGAGGACACTCTCTGGCATCACTTTCTAGGGGGTGAGTTCTCTCCTAGAGGAGCCCAGGGGCCGGGCCTTCAGCTAAGTGTGGGGAGGCAGGGAGTCCAGCTCAGGGAGAGGGATTCTCCAAAACGAAGAGGAGGCAAAGGCAAGGGTCCGTTAGGAGATTTTCCCAGGTTTATTCGAACAGCAGTTCTCAGAGTGTGATCTGTGGAACCCTTGAAGTCACTGAGACCCTTTTATGAGATCCACGAGGTGAAACCTACTTTCATAGCATTACTAAGATATTATTTGACTTTCCACTATGTTGACATTTCCTTTGAGGTATAACTTAGCAGTGATGGAGACTACTGTAGCAAACGGCAATATAATTATTTTCACCACAAATTACTTGCAGAAAAAAAAAAGCAGGTTTGCTTTAAAATATTCTGGTTGATGCATTACAAATTTTTATCTTTCCTTAATAAGCCATAATGCAAAAGAAAATGAAAAAGAATGTATATACACATGTATAACTGAATCACTTTGCTGTACAGCAGAAATTAACACAACATTGTAAATCAACTGTACCTCATAAAAAAAAAACTTATAAAAATTCTTTTGTTTCCTAAATCATCCTTAAATCCACTTTTTTTTTGGCCACGCCCCACAGCATGTGGGATCTTAGTTCCCTGAACAGGGATTGAACCCTTGAACCCAGGCCATGGCAGTGACAGCTCTGAGTCCTAACCACTGGACTGCCAGGGAACTCCCTTAAGTCCACATTTTAAAACTATCTTCTAAGATGACATGGGAAGTACCCATCAAGCACTTCTGCTACATTCCAAAGTTCTATGTCCCAAGGAAAATCATTTGTGTGACCTGAACTACCCTCTTCTTCATGGAATACAATGTTTGCTTGAAAGAATGAATGACACTGGAAGATCTATATAACTTAGTGAAACAACGTATTACTTTTTTTAAAATCTTACGTTAGTACAAGAGACATTCAAGGTGCAAAATAGGGTTATGGATTTTAACGTAACAGAATAGGAAATAGTTAATAATATTGTTTCAATATTTTATATTGAAAATAACCTTTGAGAAACTACCACTTGTGTAGTTTTAGTTTTGTATCAAAGACTAACATCCATGACTGTCTGAAAAGGTTATTAAAAATACTACTCCTACATATGTGTGCGCCTTTTTATTTTCATAGACTTCAATCAAAACAACGGATTCGATGCAGAAGCAAACATGAACATCCAGGGGTCTTCTAATGAGACAGACAAGAAAGAGAGAGACTTGCAACAATATAAAAACCTGAAAAGCTCCACTTTTCCCACTACCGTGTTTATTTTGGGAAGTAGTTATTTTTCATATTAAATCATGGGTTATTAATACTATTCTAAATAAATTAATTTAAAAATTTTTAACTCTATTATTTCTACTTTGGAAAGTATCGATAGAAGTATCCACATAAACAAAATTATCTTTGGGGTCGTCACTAGTTTGTAAGACTGTATAAATATTCTGACCACAATGTTGTGAAAATCGCTGACTACACAGTCCCCGGCCCAGGACTCAGGGAGACAGTGTGACAAAGAGCTCTCTGAGCAGAAGGAGCAGGGCCAGGCACAGTCCCAGGTCCCGGGAGGGCCAGGTTCTCAGGCTCTCAGGGTGTCAGGCGGTCTCTGGGACGGGGACGCTCCGTGGTGGGGATTCCCCGTCCCCCCGAGTTTCACTTTCTCTCTCACAACCTGTGTCGGGCCCTCCTGCCTGGACACTCGTGACGCGGCCCCACTTCTCACTCCCATTGCGTGTCCGGTTTCTGGAGAAGCCAATCAGCGTCCCCGCGGCTCCCGGTTATAAAGTCTCCACCGAACCGCCGGGACTCAGCGTCTCCTCAGATCCCGAGAATGCTGGTCATGGCGCCGCGAACCCTCCTCCTGCTGCTCTCAGGCGCCCTGGCCCTGACCGAGACCTGGGCGGGTGAGTGCGGGGTCGGGAGGGAACGGCCTCTGCGGGGAGGAGCGAGGGGACCCCGGGGGTCGGGGGGGCAGGACTCCCAGGGAAGGAGCCGCGCCGCCGCCCCCGGCCCAGACCCGCCCCCTCACCCCGGTCCCCGCCTGTCCCTCCCTGGCTTCCCGCCCCCTCTTCTCTCCCCCCGAGGTGCCGGCCCTTCTCCGACCTCCACACCTTTTCCGTCTCACGAGCTCCTCGCCCCCTCCCCCCCCCCCGGCCCCGTCACCTCAGACCCGGGACCCGCGCCGGGAGGAGGGTCGGACCGGGTGTCACCCCTCCCCGCCCCCAGGCTCCCACTCCCTGAGGTATTTCTACACCGGGGTGTCCCGGCCCGGCCGCGGGGAGCCCTGCTTCATCGCCGTCGGCTACGTGGATGACACGCAGTTCGTGAGGTTCGACAACGACGCCCCGAATCCGAGGACGGAGCCGCGGGCGCCGTGGGTGGAGCAGGAGGGGCCGGAGTATTGGGATCGGGAGACGCGGAACTTCAAGGACGCCGCACAGACTTTCCGAGCGAACCTGCACACCGCGCTCGGCTACTACAACCAGAGCGAGGCCGGTGAGCGACGCGGGCCCGGGTCCGGGTCACGACCCCCATCCCCAGGGACGGGCCGGCGTCGCCCCGAGTCTCCGGGTCCGAGGGTCACCCCAACATTGCGGGACCCGCCCGGCCCCCCGACTTGGGAGGAAACGGCGGGACTTTACCCGGTTTCATTTTCAGTTTGGGTTTAATCGCTGCGGCTGGTCGGGGCGGGGTCAGGGTCTCACACCGTCCAGTGGATGTACGGCTGCGACGTGGGGCCGGACGGTCGCCTCCGCCGCGGGTACAGTCAGCACGCCTACGACGGCGCCGATTACATCGCCCTGAACGAGGACCTGCGCTCCTGGACCGCGGCCGACGCGGCGGCTCAGCTCACCAAGCGCAAGTGGGAGGCGGCCGGTGCTGCGGAGCGCGAAAGGAACTACCTGGAGGGCAGGTGTGTGGAGGGGCTCCTCAGATACCTGGAGACCGGGAAGGACACGCTGCAGCGCGCAGGTACGAGGGGCCGCGGGGCCTCCCTGGTCTCCCCTCGGGCTGGAGCTGGCTTCCCACAAGGGGAGGAAATGGGGTCCCTGTGGGAACAGCGCCCAACTTCTTGTCGGGAGAGGGAGGAATCCGCCCAGGTTTTCATATTCTGTACAAGACAATGATTCACCGGTGGCCTCACTTCTCTGAAAGACAGTTAAGGAATCCAGTCTCCTTGGGGAGGAAGCAGGAAACCATCCCTGAAATAACTGACCAGCGGCGCCCTTTGACCCCGACCTCCATCTTGTGAACCATGACTTTCTCTCTCAAGGCCCGTTCTCAGCCTGAGAACATCTTAGGAGGCCTGACTCCAGCTTTTCTGAATCATACAGCCTCCACCAAAGTCAGGACCATTGCTCTGTATTCTCCCCTTTACATGGAGCCTCCTACCTTGGCTTTCATCCTTATTCTAGAACTTTCCAAGGACTGGGAGATTTTCCCAGACCCCGGAGTCCAGGCTGGTGTCTGGTGTTTTTCCTGCTTCTTTTCAAACCTGTTGTGCTGTCCATTCTCAGGATGGTCACATGATGCTGCTTCAGTGGCCCATGAAGGTAACCCAAAGTGTGAATTTTCTGATTCTTCCTCTTCAGACCCTCCAAAGACACATGTGACCCATCACCCCATCTCTGACCGTGCGGTCACCCTGAGGTGCTGGGCCCTGGGCTTCTACCCTGAGGAGATCTCACTGACCTGGCAGCGTGATGGGGAGGATCAGACCCAGGACATGGAGCTTGTGGAGACCAGGCCTTCAGGGGACAGAACCTTCCAGAAGTGGGCGGCCCTGGTGGTGCCTTCTGGAGAGGAGCAGAGATACACGTGCCATGTGCAGCACGAGGGGCTTCAGGAGCCCCTCACCCTGAGATGGGGTAAGGAGGGACATGGTGGGGTGTAGCTTCTTCTCAGATAAAGCAGGAGCCCTTCTGGACACGTTCAGCAAGGTCGGGATTCAAGCCTGAGGTCAGGGCCCCTTCCCTTTCCTCCACAGAACCTCCTCAGCCCACCGTCCCCATCATGGGCCTCATCGTTGGCCTGGTTCTCTTGGTGGTCACTGGAGCCGTGGTGGCTGGAGCTGTGATCTGGAGGAAGAAGCACTCAGGTAGGGAAGGGAGGGAGGGATCTGAGTTTTCTTGTCTCACTGGGGAGTTTCAAGCCCAGGTAGAAGTTTGCCTGCATTTTTATTGGGCAGTACCACTCAGAAACATTGCTTGCCAGTCTGGAGACTGGCACTTACCCTTTTGTAAAGCACATGTGGAAATGAAAGATTTTTTCACCTTCATAATTCCAGTTGGGGACCAGATTACCAGCACTTGAAGGTCAGAGAGGGAAGGTCCCTGCTGAGGACAGACCCCCAGGAGAGCAGAAGTTGATCCAGTCCCCCCACATCTCCTTTCTTCGTGTTCCTGATCCTATCATGGGTTTTGGTCAACGGTTCTGGAAAGTTCTCTGTGGTCCAGGACTAGGGGGTTCCTCTAGGGTCTCATGACTCTGTCTTCTCCCTGGCCTCTCACGTGATGTTTTCTTCTTACAGGTGAAAAAGGAAGGAGCTACGCTCAGGCTGCAAGTGAGTGTGGAGGGGGTGTGACTCCTGAGACCCTTGTGAGGGCGCAGACAGGAGGCCATGGGGGGCTCACCCTCCTAAAGTTCCTTCTCTAGTTTCTCTCCTGTGGGTCCTGAGCACGTTCTGGTTTTGTTCTTCCCCAGGCAGTGACAGTGCCCAGGGCTCTGATGTGTCTCTCACGGATCCTAAAGGTGAGACCCTGGAGGGCCTAGATTGGGAGAGGTGTTGGGACCGAGGGGATGGCCCGGGTGGTGGGGATCTTTGAGTGGGACATCTGAGCATGTGGGGGGCTGTTGGGAAGGTCGGCACTTACATGACTGACCTGAATTTGTTCATGACTATTTTCTTTCACAGTGTGAGACAGCAGCCTCGTGGGGACTGAGTGATCCACGGTCCCACTTTGTGGCTTAAGATCCTGTGACTCCTCTTTTCTGCAGCTGCATCTGAATGTGTCTGTGTTCCTCGTAGCATAATGTGAGGAGTTGGGGAGACTGGCCCACCCCTGCCCACCACGACCTCTCCCCACACTGACCTGTGTTCTCTTCCCACCCTGACCTGTGTTCTCTTCCCTGATCCACTTGCCTGTTCCAGCAGAGGCAGGGCTGGGCCACCTCCATCCCTGTCTTAACTTCGTGTTGCACTGAGTAATAATGTCCTACTTGCCTGTTGGAAATAAAATCTATATATGAATTTTGTTTTTTCTAATTCTTGCCATGAGGGGTTGATGGGATAATAAAGGAAAGGATTCCTAAAGTTTGAGAGAGAAAATAAATGGAAGCACTGAGAACCTTCCAGATTCTGTGTGTTTGCTGTGCTGAGCCTGTCGCAGGTGGGACAGGAGGAGGCTGTGAGGAGCTGAGCGTGGACGCGGCCTGTGCCCACTCCGTGCTCACTGCATCATGGGCTTTGATGTGGTCACTGCTTTGCCAGGTCATCTTCTCTGTTCCTTTGTCCTCGTCACTTCAGTAGAACCTTGTCCCACCAGGACCTGTGATCTCAGAGGCTCAGAAATCACCTGGGCCTTGTGCTGTCTCCAGGACTGTGGGCAGCAAGGGCTTCCTGTAACCAGGTAGCCTTGGCTCAGGCTTTGGTCCCATCCTCGGACCCTGTCTTTATCGTGTGTGTTTATATTTTGCTTATTTAGTTGTTGTTGTTGGATTAATGACTTGTTTTTCATGTGCAGAGTTCTGGTCTCATTCTTCTCTGGGTGTCTCCATCTCTGACAGCAGCAGGAGTCATTTTGCCTGTCATTGTCCCCACAAGTCCAAGGGGGCCCTGCACACAGGATTCTCAGTAGTATCAAGAGAGCAATTTTCAGCCTCAACCAGCTCTTGCCCTCCTTCTAGAGATGTTTGCTGGATTCTTCTTTCCAACTTTTCCCCATCTTTTTAAAGGAACCAGATTCTGGAATTAGCAAAGAGAAGGGACCCACTAGTCTCTCATCTTGACTTAATTCTTGCTGGATTTCTCTCTTCTCTGCAGCCTGGCCCCTCTTCTGCCCTTAGGTAGATCTTCTAAGCCTAGTGCTGACTCCAATCCAAACTGGTGGATTTAGAAAGCAGAGCCTAACAGAGTCAGGGTACGTTGGAATATAGGACACACAAGTGCAGGATATTCTTTTCTGAAGCGAGAAGGAGCATGGTGTGTGGTGTGCAGACTGATTGGTGAGGGAGGGAGGGGAGATCAGCCCTTGTGAGAAAAGTACAGGCGGCATTGATGTCATTGCAAATGGATGTTGTGCTGTAGCTGCCACAAGACAGCATGTGGCCTGAGGTCACGTTAATAAAGACACTGTCTCTAGAATAGGGAGGTGCTCTACACTGATGATTCATTCAATTGATATTTTTGTGTGCCAGATACATGACACACTATTTTTGCATCTAGAAAACCTCAGGGAACTAACAACAGACAAAACTTGTCAGCCATGTGGAGTATATGTTCTAGGGGAAAGGGCAGAGTGTGCACTCTGAGACTAGTAAGTGAGGGAAGTGTTTACATTAAAAGTTGGTAAGTGCTTTGAGGAAGGTGACCCAGCGTGTAAGTGTGTGGGGACAGGGAAGGTGGCTGTTTTACTAGGGCGGTCAGTGTGGGCCTCATTGAGAAGGTGACCTTTGAGTAAAGATGCGAAGGACATGAAGGAATGTCCCCGAGGATGTCTGGGGCAAGTTCTCTCCAGGCAGGGGAGCCTCCAGTGCCAGTGTACTAGGGCAGGAGAGTGTCTGCGTGCTCAAGGAAGAGTGAGGAGGCCATTGTAGCTGGAGGAGAGAGGAACTGAGATGAGATGCAGTGTCCGGACAGATCATATAGACCTAGACAATATTAGAAGGGTTTTGATTTTGTCTGAGTAAGATGTGGAGTTTACAAGATGGTTTGAACAGAAGATTGACCTGGTGTGACTACTCTCTAGAAACATCTGGCTGCTGGGCAGAATCAGGAGGTGAAGGGCAAGAGATTCCATAGAGGAAACTGTAGGAAATGGTGCAGTGTCCAGGCTGGAGATGCTGGTGCTTGTCTGGGGTGTGAGCAGGGAAAGTAATAGTAACTGATTGGATTCTGGATATATTCTGAAAATGACGTTTTACAGCAATTCCTAATGGATTAAATTTGGGTTATAAGAAAGCAGAATGAAGGGAGACCCTAAATTTTGAGATTTGCAAGTAGACATGTGGGGCACCTTCCGCAGAAGTGGGGAGACTCTGGAAGCAGCACATTTGAGGAGGCGGCAGCATTGGCATTCGATTTAGGAAAGTAAGTGCAAACTGAGTCTGGGGTTCAGGTGAGATGACTTGGCTGGAGAAATAGTTGGAGGAGGTGACACCCTATAAATGAGGTTTAAAGCTTTGAGAACAGATGAGGTCACCAGGGGAGAATTGGCTACAGAAGAGGAAGGACAAGGACTGAACCCTGGACCCCCCAGCGCTATGCGATCTGATCAGACCACACACCCGAGCAGACCGCACGGTTCTGAACACCGAGTCTAGACGGCACAGAGACCAGGGGGTCCCGATCTTCCTTGTGCATCACCTGCACACCTCAGGTGGAAGGGAGCGTGAGAATCTGCATTTTTTTTTTTTTTTTTTTTTTTTTTTAAAGATTTATTTATTGATTGATTGATTTATTGCTATGTTGGGTCTTCGTTTCTGTGCAAGGGCTTTCTCCAGTTGTGGCACGCGGGGGCCACTCTTCATCGCGGTGCGCGGGCCTCTCACTGTCGCGGCCTCTCCCGTTGCGGAGCACAGGCTCCAGACGCACAGGCTCAGCAGTTGTGGCTCACGGGCCTAGCTGCTCCGCGGCATGTGGGATCTTCCCAGACCAGGGCTCGAACCCGTGTCCCCTGCATTAGCAGGCAGACTCTCAACCACTGCGCCACCAGGGAAGCCCCAGAATCTGCATTTTAAACAAGTTTGGTGCTGAGGTTGCTGGTCTTCAGATCACACAGTTAGTAGCAACAATGTAGACCAGGATTCCCACGTGGTTGTGCATCAGCCTCACCTGTAGGGCTTGTTCATAAGGGATTCCTGGACTCCATGCCCACATTCTGAGATGCTGGGTCGGGGAAGAGGCCTGAGTACTTTGCAACAATCCCTACAAGCAGTCCTGAGGCTCAGGCAGATTGGGATCCACAGAGGTCAGTGATCAGAGAGTAATCAGGGTGGGGAGGGGTTTTAAATCGGCACTGAAATGTTTTTCCCTGGGAAGAAAAAGTCAGGACATTTTCTGGGAGATACATGTTTTCTCTACCATGCAGTATAGCCAGGTGGAAAATTTAAGAAGCAGTTATCCACTCAGCATAAAGAAAAGCTCTTGAGTTGCTAAGAGGGTAGACCTAAATTTTCTCCACACACACGAAAAAGGTGATTATGTGGCATGATACAGTTGTAAGCTAATGCTACGGTGGTAATTATTTTGCAATATTAAGTGTATCAAGTCAACAAGTTGTACACCATAAACTTACTCAATATTGTAGATCAATCATATCTCAGTAAAGCAGCGGGGAAGAGTCTCTGAATCCCTGCTCTCTCAGAGTTTCGCTACATGGTATTCTCATGCAATTCTTTATGGGGAAAAAAGGGTTTCAAATTGTTCTAAATGGAACGAGAGAGAGAGAGAGAGAGAAAGAGAGATTGATTGTAGTTTTGTTTTATTTCAGGAAAAAGCCACAGAACAGCCCTGAGAGTACACAGCCAGGAACAGAATCCACAATCCCATCCAGGTCGGGTCCCACAGAGGAACCCCTGCGCCTGCAGGTGGGCACAGATGCCACTGTTCACGGCACTGTCAGCCCTGATGCTGGACAATGCACCCTGCGGCTAGGCCTGCTGTCTCTGCTGCTCCTGACAACTGGACGACACTACTGCCACCTCTGCCACATGTGCCAAAGCATTCAGCACAATTCCAGCCTCCCTGTGTCACCATGTCCTGAGTCAGAGTCCAGCATGGGGTCACCTGCCTGGTGGGGCCTCAGGCTGTTTCAACCTGCCAGAATGTTTGGAAGCAGGTTTTTCTCTCAAGGAGGGAGGTGGCCTCTACCTCCTACCAAGATCTTCAAGTTTGAAATTCCCCTAACTTGGGAAGAGGGTACAGATTCTAGGGGTGGAGGTTGAAGGTGAGGAAGGGAAAAAGAATGACAAATTTCAATTTTTGCAGCCGTGACCTAGACGAGAACTTGACCTGGTACATTGTAAGCAGTCAGGTTGGATGGATGAATAAGTAATAAATGACATCTTTCAACTTCTTCTGTGATGTTCTGTTATGGGGTCCAGCTTCTGTGTACTCCAGTTTATACTCAGATAAGCAGAGTGCATTTTTCAATAATGAAATGATTACTCAGAATGTCCTCTCCCTACCTTTGTCTCTTTCTAAGCTTAAAAAAACAAGATCTGTAAGTCTTCATGGGATCCATACATAAACACTGACATTTTATACTAAGTTTCCTATTTCTTTGTACATGCACATCTTTCTGGGGAAAGTATCCATATCACTTATCAGTTTACATGTGATCCCCACCAAAAAGTATCAATACTAGTTTAGACAGCAAGTTACTCAATCTCTGGTCCATGAGGAACTAATGATCCAACTGTCTTAGCAGATCCAATGACAGGATATAAATGCTCATCTTTTTCTTGGCAATTACCAGTCTGGGTCAAGATAAAGGTAGAAGTTTACTTGCTTACACTCACTTTCAATGTCTGTATGTTTCTTATTGTGAGCTCAGAGCAAACATTTCACAAACCAGCACTGGCTCACAGAAGAGATAAAGTATCATTGGTTTAGGTGGACTTGTATTCTAGCACCTACCATGGTGCCAGATAAATAGCAGGAGTGAAAAAACAGGTCATGGAGACTCCATTCCCAGTAACGTGATAGAACTTGTTTTAAGGCTGCCTCTTCCAGTGAAAACAAATAAAAATAATATATAAAGTATAAGAAGCTTCCATAAGTACAGTATCAAGAGAATAATTGTTTAGGCCAAAATATAAATGGGGGTAATGACCCAGAGGGAAAAATTGTTTTTATCCTTAGGGCATTAGCCAAATCTGGAAACATCTTACCTTTGGTTTTCTCAAGCTTATGAGCTGTAATTGGAAATGTCACCCAGAGAACTCATATTGTTTTTTTTTAATCCTGTGAAGTAAAAGCTTTTAGTAAGAAAGGCTTCGTGGAAGCCCCTGAAAAAGCCGCCCAAGCTCAGCCACGACAGAACATTAAAAACAATATTGTGTCTTGGGATAATGAAAGAAGTTAACGTCATCCTCAAAGACTTAAAGGTTGCAGGGGTGGTGGTCACATCACATACCAGTTAACTCACCACTGTGGTTCTTGCGGAAACTGGAAGGATCGTTGTCAATGATAGTGAGACAACGCTAACTCTCAGCGCTGCTACCCTTCTTTTCATTTCCTACCTTTATGTTTCTACCTACAAAGTTCTCTCTTTTAAAAATCCCAAATTACCTGGAAGATCGGGCCAGTTTTTCAGGAATATAATTTTGATCTGGATTCCTGTGAAGTGAGCCCCAAAACCTTTGACTTGAACTCTATTTATTCTGGTCTCTGCATTGCTAGCCTCAGCCGTGTGACAGGCCATGTAGTCAGATGGTCCCAAAGTCACCCTGTGGTTGGCAGACTCTAAGTTGGTCCCCGATGCTCCCTCCTCTGGTATCTATGCCCCTGTCTAATACCTTTGGAACATAAGCTGGACCTAGTGACTCACTGGTAACAAATAGAATAGGGGAAGTGATGAATGTATATTTGGGGATCACCAGGGGAAAAGATATGAGGGACCCGGGGTCAGCTGTCTCAGGGCTGGCTGTCCAGGCCTGGCTGGGGAAGCAGAGATTCCCGATGGAACCCAATGACAATTGATGCTGCATTCTTTCCCTACCTGAGGAGTTTCTCCTCCAAATCTCAGCCTCCACAGTCACTGCCATCAGACAGGAGGAGGAGGAGGAAGAGACCACCAGCAGTGATTCTCATCCTGGCTGGAATGTCAAGAGAACTGTCTGTGAAAAGGACAAGAAGGGAAGTGAAGAAACGAAGGCTCCCAAATCTAACACCTGGTGACCCAAATGCTCCCCTATCAGACCCCATGGCTAGAGAGATGAGGAGAGTAACAGTCTCCAGTCTCCCTGTGCTGTGCCCCCAACCCTGGCCCAGCTCTCCCTTTCTCCATTTACAGTAATGTTCCAGGAGCCCAAGTGGTGATGGTTTAAATATATCTCTGCTCGTCTTAGAACAGGCAGCCCCACACTCCTGGGAAGTCCTGTTCTGCCGATATGTATTCAGTACGTGCAGCAGAACCCCAATAACAGTGGTCTCACCGGATGGAAGCCTGTGTGTGTCTCCCATGACGGTGAGGCAGGCAGTTCCAGGGCTGCTAGGGTGGCTCTGCACCGCGAGGATGTCCAGGCGTCCAGGTCTCCTTGACCTTCCTTCTCTGCTGTCCCTGGGATGTTGCCATTGTTGGCATGACCCAAGGTACCTAAGACCATGTTCATGGTCCAGGAGCAACCAGGGAAAGCAGGGAAGGAAGAAAGGTTTCTTCCCTTTAAGATCAAAATTTTAAAGTTCACATCTGCTTCATCATATTGGCCAGAACTTAATCAAAAGGATACAAGTAGTGGAGATTGAATGTTGTTTTTTTTTTTTTACTTTAATTTCTTTCTTTCTTTCTTTCTTTGTTTTGGCTGCATTGAGTCTTTGTTGCTGGGCTTTCTCTAGTTCCGCTTAGTTGCAGTGCGGGGGCTTCTCATTGCGGTGGCTTCTCTTGATGCGAGCACGCGCTCTAGGCGCGCAGGCTTCAGTAGTTGTGGGGCACGGGCTTCAGTAGTTGTGGCGCACGGCCTTATTTGCTCCACGGCATGTGGGATCTTCGCGGACCAGGGATCGAACCCGTGTCCCCTGCATTGGCAGGTGGATTCTTAACCACTGCGCGACCAGGGAAGTCCCGAATGTATTTTTAATCTGGGTGACTTTGTCCAGAAAAAAACTCTATTACTATGGAAGAGAGATGATTTTTGCTACACTTAAATTTTTTTAAATCAGCAGTGGAGAATTGTTATTATCAATACCTTAAGCTGAGCCAGATTTGTATTTTAAAAATAGAATAATCTTAGAATATATTGCTAATTGATAACAAAATTGCAGATAGAATATGTGATAAATACCACCTGATAAAATGAAATCGCTCTCTATTACACTGTCGAAACTGGTAACAGTTACTGTGTCCAGGGAGGGAATTTGGAAGGGTTTTGGATGGGATGGAGGAGAAAATATACTTTTCACTGTATATCCTTTATGTCATATGAATTTTTTAAACTTTATGCATGTATTAGTAAGTTGAAATAAATGTTGAATGACCAAAGAAAACCCCACACTCATTTAGTAATCATTTATTAGGCGGTTACTAGATGTCAGGCTCCGCGCTGGGCCTCAGTGAGTGACACATCAAGGAACTCACGATGGAGTGAAATGACCTGGTAAATGCAACATAGTCTATAATTAGTTGTCTGGGAAACAGCTTCCAGGAGGGAGGAAGCTGATTGAGAGCATACTGTGTGCCGGGTGTGGTGCCCCCTGCCGGGGACATAAAGAAAGCTAAGGTCTATGGCTTGGTGACCTAAATGTCTCACCCCGATGAGGGTCTGTGCCAGTCCATGACATCCCAGGAGCCCCACTCTTATCCTGTCCCTGTGTGGGATGTGAACTGAGGATTGGAGAGATGACCTTGGCCCATTTGGTCCAAAAATTAGTAGAAAGGGTTAGTTAGAAAACACAACTTCCTAATGAAGCTGAGTAATCAACACGAGAGAAAATCACTAAGAAATAATCTGGATGAAGGGGAAGAAACCAACAAGCTAGAATCACAAGGAGTGACTCTGGGATCCTGTAGGAAAGTAAGATGGGAGGAAAAGTGGGAGCCCAGGGTTTGCTGGCAGGATGACACAGGGAAGAAAAATGTGGGTGACTTTAGTGACGGCACTTTCCTAGAGGTGTAGGAGGTTTGAAAAGTAAGGGGGCAAATATTCAGAGGGGACCCTCTCAGATTCCCACAGACCTGGAGAGAAACCTTTCCGATGAAAACATTGATTCTTGTACCCAGGTCGGTGCCGTGATAAACACAAGTCAGTTCTGCAGATCATCCTGCCTGAGGCAGACCCACAGTGACAATGACTGTTCAGTGACTGTGCAATCCGTGGCAGAGTCCTCACTACCTCGTGCTCCTGCTTCTCTGACCTGGAATGTCCCAGTGCAGACAGACTCTGAGATGCTACCCAAGGATCCCTGCCTCCTGGGGTTCACATCTTGTGGCTCTCCACCCCTGAGTGTGGGTGGGACCTGGGACTTGCTTCTGACCAATAGAATATGACAACGGGGATGTCACTCCTGAGATTAGATCATAGAAGAGCAAGACCCCATCTTGCTGGCTGACTTTCTACTGTCTTCACTGCTTGCAAGCACTGAGGAAGGAAGCAGCTGCATTGGAAAGTCCTACATGGCAAGAAATTAAGGTCAGCCTCCTGTCAACATCCAGCAGAAGTCTGAGGCTGCCAGTGTAACAGCGCACAAGAAACTACTCAGTCTTCTTCCCTAAGGCAACCCTTTCCTTTTCTTGGTGACAGACGTTCTGCTTTCTCTTTACCAGCATAATGTCAGCTTCTCTGTCTGTCCTAGTTGCTGTCCTCTCACTTCATCCAGGAGGCCCCAGAAGGGAGCAGCAGGCAGGATGGGAGGAAGTGCTGGTGAGCAGGGGTGTGGCCAGACCCCTCCTCATGTGTCACCTTGGACAGCAGATGTTCCCAGGAAGTCAGCTGGAAGAAGAGCAGTCAGGGCAGCAGGGATGGGAAGGAGATGCGTGAACACCCCTGTGACTCTCAGGCCCACGAGGGGCCGTGGTTTCAGGCTGTGAAATAACACAGTGATGAGTAAACTCTGCACGGCCCCTGCTAGTCTTCACCCTTCAGCATCTGGAAAGCCCAGCTCACACCCAGATGCAAACACCACTGCGGCCCTACAGCCCAGATGTGACCCTCACTTCCCCCCACCTCCGGCAAACACACTCCGGCAGCCAACGTAGAACCAACTCTCCTGTCACTTCAGACCCCATGGACACACCTATAGGGAGTGTGAGAAACGCAATAGACTCCCAGCCAGTCTCAGAGCCCAGAGGGGACAGGGAAGCTGTCAGAGCCCCCAGAGGAGGTGACCCTTAGTGAGGCTGGTGAACAGTGTATGCGAGTCAACACAGCAGAGTGAGTACAGACCTGGGCGCAGCAGTCAGACCGCTGCCTTAGAGTCATGGCTCAGCCAGCTGAGGGCCAGCCAAGCTCTCAGAGGCCTCAGTTTCCTTGTCTGTAAACTGGGGTTAATTGCTGTCCCTATCTCAGAGGACTCTTATGAGATTTAAATAATTTGATTCATGTAAGTCCCTTAAAATGGTATCTGACACATTTACTAAGGCAAAATCCTGAGAAGGAAGAGAGTCCACGCATGCAGCTCCTGTTTCTTTCTTCCAAGAGGATGAGGACCACTTCTCCCCAACACTCATCACCTCAGCCTCTTCTTACTCATGTGCAGATGGAGAGCTGTCCTGTCTCTTATATCCCCTGAGGTGGGAGGGGCACCTGGAGAAGGCCAGGGTGGGGGCCAGGATGAGGACGCATCAGAGCAATGCACACCCGCACACCACAAAAACACACATACACATACAAAGGCCCACACATGCTTGTGTACACTCACCCACACACATATACACAAACATCCACACACATTTCTATACGCATGTGAACACACAGAGACAGACACACATGCAGGTTACACTCTCCCTTCAGATTTGCCAGTTCATTGTAGGACTGGGCTTAATACTACCTCATCTTTGTAAAAAAATTTAGGATCCTGCAGGAGACGGACCTGAGAATTTTTGTCCCACTAGAAAGAGACCCATTCCCCAGGCAATCTGGTACTTTCTGGGCCTCATGTGGCCCTGCTCCTGGAACCCTCATAGAGGAGAAGGGGAGCTGAACTTAGATCAAGGTCCTGGAGTCCAAAGTCAGCCACGTACACTGGCCTGACCTGGAAGTGGGGCTCAGGGGATCCAGCAGGTCCCCAGCCTCCCAGCTCACCTGCACTTTCTCAGCTGGCCTCCCACCAGCCAGGGTCCCTCCAGGCTTTGCTGCACAACAGGATGCCTGCACATTGGCTCCAGAAGTCACGAGGACAGGAGTTGCAATTCAACCCCTGAGGTGAGAGACACTTGGGTCAGAACAATGAAACCCAGAATCCCTTCCTAACCTGAGTTCTTGGTGTTCTAGAGCACAGTTCTTGCAGGCAAAGTTCCAGCAATCTGAACTCCTGCAAACACAACCCCACTGACAGCAGCTGCAAGGAGAAGCTGGCCAGCAAGTGCTCCCTTGATGGGGATGCTGGGCTGGGAAGGCGGCTTTGAGGAGGAAAGGAGAGTGAGGGGCCCTGACCTCACATCTGAGCCCTGACCCTGCTGAAAGTCCCCAGAAGGGCTCCTACTTCCCTGAGAAGAAGGTTCCGCCTCAGATCCCTCCACACCGGACCTCAGGAAGAGGGGTTCAGGCAGCCCCTGGTGCTGCACGTGGCACGTGTGTCTCTGCTCGTCTCCAGAAGGCAACACCAGCGCCGCCCACTTCTGGAACGTTCTGTCCTCTGAAGGCCTGGTCTCAACAAGCTCCATGGCCTGGGTCTGGTCCTCCTCACCACGCTGCCAGGTCAGGGTGACCTCTGAGGGTAGAAGCCCAGGGCCCAGGATCTCAGGGTGACCCCTCCGTCAGGGCTGGGATGCTGTGTCACCTGTGCTCTGGAGGCTCTGCGGGAGACAAAGCAGGGAGGGCTCAGGCAGGGCCTTGCTGAGTGCCATCGACTCCAAAGATCAAGACACCGTAGCTCCTGATGGTTTGGCTGCCAACCAGCACAAGGCAGGGACCGTCCTCTAGGGGGAGGGTGAAGGGAACAAGCACTAGACAAGCCAGGTCCAGGACGAGGAGGTGAGAACTCTGTCCAACATTCTCCTCCAGGATAAGATCCTCTTCAAGGACTCTCCTCTCTCTTTTTTTTTTTTTTTTCCTGTTAGTGGTGTGCAGGGTTTTTTCTAATAGTTTTATGTTTCATCGTTTTAAAATCTTGTGACCAGACAAGTTTGTTGCCATTTCTACCATTTTGGACTTTATTGAGGCTTTGTGTATTGTACATTGTAAACTTTTGGACAGTTCCAAACATTTGCAAAGAAGGTACATTCTCTGTGTTCTTGGAATAGGATTTGCTCTATCTCCGTGAAGTTTTCCTTAGTAGTTTTGTTATTTAGGTATTTTGTATTGACACTTATTTTTTGACTTCTTGATATGTTATGGACTAGAAGCAATCACTCAAAGATTCCTATTAGCAATGAGTTTTTGCCTATTTTACTTGTATTCTTATAGTTTTTGCTTTTTATATTTGATACTTTTTTTCTGTATGACCTTTAAGGAGAGTTGTATCTTAATTGTGGATTATAATTTTCTTAGTAACATAAAACACCCTCTGTTGTCTTACTTAATAATTTTTTGCTTTGAATCCAATCCTGTTTGATAATAAGATCAAGACTTCAGATTTCTTTCATTTTGTCTTTAGCTTATATATCTCTGCCCAGCACTTCCTTCATTTTAAATTTAAAGCCTTTAAAAATGTATATTTAAAGCTTAATTTTAATTTGTCTAGTTTATATCCTCAGGTAATTTCCTTAGAGGTTGTAGTATTACTGGCATGTTTCAAAGACTTTCAAAGGCAGAAAATGGCTTTCTCTCTTTTTTAACATTGTCTATAAATAATATATTGGTGGGTAGAGAATCCTTGGATCATGGCCCTTTCTTCAGAAGTCTATATATCTACTCTTTGACTCTGATGTTGAAACCGACCACTTGGAAAAGCGGCTTTTACTCTCTGCCCCTTTGGTCCATTGCTGGTGTTTGTGCACATGCACGTGCTGATGATGGGAAATCATGCCTTTCTCTCAGGAGTTCTAACTGTGACTTCATTTTCTGTAGATACCCCAGGAAGAAGTTCTGGATTGAAAAGCCTATCAGTCCTCCAATCAAAAAGCAGACACAAGAATTCTCAGATAAACTTCTTTCTTTAGAGAAAGGACTCAAAGAATTCCATGGTAAAGGAAGGGGTTCTGAGCCTAGAAACCCTTCTTTCTTTCTCTATAATGTTTCCTTAGGTTTTGATTGTGGCCGTGGCTTCTCAGAGTTCCTTGCTCTTGTGCACGTCACTCACACCACGCAGGGACATTGCGGAGGGAATCTAAGCAAGTCCAAACCAGAGAGCATTCCACATGATAGTCTAAGAATGTTACCTGGACTAAAGCAGAATCATAGTCAATAGGTCTCAGAGTCGGTAAAAAGATATTTCACATTTAACAGTGAGGCAAAAGAAAATTGGGAGGCTATGGAAAACAGTGTGGCATTTCCTCAAACAATTAAAAACATAATTACCATATGATCCAGCATTCCCACTTTCCAAAGAATTAAAAGCAGGATCTCAAAGAGATATTTGCACACTCATGTTCATAGCAGCATTATTCGCCATAGCCAGGAGGTAGAAGCAACCCAAATCCATCCATCAGTGGATGAATGGATAAACAAAATGTGGCATATGCAGACAATGGAATATTATCCAGCCTAAAAAAGGAAGGAAATTTTGACACATGCTACAACATGGATGAACCTTGAGGACATTATGCTAAGTGAAATGAGCCAGTCACGAAGGGACAAGTACTGTATGATTCCATTTATGGGAGGTCTCTGAAGCAGTCAAATGCACAGGAACAGAAAGTAGATTAGTGGTTGGGAGGAGGGGGAAATGCGGAGCTGTTGTTCAATGGGTAGAGAGTTTCAGCTTTGAAGAATGGAAGAGTTCTGGAAATTGGTTGCACAGCAAGTTAAATACACTTAACATTAATGAAGTATACACTTAAAAATGGTAAATATGGTAAATGTTATGTGTTTTTACCACAATTAAAAATTTTTTTAATTTAAAGAATACTGGGAGAATGAATCTAAAAGAGGTATCTTTGAGAGTGGAGAGAAATAGTGTGGTCTAGGACTAGAAGTTTAGGACTTAGTTTAACAACAGGGAATATGTCCACAGGTACTCTTTAATGAAGCACCAGCTGGGTTCAGCAGATGTTGGCCGGGATACTTCCATGAACCACTTTACACTGGACAGCTCTGGGTGTTTCCTGAATTGATTTCTCTATTTCACTTGTGTTTTCATGGTGCTTTGTCACCTTCGAAAGTTATATTAGCCAACAGTAAGAGAATTTGACCTAGAAGATGTGGTATCAGAATCGCTTACTGTCCTTTGGTACTTTTATTCTAGGAAAATTGATGAGGGATCTGGAATATAAAACAAGTGAGCATCTGGAGGCGATAGTGGCTGAAGTTTGCTAATTGCAGCTTTCCTGTGAAGCTCCATTACTTATGGGTCAGCTCTTTCGATTTAAAGAGGAAGGTCTTCGTGTGACTAATGTATCCAAATTCTTTATCCTGAGATTTCAGATTTCAAAACCACAAACCTTTCCCCAGATTTGTGCAGCTGCACTGATCCCAGTCCTTACCGTTTTTCCCTCTCAAGTCTCATCACACTGCCTGTGCCCTTGAAATTTCTGTGTTCTCTTCATTTTCCAGATATGGTTGCTAATAGTATGAGCACAAGGTCAAAAGCAGTTTCTGGCCTGGCCCCCTGAGGAGTCTCCCCCCATTGTCATAAAGGTCCCAGGAGCTATGGGATAAATCTCATTTGCTGTCTTTTGTGATGCCACACCTTTATCTCCTCGCCCCCACAGGGAGGATCATCCTGAATTCCCAGACAGCCAGCGGCTACCTCTCAGTGTTTCCAAATGGGAAGAGCATGATATTCCCTGGCTTGTGGATGAACACATAGCAGCATGGTCAGCGATTTGATCCGGAGCCTGGCGTGCTGGGCAGTAAGGGCTTCACGTGGGGCAAAGTGTATTGGGAAGTGACAGTGGACAGGATCTGGTGGGGAGCAGAGGAGGAAGAAGAAGCAGTGAAATACAGGGGTGGAAGCAGAGGTGTGTTTGGCAGTAGCTATCTTGGTGGATTTCTAGGCATCCCTGATGGGTCTAGTTCTCCTGGATATAGACGTGAGAAGGAGGAGTCGGAGGGGAATGGTCGCAGGAAAATGGAATGTGGCCAGAATTCTGCCCGGTGAGGGTGGCAAGAGAGTCAGTGGTGAGAAGAGGGTTTCTCAGCTTCACCCCTGAGGAGGGGTTCTGGACTCTGCACCTGTCTTCAGCTGGGGTCTCTATATGCACCGGCCCTGAGCCTTGCCAGATCCTGTCCTACTGTCCAAGGCTGACTGGAGCTGCTCTGGATTATGATGGTGGGAAGGTAACCTTTACCAATGCCAGAACTCAAGAGTTTCTCTATGGACTCTCATCTTCCTTCACTGGGAGAATTTTCCCTTTCCTGTGGCTTGACTGCATGAGATCCAGGCTTACGCTGAGACCCTGAGAGGAGACCTCCTGGGCACGACCCTCGGTGTTTTCATTGATCCTCTGCTCCTTTACATCATTCCCAGCTCTCTGCCTCAGCTAGGTGGTCCTGCGGGGTTTCTGAATGCACTTAGGTGACTGGAGCCTTATGGTAGTCAGGAGTCTCTTGTCCTCACTGCTTTGTCTCTAAAATGGGAGTCGTAACGCTTGGTCTGCTTTCTCTACAAGGGAAGGGTTGAAATGTCTTTAAAGTACTTATTAAAATGCGTATTAATTATTAATTTTTCTCTTCTGTTGCCTTTGATTTGGTTCTTCACCTGCCACTGAGTCAAAGGTATGAGAACGAGTGACTATATCATAGGACTGCAGCCCCTGCCACGAATAGGAATTGATTACAACATCCATATCCATTTCTAGGGCACCTTTTCTGTCACATAATTTCTCCTGTCATCCTTCTAAGCAGCTGAGCAAACAGTAAATGTTTTGCCACTCATACCTGCTTACCATTGATACATTATGAGACTTGAGCTATCTGGAGTGGGAATTGGTTTATTTCTTTCTGAGGTGTTCTGATAATTTTTGCAATAAGAAGGGGGGAGTGGAAGCCATGTGAGGTTCAGGTGTATATGAGTTTTTGGAAGTCACTTGGTCCTGAAGTTCAGTCTTATATCAGCTGTGTTTTGAGATGGTAGAAATAGATACTTAGCTTAATATTAAATTAGTCGTCTTAACTATAAGCAGCAGAAAACAAATTTGGCTAATTTTAGAAAAAGGGAAATTTATTATATGTTACTGTGGCTTTTAGAGTGTAAAGAGAGAGGGATATGTGTGCCTACCTGCTTGCAAATTCTGCCCCAAGAGAGCTGGGAGTCAGTGCGGGAGCTGCAGTGAGAGGGAGGAGCAGGTGGGGGAGTCATCAGTGGTTGAGAGGATTGTTGGGATTGTCAGTACGTAAACAGAACATATGATGCATGAGGACAAGCTAGTGGAGAGTGGGTGTGATCTGGTGGGGAGCAGAGGAGGAAGAAGTAGTGAATACAGACAGGGGTGGAGCCAGAGGTGCATTTGGCAGTAGCTATGTTGATGGATTCATAGACCCAACTGATGGGTATAGTTCTCCTGGACATAGAGATGAGAATGAAGAGTTGAGGAGGGAATGGTCTCTGGAAATTAGTGGATAGAACAGGCCATAGTTCTTCATGTAACTAACTCTTAAATCAAAATCTGGCATAAGTGCACCAGATTGCCAGAGAATAGGATGCCTGCCTGTGCCCCAGCAACATTAAATGTTAGGAAAGCATGCTTTTGGCTTGTGTAATAAGAGGTGGTCTCATCAAGACTCACGTAGTTTAGCATTCTCAAGACATGGGAGCAGATGCTAGCTGCCTAAGAAGAACGTCCCTTATTTAAACTGCTGGGTTCAAGAGATGTGGGTATACTTGCTCTGATAGCTCAGTTGTATAAGAATGTTTTGTCAAAAAAATATGACCAAACAACACAAGATTCCTATACCGTATTACTGTATCTATCAATACAAGCAAGTACAAGTCGATTGCTGATGTTGTATGTTCAGATCCTCATTATAGCAGGGACAAAGCAACGTGCAACCAGATTTTTTCTATATGGTGAGTGGCCAAAGGTTTTAACTATTATATTCAATTACAGCGCAGTCCATGTTTCACTTACTGGACTGAAGGGAACAGATTTTATGGGTTAAGGATGTAGATAGAGGATGTTGCAGTGATTTTGGTTAGAAGTAAATAGGAGATGAAATGTGAGTAATTACTAGAGAACAGGGTCAGAATTTAGCAAGACAATGTTGAAACTGTTCCTCTTTAGAATGTTTCTTAAGTCAAAGATTAATGTTAATAAGATACTTATTAGACAGATAAATAGAAAAAAAATCAGGGGGCTTCCCTGGTGGCGCAGTGGTTGAGAATCTGCCTGCCAATGCAGGGGAAACGGGTTCGAGCCCTGGACTGGGAAGATCCCACATGCCGTGGAGCAACTAGGCCCGTGAGCCACAACTACTGAGCCTGCGCGTCTGGAGCCTGTGCTCCACAACAAGAGAGGCCGCGATAGTGAGAGGCCCGCGCACCGCGATGAAGAGTGGCCCCCGGTCGCCGCAACTAGAGAGAGCCCTCGCACAGAAACGAAGACCCAACGCAGCCAAAAATAAATATAAATAAATAAATAAATTTGAAAAAGAAAAAGAAAAATGCTAAAAAAAAAAAAGAAAGAAATAAGTGATAAGCTGGACTGCATTGAAATTAAAAACATCTGCTCACAGAAAGGCAACGTGAAGAGAATGAGAAGACAAGACACAGACTGGGAGAAAAATTTGCAAAAGACGCAACTGATAAAGAACTGTTATTCAAGATAGGCAAAGAACTCTTACAGCTCAACAATAAGAAAACAGTCTCATTTAAAAATGGCCCAAAGGGACTTCCTTGGTGGCGCAGTGGTTAAGAATCCGCCTGCCAATGCAGGGAACACGGGTTCACTCCCTGGGCCAAGAAGATCCCACATGCCGTGGAGCAGCTAAGCCCGTGCACCACAACTACTGAGCCTGCACTCTAGAGCCCGTGAGCCACAACTACTGAGCCCACGTGCTGCAACTACTGAAGCCTGCGCGCCTAGAGCCCATGCTCCACAACAAGAGAAGCCACCGCAATGAGAAGCCCACGCACTGCAACGAAGAGTAGCCCCCGCTCGCCACAACTAGAGAAAAGCTTGCGCGCAGCAACGAAGACCCAAATGCAGCCAAAAAAAAAAAAGAGGACCAAAGACCTTAATAGACACCTTACCAAAGAAGATATACAGATGGCAAATAAGCATATGAAAAGATGTTCCCATTATATGTCATCATGGAAATGCATATTAAAACAATGAGTACTACTACACACCTATTGGAATGGCCAAAATCCAGAACACTAAGAAGACCAAATGCTGGAGAGGATGTGGAATAACAAGAACTCTCATTCATTGCTGGTGGGAAGGCAAAATGGTAACGCTACTTTGGAAGACGGTGCGGCAGTTTTTTACAAAACTAAAAATACTCTTACCAGACAATCCAGCAGACAATCCAGCGGCTGTGTTCCTCAGTATTTACCTAAAGGAGTTAAAAACATGTCTACACAAAAATCTGCATATGAATGTTTATAGCAGTTTTAGTCATAATTGCCAAAACTTGGAAGCAACTCAGACGTCCATCAGTACGTGAAGGGATAAATAAACTGTGGTACATCCAGACAATAGGATATTATGCAGTGTCAAAAAGAAATGAACTAGCAAGACTTGTGAAGACATGGAGGAACCTTAAATGCATACTACCATGTGAAAGAAGCCAATCGGAAAAGTCTACATACTGTATGATTCCAAGCATATGACATTCTGGAAAAGGCAAAACTGTGGAGACAGTAAAAAGATGTGTTGCCAGGGGTTGGGGAGTGAGGGGAGGAATAAGTAGGCAGAAAATAGAGGATTTTTAGGGTAGTGAAACACTCTGTCTGATACTATAATAATAGACACATGTTCCTACACATTTGTCCAAACCCACAGAATGTAGAGTTCCAAGAGTGAATCATAATATAAACTACGGACTGTGGGTGATGACGATGTGTCGGTGTAGGTCCATCAGTTGTAACAAACGCACCACTCTGCAGGGGACATTGATAACGGGGCACGCTATGCATGTATGGGGGCAGGGAGTATATGGGAAATCTCTGTATATCCCCCTCAATCTTGCTGTGAACTTAAAACTACTCTACAAAAATAAAGTCTTAATAACATGTGAACGAGTGTTATCTAAATACCCAGCATCACAGAAAAGTCTGCCTTCTTGTGAGAGGACTCTTTCACTTGCAAGTTAACAAAACTCGAATGAATCTAGCTTTGGCAAAAGAGGTGTAACATGTTGATTTACCTGGGAAGGCCAGGGGTGAGGCCAATTAGAGACATGATTGGACCCGGGGACTCAAACTTGTCATCAGACCTCAATTTCTCTTCTCTTTCACTGTTCCTGGGGAAGACAGACAATATGATCTCTAACCCCCTCACATTACCCACTTTCACAACTTTAGCAGAAAGATAAACATCTTTCTCACACTGACCATACATAAAGTACTGGAGAGGAAAGACTACCCTTGGACCAATCCCTGTTGCTAGGTGGATGTGGTACAACGTGGTAACCTGACTGGTCAGGCCTGGGTCATGTGATTTCCTCATCCCTCGGTTCATTATATTTCCTAAGTTATTTAAGGTCATGCTGATTATTAAACCACGTAACTATTAAACAAAAAGACTTTTGCAACTTCTCAGAACCATAAGAAAATAAGTGAGAACATTAACTATTAGAACTGCTGGGTGTCTTTTTAGTTCCTCTTCTTTATATTTCTACCTAGCCTTTTGCCTCTTCCAATCCCCAAATTACCTAGAAGACTGGGCTACCTTTCTGGGATCATAATTTTGTCCTGTATTCCTGTGGGAGGAACACAAAGTCCCTTTGACCTCAGCTCTGATCTCTGCGCTCCTGGCTACAGCCCTGTGAGATGCCACACTTTCAGGTGGTTGCCAGAGTTCCCCTTGTGGTGAGCACACTTCTAAGATGGGATTCCCGTCTCCTGGTGTTCATGCACTTGTGTAATTCCCACCTTTGGAGTATAAGCTGGACCTAGTGACTCATTTGTAATAAAGAGAATACAGTGAAGTGATAGAATTTTATGATCACCAGGGCACAGGATATGAGGGACCGGAGGTCAACTATCCAAAAGTCAGCTGTTCAAACCAGTTGGGGGAAGCATAGACTCCTTATGGAATCTGATGCAGAATGACCCTGCACTCCTTTTCTACCTGAGGGGTTAATCCTCTAGATTTCCACCTCCACAATCCCTGTCATCAGACAGGGTGATGAGGAGGAGACCAGCAGTGGTTCTGATCCTAGGTAGGATGAGCAGGAGATCTGGTCTGCAAAGAGGACGGGAAGTGAAAAAACAAGGACTCCCAAATCTAACACCCGGTGACCCAAACACTTCCCTAGGCCAGACCCCATGGCTAGAAAGATGAGGAGGGTAACAATCTCCAATCTCCCTGTGCTGCCCCCTCTGGCCCAGTTCTCCCTTTCTCTAACTCACAGTAATGTCCCAAGAGTCCACAGAGGTGACACTAAATATATCTCTGCTCATCTCCAGAACAGACCACCATGGCCACACACTCCTGGGAAGTCCTATTCTCTCGATATGTGTTAATTCAGTATGTGCTGCAGAAACCCCAATAACAGTGGTCTCACCGGATGGAAGCCTGTGTGTGTCTCCCATGACGGTGAGGCAGGCAGTTCCAGGGCTGCTAGGGTGGCTCTGCACCAGGAGGATGTCCAAGCATCCAGGTCTCCTTGACCTTTGTTTTCTGCTGTCCCTGGGATGTTGCCCTTATTAGCATGACCCAACATACCTAAGACCATGTCATTGGTCCATGAGCAACCAGGGAAAGCAGGAGAGGAGGGAAAGTCTCATTGTGTATCTCCATCAGAGCTCTTGGGTGACCAAGTGCATCGTCAATGAGCAGTAATATTTTGAAAGGAATCTTTTTCTGAGCAGTAAGTTTCAATAGTGGGCTGAAAATATTTAGTCCACCATGTTGTAAACCGATGTGCTCTCATCTAGGCTTTGTTGTTCTATTTACAGATCACAGGCAGAGTAGATTTAGCATAAACCTTAAAGGGCCTGGGATTTGAGGAATGGTAAATAAGCACTGGCTTCAAGTTAAAGTCACCAGCTGCATTAGCCCCTAACAAGAGAGTCAGCCTTGCCTTTGAACTTTTGAAGCCAGGCATTGACTTCTCCTCTCTAGCTATGAAAGTCCTAGATGGCATCTTCTTCCAACAGAAGGCTGTTTCGTCTATACGGAAAATTTGTCATTTAGCGTAGCCGCCCTCATTAATGGTCTTAGCTGGATCTTCTGGATAACTCGCTGCAGCTTCTACATCAGTACGTGCTGCTTCACCTCACATTTTCATGTTACAGAGACGGCTTCTTTCCTTAAACCTCAGGAACCAACCTCTGCTAGCTTCAGACTTTTCTTCTGCAGCTTCCTCACCTTCTCGGCCTTCACAGAATTGAAGAGAGTGAGGGCCTTGCTGTGGTTTAGAATTTGGCTGAAGAGAATGTTGTGGTTAGTTTGGTCTTCTATTCAGAGCACTAAAACTTTCTCCATATCAGCGATAAGGCTGTTTTGCATTCTTACCATTCGTGTGTTCACTGCAGTAGCACTATTTATTTTCTTCAAGAGCTGTTCCTTTGCTTTCACAACTTGGCTAACTGTTTGGTGCAAGAGGCCTACCGTTCAGCCTATCTAGGCTTTTGACGTGCCTTCCTCACTAAGCTTAATCATTTCTAGCTTTTGATTTAAAGTGAAACATGTGCAACTCTCCTTTCACTTGAACATTTAGAAGCCATTGTAGGGTTTTGTTTTTTTTTTTTTCATTGTAGGGTTTTTAACTGGCTTAATTTCAATGTTGTTGTGTCACAGGGAATCGGGCGGCCTGAGGAGAGGGAGAGAGATGAGGGAACGTCTGGTCAGTGGAGCAGTCAGAACACACACAGATTTATCCATTAAGTTTGTTGTCTTCTATGGGAGTGGTTCCTGGTGCCCTCAAACAATTACAATAATAACATCAAAGATCACTGATCACAGACCAGCATAATAAATATAATAATAATGAAAAGTTTGAAATATTGTGAGAATTACCAAACTCTGATACAGTGTATGGTCAGGCCACTCAGGATGGCTGTTCTCTTGTTCTCTTGTACATCCCCTGTCTGACCCGGGCCTGCTTCACCTATACCCTACTCACATGACTGACCTTCCTCCATACTTGCCCCTGGCCCTAGCTAGTGATTGTTCTTATCAGGGAGGATGTGAGGGGTGTGCCCCACTACTGGTTTCCCTGGTAACTAATGAGCCCAGCTGATGTCAATTCCCCTATAACTGGTAATATACCCCCTGACCCCAGCACACGGTGGGGTGTCGCACCAGGATCTTGCTTCTGATGTGTAAGCTTCCCCATCCATTGCACCACTGACGTCTCTGTTGCTGACTCCGAGCCTTTCTTCTGTCTTGAAGCTGGGCAAGCACAGGCCTTGTAGGCCTGAGGGGTGCAGCCCAACACTCAGAGACATGAAGTGAGCAAATGCTGTTGGCAAAGTGGCGCTGATGACTTGCTCACTGCACGGTTGGCGCAAACCTTCAACTAGTAAAAAATGCAGTATCGTCAAAATGCAATAAGACGCGGTACACCTGCACAGGTTGACACCAATTACTTGGTTGAGCCTTTGTCTAAAACTCTAGGAAGGGAGGGGTGAAACCAAACTGTCTATTTCAGCTCCTTGGGGGAAGGTGTGAGACTACAGTGGGTAAAACTATTGTTCCCTTCTCTTTTCTGGAGCTCTCCCATCTCTCCCAGGCTGGCCATTCTGTGTAGCAGGAGACAGATGATCGCAGGCAAAACCCAGGCTTTTTCTCCCACCCTCCCGTCCTTCTTTCTTTACCATTAATATTGCCATCATCAGATTCCAATATTCCCATATTTGGATTTCCCCTGCAACCCCATTCACTCAACTCTGTCTCTACCGCGGGCACCGTCAGACCCCACAGGTTAGTGCTCAGTCCTGCACGCCCGCCCGCTCCTTGAGATGCCAATCTCAAGTCCAGGTTGTTACCTGTGTTTCTGACCGACTGGCTACAGATTGGATGTCCTAATGATCCCCCACTCGGGTTTGATTAATTTGCTAGAGCGGCTCACGGAACTCAGAGAAACACTTTCCTTACTAGACTACTGGATGTAACTCTGGAACAGCCAGACGGAGGAGACTCAAAGGGCAAGCGTGTGGGAAGGGCGTGGAGCTCCCGCGTCCTCTCCGATTGGGACACTCTCCCCAGCTCTCCGTGTATTCGCCAGCGCGGAGGTTCTCTGAACCTCATCATTTGGGGCTGTTATGGAGGCTTCATTACACAGGCGCGATTGATCACATCGTGGGCCATTGCAGTTGTGAAACCTCCAGCCCCTCTCGGCTCCCAGGACATGGGGGATGGGCTGGTACCGGAAATTCCAGCTCCCTATTAACATGATTGCTTCTCCTGGCAACCAGCCCCCATCCTTAGGTTCAGTCCAAAAGCCAATCGCTAACATAACAAAACACACCTCTGTGGCTCTCACCACTTAGGAAATTCGAAGGATTTTAAGAGTTTTGTGCCAGAAATATAAAATTAGGAAAATGAATGAATGTGTTTTCTTTTGTTTTCTTCCAAGTGTACGGGTTTATTGAGGGCATGGGGGTCTACAGGACAGCCCCAGGTGCCTGTGGAGAAGGCCTGCCATCGGCCTAGAGGGCCGCGGCCCCTCGGGCAGCCGGGGATGGGGTCTCCAAAACCTGGGTTTACTTGAAAGTGTGACTCTCCGCTCCACCGCGCCCAAAGCCTTTGGGTCCGAACATGGCCCCGTAGCAGGGGTGGTTGCAACAGCGCTTGCCTTCATGCTCAGTGTGTCTCCTCCCCCGGAGGTCAGCGTCTTTCCACATTTCTCGCACTTCAGGCAAGGCCGATGCCAGTCCTTCCCCCAGGAGGTCACCCGCTCAGCAAAGTACACCTCCTTGTCGCACTTGGGGCACTTGGGCACGGTGGCGCCGGCTCCGGGGCGGGTGACTGGGCGGGAGCATACCCGAGCGCGGGACTCGGAAAATGAATACGTTTCAGTTCAATTTATCATAGCATCAGGATAAAATATTTAGGTATCAATTTAAAGAAAGTGCGCCACATAAGTACACTGAAATTATATAGTTTTGCTTAGAGTTTCCATCTCTTTGGTAAAGTATTCCTTCTGTCCATTCATAGTATTCCTGAGCTCGTTATACTGCCTTTCTGAATTTTCTTGCAGCTTGTTGCGTTTCCTCATGAGCTGTTTTGAATTCTCTCTCAGTATGCCACAGTATTCCATGACCTTAAGTTTGGTTTCTGGAGAACTGTCCTTTACTTTTTGTGATGCAGTGTTACTGTGGTTCTTCGTGTGCTTGCTGGGCTGTTCCTCTGCCAGCACTGGTGAAGTGGGGAGCACTTTTCTGCTTGATTCTCACCATTCAACAAATTAGAGAGCAGAGGCTTTTCTCTTCTCTTCCAGGAGGTGGCGCTAGAGCACAGGTTTGGGGTTCTCCTACCTGTGTTACCTGCTTGGCAGAGTTGGCACTTTCCACCCCCCATCAGGGGTGTGGTCCCGTGCCCTCTTATTGCTTCTTGTGCCTCCAGGGTTTTTGGTGCCTTGTTGCTGCCTGTGCCACTGGCATCGCTGCCTGGTGACCTGGGATAGTGGGTTCTTCCCTCGTGTCCGGGATCCCCTGAACCACGGGGGAAGCGGGGGGTGTGGGTAGCTGGGCTGGTGCAGGCACCTCTGCCACGTCCTGTGCTGTAAGGTTCTCCGGCTCTGCTGCTGTGAGTGGGTGGTTGGAGGGGCCAAAGTCATGGGCGTCTCAGGGGCTGGTGGCTGGGGTCCCAGGACCCACTTCTGCTGCTGCCTAGCTACCTGGGGCCCTGGGCACTGCTGCGGCTGGAAGGCTGGATTCCTGTGTCGTGCTGCGGCTGCTGCTGGGCGTTCCGGGCTTCCAGCTCGGTGGCCGCAGGTGGAGAACAGGATCGCAGGCTCCGCCTCTGCCCTTCCCTCGGTTCAGCCTCGTCTCTGTGTCCCAGTCCACCCACCTTTCCATGCACACTGTGTGGGATTCTCCGGAGTCCTGGCGTGTTGGGCAGAGTCACCTGTGGTGTGTCGTGGAAGTTTACTGGTTGTGGATGGAAGGGGGGAGACAAAGGCAGCTTTTCCCTCCTCCGTGTGGCTGATGTGTCTCCTCCAGGTCCCAGTTTTATGTCCAGAATCAGCCGATTCTGTTCAGCTGGAGGCCTGGCTCAGCTGCAGCCTGTGGGGCCCTGGGGAGCCTCCCCCGACCCCTGACCCCGAAGTCCTGGGTCAACATCAGGGCCAGAAATTAGATCTGAGCCCAGGACCACAGGGCCTTTAATTTCAGGTTTGGAAGTGGCTGGAGAGAGGCCTGAGGGATCCAGACAGCAGGTCCCTGTCTATTATTAGGTCCACGAAGGGCAAGAAGAGGCAGGACACTGGGGTGTCCTGGGCTCTCAGGACCGGGGAGGAGGGGAGAGGACCCTTGAGGCTTCAAACGGTGGCGGATTTGATGCCTGGACAGGAGGGGCCATGCTTGGTGTCCTTGGGTACGGTGTTGGGACGCCTGGGTCCTGGAGGTCTGGGGAGGGGGGAGGTCGTTTTCGTGTCCCAGGGAAATGTTAGGGGGACCCCCGGGCCCAGACTCATGGCTGATCTCCTTGTCGCCACTGTGGTCTCCAGGCTCCAGTCCACGTCCTGTCCTCTGCTCTCCAGGAACCACCTCCATGGCCACCAGCTGGGCAGGTCTTTTTCCAAAGGCCTTTAGGCAGTCTTTTTGGCACAGTGGTCCCCGCTGTCTTAGCTCATAGGGAGACGATGTCCAAGTAGCACCGGGCTGTGAGCTGGGACGGACTCTCCCTTCCTTGAGTCTCCCTGCTGCCCCCCAGCATCATGTGTGTGTGGGGTGGAGTGAGGACTGGGGGTGAGGTTATTTCTCTGGAAGAGAGGAATTCCTTTAACCACCTCCCCTCTCTCCTTTTCTCTTTTCTCTTTCTTCCAGGTGTATTTGAGTTATACCATACCTGTAAGGACAGGAATATACCTAAAAGTTAAGTATAATTTACCAGCAAAATATAGAGCTGACACCTGTGTAATTATCATCCAGGTGAAAAACAGAACCTCTACCAGCGCCCAGGCCAGAAGCCCCTGGGCCTCTCCCCACACAGACCCCACCCTCCCTGCACACGTATCCACTAAGTGACCCGCTCTGCCCCTCTCCTCTATTGTTCCTTCCCCTCCACTCCTGTTGGCCTCCACCCCTTAATGTCACTGTTTCCTTCCTCTCCTCACTTCTCCAGGAGCCTCCGCATCTTCATAGGCAGATACCTTAGGGGATCTCCTCCCCTTCCCCCTCCCCCTCCCCCTCCCCCTCTTCCCCCTCTTCTACCCCATTCTAGGGATGGAGGTTCCAGAGTTAAGTCCCTGGAGGAAGAGTCTATAACCCAGTCAGCAGCTGGAAGAAGTGACAAGGACTTGGGGTTCAAGGTCCCACCCCTGGAGACTGAGGACACCCAGTATGTTTGTGGGGTCCACCCTGGACCTGGGAGCCAGCTGTTAATGGCCTTGAAATCTGATCCTCCCTGAGGCCAAAGTCCTTGGAGGTTTGATGGGGAGAAAAAGGTCCGCGTCAGCATGTATTCTGGGTAACAATTCAGACTTTGAACTTGACACTGGATGAACTCCAACTTCTGTGCGCAGCACTGACCCACTGCTAGGAGCCCAAGGAAACCCTGGGCAAGTCTTTTGTAAGGGGGTCAAAGGGGAGCTCAGGTCTCCTGTCATCAGCAACTGTGGCCACACGGGGGCGCCACCACTCCGCCCTCTCCTATTCTGCGCAGGGAAGGGAGAGGATGGGCTGTGGTCTGAGTCAGACAGAGATGGCTGCCCTGGAGGCTGGTCAGCAATGGGGGATGAAGATGCTGTCTGAGCAGCTCTGGGGTCGAGCTCGGGGATGGGGCGGGGATTCGAAGGGAGGAGAGCCCTGGAGCCCTGCCTTGTGTCTGAGGTTTCCATCTTTTCTCTCCACAACCCATCTCTCCAGCTCATTGATGAAAACACTCTGGAAAATTCAAAGTCGATAACTATTTCACTCCCTGTTCGTTTCTGGCAGATATTAATTTTTTTTTCATTTTAGTGTGGTTTGAGATTCACAAAAAAAGTAGCAAAGTTAGTAGAGAGTTCCTGTAAATCCCACGCTCAGTCTCTCTGTGGTAATACCTTATATCACCATCATACATTTGTCACAGCTACTGAAGCAATATTGATACATTATTACTAAACTCCAGAATTTATTTGGACTTCATTAGTTTTTCCTTTTCCTGATCTACGCTCCTATCAAAGACACATTGTGTTAAGTCCCAATCATGTCTCCTTCAGGCTCCTGTGGCTGTGACAGTCTCTCAGAGGCCCCTTGTATTTGATGACCTTGATGTTTTTGAGTACTGCTCAGGGATATTGTACAATGTCCCTCTATTCAAGTTGGTTGAATGGGGCAAAGTATTGTGGGGAAGAAGACCACAGAGATGAAGTGACATTCTCCACACAACAAGGGTGTATACTCTCCACTTGATTACCAGTAATAAGTTCACCTTATCACTCGGCTAAAGTACATTTCCCAGGTTTCTCCTTGTGAACTTTTATTTTTACTTCCCTACTTTCCATACTGTAGTCTTTAGCAGGAAGTCACTATGTGCAGCCCACACTTGAGGGGCGCTCTGCTATAGACATTGCTGTGCAGGGGTTTGTGCATATATAAGTTTTCAGATGAGCTGCATGAGGACCGGAGTGCTCGGTAGACTGGATGGAGGGTCTATGTGTAGCTTTATAAGAAACTGCTGACCATCATTTCTAGTGGCTGTGCTCCTTCTATTCCTGCCCCAGTGAGTGAGGGCTTCTGTCGCTCCACATCCTGGACAGCACTTGGTATCACCAGTTCTTGGATTCTAGCTATTCTCATAGGTGTGATGATACATCATTTTTTTTTTTTTTTAAGGAAAGAACTTAGTACTTTTCTTTTTTTTTTTTTTTAATTTATTTATTTATTTTTGGCTGTGTTGGGTCTTCATTTCTGCGTGAGGGCTTTCTCTAGTTGTGGCAAGCAGGGGCCACTCTTCATCACAGTGCGCGGGCCTCTCACTATCGCGGCCTCTCTTGTTGCGGAGCACAGGCTCCAGACGCGCAGGCTCAGTACTTGTGGCTCACGGGCCTAGTTGCTCCGCGGCATGTGGGATCTTCCCAGACCAGGGCTCGAACCCGTGTCCCCTGCATTGGCAGGCAGATTCTCAACCACTGCGCCACCAGGGAAGCCCAAAAACCGTAGTTTTAAAAGACAAGTGCACCCCAACGATCATGGCAGCACTATGTACAATAGCCAAGACATGGAAGCAACCTAAGTGTATAAGGACAGATGAATGCATAATGAAGATAGGATACATATACACAAGGGAATATTACTCAGCCATAAAAAGGATGAAAGAATGCCATTTCCAGCCACAAGGAAGGAAGTGAAACAGGAAAAGACAAGTATCCTATGATATCACTTACAGGTGGAATCTAAAAATGGATACAAATGAACTTCTTTACAAAAGAGAAACAGCCTCACAGACTTAGAAAAGAAACTTACGGTTACCAAAAGGGAAAGGTGGTGGGCAGGGAAAAATGAGCAGGTTGAGATGAACATATACACACTACTATTTATAAAATAATCAACAAGGACCCACTGTATAGCACAAGGAACCGTACTCCACACTCTATAATAACCTATATGGGAAGAGAACCCAAAAAAGGACATATATACGTCTATACATAAGTGAGTCAAGTTGCTGTACACCTAAAAAAACAAAACACCCTGCAACACTGTAAATTACCTATACACCAATACAAAATTTAAAAAATTTTTAAATGTAAATATACTGAAATTGGGACGTTTTGCATAGTGACCTTTAAAATTTTTGTACCAGTTTTCAATCCCATCAATCTTCTTTTTTAATAAATTTATTGATTTATTATTATTTTTTTTTTACTTTTGGCTGCGTTGGGTCTTCGCTGCTGCGCACAGACTTTCTCTAGTTTCGGCGAGCAGGGGCTATTCTTTGTTGCGGTGTGCGGGCTTCTCGTTGCGGTGGCTTCTCTTGTTGCAGAGCATGGGCTGTAGGTGCGCGGGCTTCAGTAGTTGTGGCTGGCGGGCTCTAGAGGACAGGCTCAGTAGTTGTGACGCACGGGCTTAGCTGCTCCGCGGCATGTGGGATCATCCTGGACCAGGGCTCGAACCAGTGTCCCCTGCATAGGCAGGCGGATTCTTAACCACTGCTGCCACCAGGGAACCCCCCCCATCAATCTTTATGACAGTATATTCTCCCTAAATTCCTGTCAATACTCTCCTCATACTGTTATCTTTGCCAACATGATAGATTTTAATTTATTCCCATTCCTTATTCCACATTTGCATTTTTCTTTACATTTATTTGTTATATATTTGTTTGACATTTGCATTTCTTATTTTCCAAATTGTTTTCTAATACACTTTAATTATGTTTTGTTTGGGATTTAGTTACTTTAAAACACTGAATTCAGGAAGGACAAAGCAGCCTCCAACATCAGAAACTGGTCTGACATTTACCTTAGGCCTCAGCGTTGTCAGAAGCTGGGCTGGTGCTCACCACGCAGCCGTGTTCTTCTCCTGTTGGACATATGTCACCTCACAGAACATCAACATCAGACAAGGACACCTGAGACC
Organism: Balaenoptera ricei; assembly: GCF_028023285.1. Classification (NCBI taxonomy): domain Eukaryota; kingdom Metazoa; phylum Chordata; class Mammalia; order Artiodactyla; family Balaenopteridae; genus Balaenoptera; species Balaenoptera ricei. The sequence continues at coordinate 23,438,211 of NC_082649.1, forward strand.
ATGATACAGTGAGACAAAACAAGACCACAACATCATTTTGTCCAAGCACAGACCAAACAAGGCAGCACTGTGCACCTCACAATGTATCAAACCTCTCCCTGTGCTGATACCAGCAACCACGGCTTCTTTCCAATTACAGCTGCATCCTCACTCTAGTCTTCCCTCCTTACAGGGAAGATGCACTGAGATGCCCAGTCATAGAATTGCCCCCACTTCCTGACAACACCCCATCTAGAGTGAGCCCCTCCTCCATAAGCCCTCCTCAAAATCACCCAACCAGAGCCCACATCCTGTATATGTTCTATCTAACACCTCACACTAAGTCACCATGGTCCCCGATGGTGTGTCATCTCCCTCCTCGCTGCATCCAGTAATAAATCCAACTTGTTTGCCCACAGATTTTCTCCTAGTGGCCTTTGGCTGAAAAACATTGCTACCTGTTTGTCAATTTTTTTGTCTTTGAGTTTGATAGGGGCATGTGTTAGTATCTTTGTGAATGTCTGGTTGACATAGAGAAAATTTATGATTTTTTAGTGGTTTTTCATCTTTGGGTCATACAACTCTTCATTCCCCAAGTGTAAAAAATTCATGTATTTTTTTGTCTAGGACAGAGGGGTCCAAGGGTGAAGGGAAACAGAATTGATTGAATTTGGGGGGAACGAATAGCAGGAGCAGTCAGTAAAGAATTCTAAGGTGGTAGATTCTAAGGTTTACATCTCCTGCTTTATAATTTTACAAGTATGTACAGCTCCTACAAGGTATTTGATATATGTTGTGTTGAGTAAATACTTTCTCTTGGGCTAAGTGAAGACTTCAGTGTCTGCTTATGTTTACCAGGTTAATGAAAAGAACAACAAGAGCTCAAGGTAATAAAGACAAGAATTAGCTCCAGCGATGGGCAGTTTTGAACACATATGACCTTAAGGTGATAAACCATGGTGTCCTTAATGTCTGAACACTCTAGCTGTTAAAATACATGTTAATGAAACTTTCTGCGCATGCTACATTTTAAGGATCTATCTAAGACCCACATAGACAAATCCATGATTTCCATATGAAGGTTATTTTAATATGCATCAACCTATGAGTCACACAGTATCTTTTTGGGGGAAGAGACTGGAAATTAAGAACATTATGGTTATGCAATGCCCAATAGGCTAGCTACTAGCCACATATGGCTATTTAAACCAAATAACATTAAGGTGCTCAGCACAATAGCCACTTTTGAGGTGCTAAATAGCGACCTGTAGCTAGTGGCTACCTGATTTTGACAGTACAGATATAGAACAATTCCTTCACCGCAGAGCATTCTATTGGACAGGACTGCTCTTCATGCTTTCTGGGCCTCAAGTCAGATATACTGGACCCATGAAAGGGCCAACATTATTTCTCTTAGAGACGATGTCAGATTTCTGTCTGGGATATGAATACATACTTAGCTGGTGTGTAACAAAACCAAACTAGGTTATGAGTGGGTGTGGTGCCTTCAGGCACAAACTGTTTCCAGGTCCAAAGGGGAAACACCTGTTGCCCTACCTCCCTTCCCAGACTGAGGACACTCTCTGGCATCACTTTCTAGGGGGTGAGTTCTCTCCTAGAGGAGCCCAGGGGCAGGGCCCTCAGCTAAGTGTGGGGAGGCAGGGAGTCCAGCTCAGGGAGAGGGATTCTCCAAAACGAAGAGGAGGCAAAGGCAAGGGTCCGTTAGGAGATTTTCCCAGGTTTATTCGAACAGCAGTTCTCAGAGTGTGATCTGTGGAACGCTTGAAGTCACTGAGACCCTTTCATGAGATCCACGAGGTGGAACCTACTTTCATAGCATTACTAAGATATTATTTGACTTTCCACTATGTTGACATTTCCTTTGAGGTATAACTTAGCAGTGATGGAGACTACTGTAGCAAACAGCAATATAATTATTTTCACCACAAATTACTTGCAGAAAAAAAAAAGCAGGTTTGCTTTAAAACATTCTGGTTGATGCATTACAAATTTTTATCTTTCCTTAATAAGCCATAATGGAAAAGAAAATGAAAAAGAATGTATATACATATGTATAACTGAATCACTTTGCTGTACAGCAGAAATTAACACAACATTGTAGATCAACTATACCTCATAAAAAAAAACTTAAAAAAATAAGTAAAAATTCTTTTGTTTCCTAAATCATCCTTAAATTCACTTTTTTTTTTGGGCCACGCCCCACCGCATGTGGGATCTTAGTTCCCTGAACAGGGATTGAACCCTTGAACCCAGGCCATGGCAGTGACAGCTCTGAGTCCTAACCACTGGACTGCCAGGGAACTCCCTTAAATCCACATTTTAAAACTATCTTCTAAGATGACATGGGAAGTACCCATCAAGCACTTCTGCTACATTCCAAAGTACTATGTCCCAAGGAAAACCATTTGTGTGACCTGAACTACCCTCTTCTTCATGGAATACAATGTTTACTTGAAAGGATGAATGACACTGGAAGATCTATATAACTTAGTGAAACAACGTATTACTTTTTTAAAATCTTACGTTAGTACAAGAGACATTCAATGTGCAAAATAGGGTTATGGATTTTAACGTAACAGAATAGGAAATAGTTAATAATATTGTTTCAATATTTTATATTGAAAATAACCTTTGAGAAACTACCACTTGTGTAGTTTTAGTTTTGTATCAAAGACTAACATCCATGACTGTCTGAAAAGGTTATTAAAAATACTACTCCTACATATGTGTGCGCCTTTTTATTTTCATAGACTTCAATCAAAATAACGGATTCGATGCAGAACCAAACATGAACATCCAGGGGTCTTCTAATGAGACAGACAAGAAAGAGAGAGACTTGCAACAATATAAAAACCTGAAAAGCTCCACTTTTCCCACTACCGTGTTTATTTTGGGAAGTAGTTATTTTTCATATTAAATCATGGGTTATTAATATTATACTAAATAAGTTAATTTAAAAATTTTAAACTGTACTATTTCTACTTTGTAAAGTATCGATAGAAGTATCCACATAAACAAAATTATCTTTGCGGTCGTCACTAGTTTGTAAGACTGTATAAATATTCTGACCACAATGTTGTGAAAATCGCTGACTACACAGTCCCCGGGCCAGGACTCAGGGAGACAGTGCGACAAAGAGCTCCCTGAGCAGAAGGAGCAGGGCCAGGCACAGTCCCAGGTCCCGGGAGGGCCAGGCTCTCAGGCTCTCAGGGTGTCAGGCGGTCTCTGGGGCGGGGACGCTCCGTGGTGGGGATTCCCCGTCTCCCCGAGTTTCACTTTCTCTCTCACAACCTGTGTCGGGCTCTCCTGCCTGGACACTTGTGACGCGGCCCCACTTCTCACTCCCATTGCGTGTCCCGTTTCTGGAGAAGCCAATCAGCGTCCCCGCGGTTCCCGGTTATAAAGTCTCCACCGACCCGCCGCGACTCAGCTTCTCCTCAGATCCCGAGGATGCTGGTCATGGCGCCGCGAACCCTCCTCCTGCTGCTCTCGGGGGCCCTGGCCCTGACCGAGACCTGGGCGGGTGAGTGCGGGGTCGGGAGGGAACGGCCTCTGCGGGGAGGAGCGAGGGGACCCCGGGGGTCGGGGGGCAGGACTCCCAGGGAAGGAGCCGCGCCGCCGCTCCCGGCCCAGACCCGCACCCTCACCCCGGTCCCCGCCTGTCCCTCCCTGGCTTCCCGCCCCCTCTTGTCTCCCCCCGAGGTGCCGGCCCTTCTCCGACCTCCACACCTTTTCCGTCTCACGAGCCCCTCGCCCCCTCCCCCCCCGCCCCGGCCCCGTCACCTCGGACCCGGGACCCGCTCCGGGAGGAGGGTCGGACCGGGTGTCACCCCTCCCCGCCCCTAGGCTCCCACTCCCTGAGGTATTTCTACACCGGGGTGTCCCGGCCCGGCCGCGGGGAGCCCCGCTTCATCTCTGTCGGCTACGTGGACGACACGCAGTTCGTGCGGTTCGACAGCGACGCCCCGAATCCGAGGGAGGAGCCGCGGGCGCCGTGGGTGGAGCAGGAGGGGCCGGAGTATTGGGATCGGAACACGCGGATCTACAAGGACACCGCACAGATTTACCGAGTGGACCTGAACACCCTGCGCGGCTACTACAACCAGAGCGAGGCCGGTGAGCGACGCGGGCCCGAGTGCGGGTCACGACCCCCATCCCCAGGGACGGGCCGGCGTCGCCCCGAGTCTCCGGGTCCGAGGGTCACCCCAACATTGCGGGACCCGCCCGGCCCCCCGACTCGGGACTTTACCCGGTTTCATTTTCAGTTTGGGTTTAATCGCTGCGTTTGGTCGGGGCGGGGTCAGGGTCTCACACCATCCAGGAGATGTACGGCTGCGACGTGGGGCCGGACGGTCGCTTCCTCCGCGGGTACAGTCAGGACGCCTACGACGGCGCCGATTACATCGCCCTGAACGAGGACCTGCGCTCCTGGACCGCGGCCGACACGGCGGCTCAGATCACCAAGCGCAAGTGGGAGGCGGCCGGTGCTGCGGAGCAACTCAGGAACTACCTGGAGGGCAGGTGTGTGGAGTGGCTCCTCAGATACCTGGAGACCGGGAAGGACACGCTGCAGCGCGCAGGTACGAGGGGCCGCGGGGCCTCCCTGGTCTCCCCTCGGGCTGGAGCTGGCTTCCCACAAGGGGAGGAAATGGGGTCCCTGTGGGAACACCGCCCCAACTTCTTGTCGGGAGAGGGAGGAATCCGCCCAGGTTTTCATATTCTGTACAAGACAGTGACTCGCCGGTGGCTTCACTTCTCTGAAAGACAGTTAAGGAGTCCAGTCTCTTTGGGGAAGAAGCCGGAAACCATCCCTGAAATAACTGACTAGCGGTGCCCTTTGACCCTGACCCCCATTTTGTGAACCATGACTTTCTCTCTCCAGGCCTGTTCTCAGCCTGAGAACATGTTAGGAGGCCTGACTCCAGCTTTTGAGTCATTCAGCCTCCACCAAAGTCAGGACCATTGCTCTGTATTCTCCCCTTTACATGGAGCCTCCTACCTTGGCTTTCATCCTTATTCTAGAACTTTCCAAGGACTGGGAGATTTTTCCCAGACTCCAGAGTCCAGGCTGGTGTCTGGTGTTTTTGCTTCTTCTTTTCAAACCTGTTGTGCTGTCCATTCTCAGGAGGGTCACATGATACTGCTTCAGTGGCCCATGAAGGTAACCCAAAGTGTGAAATTTCTGATTCTTCCTCCTCAGACCCTCCAAAGACACACGTGACCCATCACCCCATCTCTGACCGTGCGGTCACCCTGAGGTGCTGGGCCCTGGGCTTCTACCCTGAGGAGATCTCACTGACCTGGCAGCGTGATGGGGAGGATCAGACCCAGGACATGGAGCTTGTGGAGACCAGGCCCTCAGGGGACGGAAACTTCCAGAAGTGGGCGGCCCTGGTGGTGCCTTCTGGAGAGGAGCAGAGATACACGTGCCATGTGCAGCACGAGGGGCTTCAGGAGCCCCTCACCCTGAGATGGGGTAAGGAGGGACATGGGGGGTGGAGCTTCTTCTCAGATAAAGCAGGAGCCCTTCTGGACATGTTCAGCAAGGACGGGATTCAAGCCTGAGGTCAGGGCCCCTTCCCTTTTCTCCACAGAACCTCCTCAGCCCACCGTCCCCATCATGGGCCTCATCGTTGGCCTGGTTCTCTTGGTGGTCACTGGAGCTGTGGTGGCTGGAGCTGTGATCTGGAGGAAGAAGCACTCAGGTAGGGAAGGGAGGGAGGGATCTGAGTTTTCTTGTCTCACTGGGGAGTTTCAAGCCCAGGTAGAAGCTTGCCTGCGTTTTTATTCGGCAGTACCATTGAGAAACATTGCTTGCCAGTCTGGAGACTAGCACTTACCCTTTTGTAAAGCACATGTGGAAATGAAAGACAGATTTTTTCACCTTCATAATTCCAGTTGGGGACCAGATTACCAGCACTTGAAGGTCAGAGAGGGAAGGTCCCTGCTGAGGACAGACCCCCAGGAGGGCAGAAGTTGATCCAGTCCCCCCACATCTCCTTTCTTCGTGTTCCTGATCCTATCATGGGTTTTGGTCAACGGTTCTGGAAAGTCCTCTGGGGTCCAGGACTAGGGGGTTCCTCTAGGATCTCACAACTCAGTCTTCTCCTTGGCCTCTCACGTGATGTTTTCTTCTTACAGGTGAAAAAGGAGGGAACTACGCTCAGGCTGCAAGTGAGTGTGGAGGGGGTGTGATTCCTGAGACCCTTGTGAGGGCGCAGACAGGAGGCCATGGGGGGCTCACCCTCCTAAAGTTCCTTCTCTAGTTTCTCTCCTGTGGGTTCTGACCACGTCCTGGTTTTGTTCTCCCCCAGGCAGTGACAGTGCCCAGGGCTCTGATGTGTCTCTCACGGATCCTAAAGGTGAGACCCTGGAGGGCCTAGACTGGGAGAGGTGTTGGGGCCGAGGGGATGCCCCGGGTGGTGGGGATCTTTGAGTGGGACATTTGAGCATGTGGGGGGCTGATGGGAAGGTCAGCACTTACATGACTGACCTGAATTTGTTCATGATTATTTTCTTTCACAGTGTGAGACAGCAGCCTCGTGGGGACTGAGTGAAGCACGGTCCCACTTTGTGGCTTCAGATCCCGTGACTCCTCTTTCTGCAGCTGCATCAGAACGTGTCTGTGTTCCTCTTAGAATAATGTGAGGAGGTGGGGAGACTGGCCCACCCCTGCCCACCACGACCCCTCCCCACACTGACCTGTGTTCTCTTCCCTGATCCACTTGCCTCTTCAAGCAGAGGCAGGGCTGGGCCACCTCCATCCCTGTCTTAACTTCGTGTTGCACTGAGTAATAATGTCTTACTTTCCTTTTGGAAATAAAATCTATATATGAAGTTTGTTTTTTCTAATTCGTGCCATGAGGGGTTGATGGGATAATAAAGGAAAGGATTCCTAAAGTTTGAGAGAGAAAATAAATGGAAGCACTGAGAACCTTCCAGATTCTGTGTGTTTGCTGTGCTGAGCCTGTCGCAGGTGGGACAGGAGGAGGCTGTGAGGAGCCGAGCGTGGACGCAGCCTGTGCCCACTCCGTGCTCACTGCATCGTGGGCTTTGATGTGGTCACTGCTCTGCCAGGTCATCTTCTCTGTTCCTTTGTCCTCGTCACTTGAGTAGAACCTTGTCCCACCAGGACCTGTGATCTCAGAGGCTCAGAAATCACCTGGGCCTTGTACTGTCTCCAGGACTGTGGGCAGCAAGGGCTTCCTGTAACCAGGTAGCCTTGGCTCAGGCCTTGGTCCCATCCTCGGACCCTGTCTTTATCGTGTGTGTTTATATTTTGCTTATTTTGTTGTTGTTGTTGGATTAATGACTGTTGTTTTTCACGTGCAGAGTTCTGGTCTCATTCTTCTCTGGGTGTCTCCATCTCTGACAGCAGCAGGAGTCATTTTGCCTGTCATTGTCCCCACAAGTCCAAGGGGGCCCTGCACACAGGATTCTCAGTAGTATCAAGAGAGCAATTTTCAGCCTCATCCAGCTCTTGCCCTCCTTCTAGAGATGTTTGCTGGATTCTTCTTTCCAAGTTTTCCCCATCTTTTTAAAGGAACCAGATTCTGGAATTAGCAAAGAGAAGGGACCCACTAGTCTCTCATCTTGACTTAATTCTTGCTGGATTTCTCTCTTCTCTGCAGCCTGGCCCCTCTTCTGCCCTTAGATAGATCTTCTAAGCCTAGAGCTGACTCCAATCCAAACTGGTGGATTTAGAAAGCAGAGTCTAACAGAGTCAGGGTACGTTGGAATATAGGACACATAAGTGCAGGATATTCTTTTCTGAAGCGAGAAGGAGCGTGGTGTGTGGTGTGCAGACTGATTGGTGTGGGAGGGAGAGGAGATCAGCCCTTGTGAGAAAAGTACAGGTGGCATTGATGTTATTGCGAATGGATGTTGTGCTGTAGCTGCCACAAGGCAGCATGTGGCCTGAGGTCACGTTAATAAAGACACTGTCTCTAGAATAGGGAGGTGCTCTACACTGATGATTCATTCAATTGATATTTTTGTGTGCCAGATACAGGACACACTATTTTTGCATCTAGAAAACCTCAGGGAACTAACAACAGACAAAACTTGTCAGCCATGTGGAGTATATGTTCTAAGGGAAAGGGCAGAGTGTGCACTCTGAGACTAGTAAGTGAGGGAAGTGTTTACATTAAAAGTTGGTAAGTGCTTTGAGGAAGGTGACCCAGCGTGTAAGTGTGTGGGGACAGGGAAGGTGGCTGTTTTACTAGGGTGGTCAGTGTGGGCCTCATTGAGAAGGTGACCTTTGAGCAAAGATGCAAAGGACATGAAGGAATGTCCCCGAGGATGTCTGGGGCAAGTTCTCTCCAGGCAGGGGAGCCTCCAGTGACAGTGTACTAGGGCAGGAGAGTGTCTGCGTGCTCAAGGAAGAGCGAGGAGGCCATTGTAGCTGGAGGAGAGAGGAACTGAGATGAGATGCAGTGTCCAGACAGATCATATAGACCTAGACAATATTAGAAGGGTTTTGATCTTGTGTGAGTAAGATGCAGAGTTTACAAGATGGTTTGAACAGAAGATTGCCCTGGTGCGACTATTCTCTAGAAACATCTGGCTGCTGGGCAGAATCAGGAGGTGAAGGGCAAGAGATTCCATAGAGGAAACTGTAGGAAATGGTGCAGTGTCCAGGCTGGAGATGCTGGTGCTTGTCTGGGGTGTGAGCAGGGAAAGTAATAGTAACTGATTGGATTCTGGATATATTCTGAAAATGACGTTTTACAGCAATTCCTAATGGATTAAATTTGGGTTATAAGAAAGCAGAATGAAGGGAGACCCAAAATTTTGAGATTTGCAAGTAGACATGTGGGGCACCTTCCGCAGAAGTGGGGAGACTCTGGAAGCAGCATATTTGAGGAGGCGGCAGCATTGACATTCGGTTTAGGAAAGTGCAAACTGAGTCTGGGGTTCAGGTGAGATGACTTGGCTGGAGAAATAGTTGGAGGAGGTGACACCCTATAAATGAGGTTTAAAGCTTTGAGAACAGATGAGGTCACCAGGGGAGAATTGGCTACAGAAGAGGAAGGACAAGGACTGAACCCTGGACCCCCCAGCGCTATGCGATCTGATCAGACCACACACCCGAGCAGACCGCACGGTTCTGAACACCGAGTCTAGACGGCACAGAGACCAGGGGGTCCCGATCTTCCTTGTGCATCACCTGCACACCTCAGGTGGAAGGGAGCGTGAGAATCTGCATTTTAAACAAGTTTGGTGCTGAGGTTGCTGGTCTTCAGATCACACAGTTAGTAGCAACAATGTAGACCAGGATTCCCATGTGGCTGTGCATCAGCCTCACCTGTAGGGCTTGTTCATAAGGGATTCCTGGACTCCATGCCCACATTCTGAGATGGTGGGTCGGGGAAGAGGCCTGAGTACTTTGTAACAATCCTTACAAGCAGTCCTGAGGCTCAGGCAGATTGGGATCCACTGAGGTCAGGGATCAGAGAGTAATCAGGGTGGGGAGGGATTTTAAATCCTCATTGAAATGTTTTTCCCTGGGAAGAAAAAGTCAGGACATTTTCTGGGAGATACATGTTTTCTCTACCATGCAGTATAGCCAGGTGGAAAATTTAAGAAGCAGTTATCCACTCAGCATACAGAAAAGCTCTTGAGTTGCTAAGAGGGTAGACCTAAATTTTCTCCACACACATGAAAAAGGTGATTATGTGGCATGATACAGTTGTAAGCTAATGCCACAGTGGTAATTATTTTGCAATATTAAGTGTATCAAGTCAACAAGTTGTACACCATAAACTTACTCAATATTGTAGATCAATCATATCTCAGTAAAGCAGCGGGGAAGAGTCTCTGAATCCCTGCTCTCTCAGAGTTTCGCTACATGGTATTCTCATGCAATTTTTTATGGGGAAAAAAGGGTTTCAAATTGTTCTAAATGGAACGAGAGAGAGAGAGAGAGAGGGAAAGAGAGATTGATTGTAGTTTTGTTTTATTTCAGGAAAAAGCCACAGAACAGTCCTGAGAGTACACAGCCAGGAACAGAATCCACAATCCCATCCAGGTCGGGTCCCACAGAGGAACCCGTGCGCCTGCAGGTGGGCACAGATGCCACTGTTCACAGCACTGTCAGCCCTGATGCTGGACAATGCACCCTGCGGCTAGGCCTGCTGTCTCTGCTGTTCCTGACAACTGGACGACACTACCGCCACCTCTGCCACATGTGCCAAAGCATTCAGCACAACTCCAGCCTCCCTGTGTCACCATGTCCTGAGTCAGAGTCCAGCACGGGGTCACCTGCCTGGTGGGGCCTCAGGCTGTTTCAACCTGCCAGAATGTTTGGAAGCAGGTTTTTCTCCCTTATGGAGGGAGGTGGCCTCTACCTCCTACCAAGATCTTCAAGTTTGAAATTCCCCTAACTTGGGAAGAGGGTACAGATTCTAGGGGTGGAGGTTGAAGGTGAGGAAGGGAAAAAGAATGACAAATTTCAATTTTTGCAGCAGTGACCTAGACGAGAACTTGACCTGGTACATTGTAAGCAGTCAGGTTGGATGGATGAATAAGTAATAAATGACATCTTTCAACTTCTTCTGTGATGTTCTGTTATGGGGTCCAGCTTCTGTCTACTCCAGTTTATACTCACATAAGCAGAGTGCATTTTTCAATAATGAAATGATTACTCAAAATGTCCTCTCCCTACCTTTGTCTCTTTCTAAGCTTAAAAAAACAAGATCTGTAAGTCTTCATGGGATCCATACATAAACACTGACATTTTATACTAAGTTTCCTATTTCTTTGTACATGCACATCTTTCTGGGGAAAGTATCCATATCACTTATCAGTTTACATGTGATCCCCACCAAAAAGTATCAATACTAGTTTAGACAGCAAGTTACTCAATCTCTGGTCCATGAGGAACTAATGATCCAACTGTCTTAGCAGATCCAATGACAGGATATAAATGCTCATCTTTTTCTTGGCAATTACCAGTCTGGGTCAAGATAAAGGTAGAAGTTTACTTGCTTACACTCACTTTCAATGTCTGTATGTTTCTTATTGTGAGCTCAGAGCAAACATTTCACAAACCAGCACTGGCTCACAGAAGAGATAAAGTATCATTGGTTTAGGTGGACTTGTATTCTAGCACCTACCATGGTGCCAGATAAATAGCAGGAGTGAAAAAACAGGTCATGGAGACTCCATTCCCAGTAACGTGATAGAACTTGTTTTAAGGCTGCCTCTTCCAGTGAAAACAAATAAAAATAATATATAAAGTATAAGAAGCTTCCATAAGTACAGTATCAAGAGAATAATTGTTTAGGCCAAAATATAAATGGGGGTAATGACCCAGAGGGAAAAATTGTTTTTATCCTTAGGGCATTAGCCAAATCTGGAAACATCTTACCTTTGGTTTTCTCAAGCTTATGAGCTGTAATTGGAAATGTCACCCAGAGAACTCATATTGTTTTTTTTTAATCCTGTGAAGTAAAAGCTTTTAGTAAGAAAGGCTTCGTGGAAGCCCCTGAAAAAGCCGCCCAAGCTCAGCCACGACAGAACATTAAAAACAATATTGTGTCTTGGGATAATGAAAGAAGTTAACGTCATCCTCAAAGACTTAAAGGTTGCAGGGGTGGTGGTCACATCACATACCAGTTAACTCACCACTGTGGTTCTTGCGGAAACTGGAAGGATCGTTGTCAATGATAGTGAGACAATGCTAACTCTCAGCGCTGCTACCCTTCTTTTCATTTCCTACCTTTATGTTTCTACCTACAAAGTTCTCTCTTTTAAAAATCCCAAATTACCTGGAAGATCGGGCCAGTTTTTCAGGAATATAATTTTGATCTGGATTCCTGTGAAGTGAGCCCCAAAACCTTTGACTTGCACTCTATTTATTCTGGTCTCTGCATTGCTAGCCTCAGCCGTGTGACAGGCCATGTAGTCAGATGGTCCCAAAGTCACCCTGTGGTTGGCAGACTCTAAGTTGGTCCCCGATGCTCCCTCCTCTGGTATCTATGCCCCTGTCTAATACCTTTGGAACATAAGCTGGACCTAGTGACTCACTGGTAACAAATAGAATAGGGGAAGTGATGAATGTATATTTGGGGATCACCAGGGGAAAAGATATGAGGGACCCGGGGTCAGCTGTCTCAGGGCTGGCTGTCCAGGCCTGGCTGGGGAAGCAGAGATTCCCGATGGAACCCAATGACAATTGATGCTGCATTCTTTCCCTACCTGAGGAGTTTCTCCTCCAAATCTCAGCCTCCACAGTCACTGCCATCAGACAGGAGGAGGAGGAGGAAGAGACCACCAGCAGTGATTCTCATCCTGGCTGGAATGTCAAGAGAACTGTCTGTGAAAAGGACAAGAAGGGAAGTGAAGAAACGAAGGCTCCCAAATCTAACACCTGGTGACCCAAATGCTCCCCTATCAGACCCCATGGCTAGAGAGATGAGGAGGGTAACAGTCTCCAGTCTCCCTGTGCTGTGCCCCAAACCCTGGCCCAGCTCTCCCTTTCTCCATTTACAATAATGTCCCAGGAGCCCAAGTGGTGACGGTGTAAATATATCTCTGCTCGTCTTAGAACACACCACCACAGCCCCACACTCCTGGGAAGTCCTGTTCTGCCGATATGTATTCAGTACGTGCAGCAGAACCCCAATAACAGTGGTCTCACCGGATGGAAGCCTGTGTGTGTCTCCCATGACGGTGAGGCAGGCAGTTCCAGGGCTGCTAGGGTGGCTCTGCACCACGAGGATGTCCAGGCGTCCAGGTGTCCTTGACCTTCCTTCTCTGCTGTCCCTGGGATGTTGCCATTGTTGGCATGACCCAAGGTACCTAAGACCATGCTCATGGTCCAGGAGCAACCAGGGAAAGCAGGGAAGGAAGAAAGGTTTCTTCCCTTTAAGATCAAAATTTTAAAGTTCACATCTGCTTCATCATATTGGCCAGAACTTAATCAAAAGGATACAAGTAGTGGAGATTGAATGTTTTGGGTTTTTTTTACTTTAATTTATTTATTTATTTATTTATTTTGGCTGCATTGAGTCTTTGTTGCTGGGCTTTCTCTAGTTCCGCTTAGTTGCAGTGCGGGGGCTTCTCATTGCGGTGGCTTCTCTTGATGCGAGCACGGGCTCTAGGCGCGCAGGCTTCAGTAGTTGTGGGGCACGGGCTTCAGTAGTTGTGGCGCACGGGTTTATTTGCTCCGCGGCATGTGGAATCTTCACGGACCAGGGATCGAACCCGTGTCCCCTGCATTGGCCGGCGGATTCTTAACCACTGCGCAACCAGGGAAGTCCCGAATGTATTTTTAATCTGGGTGACTTTGTCCAGAAAAAAACTCTATTACTATGGAAGAGAGATGATTTTTGCTATACTTAAATTTTTTTAAATCAGCAGTGGAGAATTGTTATTATCAGTATCTTAAGCTGAGCCAGATTTGTATTTTAAAAATAGAATAATCTCAGAATATATTGCTAATTGATAACAAAATTGCAGATAGAATATGTGATAAATACCACCTGATAAAATGAAATTGCTCTCTACTACACTGTCGAAACTGGTAACAGTTACTGTGTCCAGGGAGGGAATTTGGAAGGGTTTTGGATGGGATGGAGGAGGAAATTTACTTTTCACTGTATATCCTTTATGTCATATGAATTTTTTAAACTTTATGCATGTATTAGTAAGTTGAAATAAATGTTGAATGACCAAAGAAAACCCCACACTCATTTAGTAATCATTTATTAAGCGGTTACTAGATGTCAGGCTCTACGCTGGGCCTCAGTGAGTGACACATCAAGGAACTCACGATGGAGTGAAATGGCCTGGTAAATGCAACATAGTCTATAATTAGTTGTCGGAGAAACAGCTTCCAGGAGGGAGGGAGCTGATTGAGAGCATACTGTGTGCCAGGTGTGGTGCCCCCTGCCGGGGACATAAAGAAAGCTAAGGTCTATGGCTTGCTGACCTAAATGTCTCACCCCGATGAGGGTCTGTGCCAGTCCATGACTTCCCAGGAGCCCCACTCTTATCCTGTCCCTGTGTGGGACGAGAGCTGAGGATTGGAGAGACGACCTTGGCCCATTTGGTCCAAAAATTAGTAGAAAGGGTTAGTTAGAGAACACAATTTCCTAATGAAGCTGACTAATCAACACGAGAGAAAATCACTAAGAAATAATCTGGATGAAGGGGAAGAAACCAACATACTAGAATCACAAGGAGTGACTCTGGGATCCTGTAGGAAAGTAAGATGGGAGGAAAAGTGGGAGCCCAGGGTTTGCTGGCAGGATGACACAGGGAAGAAAAATGTGGGTGACTGTAGTGACAGCACTTTCCTAGAGGTGTAGGTGGTTTGAAAAGTAAGGGGGCAAATATTCAGAGGGGACCCTCTCAGATTCCCACAGACCTGGAGAGAAACCTTTCCGATGAAAACATTGATTCTTGTATCCAGGTCGGTGCCGTGATAAACACAAGTCAGTTCTGCAGATCATCCTGCCTGAGGTGGACCCACAGTGACAACGACTGTTCAGTGACTGTGCAATCCGTGGCAGAGTCCTCACTACCTCGTGCTCCTGCTTCTCTGACCTGGAATGTCCCAGTGCAGACAGACTCTGAGATACCAAGGATCTACCCAAGGATCCCTGCCTCCTGGGGTTCACACCTTGTGGCTTTCCACCCCTGAGTGTGGGTGGGACCTGGGACTTGCTTCTGACCAATAGAATATGACAACGGGGATGTCACTCCTGAGATTAGATCATAGAAGAGCAAGACCCCATCTTGCTGGCTGACTTTCTACTGTCTTCACTGCTTGCAAGCACTGAGGAAGGAAGCAGCTGCATTGGAAAGTCCTACATGGCAAGAAATTAAGGTCAGCCTCCTGTCAACATCCAGCAGAAGTCTGAGGCTGCCAGTGTAACAGCGCACAAGAAACTACTCAGTCTTCTTCCCTAAGGCAACCCTGTCCTTTTCTTGGTGACAGACGTTCTGCTTTCTCTTTACCAGCATAATGTCAGCTTCTCTGTCTGTCCTAGTTGCTGTCCTCTCACTTCATCCAGGAGGCCCCAGAAGGGAGCAGCAGGCAGGATGGGAGGAAGTGCTGGTGAGCAGGGGTGTGGCCAGACCCCTCCTCATGTGTCACCTTGGACAGCAGATGTTCCCCGGAAGTCAGCTGGAAGAAGAGCAGTCAGGGCAGCAGGGATGGGAAGGAGATGCGTGAACACCCCTGTGACTCTCAGGCCCACGAAGGGCCGTGGTTTCAGGCTGTGAAATAACACAGTGATGAGTAAACTCTGCACGGCCCCTGCTGGTCTTCACCCTTCAGCATCTGGAAAGCCCAGCTCACACCCAGATGCAAACACCACTGCGGCCCTACAGCCCAGATGTGACCCTCACTTCCCCCCACCTCCGGCAAACACACTCCAGCAGCCAATGTAGAACCAACTCTCCTGTCACTTCAGACCCCATGGACACACCTATAGGGAGTGTGAGAAGCGCAATAGACTCCCAGCCAGTCTCAGAGCCCAGAAGGGAAAGGGAAGCTGTCAGAGCCCCCAGAGGGGTGACCCTTAGTGAGGCTGGTGAACAGTGTATGGGAGTCAACACAGGAGAGTGAGTACAGACCTGGGCGCAACGGTCAGACCGCTGCCTTAGAGTCATGGCTCAGCCAGCTGAGGGCCAGCCAAGCTCTCAGAGGCCTCAGTTTCCTTGTCTGTAAAATGGGGTTAATTGCTGTCCCTATCTCAGAGGACTCTTATGAGATTTAAATAATTTGATTCATGTAAGTCCCTTAAAATTGTGTCTGACACATTTACTAAGGCAAAATCCTGGGAAGGAAGAGAGTCCACGCATGCAGCTCCTGTTTCTTTCTTCCAAGAGGATGAGGACCACTTCTCCCCAACACTCATCACCTCAGCCTCTTACTCATGTGCAGATGGAGAGCTGTCCTGTCTCTTATATCCCCTGAGGTGGGAGGGGCACCTGGAGAAGGCCAGGGTGGGGGCCAGGATGAGGACGCATCAGAGCAATGCACACCCGCACACCACAAAAACACACATACACATACAAAGGCCCACACACGCTTGTGTACACTCACCCACACACATATACACAAACATCCACACACATTTCTATACGCATGTGAACACACACAGACAGACACACATGCAGGTTACACTCTCCCTTCAGATTTGCCAGTTCATTGTAGGACTGGGCTTAATACTACTTCATCTTTGTAAAACAATTTAGGATCCTGCAGGAGACGGACCTGAGAATTTTTGTCCCACTAGAAAGAGACCCATTCCCCAGGCAATCTGGTACTTTCTGGGCCTCATGTGGCCCTGCTCCTGGAACCCTCTTAGAGGAGAAGGGGAGCTGAACTTAGATCAAGGTCCTGGAGTCCAAAGGCAGCCACATACACTGGCCTGACCTGGAAGTGGGGCTCAGGGGATCCAGCAGGTCCCCAGCCCCCCAGCTCACCTGCACTTTCTCAGCTGGCCTCCCACCAGCCAGGGTCCCTCCAGGCTTTGCTGCACAACAGGATGTCTGCACGTTGGCTCCAGAAGGCACGAGGACAGGAGTTGCAATTCAACCCCTGAGGTGAGAGACCCTTGGGTCAGAACAATGAAACCCAGAATCCCTTCCTAACCTGAGTTCTTGGTGTTCTAGAGCACAGTTCTTGCAGGCAAAGTTCCAGCAATCTGAGCTCCTGCAAACACAACCCCACTGACAGCAGCTGCAAGGAGAAGCTGGCCAGCAAGTGCTCCCTTGATGGGGATGCTGGGCTGGGAAGGCGGCTTTGAGGAGGAAAGGAGAGTGAGGGGCCCTGACTCACATCTGAGCCCTGACCCTGCTGAAAGTCCCCAGAAGGGCTCCTACTTCCCTGAGAAGAAGGTTCCCCCTCAGATCCCTCCACACCGGACCTCAGGAAGAGGGGTTCAGGCAGCCCCTGGTGCTGCACGTGGCACGTGTGTCTCTGCTCATCTCCAAAAGGCAACACCAGGGCCGCCCACTTCTGGAAAGTTCTGTCCTCTGAAGGCCTGGTCTCTACAAGCTCCATGGCCTGGGTCTGGTCCTCCTCATCACACTGCCGGGTCAGGGTGACCTCTGAGGGTAGAAGCCCAGGGCCCAGGATCTCAGGGTGACCTCTCCGTCAGGGCTGGGATGCTGTGTCACCTGTGCTCTGGAGGCTCTGCGGGAGACAAAGCAGGGAGGGCTGAGGCAGGGCCTTGCTGAGTGCCATCGACTCCAAAGATCAAGACACCGTAACTCCTGATGGTTTGGCTGCCAACCAGCACAAGGCAGGGACCATCCTCTAGGCAGCGGGTGAAGGGAACAAGGACTAGACAAGCCAGGTCCAGACAAGGAGGTGAGAACTCTGTCCAACATTCTCCTCCAGGATAAGATCCTCTTCAAGGACTCTCCTCCCTCTTTTTTTTTTTTTCCTGTCAGTGGTGTGCAGGGTTTTTTCTAATAGTTTTATGTTTCATCGTTTTTAAATCTTGTGACCAGACAAGTTTGTTGCCATTTCTACCATTTTGGACTTTATTGAGGCTTTGTGTATTGTACGTTGTAAACTGTTGGACAGTTCCAAACATTTGCAAAGAAGGTACATTCTCTGTGTTTTTGGAATAGGATTTGCTATATCTCCATGAAGTTTTCCTTAGTAGTTTTGTTATTTATTTGTTATTTAGGTATTTTGCATTGACACTTATTTTTTGACTTCTTGATATGTTATGGACTAGAAGCAATCACTCAAAGATTCCTATTAGCAATGAGTTTTTGCCCATTTTACTTGTATTCTTATTGCTTTTTATATTTGATACTTTTTTTCTGTATGACCTTTAAGGAGAGTTGTATCTTAATTGTGGATTATAATTTTCTTAGTAACATAAAACACCCTCTGTTGTCTTACTTAATAATTTTTTGCTTTGAATCCAATCCTGTTTGATAATAAGATCAAGACCTCAGATTTCCTTCATTTTGTATTTAGCTTATATATCTCTGCCCAGCGCTTCCTTAATTTTAAATTTAAAGCTTTTAAAAATGTATATTTAAAGCTTAATTTTAATTTGTCTAGTTTATATCCTCAGGTAATTTCTTTAGAGGTTGTAGTATTACTGGCATGTTTCAAAGACTTTCAAAGGCAGAAAATGGCTTTCTCTCTTTTTTAACATTGTCTATAAATGATATATTGGTGGGTAGAGAATCCTTGGATCATGGCCCTTTCTTCAGAACTCTATATATCTACTCTTTGACTCTGATGTTGAAATCGACCACTTGGAAAAGCAGCTTTTACTCTCTGACCCTTTGGTCCATTGCTGGTGTTTGTGCACATGCACGTGCTGACGATGGGAAATCATGCCTTTCTCTCAGGAGTTCTAACTGTGACTTCATTTTCTCTAGATACCCCCGGAAGAAGTTCTGGATTGAAAAGCTTATCAGTCCTCCAATCAAAAAGCAGACACAAGAATTTTCAGATAAACTTCTTTCTTTAGAGAAAGGACTCAAAGGATTCCATGGTAAAGGAAGGGATTCTGAGCCTAGAAACCCTTCTTTCTTTCTCTATAATGTTTCCTTAGGTTTTGATTGTGGCCGTGGCTTCTCAGAGTTCCTTGCTCTTGTGCACGTCACTCACACCACGCAGGGACATTGGGGAGGGAATCTAAGCAAGTCCAAACCAGAGAGCATTCCACATGATAGTCTAAGAATGTTACCTAGACTAAAGCAGAATCATAGTCAATAGGTCTCAGAGTTGGTAAAAAGATATTTCACATTTAACAGTGAGGCAAAAGAAAATTGGGAGGCTATGGAAAACAGTGTGGCATTTCCTCAAACAATTAAAAATATAATTACCATATGATCCAGCATTCCCACTTTCCAGAGAATTAAAAGCAGGATCTCAAAGAGATATTTGCACACTCATGTTCATAGCAGCATTATTCGCCATAGCCAGGAGGTAGAAGCAACCCAAATCCATCCATCAGTGGATGAATGGATAAACAAAATGTGGCATATGCAGACAATGGAATATTATCCAGCCTAAAAAAGGAAGGAAATTTTGACACATACTACAACATGGGTGAACCTTGAGGACATTATGCTAAGTGAAATGAGCCAGTCACGAAGGGACAAGTACTGTATGATTCCATTTATGGGAGGTCTCTGAAGCAGTCAAATGCACAGGAACAGAAAGTAGATTAGTGGTTGGGAGGAGGGGGAAATGCGGAGCTGTTGTTCAATGGGTAGAAAGTTTCAGCTTTGAAGAATGGAAGAGTTCTGGAAATTGGTTGCACAGCAAGTTAAATATGCTTAACATTAATGAACTATACACTTAAAAATGGTAAAGATGGTAAATGTTGTGTGTTTTTACCACAATTAAAAATTCTTTAAATTTAAAGAATACTGGGAGAATGAATCTAAAAGAGGTACCTTTGAGAGTGGAGAGAAATAGTATGGTCTAGGACTAGAAGTTTAGGACTTAGTTTAACAACAGGGAACATGTCCACAGGTACTCTTTAATGAAGCACCAGTTGGATTCAGCAGATGTTGGCCGGGATACTTACATGAACCACTTTACACTGGACAGCTCTGGGTGTCTCCTGAATTGATTTCTCTATTTCACTTGCGTTTTCATGGTGCTTTGTCACCTTCGAAAGTTATATTAGCCAACAGTAAGAGAATTTGACCTAGAAGATGTGGTGTCAGAATCGCTTACTGTCCTTTGGTACTTTTATTCTAGGAAAATTGATGAGGGATCTGGAATACAAAACAAGTGAGCAGCTGGAGGGGATAGTGGCTGAAGTTTGCTAATTGCAGCTTTCCTGTGAAGCTCCATTACTTATGGGTCAGCTCTTTCGATTTAAAGAGGAAGGTCTTCGTGTGACTAATGTATCCAAATTCTTTATCCTGAGTTTTCAGATTTCAAAACCACAAACCTTTCCCCAGATTTGTGCAGCTGCACTGATCCCAGTCCTTACCGTTTTTCCCTCTCAAGTCTCATCACACTGCCTGTGCCCTTGAATTTTCTGTGTTCTCTTCATTTTCCAGATATGGTTGCTAATAGTAAGAGCACAAGGTCAAAAGCAGTTTCTGGCCTGGCCCCCTGAGGAGTCTCCCCCCATTGTCATAAAGGCCCCAGGACCTATGGGATAAATCTCATTTGCTGTATTTTGTGATGCCACGCCTTTATCTCCTTGTCCCCACAGTGAGGATCATCCTGAATTCCCAGACAGCCAGCGGCTACCTCTCAGTGTTTCCAAATGGGAAGAGCATGATATTCCCTGGCTTGTGGATGAACACATAGCAGCATGGTCAGCGATTTGATCCAGAGCCTGGCGTGCTGGGCAGTAAGGGCTTCACGTGGGGCAAAGTGTATTGGGAAGTGACAGTGGACAGGATCTGGTGGGGAGCAGAGGAGGAAGAAGAAGCAGTGAAATACAGGGGTGGAAGCAGAGGTGTGTTTGGCAGTAGCTATCTTGGTGGATTTCTAGGCATCCCTGATGGGTCTAGTTCTCCTGGATATAGAGGTGAGAAGGAGGAGTCGGAGGGGAATGGTCGCAAGAAGATGGAATGTGGCCAGAATTCTGCCTGGTGAGGGTGGCAAGAGAGTCAGTGGTGAGAAGAGGGTTTCTCAGCTTCACCCCTGAGGAGGGAGTCTGGACTCTGCAGCTGTCTTCAGCTGGGGTCTATATATGCACCGGCCCTGAGCCTTGCCAGATCCTGTCCTACTGTCCAAGGCTGACTGGAGCTGCTCTGGATTATGATGGTGGGAAGGTAACCTTTACCAATGCCAGAACTCAAGAGTTTCTCTATGAATTCTCATCTTCCTTCACTGGGAGAATTTTCCCTTTCCTGTGGCTTGACTGCATGAGATCCAGGCTTACGCTGAGACCCTGAGAGGAGACCTCCTGGGCACAGCCCTCGGTGTTTTCATTGATCCTCTGCTCCTTTACATCATTCCCAGCTCTCTGCCTCAGCTAGGTAGTCCTGCGGGGTTTCTGAATGCACTTAGGTGACTGGAGCCTTATGGTAGTCAGGAGTCTCTTGTCCTCACTGCTTTGTCTCTAAAATGGGAGTCGTAACGCTTGGTCTGCTTTCTCTACAAGGGAATGGTTGAAATGTCTTTAAAGTACTTATTAAAATGCGTATTAATTATTAATTTTTCTCTTCTGTTGCCTTTGATTTGGTTCTTCACCTGCCACTGAGTCAAAGGTATGAGAACGAGTGACTATATCATAGGACTGCAGCCCCTGCCACGAATAGGAATTGATTACAACATCCATATCCATTTCTAGAGCACCTTTTCTGTCACATAATTTCTCCTGTCATCCTTCTAAGCAGCTGAGCAAACAGTAAATGTTTTGCCACTCATACCTGCTTACCATTGATACATTATGAGACTTGAGCTATCTGGAGTGGGAATTGGTTTATTTCTTTCTGAGGTGTTCTGATAATTTTTGCAATAAGAAGGGGGGAGTGGAAGCCATGTGAGGTTCAGGTGTATATGAGTTTTTGGAAGTCACTTGGTCCTGAAGTTCAGTCTTATATCAGCTGTGTTTTGAGATGGTAGAAATAGATACTTAGCTTAATATTAAATTAATAGTCTTAACTATAAGCAGCAGAAAACAAATTTGGCTAATTTTAGAAAAAGGGAAATTTTTTAAACGTTACTGGGGCTTTTAGAGTGTAAAGAGGGAGGGATATGTGTGCCTACCTGCTTGCAAATTCTGCCCCAAGAGAGCTGGGAGTCAGTGCGGGAGCTGCAGTGAGAGGGAGGAGCAGGTGGGGGAGTCATCAGTGGTTGAGAGGATTGTTGGGATAGTCAGTACGTAAACAGAACATATGATGCATGAGGACAAGCTAGTGGAGAGTGGGTGTGATCTGGTGGGGAGCAGAGGAGGAAGAAGTAGTGAATACAGACAGGGGTGGAGCCAGAGGTGTGTTTGGCAGTAGCTATCTTGGTGCATTCATAGACCCAACTGATGGGTATAGTTCTCCTGGACATAGAGATGAGAATGAAGAGTTGAGGAGGGAATGGTCTCAGGAAATTAGTGGATAGAACAGGCCATAGTTCTTCATGTAACTAACGCCTAAATCAAAATCTGGCATAAGTGCACCAGATTGCCAGAGAATAGGATGCCTGCCTGTGCCCCAGCAACATTAAAGGTTAGGAAAGTGTGCTTTTGGCTTCTGTAATAAGAGGTGGTCTCATCAAGACTCACGTAGTTTAGCATTCTCAAGACATGGGAGCAGCTGCTAGCTGCGTAAGAAGAACGTCCCTTATTTAAACTGCTGGGTTCAAGAGATGTGGGCATACTTGCTCTGATAGCTCAGTTATATAAGAATGTTTTGTCAAAAAAGTATGACCAAACAACACAAGATTCCTATACCCTATTACTGTATCTATCAATACAAGCAAGTACAAGTCGATGGCTGACGTTGTATGTTCAGATCCTCATTATAGCAGGGACAAAGCAATGTGCAACCAGATTTTTTCTATATGGTGAGTGGCCAAAGGTTTTAACTATTATATTCAATTACAGCACAGTCCATATTTCACTTACAGGACTGAAGGGAACAGATTTTATGGGTTAAGTATGTAGATAGAGGATGTTGCAGAAGTAAATATGAGATGAAATATGAGTAATTACTAAAGAACAGGGTCAGAATTTAGCAAGACAGTGTTGAAACTGTTCCTCTTTAGATGTTTCTTAAGTCAAAGATTAATGTTAATAAGATACTTATTAGACAGATAAATAGAAAAAAAATCAGGGGGTTTCCCTGGAGGCGCAATGGTTGGGAATCTGCCTGCCAATGCAGGGGACACGGGTTCGAGCCCTGGTCTGGGAAGATTTCACATGCCGCGGAGCAAATGGGCCTGTGAGCCACAACTACTGAGTCTGCACGTCTGGAGCTTGTGCTCCACAGCAAGAGAGGCCGCGACAGTGAGAGGCCCGTGCACCGCGATGAAGAGTGGCCCCCGCTCACCGCAAGTAGAGAAAGCCCTCGCACAGAAACGAACACCCAACACAGCCAAAAATTTAAAATTAATTAATTAATTAATTAATTAATTAATTTTTAAAAAGCTACCTTAGGATCCTTAATTAAAAAAAAAAATAGAAAAAAAATCAGAAAAAAGAAGCCAAGAAGAGAAATTATGTCTGATACTAGAACCACAGGGAAGAGTCCTCTGGGGATTCCAGATTCTGTGCCAAGAGCATGACTCTGAGGGCCCGCCCTTCTCTCGGGACAACTAAGGCATCCAGTCTCTCCAGGGATGGAGGGGAAGACAATCCCCGAAGTAACTGATTAGCAGTTCCCTTTGACTCTGGTGGCAGCAATGGGCACTATACTCTGGGTGACTTTCTCTCTCTCAGGCCTTGTTCTCTGCCTCACCCTCAATCTGTCTGGAGGTCTGATTTCAGCTCTTCTGAGTTACTTGGCCCCCACACAGGTCAGGACCAGAAGTGGTGTTCTCCAACCCAGAAACCTGGAGCCTCTTTCTCTGAGTTGTCTCAACCTGAACTTACAGCTATCCAAGGAACAGGAGATTATCCCAGACCCCAAGTCCAGGCTGGTGTCTTTCTCCCCCCAACTCAACTGTCCTGTCTGTTCCCAGGATGGTCACATGAGTGCTGCTGGAGTGTCCCATTAGGGATGCAAAATGTCTGAATTTTCTGATTCACCTCCTCAGATTCCCCCAAAGACACATGCAACCCATCACTCTATCTCTGACCGTGAGGTCACCCTAAGATGCTGGGCCCTGGGCTTCTACCTTATGGAATAACCCTGATCTGGCAGCATGATGGGGAGAACCCAACTCATGGCACAGAGGTTCTGGATAGAGAAAAATATACCATGCTAACACTAGTCTAATGAAAGCAAGAGTAGCTATATTAATTTCAGACACAGCAGACTTCAACACATGGAAGGTTATCAGAAATAGCAAGAAAGGCGTCACACACTGATAAAGGAGTCAATTCTCCAAAAAGACATTAAAATCTTTAATGTGAATGCACCTAACAACAGAGGGTCAAACTCTGTGAGGCAAAAACTGATAGAATTGATAAGAGAAATAGATGAATCCACTCTTTTAGTTGGAGACTTTAACATCCTTCTCTCAGAAATGGACAGAGCAAGCAGGCAGAAAATCAGTAAGGACAAAATTGAACTCAAAACACTATCAATCAACTGGATATAATCGATATCTATAGACTACTTCACCCAACAACAGCAGAATACACAGTCTTCTCAAGCTCACATTAAACATTCACAAAGATAGACCACATTCTGGGTCATAAAACACACCTTAACAAAATTTTTTTTAATAAATTTATTTATTTTATTTCTGGCTGCGTTGTGTCTTCTTTGCTATGCACGGGCTTTCTCTAGTTGCAGCAAGCGGAGGCTACTCTTTGTTGTGGTGCGCGGGCTTCTCATTGTGGTGGCTTCTCTTGCTGCAGAGCACGGGCTCTAGGCACACGAGCTTCAGTAGTTGTGGCTCACGGGCTCTAGAGCACAGGCTCGGTAGTTGTGGCGCACAGGCTTAGTTGCTCCGCGGCATGTGGGATCTTCCCAGACCAGGGATCGAGCCCGTGTTCCCTGCGTTGGCAGGCGGATTCTTAACCACTGCACCACCAGGGAAGTCCCCACCTTAACAAATTTAGAAGATTAGAAGTCATACAGAGCCTGAACCAAGATGGCGGAGTAGAAGAACGTGCTCTCACTCCCTCTTGTGAGAACACCAGAATCACAACTAGCTGCTGGACAATCATTGACAGGAAGACACTGGAACTCACCAAAAAAGATACCCCACATCCAAAGACAAAGGAGAAACCACAATAAGACGGTAGGAGGGGCGCAATCACAGCAAAATCAAATCCCATACCTGCTGGGTGGGTGACTCACAGACTGGAGAACACTTGTACCACAGAAACCCACCCACTGGAGTGAAGGTTCTGAGGCCCATGTCAGGCTTCCCAACCTGGGGTTCCATCAATGGGAGGAGGAAATCCTAGAGAAACACACTTTGACGGCTAGTGGGATTTGATTGCAGGACTTTGACAGGACTAGGGGAAACAGAGACTCCACTCTTGGAGGGCACACACAAAATAGTGTGTGCATCGGGACCCAGGGCAAGGAGCAGTGAACCCAGGGGAGACTGAACCAGACCTACTTGCTAGTGTTGGAGGGTCTCCTGCAGAGGCGGGGGGTGGCTGTTTTTGTGGGGACAAGAACACTGGCAGCAGAAGTTCTGGGAAGTACTCCTTGGTGTGAGCCCTGCCAGAGTCCGCCATTAGCCCTACCAAAGAGCCCAGGTAGGCTCCAGTGTTGGGTTGCCTCATGCCAAACAACCAACAGGGAGGGAACCCAGCCCCACCCATCAACAATCAAGCGGATTAAAGTTTCACTGAGCTCTGCCCACCAGAGCAACACCCAGCTCTACCCACCACCACTCCCTCCCATCAGGAAGCCTGCACAAGCCTCTTAGATAGCCTCATCCACCAGAGGGCAGACAGCAGAAACAAGAACTACAATCCTGCAGCCTGTGGAACAAAAACCACATTCACAGAAAGAGAGACAAGATGAAAAGGCAGAGGGCTATGTACCAGATGAAGGAACAAGATAAAACCCCAGAAAAACAACTAAATGAAGTGGAGATAGGCAACCTTCCAGAAAAAGAATTCAGAATAATGATAGTGAAGATGATCCAGGACCTCAGAATAAGAATGGAGGCAAAGATCGAGAAGATGCAAGAAATGTTTAACAAAGACATAGAAGAATTAAAAAACAAACAAACAGAGATGACCAATACAATAACTGAAATGAAAACTACACTAGAAGGAATCAATAGCAGAATAACTGAGGCAGAAGAACGGATAAGTGACCTGGAAGACAGAATGGTGGAATTCACGGCTGTGGAACAGAATAAAGAAAAAAGAATGAAAAGAAATGAAGACAGTCTAAGAGACCTCTGCGACAACATTAAATGCAACAACATTCACCTTATAGGGGTCCCAGAAGGAGAAGAGAGAGAGAAAGGACCAGAGAAAATATCTGAAGAGATTATAGTCGAAAACTTCCCTAACCTGGGAAAGGAAATAGCCACCCAAGTCCAGGAAGCACAGCGAGTCCCATACAGGATAAACCCAAGGAGAAACATGCCGAGATACATAGTAATCAAACTGGCAAAAATTAAAGACAATGAAAAATTATTGAAAGCAGCAAGGGAAAAAGGACAAGTAACATACAAGGGAACTCCCATAAGGTTACCAGCTGATTTCTCAGCAGAAACTCTACAAGCCAGAAGGGAGTGGTATGATGTATTTAAAGTGATGAAAGGGAAAAACCTACAACCAAGATTACTCTACCCGGAAAGGATCTCATTCAGATTCAATGGAGAAATCAAAAGCCTTACAGACAAGCAAAACCTAAGAGAATTCAGCACCACCAAACCAGCTCTACAACAAATGTTAAAGGAACTTCTCTAAGTGAGAAACACAAGAGAAGAAAAGGACCTACAAAAACAAACCCAAAACAATTAAGAAAATGGTCATAGGAACATACATATCGATAATTACCTTAAACGTGAATGGATTAAATGCTCCAACCAAAAGACACAGGCTCACTGAATGGGTACAAAAACAAGACCCATCTATATGCTGTCTACAAGAGACCCACTTCAGACCTAGGGACACATACAGACTGAAAGTGAGGGGATGGAAAAAGATATTCCATGCAAATGGAAATCAAAAGAAAGCTGGAGTAGCTATACTCACATCAGATAAAATGACTTTAAAATAAAGAATGTTACAAGAGACAAGGAAGGACACTACATAATGATCAGGGGATCAATCCAAGAAGAAGATATAACAATTATAAATATATATGCACCCAACATAGGAGCACCTCAATATATAAGGCAACTGCTAACAGCTGTAAGAGAGAAAATCAACAGTAACACAATCATAGTGGGGGACTTTAACACCTCATTTACACCAATGGACAGATCATCCAAACAGAAAATTATAAGGAAACACAAGCTTTAAATGACACAATAGACCAGATAGATTTAATTGGTATTTATAGGACATTCCATCCTAAAACAGCATATTACACTTTCTTCTCAAGTGCGCACAGAACATTCTCCAGGATAGAGCACAGCTTGGGTCACAAATCAAGCCTCAGTAAATTTAAGAAAATTGAAATCATATCAAGCATCTTTTCTGACCACAACGCTTTGAGATTAGAAATGAATTACAGGGAAAAAACGTAAAAAACACAAACACATGGAGGCTAAACAATACGTTACTAAATAACCAAGAGATCACTGAAGAAATCAAAGAGGAAATCAAAAAATACCTAGAGACAAATGACAATGAAAACACGACGATCCAAAACCTATGGGATGCAGCAAAAGCAGTTCTAAGAGGGAAGTTTATAGCTATACAAGCCTACCTAAAGAAACAAGAAAAATCTCAAATAAATAATCTAACCTTACACCTAAAGGAACTAGAGAAAGAAGAACAAACAAAACCCAAAGTTAGCAGAAGGAAAGAAATCATAAAGATCAGAGCAGAAATAAATGAAATAGAAACAAAGAAAACAATAGCAAAGATCAATAAAACTAAAAGCTGGTTCTTTCAGAACATAAACAAAATTGATAAACCATTAGCCAGGCTGATCAAGAAAAAGAGGGAGAGGACTCAAATCAATAAAATCAGAAATGAAAAAGGAGAAGTTACAACAGACACCGCAGAAATACAAAGCATCCTAAGAGACTACTATAAGCAACTCTATGCCAATAAAATGGACAACCTGGAAGAAATGGACAAATTCTTAGAAAGGTATAACCTTCCAAGACTGAACCAGGAAGAAACAGAAAATATGAACAGACCAATCACAAGTAATGAAATTGAAACTGTGATTAAAAATCTTCCAACAAACAAAAGCCCAGGACCAGATGGCTTCACAGGTAAATTCTATCAAACATTTAGAGAAGAGCTAACACCCATCCTTCTCAAACTCTTCCAAAAAATTGCGGACGAAGGAACACTCCCAAACTCATTCTATGAGGCCACCATCACCCTGATACCAAAACCAGGCAAAGATACTACAGAAAAAGAAAATTACAGACCAATATCACTGATGAATATAGATGCAAAAATCCTCAACAAAATACTAGCCAACAGAATCCAACAACACATTAAAAGGATCATACACCATGATCAAGTGGGATTTATCCCAGGGATGCAAGGATTCTTCAATACATGCAAATCAATCAATGTGATACACCCTATTAACAAATTGAAGAATAAAAACCATATGACCATCTCAATAGATGCAGAAAAAGCTTTTCACAAAATTCAACACCCATTTATGATAAAAACTCTCTAGAAAGTGGGCATGGAGGGAACCTACCTCAACATAATAAAGACCATATATGACAAACCCACAGCAAACATCATTCTCAATGGTGAAAAACTGAAAGCATTTCCTCTAAGATCAGGAACAAGACAAGGATGTCCACTCTCATCTCTATTATTCAACATAGTTTTGGAAGTCCTAGCCTCAGCAATCAGAGTAGATAAAGAAATAAAAGGAATACAAATTGGAAAAGAAGACGTAAAACTGTCACTCTTTGCAGATGACATGATAGTATACATAGAGAATCCTAAAGATGCCACCAGAAAACTACTGGAGCTAATCAATGAATTTGGTAACGTTGCAGGATACAAAATTAATGCACAGAAATTTCTTGCATTCCTATATGCTAATGATCAAAAATCTGAAAGAGAAATTAAGGAAACACTCCCATTTACCATTGCAACAAAAAGAATAAAATATCTAGGAATAAACCTACCTAAGGAGACAAAAGACCTGTATGCAGAAAACTATAAGACACTGATGAGAGAAATTAAAGATGATACCAACAGATGGAGAGATATACCATGTTCTTGGATTGGAAGAATCAACATTGTGAAAATGACTATACTACCCAAAGCAATCTACAGATTCAATGCAATCCCTATCAAGTTACCAATGGCATTTTTTACGGAACTAGAACAAAAAATCTTAAAATTTGTATGGAGACACAAGAGACCCCGAATAGCCAAAGCAGTCTTGAGGGGAAAAAACGGAGCTGGAGGAATCAGACTCCCTGACTTCAGACTATACTACAAAGCTACAGTAATCAAGACAATATGGTACTGACACAAAACCAGAAACATAGATCAATGGAACAAGATAGAAAGCCCAGAGGTAAACCCACACACCTATGGTCAACCAATCTATGACAAAGGAGGCAAGGATATACAATGGAGAAAAGACAGTCTCTTCAATAAGTGGTGCTGGGAAAACTGGACAGCTACATGTAAAAGAATGAAATTAGAACACTCCCGAACACCATACACAAAAATAAACTCAAAATGGATTCGAGACCTAAATGTAAGACCGGACACTATAAAACTCTTAGAGGAAAACATAGGAAGAAGACTCTTTGACATAAATCACAGCAAGATCTTTTTTGATCCACCTCCTAGAGTAATGGAAATAAAAACAAAAATAAACAAATGGGACCTAATGAAACTTAAAAGCTTTTGCACAGCAAAGGAAACCATAAACAAGACGAAAAGACAACCCTCAGAATGGGAGAAAATATTTGCAAACTAATCAACGGACAAAGGATTAATCTCCAAAATATATAAACAGCTCATGCAGCTCAATAGTAAAAAAACAAACAACGCAATCAAAAAATGGGCAGAAGCCCTAAATAGACTTTTCTCCAGAGAAGACATACAGATGGCCAAGAGGCAGATGAAAAGATGCTCAACATCACTAATTATTAGAGAAATGCAAATCAAAGCTACAATGAGGTATCACCTCACACCAGTTAGAATGGGCATCATCAGAAAATCTACAAACAACAAATGCTGGTGAGAGTGTAGAGAAAAGGGAACCCTCTTGCACTGTTGGTGGGAATGTAAATTGATACAGCCACTATGGAGAACAGTATGGAGGTTCCTTAAAAAACTAAAACTAGAACTACCATATGACCCAGCAATCCCACTACTGGGCATTTTCTCAGAGAAAACCATAACCCAAAAAGACACATGCACCCCAATGTTCATTGCAGCACTATTTACAATATCCAGGTCATGGAAGCAACCGAAATGCCCAACTACAGTCGCATGGATAAAGAAGATGTAGTACATATATACAATGGAATATTACTCAGAAGCTGGGCTGGAGCTCACCATGCGGCCATGTTATTCTCCTGTTGGATATATGTCATCTCACAGAACATCAACGTCAGACAAGGACATCTGAGGCCATGACGCAGTGAAACAAAACAAGCCCACGACATCATTCTGTCCAAGTACAGACCAAACAAGGCAGCACTGTGCACCTCACAATGGACCAAACCTTTCCCTGTGCTGACAAGAGTGACCACGGCTTCTTTCCAATTACAGCTGCATCCTCACTCTAGTCTTCCCTCCATACAGGGAAGATTCACTGACAAGCCCAGTCACAGAATTACCCACACTTCCTGACAACACCCAATCTAGAGTGAGCCCCTCCTCCATACGCCCTCCTCAAAATCACCCAACCAGAGCCCACATCCTGTATATGTTCTATCTAACACCTCACACTAAGACACCATGGTCCCCTATGGTGTGTCATCTCCCTCCTTGCTGCATCCAGTAATAACTCCAACTTGTTTGCCCACAAATTTGCTCCTGGCGGTCTTTGGCTGAAGAACATTGAGACAGGTTATCTGTTTGTCAATTTTTTTTTAAGCGTCATTGAGTTTGAATAGGGGCATGTGTTTGTATCTTTGTGAGTGTCTGGTTGACAGAAGATTTATGGCTTTTTATGATTTTTCAGCTTTGGGTCATATAACTCTTCATTCCACAAGTGTAAAAAATTCATGTAAAGGAACTTTCCTGGTGGTCCAGTGCTTAAGAATCCACCTTCCAATGCAGGGGATACAGGTTCGATCCCTGGTCAGGGAACTAAGATCCCACATGCCGCAGGGCAACTAAGCCCTTGCGCCACAACTAGAGAGCCCGCGGGCCTCAACTGCTGAGTCTGCGTGCTCTAGAGCCCATGCTTCACAACAAGAGAAGCCTGAACGCCACAACGAAGACCCAGCGCAACCGAAAAAAAATTCATGTATATTTTTATCTAGGAGAGAGGGGTCCACGGGTGAAGGGAAACAGAATTGATCGAACTTGGGGGGAAAGTATAGCAGGAGCAGTAAGTAAAGAATTCTAAGGTTACATCTTCTACTTTATAATTTTACAAGTATGTACAGGGCCTACAAGGTATTTGATATATGATGTATTCTATAACTACTTCCTCTTGGGCTAAGTGAACTCTTTGTCTCTGCTTATGTTTACCAGGTTAAGGAAAACAACACCAAGAGCTCAATGTAATATAGACAAGGATTATCTCCAGTGATGGGCAGTTTTGAACACTTATGACCTTAGGGTGATAAACTATGGTTTGGTTAATGTGTGAACACTCTAGTTGTTAAAATACATGTTAATGAAACTTTCGGTGCATGCTGTATTTTTTTTTTTTTTCCATACAAATACAAATATAATTTTTAGAAATTTCATGTAATGTCTGAAACATTTATATTAACATATTTCCATACATATTTCCATACAAATACAAATATAAGATTTTTAGAAATTTCATGTAATGTCTGAAACATTTATATTAACATATTTCCATACAAATAACCCAATGAAAGTTTAGTATGAGTTGTTTTGTTTGTTTTTTTATACTGCAGGTTCTTATTAGGCATCAGTTTTATACACATCAGTGTATACATGTCAATCCCAATCGCCCAATTCAGCACACCACCATCCCCACCCCACCGCAGTTTTCCCCCCTTGGTGTCCATATGTCCATTCTCTACATCTGTGTCTCAACTTCTGCCCTGCAAACTGGCTCATCTGTACCATTTTTCTAGGTTCCGCATACATGCATTAATATACGATATTTGTTTTTCTCTTTCTGACTTACTTCACTCTGTATGACAGTCTCTAGATCCATCCACGTCTCAACAAATGACTCAATTTCGTTCCTTTTTATGGCTGAGTAATATTCCATTGTATATATGTACCACATCTTCTTTATCCATTCGTCTGTTGATGGGCATTTAGGTTGCTTCCATGACCTGGCTATTGTAAATAGTGCTGCAATGAACATTCGGGTGCATGTGTCTTTTTGAATTACGGTTTTCTCTGGGTATATGCCCAGTAGTGGGATTGCTGGGTCATATGGTAATTCTATTTTTAGTTTTTTAAGGAACCTCCATATTGTTCTCCATAGTGGCTGTATCAATTTACATTCCCACCAACAGTGCAAGAGGGTTCCCTTTTCACCACACCCTCTCCAGCATTTGTTGTTTGTAGATTTTCTGATGATGCCCATTCTAACAGGAGTGAGGTGATACCTCATTGTAGTTTTGATTTGCATTTCTCTAATAATTAGTGATGTTGAGCATCTTTTCATGTGCTTCGTGGCCATCTGTATGTCTTCTTTGGAGAAATGTCTATTTAGGTCTTCTGCCCATTTTTGGATTGGGGTGTTTGTTTCTTTGATATTGAGCTGAATGAGCTGTTTATATATTTTGGAGATTAATCCTTTGTCCGTTGATTCATTTGCAAATATTTTCTCCCATTCTGAGGGTTGTCTTTTCGTCTTGTTTATGGTTTCCTTTGCTGTGCAAAAGCTTTGAAGTTTCATTAGGTCCCACTTGTTTATTTTTGTTTTTATTTCCATTACTCTAGGAGGTGGATCAAAAAAGATCTTGCTGTGATTTATGTCAAAGAGTGTTCTTCCTATGTTTTCCTCTAAGAGTTTTATAGTGTCCAGTCTTATATTTAGGTCTCTAATCCATTTTGAGTTTATTTTTGTGTATGGTGTTAGGGAGTATTCTAATTTCATTCTTTTACATGTAGCTGTCCAGTTTTCCCAGCACCACTTATTGAAGAGACTGTCTTTTCTCCATTGTATATCTTTGCCTCCTTTGTCATAGATTAGTTGACCATAGGTGCGTGGGTTAATCTCTGGGCTTTCTATCTTGTTCCATTGATCTATGTTTCTGTTTTTGTGCCAGTACCATATTGTCTTGATTACTGTAGCTTTGTAGTATAGTCTGAAGTCAGGGAGTCTGATTCCTCCAGCTCCATTTTTTTGCCTCAAGACTGCTTTGCCTATTCGGGGTCTTTTGTGTCTCCATACAAATTTTAAGATGATTTGTTCTAGCTCCGTAAAAAATGCCATTGGTAATTTGATAGGGATTGCATTGAATCTGTAGATTGCTTTGGGTAGTATACTCATTTTCACAATGTTGATTCTTCCAATCCAAGAACATGGTATATCTCTCCATCTGTTGGTATCATCTTTAATTTCTTTCATCAGTGTCTTATAGTTTTCTGCATACAGGTCTTTTGTCTCCCTAGGTAGGTTTATTCCTAGGTATTTTATTCTTTTTGTTGCAATGGTAAATGGGAGTGTTTCCATAATTTCTCTTTCAGATTTTTCATCATTAGTGTATAGGAATGCAAGAGATTTCTGTGCATTAATTTTGTATCCTGCAACTTTACCATATTCATTAATTAGCTCTAGCAGTTTTCTGGTGGCAGTTTTAGGATTCTCTATGTATAGTATCATGTCATCCGCAAACAGTGACAGTTTTACTTCTTCTTTTCCAATTTGTATTCCTTTTATTTCTTTTTCTTCTCTGATTGCCGTGGCTAGGACTTCCAAAACTATGTTGAATAATAGTGGTGAGAGTGGACATCCTTGTCTCGTTCCTGATCTTAGAGGAAATGCTTTCAGTTTTTCACCATTGAGAATGATGTTTGCTGTGGGTTTGTCGTATATGGCCTTTATTATGTTGAGGTAGGTTCCCTCTATGCCCACTTTCTGGAGAGTTTTTATCAGAAATGGGTGTTGAATTTTGTCAAAAGCTTTTTCTGCATCTATTGAGATGATCATATGGTTTTTATTCTTCAATTTGTTAATATGGTGTATCACATTGATTGATTTGCGTATATTGAAGAATCCTTGCATCCCTGGGATAAATCCCACTTGATCGTGGTGTATGATCCTTTTAATGTGTTGTTGGATTCTGTTTGCTAGTATTTTGTTGAGGATTTTTGCATCTATATTCATCAGTGATATTGGTCTGTAATTTTCTTTTTTTGTAGTGTCTTTGTCTGGTTTTGGTATCAGGGTGATGGTGGCCTCATAGAATGAGTTTGGGAGTGTTCCTTGCTCTGCAATTTTTTGGAAGAGTTTGAGAAGGATGGGTGTTAGCTCTTCTCTAAATGTTTGATAGAATTCACCTGTGAAGCCATCTGGTCCTGGACTTTTGTTTGTTGGAAGATTTTTAATCACAGTTTCAATTTCATTACTTGTGATTGGTCTGTTCATATTTTCTATTTCTTCCTGGTTCAGTCTTGGAAGGTTATACCTTTCTAAGAATTTGTCCATTTCTTCCAGGTTGTCCATTTTATTGGCATAAAGTTGCTTGTAGTAGTCTCTTAGGATGCTTTGTATTTCTGCAGTGTCTGTTGTAACTTCTCCTTTTTCATTTCTGATTTTATTGATTTGAGTCCTCTCCCTCTTTTTCTTGATGAGTCTGGCTAATGGCTTATCAATTTTGTTTATCTTCTCAAAGAACCAACTTTTAGTTTTATTGATCTTTGCTATTGTTTTCTTTGTTTCTATTTCATTTATTTCTGCTCTGATCTTTATGATTTCTTTCCTTCTGCTAACTTTGGGTTTTGTTTGTTCTTCTTTCTCTAGTTTCTTTAAGTGTAAGGTTAGATTGTTTACTTGAGCTTTTTCTTGTTTCTTTAGGTAGGCTTGTATAGCTATAAACTTCCCTCTTAGAACTGCTTTTGCTGCATCCCATAGGTTTTGGGTCGTCGTGTCTTCATTGTCATTTGTCTCTAGGTATTTTTTGATTTCCTCTTTGATTTCTTCAGTGATCTCTTGGTTATTTAGTAACGTATTGTTTAGCCTCCATGTGTTTGTCCTTTTTACGTTTTTTTCCCTGTAATTCATTTCTAATCTCATAGCATTGTGGTCAGAAAAGATGCTTGATATGATTTCAATTTTCTTAAATTTACTGAGGCTTGATTTGTGACCCAAGATGTGATCTATCTTGGAGAATGTTCCGTGCGCACTTGAGAAGAACGTGTAATCTGCTGTTTTTGGATGGAATGTCTGATATATATCAATGAAATCTATCTGGTCTATTGTGTCATTTAAAGCTTCTGTTTCCTTATTTATTTTCATTTTGGATGATCTGTCCATTGGTGTAAGTGAGGTGTTAAAGTCCCCCACTATTATTGTGTTACTGTCGATTTCCTCTTTTATAGCTGTTAGCAGTTGCCTTATGTATTGAGGTGCTCCTATGTTGGGTGCATATATATTTATAATTGT
Organism: Balaenoptera ricei; assembly: GCF_028023285.1. NCBI lineage: Eukaryota > Metazoa > Chordata > Mammalia > Artiodactyla > Balaenopteridae > Balaenoptera > Balaenoptera ricei. The sequence continues at coordinate 23,473,650 of NC_082649.1, forward strand.
TATATCTTCTTCTTGGATTGATCCCTGGATCATTATGTAGTGTCCTTCCTTGTCTCTTGTAACATTCTTTATTTTAAAGTCTATTTTATCTGATATGAGTATAGCTACTCCAGCTTTCTTTTGATTTCCATTTGCATGGAATATCTTTTTCCATCCCCTCACTTTCAGTCTGTATGTGTCCCTAGGTCTAAAGTGGGTCTCTTGTAGACAGCATATATATGGGTCTTGTTTTTGTATCCATTCAGCCAGTCTATGTCTTTTGGTTGGGGCATTTAATCCATTCACGTTTAAGGTAATACTCGATATGTATATTCCTATGACCATTTTCTTAATTGTTTTGGGTTTGTTTTTGTAGGTCCTTTTCTTCTCTTGTGTTTCCCACTTAGAGAAGTTCCTTTAGCATTTGTTGTAGAGCTGGTTTGGTGGTGCTGAATTCTCTTAGCTTTTGCTTGTCTGTAAAGCTTTTGATTTCTCCATCAAATCTAAATGAGATCCTTGCCGGGTACAGTAATCTTGGTTGTAGGTTCTTCCCTTTCATCACTTTAAGTATATCATGCCACTCCCTTCTGGCTTGCAGAGTTTCTGCTGAGAAATCAGCTGTTAACCTTATGGGAGTTCCCTTGTATGTTATTTGTCGTTTTTCCCTTGCTGCTTTCAATAATTTTTCTTTGTCTTTAATTTTTGCCACTTTGATTACTATGTGTCTCGGCGTGTTTCTCCTTGGGTTTATCCTGTATGGGACTCTCTGTGCTTCCTGGACTTGGGTGGCTATTTCCTTTCCCATGTTAGGGAAGTTTTCGACTATAATCTCTTCAAATATTTTCTCTGGTCCTTTCTCTCTCTCTTCTCCTTCTGGGACCCCTATAATGCAAATGTTGTTGCGTTTAATGTTGTCCCAGAGGTCTCTTAGGCTGTCTTCATTTCTTTTCATTCTTTTTTCTTTAGTCTGTTCCGCAGCAGTGAATTCCATCATTCTGTCTTCCAGGTCACTTACCCGTTCTTCTGCCTCAGTTATTCTGCTATTGATTCCTTCTAGTGTAGTTTTCATTTCAGTTATTGTATTGGTCATCTCTGTTTGTTTGTTCTTTAATTCTTCTAGGTCTTTGTTAATCATTTCTTGCATCTTCTCAATCTTTGCCTCCATTCTTATTCCGAGGTCCTGGATCATCTTCACTATCATTATTCTGAATTCTTTTTCTGGAAGGTTGCCTATCTCCACTTCATTTAGTTGTTTTTCTGGGGTTTTTTCTTGTTCCTTCATCTGGTACATAGCCCTCTGCCTTTTCATCTTCTCTATCTTTCTGTAACTGTGGTTTTTGGTCCACAGGCTGCAGGATTATAGTTTTTCTTGCTTCTGTTGTCTGCCCTCTGGTGGTTGAGGCTATCTAAGAGGCTTGATGGGAGGCTCTGGTGGTGGGTAGAGCTGACTGTTGCTGTGGCGGTCAGAGCTCAGTAAAACCTTAATCCACTTGACTGTTGATGGGTGGGGCTGGGTTCCCTCCCTGTTGCTGTGGCGGTCAGAGCTCAGTAAAACCTTAATCCACTTGACTGTTGATGGGTGGGGCTGGGTTCCCTCCCTGTTGGCTGTTTTGCCTGAGGCAACCCAACACTGGAGCCTACCCGTGCTCTTTGGTGGGGTTAATGGCAGACTCTGGGAGGTCTCACGCCAAGGAGAACTTCCCAGAACCTCTGCTGCCAGTGTCCTTATCCCCACGGTGAAACAGAGCCACCACTCGCCTCTGCAGGAGACCCCCCAACACCAGCAGGTAGGTCTGGTTCAGTCTCCCCCAGGCTCACTGCTCCTTCCCCTGGGTCCTGATGCACACATTACTTTGTGTGTGCCCTCCAAGAGTGGGATCTCTGTTTCCCCCAGTCCCGTCAAAGTCCTGCAATCCAATTCCCACTAGGCTTCAAAGTCTGATTCTCTAGGAATTCCTCCTCCCGTTGCCTGACCCCCAGGTTGGGAAGCCTGACGTGGGGCTCAGAACCTTTACTCCAGTGGGTGGACTTCTGTGGTATAAGTGTTCGCCAGTCTGTGAGTCACCCACCCAGCAGTTATGGGGTTTGATTTTACTCTGATTGCGCCCCTCCTACCGTCTCACTGTGGCTTCTCCTCTGTCCTTGGACGTGGGGTATCCTCCTTGGTGAAGTCCAGGGTCTTCCTGTCAATGATTGTCCAGCAGCCAGTTGTGATTCTGGTGCTCTCGCAAGAGGGAGTGACAGCACGTCCTTCTACTCCGCCATCTTGGTTAATCTCAAGCCTGTGTCTGCATGCTGTATTTTAAGGATATATCTAAGACCCACGTAGACAAATCCATGATTTCCATATGAAGATTATTTTAATATGCATCAACCTATGAGTCACACAGTATCTTTTTGGGGGAAGAGACTTAAGATTAAGAATATTCTAGATATGCACTGCCCAATATGCTAGCTACTAGCCACATATGGCTATTTAAATTAAATATAAGTGATCAGCACAATAGCCAGTTTTGAGGTGCTAAGTAGCCACATGCAGCTAGGGGCTACCTGACTGGACAGGACAGATATAGAATAATTCCTTCATCACAGAACGTTCTATTGGCCAGGACTGCTCTTCATGCTTTGTGGGCCTCAAGTCATATACATTAGACCCATGTGAGATGAAAGGGCCAATATTATTTCCCTTAGAGACTATGTCAGATTTCTGTCTGGGATATGAATACATATTAAGCTGGTGTATAACAAAACCAAACTAGGTTATGAGTGGGTGTGGTGCTTTCAGGCACAAACTGTTCCCAGGTCCAAAGGGAAACACCTGTCCCTCCACCTCCCTCCCAGACACTGGCACCAATTTTCAGGGGGTGAGTTCTCTCCTAGAGGAGTCCTGGGCAGGGCCCTCAGCTAAGTTTAGGGAGGCAGCAAGTCCAGCTCGGGGAGAAGGATTCTTGGAAATGACGAGAAGGCAAAGGCAGGGATCAGTTGGGAGACTCCCTGGTTTATTCAGAACAGCAGTTCTCAGAGTGTGGTCTGTGGAACTCTTGACGTCACTGAGACCCTTTCATGAGATCCATGAGGTGAAACCTACTTTCATAGAATTACTAAGATAATATTTGTCTTTTTGCTATGTTGACACTTGCTTTGAGGTATAACAGCATTAATAGAGACTATGGTAGCAAACTGCACTAGTAATTATTTTCACCACAACTTACTTGCAGAAAAAAAAAAAAAGCATGTTTGCTTTAAAGTGTCCTGGTTGATGCATTAAAAATTCTTATCTCTTCTTAATAAACCATAATGGAAAAGAATATAAATATATATGTATATATACATAAATATATATATAACTGAATCACTTTGCTGTACAGCAGAAATTAACACATTGTAAATCAACTATACTTCAGTAAAATAAATTTTAAAAAATAAATAAATAAAAATTCTTATCTTTCCTAAATCACCATCCTTAAATCCTCATTTTAAAAGTATCTTCTGTGATGACATGGGAAGTACCCATCAAGCCCTTCTGCTACATTCCAAAGTACTATGTCCCAAGGAAAATAATTTGTGTGAGCTGAACTATCCTCTTTTTCATGGAATACAATTTTTACTTGAAAGAATGAATGACACTGGAAGATCCATATAACTTAGTGAAACAATGTATTACTTTTTAAAAATCTTACATTAGTACAAGAGACATTCAATGTGCAAAATAGGCTTATGGATTTTAATGTAACAGAATAGGAAATATTCAATGATATTGTTTCAGGTCCACTTTGAAAATAACCTTTGAGAAACTGCCACTTGTGCAGTTTTAGTTTTGTATCAAAGATAAACATCCACGATTATCTGAAAAGGTTATTAAAAATACTACTCCTACTGGGATTTCCCTGGCAGTCCAGTGGTTAAGACTTCCCCTTCCAGGGCTGGGGGTGAGGGTTTGATCCCTGGTCGGGAGCTAAGATCCCACATGGTTCGCTGCCAAAAAACCAAAACATAAAGCAGAAGCAACTCTGTAACAAATTCAATAAAGACTTTAAAAATGGTCCACATTAAAAAAAAAACAAACTACTCCTACATATGTGTGGGCCTTTTTATTTTCACAGACTTCAGTCAACATAACGAATTCAATGCAGAAGCAAACATGAAAATCCAGTGGTCTTCTAATGAGACAGACAAGAAAGAGACTTGCAAAAATATAAAAACGTAAAAAGCTCCACTTTTCCCAACTACCGTGTTTATTCTGGGAAATAGTTATTTTTCATATTAAATGCATGGGTTATTAATATTATTCTAAATAAATTAATTTAAAATGTTAAACTCTGTTATTTCTACTAAGGAAAATATCGGTAGAAGTAACCACATAAACAAAATTATCCTGGGGGGTCCTCACTAATTTGTAAGACTGTATGAATATTCTGACCAAAATGTTTTGAAAATCGCTGACTACACATCCCCTGGGCCAGGACTCGGGGAGACAGTGCGACAAACAGCTCCTGGTGCAGGAGGGGAGGGATCAGGGCAAAGTCCCAGGTCCCGGGGAGGGCGAGGCTCTCAAGGTCCCAGGCTCCAGGGCGGTGTCTGGGGCTCTGACGCTCCGTGTTAGGGTTCCCCGTCTCCCAGAGTTTCACTCTCTCTCTCACCACCTGTGTCGGGCCCTCCTGCCTGGACACTCGTGACGCGGACCCAGTTCTCACTCCCATTGGGTGCCGGTTTCTAGAAGCCAATCAGCGTCTGACCCGCCGAGACTCAACTTCTCCCCAGACCCCGAAGATGCGGTAATGGCACCGCGAACCCCCGGGGGTCGGGTGCGCAGGACCCCCAGGGAAGGTTCGATTCCGCCGCCCCCGGCCCAGACACGCCCCCTCACGCCGGTCCCCGCCTGTCCCTCCCTGGCTTCCCGCCCCCTCTTCTCTCCCCCGGAAGTCCCGGCCCTTCTCCGACCTTTTCCGTCTCACGAGCCCCTCGCCCCCTCCCCGCTCCCAGCCCCAACACCTCGGACCCAGGACCCGCGCCGGGAGGAGGGTCGGGCCGGGTCTCACCCCTCCCTGCCCCCAGGCTCCCACTCCCTGAGGAATTTCTACACCGGGGTGTCCCGGCCCGGCCGCGGGGAGCCCCCCTTCATCTCTGTCGGCTACGTGGACGACACTCAATTCGTGCGGTTCGACAGCGACGACCCGAATCCGAGGATGGAGCCGCGGGCGCCATGGGTGGAGCAGGAGGGGCCGGAGTACTGGGATCGGAACTCGCGGATCTACAAGCACCACGCACAGACTTTCCGAGTGAACCTGAACACCCTGCGCGGCTACTACAACCAGAGCGAGGCCGGTAAGCGACGCGGGCCCGGGTCCAGGTGGTCACGACCCCCATCCCCAGGGACGGGCCGGGATAGTCCCAACATTGCTAGACCCGCCCGGCACCCCCTACCCGGGAGGGTCCGCAGGTCTTTCACACGGTTTCATTTTCGGTTTAGGTTTAATCACTGTGATTGGTCGGGGCGGGGGCGGGGCTGACTTCGGGGCGGGGCCAGAGTCTCACTCCCCTGTGGATGTACGGCTGCGAAGTGGAGCAGGACGGGCGCCTCCTCTGCGGGTACAGACATTTAGCCTCCGGCGGCAAGGATTACCTCGCCCTGAACGAGGACCTGCGCTCCTGGACCGCGGTGGACACAGCGGCTCAGATCACCAAGCTTAAGTGGGAGGGCTCGGGTGAGGCAGAGCGCGACAGGAACTACCTGGAGGGCACCTGCGTGGAGTGGCTCAGCAGACACCTGGAGACCGGGAAGGACTCGCTGCAACGCGCAGGTACGAGGAGCCGCGGGGCCTCCCTGGTCTCCCCTCGGGCTGGAGCTGGCTTCCCACAAGGAGAGGAAAAGCAATCAGTATCAGAATATCACCCTTCCTTCTGGACGGGAGAGCGAGGAGTCCTTCTAGGTTCTTATATTCAGTACTAGAGACTGACTTGCCCAGAGGGCTAGACTTTTTTTTTTTTTTTTTTTTGGCTGCGTTGGGCCTTCGTTGCTTCGCGTGGTCTTTCTCTAGTTGCGGCGAGTCGCGGCTACTCTTCGTTTACGTGCGCGGGCTTCTCATTGTCGTGGCTTCTCTTGTTGTGGAGCACGGGGCTCTAGGCACGCGGGCTTCGGTGGCTCGTGGGCTCTAGAGCGCAGGCTCAGTAGTTGTGGCGCTCGGGCTTAGCTGCTCCACGGCATGTGGGATCTTACCTGACCAGGGATCGAACCCGTGGCGCCTGCACTGGCAGGCGGATTCTTAACCGCTGCGTCACGAGGGAAGCCCCGTTGGGCTTTTTCTAAAGGACAATTAAGGAATCCAGTCTCATGGGGATGGAAAGGGAGACCATCCCTGAAATAACTGATTAATAATTCCCTGTGACATTGACAGCAGTATTGTGAACCATGACTTTCTCCCTCAAGGCCTTGTTCTTGGCCTGAAAACACCTTTGGAGGCCTGACTCCAGCTTTGCTGAGTCCTTCGCCCTCCACCCAGACTAGGTCCAGAAATCTGTGTTTTCTTCCTTTGAGACCTGGAACCTCCTACCATAGTCTCTCATTCTAGAACTTTCCATGGAATAGGAGATATTCCCAGACCCCTGAGACGAGGCTGGTGTCTGGGTTTTGTGCTTCTCCTTCCCAACCCTTGTCCTCGCGTTTCTCAGGATGGTCACATGATGCTGCTTCAGTGGCCCATGGAAGTAACCCAAAGTGTGAATTTTCTGATTCTTCCTCCTCCGACCCTCCAAAGACACATGTGACCTGCCACCCCATCTCTGACCGTGAGGTCACCTTGAGGTGCCGGGCCCTGGACGTCTACCCATCGGAGATCACCCTGACCTGGCAGCGTGATGGGGAGGATCTGACCCAGGACATGGAGCTTGTGGAGACCAGGCCTTCAGGGGAACAGAACCTTCCAGAAGTGGGCGGCTGCGGTTGTGCCTTCTTGAGAGGAGCAGAGATACATGTGCCATGTGCAGCACGAGGTGCTGCCTGAGCCCATTACCCTGAGATGGGATAGAAAGGGGGATGGGTGGTCGAGCTTATTATCAGATAAAGCAAGAGCCTTTCAGGAGAACTTCAGCAAGGTCAGGACTCAAGCCTGAGGAAGGCCCTCACCTTCCCGTTCCTCCACAGAACCTCTTCAGCCCACCGTCCTCATGGCATCATTGTTGGCCTGGTTCTCTTGGTGGTCACTGGAGCTGTGGTGGCTGGAGCTGTGATCTGGAGGAAGAAGCACTCAGGTAGGGAAGGGAGGGAGGGATCTGAGTTTTCTTGTCTCACTGGGGGTGTTTCAAGCCCAGGTAGAAGTTTGCCTGCCTTGTTCCTGGGAAATACCATCCACACATATGTGCTTACTAGTCTGGAGCTGAGTGCTAACACTTACCCTTCTGTAAAGTATATGTGAAAATGAAAACAAATTTTTCACCTTGATAATTCTGGTGATGGGGACCTGATTCCCAGCACTTGAAGGTCAGAGGGGAAAGTCCCTGCTGAGGACAGACCTCCAGGAGGGCAGTTGGTCCAGTCCCTGCACATCTCCTTTTTTCATATTTCCTGACCTTACCCTGGGACTTTAGTCACAGTTCTGGAAACTTCCCTGGGGTCTAGGACTAGGGGGCTCCTCTAGGATCTCATGGCCCTGCCTCCTCCCTGGCCTATCATGTGATGTTTTCTTCCCACAGGCAGAGAAGGAGGGAGCTATGCTCAGGCTGCTAGTACACTTCGGTGGGTTGGAGGGTTATCCCTGAGACCCTTGGAATAGTATAGATGGGAGCCCATGGGGGGAATCTTACCCATCCCCTAATTCTTCCTTTAGTCTCATCTTCTGTGGGCTCTGACCAGGTCCTGTTTTGTTTTATCCTAGGCAGCGACAGTGCCCAGGGCTGTGATGTTATCTTTCACCAGTCCTAAAGGTGAGACCCTGGAGAGCCTGAAGCAGGAGAGGGGTGGGTCAGAGGTGACACCACTGGGTTATGGGGATTCTCTGAGTGGACATTTGGAACATACAGTGGACTGTTTAGAATGTCAAGACTTTTCTGAATGACTTAAATTTATTTATGATTATTTTCTTCTAAGTGTGAGACAGCTGCCTGCATAGGACTGAGTGATGCAAGATTAGTTCCCCCCCCCACCATTGTAGCTTCAGATCCCCTGATTCCTCTTTCTGCAGCTGCATCTGAATGTGTCTGTGTTCCTATTAGCATAATGTGAGGAGGTGGGGAAGACTGGCCCACCCCTGCCCACCGAGACCCCTCCCCACCCTGACTTCTGTTCTTTTCCCTGATCCACTTGCCTGTTCCAGCAGAGGCAGGGCTGGGCCCTTTCTACCTCTACTTTAACTTCAGGGTGCCCTGAGAAATACTGAAAATAAGAATCTGGATGTGAATTTGTTTCTAATTCATGTCATGACAGTCGATGTGTTAATAAACAAAAAAGATTCCTAAAGTTTAAGACAGGAAACAAATGGAAGCACTGAGAACCTTCCAGAATCTATGTGTATGCTGTGCTGAGTCTGATGTAGGTGGGACCAGAGAAGGATATAAGGAGCGTGGACAGGGCCTGTGTCCAGTCAGTGCTCAGTCCATTGTGGGCTTTGAAGTGGTCACTAATTGGATGGGTCATCTTCTCTGTTGTTTGTCCTTGTCCCTTCAGTAGAACCTTGTCCCACCAGGACCTGTGATCCAAGTCACCTGGGCCTTGTCCTGTCTCCGAGCTGTGGGAAGCAAGGGCTTCATGTGGCCGGGTCAGCCTAGACTCATGCCTCAGTCCAGCCCTCAGCCCTATCTTCTTTTGGATGTTTATGTTTTGCTTCTTTAGTTTTTTGCTTTTTTTTTTTTTTTTTAATTATGACTGTTCTTTTCATGTATAGAGTTCTGGTCTCATTCTGCTCTGGGTGTCCCCCATCTCTGACAACAGTAGAAGTCATTTTGCCTGTCAGGGTCCCCACAAGGCCTGTGGCAGCCCCTGCACACAGGAGTCTCTGTGGTATTGAGAGATGACTTTTCTCTCTCATTCAGCTCTTGTTCTCCTTCTAGGGCTGTTTCCTGGATTATTCTTTCCATCTTTTCCAAAGAACCAAAAACTGGAAAGGAACAAGGATTAAACCCTGGAAGTCCCAGTGCTACGTGATCTGATCAGACCACACACCTGAGCAGACTGCAGAGTTTTGGCACTGCGTCTAGACAGCACAGAGACCAGGGAGTCCTAAACTTTAATTTGCGTAAGAATCATCAGGACATCTTGATAAGATTCAGAAGGTCTGCAGTAGGGCATGGGATTCTGTATTATAACAAGGTTGGTGCTAATTCTGCTGACTTTCAGATCACATTTAGTAGCAAGAACATAGACCAGGATTCCCACACGGCTGTGCACCAGCCTCACCTGTAGGGCTTGTTGAATAAGCAAGTCTTGGGCTCCGTGCCCAGCATTCTGAGATGGTGGGTCTGGGAAGAAGCCTGAATATTTTGCAGCAATCCTTGCAAGCAATCTTGGGATTCAGCCGGATTGGGAACGACTGAGGTCAGTGATCAGAGCGCTCAGGTTGGGGAGGAGCCTTAAATCCACACTTAAACCTTGTTTTTTCCTGGGAAGAAAAGGGCAAGACGTATGCTGGAGACACATGTTGGTTTTTCTACCCTGGGGTATGTAGCCAGGTGGAAGACTGACGAAGTGTTATCAGCTCAAGATAATGAAAATCTATGAATCCTTGCTCTCTGAAACTATTCCCTGGATGGATTTCTCACTCATTCCTTGGTATAAACAATGGAATACAAGTTTTTCTAATTGTAACATAAATGAAAATTGTGTGTGTGTGTGTGTGTGTGTGTGTGTGTACCCTGGGAACTCATTTCATTTCAGGGAAAGCCACAGAACAAGCTTGAGGCTACACAGCCAGGAACAGAATCCATAATCCACTGCAGGTCGGGTCCCACATAGAGGGATTCTGTCTTGGAATCAGACATTTGGGGCCTTGGATGGGAGGGAGTTTATTTTGCATATGTGAGGAATGCAAATAATTAATGTCCAGAAGATGAACTGTGGTGATTTTCAAATGTCCACATACTGTATGATACCGAGAGGTAGAAACAATATCTTCCATAGTGGCTGTGCTATTTTGCATTCCTGCCAGCAAGGAATGAGTGTTCCCGCCCTGGTCTAAATGTTTGTGTGCCCTCAAAATTCATATGCTAAAATCCTAATGCCCAGTGGGATGGTATTAGTAGGCGGGGCCTTTGGGAAGTGCTTAAGTCATGAGAGTGGAGCCCTAATGAATGGGATGAGTGCCTACAATCCTGTTCCCAGTCCCCAAGATGTGGGGTTTTTTCCACACCACCAAGCAATTCTCTGATACCAGATGGGGGTCGAACAATTCAACTCAATTCTGACGCTGTCTACACTATCTACCTGGAGATCACATCAGATCACACAGGTTAAAGGTTCAGTCTCACAAGAATACCCACCCCTCCCAACTTCAGATGCTGATTGCAAATCCCAGTTGTCACCTATACTTCTGACTGATCAGTTAGGTATCAGTGGTTCCCAGGACCCCTCCTGATAATTTGCTAGAGAGGCTCACAGAACTCAGGAAAACAGTTTACTTAATGTTTATCAATTTATTATAAAAGGATATGATAAAGGATACAGATGAGCCTCCAGATGGAAGAGATTAATGGGGCAAAGTATGTGGGGAGGGGCACCAAGCTCCCATGCCCTCTCTGGATGCACCACTCTCCCAGCACCTCCACGTGTTCACCAACCTGAAAACTCTTCAAACTCCATCCTTTTGGGTTTTTATGGAGGCTTTATTACATAGGCATAGTTGATTAAGTCATTGGCCATTGGCAATTGATTCAACCTCCAGCCCCTCTCCCCTCCACGGAGGTCATGGGGGTGGGACTGAAAATTCCAACCCTCTAATCATGGTAGTCTCCTTTGGTGACCAGCCCTCATCCTTAAGTTAGCTAGGGGCGGTCCAAAGTCACTTCATTAACATAACAAAAGACACATTGATCGCTTTCATCACTAGGAAATTCCAAAGGCTTTTGTAGCCCTGTGCCAGGAAAGGGGAGGAAGACCAAATATACATTTCTTATTATAAATAACAACATCACAGTGCCTCACAGAGAGATCCTTAGCTCTTAACATTGTGTGAGGACACAGCCAGAAGGTGGCAGCTATGAATCAGGAAGACGGTCCGTACCCACCCTTGCAGGTACAGTGATCTTGGACATCTCAGCCTCCAGAACTACGAGCAATAACTTTCTGTTATTTATAAACAACCCGGTTGGTGCTGTTTTGTTACAGCAGCCCTAATAGACCATAGTTCCTGTTGCTCCACATCCTCACCAGTACTTGGTAATATCAGTTTTTATTTTAACTATTCTAATAGATGTGTAGTGGCATACTATTTTTTTATTTGCATTTCCCTAATGACATATGATATTGAGCATCTTTTCATATGCTTTTTCATATACCATCTATATTGTCTTTGGTGAATTATCTGTTCATATTTTACATATTTTTTAACTGGGTTATCTGTTTTCTTATTGTTGAGCTTTAAGGGTTCTTTGTATATTCTAGATACAAGTCTTTTATCAGATATGTGATTTGCAAATATTTTCTCCAAGTCTGTGGCCTGAGCTCTTTTACTGACATAACAACATATGCAAATGACCAAATATAAGCATAGATTTGTATTTTACAAAAAAATAATACTAGGGGCTTCCCTGCTGGCGCAGTGGTTGAGAATCTGCCTGCCAGTGCAGGGGACACGGGTTCGATCCCTGGTCTGGGAAGATCCCACATGCTGTGGAACAACTAAGCCCGTGCGCCACAACTGCTGAGCCTGCACTCTAGAGCCCATGAGCCAAAACTACTGAGCCCGCGTGCCACAACTACTGAAGCCCACACTCCTAGAGCCCATGCTCCGCAACAAGAGAAGCCACTGCAATGAGAAGGCTGTGCACCACAACAAAGAGTAGCCCCCACTCACCGCAACTAGAGAAAGCCCGCGCGCAGCAACGAAGACCTGACTCAGTCAAAAATAAATAAATTTATTTAAAAAAAAGAAAGAAATACTACTATTTTTCTGGAAAGAGAAATGAGAAATTGCTAACTCTAGTTTCTGGGCAGATGACCTGGGTGACTGGGGGATGGCAGCTGGGGAGATGTGACTTGTGTGTGTGTATTTATCTATACATCTATATCTATGTATCTATATATTCTGATATAGATACAAGATATAGATATATCCCTCAGCATTTTTAATTTTCTTGTGTATCAAAGAATGGTTTCAAAACTAAATTACAAAAAAAAAAAAAAGAAAAAAAAAAAACTAAATTACATTAAAATCCTTTAAGCTTGTAAAACACTTGACATCATGTCCAAATCATGTGTTAAAACTCATATTCTGATCCTCTATTCTAGCACCAATGATTTATTTTTGACTTTTTTTTTTTTTAGAGCAGTATTAGCTTCACAACAAAATTGAGAGGAAGGTACAGAGATTTCCCATATACCCCCCCGGCCCCCACCAATGCATAACCTCCCCCATTATCAACATCCCCCCCAGAGTGGTACATTTGTTATAATTGATGAACCCACATTGACACATCATGATCACTCCAAATCCACAGTTTACCTTGTTTACCTTAGGGTTCACCTTGGTGGTGTACATTCTATTGGTTTGAACAAATGTATAATATAGGTATCCATCATTATAATATACAGAGTATTTTTACTGCCCTGAAAATCCTCTGTGCTCCTCCTATTCATTCCTCCCCCTTCCTAATCCCTGGCAAACGCTGAACTCTTTACTGTCTCCATAGTTTTGCCTGTTCCAGAATGTCATACGGTTGGAATCATACAGTATGCAGCCTTTTCAGATTGGCTTTTACTTAATAATATGCATTTAAGGTTCCTCCATGTCTTTTCAAGGCTTGATAGCTCATTTGTTTTTAGCACTGAAAGTATTCTGTTGTCTAATGTACCACAGATTATTTATCCACCTACTGAAGGACATATTGATTGCTTCCAGGTTTTGGCAATTTTGAATAAAGCTGCTATAAACATCTGTGTGCAGGTTTTTGTGTGGACAAGAGTTTTCTCCTTTGGGGAAATACCACGGAGTGTGATTGCTGGATTGTATGGTAAGTTTGGTAACAAACAACCAAACTGCCTTCCAAAGTAGGTATACCATTTTGCATTCCCACCAGCGATGAATAAGACTTCCTGTTGTTCCACATCCTCCTCATCATTTGGTGGTGTCAGTTTTCTAAATTTTGGCTATTCTAACAAGTGTGTAGTGATATCTCATTGTTTTAATTTGTATTTCCCTGATGACTTACGTTGTGGAACATCTTTTCATATACTTGTTTGCCATATCTGTATATCTTCTTTGGTGGGGTGGCTGTTAAGGTCTTTTGCCCATTTTTTAATGGTTGTTTGTTTCACTGTTGCTGAGTTTTAGGACTTCTTTCTGTATTTTGGATAACAGTCCCTTACCAGATGTATCTTTTGCAAATATTTTCTCCTACTCTGTGGCTTGACTCTAATTCTCTTGACAGCAGAAGTTTTTAAAATTATTATTATTGAGCTATAATTGACATTATTTTCAGGTATAAACCTAATGATTCAATATTTGTATATATTGTAAAATGATCATCACAATAAGTCTAGTTAACATTCATCACCATATATAGTTATAAAACTTTTTTTCTTGTGATGAGAACTTTTAAGATCTACTTTCTTAGCAACTTTCAAATATGCAGTACAGTATTAACTATAGTCACCAGACTGTATATTACATCCCCAAGTCTTATTTATTTTATAACTGGAAGTTTGTACCTTTTGATCCCCTTCACCCATTTTTCCCACCCTCACCTCCCCCACCTCTGGTAACCACCACTCTGTATCTATGAGCTTGGGGACTTTTTTTAGGGGAGGGGATTATATTCCACATATAAATGAAGTCATATGATATGATATTTGCCTTTCTCTGTCTGACTTATTTCACTTAGCATAACGCTCTCAAGGTCCATCCATGTCACAAATGGCAAGATTTCATTTTTTTTATGGCTGAATAATATTCCAGTGTGTGTGTATCCGTGTGTGTGTATACCACATTTTCATATCCATTCAACCATCGATGGGCACTTTAGGTTGTTTCTATATCTTGGCTATTGTAAATAATACTGCAGTGAACATGGGCATGCACATCTCTTTTTGAGTTAGTGTTTTCATTTTCTTCAGATAAATACCCAGAAGTAGAATTGCTAGATCATATGGTAGTTCTCTTTTTAATTTTTTGAGGGATCTCCATACTGTTCTCCATAGTGGCTGCACCAATGTACATTGCCACCAACAGTGCACAAGGGTTCCTTTTTCTCCATATCCTCGCCCACACTTAAAGAAGATTTAAGTAAGTCCAGATTATCAATTATTTCTTTCATGGATTGTGCCTTTGGTGTTGTATCTAAAACGTCATCACCATACCCTAAATTCATCAAGGTTCTCTCCTATATCATCTTCTGGGTGTTTTATAGTTTTACATTATACATTTAGGCCTATCCTCCATTTTGAGTTAATTTTTGTGAAGCGTGTAAAGTCTGTGTCGAGACGGACATTTTTTAATATGGATGTCCAGTTGTTCTAGCACCATTTGTTGAAAGAGGTTATCTTTGCTCCATTGTATTGCCTTGCTCTTTTGTCAAAGGTCAGTTGACAGTATTTATGTGGGTCTATTTCTAGGCTCTTTATTCTGTTCAGTTGATCTACATTGTCCCTCAGCATCCACAGGGGATTGATTTCAGGACCCCTCAAAGATGCCAAAATCTGTGGATGCTCAAGTCCCTTTTACACAATGGCATAGTGTTTGCATATAACCTACACACATCATCCTGTGTACTTTAAATCATCTCTAGGTTACTTCTAATACCTAATACAATGTAACTGCCATGCAAATGGTTATAAATACAATGTAAATGCTATGAAAATAGTTGCTGGTATATAGCAAATTCAAATTTTGCTTTGGGGAACTTTTTGGAATTTTTTTTTTTTAATCTTGGGGGCAGTAGTTTGCCTTGTTTCCTCTCCTCTTTTACGAATCTCAGAAGAGTTGGTGATTTTTCAGTCTGTTCAGCTTTTTACTTGGTTTAAGGACAGAGAGGTGATTTCCAAGCTGCTTATGTGTAGAACCAAAACCAGAAACTCCCCAAAGATCTTTTCGCTGAACTATTTTGGCTTAAATTTTCCATTTCTAGAAAAGATTGGCTATAGTATATGGACAAATCCTTCCACTGAAAAGAGGTACAAATGCCATGTAAAACTCAAAAACCATCTTCTTAAAAGCATCAAAGAGTTGACAAGATAGTAATAAATGACCTAGCTCCCCAAAGAAGGGAAAGATCCTGCTTGGACTTCATAGAGAACAGTGTCCTGAAAATGGAGAAACAGCTCTGTAAATTTATTGCCCCAGAGCCCAGACATAGCAGTCCTGCACTTTCAGCTCTTTGTCCCAAACTCCTGACTTTTCTACCCATCTGCCTTCCCTTTAAAATTTTAAACCAAGCTTTTAAAATTCTGATTATAATGTATATGGATAGTGTATAATATATGATAATGTATATTCACTATAGAAAATTTATAAAATGCTGAAAATAATAAATGACAGTAAAAATAACTGTAACCCTCACACATGGAAATATTTTGTTGCATTTTCTTCTAGTTTATTATATAACCTGCTGCTGCCCAAGTGCTGAAACTCTAAGTTGATGAGCACAGACCTCAGTGGCCCCAAGCTCTGTGCCTGTATCTCTGCCTTCCAACCAGTTATGATGGATGGTCCCACTCCTATCTAAGGTCACCCCTCAGCTTGGGCATAAGATTGGGCCCCTGCTTCCCCCGAGAATCAATTTCCTAGTCTCTATTGTATCATTCATTCTTTTTTTTTTTTTTAAAAGAAATCTCCATTTTAATGTTTATTTATTTATTTATTTATGGCTGTGTTGGGTCTTCGTTTCTGCGCGAGGGCTTCCTCTAGTTGCAGCAAGCGGGGGCCACTCTTCATCGCGGTGCGCGGGCCTCTCACTATCGCGGCCTCTCTTGTTGCGGAACACAGGCTCCAGACGCGCAGGCTCAATAATTGTGGCTCACGGGCCCAGCCGCTCCGCGGCATGTGGGATCCTCCCAGACCAGGGCCCGAACCCGCGTCCCCTGCATCGGCAGGCAGACCCTCAACCACTGCGCCACCAGGGAAGCCCCTCATTCATTCTTGCATACAAATGTGCTGTAATACCTCTCATTAAAACAAACAAAATGAAACTAAAGAAATGAAAACAAAAATCATTCCAGGACTTCCCTGGCGTTCCAGTGGTTAAGACTCCGCGCTTCCAGTGCAGGGGGCTCAGGTTCGAACCCTGGTCAGGGAACTAAGACCCGCATGCCGTGCAGTGTGGGCCAAAACAACAACAACAACAGAAAAAAAATCATCCCATCAAAATCCACCACCTGATCCCACATCCCCCACCCACCAGTGCCCCATTTCTATGACACTCCTTATAGAACAATCCCTGAGTCCATTCTCTCACCTACTAGGTTGTCTTTTCGTTTTATCAGATGCATATACGCACATATCTTGAAAAGTAAATACCTCTACAAGGCTCGTTAAGGAGACATACATCCCCAGTCTTCCATGCATCCCATTTCCGATCCCAGAGCCAACTTCTGTCTGTTTCTCTTATTGTTACTTCTGTTGTCTACATAGCACGTTTGTAGTGCTCCTTCTTTGTTTTTCAGTTTGTGTATCATTTTAGTGGATTAGCTCTCTTTAACATACCACAGTCCTCCAAATAGTTATTTTATAATTTTGATTAGCTCAGTGTTCAATATCTACATTATTATAACCATGTAAATGCTATTCACAACTAAGCATTTAGTAGACTATGATTATTTTTTTCCCTTGAATTTTTAAAAAATTTTTCTGGAGTAAATAAATGTCTTATTCCTTCATTTGCTTAGTTTCTGCTGTATTCATTACGAAATCATTCCCAAACTTTCCTCCACCATCTAAATATTTATGAATATATTCAAGCACATCGGATATTCATTCTACCAGCTTCGTCTCTTTGCACAGACTCTCCCATAGACCTCGATGCTGCCACACGGGGACTGGTTCCCTGCACACCTGGGGCAGGGCTGATGTCCCACATCTCCTTCACCTCATCGGGGACAGCCCTCTGGCCTTTCTCTCCTACTGGCTTCCCTGTTGCCTGGATCCCATGTGTTCCTCTTTTTGGTTTTCTCAAACATTTCCCCCCTACTTCATCTAGTTAGTATCCTGAGAAAGGGAACATGTAAAGTAAAATATTGAAACCCTTAATATCTAAAAATGTCTTCAGGCTATGCTAACACTTATTCACATAGTGACTTGGTATAGAATTCTGTGTTGGAAATAATTTTCCTCAGAATTTGGAAGGCACTGCTTCAACATTTTCTAGCTTCTCCAGAGCAGATTTTCTTGCCTCTTGAAGTTTTCAGGTTCTCTTCTTTTCCACCCTTTTCCTGAAATTTCATTTGTGATGTATCTTCATGTGTATCTGTTTTCATCTCCTGTGCTGAGAACTTGGTTGGGACCACTCAAAATGTAAACTTTTGTCTGTCAAACTCTGAGAAAATTTCTTGAAATTTTAAAATTATTTGCTACTTTCCATTCTTTTTGAAACTTGTATTATTGATGTGTTGGAATCCCTTGATTGATAACCCAGAATTCGTATAGTTCTTGTCTCCTTCTTGCCATTACTTTTCCATTTGTAGCACTAAATGGAAGTACAACTTAATTTTCCAATTCATCTATTGAATTATTTATTTCTGTGATATTTCTAATTTTAAAGAGTGCTTTCTTCTTCTCTGACTGTATACAATTGTATGTAATTCTGTTCTTGTTTCATATGCCGTATCTTTTTTACATCTTTTAGATATTATTGATTATAGTCATAGGGAATCCGTTAGTTCTCCTGGTTATCTGCTTTCATGATTTCTGCTAAATGTTCATTTCCCTCACAACAGTGAGATCTCCATAGCACCAGGGTCTTACTCTTGTTCTTCACTCTGTCTCCAGGAACTAGCAGATCCTGATCCACTGGAGGCCTCAAAACATACGCTGGATGATGGACTTTAGTGTGGCTTGGGCAGTTAAGTCACACTGCCGCTTGATGACCTCCTGAGTTCTGAGCCTAGCAGTTTCCTATCACAGAACATTCTGGAACACTGCAACAGTTCATTTGCATGGGATGCAGAGTCATGCCTGCCACCTGATGGACAGGGAACCAAAGGAAGATGGGTCACAAAGGTCTCTGAGAGAAGATATCCTGGGTTCAACCCCAACTCTACCACCTCCTTAACCTCCCTGAGTTTCTCTTTCCCTGTCTGTACAAAGGGATCACAAATTGGGTGCTTCATGGGTTTGCTCCGAGGATTAAATTTGACTCTCCATGTAAATCACATGGCATTATTGCCTGAGAAATGTGTTCCTTTATTCACAGTTACCATCATTACAGCATTTAGATAAGTTCCACTATTTTGCTTTTATAAACCACAATTCAAGAAACATCCTTGAACACATTTTTGAGACATGTGTGATTATCTTCTTAGGATAAATTCTTTTTAGGAATTAGTTATTTCTTTTTTTTTTTTTGGCTGCATTGTGTGGCATGTGGGATCTTAGTTCCCCAACCAGGGATTGAACCTGTGCCCCCTGCATTGGAAGTGCAGATTCTTAACCACTGGACTGCCAGGGAAGTCCCAGGAATTTAGTTATTTCTGCATTAAAATGTAAGCATACTTAAATTGTTGAGATGATTTGCAAAAGTGCCCTTTAGAAATTTTACACTACTTATCTTTATTTCAAAGCTGAAAAAAAGCCTAACAGTTTATTAAAATTTAATGTACTCATTAGTTCTATTATTTTCCCCACAAATTCTATACTTCAGGATAGAGATGAGCAAAAGACTCTGGATTTTAGACAGCTTTCTTTGAATAGTTAAGAAAGTCAGCTTTGTGCTTAGCACACTAAAAAATAATTTTATATTATATAATCTTTTGGTATCATTTATATTTAGACCATGTCTGGGGAATCTAATATTCAATTACTAAATTAAATGTTCTCTTTACTACTTACTTTGTAACCCTATAATATTCTAAGAGTAAACACAAATTAATAGAGTTGGTAAGAAGAGGAGAAAAAAAGAAATTTTGTATTCCAGTTTTTAATCCCATCAAGCTTTATGACCAGTATATTTTTTCCCTATACTGGCAATATCCTCCTCATTCATTTTCATCTTTGCCAAGCTGATAGATTTTTTCATTCTTTTTTTTTTTAATTAAATAATTTATTTATTTTTGGCTGCGTTGGGTCTTTGTTGCTACACGCAGGCTTTTCTCTAGTTGCAGCGAGCGGGGACTACTCTTCGTTGTGGTGCGCGGGCTTCTCATCGTGGTGGCTTCTCTTGTTGCAGAGCACGGGCTCTAGGCGTGCGGGCTTCAGTAGTTGCAGCACACGGGCTCAGTAGTTGTGGCTCATGGGCTCTAGAGCAGGCTCAGTAATTGTGGCGCACAGGCTTACTTGCTCCGTAGCATGTGGGATCTTCCAGAGCAGGGCTCGAACCCGTGTCCCCTGCATCCTCAGGCAAATTCTTCACTGCGCCACCAGGGAAGCCCCCAAGCTGATAGATTTTAATTTTTATTTCATTTCTTATTTCACATTCTTGTTTTTGTTCACATTTATTGCTAATATATTTGTTTGACATTTAACCTATGTGTCAAAGAATTTACACAAATACTTGCACAAGATAAAGGAGCAGCTTGGAGCAGGAGATGTATAAGTACAAGTGGGCAAAAGACAATACAATTGAGAACCACAAGAAACAACAGATAGTACAAAGAGGCTCATAAAACTTCAATATTGTAATTATAAAACATAGAAAATAAAACAACCTGGATTATTTTGTATAAAGAGAAAAATGACAAGCTTGAAAATGCCATGATGGAGTATCAAGGATCAGATTTACTCTCCTGTCTTAAACAACGACAAATTCAGATAAATATATGAAACAACAGTATTCAGACCTTGGGCATCAGGCAGCACAAGAACTGTGACTCCTATGAGAAGGGAAACGAAAGCAGCAAGGCCTACAATTGTCCAGCTTCCTTCCTGGAGAGAGTTTCCAGGACACAGCGCGGGTGGGGAGGAGCCCTAACACAGCCCAGCAGTCTCAGTGAGTTAAGGGGACAGAGTTATGAACTGTGAGGACTAGGATGTTAGAATTAGCAGACAGTGACATTAGAAGTTATTATAAATGTACTCCTTATGTTCAAAAAGTTATATAAGGACATGAAAGGTATATAAAAGACCACAATCAAACTTCTAGAGATGAAAACGTCTGAGATAAAAATACAATGGATGGGACTTCCCTGGTGGTGCAGTGGTTAAGAATCTGCCTGCCAATGCAGTGGACACGGGTTCGATCCCTAGTCCAGGAAGATCCCACATGCCACGGAGCAACTAAGCCTGTGCGCCATGCCTGCGAGCCACAACTACTGAGCCCACTCGTTGCAACTACTGAAGCCCATGTGCCTAGAGTCCGTGCTCCACAAAAGAAGCCACCGCAATGAGAAGCCTGCGCACTGCAACGAAGAGTAGCCCCCACTCGCCGCAGCTGGAGAAAGCCCACGCACAGCAACGAAGACCCAAAGCAGCCAAAATAAATAAATAAATAACTTTTAAAAAAATACACTGGATGTGTATTGGTAGATTGGTAGATTGTGTTTGGATGTGTAATGGTAGATTTGATATTGCAGAAGAAAAGATCAGTGACCTTGAAGACATAAAAATTATACGAAGTAATAATTAATTATTACAGTGTATTACTAAGTTTGCAACATATGTTCAAGCAACATTATTCATAATAACCAAAAAAACAGAAATAACCTAAATGTCCATGAATAACACACGAGGTGACTATTTTCCTTGGAGGGACCCAGAGGATACTGTTTATCAGGCAATAAGGAATGTGCAGGCAAGGGGAGTATCAACCTCATTGTGCCTGTGCTTGGTAAGCCGGGCCTGACTCTAGGAGATGATATTACAGAACCTGGCTCCTTAGCATTAATGGGGATAATAGGATCCCAGAAAGCCAGAGGACAAGTGACAGCAAGTTAGAAACAAAGTGGGCAGAATTGCCAAAATAGCCAGCAATGTCAGAACTGAAGCCAGAAAATTCTGACTGCAAGGAATTTTGGAAATGGGTAACAGACCATTGTACTCCTAGGGGCAAGATAAATGGGCAGCCTACAAGAGTGTTGCTTAATATTTTAACCAATAGAAGAAAAATGAATAAGCTGAAGGCTGAGATTAATGGCTCCAATACAAAGTTATGATTCCTTGGGACTTCCCTGGCGGTCCAGTGGTTAAGACTCCATGCTCCCAATGCAGGGGGCTCGGCTTCGATCCCCGGTCAGGGAACTAGATCCTGCATGCCACAACTAAAAGATCCCGCGTGCCACAACTAAAAGATCCCGCATGCCGCAACTAAAAGATCCCACATGCCGCAACTAAAAAAGATCCCGCATGCCGCAGCAAAGATCTCGCATGCAGTGACGAAAGATCCCACGTGCCGCAACTAAGACCCAGCACAGCCAAGATAAATAATAAATAAGCAAATAAATGAAAAAATTTTTTTAAAAGTTATGATTCCTTGACCAGTTTCCAGACCCAAGCCAGATCTCAGACACAGAATCCATTAATTAAAGGAGAGGCCAGGTCCCCTGTTGAAGTCCCGTGCAGCACCATGTCAAGTGTACATCAGTAATTCCCCAAGCCCATCACTAAAGGAATCAATGGCCATTTATTCATACACTGAAGAAAGAAAATACCCTGATCTTTGCGAGGTTTATTAGACACAGGATCCAATTTGACACTAATTCTTGGGGAACCAAAGCACCACCATGGACTCCCATTAGGGAGAGGCATATGGGGACCAGGAAATAATTTGTTTCCTGTCTCAGGTCCACCAATATCTCAGTGGGTCCTCTGTGTCCACACATCCACTTGGTGGTTATTTCCCCAGTTTCCAAATGTGTCATTGGAATGGACATGCTTAACAATTGCCAGAACCCTCACATTGTTTCTTTGACCTGTGGAATAAAAGCCTGGTAGTAAGAGAGGCCAAGTGGAAGCCCATGAATTAGCCTTTGAACCTCAGGCAGGATAGAAAATTAAGACAATATTGTATCTTGAGGGCAATTAAAGAGGTTAATACCACCCTCAAATACATAAAGGATGCAGGCGTGGAGGGTAGTCCAAACATATTAAGTTAATTTGCTGGTCTGGTTCTTGCAAAAATTGGATGGATCATGGTAGATGATAGGGAACTGCTAGAAATTTAACTCAAATTAGCCTAATTGCAGCAGATGTGCTGAATGTGATATGTTTAAATAGAGCAGATTTATGCAGTTTCTGGTACATGATATAAGGCTATTGAATACCTAAAGGGAATTTTACCTCAATTCAGTTGCATAAACAAATGGCTCAGGCCTTCATGTCACCTACCACTGTTGTGCCTTTCTCTTTTCCTCATTTCTCACCTATGACCTAACGGGGAGTTCCTATGACCAGTTGACATAAGAAGGGAAAACCTGAGCTTGGGTCACAAATGTGGCAGCTCAGTATGTCGGTGTGAGCCAAAAGTGGACTACTGCCGTGCTGCACCATAGCCCCACTCAGGGATGACCAAAGACAGTGCTGAGGGGCCGTTCTTCCAATGGGCAGAACTTCAGGTGGTGCTCCTACTTACCCACATTGCATAAAGAAAAAGAAGTAGGGCTTCCCTGGTGGCGCAGTGGTTGAGAATCTGCCTGCTAATGCAGGGGACACGGGTTCGAGCCCTGGTCTGCGAAGATCCCACATGCCACGGAGCAGCTGGGCCCGTGAGCCACAACTACTGAGCCTGCGCGTCTGGAGCCTGTGCCCCGCAACGGGAGGGGCCGCGATAGTGAAAGGCCCGCGCACCGCGATGAAGAGCGGTCCCCACACCGCGATGAAGAGTGGCCCCCACTTGCCGTAACTAGAGAAAGCCCTCGAACGAACCGAAGACCCAACACAGCCAAAAATAAATAAATAAATAAATAAATAAAGTAGCTATAAAATTAAAAAAAAAAAAAAAAAGAAAAAGAAGTGGCCTGAGGTAAGACTATGCACAAACTCAGGCAGTGGCGGTGGCTTAACTGGAGGGGCCTGGGAGGGACCTAAAAGGAGCAAGATTGGAAGATCAGGACAAGAATATTTGGGAAGAAGCATATGGTAGGCACAAAGTGTTAGGATAAGCTGTATCACATGTTAATGCCCATCAAAAACGATCTACTATGCAAGAGACACTAAACAACCAAGTGCACAGAACGACTCAGCCAGTAGACATTAGCCAGCCTCTGTCCTTAGCTAACTCAGTGTTTGCACAACAAGCTATAAAAGGAATATCCATGGTTGGGCTCCCTTTCACCCAGGCTGATATAGTTACTGCTACAACTGAACAGCTGATCTTCCAGCAGCAAATAAACTCCAATGTGGTATTATTCCTTGAGGAGGGCAACCAGCCCCTTGGTGGCAAGTTGATTATGTTGTTACTCTTCCACCTTGGAAAAATCAGGGATTGATCTTGATCTAGGCTGACATGTATTCCAGGTAGGATTTTGCCCTTCTTTCCCACAGAGCATCACTCAGAACTATTAACCTAGGGCTCACATAGTAATATAAGTATCCAAGGCTATACTTCTAGTCATTAGACTAGACTAGTCATTAGACTAGTCATTGGGTGATGAAGAGAACACTAAATTCTGCTGGGCTCTCATTAAAAAATAACAATATTTGCATCATTGTGGCAGGACTCCTTCAGTCACAAGTTAACAGTTTTAGCAGAACAGATTGAGCATGTTGATCTACCTGAGAGGGCAGGGATGAGGCTGACTTGAGACATGACTGGATCTAGGGAATCAAACTTGTCATCAGCTCTCTCTCTCTGTTCCTAAGGAAGGTAGCCAAGATCATCTCTAACCTCCCTCACATTGCACCACTTTAACAACTTAAGCAGAAAAATAAACATCTTTCTCACAGTGTCCATACATAAAGTACCAGAGAAGGTTACCTTTGGACCAATCCCTGTTGCCAGGCAGATGTGGTACAATGTGGTACACCCTGATTGGTCAGGTCTGGGTCATGTGCCTCTCCTGGTACATCATAATATTTCCTAAGCTATTTAAGGTCATGCTGATTATTAAACCATGTAACTATAAATAAAAAGAACTTTCAGAATTCTTTGGGCCATGAGAAAAATGAGAGAACATTAGCTATTAGCAAAGTTGGCTTTCCTTTATGTTTCTTTTTAAAATTAATTAATTAATTAATTTGGTTGTGCCAGGTCTTAGTTGCAGTTTGCAGGCTCCTAAGTTGTGGTATGCATGTGGGATCTAGTTCCCTGACCAGGGATCGAACCCGGGCCCCCTGCATTGGGAGCGTGGAGTCTTAACCACTGGACCACCAGGGAAGTCCCTACCTTTATGTTTCTAGCTAACAAAACTGACTCTTTTAATCACAAAACTGATTCACCTTTCTAGGTGGTAAACAGACAGACTCTCAGATATTCCCAAAGATCTTCATCTCCTGGCATCCATGCCCATGTATAACCTTTACCCTTAGAGCATAAGCTGGAGCTAGTGACTCACTGGTAGCAAATAGAATTCGGGAAGTGAGCGATGGAATATTTATTTTGGGATGACCGGGGACAGGATATGAGGGAACTGAGGTCAGTTGTCTCAAGTTCAGCCGTCCAAGCCAGGTTGGGGAAGCACAGACTCCCAGTGAAAACCAATGTCAAGTGGCTCTGCATTCCTTTTCCACCTGAGGAGTTTCTCCTCTAGATCTCAGCCTCCACAGTCAATGCCTCGTGACAGGAGGAGGAGGAGGAGGAAGAGACCACCAGCAGTGATTCTAATGCTGGCTAGGACCGTTGTAAATATATTGGTTTGAAATGATTTCAAATCCACTTGTTTATACCTTAAGTGGAGCTGTTTTAATCCACTTGTTTATGGTAAGGACCAAAAAAAGTTGTTCTTCAAAGTAAAGTTGTTTTGACATAAGAATGAAGTAAGTTGTGTCAGGATGTCATCATGTCCTCTGCTGTTGACTGATAAGCACTTAGCAGCCCAGCTGCTGACGGGGGCCCTCTGGGGGCTTATCAATAAGAACATGTGGAGAAGCAACTATGGCAAAGGGACATTTACAATATAAAAAACCAACAGTTAGGGAGGAATATCTGAGAGTTTCAGTCAGGGCAAAGCTACCCTTCACGGATCTAGCTCTCTGAAGATATTGAGACACTTGCTCCTGCCCTGGCCAAGGCAACTCTTTGGTCAGCAGCGATGTTCAACCACGCAGCAGTCTCAGGAAGGGAAGGGACACTTGTTCCTGCTTCACCGAGGCCCTCCTGGTTTGCAGTGACATGAGCCATGCAATGGTCCCTGGAGTGATAACCCTCGGAGCAGCCTCGCCTGCCCACCAACACAGGCTCCAACGTTCCCTAGCAACATGCTCTAGCAAAGCCTTCTCTCCCGAGAAAACAAACTCCTATAAAAGATGCACCTCAAAGTACATTTGGACATTATTTCTGTAATCTCCCCTTGCCCAGAACAACAGTGTAATTAATCATTTGTTTGGAGTATGTTATTTCTTTATTAGCTTATTAAAAGACATTATCCTGTATGCTATTGGCTGATGAAATTATTATAATTTCCACAGTGAACCTGTGTTAAATAAACTATTGGCAAAGACAATCTCAGTCTCTGAGCACAATTTGCTGCCTCCAAACCAAATCATAAAACAAACAAGGAATCTGATCTGTAGTGAAAACAGGAAGTGAAGAAACAAAGACTCCCAAACCTAGCACGTGGTGAGCCCCATGGCTAGAAAGATGAGCACCAACATTTCCAGCCTGGACACTGCACTATTTCCTACAGTTTCCACTGCTGCATTGTTCACCCTTCACTTCTCGATTCTGTTCTCAGCGCAACAGCCAGACTGATGCTTCTAAAAAGAAGTCATACCAGGTCCCTCTTCTTCCAAAACTGTCTTGGAGTGCTACATCTTCCTCAGAGAAAAGTCAATCCAATATTCTCAAAGCCCACATGATCTGGTCGGACACTGGATTTCATCTCAGTTCCTCTCTCCTCCAGCTACGATGGCCTCCTCACTCTTCCTTGAGCACGCAGACACTCTCCTGCCCTAGTGCACTGGCACTGGAGGCTCCCCTGCCTGGAAAGAACTTGCCCCAGACATCCTCGTGGACATTCCTTCATGTCCTTCGCATCTTTACTCAAAGGTCACCTTCTCAATGAGGCCCACACTGACAATGATGCCCTAGTAAAACAGCCACCTTCCCTGTCCCCACACACTTACATGCTGGGTCTCCTTCCTCAAAGCATTTACCAACCTCTAAGGTAAACACTTCCTCTATTACTCTGCTTATAGTACCCACTCTGCCCCTTCCCACCAGAACATGCTCCACAGGCCAACAACTTTGCCTGACTTTAGTTTTCTGAAGTTTCTTAGATGCAAAAATAGTGTGTCATGTATCTGACACACAACATATATATCGGTTGAATGAATGATCAGTGGATAGCACCTCCATATTCTAAAGGCAGTATCTTTATTAATGTAGCCTAAGGCCACATGTTGTTCTGTGGCAGCTACAGCACGACATCTACTCTCACTGGTGTCAATCCTGCCTTGCTTTTCTCACAAGTGCTGCTCTCCCTCCCTCCCTCCCTCCTTCCTTCCTTCTCCTTCTTCCCACACCAACCCTCCTGCACACCACAGCACACAACTTCTTTCCCTCTTGAGAAAACAATGGTCCTTGACCTATGCGTCCTATTTTCCAATCCACTGTAAAGCTAAAGTAGACTCAGCTTTATAAATCCATGAGTCTGGCCTGAAGCCAGCACTAGCACTACTAGAGCTAAGGGCAGGGAGAAGGAGTAGTGAGCAGAGAAGATAAGAGGAATTTCTAAGATGAGAAACTATCAGATCCCTCCTCTCTACTAATTCTGGGATCTGGTTCCTTAAAGAAAGGTTGGGGAAAAGACGGAAAGAACAATCCAGAAAATAGCCTTAGAAGGAGGGCAAGAGCTGGATGAGTCAGAAAACTCATTTCTGCAGACCACTGACACTACAGTGAGCAGGGAGCTCCTGGGCCTTGTGGGGACAATGACAGGCAAAATCACTCCTGCTCCTGTCAAGAGATGGGGGACACCCAGAGTAAAATGAGACTAGAATTCATACCCAAGAACAAGAAGAGGCGTAATTCTCTATAGAAACAAATAAAAAATAATAATAAACACCCAAAAGATGAGGGCTGAGGGCCAGACCCAGTCCTGAGTCCTGGCTGACCCAACCACGTAAAGTCCTCACTGCCCAGAGTCCAGAAGACAAGACAAGGTCCAGGTGATGTCCGAGTCCCTGTGATCACAAGTCCTGGTGGGACAAGGTTCTACTGAAGGGACAAGGACAAAGAAGCTGAGAAGATGTGACCAGGAGTGACCACATCAAAGCCCATGATGCAGTGAGCAAGGAGTGGGCACAGGCCGTGTCCACGCTCGGCTCCTCACAGCCTCCTCCTGTCCCACCTGCAACAGACAGAGCACAGCAAGCACACGGATTCTGGAAGGTTCTCAGCACTTCCATTTATTTCTCGCAAAATTTAAGAATCTTCCTATCTTTTAATTAACCCACCAACACCACCTCACGACAAGAATCAGAAGAAACAAATTCATATCCAGATTACTATTTTCAATAAGGAGTAAGAAACTGCAATTCAGTGCAACGTGAAGTTAAGACAGGGATGGAGGTGGCCCAACCCCACCTCTGCTGGAACAGGCAAGTGGATCAGGGAAGAGAACACAGGTCAGGGTGGGGAGGGGTCGTGGTGGGCAGGGGTGGGCCAGTCTCCCCACCTCCTCACATTATGCTAAGAGGAACACAGACACATTCAGATGCGAGCTGCAGAAACAGAAGTCAGGGGATCCAAAGTCACAAAGGAGGGGGGTGGGGCACAAACAAATCTTACATCACTCAGTCCCACACAAGGCCATTCTCTCATACTGTGAAAGAAAATAATCATGAACAAATTCAAGTCAATCACCGTAAGTGGTCCATTCTTAACAGCCCCCCACATGCTCAAAATGTCCCACTCAAAGAATCTCCATAACCCAGTGTGTTCCCTCTGCCCCAGCCTCTCTCCCATTTTGGGCCCTTTAGGGCCTCACCTTTAGAATCAGTGAGAGCATCAGAGCCCAGAGCACTGTCACTGCCTGGGGGAGAACAAAACAGGACATGGCCAGAGCCCAGAGATGTGACTAAAGAAGGAATCATGGGGTGGGTGAGCTCCCCCATCGGCTCCCGTCTGCACTATCCCAAGGATCTCAGGGTTCACCCTCCACCACCACCTCTGCTCAATACTTACTTGCAGCCTGTGAATAGCCCCCTCTTTTTCCACTTGAGGAAAGAAACACAGTGTCCTGTGAGAAGCCAGGGAGAAGGCAGGTCATGAGGCCCTAAAGGAACCCCCTAGTCCTGAACCCCAGGGAAGTTTCCAGAACTGTGACTGAAAACCCAGGGCAGGATCCAAAAACATGAAGAAAGTAGATGTGCAGGGACTGGACCAACCACCCTCCTGGAGGCCTGTCCTCAGTAGTGACATTCCCTGACCTTCAAATCCTAGGAATCATGTCCCCGTCACCAGATTCATCACGTTGATATTGGTCTCGATTTTCACATGTGCCTTACAAAGAATAAGTGAAAGCAAAAGGTCCCAAACTTACTAAGCACACATGTGTGGATGGTACTTCCCAGTAACGAGGCAAGCAGACTTCTACGTGGGCTTGAAACCCCACAGCGGGACAAGAAAACTCAGATTCCCTCCCTCCCTTCCCTACCTGATTGATTCTTCCTGCACATCAAAACCACGACAGCTCCAGCTGCCACAGCTCCAGTGACCATAAAGAAAACCACACCAGCAGTGTTGCCCTTGATGGAGATGGGAAGGAAAGTTGGCTCTGGGAAGGAAAGAGAAGGGAAGGGGCCCAGACCTCAGTCTTTAGTCCTGACCTTGATGAAGTTCTCCAGAAGGGCTTCTGCTTCCCTGAGAATCTCCCCGCTCCATTCCCCTCCTTACCCCATCTCAGCGTAATGGGCTCAGGCAGCCCCTCGTGCTGCACATGGCACGTGTATCTCTGCTCCTCTCCAGAAGGCACAAGAACAGCCGCCCACTTCTGGAAGGTTCCGTCCCCTGAAGGCCTGGTCTCCACAAGCTCCATGTCCTGGGTCTGATCCTCCCCATCACGCTGCCAGGTCAGGGTGATCTCTGCAGGGTAGAAACTCAGGGCCCAGCATCTCAGGGTGACCTCCTATTAGGGCCGCTGTGTTGGGCCACGTGTGTTTTGGGAGGCTCTGTGGTAGACAAAGCAGGGAGGGCTCAGGCAAGGGCTCACTGAGTGGCATCGACTCCAAACACCAAGACACCACAACTCCTGATGGTTTGGCTGCTGACCAGGGGGAGACAGGGAGCTTCCTCTATCTGAAGGTAGAGGGACCCATATTAAGCTGAGCCAGGTTAAAGACAAGGGTGTGGGAACTCAATCTAACATTCTCCTCCAGGATAAGAGCCTTTTCAAAGACTCTCCACTCTTATCAAGCCTTTGGTCAATGTTTCTAGATACAGGTGTGTATCTAGTGGAAAAGTGCCAAAAGGGTGAAAAACCTCCAAGGTTCTATGAAGTAGCTCTGTGCCCTCCTGAGAGTAGTTTCCTGAGCCTAATAAGAATGGGTGGGTCAGGACTTCCCTGGTGGTCCAGTGGTAAAGAATCCGTCTTCCAATGCAGGGGACGTAGGTTCAATCCTTGGTCAGGGAACTAAAATCCCACTTGCCACGGGGCAACTAAGCCCATGTGCCACAACTACTGAGCTCGCACGCCTCAACTAGAGAGCCTGCATGCCACAAACTACAGAGCCCATGCACTCTGGAACCCGTGCGCCACAACTACAGAGCCCATGTGCCCTGGACACTGCGTGCCACAACTAGAGGAGAGAAAACCCGCCCGCCACAACTAGAGAGAACCCCACGCACCACAATGAAAGATCCCACATGCCTCAACGAAGATCCCGCATGCCACAACTAAGTCCCAATGCAGCCAAAAAATTAATTAATTTTTTAAAAACCAGTGTTTGAATCAAAGCTTTTAAAAAAAAAAAAAAAGAAGAAGAATGGGTGGGTCAGATGGCACCATCCAGGAGACTCAAGATAGGAAGCCCCCCAGTCCACATCTCTGGCTTGCAGGGAAGTCATCATCAGCACATTGGCCCCAGCCATCCCACACTAAATATCTTACACCCCTGTGCTGGATCAGTTCTGGAGGAGACCCCCTCACCTCACCCACACTCTGGAGAGAGAATGGCCCAAGCTGGGGATGGGGGAAGGGCTGAGTGGGTGGGCTGTGGGAGGTCATTACCAGTGCGGTTCAAGCTCTCCCCTCCAAATTTCAAGTATCTCTGCAGCCACAGGACGCACTCTTTCTCCAAGTAGTTCTCGTCTCTCTCAATGAAGTTCCCACCAGCCTCCCATTTTCATTTGGTGTACTGAGCAATGAATGGTGCTGCTGTGTATTGCAGAGAGTCCGTATGCAAGCTCAGGTAGTCCTCACCATCATAGCCATACTGCCAGTGCCCCGTGGGCCTGCCGTCCTGCTGGAGCTCACAGCCGAAGGTGAACTGGAGGGTGTGGGGACCTGCCCACCCCCAGGGACCAAGCAGTGTCAGTCAGGCGGAGCCTGACTCCAAGGCCTCCACATCCATGGTTCCAGCTCCCCCACACCTTCCCATCTTATCTCTTATCTTCTCCTTAGAGGCCATTCACATTCTATAGACAAACTAGTTTTGTCCTGATACTGATCTCTTTTACTGGCTGTCAGCTCTGCTGTGGGGAGTGGCCTATGGTTGGTTCCAGGAGGTACTGAAAAAGCCATGGATGGGGAGTTACAGATTTGGACTTTGCCATGAACTGTGTTATTTGGGCAAGTTATTCAACCTCCAGGGTTCCACATTTATCTTGTGTAAATGGAGGGTTAGATTATGACCTTACAGGTCTCTTCTGTGCTAAGAGTCTCAGATTCTAAGCACAAGTTCCTGAAAACAGGATCACACTACACAGCATTAACACAGGAGGGCACAGAGTGCTAAGTACAGTTTTCCTTGAATGCTATGGACTGAATTTTATCCCTCCAATATTCATATGTTGAAGCCCTAAACCTCGATGTAACTTTATTTGGAGATTCTAGGAGGTAATTAAGTTTAAATGGGGTCATGAGCATGGTGCCCTAATCCAACAGGGATTAGGGGGATAGGGCGATCTCTCACTCACTCCATGTGAGTACACCAAGGAAAGTGAGAATGTGGCTGACTGCAAGCCAGGAAGGGAGCCCTCACCAGAAAGTGAACCCTGCTGAATCTTGGTCTTGGACTTTCCAGCCTCTAGAACTGTCAGAAAATAAGTTTCTGTTGCTTAAATCATGCAGTCTGTGGTATTTTGTTATGGCAGCCCGAGCAGACTAATACACGAGGTACTAGAGAATGCAAATAACATCAATAAGCCCAAACTGCTGAAAAATTTCTTGAATGAATTTCAAAGTCAAATATAAATAAATCTGAGATCACTGCAGCCTGGATTCACCACACTCTCCTCTGGGTTCCCACAGTCTCCCAGCTCAAACTCCTAGTCCAACACTGACATACTCTAACCTTACTGTGTATCATCACTCTCTTCTTATGCTGTGAGCCCTTAGATGGCAGGTACTATGTCAGTGCCTGTGAAGTAAACATCTGATAGACCTTTGTTGAATTCATGCTCCTAGAAGGATCAACTGGTAAAAGCTGAGCAGCCTCAGTATTCAGCTTGAATTGTACTTCTCACTGGTTTATGCCTTGATTTGGCTTCAAGGCCCTTTACAGACTTGTTTCAACAGAGCTAAACTCTCAAGAGCCATTAACTAGAAATGATTAAACTTCAGTCTATCCCCTGAACTCACTATGCCAAATCCCACCCCACACCTTGCTGCACCCTAATTTCCTACTGCTTGAAACATCTTTTACTTTCTTCATAGACCTAAGTAATACACATCCATCAGGTTCTATATAAAGTTCCGCCTCATTCATGAAACTCTGACCACTGGGGTGTGTTGCCTATGAACCTCAGTAAACTATTTCTCTGCTTCTCATTTGGCATTTAAGGAGGTTCCTGTCTTTGACATCTCTGGGTATGCATCAAAGGGTTAATAAAGTTTTCACAGAAGTGTGAGTACCCTCCCATATTAATTGTAAGCTCTCTGAAGACAAACACCAGGTTATACTTTTCTGGATCCCCACCTCCAGCACCCAAAAGAGACATACTAAGCATATGTCCATGACCCAATAAAACTGCTTAGTTCATCTATTTATTATTAAGTCATGTCAAACAGACCCTATGCCATTGTGACCAGACTAGCCCAGCTTTCATTCTCAAGTGTTAACTTGTACACGTTCTCCTGCCCCAGCCTGATCCTATGGGAACACTTGTAGAGAGGGCCTTTCACCCATGGGGATTGGTGTGATGTGATAACCACCACTTCCCTCTGCTTTTTCTGAGGCAACTACCTGTTTGCTTTTGTGTCAGCGCTTTGTTCAGACCATCCTCCATGGTTTGGTTGTAATATTGCTGCACATTCCTCAGATTTAAGTGGAAAATCTTCATCCGACTTGTGAAGATCTTGGTCTCATCCTCAAAGTAACTCGGCTCCTCCATCAACCACTGAACAGAAGACTTTGCCTTCATCTCCTCACTGTCATAGCGAATGAAGGGCTGGTCATCCACGAAGCCAAAAGCAGTAAATGAAGGGACTCCTGGAGCTGGCTCAGACACAGCCGAGTAGAAATAATGCAGAGAGTGTGATCCTGAGGTAAGAACAAGAGACAGTGGGTCAGAGCAAGCTCCAGAATTTACTGAGTGAGGATCTAGGGAATGAGTGTGTGTGCACGTGTGTCTAATAAGAGACACACGGCACACAACATAAAACAATGAAAAAGACAATTACAACACTTGGCATAAGTGAATTCAAATCCCACACAGAGTACGCACTGAGAGAATTTGAAGAAATAAATATATACACACCCATATGTATACACATACAAATATATATGTATACACATACAAATATATATGTATATATATATTTACATACATACAGAGTAAGAGATTGATTTACTTTAAGGAATTATTAGCTCATGCAGTCTTGGAGGGCTGGCAAGTCCAAATCTGCAGGGCAGACCTGCATGCTGGATACCTAAGGAAGACTCGATGTTGCAGTTTGTGTCCAAACGCAGTCTGGAAGCAGAATTCCCTCTTCCTCAGGAGACCTCAGTCTTCCCCTTAAGGCCTTAAACTGATTAGACAAGGCCTACCCACATTATCACTAGGGTAATTTACATTACTCAAAGTCTACTGATTTTTTTTTTCTTTTGGCCATGCCATGTGGCTCACAGGATTTTAGTTCCCCGACAAGGGATCGAACCTGGGGTCCTGGCAATGACAGTGTCGAGTCCTAACCACTGGACCACCAGGGAATTTCCAAAGTCTACTGATTTACATGTTAATTTCAACTAAAAAATAACTTCATAGCAAAATCTAGACTAGTGTTAGACCAAATAGCTAGGTGCCAGGATCTAGTCAAGTTGACACATGAGATTAACCATCGCAAGCACTTAGCACAAATACATAATTACATAGTACATATACAAATGTATATATAAAAATATATGTGTATTATACATATATACACCATATGTATATGAGAGGGAGAGGAATAAGTGAAAAATCCATATACCTTACAAAGGTACCAGGAACATAAATTCATGTATAGCAGATATATAATATAGAAAGTACAAATGCCCCATAATAATATCCAAGAGAGAACCACTATTAACTATTTGTTCTAAATTTCCCCCTTTTTTCCCCTATTCATACATTAGTAAAGATGGATGGAAGTTTGAAATAAATGTTTCTTCCAATTCAGATTGTTCTACACTTTTAATTTATCATGTGGACATGTTTCCTGTCCATATATATAGACTCTTATCTTTTTTCCTAATGACAAGTGTGGTATTTCACTGTATGTACATAGCTTATTTAACTATTCCAGTACTGTTTTTCCCAATTATTCACTAATATACATAATGCCTCAAAAGTATTCTTGCACTTATTTCTTTGCATACTAGAGAAAGTGTTTCTATGAATTCTTAATTTAAGTGGAAATGTTGAAACAAAGCTTATGAATAGTTTGAATATTAATAGGTAGTACCAAAGTGCTCCACAAAAAGATCATCAATTTATACCCACATTAACAGGAGAATTTGCAATATATAGTTTTTTGTTTGTCACTCAACAGATTATTTAATAAGCAAGTTTCACTCAATAGATTATTTAAAAAGTCAACAAAAACTTGGGAGGGCCTTTTCTACAGAATTAAAGTGTGTTTTTTGTTTTTTAATTGAAGAGTTGCTTTACAATGTTGTGTTAGTTTCAGGTGTACAGCATAGTGATTCAGTATTTTGGCAGATTATATTCCATAATAGATTATTATAAGATAATGGGTATAATTTCCTTTGTTATACGATAAATCCTTATCTACTTTATATATAGTAGTTTGTATCTGTTAGTCCCATACCCCTAATTTGTCCCTCCCCTCTTGCCCTCTCCTCTTTGGTAATCACAGATTTGATTTCTATGTCTGAGTCTGTTTTGTTTATACATTCATTTGTATTATTTTTTAGATTCCACATATAAGTGATGTCATATAGTATTTTTTTGTCTGACTTATTTCACTAAGCATAATATTTTCTAGATCTATCAACATTGCTGCAAATGGCAGTTGAAATATATATTTTTTAATGTACTTATGTTGTAATTAGAGAGGTTGAATATAATTTCATGTTTACTGGGCAACTGAATTTATTCTTCTGTAAATTACTTATTCATATCATTTATATGCTTTTAACGGAATTGTTTTTCTCTGTTAAGAAGAACCTCTCCATTTTTACCCCTTGGTGTGGTCTCCTCCTTTGATGAATAAGTCCCTCTCACCGTGAACTGACTCTGACCCCACTCAGATCTAGACTCCATGAAGAAGCACCTGCTGAGTCAAGTCAAGAAGTCCTTCCTGAGGAACCAAGACAGTGGACATGCAAGCCAGCGGTCCCTCTGTCTGTTCTCTGCCAATCCCTACTGTGGCCCTGCACCTGAACAGGGGCTATGCAGGGAGCAAGGCTGTTGTTAGATGTTCAGAGACACTGAATTCCAGGGAATGATGGTGAAGAGAAAGAAAAAAAAAAACAAGAGCATAAGAAAGACGAAAGACACTGCATACAAACTCCCCTTTATTCTTTCTAAGGTTCAGTCCAGCAGCCATATCCTGGATGACTTGGTCCATTCAGGCAGACAGGAAATGTACAAATATGGAAAAGTTCACACCTTACTCCCATTAAACACTCTCACCAAACCAGTTAGGTTTGCACAGAAATAAAGTCTGTTTCCTAAATATTATCACTGTGTTGGAGCATTTCCTCTGTGGTCTGCTATTATTTCTTTGTTTTATTTTAATTCTTTTAATAACTGTATGAAGTGACATTTAAATTCCATGTTAGAGGTGAGAAAACTGAAGCTTAGTAGCAAAGCTTTAATTAGAACACATCTCTCTCTCTTGCTCATAAATAGGTGAGACAAAAAAAAAAAGAGTGAAACCGACATCACATTCATGCTGCCAGATATGAATGTCAAGAATTTGTTTCATTTTCCATCGAGTTTTTCCTTGCTAGTCCAGAAACATTTTAATCAGCAATTAAGTCATGAGCCTGGCTTTCCATCTGGTTTTCTTAGTACACCTCTAGACTCTGAAGTTTAACAACAGCTGCTGAGCAACCATGCATAGGACACCTGAGGCTGGAGACAACGGTTTCTCATTAGTTTGCATAAAGGAAAATCCAAAAATAGCAGCTTGGGGTGGGGAGAGCTTTACATAGTTTCGGGTCGGGGTTTTCCTGGATGAGTCATATTTAACGAGTACATCAGTGAAGCACTTCTTCCATCTGAATAAATGTGAATGTTTGTGCGTGTTATCTCTTTCAACTCTGTCATTAACCAAGCTTCTGATAAATAAAAAAGAAGTTATTTAAAATATTTTATCCCATCTTTTTAGATTTCTGTTTTTGTAAATTTTTATAATGTGCATAATGTATTGGTACAATGGAACATCTACATACTTTATAAATAAACACACACTTTAAACTGTAAAGAAAGATGATTTAAAACCTTGGACACCATGGACCCCAAACTCTTGCTTCTGGCTGTGGCTCTGCCCTTCGAAATATTCAACAAGCCTCTTTTCTAAGTGGCTTTGAAGAACCAGAAACATCTATTCTGAGGAAGAATACGTAATTCGTAACTTCCAGCCTCGTTCAGAGATCTGCCAGCTTCCTTCTTGTTTGCACTACATGCCCTTCTTTGACAGAGCCCGCACAATAGTAAGCCTGTGACAGCCTGCACCAAGATTTTGGAAAGTCACCCTTGAGCTTCCAGTGCTCTGAAGTTCCATTCTGGAGTTTTCCTCTGCCGGATTCGGTTTCCCCTGCAACTCTTCCCAGCCCGCTGCCCCCAGTTCCCCACTCAACGGGCTCGGGTCTCTGGCAGGAAGGTCAGGAAGGAGTGAAAGAGGACAGGGGCCCACAGCATCGCCTCAGCTGTTATGATTGGCCCCAAGGCCCCCCAGCACAACCGGGACGGGGCACTCAGCGCCGGGGCAGCCGGCTTCACTCCAGCTCTTTACCCAACAGGGCGGGGCCTTAGAGGTACAAAAACTGCTGAGGGCGAACAGGAAAGGGTTGGGGAGGGAAACTAGAGCACCAGCCAGAGAGAGATAAGCACTGCAAAAACGCTCTCTGGAAAAGTCCCACTGGAATTGGTTTCGGAGAAAGTCCCAGATGAACAGGAAACGCTCCCGGTCCCGCATAGCCAACGCCACACCAAGTCAGCCAGTAGCTCAGGGCTGGTCTAGAGGCACCCACCCCCTTATTGGACTTCAGATCCTAGGCAGGTCTCTCAGCTTAGGAGCCTTGGTTCCTTCCTCACCCAATGCAAATAATGTTCATCTATACATAGAAAACCACAGAGAAGTTAAAAGAGTGATGTAGCAACTTGGAAAAATATAGCCATATATGGAACGTAATAAACATACAATTAAAATTGAATTGGACTTCCCTGGTGGTGCAGTGGTTAAGACTCCGAGCTTCCAGTGCAGGGAGCACAGGTTCGATCCCTCGGCTCGGGGAAGTTCCGGAGGCCATGGGGTGTTGCCAAAACTTAATTAATTAATTTAAAAAAGAAAAAACAAACCTGGGGACTTCCCTGGTGGCGCAGTGGTCAAGAATCCGCCTGCCAATGCAGGGGATATGGGTTCCATCCCTGGTGGAGGAAGTAAGATCCCACATGCTGCAAGGCCACAGGGAAAAACAAAGTTACATATTTAGGGGGGAAATCGGCAATAAATACACAAAAATAATGTTCTGATTTGGGGTGATTTTTTTCCCTCCAGTTCCAAGTTTTATGGAATGCACTGCCTTTGACTTATAACAGCTAATTAATCAGTCACATTGGCAATCATTTCACAGTACATACATATATCAAATCATTATATCCTACACCTTAAACTAATATAATGTTATATGTCAATTTTACCTGAAAAACTGGGGATAAAAATAAAATGTCCAATTCAAATAAGTTCAGCAGGAGCATTGTTTGTATAAGACAGAAACTGTTATGAGGAACCTGGGAGGGGCAGTTACCCTGCCTACTCTGGGCAAAGTGAGAGGACTGCTGGGTCACAGAGTTGCCTCAGAGGGTGAGGGAAGCTCTCCTCCCTGGTTTGGCGGTTCAAGTGGACCAGGTTCAGACCCCCACAGTGGGTTGCTGGGGGTGAGGGAGGTTGGTAAAGCTTGGGACAAGGACGTAGAGCCAAGAGAAAGATTAAAAAACAAAAACAAAGGACATCCCCTTTCCCTTTCCACCCGGCTTCTCTTTTGCTCACATCTGTATGGTTGAAAGCATACCCTGATAGGAGCCAGTAGGGACCAGAAGTCAGGACTTCTCCTACCTTCTGTTTCTCTAATCTCCCTAATCCTGCCTCCCATAAATCACCACACCCCCACCCTACCCTATCCCAACGGCCATACTCACTGGCAAGAATGGCCTTCGGCATTCCCTGGAACAGCAGCAGTAGGAGGTGAGCCCTCATCACACCAATTCTTATTATCAAGCGCAAGGTCATTCAGGGGGACCCAGTACAACACAACCTGCAACTTGTAGCTAAAGCCAGGGGAGCAGAAGGAACAAAGATGTGGGCTAGTCCTCAGAAGAAAGCAAAGGGTTTAGCAGCCAATAGTTCCTGTGATATATAGTTCCTGTGACTATCTTGATAGCTTCAGCTTTGTAGTAAATTTTGAAACCAGGAAGTATGAGCCTTCTGATTTTGTTCTTCATTTCAAGATTATTTTGGCTTTTCTGGTTCTCTTTCATTTCCATATGAATTTTAGAATTAGCTTGTCAATTTCTGCAAAGAAGTTAACTGGGATTTTATAGGGATTGCATTGAATCTGTAGCTCAGTGTGGAGAATATTGCCATCTCAATAATATTAAGTCAGGACTTCCCTAGTGGTCCAGTGGTTAAGACTCCGTGCTTCCACTGCAGGAGGCATGGGTTTGATCCCTGGTCGGGGAATTAAGATCCCGAACGCCACACCGCCAAAAAAAAAAATATTAAGTCTTCTGATCCTTGAAAGTGATAAGTCTCTCCATTTATTTAGATCTCCTTTATTTTCTTTCAGCAATATTTTTTTTCATTTCAGAGTATAAATTATACACTTAATTGTTATATTTATTCCTAAATATTTTATTCTTTTTGATGCTATCACTCATGGAACTGTGTTCTTACGTATATTTTGAATTGCTCATTGCTACTGTATAGAAATACAACTGGGGGGACTTCCCTGGTGGTCCAGTGGTAAAGAATACACCTTCCAATGCAGGTGACTTGGGTTTGATCCCTGGTTGGGGAACTAAGATCCAACATGCCCCAGGGCAACTAAGCCCGAGCACCACAACTACTGAGCCCGCATGCCGCAAACTACAGGGCCCACGCGCCACAACTAGAGAGAAGCCCGCACGCTGTAAGGAAAGATCCTGCCTGCTGCAACTAAGACCTGTCACAGCCAAAAAAAAGAAAATAAAATAAAATGTCAAATAAACTTTTTTTAAAAATACAATTGATTCTTGTATATTAACCTTTGTATTTGTTTTCTGTTGCTCTGTAACAATATTATCACCAACTTGTCTGCTTAACAGAATAGTATCTTATCTCACACAACTTATCTCACAGTTTCTGTGGGCCAGGAGTGGAGTATGATTTAGCTATGTCCACTCAATTTTGGACCATCCCATCCAAAATGGTGTCAGCAGGGCTGGGGTCTTATCTCAAAACTTTACTGGGGAAAGACTGGTTTCCATCTTATGTGGATGATGGCAGAATTCAGTCTCTTGTGGTTTTGGGGCTCAAGGTTTCAGTTATTTGCTGGCTGTCTGCTGGAGGCTGCCCTTGGCTCCTAGAAGCTGGCCTCAGATCCTTGCCACATGAACCTCCCAACATGACCACTTGTTTCATTAAAGCCAACAAGGGAGGAAGTGTCTTTGCAAATTTGGGATCACAGTCCTATGTAACAAGGTGTAACAAGTGACATCACATCACACATGCTGTATTCTATTGATCAGAAGCAAGTCACAGGTCCTGCCCAAACTCAAGGAAGATAACGCAAGAGTGCAAATGCCAGGATGTGGGGCTCATGGGGGCCATCTTAAAGTCTGTCCACCAGTCTGTCATCTGACCCCTTATAATTCATGTCCATCCCATATGCGTAATAAATTCACCCCCTCCATGAACACCAAAGCTCTCATCCCATTACAGTATCAGCTCAACATCTAGAACCTCTTCATATAAATAAATCAGGTCCAGGCATGGATAAAGTTCCATGAATATAGTTCTTTTCAATTTGTCAATCTGTAAAACTAAAAACAAATTATCTGCCTCACACACTCCAACATATGGTAGGACAGGCGTCGGATAACAGCTGTAAACATTCCCATTCAATATGGGGAGGGGGGATAATGGAGATACTATTGCATAGCAATTCTGGTATTCAGCTGGGCAAATGTTGGATGGGATGGTCCTGATTAAGTTTCGAGACCTGAGAATAATTCTCAGGGTTTTTGGCTCTGCCCTGTGGACGCTTGATTCCACCCTCTTAGTCATCCTTCCTTTTTCATGAAAGGCAGCACTTGTTTGTACCTGAGTCATTTTATCAGCTTGTTTCCTACCAATAGAATCTGGGGGGGCCTGACAGCAACCTTTCCTTCCCGTTCTGCATTCTCTTCATCCTTTTCAGTACGAACTGCCAGTGATTTTATTGACTAACCTTCTTATAAAACACTGTGGGCCTTCCATGGATTTCACTGGTGTTGACAATTAGACAAAGGCCACAAACACAGATCTTTTCAAGATCTTGGGCTCTTGCTGAGATGGCTGAGGGACAAGATATTTAAGCTTCCTAGAATTGCTATGGTTTAACTGAGAGGTTCTATGAGGCATACACTTAGTATTTTTAAAGGGCCTGTTTAACTGAGAGGTTCTATGAGGCATACACTTAGTATTTTTAAAGGGCCTGTTTAACTGAGAGGTTCTATGAGGCATACACTTAGTATTTTTAAAGGGCCTGTTGTGTGACTGAATTTTACTTGATGCTTAGGTCTTTCTGAGGTTTTAACTAAAATTGTAGAGTCATACCCTCAGCTTTTTCTCTATGCCATGCTTTCCTGATAGTGCTGAAAATTCATTTCTAATTTTAATGCTTTTTGTCATCTGGAGAGGCTGAGAATTTTCAAAATAATCAAACCCTGGTTCCTTTTTTCTTTAGCTCTTCTTCCCTCAATTTATCTTTCTCCTCTTACATGTTACTATAAACAGTAAGAAGAAAGCAAGCAGCACCTGCAACACGTTGCTCAGAAATCTCCTTAGCTATATAACCAGGTTCATTGCTTACAAGTTCTGCTTCCCACATAACTGTAGGAGATAATTTAGCTAAGCTTTCCACTACTACTTAACAAAGACTTCCTCTTCTTCTAGTTTCCAATAAGATGTTCCTCATTTCCTTCTGAGCCCTCATTGGCAGATTAAAGCCCAGGTTTCTACTAAGTGTGTTCACAGAAATGTAGGCTTTCTCCAGCATGCTTCTTTCTTTCTTCCTTTCTTTTTTTTTTAATTTAATTTTATTTATTTATTTTTCATACAGCAGGTTCTTATTAGTTATCTATTTTATACACATCAGTGTATACATGTCAATCCCAATCTCCCAATTCGTCCCCCCAACCATCACCACCCCCACTTTCACCCCTTTGTGTTCATACTTTTGTTCTCTACATCTGTGTCTCTATTTCTGCCCTGCAAAGCGGTTCATCTGTACCGTTTTTCTAGATTCCACATATATGCATTAATATACGGTATTTGTTTTTCTCCTTCTGACTTACTTTACTCTGTATGACAGTCTCTACATCCATCCACTTCTCTACAAATGCCCGAATTTTCTTCCTTTTTATGGCTGAGTAATATTCCGTTGTATATATGTACCACAACTTCTTTATCCATGCAACTGTAGATGGGCATTTAGGTTGCTTCCATGACCTGGCTATTGTAAACAGTGCTGCAATGAACATTGGGGTGCATGTGTCTTTTTGAGTTATGGTTTTCTCTGAGTATATGCCCAGTAGTGGGATTGCTGGGTCATATGGTAATTCTAGTTTTAGTTTTTTAAGGAACCTCCATACTGTTCCCCATAGTGGCTGTATCAATTTACATTCCCACCAACAGTGCAAGAGGGTTCCCTTTTCTCTACACCCTCACCAGCATTTGTTGTTTGTAGATTTTCTGATGATGCCCATTCTAACTGGTGTGAGGTGATACCTCATTGTAGCTTTGATTTGCATTTCTCTAATAATTAGTGATGCTGAGCATCTTTTCATCTGCATCTTGGCCATCGGTATGTCTTTTTTTTTTTAATATTTATTCATTATTCTACCTGTGTGATTTGTATCATTGTATTTTTTTTATTTTATTTATTTATTTATTTATTTTTAGCTGTGTTGGGTCTTAATTTCTGTGCGCGGCCTTTCTCTAGTTGTGACAAGTGGGGGCTACTCTTCATCGCGGTGCATGGACCTCTCACTATCATGGCCTCTCTTGTTGCGGAGCACAGGCTTCAGACGCGCAGGCTCAGTAGTTGTGGCTTACGGGCCCAGTTGCTCCGTGGCATGTGGGATCTTACCATATCAGGGCTCAAACCCGTGTCCCCTGCATTGGCAGGCAGATTCTCAACCACTGCGCCACCAGGGAAGCCCCCATCTGTATGTCTTCTCTGGAGAAAAGTCTATTTAGGTCTTCTGCCCATTTTTTGATTGCGTTGTTTGTTTTTTTACTATTGAGCTGCATGAGCTGTTTATATATTTTGGAGATTAATCCTTTGTCCGTTGATTCGTTTGCAAATATTTTCTCCCATTCTGAGGGTTGTCTTTTCGTCTTGTTTATGGTTTCCTTTGCTGTGCAAAAGCTTTTAAGTTTCATTAGGTCCCATTTGTTTATTTTTGGTTTTATTTCCATTACCCTAGGAGGTGAGTCAAAAAAGATCTTGCTGTGATTTATGTCAAAGAGTCTTCTTCCTATGTTTTCCTCTAAGAGTTTTATAGTGTCCGGTCTTACATTTAGGTCTCGAATCCATTTTGAGTTTATTTTTGTGTATGGTGTTCGGAAGTGTTCTAATTTCATTCTTTTACATGTAGCTGTCCAGTTTTCCCAGCACCACTTATTGAAGAGACTGTCTTTTCTCCATTGTATATCCTTGCCGTCTTTGTCATAGATTGGTTGACCATAGGTGCGTGGGTTTACCTCTGGGCTTTCTATCTTGTTCCACTGATCTACGTTTCTGTTTTTGTGTCAGTACCATATTGTCTTGATTACTGTAGCTTTGTAGTATAGTCTGAAGTCAGGGAGTCTGATTCCTCCAGCTCCGTTTTTTCCCCTCAAGACTGCTTTGGCTATTCAGAGGCTTTTCTGTCTCCATACAAATTTTAAGATTTTTTGTTCTAGTTCTGTAAAAAATGCTATCAGTAATTTGATAGGGATTGCATTGAATCTGTAGGTTGCTTTGGATAGTATAGTCATTTTCACAATATTGATTCTTCCAATCCAAGAACATGATATATCTCTCCATCTGTTTGTGTCATTTTTTTTTTTGAGAGAGAAATTTTATTTTCACACACACACTGTATTTTATTTTTACAAGAGATAAATAGACTGACATCAAGCATTGTACATGGATGACCACAACAAAAGCAACAATGATTGCAATTACCAAACATGAAACACACTCATACTATGTCATAATATTGACATTCAGTCCAGTAATCCTCCACTGTAGCAGCTCCTTTACTTTGCAGTGAAAACTGATTTGTATATTCTTTGCCTCTGAGTCCTTGTGGGATTTTTTTTTTTAATTCAAACAGAAAGTCACAAAAATTATACTCATCCTCATGAGTTCACTCAGTCCCATGTAATTAATTTTTTTTCATCTTGATCTTTTGTTAGCACTTTTATGAGTTCATCAGTTTTTCATTAGAGTTCTGAAAATGCTTATTTATTCAGTTCAGCAGTACAGTCAATTACCAGAAACCTGTACTTGTCAGAGTCTTTTCCATGAATTTCTTGAAGATGAAACCCTTTTATAGGAACATATTTGCAAAAGCATCAGAGTACACCCAGAACTGTCTGTAAATGACAAAAGAGTTTAAAATGACCATGGTTAAAGATTTGATGAAAGTTCATAATAATGCAGTTGACAAGAAAATTAGTTATTTCTGAGATATACATTTTAAAGTAATAACTAGGATTATGACTTATAACATTATACCAGAACATATAAGATATTTAGAAATTTCATGTAATGTCTGAAACATTTATATTAACATATTTCCATACACATAACCCAATGAAAGTTTAGTATTAGTTGGTTTGTTTGTTTGTTTTTTTATACTGCAAGCTCTTATTAGTCATCAATTTTATGCACATCAGTGTATACATGTCAATCCCAATTGCCCAATTCATCACACAACCATCCCCACCCCACCACAGTTTTCCCCGCTTGCTGTCCATGTCTGTCCTCTACATCTGTGTCTCAACTTCTGCCCTGCAAACTGGCTCATCTGTACCATTTTTCTAGGTTCCACATACACGGGTTAATATACGATATTTGTTTTTCTCTTTCTGACTTACTTCACTCTGTATGACAGACTCTAGATCCATCCACGTCTCAAAAAATGACTCAATTTCGTTCCTTTTTATGGCTGGGTAATATTCCATTGTATATATATACCACATCTT
The DNA here is from genome assembly GCF_028023285.1 of Balaenoptera ricei. NCBI lineage: Eukaryota > Metazoa > Chordata > Mammalia > Artiodactyla > Balaenopteridae > Balaenoptera > Balaenoptera ricei. The sequence continues at coordinate 23,518,339 of NC_082649.1, forward strand.
CTTTATCCATTCGTCTGTTGATGGGCATTTAGGTTGCTTCCATGACCTGGCTATTGTAAATAGTGCTGCAATGAACATTCGGGTGCATGTGTCTTTTTGAATTACGGTTTTCTCTGGGTATATGCCCAGTAGTGGGATTGCTGGATCATATGGTAATTCTATTTTTAGTTTTTTAAGAAAACTCCATATTGTTCTCCATAGTGGCTGTATCAATTTACATTCCCACCAACAGTGCAAGAGGGTTCCCTTTTCTCCACACTCTCTCCAGCATTTGTTGTTTGTAGATTTTCTGAAGATGCCCATTCTAACTGGTGTGAGGTCTGATTCCTCCAGCTCCGTTTTTTTCCCTCAAGACTGCTTTGGCTATTCGAGGTCTTTTGTGTCTCCAAACAAATTTTAAGATGATTTGTTCTAGCTCCGTAAAAAATGCCATTGGTAACTTGATAGGGATTGCATTGAATCTGTAGATTGCTTTGGGTAGTATAGTCATTTTCACAATGTTGATTCTTCCAATCCAAGAACATGGTATATCTCTCCATCTGTTGGTATCATCTTTAATTTCTTTCATCAGTGTCTTATAGTTTTCTGCATACAGGTCTTTTGTCTCCCTAGGTAGGTTTATTCCTAGGTATTTTATTATTTTTGTTGCAATGGTAAATGGGAGTGTTTCCATAATTTCTCTTTCAGATTTTTCATCATTAGTGTATAGGAATGCAAGAGATTTCTGTGCATTAATTTTGTATAGTGCAACTTTACCAAATTCATTGATTAGCTCTAGTAGTTTTCTGGTGGCATCTTTAAGATTATCCATGTATAGTATAATGTCATCTGCAAACAGTGACAGTTTTACTTCTTCTTTTCCAATGTGTATTCCTTTTATTTCTTTTTCTTCTCTGATTGCCGTAGCTAGGACTTCCAAAACTATGTTGAATAATAGTGGTGAGAGTGGACATCCTCATCTTGTTCCTGATCTTAGAGGAAATGCTTTCAGTTTTTCACCATTGAGAATGATGTTTGCTGTGGGTTTATCATGTATGGCCTTTATTAGGTTGAGGTAGGTTCCCTGTATGCCCACTTTCTGGAGAGTTTTTATCATACACGGGTGTTGTGTTGAATTTTGTCAAAAGCTTTTTCTGCATCTATTGAGATGGTCATATGGTTTTTATTCTTCAATTTGTTAATATGGTATATCACATTGATTGATTTGCATATATTGAAGAATCCTTGCATCCCTGAAATAAATCCCATTAGACCATGGTGTATGATCTTTTTAATGTGCTGTTGGATTCTGTTTGCTAGTATTTTTTTAAATTAATTAATTAACTTATTTATTTTTGGCTGTGTTGGGTCTTTGTTGCCGCGCACGGGCTTTCTTTAGTTGCAGTGAGCGGGGGCTACTCTTCGTTGTGGTGCGCAGGCTTCTCATCATCGTGGCTTCTCTTGTTGTGGAGCACGGGCTCTAGGCATGCAGGCTTCAGTAGTTGTGGCACGTGGGCTCAGTAGTTGTGACTTGCAGGCTCTAGAGCTCAGGCTCAGTAGTTGTGGCGCATGGGCTTAGTTGCTCCACGGCATGTGGGATCTTCCCAGGCCAGGGCTCGAACCCCTGTCCCTTGCATTGGCAGGCGGATTCTTAACCACTGTGCCACCAAGGAAGCCCTGTTTGCTAGTATTTTGTTGAGGATTTTTGCATCTATATTCATCAGTGATATTGGTCTGTAATTTTTTTTGTAGTATCTTTGTCTGGTTTTGGTAACAGGGTGATGGTGGCCTCGCAGAATGAGTTTGGGAGTGTTCCTTCCTCTGCAACTTTTTGGAAGAATTGAGAAGGATGGGTGTAAGCTCTTCTCTAAATGTTTGATAGAATTCACCTGTGAAGCCATCTGGTCCTGGACTTTCGTTTGTTTTAAGATTTTTAATCACAGTTTCAATTTCATTACTTGTGACTTGTCTGTTCATATTTTCTATTTCTTCCTGGTTCAGTCTTGGAAGGATACCTTTCTAAGAATTTGTCCATTTCTTCCAGGTTGTCCATTTCACTGGCATAGAGTTGCTTGTAGTAGTCTCTTAGGCTTTGTATTTCTGCCATGTCTGTTGTAACTTCTCCTTTTTCATTTCTAATTTTATTGATTTGAGTCCTCTCCCTCTTTTTCTTGATGAGTCTGGCTAAAGGTTTATCAAATTTGTTTATCTTCTCAAAGAACTAGCTTTTAGTTTTATTGATCTTTGCTATTGTTTTCTTTGTTTCTATTTCATTCATTTCTGCTTTAATTTTCATGATTTCTTTCCTTCTACTAATTTTGGGTTGTCTTTGTTCTTCTTTCTCTAGTTCCTTTAGATGTAGGAACCTAAGATTGTTTGAGATTTTTTTCTTGTTTCTTGAGGTAGGACTGTATTGCTATAAACTTCCCTCTTAGAACACTTTTTCCTACAACCCATAGGTTTTGGATCATGTTTTCATTGTCATTTGTCTGTAGGTATTTTTTGATTTCCTCTTTGATTTCTCCAGTGATATCTTGATTATTTAGTAACATATTGTTTAGCCTCCGTGTGTTTGTGTTTTTTACGTTTTTTTCCCTGTAATTGATTTCTAATCTCATAGCGTTGTGGTCAGAAAAGATGCTTGATATATGATTTCAGTTTTCTTAAATTTACTGACGCTTGACTTGTGACCCAAGATGTGATCTGTCCTGGAGAAGGTTCCGTGTGCACTTGAGAAGAAAGTGTAATCTGCCGTTTTTGGATGGAATGTCCCATAAACATCAATTAAATCTATCTGATCTACTGTGTCATTTAAAGCTTGTGTTTCCTTATTAATTTTCTGTCTGGATGATCCGTCCATTGGTGTAAGTGAGGTGTTAAAATCCCCCACTATTACTGTGTTACTGTTGATTTCCTCTTTTAGAGCTGTTAGCAGTTGCCTTATGTATTGAGGTGCTCCTATGTTGGGTGCATATATATTTATAATTGTTACATCTTCTTCTTGGGTTGATCCCTTGATCATTATGTAGTGTCCCTCCTTGTCTCTTGTAACATTCTTTATTTTAAAGTCTATTTTATCTGATATGAGTATTGCTACTCCAGCTTTCTTTTGATTTCCATTTGCATGGAATATCTTTTTCCATCCTCGCACTTTCAGTCTGTATGTGTCCCTAGGTCTGAAGTGGGTCTCTTTAGACAGCATATATATGGGTCTTATTTTTATATCCATTCAGCGAGCCTGTGTCTTTTGGTTGGAGCATTTAATCCGTTCACATTTAAGGTAAATATCGATATGTATGTTCCTATTACCATTTTCTTAATTGTTTTGGGTTTGTTTTTGTAGGTCCTTTTCTTCTCTTGTGTTTCCCACTTAGAGAAGTTGCTTTAACATTTGTTGTAGAGGTGGTTTGGAGGTGCTGAATTCTCTTAGCTTTTGCTTGTCTGTAAAGCTTTTGATGTCTCCGTCGACTCTGAATGAGATCCTTGCCAGGTAGAGTAATCTTCCCTTTCATCACTTTAAATATATCGTGCCACTCCCTTCTGGCTTGTAGAGTTTCTACTGAGAAATCAGCTGTTAACCTTATGGGAGTTCCCTTGTAAGTTATTTGTTGTTTTTCCCTTGTTGCCTTCAATAATTTTTCTTTGTCTTTAATTTTGGTCAGTTTGATTACTATGTGTCTTGCCGTATTTCTCCTTGGGTTTATCCAGCCTGGGACTCTCTGCACTTCCTGGACTTGGATGGCTATTTCCTTTCCCAGGTTAGGGAAGTTTTCGACTATAATCTCTTCAAATATTTTCTTGGGTCCTTCTCTCTCTCTTCTCCTTCTGGGACCCCTATAATGCAAATGTTGTTGCATATAATGTTGTCCCAGAGGTCTCTTAGACTGTCTTCATTTCTTTTCATTCTTTTTTCTTTATTCTGTTCTGCAGCAGTGAATTCCACCATTCTGTCTTCCAGGTCACTTATCCATTCTTCTGCCTCAGTTATTCTGCGATTGGTTCCTTCTAGTGTATTTTTCATTTCAGTTATTGTATTGCTCATCTCTGTTTGTTTGTTCTTTAATTCTTCTAGGTCTTTGTGAAACATTTCTTGCATCTTCTCGATCTTTGCCTCCATTCTTTTTCTGAGGTCCTGTATCATCTTCACTATCATTATTGTGAATTCTTTTTCTGGAAGGTTGCCTATCTCCACTTCATTTAGATGTTTTTCTGGGGTTTATCTTGGTCCTTCATCTGGTACATAGTCCTCTGCCTTTTCATTTTGTCTGTCTTTCTGTGAATGTGGTTTTTGTTCCACAGGCTGCAGGATTGTAGTTCTTCTTCCTTCTGCTGTCTGCCCTCTGGTGGATGAGGCTATCTAAGAGGCCTGTGCAAGCTTCCTGATGGGAGGGACTGGTGGTGGGTAGAGCTGGGTGTTGCTCTGGCGGGCAGAGCTCAGTAAAACTTTAGTTCGCTTGTCTGCTGATGGGTGGAGCCGAGTTCCCTCCCTGTTGGTTGTTTGGCCTGACCCAGCACTGGCGCCTGCAGGCTTTTTGGTGGGGCTAATGGTGGACTCCGGGAGGGCTCACGCCAAGGAGCACTTCCCAGAACCTCTACTGCCAGTGTCCTTGTTCCCACGGTGAGCACAGCTACCCTCTGCCTCTGCAGGAGACCCTCCAACACTTGCAGGTAGGTCTGCTTCAGTCTCCTATGGGGTCATTGCTCCTTCCCCCAGGTCCTGATGCACACATCACTTTGTGTGTGCCCTCCAAGAGTGGAGTCTGTTTCCCCCAGTCCTGTCAAAGTCCTGCAATCAAATCCCACTAGCCTTCAAAATCTGATTCTCTGGGAATTCCTCCTCCCGTTGCCAGACCCCCAGCTTGGGAAGCCTGACATGGGGCTCAGAACCTTCACTCCAGTGGGTGGACTTCTTTGTTATAAGTGTTCTCCATTTTGTGAGTCATCCACCCAGCAGTTACGGGATTTGATTTTATTGTGATTGCCCCCCTCCTACCGTCTCATTGTGGCTTCTCCTTTATCTTTGGATGTGGGGTATCTTTTTTGGTGAGTTCCAGTGTCTTCCTGTCAATGGTTGTTCAGCAGTTAGTTGTGATTCCAGTGCTCTCACAAGAGGGAGTCTTCCCTTCCTTCCTTCCTTCTTCCTTCCTTCCTCCCTTTTTCTTTTCTTCCTTTCTCTTTCTTCCTTTTTTCTTTCTTTCTTTCCTTCCTTCCTTTTCGTTTTCTTTCTTCCTTTCCTTTCCTTTCCTTTCCCTTCCTGTGAAAGCACTGAGTCCTAACCAGTGGACCACCAGGGACTTCCCTCCACCATGCTTTTTTTTTTTTTAATATTTATTCATTTATTTGGTTGCACCAGGTCTCAGTTGCAGCAGGCGGGCTCCTTAGTTACAACTCACAGGCTCCTTAGTTGAGGCATATGAACTCTTACTTGCAGCATGCATGTGGGATCTAGTTCCCTGACCAGGGATCAAACCCGGGCCCCCTGCATTGGGAGCACAGAGTCTTAACCACTGCACCACCAGGGAAGTCCCCCACCATGCTTAAAATTCTCCTAGCCTCTACCAACTGCCTGGTTCCAAACCTGCTATTCCATTTGTAGGTCTTTGTTATAGCAATATCCCACTTTCAGGTACTAAAATACATATTACATTTCTACTAATGCCTAACAATATTACCATCAATTCAACAGCTAAAACCATAAACATTTATTATCTTGCAGGCTTTGTGGGGCAGGAATCTGGGCACAGATTAGTGGGTCCTCTGCTTAGGGCCTCACAAGCCTGCAATCAAGGTATTGGCCATCTCAAGACTTGACAAGAGAAGGATCTGCTTTCAAGCTCCCAAACTGTTGGCAGAATTCAATTCCATGTGGCTATAGGAAGAAGGGCTTCAGCTTGTTGCTGATTGCTGACCAGAGGCCACCCAAGCTCCAAGAAGCAGCCCTCAATTACTTTCCATGTTCCTCCCAACATGGCTGCTTGCTTCATCAAAGCCACTAGAGAAGAAAGCCTCTTTCTTAGACGTGACAATCCTATGTAATGTAATCACATAAGTGATATCCCATAACCCTGGCCATAGTCTATTGGCCAAGAGCCTCAAGTGTAAGTTATCACACGAATGAACACCAGGAGGCAGGGACTATAGGGGCTACCTTAGAATCTATCTGCCACAATCTTGTACTGTATTACCTGGCTGAATTAATTTATTCATTCCAGTAATCTGTGTGTTTGGGAGGGTACCTTAGGGTTTTCAAAATGCAGGATCACATTATTTTCAAATAAAGATAGCGTTATTTCTTCCTTTCCAATGTAGATGTCTTTTTTTTTTTTTTTCTAATTGCACTAGCTATAACCTCTAGTACAATGCTTATAGAAATGGTGGCAGCAGACATACCTTGTTCTCAATCTTGGGGGAAAGCATTCATTCTTTCACCATTAAGATGTCAGGTTTTTCATAAATGCTCTTTATCAGGTTAAATAAGTTCTCTCTGTGGCAAACTCTAAGATGACCCCTAATGATCCTCATTTTCTAATATTTATGCCCTTTTATTATAACCCTCCCCTTGACTGTCTCTGGGACCTTTGACTTGTTTCTAACGGAGAGAATATGGCAAAAGTGATGGGATGTCATGCCTATGATCACATTGCTACAGAGTCTGTTTTGCTAGTAGACTTTCTTGAGACACTCTCCTGTGCTGGCTTTGAAGCAGCAGCCATGTTGAGAGTCCCATGTGACAAGGAGCTGAGGGTGGCTACTAGGAGCTGAGGGCAACCTCCAGCCAACAACCAGCAAGAAGTCAAGTCCCTCAGTCTTATAACCACAGGGAACTGAATTCTACTGACGTCCTTAGTGAATGTGGAAGTGGATCTTACAGTCAATCCTCCAGCTAAGAACACAACTGACACCTTAATACAGCCTTGCAGAGAACCCAGCTGAGGTATACTTGGAGTCCTGACCCACAGAAATTGTGAGATAATAAATGTGTGTTGATTTGGGGGCTAGGTTTGTAATCACTTATTATGTAGCACCGAAAACTATGTATGTTTAATCCATTCACATTTAATGTTATTTTTTATGAGTGGATTTGTTTACCATGTTTTTTTCTTTTTTTAATGTATCTCATGTCTTTTTGTTCCTCTGTTCCTTCTTTATTGTCTTTTATTAGGTAGATATTTTGCTATGAGCCATATAAATTATTTTGTTCATTTCTAAGTGTAATTCTGAATTATTTTATAGTGGTTTCTTTAGGAATTACAATCTCTACCTTAACATATCACAGTATACTTTGGATAAATACTAATTTAATTCCAGTAAGCAGAGAAACCTTGCTCTGATATAGTTTTGTTATGACTCCTCTCCTTCGTGTTATTGTCATATATATTACATAGCTATATTTGTAACATAGTGTCATAAATATTGATTTATATAATTTTCTTTTAAAGAAGTTGAGAAAAGAGAAAAAACATACTTGAGCCTTTCATTTTAAACTCTGTATTTAGCATTTCCAGTACTCTTCCTCTTGTGGGTTCAAATTACCATTTTTGTCATTTCCTTACTCCAAAAGAGTTCCATTCCTTCCTCCATCCTTTGTCCAATTATTCACATGAATATATATTACATCTGAAGATGTTATAAGCCCAACGCAATAAATTTATTATTGCTTTATATAATTTAAGTCAGATAAGAAAAGATAAAAATACATTTATAATGTTTTTCATAATTATGTTCATATTACCTTTCCTGGTGCTCTTTGTTTTTTTCAGGCGGATTGGGGTTATTGTCTGGTGTCATTTCTTCTCAGCCTAAAGAACTTAACTATAGTATTTCTTGTAAAACAGATCTGCTAGCAATAAATCCTCTCAGTGTCTTTGGGAATGTCTTTGTCTTCAGTTTCAAATCATAGTTTTGCTAGATATAGGATTCTTTGTTAACAGGTTATTTGGTGGTTTCTGTGTTTTTGTTTAGCTTTATTTTGCTTTTCATTTTGAATGTATCAATGTTTTCTGGCCTCTATTGTTTCTGATGAGAAGTTAGCTGTTATTCTTATTGTGTGTGGGTGTGTGTTTAATATGTAATGAGCTTTTTCTCCTACTGCTTGCAAATTTTTCTCCTTTCTTTTGTTCACGATCTTTTGACCATAATATGTCTTGGTGTGGATCATCTTACTTGGAGTTTGATACATCTCTTGAGTGTATAGATTCAAGTTTCTCATCAAATTTGGGAAGTTTCAAGCCTTTATTTCTTTATTTTTTCTGCTTTTTCTCTTTCCTCCTTTTCTGAGACTCCTATTATGCATACGTTGGTACTGATGTTGTCCCACAGTATCTGAGGCTCTGTTCATATTTTTTTATTCTTATTTCTTCCAGTTCTTCATACCAGATAAACTCTATTGAACTATCCTCAAATTCTTTCTTCTGCCTGCTCAATTCTGCTATTGAGTCCTTCTACTGAACAGGTTTTATTTTGTTTCTTGGGTTTTTTTTGCTTTGTATGTGTATTTTTTTTTAATTTTTTAGAAGATTTTATTGTTTTAGAAAAGTTTTAGATTTTCAACAAAATTGAGAGGAAGGTACAGAGATTTTTCCATACACCCTCTGCCCCCACACTTACACAGTCTCCCCCATTATCAACACAACTCACCAGAATGGTACATTTTTTTACCAAGGATGAACCTACATTGACACATCATAATCATGAAGTCCATAGTTTTCCTTAGTGTTCACTCTTGGAATTGTACATACTATGATTTGAACAAATGTATGACATATATTCATTATTATTATAGCATACAAAGCATTTTCATTGCCCTAAAAATCCTCTGTGTTCTGCCTATTTATCTCCCTACCTCACCCCACCCCACCCCACCAGTTACCACTAGGTTTTCTTGTCTCTGTAGTTTTGCCTTTTCCATATGTCATATAGTTGGAATCAACCTTGCATCATTTATATTCCCACCTAGTTCTCCCCACAGTACATGCTGGATATTTTAAACAAAATTATAGATATATCATTTCATCTGTAATATTTTTAATGTATCCCTAAAATTAATTTTATAAATTTCATAATTACAGTATCATTTCTAAAAATAACAATTCTTAACATCATCAAACATTCAGTGCATGTTCACACTTCCCTAATTATATTTTTTTCTTAACAACTGAGGTGTTTAAACCAGGATCCAAAGAGATGTACTCATTGATTTTGGTTGCTATGTCTCCTAACTTACTGATTCCCTCTCTTCTTTTTTTTTTCTCTTGAAATTTATTTGGTTAGAAATCAGCCTTCACTTCTAGCACAGCTTACCTACAGCTTCCTGTTTCCTGCCCTTTGAGGTCACAAAATTACTTCTTAGTTAAGATACTGACATTTTCTTCGAAACTCCTTTCTCTTAAGTTTATTTAGTACCTTCAACAACTCTTTCTCCTCATAGTGAGATTTCAAGTGTCTAGAAAAACACATCCCTACATAAGGGGGTCTATAACCCACTGTCCTAACCTCATTAACTCACTCTAGTGTTGTTCTATTATCTTTATGATGCAAGAAGCAGAACTGTCTGAGAATAACACTGCGAACTCATGCTGGGTAGCCTGAATAATAAGCTAATTAGAACCTGGGGTTCCTTCTTCTCCCAGCGAGTGGGGCTGCAAGAAATCACCATCCAGTTGGATCAGTGGTGTTTTTAACACTTGGCAAAGGAGTCTATAATTTGCCATGGGCCCCCAGGCCTCCAGTTATTGGGCAGTTGGCATTTCCGTACATCTGCAATATATTATCTATTACTGCATAACAAATTACCCCAAACAAGAGGATCTCACAGCATCTCACAGTTTCTGTGGGTCAGCAATCCAACCACAGCATAAGCTGGGTCATCTATTTCAGGGTGCCTACAAGGCTGCAATCAAGGTGTTGGCAAGAGTGGGGCTCATAAAAAGAAACGAAATTGAGTTATTTGTAGTGAGGTGGATGTACCTAGACAGAGTGAAGTAAGTCAGAAAGAGAAAAACAAATACTGTATGCTAACACATATATACGGAATCTTAAAAAAAAAAAATGGTTCTGAAGAACCTAGGGGCAGGACAGGAATAAAGACGCAGACATAGAGAATGGACTTGAGGACACGGGGAGGGGGAAGGGTAAGCTGGGACGAAGTGAGAGAGTGTCATGGACATATGTACACTACCAAATGTAAAACCGATAGGTAGTGGGAAGCAGCCGCATAGCACAGGGAGATCAGCTCGGTGCTTTGTGACCACCTAGAGGGGTGGGATAGGGAGGGTGGGAGGGAGATGCAAGAGGGAAGAGATATGGGGATATATGTATATGTATAGCTGACTCACTTTGCTATAAAGCAGAAACTAACACACCATTGTAAAGCAATTATACTCCAATAAAGATGTTAAAAAAAATGCAGATGATGTCCAAATAAAACTTTCTTTTCACTTCAAAGTTTGACTCAGCTTATCTTGGGAATGTGAGGAGGGTGTTGAGGAAGAGTCTGTTAGAGGTTCATGGGAGAGGCAAGTGGAGGGGGCAGGGGGAAGAGGTGGTGGGGACAAAGGGAGAGACTGAGCACACTGGACGGTATCCAACAGTGCTCTGAGACTAAGGAGGGAGCACCATGAGCGGTGTTAGGTGCCATAGAGAAGACTAAGGAAAGGCCTCTGAGGACTACTGGAAGACAGTGTAAATTAAGTGGCGAGAAGAAGTGGGACTGCAGAAGTCAAAGAAAGATGAGAATTTTTTTTTTGACAGGAAAGTAGGATTTATTGGTGGGCATGAGTAAGGAGGGGACAGCGCCAAAGCTCTCAAGAGTGCAGGGCCCATCATTTGTCCAGGGGCCACAATTAGGGATGCATTTGACCACACAGCCATCCGGGATGAGCCACTTTTCTGCCACCATGTTTTCAAATTCATCCCCATTAAACAGTAAATCCCCACTTCTTGGAGATGTGGATCTTCTGGTGGCCAGGGAACTTGAACTTGGCCCTGCGGAGGGCCTCAATCACATGCTCCTTGTTCTGCAGCTTGGTGTGGATGGACATTATGATTTGGCCAATGTGGACCCTGGCCACTGTGCCCTGGGGCTTTCCAAACACACCGCACATACCTGTCTGGAGCCTAGACTGGGGACATCATGCCAGTCATGAATGTCCACTGGAAAGGGCTGTCTCCAAGGTCCCTTAGGGCAACCCATTCAGGCAACAGGCTGCATACACTACCGAGGAGGCTGCTGTTTGCAGCCATTGCACACTGGGCCCCCATGGGGAAAGATGAGAATTGAGGAAAGTAAAATAAATGCAGACCACTTCTCTCACTGCAGCAAAGGGAAGATTGTTGCTACATAGGTCAGCCGGGCCAATAAAAGCTTTGTTAAATTCTGATTTGAAAGCAAAAAAGAGGAAGCACTATAAAGACTGATAAAAGAAAAAAGACTATGAAAACAATAACTCTAAAGGAGTTACGAAAAAAATAAAAAATAAAGGAGTTATGATCAAGACTACAGTTAGTTTGGAACTGGCTATATCTCTGGAGAAACATTTTGGAATTAGCTGTCTCTTTTCCCAGCTATGACCTCAGATTCCTGAAGGGACTATGTCTGTCTTGTTCACTGGTATCCATGGGACCTAGCACAATGCCTAACACAGTCTCTCAATAAAAGTTTGCTACTGATGGACTCTTCCTTCAATATTTGAGGAGTACATGCTTAATAAGTGTCCTCAGTGGTCCATGGCCCACCTCTACTGCAAAGAGAAAGAGTAATTTCCATGAGCAGTTTGCAAAGATCTTGGCTTCCCTAGAAAGTGCTCAGTTTGACAAACGAGAAGGATCACTTTGCTCCTTTCACCAGCCAAAGCAAAGACTGTAGAAAGCTGTTTTAAACTTTCTCTCCTTACATTTGAATGGGACCACATATGGAATCCCCCATATACCTAAGTGCACAAAGATGCAGTGTCTATTTCTCTACAAGTGGTCTGTTCTTCCTCACAAATCTCCCACCTATAAAGTTAGGACAGCCCATTGGACAAGATCATAAAGAGTCTTGTAAGCCATTCCAGAGAGATTTAGGTCTTACCCAATCAGTGAAGGATAAAAGTCATCATCAAAGATGACTGAGTAGGGGAATACTACAGAGTTCTGAGTCAGAAATATCACCGAGGAGGCAGTACAGAGGAAAGACTGGGAGTGAGGCAAGGGAGTGAGACCAAATGCTCAGATAAAGGTAGGGAGTCAGCTGCCACAGTATAGGAAGGGCCTGAAATAGGACAGTCAAAGTGGAAAAGGAAGGAGGGGACAGCTAAGATGTTTAGAAATGTCAGAAACTGGCAATTAATTAAATGGGAGGGATACAGGAGAGGAATTACAACATAATTAACAAAGCAGTGAAGCACTGGATATCAACAGCAAAGAAAATGCCCTTTAAAAAAAAAAAGGAAGAAAAAAAAATCTCATCCCAGTAGTTTCACATCCTAAGGGTCAGGATCTCCACCTGGAATCTTTCTGCAGTGCTCTATGGGAACAGGGAGAGGATTTTAGAGGCTATCACTTTTGGGTCACTTCCTAAGCAGTGGAATTCTTAGGATGGGAGGGAGGACATTCTAGTTCCTCAGGGATTCACTGAAGTGAATCAGGGCATGATCAGTGACAACACTGTGTTGCTCCCAGAGTGGACAAAGGTCTGAGTGTGAGAGATACAGAGCTCCTGAAGTCTCTCTGACAGATAAATCCATCAGCCTCTGGAACCTACCTAATCCTTCTCCAGTCCTAATCTCCTTAATCCTAAATCTGAGCTCAGTTCTGCCAGCACCTCTAGAGTAAATCATAAGGTCTGAGACCTCAGCAACAAGAGAAGCAGAGTTGGACTCACTGAGGCAGCCAAAAGAAAGAGGGAGAGATGGAGAAATGCAAAATAACAGAAGATCTGACTCTACCACCTGGGTAGTGCCTTTCATTCTCCTGTGTTTTCCAGTAAGTCATTAGCAGATCATCTGCCATCTTCTTTTTCTTCAAGAACCAATCAAAACTCAAATTTGCATTTGGGAAACAGAAACTTTCAGAAAACCCAGAGACATCTTTTCAGGACCATGGAGAGCAGAAGGTGGTCGCTCCTGAGGAAACGTTCCATCCCAACATGAAGATGAGGGAAAGAAAGAATAAAGGGTAGTGGAGTCATTAATGGAGAGCATTCAGGTGAGGTAGAAAGACCTGCAATATAAAATCCAAAAGGGCCTTATAGAGCACCTAGTCTGAACTCCTCATAGGAGGGATACTCTTGAGCCAGAAAAGGAAATTCTCCATACCTTCATTATAGCCAACAGTTCTCTTCAGCGATTTATCTTAAAAGGTATCTATAGGGAGTTGAGACTTTTTCAATTTCCTTGGAAGAAATGCATACAAAAAGAACCTTTGATTGATGGTTCTAAAAAGAGCATTACAAACAAGAACCGAAATATTGATACCATAAAGGTAAAGAATCTCACCTAGGTAGGATGACACAAGAGCTGCCAACTCAAGGTTAGTCCTTGGGTCTCCTGACACCCGTGCAGTGTTTTCTTCTTTCTAGTTCTTGAGTGGTTAAGGATCTAGATTCTCCTCTGGCTCTGCCATACACCAGCTGTGTGACCGCAGGCAAATTACTCATTCATTCCAAGACTTGATCTCCTTCTTTGAGCTAAGGCTTCCTGTGTGTCAGACACTGTGAAGCAATGGGAAAACAAAGACAATTTCTGCTCTCAAGTAGCTCCTACTCCAGTGGAGGACAGATATAAAAAACATCAATAGTTCAAGAACACTATAAAAGTACAGAAGTTTTCCAAAGAAAAATATTAACAACTTGGAGGTGGGAGCAAGATTAAGAGGAATCCAGGAAAACAAAGGCATCAAGCTGTAAAATAGGGCACTAGATTTAGGGAACTACAAATAACAATAACTTAGTTCTGATGGATGATAATTTGGCAGTGGGGAGAGCTGGAGTAATAAAACCTTCCACATACTAATGTTGTGGAAGTCAAAGGAGACAAAGCACTATATAGATAAATATTAGCTATGTATTATGCCAACAGCTACCCCTATGAGAAAAAGATTCTTTAATTCAACAAACATTTATAGAATACCTACTACATACTCACTGTACTAGGAGAAGCCACTTCTCCTTTTGGTCCCCTCCCTAAAATAGAGCCAGCTTGAGAATCAAGAAAACCAAATTCTGCAATCTTTCCTGGAGGTAAAAGTGCCTCTTCTATGCATATCAAGCAAGGGGAGTGGAGGAGAGCTTGACAATCCCATGATCCCTCTACTGAAGTGTCACTTAGATAAGCACATCTTGCACTTGTGTGATTTGAAAAAAGGCTTTGCCTACAGACCAAAGAATACCAGGGATGACCTCTGGTATGATCCCCTTGGCACCAAGTAATCAAGCAAGGTGGTATCATGACACAGAGTCAGATGATCAAAAGTGGCAAATTTCCCAGGCTCAGCTGACAATGAGAGCATACGTAAAAGTGGTTAGAAAAATCATCTTTATGCCAGTTACTATTTTCAACTTCTCCTACTTAGTACTAATTCTCTTAGCTTCCCATAACCAAATATTTGCATATGAACAAGTAGCAGCCATGGTTCTACAATCTGACTAGTCCACTGACCAACTCAATGTCTACATCAAGGACATCTGGATATTGCAGTGTCATGTAAACTTCTCTCTGGTGAAGTGTCTACAGACACCAGTGAAATTTAAAATTTATACCCTATATTGGGTTGAATAGTGTCCCCCCAAAATTCATGTCCACTAGGAACCTCAGAATGCAATCTTATTTGGAAATAGGGTCCTTGTAAATGTAATCAAGTTAAAATGAGGGCATACTGGATTAAGATGGGCATTAATCCAATGACTGATGTTCTTTTTAGAAGAGGGAATTTTGGACACAGACACACAGACACACAGACACACACACACACACACACACACAGAGAACACCATGTGACCGTGGAGAGAGAGACTGCCAAGGAACACAAAGTATTGCCAGCCACCACAAGAAGCTAGGAGAGAGGCATGGAACAGATTCTCCCTCAGAGCCTCCAGAAGCAATCAACCTGACCAACACCTTGATTTCAGTCTTCCTCCAGACCTGTGAGAGAATAAATTTTGTTCTTTTAAGCCACCAGTTTGTGATACCTTGTTATAGCAACCCTAGGAAACTAATACATACCCCCCTCCCAGTACATGTTTTCCTTCTATGTGCCCTAGGATTTAGGATTTTTTAATCTTCTCAGACAGAAAAGGATAGATATCAATGCTAGTAACTGTATTAGCACATGGAAAGGGGTACTCGTGAGAGCAACAGAATGACTGAGCAATTCAAACCAAAAGAGCACCTTCACAGGTGATGTAAAGGGCAGGGAAATTTACTTCTGAAGGCTCTATAAATTGAGACCCTTTAATCTCTGCAGTAGTTTTTTAAATACCTACAAATTCTTTGATACAAATTCTAGGGAGGGAGAGAAGGGCAGCAGTTAAGAAGAATTCCTGGAACTCAGTAACACATTAGCTGTGAGTGAGAGGGAAAAATCTCAGTTCATACATGTTGAGCTCCAGATGTGTGAGTTTCAGGAGAGACATATAAGCCAGAAACAAATTTTGAGAATCTTTAGCATACAGATTAGCAGATCTCAAATGAGCTTCTCTGGCCAAATGCACAAGAATTGTCTGGGGAAACCTATGAAAACACGGAGTGCCAGTTAATACTTAAATGAACTCTATAATTAAAAATTTACTACTATTAGTAAGAGATTGTGACGGGGGTCTAGATATAAGAAATAGTCAAATATCAATTATTTCTTACTTCTTTATCCAAGCAATGAAGCACCTGGTATGCTTATCAGAAACTGGGGGAAAATCTCCACTCATAACAGCCAAAAAAATGCTAAATGAATCTGTTTTTTAAAAATGAAGATTTTGGGACTTCCCTGGTGGCACAGTGGTCGAGAATCCACCTGCCAATGCAGGGGACACGGGTTGGAGCCCTGGTCTGGGAAGACCCCACATGCCGTGGCGCAACTAAGCCCATATGCCACAACTACTGAGCCTGCACTCTAGAGCCCACAAGCCACAACTACTGAGCCCGTGTGCCACAACTACTGAAACCGGCTCGCCTAGAGCCCGAGCTCCACAACAAGAGAAGCCACCACAGTGAGAAACTCGTGCACCACAATGAAGAGTAGCCCCGACTCGTAGGAACTAGAGAAAGCCCGTGCACAGCAACAAAGACCCAGCACAGCCAAAATTAAATAAATTTTTTTTTAAAAATGAAGATCTTACTGAAGAAATAAAACAAGACCTAAATAAATGGAAAACAAACCACATTCTTGGCTGGGAAGACACATAAAAAATACCAACAATACCCAAGTTAACTTATACATTTAATGTTTTTCCGTTTAGAATCACAATAGGTTTTTCTCTTTTTCTTTCACAGGAGAGAACAGTAAAAAATGATTTCAGAGTGTATAGGGAATACATGTCCAAAAACATCTAAGAAAAAGTATAAAAATAACAGGAAAGAGAGACTTGCCTGTCTAGATTTCAGAAAATACTATAAAATCAATGAAATAAGATCTATGGTGTTGGTGTAAGAAGAGATAAATAGAAGATTAGAATATAGAATCAAAAATCCAGAAACAGATCTCACTATGAAAGAATTTCAGATATGACAAGTGTGATAGTTTAATTCAATGAAAAGAGGATGATTATTTAATAAATGTAGCTAGTACAACTAGCCATCCATCTAAGCCATCTAATGCATGCTATTCAACAGTAACAACTAGCCTCATGTGGCCACTAAGCACCTAAAATGCGCCTAGTCTAGAATTGAGATTTGATATGAGTGTAAAATATACATTGGATTTCAAAGACTTAGTCTGAGAAAACATAAAATATCCCACTAATAATTGTTTAAAATGGATCACATGTAAAAATATTTTTGATATGATGGGTTAAGTTGGTGAAATAAAATATATTATTACAATTAATTTCACTTCTTTTTACTTTTTTTTAATGCAGCTTTGCTAGAAAACTTAAAATTACGTAAGTATCTTACATTTTATTTCTACTAGACAGCACTGCTCTAGAGAAAAATAAAGATCTTCCCTTTACATCATATTTTTAAAAACAAAGATAAAGGGCTTCCCTAGTGGCGCAGTGGTTGAGAATCTGCCTGCCAATGCAGGGGACACGGGTTCGAGCCCTGGTCTGGGAAGATCCCATCATGCCGTGGAGCGACTAGGCCCGTGAGCCACAACTACTGAGCCTGCGCGTCTGGAGCCTGTGCTCCGCAACAAGAGAGGCCGCGATAGTGAGAGGCCCGCGCACCGCGATGAAGAGTGGCCCCCACTCGCCGCAACTAGAGAAAGCCCTCGCACAGAAACGAAGACCCAACACAGACATAAATTAATTAATTAATTAATTAATTAATTTTTAAAAAAACACAAAAAAACAAAGATAAAGACTTAAATGCAAAAAATAAAAAACACTGTAAGAAAACCTAGGAAAGTAAATTAGAATCTGAGGGTCAGGCTAGATTTCTTAATGAGGACAGTATGTCAAGTGTGTGTATGTATGTATGTATAAACTGATAAGCAAAAGACAGACAACCCAACAGGAAAAACAGGCAAAAGACAGGATTGGAAATGCACAGAAAACAAATCCCAATAACAAACAAACAAACAATAACAACAAAAAGATATTCAAAATTACTAAGTAAGAAAAAGTGTAATTCAAATAACCAAGACATTTTTTACTGGCCAGAAAAAAAATAAAAACAGATAATAACTCTCTCTCCTGGGGATGTGGGAAAGGGGAAAGCTCATACACTGCTGCCAAGGTAAATGTAAAGAATAACAGCCTTCTTAAAAAGCAGTAAGGGGGCTTCCCAAGTGGTGCAGTGGTTAAGAATCTGCCTGCCAATGTAGGGGCCACAGGTTCGAGCCCTGGTCCGGGAAGATACCAGATGCCACAGAGCAACTAAGCCCATGCACCAAAACTACTGAGCCTGCACTCTAGAGACCACGAGCCACAACTACTGAGCCCAAGTGCCACAACTACTGCAGCCCACACACCTAGAGCCCATGCTCTGCAACAAGAGAAGCCACCGCAGTGAGAAGCCCACACACCACAACGAAGAGAAGCCCCCGCTCATCGCAACTAAAGAAAGCCCACGTGCAGCAACAAAGACCCAACACAACCAAAAGAAAAAAAAAAAGAAAAAAATGCAGCAATGAAATATCCATAAAAATTAGTACTACAGTTGTTCCACACAGATACCAAAATCCACTGATGCTCAAGTCCCTTCTAAAAAATGGCAGCCCTCTGTATCCACAGATGCAGAACCTACAGATACAGAACCCACGGATACAGAGAGCTGATTGTAAATAATACCCTTCAACCCCGGAACTGTTTTCACAGTAATGAATCCACTAGCACATAAGGACAAATGTTCAGAGAATCTTTAGTCTAACACTATTTATGCAGCAGCAAAATAAAATAAAGAGGAAACTAAGGCAAAAGAAAGGAAACTAAGTAACAACAGGAAACTAAGTAAATGCCCATCTGCAATAAAAGACTGGAAAATGTATGTCACCTGCAGAACAAGACCTGTTATGCAATCATTACAATTTTAATGAAAAAAATAAGCAAAAATTTTTAAATATGAAAATGTCAACAGTGGCTCCACTGTAAGCAAACAGACTATCTCATAATATGCTGGTGTGGGCAGGAATCGGTACAACCTTATGGGAAGGAAACTAGAAGACAATTAGAATTTTAAATTTCCATGCCTTTTGACTCAGTAGCTCAGTTTCCAGAAATCTGTCCTACTAATACAGATGGTATGACAATTTAAAGACATACGTGCAGAGCAGAAGCAAGAAGAACTACAATTCTGAAGCTTGTGGAAGGAAAACCACATTCACAGAAAGATAGACAAAATGAAAAGGCAGAGGACTTTGTACCAGATGAAGGAACAAGATAAAACCCCAGCAAAACAACTAAATGAAGTGGAGATAGGCAACCTTCCAGAAAAAGAATTCACAATAATGATAGTGAAGATTATCCAGGACCTCGGAAAAAGAAGGGAGGCAAAGATCAAGAATATGCAAGAAATGTTTAACAAAGACCTAGAAGAAAGAACAAACAGAGATGAACAATACAATAACTGAAATGAAAAATACACTAGAAGGAATCAATAGCAGAATAACTGAGGCAGAACAACGGATAAGTGACCTGGAAGACAGAATGGTGGAATTCACTGCTGCAGAACAGAATAAAGAAAAAAGAATGAAAAGAAATGAAGACAGTCTAAGAGACCTCTGGGACAACATTAAATGCAACAACATTCGCATTATAGGGGTCCCAGAAGGAGAAGAGAGAGAGAAAGGACCCGAGAAAATATTTGAAGAGATTATAGTCAAAAACTTCCTTAACATGGGAAAGGAAAAAGCCACCCAAGTCCAGGAAGTGCAGAGAGTCCCAGGCAGGATAAACCCAAGGAGAAACACGCTGAGACACACAGTAATCAAATCGACAAAAATTAAAAACAAAGAAAAATTATTGAAGGCAACAAGGGAAAAACAACAAATAACTTACAAGGGAACTCCCATAAGGTTAACAGCTGATTTCTCAGCAGAAACTCTACAAGCCACAAAGGAGTGGCATGATATATTTAAAGGGAGTGGCATGATATATTTAAAGTGATAAAAGGGAAGAACCTACAACCAAGATTACTCTACCTGGCAAGGATCTCATTCAGATTCAATGGAGAAATCAAAAGCTTTACAGACAAGCAAAAGCTAAGAGAATTCAGCACCACCAAACCAGCTCTACAACAAACGCTAAAGGAACTTCTCTAAGTGGGAAACACAAGAGAAGAAAAGAACCTACAAAAACAAACCCATAACAATTAAGAAAATGGTCATAGGAACATACATATTGATAATTACCTTAAACGTGAATGGATTAAATGCTCCAACCAAGAGACGCAGGCTCACTGAATGGATACAAAAACAAGACCCATCTATATGCTTGTCTACAAGAGACCCACTTCAGACCTAGGGACACATACAGACTGAAAGTGAGGAAATGGAAAAAGATATTCCATGCAAATGGAAATCAAAAGAAAGCTGGAGTAGCAATATTCATATCAGATAAAATAGACTTTAAAATAAAGAATGTTGCAAGAGACAAGGAAGGACACTACATAATGATCAAGGGATAAATCCAAAAAGAAAATATAACAATTATATATATATATATATATATATATATATATATATATATACACATACACACACACATATACATATATATGTGTATGTGTATATATATATATATATAAATATACATATATATATATATATATATATATATACGTACCCAACATAGAAGCACCTCAATACATAAGGCAACTACTAACAGCTATAAAAGAGGAAATCAACAGTAACACAATAATAGTGGGGGACTTTAACACCTCATTTACACCAATGGACAGATCATCCAAACAGAAAATTATAAGGAATCACAAGCTTTAAATGACACAATAGATCAGATAGATTTAATTGGTATTTATGGGACATTCCATCCAAAAACGGCAGATTACACTTTCTTCTCAAGTGCACACGGAACCTTCTCCAGGACAGATCACATCTTGGTCACAAATCAAGCCTCAGTAAATTTAAGAAAACTGAAATCATATCAAGCATCTTTTCTGACCACAACACTATGAGATTAGAAATCAATTACAGTGAAAAAAACATAAAAAACACAAGCACATGGAGGCTAAACAATATGTTACTAAATAACCAAGAGATCACTGAAGAAATCAAAGAGGAAATCAAAAAATACCTAGAGACAAATGACAACGAAAACATGATGATCCAAAACCTATGGGATGCAGCAAAAGCAGTTCTAAGAGGGAAGTTTATAGCAATACAATCCTACCTCAAGAAACAAGAAAAATCTCAAATAAACAATCTTAGGTTCCTACACCTGAAAGAACTAGAGAAAGAAGAACAAACAAAAACCAAAGTTAGCAGAAGGAAAGAAATCATAAAGATCAGAGCAGAAATAAATGAAATAGAAACATAGAAAACAACAGCAAAGATCAATAAAACTGGTTCTTTGAGAACATAAACAAAATTGATAAACCATTAGCCAGACTCATCAAGAAAAGGAGGGAGAGGACTCAAATCAATAAAATTAGAAATGAAAAAGAAGAAGTTACAACAGACATGGCAGAAATACAAAGCATCCTAAGAGACTACTACAAGCAACTCTATGCCAATAAAATGGACAACCTGGAAGAAATGGACAAATTCTTAGAAAGGTATAACCTTCCAAGACTGAACCAGGAAGAAATAGAAAATATGAACAGACCAATCAGAAGTAAGGAAATTGAAACTGTGATTAAAAATCTACCAACAAACAAAACTCCAGGACCAGATGGTTTCATATGTGAATTCTATCAAACATTTAGAGAAGAGCTAACACCCATCCTTCTCAAACTCTTCCAAAAAATTGCAGAGGAAGGAACACTCCCAAACTCATTCTATGAGGCCACCATCACCCTGATACCAAAACCACACAAAGATACTACAAAAAAAGAAAATTACAGACCAATATCACTGATGAATATAGATGCAAAAATCCTCAACAAAATACTAGCAAACAGAATCCAACAGCACATTAAAAGGATCACACACCATGATCAAGTGGGATTTATCCCAGGGATGCAAGGATTCTTCAATATACGCAAATCAATCAATGTGATACACCATATTAACAAATTGAAGAATAAAAACCATATGATCATCTCAATAGATGCAGAAAAAGCTTTTGACAAAATTCAACACAACACCCATTTATGATAAAAACTCTCCAAAAAGTGGGCATACAGGGACCCTACCTCAACGTAATAAAGGCCATATACAATAAACCCATAGCAAACATCATTATCAATAGTGAAAAACTGAAGGCATTTCCTCTAAGATCAGGAACAAGATGAGGATGTCCACTCTCGCCACTATTATTCAACATATTTTGGAAGTCCTAGCCACAGCAATCAGAGAAGAAATAGAAATAAAAGGAATACAAATTGGAAAAGAAAAAGTAAAACTGTCACTGTTTGCAGATGACATGATACTATACATAGAGAATCCTAATGCCACCAGAAAACTACTAGAGCTAATCCATGAATTTGGTAAAGTTGCAGGATACAAAATTAATGCACAGAAATCTACTGTATCCTATACACAAATGATCAAAATTCTGAAAGAGAAATTAAGGAAACACTCCCATTTACCATTGCAGCAAAAAGAATAAAATACCTAGGAATAAACCTACCTAAGGAGACAAAAGACCTGTATGAAGAAAACTATAAGACACTGATGAAAGACATTAAAGATGATACAAACAGATGGAGAGATATACCATGTTCTTGGATTGGAAGAATCAATATCGTGAAAATGACTATACTACCCAAAGCAATCTACAGATTCAATGCAATCCCTATCAAATTACCAATGGCTTTTTTTTTTTCTTTTAAATAGTTGTTTCATTTCCCCAACTCAATCGTTTGGGTTATTTTACTTTTTTTTTTTTTTTTTAATTTTATTTATTTATTTATTTATTTATGGCTGTGTTGGATCTTCGTTTCTGTGCGAGGGCTTTCTCCAGTTGCGGCAAGCGGGGGCCACTCTTCATCGCGGTGCGTGGGCCTCTCACTATCGCGGCCTCTCTTGTTGCGGAGCACAGGCTCCAGACGCGCAGGCTCAGCAATTGTGGCTCACGGGCCCAGTTGCTCCACGGCATGTGGGATCTTCCCAGACCAGGGCTCGAACCCGTGTCCCCTGCATTGGCAGGCAGATTCTCAACCACTGCGCCACCAGGGAAGCCCCCCAATGGCATTTTTTACAGAACTAAAATTTAAAAATCTTAAAATTTGTATGGAGACACAAAAGACCCCAAATAGCCAAAGCAGTCTTGAGGGAAAAAAACGGAGCTGGACGAATCAGACTCCCTGACTTCAGAGTATACTACAAAGCTACAGTAATCAAGACAATATGACAGGGCTTCCCTGGTGGTGCAGTGGTTAAGAATCCGCCTGCCGATGCAGAGGACACGGGTTCGAGGTCTCGTCCGGGAAGATCCCACATACCGTGGAGCAACTAAGCCCGTGCGCCACAACTACTGAGCCTGTGCTCTAGAGCCCGTGAGCCACAACTACTGAAGCCCGCACACCTAGAGCCCGTGCTCCACAACAAGAGAAGCCACTGCAATGAGAATCCCATGCACCACAACGAAGAGTAGCCTCCGCTCGCCACAACTAGAGAAAGCCTGCGTGCAGCAATGAAGACCCAACGAAGCCAAAAATAATAAATAAATAAAAATAAAATGAAAAAGAAAAAGAAGACAATATGGTACTGGCACAAAAACAGAAATACAGACCAATGGAACAGGATAGAAAGCCCAGAGATAAACCCACGCACCTGTAGTCAACTAATCTACGACAAAGGAGGCAAGGATATATAATGGAGAAAAGACAGTCTCTTCAATAAGTGGTGCTGGGAAAACTGGACAGCTACATGTAAAAGAATGAAATTAGAATACTCCCTAACACCATACACAAAAATAAACTCAAAATGGATTCAAGACCTAAATGTAAGACTGGACACTATAAAACTCTTAGAGGAAAACATAGGAAGAAGACTCTTTGACATAAATCACAGCAAGATCTTTTTGATCCACCTCCTAGAGTAATGGAAATAAAACCAAAAATAAACAAATGGGACCTAATGAAACTTAAAAGCTTTTGCAAAGCAAAGGAAAGCACAAACAAGACGAAAAGACAACCCTCAGAATGGGAGAAAATATTTGTAAATGAATCAACGGACAAAGTATTAATCTCCAAAATATATAAACAGCTCATGCAGCTCAATGTAAAAAAAGCCCAAACAACCCAATCAAAAAATGGGCATAAGACCTAAATAGACATTTCTCCAAAGAAGACATACAGATGGCCAAGAAGCACATGAAAAGCTGCTCAACATCACTAATTATTAGAGAAATGCAAGTCAAAACTACAGTGAGGTATCACCTCACACCAGTTAGAATGGGCATCTTCAGAAAATCTACAAACAACAAATTCTGGAGAGGGTGTGGAGAAAAGGGAATCCCCTTGCACTGTTGGTGGGAATGTAAATTGATACAGCCACTATGGAGAACAGTATGGAGGTTCCTTAAAAAACTAAAAATAGAACTACCATATGACCCAGCAATCCCACTACTGGGCATATACTCAGAGAAAACCATAACTCAAAAAGACACATGCACCCCAATGTTCACTGCAGCACTATTTACAATAGTCATGTCATGGAAGCAACCTAAATGCCCATCTACAGTTGCATGGATAAAGAAGATGTGGTACATATATACAATGGAATATTACTCAGCCATTAAAAGGAATGAAATTGGGTCATTTGTAGAGAAGTAGATGGATGTAGAGACTGTCATACAGAGTGAAGTAAGTCAGAAAGAGAAAAACAAATACCGTATATTAACGCATATATGTGGAACCTAGAAAAATGGTACAGATGAACCAGTTTGCAGGGCAGAAATAGAGACACAGATGTAGAGAACAAAGGTATGGACACCAAGGAGGGAGAGTGGCGGGGTGTGGGGTGGTGGTGGTGGGATGAACTGGGAGATTGGGATGTATAAAATGGATAACTAATAAGAACCTGCTGTTTAAAAAAATAAAATAAATTTCAAAAATTCAAAAACAAATAAAAGACGCATTCCTTATTGAGAAGTTGAAAAAAAAAAAGACATCGGGGCAAATATATTAAATCATTACATTGTACACCCTAAACTAACACAGTGTTATACGTCAGTTATATCACAATAAAACTGAGGGAAAAAGATATATGTACAAGAATGTTCACTACAGCCTTTATTTAATAAGACTTGGAAAAACCCTAAATGTCTTCTCTAAACAAAATGGCTGAATAAATTATACGTCTACACAATGAAGCAGTGATATAGACTTGAAAAAGAACAAGGTAGTTCCAATGTTACTGAATTGGGAAGATAAAAGACAGCCAGTATAAAGTATAAAAAGCACAGTGTGTAAAGCATAAAAAGCACAGGATAAAGTATAAAAAGACTGACGACTGTCTTTCTGCAGTTTAAATTTTTTATAATTTAAAAAAATGGTGGGGGAAAATTAGATGCTTTGCCTTTTTCTGAGGAAGCATTTCGGAAGTCTGGACAGTTGAACCCTCTCCCTCTCCAACCTACCATATCTCATATCTGACCTCAACCAGTTTTCTACCTGCACTGCTAATACATCCTTTTCCTCTATATGACTCAGTGGTTCCAAGATATCTTCTGATATAAAAGATATATCAGATATATCTTTTACTGATATAAAAACAATATTAAAGTGTATATTTAATTTTTTTTAATTATCATTCATATTACTATTATTCATTTTTGCATATTCCTATGTTGGAAATCCCTTGTTGATATAAATCAACATCACAATTCAGTGTTATTCCACCTCTCCTGAACTGCAATCCCTTTTAATTTTAGACAACGAATACCTTTCCTTGTTTAAAGAATGTACTTGTATCTTAGTGTATTCATAAATCTCAGCCGACCAAGTTTCACAGGTCATAACAAATTTGTGTTAAGATTTCAAATTTCCTTTATTATTATTTTGTGTGTTATCATATAGACAGATGGAAATAAGAGATCATAGCATTGTGTTAACCCACTTTCCCAGGCATTCTCTCTTGAAAAATATTGGGTACTTCATTACTGTTCTATGTCAGGGGTCAGCGAACTATGGTCTGCTACCTGTGTTTGTACAGCCCACAAGCTAAGAAATGTGTTTACATTTTTAAATGATTGGGGGTAAAATCAAAAGGAGAATAAAATTTCAAGGCAAGTGAAGAATTTATATGAAATTCAAATTTCAGCAACGCTCGCTCATTTAGTATAGTCTAACGCTATTTTCATACTACAAAGACAGAACTGAGTATGGGCAACAAAGCCAAAATATGTCCTATTTGGCTCCTTACAGGAAAGGTTTGCCAAACCCTGTTCTATGACATAGTACATGCCCTTCATAATTTTATAGTTTTACCTAGACATTCTCCCCCTTTCCTTCCATACTGAGCATAAAGTCATCTTAATAATCTATTAGTCTCCAGGCCAACACATTCTTCATATTCCTCAGAAATGCACTTCCTCCTGGAAATTTGCTTAATATTACCACCCCTGGCCACCTACAAACAGAAAGCCAGAATGAAGTGCTAGCCAACACCTTAAAAGTTACAAATCATAACCAGAACCAAACCTCACCACGCTCCCTATAAAGTAAGGATAAAGAGGCTGACCCCTCAGTTTGTGGATTTCAAACTACCCTACCTTAGAACTGAGGCAGTCCGTGAACTAGAAAAAGTACTGCTGCTAAAATTCCCAATGGTCAAATAACAATGAGGGGAAAAGAAGTTAATAAATGTAATTTTATCAAGTTTAATCCTCTTCAAATCACTGCTACTGAAAAAAAGTGAACAAAAAGCAAAGAACAGTGAAAAAAAGCAGACCAGCTGTATTTAGCATGCCTGACCCTAAATCTTTATACCTCCCACATGAGATATTTTCTGCAAATAAATAGTTCCTGGCTCCCAGGATGAGAGGTTAAATACTGCACAGTGTCTGTAAACAGCATCACAACTTACACAGGAACAAGTAGGGCCATTGGGCCATTTCACCTGGAAGGGTACACCAAAATGTGCTCATTTCTTTCGGTTAGCATTCTGTATGCCAAGTGTTGGCAGACAGAAGGCGGGGCGAGCTGCGTTTCCTACCAGCAGTGTCCACTCTTAGCACTAACTCCTGCCCAGCCGCAGCACACCTTTCCCCAGCCCCAACTTCTCCCCAGTCCCATCACCCTTTTACCCAGCATCCACTCCTCCCCAGCTCCATCAACTCAACTCAGCACCTCCTCCCAGTCTCATCACACCTCTGTCCGCCGACTCTTCCCCAGCCTCATCATCTCGCTCTCGTCCTCCAAAGTCACAGGGCTGCGAAGCTTCCAGCAACAGGAGAGGAAAGTAAGGAGGCTATAACGCAGGAGTCCGGAGTCCCCGCACAACCACCATCTGCTCTTGAGGAGAAACTCAAGCCAAAGCCACAAAACTGGAAAAAGACGGGATTGGCTCGCACCCAGAACGGGTGCTCACGGCGCGCTCGCTGCGGTCGGGCACCGAGCGAGGAGCTGAGGACACAAAGGGGAGCAGCAGAGTCACAGTACCAGCTCTTTCGGGGCTTCCACTCCATCGGAGGAGGTAGATTATTTCCGTAAAGCTCGCCTAGCAAGGACAAGGTGACCAGCATCCGAAGTCCACGGCAGGGAAAACTGAGCTAATCCTTGAATGTTAAAAGGCTTAAACTCAACTTGTCGGAAGTGACGTGCCAGCTGAGACCCGCAGGTCCACCACGTAATTGGCCGCCGACTCGGCGAGCCACCTTCTCCCGGGACTGGCCTGGAGAGAGGAGCAGTGTAGCTCAAAGTCCGCAACCCGCCCTTGTCCCGCCCCCGGCGGCTCCCAGCCCCAACCGGGACCAGCCCGAGCCGGGTCAGAACCCGGGCCCACACCCTGGGCGGGACGGTCCCGCCTGCCCCGGCGCCCGTAGACGCCCTGTGGGCAATGGGCTTCAGCGCTTCGCCACGCGCATGCGCGGCCCTCTTTCTCCAGAGTATTCCTCGGGTCACCTGGACGACCGCATTTCAGCCACCTGCCCCTCCGGGCCTCTTCTCGCCCTTAACGCCTGCTGCTGGTTTTCCCCTCCGGCGCCCCGCCTTCTCCTTGTTCCGCAGGCGCCGCTAGGCCTTCTCGCGGCCGCCCGCCGATACCCGGGCTTCCACTGACACGAACCTCTCAGCGCGGCTTCCGCTTCCGGCGAGTATTGTGTGTCGCGCTGCGGGGCGGGGGCGGGGGGAGGAGGAAGGAGGGAGGCAGCGCTCCGGCGGCTCTGCGCCCCGCACTCCCGGACCCGAAGCCGGGAAGGTAGGTGCTGTCCCGCCGCCGCGCCGGGGCCTTGGGGCCTGTCCCCGCTGACCGGCTCCGCACGCCGCGTCCTAGCGCCCCGCGACTGCGTCACCGGCCCCCCGCACGTAACCACAGCTGCCTCCGCCCGCCTCGGGCCCGGGCGGACGTTTTGCCGCCCCGGCGACGTCAGCGCGTCCGGCGTTGCTTGGCTACCCCGCCGTTCCCCCGTCCCGCTGCCGCTCGCCTCCCCGGGTGAAACTCTTACGCCGTCACCGCGGCTCTCGGCTGCGTCATAGCGGCGGGCATCCCACCTTCACGTCACACCTCCTCCTCACCTGGACACACATCCCTCCCTCCCTGCCAACAACGACGTTTCCTCTCCCCCCACTCCAGTCCCCCGCGCCAGATCTGGCGGGAGAAGATGGAGACGGGGGTGGGACCGAGTTGTGGACCACGCCCAGGAAAGGGTCGCAAGGTGGGACCCCCGACAGTGGTAGAAACAAAATGAGGACGGCTTTGAAGTTTGCCCTTCTACTGAGACACGAGGAATAGAAGGGAAAAAATGACCAACCCAGAGACACCGAAGGCCTCACTAGTGCTGTAGCTCCAAGTCCTCTCCCCATACCTCCCTAACCATTCCCCATCTCTCTTTCACACTACTTCTTTGCTAGTCTAGATCCATCCTGCTCCCTAACTCTGCAAACAGTTCAACTCACCCCAGGTGAGGAAACCACCTAATTTCTAGAAGATTAGGGAAAGGGAAGGGTTACTCGTCAAAGTTGGATTCCCGTAGGTAGAGAAAAATCGTCTGACTGCACTTCTCTCCTGGTTGAGGGAGGAAATTCAGATCCAAATAGGTTATCAGTTCCTACTCCAAATTAAATACTTTTCACGTGTGCCGTCAACATATACAGGAATAATCATTGTTAACCCAACTCATTACATGGCCACTTCTCTCTCAATACACAGACTTACTAAATTTCCTTCTGTTGGGTCCCTTAGGGAGGGGGTTAAGGGGATAGAGAAGTCAGCTATTTCATGGATAAAAGTGGTGATGTATTAAGGATGGAGTAGAGGACCAGCCTTCTGCTTTATAAATCTCTTAAATGCATTTCCAATTCTTTTGAGGCTTCATTAGAAGTTTTTGATTGCCTCTTTACTTTTCTCTCTCTAAATTCCCAACCACTCCAGAACCTATTAGTTGGAGGTACAGTACATCCAAGGAATTAGTTATCGATAACTATTTCAAAAGACTCCAGTCACTGCTGAATACTTAAAATAGACTTGTCAGCTCTCTCTTCAAAAAATTATTGCCCTGGGCTCAGTAATAGACTTTAGTTGCCCTGAATTTATCACTTTTCAGCAGTTCCAGATGTCCAAATGCACACAAATAGAAATGAGTTGTTGTATGAAATCATTTCATTCCAAGAAAAGGGCACACTTCCTCTAGGCTAGCCTGATAAAAGGAAGAATAATTTCAAACTTTCTGAAAAGAAGAGGTTGTCACCCTTGCCTAACTCATTCTATTTATCACCCTTTGAAAGACTGAGAGAACAGTGGCAGAGAATCAAGCTTAGGCTCCAATGAGCTATTGTAGTAAAACTCTTCTGTAATATTAAACTTTAAAATATACTTAATTTAAGAAATCTTAATTAATGTTTTGACTTTTGTGGCACTCTTCGCTTTCCCATACTCTTTTCTCATCTATTAGAAGAAGATGTCACGCTAGGAATACATTGGTCTGAAACTCTTGGTTCTAAGATACAAGTGGAATGAACCTGGATCAGGAGAAGTACTCAGCTAGAGTTGAAGGAAGCCTCTGTTTCTAGCAAGAGAAAGCAGTGGTAAAAGACAAGATTGAGGGTTGTGTGTCATTTTGCTGAAGAGAAAAAAAAAATTGATGGCTGGGAGTCAAAAGTTTTGGAAATGGAGAAACAAAAGAGGTTGATGTAGTGGAAGAGAAGATGTAAAATACCATGATGGGGCTAAATCTGGACTTAGGATTTAACATGGGAGTAACTGTCAGGCCAGGGATGCAAAAAAAACTAAACCTCCAACTAACATTTTTTTTTTTCTCTTCTCCCATCCTTACCTCAAGTTAAATAATGGCAGAGACAAGCCTGTTAGAGGCCGGGGCCTCTGCAGCCTCCACAGCTGCAGCTCTGGAGAACTTACAGGTGGAGGCAAGTTGCTCTGTGTGCCTGGAGTATCTGAAGGAGCCTGTCATCATTGAGTGTGGGCACAACTTCTGCAAAGCTTGCATCACTCGCTGGTGGGAGGACCTAGAGAGGGACTTCCCTTGTCCTGTATGTCGAAAGACGTCCCGCTACCGCAGTCTCCGGCCTAATCGACAGCTGGGCAGCATGGTGGAAATTGCCAAGCAGCTCCAGGCCGTCAAGCGGAAGATCCGAGATGAGAGCCTCTGCCCCCAACACCATGAAGCCCTCAGCCTCTTCTGCTATGAGGACCAGGAGGCTGTGTGTTTGATATGTGCAATTTCCCACACCCACCGGGCCCACACCGTCGTGCCACTGGACGATGCCACACAGGAGTACAAGGTAGGGAACCAGACACATGATGCCAATGCAGGGCAAGAGGGAGGAGCACAGAGGATGGGAGACTCCCTGGGTAGAGGATTTTAAGTTCCTGAGGGCAAGACGGTATCTGATCCTCACTCTATAGTCCCTTCAGAGCTATGTACACCAGGGCACACAGTATGTCTGATCAATTATCCTCAGGCATGAAGAAAAGCAGTAAGGAGTACCCCCAAAACTTCTGTCTGACTTTTATAACACATTTGAGTATGTGTGGTCTTGGAATGTATCATATTTTTCATAAATGAATGAAACCATGTGGAGAAGATCAAACTTAAGAACTGAAAAATGGCCTGGTTTCTTCATTCTGTCCCCCTGCTCAGCACACCCCTTGTTTACCCACTGGTATTGGGAACAGGTAACCTCACTTTAGAATGATCCCCACCAGGCTAAGCTGAACCAGTCTGTTTGCATCTTCCCCCAATAAAGGATAATACGGCATCTGGTTTAACTTACTACTGGGACACAGGGTAAATGTTTGAGTAATAGGAACTAGAGATTTTAATGTCTTAGCACTTTATCAGGTACTTTGCCTAATTAATAAATGTTAATAATGTTAATAAAATCTTGGAAATAAGACTTTATGGTAGTTTGAAGAATAAGTAATCAAGATTTTATTATATTTGCAAGTGGTTAGAATTGGATAGGAAAACAAGTTTAAAGAAAGATATCAGGGTACAGGAGGTCACTTTGACAGTAACAAGCAGTTCCTTGAGTTAGAAAATTAATAGGGCTGGGGAAGGACAGAGAGTTGGTGACAGTGGAACAGTGAGATTCAGTGAAAGGAAGGTTTCAGAGCAAGGAAGGTGATGGAGACAGGCTGGTGGCAGGAGGAGGGACCTGTAGGAAGCTGACACCTCAAATGACAGGCCAGGAAGGGAGTTGGATCAAGAGGCAGTGAGATGGATAGGAAGCAAACAAATGGTTTAAAACAAATAGGTTAGGGCTTCCCTGGTGGCGCAGTGGTTGAGAGTCTGCCTGCCAATGCAGGGGACGTGGGTTCGAGCCCTGGTCTGGGAAGATCCCACATGCTGCGGAGCAACTAGGCCCGTGAGCCACAACTACTGAGCCTGCGTGTCTGGAGCCTGTGCTCCGCAACAAGAGAGGCTGCGATAGTGAGAGGCCCGCGCACCGCGATGAAGAGTGGCCCCTGCTCACCACAACTAGAGAGAGCCCTTGCACAGAAACGAAGACCCAACACAGCCAAAAATAAAAATTAATTAATTAATTTAAAAAAAAATAGGTTAGCCTCTGAACGTAGGATGTACTAGCCAACTCCAAATGCCATTCTCCCACTTCTCACCCCTCAGGAAAAGCTGCAGAAGTGCCTGGAGCCCCTGGAGCGGAAGCTGCAGGAGATCACCCGCTGCAAGTCCTCTGAGGAGAAGAAGCCTGGGGAGCTCAAGGTAAAGGCAGGCAATCCCATTTGGGCTGCTCTGCAGGCAATTAACTGAACAGTAACCACACATTATTTAATCCACCAGTTCTGGTTTATTAGAAAAATGCTGTTCTCTCAAAAACAATGATATTTTATTAAGCTTGACTGTGATTAAACATTGTACTTAAATTGTCATGGATTAAGAATTGAGGAGAAGGATGTAAGAGGTGAAGGACAGAACATCTTATATCTGGCGAGTTGAGGGAGTTCATGCCCCTTGGCCTCCTTTTCTTTGTAGAGCAGGGAAGGAGGCTCTCTGCTGAGAGATCCTTAGAGGGATTGAGGAAAGGAGAATGTGGAAGGTGCACTGGGGAGGAAGAATGAAGGAGCTGCCCAACAGCTCCCAGAAGAACCCCCCAGCGACATTAGGACCACATTCTCTTAATTCAAGTAAGCTCAAGTATGCTAGATGATAATGGTTCCTAGAATGTTCTTACCCTCCTCATCCTCTACCTATAGGATCCTGTCCATCCTAAGATGAAAACCACTTCCTATGTAGCCTTTCCTGACCCTTTAGAAATTAGCTTTCTTAATTTTCATACAGTTTCACATCTCTTCCATAGCATTACCATATTTGTAGCATGGTATTTTGGTATCTGCCTTATTTCTTCTGTTGGACAGTGAAACATGTATTAATTATAGTGGTAATAATACCTAGTATTTATTGAATCCTGTGCATTAATTCATTAGGTGTCCATGACATTCCAAACTTAGAAGATTGTATTATGTCTTAGGGTTTTGCCCAGTATTAAGTTCTAAGAGTTCAGGCTATACTTGGCCCAAGTGGGACATAGAGGAGGTACAAGACAAGGAGAAGGGAGTCCAGGAAGTCATATTTGACAAGAGTGAACTTAGATACCCTGTAAGGTAAGTATTGTTATCCCCAGTTTACAAAGTAGGAAACAGAACTTGGATAAGTGTCTAGTCCAAGATTATATAGCCAGTATGTGCAAAATCAGAGATACTAATTCTGCAGAAATCAGTAAATATTTACTAAGCTTCCAGTATAGGCCAAACCCTGTCTTTGACACTGGGGAACAATGATGAGCAAAAGCACAGTCCCTGCCCTCCTTGAGCTTACAGTCAAGTAGAGAAAACATAAATGACATGGCACAAAAAGCACAGTTGCAAATTCCTAAGAAGACAGCAGAGAAACTTGATGTCATTAAAGGCTTCCAAAAGAAATAATGAGTTTTTGGAGTTGAGATTTAGGGATCACCAGAAATTAAACACAGGTTTGAAATCCGTAGAAACACTAATTTTTTTTTTTTTTTAACAATGACATTTCAACAGGAAGCAAGTATTATTACCTTAGTCCTTTATACATTTTAACAAACAAACATTTGAATTTTTTTAAAATTTGAACTAATTTTGATTGCAAAGGTGAACGTTAAAAAAAAAAAGTTATTTGTCCTTTTGGAGGGCTCCTGAAGAACTTAAAATATGTGAAAATGAAGCTTATTCCCAGTCATTAGCTTTCCTCTTCCTGTTGATCACCTTCTTAAAGGTAAAGGATGGAGAGGGGAATAAAAATTTTAAAAACCTGCTAAATGCTTGAACAGAACTGTGGTGTGTTTTTTTTTTAAATGTAAATTATCATTTCAGTGGTCTCGGAAACTCACCAACCACCAGCATTCCTTCAGTGACCTTTTGAATTCTCTCCCTCATCCCCACCTCCAGACCCAATGCCCCTTTTAGAAATAAATAATTTGTAATTAATCATGCTGAAATGAAAATTATGGATAAAATTATCTATCCACATAATTTTTAAAAGAGGCTATCATGCCCAAATATAGTATAATATAATATAACATAGAAGTAATTTATAATAAAATCTGGTATGTAAACATTTAGGCATGACTACCCTGAAAGACAGTACAGTGCAGTTTTATCCTTGCACCTATATCAACAATGCAACAAATACAAATTCAGACTGACGGAATTGTGTAGTACTGTTGACTCAAATGCCACTAGCAGTTTAGCTGTTGGTGCCATAATTTTTCAAAATGATAAATAACTTACAGTAAAGTTCTAAGAAAAACAAAATACAGTCTTAATGAGTTTTCAGCCATTCCTGAAAAATTCAGGTATATTAAAACCATATAAGAATTACTCTGTGTTTGTATATAAAGTGGCATTCAAGTCCAGGACTCCCATTTTTTTAATATCCAGCAGAACATTAGAAAATGGTGCAGTTCATCTTACTGGGTTGTCTTCACACATTGGAGGAGTGTTAGCATCCTTCCCAGGAGCTCCCCGAATCATGGCAAACAGAAATGCTCCCTGTTTCCAAAACATCCCTAGAGGGAGGTAACACCCTGATTAAGAACCACTGCCCTACAAAATAGAAGGAAAAAAAGAGAAGGGATTATGAGATTATAAGAGAGCCCTTTGCTTTCTTTTTACCACAGTTACGAACCTAAATTCTACCCATACATCACCCCTAAACACACAGACACACAGGAAAAAAGGTTGTGTTTTACTTAATGGTAAATGTTGTGAGAATAGATTTTGTTCCAATATGCTCCTGAGGAGGCAGCAGTGAAATGGGAAGCAGCAAGCAGCTCTAGAACTGGAGCTAGTCAGCCTCTGCTGGAAACTAACTTGAAATCCAGAAACATAAGGCTTGTAAGGCCCACCTGGCTTTGCAGCCCCACTCTCTATTCACCCTCAACCCTGCCTTCCAGGCCCTATCCACTTCCTCCTTCCAGAGTCCCAGTCTCTGCTTCTAACTTTGCTTTCCTCTTGGGCTGATTCCTCCCCATCAGACACGTGATGCTTAGGGAATCCTTTGGGGAGATCACTTCTTGTTGCAGTTGAGGTGCAAAAGGGAGGATATGTCTGCTGATAACTCTCAGAATGGGTTATGGCTGGAGTTTGAGTCATATGTTATCCAATTTCAGAAATGTTAGAGGTTTAACTGAAAGAAAGCATGTTTCAAATTTCAAGCAAATAATTTACTCACAAACTTCTATAACCTGTTCCTGGGGTGTGAACTGTCAGTCTGTGAAGTGACTTGAAGCTGTTTAACAGGTTCAGCCCTGAAATCTACATTTATATTTTGTAACAACCCATTTCTAAAATCTTGTTGATTCTGATATTTTTCCAGTTGCTTCTCTGATTTTTATCAAGTAAATGTCTTGCAATGTACAAATGATAACAATCTCTGACTTTCCAGTATTTGTACTTTCCTTTTCTTGACAGATTGCATTAACTAGAATTTTAGAGTAGGCCATAGCAGAGGTATCTCTGATATCTGTAATAGTACATGTCATATTATTGGGTTCTTATGTCTTGAATATTTTTACTAAAATATAAAAGTGTAGCTTTTTTAGAAGCTAATTTAATAAAGAAGATAAATTTTTTTAACATTGGTTTATTTTCTTATCTCCCCAATGGTCTTCATCCCATCATCAGTAGGGGTGACAATGAGGATGGAGCCATTCTTTTCTTTTCTTTTTTTAAAATTTTTATTGGAGTATAGTGTAGACTATTTTGTTCATTTCTACTGTACAGCAAAGTGAATCAGCTATACGTATATATATATATTCCCCTCTTTTTTGGATTTCCTTCCCATTTAGGTCACTACAGAGCACTGAGTAGAATTCCCTGTGCTATACAGTAGGTTCTTATTAGTTAGGGATGGAGCCATTCTTTACAAAAGGAAATTCCAATGGAGAGAAACATGCGTGTCCTGTTAAGCTCTTTCCAATGACGCTGGAAGTCTGTGTGAATTCATGCACATGGTGGGTGGGGAAAGGCACTTTATGCCCCACTGGCCCTGTTAAACATAATACCCACCCTCTGTTCTCAGAGACTAGTGGAGAGTCGTCAACAGCAGATCCTAAAGGAATTTGAAGAGCTTCATCGGCGGCTGGATGAAGAGCAGCAGGTGTTACTTTCACGACTAGAGGAGGAGGAACAGGACATTCTACAGCGCCTCCGAGAAAATGCTGCTCACCTTGGAGACAAGCGCCGGGACCTGGCCCACTTGGCTGCTGAGGTGGAGGGCAAGTGCTTACAGTCGGGCTTCGAGATGCTTAAGGTTCGACCTTTGCCCCTGCATAGCCCCTCAGGCCAAGCGCAGTCTAGCTTTGCACAGGCCATTCTGTCAGCCTGCAATGCTCACTCCTCCGCTCTGCCTCTCTAAATCCAATTCATTCTTCCAGACATGCTCAAAGGATCTTTCTCTACAGAAAGCCTTCTCTGATTTCTCCCATCCCCTTCTGATCATTTCTGTGTTCTTATGTCTTGTCAACAATTATGTGCTTAACTTGTACCAAAGAAAAAATTCACTCTTTTGAGAGGAGGGCAGTCTAGTCTGAATTAGTGAAAAAACTATGCATTAAAAATTGTGTAAATGCAGTAACCGTTACTTTTAAGTCCTGGAACTTGATTTACCTAGTGCACAGAAAGAATAGAATCATAGTTTGAAGGACACTTGAAATAATGTATAAGTAATATATTGCTTTTGATATGTAAATGGTGCCTCTTAAATGTTTGAAATAATCTGTTTTCTTAAGCAAATGAATGGTGTTAGCAAGGCTGTAGGAAACATATTTCTTACCTTAGAGATCACATTACCAGCATTTGAATCAGTGAGGCTTCGTTGTACATTTATCTGCATGTTATATATTGCTTGGTATTTACTCTCGTGTCCTTTCATGTATGTGTGTTCTGCCTTCCACATTAAACTGGGAAATCCTTGGGGGGCAGAGATTTGTCTTCTTTGTCTTCTGGACCCCAAGTATTCACAAATCAGGATTGGCACACAGTTACTAATATTTATTAACCAATACTAGGCAAGGGATACCAAACCACAACGGGAGAGTGTGATTCGTTCCTATGCCAGCAGTCTGGAACTATCTGTACTGATCCTCAAGGAGACAGGTGTGTGGTTGGTACTTGGGGGACAGAGTAAAGAGCAGACACAATCCCTGTCCCTGGCATTGAGTCCCAGTGTTCTTGAGGAACAAAGATAAGCACCCAAGAAACTATTTGGAAGTGATATCAGTTACCAAGCTTCATGATGACTGAGAGTTGAAAGTGGGGGTTAGGTTGGGAGAGATGTACTCAGATCCCTCCGGAGCTCGTCCCCTTGCACTGTGACCCATAGTTTGCCTTATGCCTATTTAGTAGATCTAGAACTTTTGGGAGGAGGGGAACCTTTTGCCTTTAGGACCCTTGACTACCAGGACCAATATTGCTTTCTTTTCTCCTTCCTCTAGGATGTCAAAAGTACCCTGGAAAAGTAAGTGATTCTTGTATCTCTTTGAGTGAGTTAGGTCTTGGCTTAAAGAGTAGGGCTACAATAAGGAGTTGGGAGAATAAGGATGGGAAAGTCATGCAGTGTCTGGGTAGAAAAAGGGAGAAGGTTTATTGCATCCATGAAGCCAGTTAGAGAGCAAATCACTGGGAGTACTAGTCCCTTACCTTTTCCCCTTTGAGCATCAGGACTTCCTAGATACAAAGATAATGAAATAGAACCAGATTCTACCTGGGCCTATGGGTGGAATTGTGTCCAAACAAGATGGAAGGAGGAACTGGTTGGGGGTGGCGGGGGGAGGTGGTTATCTATTTGCATGAAATATAACAGTACCTCCAAAAAGTTCTAAGACTGATTATTAAGATAAGGGTTTGTCTAGGGGACCATATGGCTTTCCATAGATAGGCAAAAGAAAGCAATAAGCAAGTACTTGTCTTGAGGGAGGAGAAAGTGTGAGGATGGAGAATTTTAGTTTCTCCCTAGAGATGACAACATCTGAATACTCACTAAGCTGGAGCTTCCCCTGACCCTGCCCTTTCTTCCCCTATCTTCCCATCCCTCCTAGATGTGAGAAGGTGAAGACCATGGAGGTGACTTCAGTATCCATAGAGCTGGAAAAGAACTTCAGCAATTTCCCCCGACAGTACTTTGCACTAAGGAAAATCCTTAAACAGCTAATTGGTGAGTTGTTCCCAAAAGGAAACTAGCAGAGGGAATTGACAGAGAGAAGAGAGTCTTTAGGTCCTACTTTATCTGGACTTCAATTATCCCCTCTGTCACTTTTCATGTCCATATCCACACCCACTCCTTTACCTGGTTTTCAGTCTCACTCTGAGTCACAGAACTCAAAGTGAGAAGCTTCAGGTGTCATCTACTCTTAGTCCCATACTTTTCTAAATAGGGACCCAGAGAGGTTAAATAATTTGCTGAAACTGGTCCCCTCTTGAGAGTGAAAGGGAGTCTTATTAATACTTACTTGGAAAATAGTCATAAGCCAGACTGTTCCAGGAAAACAGACACATGGTCACCCTATCGCTAGACTATAAGGCTATCTTGCTCTGTACCCTTCTTAACATTTTTATTTTTTCTGACCGTTGGACTGTGCCTTGTGCTTCTCCACACAGTGAGATGGATGATGATGTCAGGGAGGATGGAGGGAGGACTAGTCAGGAGCCTAAACCACCAGCCCTTGCAGAGTCAAGAGATCATTACCTGTTTATTTTAGGGCCAGGATGAGAAGTGAAGCCATTGTTCCCTCCCCTCCTCTCCCTTAGGTGACACCGAGGATTGAGAAAGTTAAGCAAACCACGGGGTTCTGGGGGCTTTCAGGGAGCAGGCTCTGCAAAGGCAGGCTGGAAGAGTGAGGCAGGGGCGTTTAGCTATTCCCGTCCTCATCTAGCTCCCCACTCTGGCTTCTCCCGCCAGCGGATGTGACCCTGGACCCTGAGACTGCTCATCCTAACCTAGTCCTGTCGGAAGATCGTAAGAGCGTCAAGTTCGTGGAGACAAGACTCCGGGATCTCCCTGATACACCACAGCGTTTCACCTTCTACCCTTGTGTCCTGGCTACTGAGGGTTTCACCTCAGGTCGACACTACTGGGAGGTGGAGGTGGGCGACAAGACCCACTGGGCAGTGGGCGTGTGCCGGGACTCTGTGAGCCGAAAGGGCGAACTGACCCCACTCCCTGAGACTGGCTACTGGCGGGTGCGGCTGTGGAACGGGGACAAGTATGCAGCCACCACCACACCTTTTACCCCTTTGCACATCAAGGTGAAACCCAAGCGGGTAGGCATATTCCTAGACTATGAGGCCGGTACACTGTCTTTTTACAACGTCACAGACCGCTCTCATATCTACACCTTCACTGATACTTTTACTGAGAAACTTTGGCCCCTCTTCTACCCAGGCATCCGGGCTGGTCGGAAGAATGCTGCACCACTTACCATCAGGCCCCCAACAGATTGGGAGTGACAGGTAGGGACATGGGAATAATCAGGGTGAGGCAGGGTCAAGAGCTACGGGCCTTCCTTCCTGTGACCTGCTGGAACGTCTTCGTGTCTGCCTGGTTCCAGTCCTGAACCATCTGGGAGAACACCTTGGTTTCTAGAATGGTTTATGGGGAGAAGTAGTTAGGACTGGGCTGGGACGAGAGCACTGCAGTGTCTCCCTCCTCACTGTTAGGGTGGAGAGCTGGTTCCCAGGGGGCAGTCTCCTCTGAAGTCCATCAGGTTTTCTATTGCACAAGGATGGGTTGGAAGGAAGGAGAGGCTTTTCCAGAAACAACAAGTCTGTCGGAGGGTCTGACTTGCTCAAACCAGAGGAGGAAACAGAAACCCCTGTACATCCTTTTAGGGGGTTTTTTGACCCAAAATAGTCTTGTTTTTTTAGGAAGATCACAGGGGTCTTTGTACCTCTAAATTGAAATAAAGATGAATGACAGTTGCTCTCGTGGGTGTAGAAGTTGAGGAGTTATTTTCAGGGCAGAGATTGGGCATCAAGAAGGTTAGAAAGAAGGTCAGGAAAGGGGGCTAAATGAACAGATTCCTAAAGACTAATGAAGGGGAGAAGGGTTTCTTTGGTTGCCATTATGAGTAGGATTGGCCAGAGGTAGGAATGTGGGGAGGAGGGGGTTGGAAGAAAGAGAACCCAGGTCCCTGCCTTAGCCTTCAGCAGAGATGTCTCATCGCCCACCTCCTTGTAGTTGCTCATCTCCAAGAGCTGTTACCTTGCTCATCTGGAGAGGCAAGATGCAAGACACATCTACCCTTTCACTGCTTTCCCAAGGGAACTTGGAAAGGAGAGAGTCAGGTACTAGAGGAAAGAGAAAAGTATTCCTATCCAAAGCCCTGGCCTTAAAGAATGCTACTAAGTAGCTACTCCCAAGTTGTCAGTCTTGTTACCTGGCTAAGGTGTCCAAGCCAGACAGGGAAAAAGAAAACGGAGTCTTCCTCACCCTGGGGACAGGGTAGAAGAGGGTGGTATGTATAGGGAAGGGCCAGATAGGCAACTTCCTTTGGCCTGTGTGCATCTGGCCTGGAACTAGTGTTCCCAAGAGCCGGATTTTGTTTGTTGCCATCCTTCACCTTTTGCCATTTCTCATATCAGAGAATGTAAATCATTTTAATGTTAGGCCAAAATAAATAACCTGTAGGGTACATATGTTGTCAAAAAAGGTAAAGCAATGCATGCCAAACCAAACTAAAATGACTGGATTATCTGCTACTTGGGTGATCAGGGGTTCACAGAAGATTAGGACAAGAAACTGCAATTCATTGAGGGCATTTCAGCTCCTCCTACCACCTCAACAGGACTTTGTCCAGACTCTCCTCTTACCTTTGTGCCTTGACTGTGGTTCTTTGTGGCAAGATGCTTTGGTTGGTAAAACATAATATGGAACAAAGGATCCACTGAAGTGATCTATGTGTCCTGTGTTAATTTGATGATAATCTCTGTTGATGTGTAAGAAACGGTTAAAAATGCATGTTCCTTGGAATTCCCTGGCGGTCCAGTGGTCAGGACTCCACGCTCTCACTGTCAGGGGCCCAGGTTTGTTCCCTGGTCAGGGAACTAACATCCCACAAGCTGCACGGCGTGGCTAAAAAAAAAAAGTTTTGTGTTCCTGGGGCTCACCTTCAGTGATTGATCGAGGTCTGGAGTGGGCCTGGGCATCTACCTTTTAAACACTCCTCATTTGAGCCTGAAGACCCTTGTGAAACTAATCTGAGAGGAAATTTCAGCCATTTCCTTCAAACTGGAGGCCTGGTTGGTTCCCTGTCCAGCCTGCTGGGGGGCGGGGAGGAGGGGGTCTGGGAGAGGAGAGAACCCTCATTCTCCCCTGACTTAGTCTGCCCTCTCCCCATCTCAGGATTTATTCATCCTCTACTTAACCTCAGGAACGAGTGGTTATTAACTATGAAGCAGAAGTGAACACAGGATGTCAAACAGAGCAAAGGAGAGACAGAGGTCTAAGGGAGGGATGTGAGGAAAGCATGTGAAACACTACAGGGGATATTTTTTCAGGGGCAGGGGATGCTGTTGACAGGTTTCCTCCGGTACCTAAGACCAGGAGTTAGTGAGGATCACCTACTTACTGTGTGTCCAGCACTGCATTTTGGTAAGTGGAAACGATTGGGAGTAAGCTGTGCTTTCTAAGGGGCAGGAGCCCTCTTCCCTCCCTCCACTGCCCTCAAGATCCTTTCCAATTTCACTGGCACTGGCACTAGTGGTTTTTTTGAATGTATAAACTGCTCCTTCAGTCTGTAGGTCTTCCAGGCATCTGCCTTTGGCTTCAGGAGCATAGGGCAGGAAGTCTAGCTGGGTATATACTGCACATAACCATCTCCCCAACCTATCTGCATAAAGAGACCAGTCTTCTGTCCTGAAGATGTTTAGCAGTTTAAGATTCTCTCCTGCTCCACTAACCTCTCCAGTCTCTACCTAATATAATCATGGGCTTGAGGAAGACTAAAAGGAAGCCAAAACTCATAAAGGAACCCCTGGCTTGGATTGCAGGGGATGGTGTGGGTTTGCAAATAGATGGGTCTGTGAGGCCGCAGGGTGTCGCCAGAGTAAGGACGGCACGGGAGCGCGCACGGCCCCAGGAACTACAGTTCCCAGGAGGCCTTTGCGCGGACGCCCGGGAGTGGGGCTACCCCGGGGTGGGGCCTATGGACTGCGGCGTGTGGGGAGCTAACGCGGCTCGGATGGCCGGGCAGGTGAAGGACCGCGAGGCCTTCCAGAGGCTCAGCTTCCTGTACCAGGTGAGTCCGCGTTGCGGCGCACGCACGGGGAGGCGGCCCAGTGCGGAGGGACCCCAGTGACGGCTCCTTCCCTCAGGCTGCTCACTGCATCCTCGCGCAGGACCCCGAGAACCAGGCACTGGCGAGGTTTTACTGCCACACGGAGAAGACCATAGCGAAGCGGCTCGTATTGCGGCGGTGAGAGGGGTGCGGAGCCCGGCGGCGGGCTGGACGGGGGAAAGAGGGGAGAGGGAGAGCGGGCGCCCAGACCACCACCTACCTCCGCCCCCCAGGGACCCTTCGGTGAAGAGGACCCTCTGTCGTGGCTGCTCTTCCCTCCTCATCCCGGGCCTGACCTGCACCCAGCGCCAGAGACGTGAGTGCTCCCTCCTGCCGAGGTGGGAAGTTTGAGGAACACCAGTGGGCTGGGGGAGGGCACGGGCAATGATCCCTTCCTCGATGTAGATGGGTGCCAGGTGTGGGATTTGGAGGCGTCGGCTTTCTCCAGCTCTGAGTTAACAACTTAACTCCACTTGGACAAACTAGGTCTGGGCAGTAGAGAAGTGACGTTGCCATGAGAAGCAACCTCGCCCGTGCATGATAATAGATGTTATTTGACATCTTGGAGGACATGATTCCCATATTCATTCATTCATTCAACAGTTATTTTTCTGAGATGTGTCAAGTATTGCTTTAGAGTCATTATTCTCATTGAAATTATAGTCTGATGGGACAGACTAAGACAGAAACAATTAGAATAGCATAGAAAAATGCTTTAATTAGGGAAGTAGAATACTAAGTTACTTAAACCAGTGATGGTGAGGTTCATTATAAGGGAGGGGAGTGGGAGATGGAAATCCTAGGCATTTGTGAGGCTGCAGACAAGAGAGCTTGTGGTGCTGTCAAGGAACTGAGAGCCCAGGAGGCTGGCTTTGATGTGGGCAAGGGCAAGTCAGGAGGCCGGAGAGGGAAACAGGGCAGATCTTGAAGAGTCTTGTTAAGGAGTTTAGACTTTATCTTAAAGG
This sequence comes from Balaenoptera ricei, assembly GCF_028023285.1. Taxonomy (NCBI): domain Eukaryota; kingdom Metazoa; phylum Chordata; class Mammalia; order Artiodactyla; family Balaenopteridae; genus Balaenoptera; species Balaenoptera ricei. The sequence goes on from NC_082649.1 coordinate 23,561,477, forward strand.
GTACCAAGAGGGACTTCCCTGGTGGTCTAGTGGTTAAGACTCCGCACTCCCAATGCAGGGGGCCCAGGTTCAATCCCTAGTCAGGGAGCTAGATCCCGCATGCAGCAATGAAGATCCCGCACGACCGACCCGCACGCGGTAACAAAGATCTCACGTGCTGCCCACTAAGACCCGGCACAACCAAATAAATAAATAAAGGGTACCAAGAAAATGACAGACTTTATGCAGAGACCTGACACCATCAAATCAAAGTGGGGAGGGAGTAGAATCGCTACTGGAAAACGGTGGAGGCAAAACTGGGTGCAGGAGACCTTTTCTTCTCCTAAACCTGGGCACTCTCTTTTCCCCACATGCACCCCAGGCTGCAAGGCTCAGCGCTGGACTGTACAGACCTGCCTGACATGCCAGCGCAGCCAGCGGTTCCTCAACGATCCCAGGCATCTGCTCTGGGGAGACCGACCTGAGGCCCAGCTGGGGAGCCAGGCAGGTGAGAGGTGGTTGAGGAAAGGGGGGGTACCCCAGGGGGGTAGGGACAGTGGGTAACATAGAGCTGCAGAGGACACATGGGTGGGTTCTGGGTTGGTGTGAAAGGTGCCACAGTCTTAAAAAACTAATTCTGCTCATCTACTCAGATCCCAAACCACCACAACCCCTGCCAAACACAGCCCACCGCATTCCAGCCCACCTTCCTGAGGAGAAAGTGCAGCCTCAGAGTTCCAATCGCCAGTGATGGATTCACCCTGTCTTCCAAATAAATGTTAATTCTCTTTAACTTTGCATGATTCTGTTCTGTATTTCAGCTCTTAACTCCATTTTCCTCTGGTTCTGTCTGTATTTCTCTGTCAGCAGCTAACCTCTTCTTTGTCCTTTTAGTCCTTTGTCGTTATCATCCTCATACTCCCACCATTCAGGGAGATCCCAATTACCACTTGGCCCCATGAAGCAGCTCCCATTTCCAGGACCCTGCCTCCAGTGCCCCTCCACCCCTGCTTCCTCAGTGCGGTGCCACGATTGGAACTCAGGCTCCGGGCTTGTCTGCGAGGCCCTGATCCTTCTTAAGGCAGTCCATTTTTAGGTAGCCCTGACTGTTGACTAAAGGGCTGGACAGACAGACTGCTGATGCCACTGATGCTGTTTTTAAAGGAGGGAAAAAAAGTTTGGGTGGGGTTGGTGGAGGGAAGGTTTAGATTCTCCAGGCCCACTTCCTTTTGGGTCTTTTCCCAATCTCTGTGTTTTCTTCTATAAAATTCTAATAAGAGAAGTTGTACAACCTGAACTAATAAAGTCAAAGGTACTAACAAACGGACACTGGCAGATATTACACAAGTAAGTTCTGTAGGTAAACCTTCAAGGTTTTCTTGAGAATCAGTAAACAACAAAAATTGTTTTATTTGATATCCCTGGACAATTTACTCGAAGTCAGAATTTCAGACTGACCTCTTTGCTAGGTGCCAGCTAATCAGTTTACCCCAAAAGTAGACAAACAAAATTCCCTATTCCCAGAATGCAGTTTCCTCTCTTCTCTTTCTCTTGTAAATCCTGGTTGCACTTATTCATTGCTGCATAAAAATCACTGCATAATGTTGTAGCTTAAAACAACAATGATGTGTTATTTCCCCTGATTCTGTGGGCTAGACTGATTGAGAGCCTGTCTGGGTGGTTCTTCTGTTCCGTATAGCATCAGCTGGAATCACTCAGCTGCATTTAGTTGGAGGCTGGTACCTGGTCTGGAAGACTCAAAAAGCTTCATTTGCATGTTTGCACCTCATTGCTTCTCCATGTGGCCTTGCTCTGTAACTGGCCTTGATGTCCTCACAGCATGGCTGTCTCTGGGTGGTTGGACTTCCTTACAAAGCTTCTGGCTTCCACAGAGAGTATTCCAAGAAGACAAGCTCCACGGTGCAAGTGCTTATCAAGCCTCTGTCCTCGTCACGCTTGCTAATGTCACCTTGACCAGAGTAAGTCATGTGGCCAAGCCCACATTCAGTGTGGAAGGGGCTACACTGGGGCGTGGATACTGGGAGGTTCATTGGTTCCTTGAGGACCACCAGTGTAGCAGTCTACCACATCCTTGTTTTGCCTTTGTCCCTGACTCATTCTCTTCACTGATTCCTTCACATGCCAGTACGCTGTTTGCATGGAAAATACTTATCAGTGTGCAAGTAACTAAATGTTTCTGAGTTATTCTTTGATGTTTATTTCTGGAGATAGTATTCAATGGGTCAACTGTAGCAGCCAACACAAACATGTAGCCTGAAGATGCACCCCATGCAGGCCTGGACCCTTTGTGTTCTCAGCTCACCTTCCTTGGTTCCCTCCTTGAGTGTCATTTCTGAGCTGGTTGGTTCTTACGCACTAAATCTGATTCTTGGCCAAGTTGTTTTGACTGTGATTATGATTGCACATGACTGAACATGTCCACAGTGGGATAGCACTGGGGTTCCTCTAACTAGAGATCATAGCCCTCTTCCTCCTCCCAAAACTCTGTCCTTTTTCATGTTTACTTATTATGATACAATAGTTGTCAGTATGTGCAAAAATGGATTTCCTATAACAAAGAGGAAATCAAAGCCCTATTATTCAATAGTCAGTTTTCTTTAATGTTTCTAAACAATTCAGTAATTCAAAATCTGTGCTCTTTTAGGACCTGTTAGATAAAATTAAATAGAGGAGAGAGAAGAAACTTACGTCATCCCAACTGAATCAAAAAAACAAGGTCTGGGAATCCCCTGGCAGTCCAGTGGTTAGGACTCTGCACTTCCACTGCAGAGGGCTCAGGTTCCATCTCTGGTTGGGGAACTAAGATCTGGCAGGCCGCATGGTGTCGCCAAAAAAAAAGAAGAAAAAAAGATTTGGGGAAGGTAAGGGATCTAGTCATTGTTGGTTCAAAACCTCAGGAGCTTCCTAGGTAAAATCTGAAACCAGCCCCTGTACATGGAGAGCAAGGAGAGATCAAAGAAAGAGGCGGACCACTCCAGATTGGTAGGTGGCAGGTTTAAAATAAGCAAGGAAACTTACATACGAGGCTTTGTCTTGGGCAGCAGCAAGACGAGTAGACCTCCACACTCACCCACCAGAATCTTAAAAAGTTTATATAGAGGCCTTAATAGGGTTCAGTCATGCCTTCAGTCCAGATGGTCTCAACAACACCTTGCTCTCTCAAAGTTGTGCCCTTGGAACAGCTCCCACTGTGGGAACAGTGGGCAGAACTCACACTCCAAGGACAGGGGAGTGGGTGAGGAGCCCCTGATTGCCCGGGTCCAGTTCGAGGGTCAACCAGCAGTCATGTCCTCATGATTACCTCCTTCAACAGTCATGCTGATATCTGGGAGAAACTTCCAGGCAGAAGGAACAGCTCGGGCAAGTGTCCTGAAGAGGGAGCCTGCGCAAGAGCCTGCGTATTCATAGTTCGCAAGAGGCCAGTGTGAGTGAACAGAGTGAGCCAGGTGGAGAGTAGTAAATGTGGCCAGGAGATAATGGGAGACCAAGGATCTCTAGGCCATCATAAGGAAATTGACTGGTTCATTGGGAGGCCATTGGAGGTTTTTAGCAAGAAATGACATGATCTGGCTTAACATTTTAAAAGGATCACTCTGATCTAACAGTAGACTGACTAGGAGAGCAAGATTGGAAGAAAGGAAAACAGGGAGCTGTTGTGGTCACCCATGTGAGAGATGATAGTGGCTTGGACAAGGGTCTTCACAGAGGGAGAGCAGTGTTCAGATTTTAGATCTAGTTTGAAGGTAGAACCCATAGATTTCCTGATGGACTAGCAGAGGGATGTAAGAAAAAGGACAAACAATTCCACAAAACTAAAGTTTAAACGGTCTCGTGATATGTGCTATAATATATTCAGAACAAGATATTGGTCTGTACTTTGAAAATATTCTCTGTAAAGGATATTTTATGAATTCCTATTTGATCCAAATGTACAGAGTCCAATATATCTCCAGCCCTGATGTGTGTATTAGTTTCCTAGGGCTGCCATAACGAAGTGCCACAAAGTGGGTGGGTTACAACAACAGAAGTTTATTCTCTCACAGTGCTGGAAGCTAGAAGTCAAGCCATCCACAGGACAACGCTTTCTCCAAAGGCTCTGTAGAAGGAGTCTTCCTTGCTTGTTCCTAACTTCTGATGTTTATCAGCAATCCTTGGTGATCCTTGGCTTGTAGATATGTCACTCCAGTCTCTGCCTCCAACACTGTATGGCATTCTCCCTGTTTGTCTCCAGACAAACAAGGACATCAGTCATTGGAGTAGGGCCCACCCTAATCCAATATGATGTCCTCTTAACTTGATTATATCTGCAAAGACCCTATTTCCAAATAAGGTCACATTCACATGTTCTAGGTGGACAAAAATTTGGTGGGGGACATTATTCATCTCAGTGCAGGGTGGAAGTTGGGTTTGGAATTCAATCTAATCATTCCCAGGGCTTCTGGAAAGTACACTGTATGTAGAATGGAGAGACATGCCATCACTTCTGTAACTCTCTATGAACTTTTCTCTCTGTAATGTTAATGCTATAAGGTTCTTAGCATATATCCTCTCATTATAAAGATAAAATACCTGATGCTGTCCATTGAGCCTTTTGAGGATCTGTTGTATAAATCAGGGGGAATATTTTCTGATTTCAAAGAAGAATGAGACAGAACAATAATTCACTGTGTTAATGAACTAAAAGAGAAAAAAAAATCATATAATTTCAGTAAATGTAGAAAAAGCATTTGACAGAATCTAACATTTATTCCTAATAAGATCTCTCAGCAAATGAGGAATAGATGAAAAGTTCCTCAACCTTAAAAGGACATCTATGAAAAAGCTACAACTAGCATCACATTTAATGGTGAAAAAATGAATGCTTTCCCCCTAAAGTCAGGAAAAAGACAAGGTTGGCTACTGTCACCTCTTCTACTCATCATTGAACTAGTGGCTCTAGCCAGTGCAACAAGGCAAGAAAAAGAAACAAAAGGCATCCAGATTGGAAAGGAAGGAGTAAAATTGTTTTAGTTTGCAGAAGACATGATCATCTATGCAGGAAGTCTTAAGACATCACTTGAAAAGCTCGTACAGGGACTTCCCTGGTGATCCGGTGGTTAAGACTCTGCACTTCCACTGCAGGGGGCGTGGGTTTGATTCCTGGTCCACGTGGGTTTGATCCCTGAATGCTGTGCAATGCAGCCAAAAAATAAATAAATAAAAATAAAAAATAAAAAGCTCCTACACCTAATAAATGAGTTTAGCAAGAGTGCAGGATATAAAAAAAAAAAATTGTATTTCTACGTACTAGAAATTGTATTTCTATACACAATTAGAAATTAATATTAAAAACCAATACCATTTACAATAGCATCCAGATATTAAATACTTAGGGATAAATACGACAAAAATTATGAAAGGCCTATATACTGAAAACTACAAAATATTGTTCCAAGACCCAAATAAATGGAGAGATATAACGTGTTCATGAATTGGAAGACTCAATATTATTGAGATGTCAATTCTCCCAAAACATGTCTCCCTAGATTTAAAGCAATCTCAAGCCCTTTTTTTTTTTTTTTACTCTGAAAGTCATAATAGCCAAAACAACTCTGAAAAAGAATAACAAATTGGAGGAATTAAAGACTTGAGTTCAAGACTTATAAAGCAATAGTAGACAATATAGTCTTGGTTTAAAGATAGACAAATAGATCAATGGAGCAGAATAAAGTCCAGAAATAGATCAATACATGTATGGATAACTTATTTTGGGCAAAGGCAAAAAGACAATTCGGTAAAGAAATGACATTTCTTTACAACAAATGATGCTGAAACAATTGCTTATCCATGTGCATAAAAAGGTAACTTCAATCCACTGGTCTCCTCAGCCCTCCGGTCACCCATCTCCTAGTCACTGCCTTTCTCTATCTTGCTGCCCCTTTTCTGTCTCAGGAACCCCTTCACCCCCTACCCCTTCCCTGCCCCATCAACCTTGGACCCCAGGAAGGAGGGTCAGACAAGGTATCAGCTCCTCCCTACCCCCAGGAGGTATTTCTACAGAGTCTGAGGATGGAGCCTTAAGCGCAGGGTGGAGCAGGGAGGGCTGGAGTATTGAAACCCAAAGACCACAGATCTTCAAGGGTTAAACCTGAAGCTCAGCACCTTTCACCTTCCCTTCTAAGAGCTGCTTTCCTGGCCTGTCATATCCAAGACCATCATATTCCCTGTGCGAGTCATTATCCTCCCACCTATGGGACTTGCCTTTATCTTCTTGCTGTTACCTTGATGCTTGTTATAGGGAAGAGAAAGAGTCCAGGTAGGAAAGAGAGCCCCCATTTCCTTATGGCTTCCCCACCCTAAGTGGCGGAATTGCCCCATTTTCTGCCCCCGTTACCGCTGGGCTAGAAATGACTACACCTAGATATGCAGCAGGCTGTGGGAAGGAGACTGGCTCTCAGGTGGGCAAGGCCTTAGCCTAGTTGAGCAACCACTGCCTGGGGGGCCGAAATCTGCAGGGAGCCAGGCTCGATGGGACTGGGTACTTGGGGTAGGAGTTTTCTGCATTAGAAGCTTGATTGTCAGGTGGGCAGACTGAGAAAGTTTAGGCTAGAAGCAGAGCAGGGAGGCTGCTGCCTGTTGAACCATAGTCCCTGCATCCCAGGACTTTCTGGGGTCAGACTGCTGCTTCAGCAGAGCGGGCCACTTCGTGGTGTTTACAGGCCACAGAGATCTGTTTGAAGCCAGATTTCCCCTGCTGTCCCCTTGAGGTCTCTGCTCAGTAGGTCTGGGGTGTACCTGAGAGGTACCCAGGATGCCTGGAAATCAGATTTCCATAATACAGTTCACCCTCCTATAAATTCTGTCCTTGGTTTTTATAAATTTTTTATATGAAGTTAAATGTTAGCATAACAGATATGTGAATAAGTGAGAAAATTCGGTGAACGTGTGTACATAGATGCCTCGCAAGCTTAAGCATTAGGTGAGGACGGCAGGTTAACTGTAGCCAGCACAGGTGAGGACAGAGGAACAGAGCTCAGGCCACCAGAACTGGGTGTCCTCCCTGTTTTAAAAGGTACCTGGGATTTTGCTTCTACTCTGATATGTATGGTGACGCCAACAGATCAGGAGATGATTACCATTGAAAAGATAGTTTTACTCTGGTTCCCAAGAAGTGAGGAGGGGGCGTTGCACACCACACTGAGCAGGGCCACAGGCAGAACACTGAGGTCGAGGTCAGTTGCAGATAGAGAGCAAGCGGAACAGCAGGAATGCCTGTATTGTGGTTTTTGTGGGAAGGAACTGGTGAGGCAGGGCAACAACGGGCCGACTAGGTTTGGCATTGCTAGTTTGAATAATCTTAGCGAGCTCCAAGGTGTAGCCCTAGTTGTCTGATGCCTGGTGCTGGGGCGGTTAGGGCCTAGGGTTAATGTCTCACAAGTTTAAGAGGGAATAAAGCAGGCGGGTGAGAGGGTGCAGGCTCCAGATTGGTTAGTTTGCATGTCAAAGGGTGAGCTCCTGGGAGAGTTGATTGCTATCTCTAAGAGTAGGCTAACCCCGGGAGGGGCAGTCCCTCCCTAATCTGCAAGGCCCAACAGGTCAAAAACTTCAGAAACTAGAAAATATGGTTAACATACTCACACCCAGAAGTTACAGGTCAGAGGCCTAGGGTCTCTGCCGCAGGATAGGCTTCGGGAGAGCAGCTGACTAGTCCCAATGAAACAGGAGGGAAGGGGGCAGGGCACAATCTTTAAAAGAATGATAGAGCCCGAGGACATGACATAAACTGATTAGAACCAAATAGGTCCAAGATGGCAGACAAGTTGACTTCCACTAGACCTTGAGCCGCAGTATATGCTCACTGTAACACATCAGCAAGCTAAATGACACACTCACAGGTGCCATGGCAGTTCCAACGCCGACCATCAAAGGCCAAAAAAGTGGGTGGTGGCCCGATTTCTGGAAATCCCCACAACAGCTGGAATACTCCTCCCACTCATTAGCCTATGAAATTACCCACTCCTATAAAAACTGACAACCCCATACCCTGGTGCCACTCTCACCTTCTGAGATGGGCCACACTCTGTCTGTGGAGTGTGTTTCTCTCTAAATAAATCCACTTCTTACCTATCACTTTATCTCCCACTGAATTCTTTCTGCCATGAGACATCAAAACCTGAGCTTCATTAAGTCCTGAAACCAGGTGTTAACCTGAGATCAGGCCTTTTACCTAATCTCAGATAAAAGACCGTGGGGGCTTCCCTGGTGGCGCAGTGGTTAAGAATCCACCTGCCAATGCAGGGGACGTGGGTTCGAGCCCTGGTCCGGGAAGATCCCACATGCAGTGGAGCAACTAAGCCTATGCACCACAACTACTGAGCCCTCATGTGGCAACTACTGAAGACCGCGCACCTGGAGCCCGTGCTCCGCAACAAGAGAAGCCACCACAATGAGAAGCCGGCGCACCGCAACGAAGAGCAGCCCCCGCTCGCCACAACTAGAGAAAGTCCATGCACAGCAACAAAGACCCAACACAGCCAAAAATTTAAAAAAACAAATAAATTTATTTTAAAAAAAGACTGTGGGTTTTGGTCAGGTTCAAGTCCCAATCTGGGTTTAGGCTGGGTTCGTGTCCCGGCACGTGGGTTCAAGTCCCAATCTGAGGTGCACGGTTTCACCAACACTTCCCTTTCCCATATTGCTTCCTGATCCTGCCCTAGTCTGGACTGAGATAGTTCTGGAAACTTCACTGGGGCCCAAGACTAGCAGCTCCTTAAGAGTGTTCACCCTGGCATCTCACAGGATGTTTTCTCCTCATAAGGGGTAAAGACTGGGACTTTTTTTCCCTGAAACTGAGTAAGTAGGTAGGAGGGTCAGAGAAGGAGCCTTAGGATGAGGGAGACAGGAGTCCAGAGGAGGATTCTGTCCTCAGAATCTGTAGGCTGTGACCAGATTTATTTACAAGTTTCTGTTTGAACACCTGTTTTCAGTTCTTTGGGGTATATACTTAGGAGTGGAATTGTGGGATCATATGGTAGTTCCGTTTTTTGGGGAACCACCAAACTCTCTTCCACAGCTGCTGCACCATTTTACATTCCCACTAGCAATATACAAGCATTCTAATTTCTCTCCATTCTTGCACTTGTTATTTTGTTTGTTTATTATAGCCATCCTAGTGGGCGGGCATGAAGTGCTATCTCCTTATGGTTTTGATTTGCATTTCCCTAAGACTAATGATGTTGAGCATCTTTTCCTATACTTGTTGACCATTTGTATATCTTTGGAAAAATATCTATTCAAGACCTTTGCCCCCCCCCCTTTTTTTTTGTCACTCTGCACAGCTTGCAGGATCTGTCATAGCGCTGGTGGGTGTGTCATTTAGTCTGCTAATGTATTACAATGAGCGTATACTGAGGCTCAAGGTCTACTGGAAGTCAACTTGTCTGCCATCTTGGACCTAGTTGGTTCTAACCAGTTTTTGTCATGTTCTATGTCTATGTCATTCTTTTAAAGGTTGTGCCCTGCCCCCTTCCCTCCTGTTTCATTTCCACTTGTTTCTCCCAAGGCCTCTCGCCTTCTGAGACGGCCCACACTCTGTCTGTGGAGTGTGTTTCTCTCTAAATAAATCCACTTCTATCTATCACTTTGTCTCTCACTGAATTCTTTCTGCAGTGAGACATCAAGAACCTGAGCTTCATTAAGTCCTGAGACCAGGTGTGTGATCTCAGTTAAAAGACCATGGGTTCAAGCCCCAATCTGAGTTGCACGGTTTCAGTTCCTCACAGTCCATCAGTGTTCTGGCCTCTTAAAACAATTGCTCATGTAATAAGCACTCAAGATTTTCTTGAAATTCTGCCTTGGTTTTTGTTTGTCATTTCTTGCATCATTGCTGTTTTCCTGATGTGTTTCAGCACTTATCTCATTACATCTAGATTATTAAGCATGTGACTGATCCTTGAATTTCTGTCTCAGCTGCTGCATTTGGGTTCTGCCCTTTCTCTCTGTCTTATTACACAAGGATTAGGAAGCATTCCCTGAACAAAAGAATTTTCCACCATCTCAGGGTTGAATATGAATTGCTATTAACATCTGAATTTATATTTAGAGAAGGTGGGTGTTGTACAACCAAGCCTCTTAAACTTGCAAGCTCTCCAAGGTCATCTAAACCACACTGTTGATCTTCCTCCAGTGTACAGTTACCCTGGGGAGCCAATGATGTCATAACATCCATTCCAGAGATGTGTTTTTGCTGAAGTGAATGATCCTGAAGTGTTTTGGGTTCTGATAAGTATATAGCCAAAGTGGATACTGACTCCAGGAATCCTGATCTTGTAACATTCTCCCATTAAAAATCACCGGGAGCTATCTATGATTTAGGCATTTAGAGGTTTTTTTCATCAATTTCTGTCCTCTTCGGGGCTTCACAGCGTTGTTGAGTCTTCCGCTTGGCAGAGCCTTGCCAAAGCAGGGCAGAGCTGCGGGCTGGGAGAGGCGGCTGGGACGGGCCCCAGGCGAGCAGGGACGGAGGCCTCGGGGTGCGCGGATCCGCCTGCGGCTGGCCGCGGTGCCAACTCCGCGACACCAGATCGGTGTCTCTGCACGAGTTCCTGGAGTTTTGTACCCGCACAGTCCAGCATCGCGGCTGGCGGATAGAGGACATTAAATAACCGTTGGTTGATTTAAGGAATGAGCGACGCAGCGATGCGTCTGAGCTGCACAGCCGGCAAGCCGCAAACACTCCCGGGCCACTTCTGGGTCTGGCTCTCTTTTCCAGCTGCTGAGATTCTTCCTTTCCCTTTCACTTCCACTTCTCGACTTGCTGGGAGGTCCTGCTCTGACTCCCACCTAAGAGCTTCCGCTGGTCTCCCCCTATTGTCACGCTTCTCAGACACCGCTCCATCCCCGCCACACACACAGAGATATGGGACTTGTCTTGCGAGGTTCAGGGTTCTCCCAGCTCAGATGTGTTCCCCAAGCTTGGACATGCCTTTTGCTTCCCAGAGGTGTAGGGAAGAAGCAATTCGACTTTGTCCTTTGAGCTTCTTGTTGTGTCTGGGAAGCGTGGGACCCTGTGGGTTAGTGAGAGACCAGAGGAGACTCAAGGGACAGAGTTCACGGTCCTTATTGTCCCTTATTGGAAATTTGCAATATCTCAATAGGATTTTTCCTCAATATGAGGGAAAAAGTCAAATTGGAGAAAGAGCCGAGAGGAAGAAGAGGAGATGATGGGCTCCGGTGCTAGAAAATAGTTCACGAGAAACCTAACGCAGTCTAAAACCCGGAAGAAAAGTGGCTTTGCAGAAGTTCCTCTGCAGTTGCATTGGTCACAGATTGTCAGTTTCCCTCGCCCAGAGTCCGCTCCTTTGGCGCCACCTTGTGGCAGCTCCACCCTGCCTGAATTGCGGCCCTTGTTCTCCGCTGATTGCGCGGCCCTGCCCTCACACAGGGCCCCTCAGCTACCCCAGCTCATTCCAAGTACACAAATAGCACTCAAACCTGATTTACGCAAGTGCCCCAACCCAGGAAATCCATGTCCCTTTCGCCTCGGGACCTCTGACAGCGCGGGCTTCTACTCTAGCAGAACCAGAGACCGCTGCCCTGGTCTGTTCTGCCTTCCCTTCTACCCTTTGTGGCTGCTTCATCTCAGGCATTTGCCCTTGGCTGGGATGCCAGTCTCAGTGCGTGGCCACTGGCCTAGCTGAGATCGTCATTATCTGTCCCTGAGATTTCTGCCAAGTTTTCCTAACACATTTCTTTTCTTCCAGTCTTACTCTCCTCCAAAGACTCTGCCAGCCACCAGAGAGATATTTGTAGAGCAAGATGTCATTTGATCCTTCCCCTACTTAAAAATCTTCAGTGGCCCACACAATCATTTCGAGAAAACATAGCCCTAAATAGCATATAGTCTTGAATACATATAAAGCAAAAGCTATCAATATGTAGTATACATCTGTAAAGCATTTTAATTGCAGAAAATGTATGCCAAAGTCACAGTAAATAACATTGCACTACAAACTATAGGATGTCAATAATTTGCTTCCCTTTAATCATTCTACTTACAAATTACTACTGGCCGTAGGCTGACTAATGGCCCCTAATCACATCCTAATGCCTGAAAACTGTGAATATTGCCTTAGATGGCAAAAGGGACTTTGCAGATATGATGAAACTGAAGATCTTGAAAAAGGGGGGTTATCCTGAATTTGCAGGGTGGGCCCAGATGTAATCACAACAGTCCTTATCAGAGAAGGAAGGAGGAGTCAGAGTCAGAAGAGAAGGTGATGTGATGATGGAAGCAGAGATTGAAGTGATGTACTTTAACGGTGGAGGAAGGAGCTACAAACCAAGCAACATAGGCAGACTCTAGAAGCTGGAAAGTGTAAGAGAATGAGTTTTTCCTTAGAGCCTCCAGCAGGAACCAGCCCAGCTGACACCCTGACTTCAGTCCACTGAAACTAATTTTGGACTTCTGACTTCAAGACCTGTAAGAGAATAAATTTTTTTGCCCCTCAGGTGAGCCCCTAAGACTTGGAGGATCCAACACAACTTTTCCAATTCAAATATATGGTTCTGATCTGGCTAGATCAGACCATCAGATCAATGGTCTTTCAGGATCATTCTTGAGTCATACTGGGGAAAATCAAGAAAACCATGAGTTACCTTGACACATCATAGCTACCAAAAATGTTTACTGAATTTATGGGGACTTCCCTGGCGGTCCAGTGGTTAAGACTCCGCGCTTCCACCACAGGGGTCGCAGGCTGGATCCCTGGTCAGGGAACTAAGATCCCACATGCCACACAGTGCGGCCAAAAAGAAAAGAAAAAAGAAAAAAAGTGTTTGCTGAATTTAAATGGATCTCTTAAATACATCACTGGTTTACATCAGCTTACAGAACCTTTGCTTGTCCACCAGGGGCCAGCCCACCCTCCTGCATTTGCCATTATTAACCAACGTGCAGAATTGTATCCTACCAAATCAGCAGCCCCACTTCTAGCACGTCTGCAGAAGAGAACCCAGGGAATGTATGTCCCAGAATCCCCATAGCTCAAGTTCAAGTTTTCCAGTGGGAGAGACTTGCATGAGATATGGGGCCCAGAAGAGGGAGATCTCGCTATCCATCAGGCACATGAGTGAGCAGGCACATGTGAAATTCTCAGCAGCTACTGTACCAGGTTTGACACCCACCTGCTTTGCCTTGCAGACTGAGACACAGGATGGGAGTTTTCTCACAGGTTCTAGAGAATTACAGCAATCTCCCAGAAAGCTTGTGAGAACCACCCATCAGTGCTTTGAGCTGAGATCTCCAGCATTTGCTTCCCTAACCTTCCAACTTCAGCTCCTCAGAATTTTGGTGGTGACTGGTATTATTTTCCTATATCTGCCATAGCAAATTACCACAAACTTAGTGGCTTAAAACAACATGAATTTGTTATCTTACAGTTCTGGATGTCAAAGTCTGAAATAGGTTTCACGAGGCTAAAATCAAGATGTCGGAGAGGCTGTGTTCCTTCTGCAGCCTCTAGGAGAGAATCTGTTTCCTTGCCTTCTCCAGTCTCCAGAGGCTGCCTGCATTTCTCAGCTTGTGGCCCCTTCCTCCGTCTTCTGAGTCAACAATCAAATCACTGTGACCTCTGACTCTGTCGTCGAATCTCATTCTCTAACTCTAACTCTCCTGCCTTCCTTTTTTACTTGTAAAGAACCCTGTGTTACATTGGACCTGCCTGTATAATCCAGGATAATACTCCCATCTCAAGAAGCAAAAAGTCCCTTTTGTCATATCAGGTGACATTTTCACATGTTCCAGGGATTAAGACATGGGCTTTTTAGGAGACCATTGTCACGCCTACCACATGACTTCACTGATGTTTGCTCCCCGGATTTTCAACTGTGGTGGAAACTGTTATTCCTGTGTTAATTTTTTTATTCCTGGAATACCAGAGTAGGGCTGTTTTTCTGAAAAAGCCTACACTGATACAAGAAGAGCTGAAAAATTGTGCTCCTATTATCCGGACGTCTCCAAATGGTGCTGATTTCTTAATATGCAATAGGTATAAATTAGGCAATGATCTTGCCGGGGCAATGGAAGGAGGAAAAAAAGGAATCATCAGAAAGCCCCTGTCCCTTGTCCATGATGTCTGGTCCTCTTGGGCTCTGGGCTGCAATTTTCCTCTCACATTGACCCCAGCCAATTCCTGACTGAAAGGGCTTTTCACATGATTTGTGTTCAGTTCTTGGATTTGTCATCTTCTCTCTGTCCTCTCGTGTATCTTCATGTTTGTGTTTTTCTTCTCTTCCAACACTGTAGTCCTGCCTCGATTCTTATCATTGTACTCTTCCTGGCTTGCACACAAGTAAGCCAATTCTCCAAGAAGAAATTCCAGACACCTCTTCATTATTTGTTAGTTACTGTTTTTATTTGGCTGCAGAGTTTACGGGGCAAGCTCTCAAGTTTCTTAACTTTCTATTTTACAAAATTGACTATAGGGCTTCCCTGGTGGCACAGTGGTTAAGAATCTGCCTGCCAATGCAGGGGAGATGGGTTCAAGCCTTAGTCTGGGAAGATCCCACATGCCGTGGAGCAACTGAGCCCGAGCGCCACAACTACCGAGCCTGCGCTCTAGAGCCCATGCTCCGCAACAAGAAAAGCCTGTGCACTGTAATGAAGAGTAGCCCCTGGCTCGCCACAACTAGAGAAAGCCTGCACGCAGCAACAAAGACCCAATGCAGCCAAAAGTAAATAAATGAAATTAATTAATTTTTTAAAATTGACTATAAAAATAATGCATTCACAGGAAATGAAACAATCAAATTTGTATAAATATATTTTTAAATCTCTGCCATCACTAAACCCACACCCACTTTATTGAGGTAATTAATATTATCAGTCTACTCCCTATATTTTCGATTTCTCCATTTTCATAAACACTTGTATTGAGGGACTTCCCTGGCGGTCCAGTGGTTAAGATTCTGTGCTTCCACTGCAGGGGTCAACAGGTTCAATCCCTGGCCTGGGAACTAAGATCCCGCATGCCACATGGCGTGGCCAAAAAAACAAAAAACAGAAAGCAACAACAACAAAAAAACTATATTGGGTGTTTTTCTCTCATAGCTTCTTTTTTTAAGCAAAGAAACACACTAATTTTACTTGACACAATCATTTTTAACAACTTGAGATATAAATCACATACCATACAATTCATGCAAAGTGTACAATTCGGTGGTTTTAATATATTCACAGAGTTGTGCCACCGTTAGCACAATCAATTCTAGAACACTTATCACCCACGAAAGAAACACCATACTCATTAGCTGTCACTCTCCATTTCCCCCAAGACCCCAGTCTTAGGCAATTACCAACGTATGTTTTATTTCTACAGATTTCCTATTCTGAATATTTCATATAAATTAAATCATACAATATGTGGCCTTTTGGGTCTGGCTTCTTTCACTTAGGATAATGTTTTCGAGGTTCATCCTTTTTGTAGCATTATTAGTACTTCCTTTCTTCCCTTTCTTCTTCCTCTTCTTCTTTTTCTCCTCTTCCTCCCCTCCCCCTTCTTCTTCCTCTTCTTCTCCTCTCCTCCTCCTTCTTCTTCTTCTTCTTCGCTGAATAATATTCCATTGTATAGACATACTACAATTTGTTTATTCATTTATTATTTGACAAACGTTTGCGTTGTTTCCATTTTTTGCTATTATAAATAATGTTGTTATAAACACTTGTGTACAATGTTTTTGTGTGGACATGTGTTTTTATTTCTCTTTAAGTGCTTACTTTAGTCTAAATGCTGTTACACTGTAGGTTCACTGTAGATGGGCTGTCTGGCAGAACAGAGGCTCAGGTGACTTATTGCCTCTGTGAGTCACTTCCTCTTCTGCCCAAACTGGCTCTTCTATTATAGTGACATCACAGTTAATGATGTATTGGAAGCGGGGTAGATTCAGAATTTGAGACTGTGATTAATGACTGTGTTTAAAATCACAATTTCATGACCATTAGGGTTTACCTTAAACTTTCCTCTCTGGTATCCCATTGTATCCAGTTTAGAGGGAACTACAGCTTCCTGTACACTAGGACATGTAGATCTGTCCACAGTGCTGAAAGTCTTAAATTGGCAGATTCCACCAACTCCATGAATGGCCTTCTTATTGTGGAAAATTGCTCTATGGTTGAATTTGTACATTCGTTATTTATAAGTTTAGAGCATCTGGGTTACTGAAAAATCCAGCAATAAGTTGGGAAGATAACATACAGAAAGATCCACAAAATATTATCTTATGCTCTATACTGAAATGTACAGAACAAAACAAAAGTAGACCACATAATGAGTGAGAAGTTTATCTTTAAGTTTTTTATCAGGATATAAATAAGTTCAGTATTATTGTGGAGGAAAGAGAAAGAATTCAGATTTCAATTAACTTTGATTATCCCCTCCCAATTTATATCCTTTTTAACCTCACAAGACATTTCAATTTTTTCCATAGTTTATCTTCATTCAATGTTATGCACACACTTACCCTTATTTCTTGTTTATTTTTTATTTAAACTCACACCCTCCTCCTGAGACCTCTCCTTTTGCCTGAAGTACATTCTTCAGAGTTCCTTTAGTAATGGTCTGTTTGTGTCAAATTGTCTGCCTTTGGAAAATCCCATTGAAATTTTAGTTTTAATTATTGTGGTTTTTTAAATTAATTAATTAATTTTGGCTGCGTTGGGTCTTCGTTGCTGCTTGCAGGCTTTCTCTAGTTGCAGAGAGCAGGGGCTGCCCTTCGTTGAGGAGCACAGGCTCTAGGCGCGCGGGCTTCAGTAGTTGTGGCTCGCGGGCTTAGTTGCTCTGTGGCATGTGGGATCTTCCTGGACCAGGGCTCAAACCCGTGTCCCCTGCATTGGCAGGCGGATTCTTAACCACTGCGCCACCAGGGAAGTCCTTGTATTTTCATTTATAAAATGTTGTATATAATTCTTTTCAAATTTTCTTGGATATTCTTTACAATTTCTTATTAACTGAAAATATTTAAAATTTTGTCTTTTATTCACAGTAAGAATATGCTATTTTATAACCTATTTTTATTACTCTAATTTCAAAGTTACAGAATTCTGTTGTTTGTTTTTTTTTCTGTTTCTTCTTTCAAGGTATCTTGTTTCTTGTGAACATATATTTTCTTTTTTAGTGTTAAGTATTCATTTTGCTTATGAAATGATTTTTGGAATTTTCAAAGCATGGATGATAGTAGATTCCTCCAGACCTCTCTTGTGTTTGCTTTCACCAGATTCCTTGGAGTATGGCCTTCTTAATGTTGAATTCATGGCATGCTAATATTCAGAACATCCATGTAATGTGAACTTGGGTTGTCAATCCATAAGAGAGAACACCTGTGGTTTAAACTTAGGCTGTGGTATTATTCTGCTGCCTGCTTGGGAAATCAGTATAGGAAAAATTCAGACTCTTTATGCATCAGGAGAGGGGCCACCTGTACTCCTTGATGGGGATCTTCCTGTGACCCATTTGTTCCTGCTGGGGGTGACCATGACTCCCAATTCCATCCCTGTAAAACAGTAAAAAAAAAGAAAATCAGACATGAGAGCATCTAAAATTTTCCTGTGACCCCCTTTTTGGGAAGTAGAGGGATGTGCTCCAGGAAGAGGAGGGCATATACCAAAAAAGAGGAAGATGTGGGATCTGGGAAAACAGGGCATCAACCTATGAGAAGGGAAAGGGAGTCAACAGGAAGGCAGAGGGGAGCCTTAACCAAGAAAATTACCTAGGCAGCAACCATCATGGTTTTGAAGGGATTGAGAAGGGATTCACTTAACTGGGGGGAGTGTTGGGGGGATACATTTATAAAATTAAAACATCATGGAAAGTAAGAAAATGAAAACATCAGGCAATTATTAAATCCCTGACAAACACCAGTATGTATGGAAAGGACAATTAAGAGAGTTTTACATGTGGCTCAGGCATGAGTAGCATTCCCATAAGTAAATAATTGTAACTCTGACTCTCAGTCCAGTCAGCTGGACTACCTACCCTAAGAGGATGAAATTACATTTATTGGGGGGTGGGGGAGTTGAAAGTGTGGGAGGAAGGGATGTTGGCATGTCAAAGATAATTTCTATCAATAAAACTGAAAAATCAAACGAAGCACGAATGTATGCTATCAAGAGACATGGAGATAACAAACAAAACGTAAGCTAAAAGGCTTGAAAATAGTTGTTTTCCAGAAAAGGGGTAGAAGGGAATGGTTGGGAGAAGGTAGAGGAGAGATGGTATTTTGCTACTGGCAAGGCACTGTGTAACTTTTTCTGTTTTTTCTTTTTTGCCGAGCCACTTGTGGGATCTCCCTGACCAGGGATGGAACCAGGCACTCGGCAGTGAAAGCGTGGAGTCCTAACCACTGGACCACCAGGGAATTCCTGAGGCACTGTGTAACTTAATGAAGGGGGAAGTGGACAGGGCAGGCAGCCAGCCTCACTCAGAGAATAGGGTTCCAAGGAGTGGTGACGGGTCTGTGGGTTCCTGAAACCTCTTCTTCTGAGCCCGAGCACGAGCAGGACTGCCCTTGGGGCTGAGGCCACCAGCACCCAGGGCTAGCAAGGGCACTGAAGCTGCTGTAATATGGAGAGAGGCAAGAGGAGACTCCAACCTTTTGACCTGAGTGGGTCGGCATACTCTAGTCTCCCTGGTGTCTCCATTCCTGGAGTTAATATGACAAATTGCCTCTAAATTCATCCACTTGGATGGAACTCCTCCCCCCACTTCCTATACCCCTCACCACCACCATTTCCTAGAAGGGTTGTTCTGCACGTTGTTCATCGATTTGTTTTTGCCTGCTGGAGAAAGGATAGAAGGGAAGTCCACCCAGCACAACCAGAGGGAGGCAGCTCCGAGGACCCCTGCTTGAGGTGCACAGTGAGATTTTTCATCTCCAGAGGAGAAATCTCTTGTAGGGCCCCAGGAGAGTCAGTGCTGTGACGGGGGCGGGGGGGGGGGGGGCGCGGGGCGGGTGGCCTCCGGCCGCGCATCCCGGCCACTCTTTCTGGTCTCCCGGCGTTTCAAAATAGTGAAATTGAAAGGACTGGGATTCTGCCGCTTCTGTCCAGGCCCCTTTCCCCTTTACCTGAGCGTGAGGGCATCACTTGGGGCGAGGCAGGGCGGGGGGTTCAGGGTGTGGGCGGAAGCTCGGAGCTGGGGATTGTCCCCAGAGACAGAAAATAAGTACCCTCGACCATTGTAGTCAATTTGGACTGCATAAGCTAAAGTTAGATTCCTCAAAGCTTGGTTCGGAAAAAAAAAAAAGGTTTAGTTCACCAGCAAGAGCCCCCTTTCCACCCTTTCTCCACCTCCTGGCTGGCTTTCAAATAGGGGTCTGGCTGGCCGGGGGGACCTGGAATGAGTCCTTTGAACGGAAGTCCAAAAAAATCGTGAGGGCGAGTGAGATTACACGTGAAGAATGGGGAGACTTGGGGCCGCAGGTTTGGGCTCCTGGAAGGGATGGGAAGCCTCCCCCGACTCCACCGAGAGTGACTAGGCTACGGGCGTCACCAGCACAGAAACGGCGGCGCCCAGTTGGAGCCTTAGCGGTGAAGTTTTGTTCCGTAACTGACCGCCCGAGGGTCGGCAGTTCTGTCCGCTGCGAGTTCTGGCTCCTTCGGGGGAGAACCGAACCCGAGATACTTTATTTCTCCGGAAGAACAACGCTCGAGGCAGACCGCTCTGTGTCCAGGCAAGGAAGCCTTTGAAAATAGTTACACGAAGAAAAAAATCAAATTCATTTTTGCTTTGCCTTACTGAGTACAGCTTACCTCTTAACTGGTCCCAAGGGAGACGGTGCCCGGACTAAAATTGATCTTCTGGGTTTCCATCCAGCGCCTCCCCATAAAGCCGGGTCTCCCCTCTTCCTCTGGGAAAAAAGTGACCGCACCCCCAACCCCCCTCCCCCGCCCCACGGGAATATCAGTGGCGTGGCCCGCACGCCCCGCACCGCCCATGAATGGAGAATCACACTGGGCGGAGATTGTAGTTTAAAAATCCCTGAACTGCGTTGCGGGACGCGGTGAGTGCAGAAGGGTACAGGCAACTGTTTGGCACCCGGGACGCAGTTGTCTGACGCAGACTGCCCTGCAGCTCCTCCCGGGGCCTATTCCAGAGCAGAAAGGACCGCCCTAGGAGGACAGGAGAGGGCAAAGGCGAGTTTGAGGTCGCCTGGACTTTGCTGTATAAGAGGGCAGGGAGGTGAGAGGTGAGGAACAGTGACCCTGGCAAGGAAACCTAGACCACGGTGGGGTAAGGGAACGGGTGCGTTTGCAACTCAAGGCTTTGGGAGTCTAGACAAGCAAAGCAAGGGAGTGAAGAAAAAAAAAAAAAGCTGGAGAGGGGATTCGAGCCGTAGGCACCCCCAGTGAGGCCAGCCAGTTGTCAATTGTGGGCTCTTCCGGAGGCGTCCCAGGCCCGGATGCCTCCGAGGCAAGTGACTAAGGGTCCTCCTAGGCATTGTATCTAGGCGCTCTAGAGAATCAGACCTTTATATTCTGGGGAGCACTGATCGCGCCCTCTGCTAGTGGTTGGGACTCCAGACCCTGCTTGCCCTCTCAGAGTCCAGGCTTGGAGCAGTGCCCCTGCAAAAACCCCTGGACATTCCGCAGAGGGGGACGTCCGGCCTCTAGATTTTCCCATAGACGAAAGAGTATTCTGTTCACGCAGAAACATACTCTCCTTATAAATAACTCTGAGGCTGGCGGGAATGACAGTCTGGGAGGAGGGGAATTTGCACAGCGATTTTTTTTTTTTTTTTTTTGAGGTTGTGCTACTCTTTCTTTGCTGCTGATTTTTTTTATATATACAAATTTATTTATTTTTGGCTGCATTGGGTCTTCATCGCTGCGCAGGCTTTCTCTAGTTGCGCGCGGGCTTTCTCTAGTTGCGGCGAGTGGGGGCTACTCTTCGATGCGGTGCGCGGGCTTCTCGTTGCGGTGGCTTCTCTGGTTGCTGAGCGCGGGCTCTAGGCGTGCGGGCTTCAGTAGTTGTGGCTTGCAGGCTCTAGAGCGCAGGTTCAGTAGTTGTGGTGCACGGGCTTAGTTGCTCCGCGGCATGTGGGATCTTCCCCGACCAGGGCTTGAACCCGTGTACCCTGCATTGGCAGGCGGATTCTTAACCACTGCAGGCACCAGGGAAGTCCCTGTTGCTGATTTTTAGTTTTGTTTGTTTACAGAGCTGTGGCAAAAACTAATTCAGTTGTCTTCCTCTCTTAAAGTATTGCTGTTGACAACACACTGTGCCTTAGTATCATTAGTGAGGACCAGTAAGAGTAGTACCCACCACAGAGGGGGGCTATGAAGAGAAGATGAATTAATATTTATTTGGCTCTCACACTGTTAGCCTTACAAATGATTTTAAATATCATGAAACACAGTTGATTCTAAGTTTTGATTCTGTGGGGAGGGGGAGGGGGGCAATGAATAGATGGGGAATCAGTTGTGCAAACTGGGTAAGGTTCCTGTTTGGTAAATGTGCTAGGAGACTGTAAAGTACATTTCTACTTGATGTGATTATGCTAAGCCAGCTGCAGTTCACATCGAACACTTTAGAGCCATATTTGACACTCTAAAAAAAATTTTTTTAAGAAACTATACTTTTGTTCCATTAGCATTATGCCATGCATGTCCAAAGAAACTTGAACTATATGTACCATAAAGGACAATTTAGGTATCTTCTTTTTTATATTTTAATAAGAAATGGAATGAGACTGTGTTACTCCAAAGAGTGCCCAGAAAATATTTTAGAAATAGAACTTCCAGTGGATGAAGGGGGTCCAAAAGTACAAACTTCCAGTTATAAAATAAATAAGTCATGGGGATGTGATGTACAGCATGTTGACTATAGTTGATAATACTGTATTACATATTTGAAAGTTGCTAAGAGAGTAGATCTTAAAAGTTCTCATCAAAAGAAAGAAAATTTTATAACTACGTAAGGTCACAGATGTTACTAGACTAGTGGCGATCATTTTCCAATGTATACAAATATCAAATCATTATGTTGTATACCTAAAACTAATATAATGCCGTATGTTAATTATACACCCATTTTTGAAAAAGAAATAGAACTTCCATTTAAAATAGTCAAGGGCTTCCCTGGTGGCGCAGTGGTTAAGAATCCGCCTGCCAATGCAGGGGACACGGGTTCGAGCCCTGGTACGGGAAGATCCCACATGCCGTGGAGCAACTAAGCCCGTGCGCCACAACTACTGAGCCTGAGCTCTAGAGCCCACGTGCCACACTTACTGAAGCCCGTGTGCCTAGAGCCAGTGCTCTGCAACCAAAGAAGCCACTGCAATGAGAAGCCCACGCACCGCAACAAAGAGTAGCCCCCGCTCACCGCAACGAGAGAAAGCCTGCGTGCAGCAACAAAGACCCAACGCAGCCAAAAAAATAAAAAAATAAAATAAAATAGTCAAGTAGTTGGGGTTACACAGAAATGCTCCCACAAATAAGAATGCCTTTCAAAGGGGGCAAATCTGCTTTAAATCGTGTTGTTTGTATCTTTTCTTAATGCTATGTCAAAATGACTGCAGATGTTTTCATATATTTAATAATCATTGTCTGTAAAAATCATATGATCATTTCAATAGATGCAGAAAAATCATTTGACAAAATTCAACATCCATTTGAAGAAACCTCTCAACGAAGTGGGTATAGGGGGAATGTACCTCAACATAATAAGGGCCATATATGACAAGCCCACAGCTAACATCATACTCAACAGTGAAAAGCTAAAAGCTTTTTCTCTAAGATCAGGAAGGAAACAAGGATGCCCACTCTCACCACTTTTATTCAACACAGTATTGGAAATAATTGCCAGACCAATTAGACAAGAGAAGGAAATAAAAGGAATCCAGATCATAAAGGAAGAAGTAAAACTGTCACTATTAGCAGATGACACCATATTATATATGGAAAATCCTAAAGTCTCCACAAAAAACAAAACAAAACAAAACAAAACATAAAACCTGTTAAAACTAATCAATAAATCAGTAAAGTTGTAGCATAAAAAAATCAATATACAATCTAATCTCACTTAAAATTGCATCAAAAGAATAAAATACCTGGGAATAAATTTAACCAAGGAGGTGAAAGATCTTTACACTGAAAACTATAAAACATTAATGAAAGAAATTGAAGTCACAAATAAATGGAAAGATATTCCATGCTCATGAATTGGAAGAATTAATATTGTTAAAATGTCCATACTACCCAAATGCAATCTATAGATTCAATGGAATCCCAATTAAAATTCCAGTGGCATTTTTTACAGAACTAGAATAAACAATCCTAAAATTTGTGTGGAACCACAAAAGACCTCAAATAGCCAAAGCAATCTTGAGAAAGAAGAACAAAGCTGGAGGTATCACACTCCCTGATTTCAAACTATATTACAAAGCTATAGTAATAAAAACAGTGTGGTACTGGCATAAAAATAGACATGTAGATCAATGGAAGAGATAGAGAGCCCAGAAATAAACCCACACATATATGGTCAATTAATTTCTGACAAAGGAGTGAAGAATATACAATGGGGGAAGGACAGTCTCTTCAACAAATGGTGTTGGGAAAACTGGACAACCACATGCAAAAGACTGAAACTGGACCACTATCTTACACCATACACAAAAATTAACTAAAAAATGGATTAAAGACTTAAACATAAGGCCTGAAACCATAAAACTTCTAGAAAAAAAACAGGTGGTAAACTCCTTGACATAAGTCTTGGAGATGGTATTTTGGATTTGACACCAAAAGCAAAGGCAACAAAAGCAAAAATAAATAAGTGGGACTATATCAAACTGAAAAGCTTCTGCTCAGCAAAGGAAACCATCAACAAAATGAAAAAGCCCAGAAATAAACCCTCATATATATGGCCAAATCACTTTTGACAAGGGTGCCAAGACCAGCCAATGGGGAAAGGACAGTCCTTTCAATGAGTAGTGCTGGGAAAACTGGATAGCTTCATGAAAGAAAAAAAAAAAATGAAGTTGGACCCTTATCTAACATGATATACAAAAATAAACTCAAAATGGATCAAAGACCTAAACATAACAGCTAAAACTATAAAATTCTTAGAAGGAAACATAGGGGGGAAACTTTACAACATTGACTTGGCAATGATTTCTTGGATATGACATCAAAGGCAGAGGCAACAAAAGGAAAAACAGACAAATTGAGCTTCATAAAACTTAAAAACTTTTTGTGCATCAAAGGACACTATCAATGGAGCAAAAGTGCAACCCATAAAATAGGAGAAAATATTTGCGAATATCAGATATCATATATATGATAAGGGATTAATAACCCGAACATATAGAGGACTCCAAAAACTCAACAACATAAAAGCAGACAACCCAATTCAAAAATGGGCAAATGACTTGAATAGACATTTCTTCAAAGAAGATATACATGTGGCCAATAAGCACATAAAAAGATGATTAACATCACTAATGATTAGGGAAATGCAAGTCAAAACCACAATGAGATACCACTTCACACTCATTAGGATGGCTACTAAAAAAAAAAATAGAGGACTTCCCTGGTGGCGCAGTGGTTGAGAGTCTGCCTGCCAATGCAGGGGACACGGGTTCGATCCCTGGTCCGGGAAGATCCCACATGCCATGGAGCAACTAAGCCCGTGCGCCACAACTACTGAGCCTGCGCTCTAGAGCCCGCAAGCCACAACTACTGAGCCCACATGCCACAACTATTGAAGCCCGCAAGCTCTGCAACAAGAGAAGCCACCGCAGTGAGAAGCCTGCGCACCTCGAGGAAGAGTAGCCCCCGCTCTCGGCAACTAGAGAAAGACGGCGTGCAGCAACGAAGACCCAACGCAACGAAAAATAAATAAATGAAATTTTTTTTAAAAGATAGAAAGAAAGAGGGGGGGAAGCGGGGGGCGGTGGTGGTGGTGGGATGAATTGGGAGATAAGGATTGACATATATACACTATGTATAAAATAGATAACTAAAAAGAATCTGCTGTATAAAAAAATATAAAATTTAAAACTTTTTTAAAAAAGAAAATAACAAGTATTGGCAAACCTGTAGAGAAAGCAGAACCCTTGCAAACTGCTGGTGGGGATATAAAATTGTGCAGGGTAATAGAGTACAATTTAATGAGGGGATTATTTTAATAGATGTGTGTGTGAAAAGGGTGTGAGCAGTTACCAGTTCTCTTAGAAAGAGCGGGGACTCCGAGCTTTCACGGAGGGGCCACGGGTTTGGTCCCTGGTCGGGGAAATAGGATAGCCGCGTGGCGTGGCCGAAAAGATAAATAAATAAATAAATTTTTAAAATAATAAATAAATAAATGGGTATGTGTGGTTTTATAAAACACTGGCAGAGAGGCTATACCTTTTTGCATTCCCACCAGCAACGAATGAAACTTCCTGTTGTTCCATGTCCTCACCATCATTTGGTGTTATCAGCGTTTTGGATTTTAGCCATTCTAATAGATGTGTATGTAGTGGTATTTCATTGTTGTTTCAATTTGCAATTACCTAATGATATATCATGTGGAACATATTTTCATATACTTATTTTCCATCTGTATATCTTCTTTGGTAAGGTGTAAAGTGTCTGTTCAGATTTTTTGCCCATATTTTATTGGGTTGTTTGTTTTCTTATGGTTGAGTTTTAAGAGTTCTTTGTATATTTTGAGCACCAGTATTTTATCAGATATGTGCTTTGCAAATGTTTTCTCCCAGTCTGTGGCTTGGCTTTCATTCTTTTTAACAATGTCTTTCACACAGCGGAAGTTTTTCACAAGTTCAAGTGCTTAGCAAACTCGAAGCAGGATAAATACTGTATGATATGGCTTATATGTGGAATCGAAAAAATACAACAGACTAGCGAATATAACATAAAAGAAGCAGACTCATAGATATAGAGAACACGCTAGTGGTTACCAGTGGCGGGGGGGCAACTTAGGGCTGGGGGATTGGGAAGTACAAACTATTGGGTGTAAGATAGGCTAAAGGATGTATTGTACAATGTGAGGAATATAGTAATAGTTGTAAATAGAAAGTAACCTTTAAAATTTTTATAAAGTAAAAAAAATTTAAGAAAATAAAAACTTTTTTTAAAAATTTATTTATTTTGGCTGCATTGGGTCTTCGTTGCTGTGCGTGGGGCTTTCTCTAGTTGCGGTGAGCGGGGGCTACTCTTCGTTGCGTTGCGCGGGCTTCTCATTGCAGTGGCTTCTCTTGTTGCATGCAGAGCACAGGCTCTAGGCGTGCGGGCTTCAGTAGTTGTGGCATGCGGGCTCAGTAGTTGTGGCTCGAGGGCTCTAGAGCGCAGTCTCAGTAGTTGTGGCGCACGGGCTTAGTTGCTCCGAGGCATGTGGGATCTTCCCGGACTAGGGCTCAAACCCGTGTTCCCTGCATTGGCAGGCGGATTCTTAACCACTGCGCCACCAGGGAAGCCCAATAAAAACTTTTAAGTCTGTATAATGCTACTCTTTGTATAAGAAAGACTAAAAAATATTTATAACATGTGTGTTTATTTTTGTAAAAAGAAACTCTGTAAGAATAAAACAGAAACCAATAAAAATGGTTACTTGAAGGGAGAAGGAAGAAACTGATGGGGAGTATACGATAAACATACTTCTCTGAGTACTTTTTTTTTAAATCAATTAATTAATTTTTTGGTTGTGTTGGGTCTTCGCTGCTGCGCCCGCGGGCTTTCTCTAGTTGTGGCGAGCAGGGGGCTACTCTTCATTGCCATGTCTGGGCTTCTCATTGCAGTGGCCTCCCTTGCTGCAGAGCATGGGGTCTAGGTGTGCAAGCTTCAGTAGTTGTGGCTCGTGGGCTCAGTAGTTGTGGCGCACGGGCTTAGTTGCTCCATGGCATGTGGGATCTTCCCCGACCAGGGATCGAACCCATGTCCCCTGAACTGTCTTTTTTTTTTTTTAATTAATTAATTTATTTTATTTATTTTTGGCTGTGTTGGGTCTTTGTTGCTGTGCGCGGGCTTTCTCTAGCTGCGGCAAGCGGGGGCTACTCTTCGTTGCGGTGCGCGGGCTTCTCATTGCGGTGGCTTCTCTTGTTCTGGAGCTCGGGCTCTAGGTGTGCGGGTTTCAGTAGTTGTGGCTCGTGAGCTTAGCTGCTCCGCGGCATGTGGGATCTTCCTGGACCAGGGCTCGAACCCGTGTTCCCTGCATTGGCAGGTGGATTCTTAACCACTGCGCCACCAGGGAAGTCCCATGAGTACATCTTTAAAATCTTATTTCTACTTTTGAACTTTGAAAGTATTTTACATATTTTAAATGAACTTAATATTAAAAAAGCAGTCTAGGGCTTCCCTGGTGGCGCAGTGGTTGAGAGTCTGCCTGCCAATGCAGAGCACACGGGTTCGAGCCCTGGTCTGGGAGGATCCCGCATGCCGCGGAGCGGCTAGGCCCGTGAGCCACAACTACTGAGGCTGCGCGTCTGGAGCCTGTGCTCCGCAACAAGAGAGGCCGCGATGGTGAGAGACCCGCGCACCGCGATGAAGAGAGTGGCCCCCGCTTGCCGCAACTAGAGAAAGCCCTCGCACAGAAACGAAGACCCAACACAGCCAATAAATGAATAAATAAATAAATAATAAAAGTGTTTAAAAAAAAATCAGTCTAAAATTGAAAACTAAAACATATGAACCTATTTATTTGCATATTTTGAGGTAACCATTAAGAGAAAATAATTATTTCAGGTGACTTTTGAATACAGTACTCTGTACACCCTTCATGGTAAATATTCTAAAGACTAAAAGAACAGCTAGTAAATATTAAATTTCACTTAGTAATTTTGTTAGTAGTATTAAATATTGCAATTTTGAAATTATTTTATGTATATTTTAGGATAAAGCAAATAGATAAATACATCAAAGTTATTAAGATTTTCAATTATCCTGATAAAAGATATAAAATACAAAATTAAAGAAGTTGAGAGAAAACTACAATGTAAAATTTGAATTGGAAATATCAGTATGAATTCATGATTTCTCTAAACACTAAAAGTGTCTTAAACAGTGATACCTCTGTAGCAATGAGCTCTCCCAGAACCTAAACAGTGATTTCCATATACCATTCTTCGTTAAAAGAACCAGTGCTCCTTGGAGAAATGGCCGATTCCATGTCTGAAGCTTGGGAAAGTAAAAACTGAGCCTGGGACATCATCATGCCAGAAGCAAGAAAGTGGTCAAGACAACTTTGGGGCATGTCAAAAGGACACAGGAGTCAGCTTAAAAGGGCTCTTACTGGACACATTTGATACAGTTTGAGCACAAAAGGAATAATGACTGTAACTGATTATAAAATACTAAATGGATTAAAAACCCTGGATCTATAGTTACAAAAAAAAGACTATAACTTTCTACCCTTGTAGATTAATATACCACCACCTTACTCTGAAAATTGGTAATTAAATGGAAATAATTAAGCATTTGTCGTGGCTTTTTAGAAGGAACCCTACTTTTCCAGTTGATGAGGGAAAGCTCCTCTCTAGATTAACATCCCCTTATAAATGGGGGAGTGGGAGAAGTCGAAAAGCACCATTTTGTAATTCCTGATGAAATAACTCATTCAGGCAAGGATCACTATGGATGCCAATTATTGGGTGAAAACTTTTTTAGAATATTCAGTGTCAGGAATTCCCTGGTGGTCCAGTGGTTAGGACTCCATGCTCTCACTGCCAGGGGCCTGGGTTTGATCCTTGGTTGGGGAACTAAGATCCTGCAACGTATGTAGTGCAGCCAAAAAAAAAAAAAAAAAAAAATCACAGTGTCAAAGAACCATGCAGATGACTTGCTAATTGCAAAGGGAAACACTTTACCTTCATAGGACAGATCGGACAGTATCCACCTTAACCAAGTGATTACACTTAGCATCATTAGCTGCGGCATGACCTCGTATTTACATGCATTCCAATGTGAGGCAATGTGAAGAACGCAGCACTTTTGAAGAATTAGTCCCAAAATTGGGTAACTAGAATCTTATTTTTTTAATTAAAAAAATATGAGCTAGAGGAACAAGTTAAATGACAACATAGAAACAATAAGACAAATCCAGAATGTAAGACATTCTATAGAAGAGACTGGCCTAGTCTCTTCAAAGAGTCAATTCTATGAAGAAAAAGACTGGATTCTTCTGGATTAAAAAGAAAAGGGGAGGGACTTCCCTGGTGGTCCAGCAGCTAAGACTCCGCGCTCCCAATGCAGGGGACCCGGGTTCAATCCCTAGTCAGGGAACTAGATCCCACATGCCACAACTAAGATCCTGCATGCCGCAACAAAGATCCCACACGCGGCAACTAAGACCCAGCACAGCCAAATAAATAAATAAATAAATAAATATTTTTTTTTAAAAAAGAAAAGGGCAAAGAGGAGGACATAATCACAACAAAAGGCAATCTGTGGAACTTGATTCCTGGTTTGTTTCTTTAATGCTGTAAAAGACATTTAAATTGGGAAAGCTTGAATATGATATTAGATTATATTAGGAATTATTAACTCATTAGACATGATAATTCTAATGTGGTTGTGTAAGATATACACTGATGACTTAGGGATGAATGAGCATGATGTCTGCAACTTGCTTCCAACTGGTTCAGGAAAAAAAAAGGATAAGTAGACAGACAAATAGATGGATAACAAGATAGAGACTAGTAAAGCAAACGTGGCAAAATTACAGGATTTGTTGAAACCTTGTATGAATGTTTGGGTGTTTACTGTCCTTTTTTTCATTTTGTGTGTTAGACAATTTTCAAAACAAAACGTTGGAAAGAATTTCCATATTATTCTTTTTTTTTTTTTAACATAGTAACAGAAGACATTCCAGGCAGCAGCTCATTAAATTATTTCTTCTTTTTTCTCCCGTGGAACCAAAAGATTCTCATTTATGATATTTCTGAAGGCACATTAAGAAACATGTTCAAACTTTGTTATCTCTTTATTCAAGTTTGGCTTTAATATTTTATTAAAAATTCTTGAATTTGTAAATATTAAAACACTGCAGTTTACTACGGACACAAGAGTGACAATGAACTAGCAATAAAATCAAAGTAGAAGCTAAACTACTTAGAAGCAATAGCAACTCCATAATTCAAAGATAATTTAGACAGGTAATTTTAAAGAGTTTATTTAATAAGGCTCAAAGCAGCCGCTCAGCCTGCAGTGATGCTGCTCTACCGGCAGATGGCGCTGCAAAGCGTCTCAGGTGCAGCGGGAAGCCCGTTTACCAATGGCTGTCGCAATCTCTTAATTACTTGAACTGATGAGTTCATATTATAATGTTTTATTAATTATTTTTACTGCTTATTGCAGTTACTCTTATACTACTTACTAACTGGTACAGAAGTGTTTTAACAACTGGTTGAGCAGTACCAGTGCAAACCGGCTGAATGTCAGCGCTGTTTCCTCCTATTACGACAGAAGCCACCAGGCTCCTGCGGGAGGGTAATCCCTGCACCGGGACTGTCAGTGCCACCCCCGCCTGCTCTCCAGGGCTTGTTCCATCACTAATCCCCACTTTCCTGCATTTTCAGCCTTTCCTCCTCCACTTGACCCTTGTAAACAGCCCGTGAAAATGTTCAAAACTTTAAAAAACTGTTTTCCTCAATTTTATATACTCTGCTCTCTCCGTTTTTCTCTCATTGCAAACACAACCAAACTTCTTGAAAATTATATCCTTTTCTCCACTGCTTCCACTTCCTTCCTCCAAATTATTCCTCAATCCCCTGACATCTGGGAATTCTGACCTCACCTGTCCAGTGGAACTGCTGCCACCAAGATCAGCAAGGCTATTTACTAAATCCAGTGGACACTCTTCATTCTTGTCATCAATCCTCAGCAGCATTCTACACTGCGCCTTTCCTTCCTCCTTCCCTTAGCTTTCAATGCACCACACTTCCTAGGTTTTATCCTGTCTGCTGGTTCCTCTTTCCCTGCCCTCCCTTTTATATTCTCCATGTCCTTCCTCAGCCCTCTTCTCTTCTCATGCTACACACTTTCTGTGGATGATCTCAGTTACCCTCCTCCCACCTATATGTTACTGACGCCCAAATCTCTGTGTGCAGCCGCACCTCTCTTCCCCCAAACCCCTTAATTCCGGTTTCCATTCTGTCTCTGGGATCTCTGCAAAAGCCTCTGATCTCTCTCCCCTTTCCAAACCAGTCTCCACACTCCAATCAAAGTGACCTAAGGCACAAATCTCTCCTTCTTGGTCTCAGTGCTTCTCTGGATAAAGCCTTAATCTTTAGCATGGTTGACAAGGCCCAGTGAGAGCTGACCCAAGCCTACCTCTCCAGCTTCACCTTTCGCCACTTCTCCCTTGAACCCTCTGCCCCAGCCATGCTGAACGTGTTAGTCTTCCAAAATTGTTACGTGCTGTTCCTTGTCCTTTGCTGTCCCCTCAGGAATGCTCTTTCCCTCTCAATGCCTGGCTTACTCCTGCTCAGTTTTCAGGCCTCAGCTTGGACCTCTGTTCCTCTAGGAGGCTTCCTCTGACTCACCAAGACTGGCCCCTGCTGGGTGTTCCCATAGCAATTCTTTACCACAGACCACTGATTTTTTCTCAGTCTTATATAACTTGCTATACAATCACAGCTCCCAGCCCTGTCCTCCACTCCTTTCTGACCAGCATCACAAGACCCTTCTATATGGAGCCACCACTATCCCACAGGACCCTGTTCCACCGTTCTGACAGCACTTATCACACTTTTTTGGTAATTATCTATTTAATTGTTTCCATAGTCCAATAAATTGTGAGCTCCACAAAGGACCATTTCTGTCACTTACCACTTAGCAGTGACTGGCAAATAGTAATTGCTTGACAAATGGACAAATGTTCGATTGGTGAATGAATCCTTGGGGTGATTATAGTTCTACCCACCTTACTTAGTTACAACTCAATAGGCTCATTTACAGCAATTCTTTTATAATTTACATATGCTATGGAATTACTGTATTAGTGTCTGGCTGTTCTATTCTTGGAGGGTAAGGTCTATGCCTTACTCAATTTTTTTGTCCCAGAACTCAGCATGCCTGACACACATTGTTTTCAACCAATTTCGTTGATTGTATCAATGATAATGAGAAATAAAGAAACAGAGGCCCAGATAATTGAACTACTCTGGACCACACACAGCTACCTTGTCCCAGAACCAGGACTGGAACTCAGTCTAGAAAAATGGAAGCTCGGAAGAAGTTGTGCAGCATCTAAATAGAATTCCAGCATGAATGAGAAGCACTAGTTTCTCACCATCAAGAGACTGGCCAGAAGCTGTGGGAACTCCCACAGCCCGAGACCTCCATGGTCAAGTATCTCCATAGTGGATGTGACCCAGGAAGGGCGTGAGGACAGGGGTCCTGGGTATTTCATCATGGAGGGGAGACTGGACCCCTGGTTTCCTTTGTCCTTTTTAGTCAGTTTCAAGCTCAGCCTCAGACAGTGGTCTTTGGTTATTATTTACCCTTCTCCTCCCAAATCTATTTGTTGCTAAGATAGTTCTTCTCCCAGTGTTACTTTCCTACAGAGTGAGTATTGACAGGGGCCTGGGAAGAATCATTTACAGTCTGGCCCCTTGGGGATGTTAGAGTTGCCTCCTTCCAGGTCTTCAGCATGAAAATCCCCCTTCTCAGCTTCCCCTCCAGCACCAGGTCTCAACTTTCACCCCCACCCCCAGATCTCCCAAATGCCCCTGGTGAAACTCATGAGAGCAAAAGATAAAGACAGTGAAGAGAAGCAGCACAGAGGCAGGTGTACAAACAGAATCTGATTTTTCTTTTCTCCACTTTTTGAGATGATTCCAACGTCCCCAACCCACCTCTAGCAGCAAAGAAGTCCCCTGTGCTTCCCTGATCATCATGAACCTTCAGAGGATGCTGAGTCGGGGTCCTCTTTCTTCCATCAAAAGACCCAGCCCTGAGGGTAAAAAGCCCAAGATGGGAGACAGGTGGGTTTTTCTCTCCACTGAAACTTTTTCTCTTTTACGGCACATTTTGGGCAACCTTCAGGCATATTCACATGCTGGTAGTATTTAAACTTTGCATTGGAGTGCAAATTCCAGGATTTATGCCCTCACTGGGACCAGTGGAGGGGGGAACTGGAGGAAATGTGTGGCCCAAACACCTTAGCCTCTTTTGCTCCTGGGGTGACAGGGTCTCTGCTGGAATTACAGAAACTGGCCCAAGACCCAGAACCTGAATAGAATGCTTTAGAGTGAAGAGAGGAATCTGGCACGCCCTCTTCTCCTCACCCCTACACCTAACGGCTAACCTATCAAACAACACTTTTTGCTACCACCTGACCCAGACAACATTGTGGCAGCCAATAAACCAAAGCCCATTCTTCCTTTTCTCCAAGAATTAAATCTAGGAGTCCAGCTGCTTGCTTGACAAGGGAGAAGTACAGCAAGGCCTAAAGTGCCCTGACTCACAAGAGACCTGACCCCTGCTGAAATGTGCCTGACACTGTAAGCCAGCTAAGAACCTGCACTGGGTTTCCTTGGCTCCATCTCTAACCAGGGTAAGTGGGATTCAGGAAGCTGGCTCTATGCCCTCCCCTATGAATCTAGTACCCCTAGTGTTACAGGCTTTTAACTAGTTAAACTTGACACTGCACTCAAAGGGCTCTTCTGCTCAAATCATAAATGTGCATGCTACTTTTTTGCCAGTAATTAAGACTACTCATACACGTTTAAGTAACATTTTCACAAGCATCGAGTCTTAGCTAAATACCTCCATCAACAGGAAGTTCTAGAGTTATACTATATGAGCCCTAAGGATTTGGAGGACATTATACACCCATCTTAATCCAAAAAGCTAGATGCCTGATTAATGGGGTCTTGATCACGGCCAGGCAGTATATTTAGGTCAGGCCTGTTTGTGCAGCTTTATATGTTCAGTGCTTAGCATAAGTCCAGACACACAGTCAGACCTCAATAAATATTTGTTGAATTTGAATAAATGCTGTAAATATCTCACTTGGCGACATCAGCTGTGACATCTTCTCTTACTGCTTCTTCTCCCAGAAGCTCCTCGTATAACCCAGGTCTGACAGCAGGGGGGGCACAGGGGGCTGCTCCAATCCCAGAGGGACTGACACAAATTCCCAAAGGGGGCTGAATTTAGACCAGGCCTCAAAAGCCTGAAGTGACCTCCCCTCCCCATATTGATGACGGGGTTCGTAAGGTGCAAGTGGGAGAGTGAGCAGAGGAAGCGGGTTTCAGGCCTTAGAACCCACTGAATTAACTCCTAAGAGAACTCTTCCTTTGCAGAGAGAATGCACGAAAAAAGAAGGGAGAAAAGCAGCGGAGCCTCCCACAGCTGTCAGCCTGAGACAGCTGCTCTCACCTCAGTCCATCTGGGGAAGGGGCTACAAAGCAGACAATCTTTATTCACAATTGGGGTGGCAGACGGGAGAGACCCCCAGGTCAGTCCAAAAGCAAAGATATGGGCGGGGAGGTGGGGAGATGGAGCAGGGCAGGGACTCAGCACTCGTCCTCGCCCAGCAGGGCGTAAGGGTTTCGGGCGGCCAGGCTGGACCCTGGAGCTGAGGTTGGGGTGTCCTCATCCCCTTCCCCCTCCTCATCCGCATCCCGATCCTCCTCTCCCTCCTCCTCACAGGAGCTGCTCAGCTCTTCCTCCTCCTCCTCCTCCTCGTCACCTGCTGGCCCCACCCTGCCCTGCAAAACCACCAGCTCCATGGTCTCTGGGTGGGACTCCCAGGTGCCTGGGGAACCAAAACAAGAAAAAGAATGGAGAGTTTTGAGCAAGAAACTAATGCCAGGCAAAGATGGGGAAGAGGCAAAGACTAAGAATAACAATAACTTTTATAGCTGCTGGCATTCATTTGTTCACGCATTCATTCAACCTCTCGTGTACTGGGCACAGAACAGAAGCTCTGCACACATTAACTCCAATCGTGACCACCACCTTGCCAGGAGGCAACTAACCACCACCCTGGTTCCGTAGAGCAGGAAGTCATCTCAGAGCTGCTTAGTAACACAGAGCTAGCCTATGGGTACAGAATCTGAATCCTCACACCTACAAAGCCCACACCTTTTTGCCTCCATCACCGCAGGGGCTAGGGAAGAACACTGGCTGACTGACCTTTCTGCTCGCTGTAGCCTGGGGGCTGAAAACACAGGCTGAGGCGGCCATCCAGTGCCAGCCGCAGGAGGCTATTGGCCGCTCTGTACACATCATTTCGGGCCGCCTTGGCTGTCTTGTAACCACGTTTCTCTGCCCAAGCTGGAAGGAGAAAAGAATGGGGAGGGAAGACCATCAACCAGGTCCAGTCACAATCATCCCACTCTCCTAATACAGTCCTTCCAGTTTCCCCCAGAATATTCCAGGCCCGAGATCTTGCTGGCCCTGAGACAGAAGCCTAGGGGTGACTGGCTAGCTGCCCCATCGATGGCAGGACCTCTGAGGAAGGAGAGGAAAGGAGATAGGGCAAGGGGAGGAAAGCCAGGCGTGTGGAGCCCACCTTCACAGATGTCCCAGGCACACCACGGGTGTTCTGCGGAGGGGTCCTCGGCCTCTGGGTGGCGCAGGTGGAGCAGGGCCTGCACAGGGACCCGGGAGGCCAGGTAGCCCACAGCGGTGTATGGCTCCTGGATTTGGGCGATGGGGTAGACCCCTGCCAGGACCTGAGGGGAAACAAGAGCACTCAGCACCTTCCTCCATCTCCTGCCTTCTCCCCGCCTCTGGCCCCTCTGCCCTCATACCTGCAACTGCCTGGGCAGAAGCGAGGGGAATATGAGGCCTGGACAGTCACAGAGCTTCACGGAGGGGGTCAGAAAGTAGGTCTGAAAGTATCGGGTGTGGCCCGGGGTTCTGGAGACACTCACGACCTTCCGCCCCACCAGCCCGTTGATCAGCGAGGACTTGCCCACATTGGGGAAACCTGAGGAAGACAAGGAAAATTAACACCTGACAGATCCTTACTCTGTGACAGGCAGGACGCCGTGCTATAGCTATAGATGAACGGAGAACTAAGGTGCGGAAAGAAAGAAAGGAAGTGGTATAACATCACAAGTTACGAATCAGGCTCTGGGCTGCCAGGGCTGAATCCTGGCCTCCCCATTTACCTAAGCTTTGTGACCTCGTGGCAATTTACTTAATTTTCTGAGTCTCTGTTTCCGCATTTTACAGAGCAGATACCTCCAACCTCAGAGTGGTCAGGATGAAATGAGAAACAAATACAATCGCGTGGCACTGTGTCTGCAGAAGTCTAAGTGAGACATGCATCTCGTGATTATCAAACTTCTCCAAGGAGAAGACTGAGAGCCCAGGGGCTCACTGCCACTCTCTTCATGACCACCACCTTCCACCACACATCTCCGCTACAGCACTCTGGCCTCCCAGTGCCAGAATCTCCCTCCCAAAGGTTTCTTCCATCCCACCTCTGTGGTCTTACCCTGGACCTGTCACTTCACGCCTTGCAAATCTCACCTGCAAGCACCCCTCTCTGCCCTGACATCTCGTCTTTCCAGCTCACTTATTCTGGTTCCTCCATTCCAATAAGTCTCTGACACTGACTAGCTTGGGAACACTATTCAATACCCGACTCATGTCCTCACTTCCCTTCTTATGCAACTTAGATTCCGTGATCCAGCTCTACAGCCAGTCCCCCTCACAGACCTTCCACTCCCTGGTCCCGCCTCTCCCCTTCTTCTTAGTCACCTGGCAAAACTCCAACCCTGTAAAATGCAACTCTGGCCATTCAGCAGCTGACTGAGGCTGGGCAAAGATGCACCATGGTGCTGACTGCACTCTGTTGACAACCCACTCAAGTACAGTTGGCCCTTGGTATCCACAGAGGATAGGTTCCAGGAGCCCCTGTAGATACCAAAATCCCTGGAGGCTCAAGTCCCTTATATAAAATGGCGTAGGGCTTCCCTGGTGGCGCAGTGGTTAAGAATCTACCTGCCAATGCAGGGGACATGGGTTCAAGCCCTGGTCCAGGAAGATCCCACATGCCGCGGAGCAACTAAGCCCGTGCGCCACAACTACTGAGCCTGCGCTCTAGAGCCTGCGAGCCACAACTATTGAGCCTGTGCGCCACAACTACTGAAGCCCGTGCACCTAGAACCTGTGCCCCACAACAAGAGAAGCCACCACAACGAGAAGCCCGCGCCCCGCAACGAAGAGTAGCCCCCACTCACCTTGACTAGAGAAAGCCCACGCGCAGCAACGAAGACCCAACGCAGCCAAAAATAAATAAATAGATAAATAAAAATTTAAAATATAAATAAATAAATAAATAAAATGGCATAGTACAGTCGGCCCTCCGTATCCACAGGTTCCTCGATTGTATCTCCTCTCAAAAGGGGGTGGGGGGATAAGACTCTCCTTTGACAACCCCCGCCAGCCTCATTCCTCTCTCCTCTTTAAAAGAGTTTTACCGTAAAGTGCCACAACTAGAGAGAGAAAACCCGCACGCCACAACTAGAGAGAAGCCCACGCACCACAATGAGAGATCCCGCATGCCGCACCTAAGACCCAACGCAATGAAAAATAAAAAAAAATTTTTTAAATAATAAATAATAAAATATTTTTAAAAATAGGGAAGATTCTCCTTAAAGAGTTAAGACCCAGAAAGAAACTGACACTTCTAAGCTACTACTATAATTTAATGATCATTCTATGATGGACTAATTACTACAACTAAAAAAGTTAATATGTAAATCATATAACCATGCCTGGTTCACAGCAAGCATCACATAGATGTTAATTTTTAACAATTATTATTATTACTATTATCACTATCTGTCAGGCTTTGTTAGGCTCTCTCTACACTATTCCCTCCATTCCTCTCATCCATTCTTTTTTTTTTTTTAATATAAATTTATTTATTTATTTATTTTTATTTTGGCTGCGTTGGGTCTTCGTTGCTGTGTGCGGGCTCTCTCTAGTTGTGGCGAGTGGGGGCTACTCTTCGTTGCGGTGCGCGGGCTTTTCATTGTGGTGGCTTCTCTTGTTGCGGAGCACGGGCTCTAGGCGCCGCGGGCTTCAGTAGTTGTGGCACGTGGGCTCAGTAGTTGTGGCTTGCGGGCTCTAGAGCACAGGTTCAGTAGTTGTGGCGCACTGGCTTAGTTGCTCCGCGGCATGTGGGATCTTTCTGGACCAGGGCTCGAACCTGTGTCCCCTGCATTGGCAGGCGGATTCTCAACCACTGCGCCACCAGGGAAGTCCTCATCCATTCTTTTAATTGAGCATCATTGTCCTCATTTTTCAAATCAAAGTCACTAAGACTGACAGTGGGTAAATAACTTGCTTGAGATCAATACGCTGAGAAGCAGAATTTAACTCAGGCGTGCCGTGATACTTCCACGATAGCAGACAGCCTCCTCTGCCCTCAGAGACCCTGGAGCCTAATGGGACCTCACCACCTTCCCTCAATTCCAAATATTGAAACCCTGTGCCTCCTAGGAGGCCGCCATGCGTGGGCCGCCGCTTCCTTACCCACACAGCCGATGGTCACCACCCCATCCTTGTAGCGCTCCCGTGTGGGGCCTGCTGGCTCCATCGCTGAGTCAGTCTGCTGCCCCACCAGGACAGCTGGCCCATCCTCCTCTTCCTCCTCCTCCCCGGAGCCATTACCCCAGGTGGCTCCAGCCACATCCCGGGCAATCTTCTCCCGCCAGCTGCTCAGGTCCACTGCGCAGGGAAGGAAAGAAGAAGAAGGTTCTCCCCAGGGCCACTGTATACGATGGCGCAGACCATGCACTGCACAGCTGGTGTAAGTGGCGCCCTCTGGATTGGGTAGGGCCAAGCTGCGCAACAGCGACTCGCCCCAGCCTTCACTTGACTCCACTCCGGAATCAGGTGCATTTCTGAGTTTCTGAAAAGCACTGGCAACACTGAAGGCAGCAAAGCACTCAGGCTCCTGCCTCCCTGCTGCCTCTCTTGCCCCACCAAGTCAGGCTGCTCCCTCTCCCACCCCACCCCATGGCCTCTCACCTGAGTCCATAATAGAGGGACTGAGTTTGGGAAAGGTGAGCAAAATGACTTGGGGCTTTGGGTCTCCCCCACGGCCTCCCACAGCTCCCCTCTAAGGGGCACATACCTTTCCCCGCAGTGATAGCTTCACAGGCTTTCAGCAGCTGCTCCGGCCCCAGAGCCCGAGTCCATCCTCTCCCCCGCCTCCGACTCTTCTTCAAGACTGAGATCAGAGGGCACAAAAGCGTGAGCACACCCCATGGGGCCTATGTACCCCCTCTCTCCCACCACCCTCAGGCCCTAGATCAGGTCCCCCTTTGTCCCTTGCCACCCCACCTCTCCCACGCTGCCCTCCTCATTGCCCACTCACCACTGCTAGGGTCCTGTGGGGTGCGGGGATCCCGAGGAAAAGAGGTGAAAAGAACAATGTGGAGCTGGGGATAGTGTTGATGGAAATAATGCTTCCAGGCAACCACGAGAGCTGGCGGGGCCAGATCCACCTTGTTCAGGACCAGCACCAGGGCCAGCCCTAGCTCTCCAGTCACGTACTCATAAAGTGCTGGTGGGAAATTCACAACCTGGAACAGGGATGGTAAGAGGAGGGAGTGATGCGAGGTCAACCCAGAGTTCTCTGCCTCCAGCTCCCCACACAGCAGGCACAGCTTGGAGACAAGACCCTCGTGGAAGCAGATTCTGGGACAACAAGGATAAATCAGCCAAACTGAACTAGGAAGACAAAGCAGGCGTAAGTAACACCTATGTGTTTGTCTCTGGGGGGCTTCCTGTAAGGCCTGATTAGGAATGGAAATGAGCTAAAAAGAAGACAAGGAAACAGAGACCCCCAACACAACTGGGCTAAAGGCTGGGATCACTCACAGGGCTGGGAGTTGGGATAGAAATTAATATCTATTTTCACATGTACGCAACTGTCTACATGTGTACACAAACGTGTGTGTGCATGTTTGTGTTGAGCACGTGTAGCTGCATAAGTGAGCATGTGAATGCACATGTATGTCTGTGAGTACGTAGGAGTGCGTGTGTACATGTTAAGGACCTCCAACCTAAAGGTCCGCACAGGCTCCAGACCTCCCTTTCTCCCACTGGAGGACAACAGTGAAGTGGCACAGCCAGGTCACACAAGGGCTGCCTAGCAGCAGAGTCTAGAGCCTTAACCACTACCCTAGCATCCCAGGTGAGGACGAGTTCTGTAGTAACCGATATGGCAGGGAAGCCCCCTTCACAGAATCCCCTGGAGCTCCACACTGGGACTTTCTATTTAGCCCTAGTGGGCTAGGAAACAGGATGTGTATGCAGTTTTCCATCAAAGAAATAAAGGAGAGGAGAGGCAGTTGGCCAGGGGAGGAGTGACAGGCTCTGACGCTGATGAATAAAGACTGAGTTCCTGACTGCAGACATCAGGATGGGGTAGAGGAGACTGGAAAAGAAGAGGTTACCTCTCTGACTCCCAACTCCTGCCTCTGCCCTTTACCCGGCAAGAATCTTCCCCCCTCCTGCCCCTTACCCACCCTCATCCCCAGGACTCACTGGATGTCGGATATCAGTAATTAGCAGAACAATGTCAGACATCTCTAATACTCGCCACAGCTGCCTCCACGTCTGAAAAGACAAGGTCAGTGGAAGAGAACCTGAGCCCAGAGTCGTTCTCCTGCATGACCCCAGACCAATTTGACCATGGGTGACTATGCCCCACTCCTGTCCCCACTCTAGTCTCACCTCCAGATTGTGCTCAAAGTAGCTGAGTTTCTCAGAGGTGTAAGCCCCATGAATCTTCCCAAGATACTCCTGGAAGCTCCGTTCCTCCTGGCTCATCAGTTGCTCCTTGGACATCTCATAGCTCCAAGGAGGACGTCGGGGAAAGTCCAGGACTGAGAAATCAAGAAAAAATCCAAATAAGTCTGAGGATAGTTTCAGGACTCAAGGGTGCATCCATCCCAGACCCCTTCTTCCTCCCGGTCAGCTCTTACTCTTCCAAACTCCTTTCCCCAGCCCACTGCCTGCCCCAAGCAACCAGGCGTTGAGCTCTCACTCACCGGAGCCGGGCTGATAGACCTCCCAGATGTCCAACACCAGCAGCTCAGCACTGATGGGCTGTAGCACTTGCTCCCGGGCTGCTCTCTTTCTCCTCTCCACCTCCTCGCGGCTGTCTCGTTCAAAATGCAGCCGGTATCTACAGGACAGGGACCACGCCATCCATCACAATCCTTGGCCACGAATTCCCCTCTTGGGCAGGCAACTTCGCAAAGCTTTCACTCCAGAGTTCAAGTCTCCCCTCTGAGTCGGCCCTCTCCCAAATCTCTTTCACGCAACAGCAGGCCTTCCCCTAAGTTTCGCCCTTCTGAAAGCCAAACTCTCTCCAGCCCCTCCAGAAGGGAAGATTGTGGACCGCTCCGGTGACCCAGCGGCCCGCGGAGAACCGTGGCAACCCAGCCCCACCAGTTTCAAGCCTCCCCCAGCCGCAGCAGGTTTCCCCCAACGCTCTGACTTCCGGGTAGGCGGGGAAGCCCGGGC
Source organism: Balaenoptera ricei (assembly GCF_028023285.1). Classification (NCBI taxonomy): domain Eukaryota; kingdom Metazoa; phylum Chordata; class Mammalia; order Artiodactyla; family Balaenopteridae; genus Balaenoptera; species Balaenoptera ricei. The sequence goes on from NC_082649.1 coordinate 23,602,953, forward strand.
CAGAGCCCCCTGTCCACTCTCACCGATTTGGGTCATAGCCTCGTGAGCCCAGCCCCTGGGAAGGCTGCTGGTTGAGCCTGCGGATGTGATGGGTCACAGACTCCCCGTCCGAGGTGTCGGTCTGCTCCTCCCGCCGCTCCCGGCTCCCGCTGCGGCTGTTGGAACTGGATCGCAACCCATCTTGAAGCCCTGCGGGGAGGAGCCGGTGACGCCAGGGCTGGCCAGCTCTCCCGGGCCAGAAGACCCCAACCCGGTCGGCCTGGCTCCTCCCCACACCACCCCAGTCTTTTGAGGCCAGGCCCTCCCACCTACTCTGCTCAGGACCCTCCCGGATGTGCGTGGGGGGAGGCACTCCTCCTCCAGGGATCTACTGGGATGACGCCCCGTTGGAGCTGGAGGGATTCCCCTCCCCCAACTCTCCATCCTTCCCCACCCCTTCCAGATGTAGGGGGCTGGGGTGAGGGAATCCCCTCCGCGGTCGCCCACGCGCGTCGGCGCGCGGCCGCCACCCCCTCTCACGCCTCCCAGAGGTGAGGCGGGCACACCCCTCCTCCCAGATGTGCGGGAGTCCGAGCCCCGCCCCCTCCTCTGGCTCCCGCACTGACCTCGCTTCCGCTCCCGCTTGTCCTGCAACTGCTTCTTCTTCTGCTTCACGCTGAAAGGCTTCTTCCTCGGCATGGCCCGGACCAGTCACCTGGCCCGCCCTTCGCCGAGCTCCCGCCGCCTCAACTGACTCCCCCCGGGCCAGCCTCCGCCGCAAGGGCCCGGGACACTGGAGGGGGCGGGACTGGAAGGTGACGTCAGCGGGCGGGCCAGGCCGATGCGCCCAGGCGGCCCGGGTGGAAGGCAACCAGGGGGAAATACAGTCACTTCCCACTGGGAGCGAGGCGAGAGGATGATGCGGGGTGGGCTACCCGCACGTGAGAGCCAGTGGAGCTGAGAGGGCGCAGCGGCGGCGAGAAAGGAGGCGCGCGTGGGAGGGTCGGGCTAACTTCGTCACGGACGCTACCAAATCGCGTTTGGAGGAGGGGGGACGCGTGTCATCACTACCTTGCGAGCCGGGGAGAAGCTACCACTCACCTGGAGGGGGCGGTGAAGCGGAGGGCGGGTCCTACCACCTGTGGGATAAAGGGGCGTGGACGAGCAGAAGCTACCAATCCTCCGGCTGGACCTTAGAGGAAAGTCGCGACTGTGCGTCCCGGGAAGGAAGCCAAGTTGATGGGCTACACTGGGGACAGGGTGAGAGGTCTTGAGGGGCGAGTGGTGGTCTGGAGAGCCCTGGGCACCGCCCTGCTGGGACCCAAATTCCTCGTGGGAACGATGGTAAGCAGCAGGTTTACAGATCCTAAGTGCAAGCGCGCGGCCGAGGAGGGAAACCCAGGTGGAACAAGGATTTTTGGAGGGAGGTCATAGGGCACGAAGTTGTGCCTGCAGCTGTTACCATAGAAACCGGGGACCGGATGTGGCGATCTTAGGGTGCGACAGCCGTCTTTTCTCAGGCCTTCTGGCCAGAGCCTGTCGACTCTATGGCACACTATGAGGAGCCGGCTGTAGGGTTTTCTAAGCGAGGGGAGGAGCGAGCAACTTTTTCCAAAGCGTTTATAGAAACGCAGCAAAGGAAAGGTTTGAGATTGCTGCCATGCCTGGCAGAGACTGAGGGAGGCGGCTGATCTGAGAACAGCCACCCAAAGTTTCCCCGCAGCCTTCCGGAAGTGAAATGGCGGGAGCCTCAGCCTCACTGTCCACTGCCCCCCCGGAAGCGGAAACAGAATCTCAGCGTGCCCCTTCCTCACTGCCCTCCAAATCCAGCTGCAGCCATTGCCGCAACCACGATGCCGAAACGAAAGAAGCAGAATCAGCAGCAGCAGCAGCCGCAGCAGCAGCCCCCACTGCCAGAGCGGGAAGAGACTGGAGATGAGGAGGATGGGAGTCCCATCGGTGAGGAGCCCGGGAGTTGTGTGCACATGCCTGTCAGCCGGCCGAGGCGAGGGGTTGGGGGCTGAAAAGGTGCGGGGGAGGGGGCTCCAACGGAAGGAGGAAGGGCGCACGCGCTGGGGCTGGGGCTGGGGCTGGGGCTGGGGGAGGCCTGGCTGGGATGGAACACTAAATGAGTTCTCTTACTTGAACCCTCAACTTCAAACCAGCCACTAAACCTTTCTAAAGAAGGCAGGGGAGAAGATAAAGAGCTTGTGTGCGCAGCCGCAAAACGACAGGGGCGAGGGGCCCTAGAGAGGTTGTAGGTTGCGATGACTGGGATGACAATTTGTGACCAGACGTTCACGGGGACGGTGGAAGTGCAGACTTCTGTAAACTACTCGGAGGTGGGGTGGGGGGGAGAGCTATCTGACTGGCCAGCAGTGAAAGAGAGGAGTTGGATTACCTCTGGAATCACTTGGGATCTTTTGGGTAGCAACAATGTAAGGGAAAGAGAAAGTTTGTAGGTATCCTTCCCTCATTATCCCCCTTGACTTGGCTGAGTCTCCACTTTGCAAATCCTGAAAACGCTTTGGAAATAGATGGGGTGAGAACTCATAACACTGCTGAGAACATACTTGGCTTTGCTGGTTAGATTAAGAAATGAATAATAGAAGAAAAACATATAAGAACAGGATCATCAGTTTTTTAGTTCATTCTGATGACCATGTTTTCATGTCTGCTCTTAGGACCACCCAGCCTTCTGGGCCCTCCCCCCATGGCCAATGGAAAGCCTGGTGACCCCAAGTCAGGTGAGGAGGAAGGGGCCCTGATCCTTTGATTAGGTCCTGAGAAGGCAGCAAGGGAGGGACTAAAACCCAGAAAGGACTTAAAATTAAAAGATCAGGAATTTTGTACTTAAATGAATGGAGAGATGTGTATTGACAGCCTGGAAAAACTCAATGTTGTAAAAATGTCATTTCTTCCCAAACTGACCTATAGATTCAGTGCACTCCCAATTACAATCCCTACAGTGTTTTTGTAGAAATAAACATTCTACATGATTGTATGGAAATGCAGAGGATCAGGATGAGAGACTGCAAAGATAATCTTGAAGTGGAAGGGCTTACTCTGAATATCAAGACTTATTGTAAACCTGTAGTAGTTGTAACAGTGTGGTATTGGCCCAACAATAGACATATAAATCAACAGAACGGCATAAAGAGTCCAATAACAGGCCCACACATATGTGGCCATTTCATTGTTGATGAAGATGGAACTGAAATAGTGGTCTTTTCAGTAAATGATGCTGAATTAATTGGATATTCATGGGTAAAGAAATAATTCTAGAAAACAAATGTATTTCATGGGCTTAAAGTAGATGAGAGCTTTTAAACAGACAAGAAACACACACACTAACCATAAAGGAAAGATAAACTGAACTATGTTAGAAAATATGAACTTCTGTTAATCAAATCACACCATTAAGAAGTTAATAGGAAGCCACAGAGTAGAAGATACTTGCAACAAATATAACCAATAAAGAGCTCATATCTTGAATATATAAAAACTCTCTGACAACCTGTTAGAAAAATGGGCAAAAGACCAGAACAGCCACCTGATAAAAACCGATCTCTAAATAGCCAAAAACATGAATAAGAACTCAACATCATTAGTCATCAAATAAATGCAAGATAAAAACACATAAGTTTGAAACTGAGCCCTTTGTGTACTGTTGGTGGGATTGTAAAGTGGTGCAACCACTATGGAAAACATTATGGAGATTCCTCAAAAAATTAAAAATAGAACTACTGTATGATCCAGCAATTCCACTTCTGGGTATTTACCCAAAAGAATGGAAAGCAGGATCTTGAAGAGGGATTTGCACACCCATGTTCATAGCAGCACTGTCCACAGTAGACAAGAGATGGAGCCACCCAAATGTCTGTTGATGGATGAATGGATAAACAAAATGTGGTATAATCATATAATGAAATGTGATCCAGCCCCCAAAAGGAAGAAAATCCTGTAACATGCTACAGCACGGATGAACCTTGAGACCATGCTAAATGAAATGAGCCAGTCACAAAAAAAACTGCTCTATGTTTCCACTGATCTGAGGTATCTAAAGTAGTTAAATTCATAGAAACAGAAATTAGAATGGTTGTTGCCAGGAGCTGGGTGGAGGAGGGGGAAAAGAGAGTTGTTGAGTAGCTATAAACTTTCAGTTTTGCAAGATGAAAAATTTCTGGAGATCTGTTTCCAACAAGATGAATTTACTTAACACTACAGAGATGTACACTTAGAGGTAGTTAAGATGGCAAATTTTTTGTTAAATGTTTTAACCACAATTTCAAAACAAAACACTGCTTTTCACACTCACCAGAATGGCAAAAATGAAAAAGATCTATATTACCAAGTGTTGTCAAGGAACAACAGGTTGTCTATGGAACAGCTGCTGGTGGGAGTGTGAGTTGGTACAACCACTTTGGAAAAAAAAAAGTTTGACTTACTTAAACTTGAGTATACATACACTTGAGGACCCAGTAATACGTCTGCTACGTATACACTCAACAGAAATGAATCCATGTGTGTACCGAAGACATGTATAAAAATGTTCATAGCAGCATTTTTCGTTATAGCCCCACACTGGAATCCACCACAGTAGAATGGCTAAATAAGTTGTTGTGTGTGCATGCAATGGGATACTACACTGCAATGAAAATGAAGGAACTCCTGCTACAGGCAACCTGGATGAATCTCATAAACATGATGTTGAGCGAAAGGATCCAGACACAAAAGAATGCAGACTGTATGATTTCATTTATGCAAAGTTCAAAAACAGGCTAAAACTAACCTATGATGCTAGAAGTCAGGATAGTTGTTACTTTTGGGGAGTAGGGTGGGATAGTGGGGGAGGAGGGGCACAAGGGGGTGGGGCTTCTGAAGTGCTAAAAAGGCTCTATCCCTTCTCTAGCCTGTGTTAGTGGAAACACAGGTGTGTTTACTTTGGTGATGATTGAGTTGTGCACTTAAAATTGTGTATTTTTTGGTATGTATATTGTACTTCAATAAAAAGTTTTTAAAAAATCAGGGCTTCATTATCTGGATTAAGCTGGCCATTGATCACCTTTCCATGTTTCTCTCTCTCTTGCTCTCTCTCTCCCTCTCTCCCTCTCCCTCTCTCTCTCTCTCTTCAGCTCTTCACAGAGGTCCTCCGGGATCAAGGGGACCAATGATCCCACCACTGCTGAGTCTCCCACCTCCTCCCCGGGGCAGAGGCCCAATTCGGGGAGGCCTAGGCCCCAGGTCTGGCCCATATGGTCGTGGTTGGTGGGGGGTCAATGCTGAGCCTCCTTTTCCTGGACCAGGCCATGGGGGTCCCTCCAGGGGAGGCTTTCACAAAGAGCAGAGAAATCCTCGAAGGCTCAAAAGCTGGTCTCTTATCAAGAATACCTGCCCACCCAAGGATGGACCCCAGGTTATGGAAGGTGAGGTCCATTTTTTTATGCCTGCACACATTGAACACCCATCACTCCCAAAGTGACCTCATGTCCAGAATGCCCATGGCTCTTCTTCTTTGGGCTGTCCTTTGTCCTTTTGAAGTAGGAGTAGCCCTGAATGTTTTTTCTCCCAGGAGAAAGACTACCGTTCCATCATATCTGGAAATGGTAGTGAGTAGGAAATCTGACTGCCTTCTCTATCTCTGCTTTTTGTTACATTTGTTTTCTTTCTTACTCACATTTTAAACTGCCCGGTTTTCGCTTGTTCACAGACAAATCTGACCGCCCCGTCTGCCGACACTTTGCCAAAAAGGGCCACTGTCGATATGAGGACCTCTGTGCCTTCTACCACCCTGGCGTAAATGGACCTCCTCTGTGAGACTGTGCCTTCCCATCCAGACTGGAAGGAGCCCTCTGACTTGGCTGCCATATACTTCCCTGTGGCCCTGTGATGGCTACCGCGAGGCCGTTCACCTGCCGCCCTCAGTCAGTGATGCCCAGCTCCATCACCACCTCCCCCACTCGGGGTCCAGAGCTGTGTTCCGTGACTGGTGCACGGTGTGCACTCTTCCTTCTGATGCAGCCTCCAGAGACTCATCTCCGGGACCCCATCTTTGCTCCATTCAACTGCCTCCTGGATCCTCTTCCCCCTCGCCAGCTGACTGCAGAACAGGAAACCTCTTTGGTGCTGTTTCTTGTGCATCTGTCCACCCAGCCCCGGGTAGCGCCCTGGATTCCTGAGAGCCCTGGAGCAGTTTCCTACCATTCGTTTCTCGCTGCTTGTTTTAAGTCCTTTTTATGTGACACCCCCTTCCCCCAGTGTTGTCAGCTGCTCTGTGACACTCACCAGCTTGTCTGACCCGGGGTCAAGTTGGGATGACTGGTGCAGAGTCACTCCTGAGAGGCCACGTTCCCTGCTTTTGGATTTTGTAGTTTCTGCGTCAGTAGCATGATCTCCACCGCTATGGTCTGTGATCACTGTGCTTTGTGAGACTGTGCATCCCCTCATAGCCTTTCTCAGTGTCCATGGCATTTTTGTGACTTCCCAACGCTAGAGTGAGTTTTTCTGCCAAAATGTGTGGGGCCGTTGGTGCCCTCTAGACTTTCCCCACCTCCCGACGTGGGAGAACTGTGAAACTTCCACAAGGCTGCCTGCCTGGTCCTCCCCATTCTCCCGGTATCGGTTTCTCTGGGTTTGACACAGGCCCGAGAGACGTCCTCTACCCTATCTCCTCTCCAGCCCGTTTTAGTTAGACTATGTCATTGTGAGGCCACCAGCCCTTTCGTTTGAATTCTGTGAATCTCCACCTGGTCTACCTGTGGGTGGAACTTGGACAGTACTGTCGCCCTCTTCCAACCTTCTTCCCCTGCATCCCTGGCACTGGTTGTTTTCTGTGAAAACGGCAGTGAACAGGTTCAGTTTTGAACTGGCCCTGGGGAAATGGGTCAGGAGTTGTGTGGGCAAGAGGAAGGGATGAGAGCCGTTGGAGAACTGAGAATGAATTTTTTTTTCTTTCTAACATGTTTTTATATTAGTAATAAATGCAGCGGAAACAAGCATTTTCTTTAATCCCTGTGTTCCAGTCATCTCCGGAGGTGCAGGTGAGGCTGTTCTTGTTGGAGTCAGTTTATTCTTCATTTAGTTCATACGCAGTGTTGCTAGAAGTTTCTTCCAGTCTGAGGAAACCGGTGGCGTCCCATTAACCTATGGGAATCAACCCAACCAGGTTGCATTTTGTTCAAGGGTAAAGTTTTGTTGAGAGAAAGGAAAGGCCGGGTATCCATGGAGTAATTTTTAAACATTTTACCTGCATTTATAGTTTGAGGTTTATGGAGTGGTAATGACAAAGCAGTCTTTCAACAAATATCTGTAGCGTGCGTGTGGGCCAGGCAATGTACTAGACGCTAGAGAAAATGGAGAGCCGAAATCAATGAATTTACAAGAGGAGACACGTTAGTGAAAAAGTCACCAGTATGCGTGAAGTACCTGTCAGAAGTGCTATGAAAAAGCGAGACGGGGACTTCCCTGGTGGCACAGTGGTTAAGAATCCGCCTGCCAATGCAGGGGACACGGGTTCGAGCTCTGGTCCGTGAAGATCCCATACGCTGCAGAGCAACTAAGCCTGTGCGCCACAAATACTGAGCCTGCACTCTAGAGCCCGCGAGCCACAACTACTGAGCCCGCGTGCCACAACTAGTGAGCCTGCGCACCTAGAGCCTGTGCTCTGAAACGAGAAGCCACCACAGTGAGAAGCCCCAGCTCGCGGCAACTAGAGAAAGCCCGCGCGCAGCAACAAAGACCCAATGCAGCGAAAGATAAATAAATAAAAAAAATATATATTTATATTTTTTAAAAAAAGCGAGGCATGGTGGGGAAGCATGTAATAAACGGAGTCTGGGGAGATGGCAGGTGAGACAAGCTCTGAGCACAAGCAGGAGGTGAGGTGGGAGAGCAGAGTCCAGGCAAAGGTGTTGCTAAGAGGAGATGGGGAGAATGAGAGGCGAGGAGAAGGAGAAGGAGCTAGACCACTCGGTGGTGGTATAGACTTGGGTAGCAGAGTGGAAGAAACGTGAACATTTGGAAATAAAGAGACCAAAATGAAAGTATTTTAGGCTTCCCAGGGTCGGGTCATTCTGGCTCGCATAACCAAATGCTGTTTGAAAAGGTATTAGAAGAAAACAGGCAGAATGCCACTAATTTGCTTTTGGAATGGTTGCATCTGAGCTGCCTTTTAAGACGTCCAATGAGAGATATAAAGTAAGTAGTTGGATATACAGATTTGGTACTCAGATTAAAACTAGAGACATAAATCTGAGTTATCTGCATATAGGTAGTGGTTGAAGCTATGAGCGTGGATACATTCATTCACTCTAAATATTAAGCACCTATTATGGCCCAGTTATGAGTTTTAAGTTCAGTTGTAACAAACCAAAATTAGTCTTAAAGCAAGATAGAAGTTTATTTCTCTCACAAGTCAAGAAGTAGTACAAGGCATGTGTGACAATCGTGCCACCACACGGTCCTCAGGCATTCAGAACCCCTGCTCCCCCCAGCTCTCAGCTCCATGATTCTTGGGGCCAGACCCTCCTATTCACAGTCTGCTGTGAAACTCTAGCTCACTTATCCATGCTCCAAGCCTCAGGACAGAGGAAGGGCAGAGGAAGTTACCTCCAAGCTAACATACCCTCTTTAACTTACACATCACTGGCCATAACTTGGCCAATCCTTGGCCCCAGTGAGGCTTGAAAAGTACTCTTTATTCAGGCAGCCATGTACTAAGCAAACTCTTGGCCCTTCAGCAGGTAAAAACATTAGAGGAGGATGAACATCCTCTACCAGTGCCTCCCTGCTAGAATTTGGACATGAAATAGAGAATAAGACAGTAAAAGTGTCAGTGCCCTCCAACCAAAGACCACACAGGAACCACCTCTAGTTAAACAAAGTTGGGTTTATCACCTGCAGAGATCTCACTAAGAGACGGTTAGGTTAGGAGTGACAGGATTAGGGTTTGTGTTAGGTGATTTGGGGGAAGATTCAAGGAAGTGGGGAATCTAGATTGAGTGCTCCCAGGAAGTGGGAGCAATTCTATGATTTCACATTTTAATAGTCATCCCTCGGTATCTATGGGGAATTGGTTCCAGGACCCCCTCATGTGCCAAAATCCAAGGATGCTCAAGTCCCTTGTATAAGATGGCATAATATCTGCGTATAACCTGCACACATCCCCTCCTATACTTTGTCATCTCTAGATGACTTATAATACTGAATACAATGTAAATGCCATGTAAATAGTTATAAATACAATGTAAATGCTATGTAAGTAGTAGCTGGTATGCAGCAAACTTAGATTTGCTTTTTGGAATTTCCTGGAATTTCTTTTTTCCCCTAATATTTTGATCCTAGGTTGGTTGAATCCGAATATGTGGAACCCACAGATAACGGAGTCTCCTCTCGGGGGGAGAAATGAAACATGGCTGAAGCTGTAATTGGCAAAAAAGCAGCCACTACTCATTTTAGCTGAGAGGGACCTGTTTAGAATTTATGGTTTGCATAGTAACCTTGTTTTTGTCTGCACTTACACAAGATTATAGACTCTGTCTTACTTCCTCACAGTCACAGATTGGCCTTGTCTGGCATGGGTGTTCTGAGGTTATGTTCAATGTGAGAGCACTATGGCCTAGATGTGAGGGCCAGCCCAGCTCTTAAAAACACCAAGGCCGGACTTCCCTGGTGGCGCAGCGGTTAAGAATCCACCTGCCAATGCAGGGGACACAGGTTCGATCCCTGATCCGGTAAGATCCCACATGCCGCGGAGCAACTAAGCCCGTGCGCCACAACTACTGAGCCCGTGCGCCTAGAGCCCACATGCTCTGCAACAAGAGAAGCCACTGCAATGAGACGCCCGCACACCGAAACGACGACCCAACACAGCCAAAAGTAAAAACAAACAAATAAATACATTTACTAAAAAAAAAAAAGTCAGGAAGTTCCAATGAATCCAAGAGTCACACACACACAAAAAAGAAGTGACCCAAATATTGATTGTGGTGGTGATTTAACAGGCGTGTACATGTCAAAACTTATCAAAGTGCACACTTTGCAGTTTATTGGCTGTCTACTGTATATGCAGTTTATGGTAACTCAATTACACCTCAGAAAAGCTGTTACCAAAAAAAAAAGGTGAACTGAAGCTCCACCGCACCGTGATTTCTGTTTGTTAGGCTAGAGTTCCTCCTCGTTTACACCTCTACACCTCGGGATTTTGTGACCCATCTCAACACTTGACCGACAAGGCCTCTTCCTGAGTCGGTGGACTGCGCCTTTCTGCTCCTAACCAGACATAAGGGGCTGGTACAAGGTAGCATTCAGTTTCTTAAAAAAAGAAAAGACAAAAGATGACTTCACTCTTTCATACTAGTCGGAAATTATTATGTTCAGTCGTTAGTCACGCGGCGTCGCGGAGTCACTGGGTTGGGGTTCCCCAACCGTCATAAACTTGCTGTCGCGACCCGAGCGGGCGGACCCGCGCCGCAAGCGCTCCCGGGAGATGAAGGCGCAGCGCGCTTGTGGGCCGTCCGGGGGCGGGGTCGACAGCGCAGGCGTAGAGAGCCCGCCTGGTTCCGGGCCCCAAGCTGCCGGAACCGGAAATAGCACCCGGCGCCGCCAAGATTGCCGTAACTGCCACCGCGATGCCGAAGGGGCCCAAGCAGCAGCCGCCGGAGCCCGAGTGGATCGGGGACGGAGAGACCACGAGCCCCACAGGTGAGGCTAGTAGGCAGGGAGGGAAGGAGATAGGAAAGAGAAGAAGAGAGAGAAGTGTGTGCGTGTCTTAGGAGAGGGTCACGGGGCGTGAGATTGACCGGGCCGTGCGAGGGCTACTGCGCATGCGTTCAGTGGGGCCGGGAAGAGTTTGCCCTGGCAGGAGGGCTTTTGGGGTGCCGGCGAAAGAAGAGGTGCCGGGGTGTCACGCAGGAACGTCAGTAAGACTGGGAAAGAGACGAGGAAGAGCGTATGGTACCGAGGGAGAGATGGGGAAAACTGAGAAAGTCCTGTTTTCTTCTCTTTTGGACATCTTCCCCACCACACGGTATTCCACATCCAGCACTTACATATTGATACAAGCTGTGCCTCGACCTCCTCCCTCTCTCTCTGTCTCTCTCTCTCTTACTTTCTCTCTCTCTCTCGCGCGCGCGCACACACACACACACACACACACACACACATACACATTCTCACACTCACACTCTCACCCGTGGAACCCATTATCCCACCTGCTTCTTAAGAGAGGATGACTCCTTGCGCTCTTTCGTAAGACATCTTTCTGACTCAACTGGAGCAAGAGCATAGATACTGGGTGTTGGAATGGAGGATTAAGGTTTACTTAAAGGCAGCGGATGTTTATTGAGTACCTGTTTTTAATTATTCAGTGTAAATACTGTGCTTTGGGGAGGGGAGAAAAAAATACGAAGACATCCTACCAGGCTTGAAGGTACTTCAAGAGGGAGATAAAATGGACACAAATAATTATAGTAGGTATACAGTGACTAACTTTACAGGCATTTATTGGATGCCTACTTTGTACCTGGTGCTGTGCAGAAGAACTGGAGGTGTAGGGATGAAAGATAAGCCTTGCCTATCGAGAAGGGGCAAGTGTAGTGGAGGAGACAGAGCATTAATCAGGCAGAGGCTGACAGAGTGTGATGAATGTCTTGAGAATGCTATGGGACTAGCATAGAGAGGGGCAACATCTATCAGATAGGGCGGGAGCGTCAGCAAAGCCTCCCAGGAATATGTGATAGCCGAGTTCGTTCTTGAAGGATCAGTGTGAGTTAGCAAGGGGAAGAACATCCTAAGTAAGCAGAGGGTGCAGTTAGTGCAGAGGTAGAGATGTAGTTGAGCCTGGCTGGTTCCCAGTATTGTGTGACTAGTGTGATGGGGTTGGAAAGACGTGCGGGAGACAGATAATGAAAGGCTTTATACACTACTCCAAGGAACTTAGTCCTAAAAACATTAAGAAGGAGGACCCATTGAAGTGCATAAGGAATGGTTGGAGAGAGGGAGACCATCTAGGAGGCTCTGGTAATGATCCAGGTGAGAAGTGGTAAGAGAGTAAGCCAGGGCATTGACTAGAACTGGGAACCAGCTAAATCAAGGGAGAAGAATTAAGGCTGACACTCACTTGAATAATGCAGCGGTTAGTAGGCTATTCATTGAAAGCAGTAGTGGGCTGGGGAGTGGGAAGAGGTAAGGTCAGCTTTTGAATGCTGAGTTGGAGATTTCTGGGGAATTTTAAGAGGAGATGGCAAGGAGAGAGTTTGTTCGGTGGCTGTGGAGAGAGCTCTAGACTAGGAGTAAGGACACAGGTGAGTGTAGTTGTACGGGGCATCCCCTAGAGAGTGTATGCAGATTGAAACGAAAAGACGTAGAAGGTGGGAACCCAAAAGAACCTCAACAATTAAGGGAAGTAAGGTAGAGAAGGAGGCTGAGGAGATGAGACCGAGAAAGGCGAGCAGCCAGAGAAACTAGAGGCAGACCAGCAGCAGCAGGATCCCTGACGCTAAGTAGCAACAGGAAAGGAGAATTAAAAGGATGAGGAGGTCGGTAGCATGGAATGTTGCCAAGTAATCAAGCAAAATAAGGACTACAAAGAAACCTTTTCGGGTTGAACAACTAAGGGGACAGTGACAACTTTGAGAAAAGTAGTATTCATTAGAAGATGACAGCTGAATCAGGTTGCAGTATGTTCAAAAAGGAACGGGAGATGAGCAGGTGGAGCTAGTGTGGACTGCACTTTTGAGACTCAGTGAAGACAAGGATAGAAACAGTAATTGGGGGAGGAGATTGTAAGGTTACGGAAAGTGCTTTACTTGGCTTTGAAATTAGGAGCCACTTCAGTGATGTACTTACTAAGGGGAGGAGCCGTTAGAGGGGGAGACGTGGAGGATATAGCATAGCTTTAGCCACACTTAGCCTTTTCCTGTTCCTTGCTGATAATACTTTCTCACGCTTGAACCTGTGCACAGGCTTCTCTCCCGACGGTCAGGAGGTGTGGTTGTGTTAGTCCTTGGAGATACATTAGTGTCTGAGTCACTTCTCAGTGTTGTCAGGGTGCGCTGATCATGTCATTCCTTCTCGTGTACTGCAGTGAGTCCTCCTTCTTAATGGCTTTAGGATTAGACTCCTTGGAATAGCTTATAAAACCTTTCATTACTTTCTCCTGCACATCTTTTCAGTTCCGTCACGCTAGTCACCCAATATGGGGATCAGATTTTGAAATGTGTTCAGGATGGAGGTCACAGATTAAGCAAAGACAGGCAGAAGCATGCCTGGGAGTTAACCAAGGAGCGAGGAGAAGCCAGTGTCCAGAACACGGGTATGGATAGGGAAACAGAGATAGACAAGATAGGATGCGCCCCTTTAGTCTGTGAGGCCCTAAGTTATAGGGATTGTCCTTTATTATCTCCAGTTTTTGACACTGTAGATGCTCAGTATCTGAATAAATGATTACTATGGACTAGGTGGAAATCTGGTCTGAGAATACTCAATGTGGTAGATAGCAGAAAGCCTTTGTTTTGGGGTTTTTTGGGGAAGAAAAACCTAAGTGATTGCAGGAGTGCTTTTGGATAGAATTGGGTAGCAGTGGGTGGATGGGATGGTTGGGAGACGAATGTGATAGTGGATAGGCCTGGGCGTGGAGAGAAATCACGAGGCTGCTGGCTGCCTCCCAGTCTGATGTGGGAGGGAGTTAGACCTCGTCCCCTGCCTTCAGGGAAATGGGGATGGACAGAAAGGAGAAGTCGGAATTTGTTCAGTCAGTAAACTTTTATCGACTTCCCACTTTGCTCCCTGGGAACACAAGTTAAGCAGTCTCTCAGGTTGCTCTCTAGGATGAAGGACCGATGCCCAATTAAGTACAACAAGCGTGATTTGTGCTAGAAATGCGAGTGGAGCAGGTGCGGCATAGACCCAGGTGTCTGTTGACTTACCAGATGGCTCTGTTTCCATGGCCTGCAGGTTCCAAAAATGACATATCCCTAACTGAATTCATATTTTTGTCCTACCTTTCTCCCCCATGGGTGGTAGGGGTGGGGAGAGGGGTCCTTCTCTTCCAGTATATCCTGCGTTAATCAATGGTACCAATAGCCCAGCTAATTTTGCCAGCTAAAAACATTGGAGTCATCTCTGAATACTCTTACTTCTCACCTCTGCCATCACTCTGTGAATTCTCCTTCTCTGCCTCCCACTGCTAGCCTAGACCAGCCACCATTGTCTGTCTTGTGGGACAGTGCCAATGTCTAGGGAGCGGTAGTTGAGCTAGAAAAACAGTAAATAGGGTGGGGACCACTGAGAGCTTGGCAGGAGAGATCAGGGTGCTTTGGAATTTGCAAATCATCATTCACAATGTCTGCTTAACCTTCTAGACAAAGTGGTGAAGAAAGGGAAGAAGGACAGGAAGACCAAAAAGACGGTGAGGAGAGAGGACTGTGGGTGTTTCCGAGCAGAAGGTGGCCCTTTGAAGGCGGTGGGGGCCCAAGGGAGGGGACGAGGTCTTGTCAGGAGAGGGAGCAAGGTGGGATGGAGTGGAAGGTCCCTGGGCTCGTGTGTGGTGGTGAAGGGCTTGGTTGGTTTCTGAGCCATGTTTACCTAGATCTTAACTCCCGTTATAGTTCTTCGAAGAGCTGGCAGTAGAAGACAGACAGGCTGGGGAAGAAAAGAAAGTGCTCAAGGAGAAGGAGCAGCAACAGCAGCAGCAGCAGCAGCAGCAGGTACAGGTGTCCGGGCCCCACCGCTACATGGAGGCCTCCATGGGTCCGCCAGCCCCTCTGCAGCCCGCACTGGGTCACTCAGCTGACGGGGAGCTCTCTCTGGAGCAGAGATACAGCCGCGGCCTGGGCTTCATTCTCTCACTGTTTGGCTTTCAGCAGCAAAAAAAGAAGCGAGACACTCGAAAAAGCCGTCGGAAAAAGGATGTGGATGATGACGGAGAGGAGAAGGAGCTCATGGAGCGTCTTAAGAAGCTCTCAGTGCCGGCCAGTGATGAGGAGGAGGAGGGTAAATGTCCCGAGGGGAAATGGGTACCTGGAACCCTTTAGTCATGAAGAGTCAGGAGCCTCATTCCTTGCTTTTGGAGCTGGATTAGATTAAGGAGCAGGACATTGTAATTCTCCTTTCCTGTCTCACCTTCTCCCCTTGTCATTTCAGTACCTGCCCCAGTACCCCGAGGAGGGAAGAAAACCAAGGTAAGCCATCTGTGTGGTAGACAGAGACCCCAGGGGTGCAGCCTTGACCATCCCGCTGACTTCTCTGGCCCTTTCATTCTCCAGGGTGGTAATGTTTTTGCAGCCCTGATTCAGGATCAGAGTGAGGAAGAAGAGGAGGAGGAAGAAAAACATCCTCCTAAGCCAGCCAAGCCAGAGAAAAATCGGATCAATAAGGTGATAGTGGTGGCTCTGCCAGTCACTCCCACCCCGTGTAGCACCTCTGGCCACAGTGTGGTAATTTCCTGGCTTCTTTTCCTGCTTTTCAGCTAGCTCTTCTAGGCCAGTCTTGCTTACACTGTCAAAGTCAGCTTTTTAAAATACTCTTCATCGCTCGGAATTTACAGTGATCCTGTTGCTTTCAAACTCAAAATATAAAACAAAGGCCTTCGGGTCGTTGCCCTTCCACTTGGACCCCTCTGCAGGGTTACTTGGGACTTCTCCATGTATACCTTTCAGATTAGCCTGATCACATCTTGGCATCCAGCTTGACTGTGTGTTGAAACCTTTGTTCTTTATGCCTTCTCTTCCCTCTTCCTAGAACACCTTCACTAAGCCCACATCCATTACCTCTTCTCGAGATTTGTCCTCTTGAGGAAGCCCTCCGTTGCTAGGGCCATCTCACCCACGTGGCTCACTTGCCTGACTCACAGTCCCTTAGCTTTGCTGATATTCTCTAGTCGCCTCTTCACTGTCTTTATCCAGCCGGAGACTAGGGTTTTTCTGGGTCTCATTTTCTCCCTGGCAGACTCAGTATAGTTAACTGCTACTCCTAGACTCCCTAGAAACTCTTGTTAAGCTACAATATAGCAAATTAATTTGTGTGTGTCTGTGTGTGTCTTCTCCAGGCTGTATCTCAGGAACAACAGCCAGGGCTCAAGGGCAAAAAGGGAAAGGAGGAGAAGTCAAAGGGGAAAGCCAAGGTGAGGGAGTATAGGCAGGAGGAGGGGCTGGGTCTCAGGAATTAGAGCATTTCATCAAACTTGCTGTCTTTTCCCTGGTAGCCTCAAAATAAATTTGCTGCTCTGGACAATGAAGAGGAGGAGGATGAAGAGGAAATAACAAAAGAAGAGGAACCACCCAAGCAAGGGAAGGAGAAGGCCAAGAAGGCAGAGCAGGTTTGTATTTTGGTGTTGGGGGAAGGTGGGCTGAGGGACTAGGACTCTGTGGCCCTTGGGCAGGGGGCAGGATCTGGGGGTGCTCTTACTCTCCAGAGCAGGAGTTGGCAAACTTTTTTTTTTTTGTCCCTGCCACGCGGCTTGCGGGATCTTAGTTCCCCAACCAGGGATTGAACCCGGGCCCATGGCACTGAAACCATGGAGTCCTAACCACTGGACCACCAGGCAAGTCCCAGGCAAACTTCTATAAAGGGACACATAATAAATATTTTTGGCTTTGTAGGCCATATGCAATCTCTGATGCATATTCTTCTTCTTTTCTATTTTTGGAAAAATTCCTTGAAAATGTAAAAACCGTTCTTAGCTCAAGGGCCATCATTGGCAACTCCTGATCCAGAGAGGAAATGATGTGGGCCTTAGCCTCAGTCAGTCTGAGTTCTGGCTCTTGCCACTCACTGTGTGACCTTGAGTACATTTTTCCATCTCCTTGGGTCTCAGTTTTCTCATCTGTGTGATCTAGTGATCTCTGAGCTCCCTCGTGCCGTTAGCACTTGCTAGTTCTGATTTTGCTGGATTTCTCAGTGACTGTATGCTAGGGCTTCCAGACCTTTTCCCTGCATGTTAATGTGTAGGCCACTGATACATGAGAAAAAGAACCTCATATAACCCTCAATTACACTGTATTGGCAGTTACATAGTTACAGTACATAGTTACAGGTACACATACATTATTACATTTCATACATAAATACTCATACCATTTCTGGTGGCAAAAATGGATACAGGGCTGCAAGGAGAGCAGGGCGGGTATGAGAATGGGAGCAGATCCACCAGTGTATTTCAGGACCCTGGTGGAGAGAGACAGAGCTGACTGTGGAACTGGGGGTACGTGATGTGAAGTCTGAGTTCTAGAAGGGGTCCCTTGTTTTTACCATCCCCTGGTTCTCACAGGGCTCAGAGGAAGAAGGAGAGGAGGAGGAGGAAGAAGGGGAGTCCAAGGCTGATGATCCCTACGCTCACCTTAGCAAGAAGGAAAAGAAGAAACTGAAGAAACAGGTAAAACCTTGGGTTCTTGGTGGTCAAAGGTGGGAGAATCTGATTTTTTTTTTTTTTTTTTTTTTCCTTAACGCTTCAAGTGGGGACATGTGAATTAGGGGACAAGAAGGAGCGCTTTGGGTGCTATGTCAAGTAGAACAGTTGGAGTAAGGAAATAATTGCGCTCTGTGAGCCTTGTCTCGGTGTCTGGTGACATGGGGCTGTATTGTGGTGATGGGAAAGTGGCAGGCAATAGCCTCAAATGTGATTTTTCCTTCCTTCTCAGATGGAGTATGAGCGCCAGGTGGCTTCATTAAAAGCAGCCAATGCTGCTGAAAATGACTTTTCCGTGTCGCAAGCAGAGGTGTCTTCCCGCCAGGCCATGTTAGAAAATGCATCTGACATCAAGGTAAGATCTGAGGGGGCCCCTCTACCAGCTCACCCAGGGACATGCCACTTCTCACCTTCCCCTGAGTGGCCACGGCAACCGAGGAAGTGGGTATGAATGGGAAGTTCATTGGGAAGAAAGCTTGGAGCCATTCTCTACACCTTGAGTTCTGCCAACTTGAGTGAGAAGATAGAAGAACCAGCATAAGGGTCCACCCTTGGAGGGAAGCAAGGCGGGACAGGCTGGCCGCGCTTAGGATTTGGAGACTCCGATTAGAGGCAGTGGTTGGGGAAGGGGCCGGTGTGGTGAGAAGAGGGGACTTCCCTGCAGAGAGAAAGCTGCAGCTGCTGTCTGGAAGGGAGAGTTCTCATGTGCTCGCTCCTTCCCTGACAACTGCAGCTGGAGAAGTTCAGCATCTCCGCCCACGGCAAGGAGCTGTTTGTCAACGCAGACCTGTACATTGTCGCCAGCCGCCGCTATGGGCTGGTGGGACCCAATGGGTGAGGAGAGGAGGGGCTGGAGCTATGAGAGGGGCGGGGCTGGAAGGAGAAGAGACTTCTCTGAGGCGGCCTGGTCCTAAAAGCTCTCATCCCCCAGCAAGGGCAAGACCACTCTCCTCAAGCACATCGCCAACCGAGCCCTGAGCATCCCTCCCAACATCGACGTGCTGCTCTGTGAGCAGGGTGAGGCCGCTGGTGGGAGAGGGGCTTGGTGGGGAGGTGAAACCGAGGGGCCTGAGGGGGGCCGCCACTGGGGTACAGGAGCCAACCAAGAATAGAAGAAACCGTGGTTGTAGAGTTGGAAGGGTTATGTGGGGAGACTGGGCACTGGGAAATGGTGCTAAAGAAGGGGGAGAAGAGATGAGAGACTGGAGAATATTTTATTTGGAACAAGTACAAAGAGCTGGGCAGGGTCAGGCAAACCAGAAACAGAGCTGCAGGGAAGAGGGAATAGGAGGCTTGGCCCTTGGGACACCCTGACTTCTCCCCCGCCCCCAGAGGTGGTAGCCGATGAGACGCCGGCCGTGCAGGCTGTTCTCCGAGCCGACACCAAGCGCTTGAAGCTGTTGGAAGAGGAGCGGCAGCTTCAGGGACAGCTGGAGCAGGGCGATGACGCGGCTGCCGAGAGGCTCGAGAAGGTAGAGGAGATGGCGCAGGGGACACGGGCTAAGACTGGGGGCTCCTGGGACCTCGCAGCATGTGTCCTCTTCTCCCTCCTCCCAGGTGTATGAGGAATTGCGGGCTACCGGGGCGGCAGCTGCAGAGGCCAAAGCCCGCCGGATCCTGGCCGGTCTGGGCTTTGACCCTGAGATGCAGAATCGACCCACACAGAAGTTCTCGGGGGGCTGGCGCATGCGCGTCTCCCTGGCCAGGTGGGACCCCCCCTCACCACCCTCCCTTCCAGCCTCCGTCCACCAGGGCTCTTTCCCTTCTTCCTGTTCTTCTAAGGCAATCTTCTCCCTCCCTTACTGTCTGCCTTGTCAGACTCGGGGTCTTTTCTCCCTACCTGGGGGTGTATTCTGTCTCTGTGTCTCCTGCCTGGGAACTGTCTAAGGAGAGATTGGGAAGGAGTGTTCATGGTCTCAGGCTCCACTTACCAGAGGCTTCTCTGGGTTCTCTGAGCAAGGGTCGTCTTCCCCCTGACTCTGCATTCTGCTGCCCTGCCCTTTAGGGCGCTATTCATGGAGCCCACACTGCTGATGTTGGATGAGCCCACCAACCACCTGGACCTCAACGCTGTCATCTGGCTCAATAAGTGAGTAGCCCTTGATTACAGCCTTTGCATCGTTGGTTCGCATTCTGCCCTCATTTCCTCTCGCTGGTCTCCACTCTGCCCTTGACAGCTCGCACTCCAGCCCCCGCTCTTTCACTCCCTGCCCCCCATGCTCTGTCTGCTTCCCCTGACTCCACCCTAACCTGGCCATTGTGACATTTCCACACTTCTCTAAAACCCAGCTACCTCCAAGGCTGGCGGAAGACGCTGCTCATCGTCTCCCATGACCAGGGCTTCCTGGATGACGTCTGTACCGATATCATCCATCTTGATGCCCAGCGGCTCCATTACTACAGGGGCAATTACAGTAAGGAGGATCGTTTGGGGGCAAGGAAAGGGGTGGTTCCTGGAGAAAGGCCTGGGAGGGAGGGCCTGTAGGGTTGTGGTGATAATTCTGAGTCTTTCAGAATTCTAGACAACGACGCCTGCCCCCATCCTCCCCCGTCCTGCTGGGGAGAGGGACAACCATCGATGCCCATTCCCCTCTCTTGCCCCAGTGACCTTCAAGAAGATGTACCAGCAGAAGCAGAAGGAACTGCTGAAGCAGTATGAGAAGCAGGAGAAAAAGCTGAAGGAGTTAAAGGCGGGCGGCAAGTCGACCAAGCAGGCGGTGAGCACCTGGGTCTTCCTGGGATGGGGTCTTCTCAAGAGAAGGAGCAAGACTCGGGCCCTGCCTGCCTTTCGAGGCCTTCTGTGAAGGGTGCGGATGTCTCCCTTTCCCCTTCTTCCCCAGGAAAAGCAAACAAAGGAAGCCCTGACTCGAAAGCAGCAGAAGTGCCGGAGGAAGAACCAGGATGAGGAGTCACAGGAGGCCCCCGAGCTCCTGAAGCGCCCCAGGGAGTACACCGTGCGCTTCACGTTCCCCGACCCGCCGCCGCTCAGCCCTCCGGTGCTGGGCCTGCACGGTGAGCGGCCGCGGCCCTGCCTTCCCTCCACACCAGGACATTTGGGGCACCCTCGGGGGACTCTGAAGAGAAAATAAAGTGCTTCTTTTCCTGGCCTCTCAGGTGTGACGTTTGGCTATGAGGGGCAGAAACCACTCTTTAAGAATCTGGATTTTGGCATTGACATGGACTCAAGGAGTGAGTTGGCAGGGGAGGTTCAGGAGCCCCGGGGAGAGTTTCTGGGGACCTCGCCTCTTTGACCTCTGTCTTCCTTCTGGCAGTCTGCATCGTGGGCCCTAACGGTGTGGGGAAGAGCACCCTGCTGCTGCTGCTGACAGGCAAGCTGACGCCGGTGAGTCCGGGAGCCAGGAAGGGGGGACGGCGACGAGCGAGCGAAGCGTGAGCACACGGCTGTGCCCCAGAGGCTGCAGTCGGGGGCCCCTCTGTGCCGTGGAGAGTTAAATACAGAACTTGTCATGGATGGTGTGTTTCCTTGAGAGGTGCTGTAGAGGAGGACAGTTTAGATCAGGCGGGGAGAAGATCCAGGAGAAGTGGGGCCAGGCTAGGGGCACGCACCTCCCCCTCTGCCCCCTGCCATGTGTTTCAGTTATGCAAGAAATACATGCCCATTGTAGAGAGGTTAGAAATTGCACAAGCCAGGGAATTCCCTGGCGGTCCAGTGGTAAGGACTCGGAGCTTTCACTGCCATGGGCCCGGGTTCAATCTCTGGTCGGTGAACTAAGATCCCTCAAGCTGCGCGGCGCAGCTGAAAAAAAAAAAGAAAAAAATTGCGTAAGCCAGAGAAAAATCTAGAGGTCACCTGTATTAATTTTGATGGATTGCTTTCCCCTTTTTTCCTTTACAAGCATGCATATAATTTTTTTTTAACGAAAGTGGCCTATCGTGTGAATTGTTCTGTAACCAGCTTTTTCCAGATAATGTACATCAAGCGTTTTCCCATGCCAGTAATCCTATGTGTGCATTCATTTCGTATGGATCTGCCATAGTTTATTTGATGTCAGTCGTTTAGATTATTTCTGATTTTTCACTAAAGGACAAAATTATAGTAAATAGTCTTATTATACCTGTTCATGAATTTAGTTTTCCTTAGGATAAATTCCCTAGAATTGCTTTGGGGACTTTTGCGGCGTTATGTAGTGCTTAGGTGGGTTGTAGCCATCTGTCCGCCCTCCAAGAAAGTGTTGAGAGGGCCCATTGCCTCACACCCACAGAGAGTAGATCTTCAGAAAGGTGTTCTAGATCCTCCCACAAACTGTCTCTTAATCCCCATCTGAGGTGGAACCCTGAAAACATCTTGCTGGAAGGCGGGGTTGGGGATGGGGGTCCTTTACTTGTGGTCAGTCTGCTCCTGGTTCTGAATCTCTGCTTTTTGTCTCCCCCTCCTTGATTCTCTTCTTGCTTCTGATTTCCTGGGCCTGCCTTGGTCACCTTCAGGAGCACGCCCGTGTCCCCTCTCACACTGGCTTGTTCCCAGCCCGGTTCTGGTGTTTAGCTCCCCTTCAGAAAAGTTGGGGTGTGGAGCTGCAGCTCCTTTCCCCTTCCCCTTAGCTCCCCCCTTGCTTTTTCCTTGCAGACTCGTGGGGAAATGAGGAAGAACCACCGGCTGGTAAGTGGCTTTGGGAATCAGGGAGTAAGAGGCCGACAGAGGAAGTATGACTTTGACCGACCACCTCCCTCTCCTCTCGGGCAGAAAATTGGCTTCTTCAACCAGCAGTACGCAGAGCAGCTGCACATGGAGGAGACGCCCACCGAGTACTTGCAGCAGGGCTTCAACCTGCCCTACCAGGATGCCCGCAAGTGCCTGGGCCGCTTCGGCCTGGAGAGTCACGCCCACACCATACAGATCTGCAAACTCTCTGGTACCAGGGGCCAGGGCAGGTGTCCCCGTCCTTAGCCTTCATACCTGCAGACTGTCCCTAGAGGCAGGAGGAAAGAGGAACTGGGACTTGGGGGACCTCACTGCGTGCGCACGTGCACACACACACACACACATTCAGGGTTTACCTGGAGAAATGTCAGGTGGTGAAAGGTGCGGTGGATCTCCTTTCCCTTTGCTACAGGTGGGCAGAAAGCCCGAGTTGTGTTTGCAGAGCTGGCCTGTCGGGAGCCTGATGTCCTCATCTTGGTGAGTGAGCTGGACTTCAGGGCTGGGGTAAGGGTGACAGAAAGGAAAGGTAGGAGTCGTAACTCTCAGTCACGGGATGCCTCCTCCCCCATAGGACGAGCCCACCAATAACCTGGACATTGAGTCTATCGACGCTCTTGGGGAGGCCATCAACGAATACAAGGGTGGTGAGTCAGCTCAGGGCGCGCCCTCCTCCTCCCCGCCTTGGGGACGGGGCTGTGGTGTCTTTCGGCTGGGCGCCCTCCTCTCAGGTTCTGATTCCCCTCTTCCTCCTTCCTCCCTGCCCTCCGTTCTTGCCATCTTTCTTCAAAGCTGTGATCGTCGTCAGCCATGATGCCCGACTTATCACAGAAACCAACTGCCAGCTGTGGGTGGTGGAGGAGCAGAGCGTTAGCCAGATCGATGGTGACTTCGAAGACTACAAGCGGGAGGTGTTGGAGGCCCTGGGTGAAGTCGTGGTCAGCCGGCCCCGAGAGTGAGCTTTCCTTCCTGGACATCCCCTCGTCTCCTCTCCACTCGGAAGCCTGCTCTGGTCTGCAGCTGGCGCAGCAGCTACTCGGGTACATGAAGGCGGAGCGTGGTCTTGATGTGACCAGGATACCGCTTTGATTGCTTCCTCTTCTCTGAAAGACTTGTCTGATTGCTCTCTTCAGATAACTGAGCTGGCCTTGTCCTTGAAATCCCTCTGTACAAGCAGAGGTGAGCTTTGTTATGGGGTTCCATCCAGCCAAGCTCGTGTGGCCAGTTGTCTGAGACTCTGTCCTCACTCAGAAGCCTGCGTCTGGTCCGCCTCAAAAGCTTCAGGCCCAGCTGCTGCCCTGTTCTGTGAGTGGTGCTGCTTTTTTCTGGTGGATTTAATGCTGGCCTAACTGGTACAAACAGCTGGTGCAGCTCAGAGCTGGAGGAGAGTTCTGAGGCCTGTGCTGTCACCCAGGATTTGGTGCCTGCAGTCTCTAGTCTGGTTGGGGACTTGGGGGCAGGAAATGAATGCTGCTGAACTCGAATCACCCTTTACAAGGGGAAGAAATAAAGGAAAGGAGTTGCACCGCCCTGTCACTGTTTGGAGATTTCGTGGGAGCTGGAACTGTTCTTCCTCTTGATTTGCTTTGTTCGGTTTACTAGCAGCGGTTAGTATCCTCTCTTCCCCACCAGTACACGTGAGTCTGACTTGCAGTCTTACTGCACTTTAGATGGTGCTCACTGTTTGAGGGGCCTCCCTCCCTTCCCACAGCCCTTCCGACAAGGACAAGGGAAAGTGAGTCATCCCTTCCAACTAGGACACTCGGGTTTCTCACTATCCAAGCTCCGCCCTGGTATCAGGGACCAGAGAGCTGATCCTCCCAGACGTTACTAAATCAGCCAACATGTACAGCACCGTGCGGTATGCAAAAAGGGAAGAGACAAGGTCTGCCTTCATGAATAGTCTGGATAGAGAAGACTTAGAAAATAAGACATGAGTGTATAGCGTGATACGATTAATTGCCAAATGTGTGGTGCTCTAGATTCTAAGTTGCCTTGAGCTCATAGAAGAGAAAGATTATCCAGAACTTGGTTATTTGGCGGGATGACTTGAGGGTGGACCTTGAAATAGTAAGGATTCTTTTTTAAAAATTTATTTATTAATTTATTGTTGGCTGCGTTGGGTCTTTGTTGCTGCGCACAGGCTTTCACTAGTTGCGGCGAGTGGGGGCTACTCTTCGTTGTGATGCGCGGGCTTCTCATTGCGGTGGCTTCTCTTGTTGTGGAGCACGGGCTCTAGGTGCATGGGCCTCAGTAGTTGTGGCACATGGGCTCAGTAGTTGTGGCTCGTGGGCTCTAGAGCACAGGCTCAGTAGTTGTAGTGCACGGGCTTAGGTGCTCCGCAGCACGTGGGATCTTCCCGGACCAGGGCTTGAACCGATGTGCCCTGCGTTGGCAGGTAGATTCTTAACAACTGCACCACTAGGGAAGTCCCAGGATTTTAGTAATGAGAAACAGGGAGCCATTTTTGGAATGTAGGAAAAGAGCAGGTCTAAGGCAGATCTAAAGAAGAAAAAACTATTTGAGAGTTAATGAGAGAACATGGCTGGTGTGGCCACTTTTCTTATTAGAATTAGATTGGAGAGATGGGTTTGGAAAGTAAAACCCAAGTGGCAAGTGGTTGGTTGGTAGTGATTTCAGGTAGTGATGGGCGAGGTGGACTTTAGAGACTTATGGGACGGGCCCCAGAACTTTCGTTATGGGGATGAGGTAATAAATCCTGAATTAGGATACGAGAGAGAGGGATAGAAGGCAAGGACAGATGGAAAGAGCCAGGTGTGGGAGTTGAAGAGAGGATGGTCAGATGTGTGCAGTTCCGGGGGAAATATGAAGAACCATTTAAGATTTACTAACTTGGGATGTCTAATTTTGGGAAGTTATTTTCTGGCCAAATAATACTGGACCTCAATTATGAGTCTTACACTAAAAGTGAAGGTTTGGTGTGAAGACGATTGCAGAGGTGCTGTTGGGTACATCTCCAAGTTAGATATAAAGGAACACCCCTCATGGAATTTGAGGGAAAAGCATCAGGGTCTTGTGCCAAGTAAGATGTTACATGTGAAAGTATTCTCCACAATTCCACGAAGTTGGTCTGTCGTAGAACAGTGGGAGCAGGCTTCAAGTCCACTACTAACGGGGTGACCTTGGACTTAGCCTCTTGGTGGTACCTGTTTCCTCATTTGTAACATGAAGGTGATAAAAAGCACCTACCTCACAAGGTTATTAAGGGATTAGATAAGTATTTGTGAAGTGCTTTAATTTTTTTTTTTTTTTTTTTTTTTTACTTTTGTTACATGTATTTCATGTACACTCTACACTTTGCACATAAATTTTTCAGTTCCCTAGTCCAGGTGAGATGTTACACAAAATAGCTGGGAATGTTGTTTATAAAATGAACACCAACATTTTGCATTTTAAGTGTTTGACCGCTGATTTCACTACAAATACTTCAGATGCTCCAAAATAACTTCCATCCATGGACACAAGTTTTATCTTTCCTCAATATATATACTATAATAATGCACTTTAAATATGGGCAAAAGAATGCCACTTCTTCAAAAAGAGCAGCATAGAAATGGAACTCGAAAGGAAAAAATTACACATTTACACAGTAGTACAGTATGTGGGTAACCCAAAGCCTGAAAAATGGAATTTAGTTAACAATTAAATATTTTTATTCACGACAGTCTTTGTCACCTACAAATCATGCACTAAATGTGGTTCATAATGAGCACCGTAGAAGTGTTTAAAAAAATTAGTTACTCTTCTCCACACCTTCCTAATGAGGAAACAGACTCAGAGACGCTGACGTGCCCATGGTCACCCAGCCTGGAAAGGAGAGTTCCTGGGCTGGGGGCCCTAGTTTTCTGATGCCAGTGCCCTGGGCGTTCTCACTCATCTGTAGAATGTGGACAGGATGACCAAAGGATGAGTCCTTGAGGGGCATGAGAGCCAAGGCAGGACTGTGTTTTAGGAACATGTGAGAGACGTTTTAGGGAAGACTGTCAGCACTACAGTGGGAAAGATGAAAGTCGGGAAGGAGCCCTGTGGCCGTACACAACTCAGAGGAGGCCTGGGAATGTGAGAAGTTGCCCTTGTGCTGCCGGTGCTGGTGCAGCAGCTGAAACGCTTGAACGGGTGGCTGCTCTAGGGCAGTGGTTCTCAGCGTGTCCTAGACCAGCGGCAGCATCACCTGGAGTTTGTTAGAAGTGCAAAGGTAGGACTCAGTGGTGCCTTTGGAGCATGTCACAGGAAACATGGTGTTAGGAAAGAAAGGGTAGGGGTCACCTTTAGCTTGAGTGATTAGGGAAGACTTCTCAGAGGAAGTGACATTAATTAAAACCAAAGCCTAGGTGGAGAAGGAACCAACTAGATGGGTGAGAAAGAGCCTTCAGGAAGGCACCAGAATGTGCAGAGGCTCAGAAGCTGAAAGGAGCTTGACTTGGTCAGGAACATGGCTTGAGCTTAGAGCTTGAGCAGCGGCCAGAACACGTGGGGTCTTATAAACGTTGATAGGGAGTTAGGATATGGTTCTAGGAGTAATAGAAGGCAGTGTGTACGCAGGAGTGTGAATTGACCTGGTTTTCATTTTCACAAAATTGCTCTGGCTGCTGAGTGAAGAGTGGTGGGTGGGAGGGAGACAAGGAGAGGAGATGCCAGGAGAGGCGAGCAGGAGGAGATATCCTCCTTCCTCTAAGAAAGGAAAGGAGATAATGTAGACCCAGATATTTTCAGGTGAAGAGAAGGGGAAATGGTGCTCACATAGGATGGGTCTCACTTTCTCAGGAGATTTGGTGCCAGAGAAGGGAGAGGAGTTAGGAGTTGCCAGGCAGCAGTGAATGTTGAGTCAGTGCTAGTAATTTGTACTGGGCCAAGATGGTAGGATTTCATGGTTTTTCAACATTATGTTTACTGCCTGGGAGCAGGAATGGGAGAAATAGAATAATGGTGATTCAGAATTGGAGATTGCACTGGTGTGCTTGGGGAAGGGTTGACAGAGAAGTCAGAAGTTAATAGGGGCTTCCCTGGTGGCGCAGTGGTTGAGAATCTGCCTGCTAATGCAGGGGACACGGGTTCGAGCCCTGGTCTGGGAGGATCCCACATGCCGTGGAGCAACTAGGCCTGTGAGCCACAACTACTGAGCCTGCGCATCTGGAGCCTGTGCTCCGCAACAAGAGAGGCCATGATAGTGAGAGGCCCGTGCACTGCGATGAAGAGTGGCCCCCGCTTGCCGCAACTAGAGAAAGCCCTCGCACAGAAACGAAGACCCAACACAGCCATAAATAAATAAATAAATAAATAGTAAGTAAGTTAATAGGTTATTTAGGGGTGGGGGTGGAAATGGAATAAGAGAGGAAGAACAGGGCTTCCCCTGGTGGCGCAGTGGTTGAGAATCTGCCTGCTGATGCAGGGGACACGGGTTCGAGCCCTGGTCTGGAAAGATCCCACGTGCCGCGGAGCAACTAGGCCTGTGAGCCACAACTACTGAGCCTGCACGCCTGGAGCCTGTGCTCCGCAACAAGAGAGGCTGCGATAGTGAGAGGCCCACGCACCGAGAGGAAGAGTGGCCCCCGCTTGCCACAACTAGAGAAAGCCCTCACACAGAAACAAAGACCCAACACAGCCAAAAATAAATTAAAAAAAAAAAAAAAAAGAAGAACAGACCAACTGAAGCAGTTGGGAGAGGTGTGCCTGCAAGGCTTGGTGAAGAAACAGAAATGGGTCAGTGGGTACAGTGAAATGGATGAGATGCTCCAACTGTCTCCCTGCCTAAAAAAAAAAAAAAGGAAAATCTAAGTAACAGGTAATTTGGATTTTCATGGAGAATTTGAAAGAAAATGGCTGAACTCATTTTTAAATTAAAATAGAAAAAAGCTCTCTGTAAAGGTTCTTGTGGCCTGTTGCAGGAGGTGGAGGGAAGAAGATGAGAAGCAGGCAGTAGATGGAACCAGAAAGAAAGAAACACAAGTTAAAGAAATTTTTTTTTTTAAATTATTTTTGGCTGCGTTGGGTCTTCGTTGTTGCGCACGGGCTTTCTCTAGTTGCGGCGAGCGGGGGCTACTCTTCGTTGCAGTGCGCGGGCTTCTCATTGTGGTGGCTTCTCACTGCCGAGCCCGGGCTCTAGGCGCGCAGGCTCAGTAGTTCTGGCTCACAGGCTTAGTTGCTCCGCGGCATGTGGGATCTTCCCAGACCAGGGCTCGATCCCGTGTCCCCTGCATTGGCAGGCGGATTCTTAACCACTGCGCCACCAGGAAGACCAAGTTAAAGAATTTTAAACTTATTTTCACTTGAGTTGTCTACTTCGTTGGTATTTCACCTCTTAGCTTGGCCCTTAGATTACATCTTTTCAGGACCTCTCCGAGTGTGAAGAGCAACAGTAGGCTGACTGAACACCCTCTTTCCAGAGAAGGGGCAAAAGGGAAGATAAAATTAGCACCACTGGCCTAAGTGTAGGTGGGGCCTGTGAGGTTTAGGAAGTTGCTCCCCTCTTGTGGCCAATCCTGGAAACAACAGCCAAGAAACGTGTTCTAGGGCCGTGTCTTTTCAGTGTTTTCCAGATCAGCAGTCAGCAACACCTGGGAACTTGTTAGATATGCAAAATCCCGGAATTCAGCCCAGACCTGATGAATCAGAAAGTTTGCTGAACCCCACCCCCAATCTCTTTTAAAAGCCCTTCAGATGATTCTGATGAATGCTGCAAGTTTGGAAACCACTATTCTCAACCTATACCCCAATATCCCTACCCTCCCTTTCCCTCTCCCCCCAAAATGTAATCTCCTAATTTCTAATTACAAGAATAGCAGAGCTTCCTATTTAAAGTTAATCCTCTCTCTCCATATTCTGGACTCCAAAACCTCCTGTCTCCCCAGGAATCTTTCTTTTTTTAAAATATATCTTGATCCTACATCTTCTAGCAGCAGGCCTATTTCTCTGTACCCTGCAGAGCCCCTTTTTGGGGGGACAAGCAGGATCCACCTGTTTTTCCTTCCTTCCCCAGAAACTGCTCTTAGATTTTTCCTTTTTCAGCCACTCTTCCCTACTCCTCCCTTCTGCCCACCCTCACCTCACGTAAATCCCTTCCCTAAGCTACTCCACGGGGCTGGTAGGATCAGCTAGAATGGATGTGCCTGCACCTTCTGCAGCTCAGGTGATCTGTGAGCTCTGCCTTCCCCAGCTATGGCATTTTATGTTCAAAGTACTCCTTCACCAGTATTTCACTTAACGCCAACAAAGGATTGAAAACCACATTCCACAAAGGTTTGTATTAATGAACTTTCAACAACAGCTGATAATGGCTTTTTTCTTTTTTCTTTTTAAACAGTCCAAGCACACCAGGGGTTAAATACTTCTCTTTCCACTGTTTATTATTAATGTACAAAATATACAAAACCAAAAGAAAAAAGAAAATACTTATCCTCAAATCCATTGTGGCTCTAACCCAAGACCCTGCACAAAACCCAACCAATCCAGTTTTCATAGAAAACAACTGATGCTGAGACAGGTGAAGGAGAGGGCTGGGAGAGGGCAGGTCATCTTATTGAATCCACCCAGGAAGGCACCTGGTGGGGATTCAGAGGTGGCTGACAGGGCAAGGGAGCTGGAGGCTTCACACCCACAAGGTTCCAGGTGGGGGCCAGGAGCGTGCTAACTCCCAGAGGCAGTGCGTGTAGTGTGACTGGCATGCCCAGCACGCCGGGCTTCAGTTGATGAAAAGCTGGTCTCACTGACGTGTTTTAATTTCCAGAATGAGCTGCAGGCAAGGGTGGACCACCACCAATGGCCTCACCTATGCCAGCTAAAACTTTTCACCGGATGTCGATGTGAATTTGCCATCATTGAACCTAGCAGACCCATGATGCAAACTTGGGTGTTCACGGAAGATTGCAACGTCTTACTTGAGAAAGGACTCAATGTAAAGCCTGTGTCAGGGGAGGAGTGGGGATGATGTGTTCCAGAACTCAAATCCAGCCTGATTGAGTCCTCTCAGTGCAGTGGGATACACAATACCCCTTTTACCATCTCCCCACCCCATGAGGAAGCATGAACTTGGCTGGGATGATTTCATAAGTGCAGTTGATCCCGTGTCAGAGTTCTGTGTGCATGTGGAGGACCCACAAGAGGAGAGTAGAGGTGTTCTCCAGGATAACCAGCTTTAGGTTCTCAGGCATAAAGGGTAATACCGGAGAGGTGCTTGGCATAAAGGGCAAATCTCCTCAAAAAGTGAAGCCAACAGGGTCTCCTCTTCGGCAGTCCAGGGTACAGAATGTGTCCAGTCTCTCTCCTCCCCAGACTGGAGGAAAATATGTACATCAATGCGCACCAGTGATCAGAAAACCCCCAGGAACCCAGGCAGGTGGGCACTGAGGGGGCCGGCTCCTCATCAGCTGGGGAAAGGGGAAAATGGGCCTCACAGAAGCCATAAAAGGGCGGAAGGAGCAAGGCTGCAGTCCACAGGGGTGTGGGCGGGGCGGGCAGGTGGTCCCTAGGGCAGGGGGGGCCCATTGACACCCGGGTGGTAGAAGGCACAGTTGTTCTCATAGCGGCAGTTACCCTTCATCATGAAATGTCGACAAACAGGGCGATTTGACATGTCTGTGGGAATGATGGTGGAATAGTTAGATAGGAAATGGCCAAGAGGTCAGTGCCACCCTCATCCCACCCGTCCAAGGCATCCTGAGACCTGTCTTTGAGAGAGACCTAGTCTTGGGGACCTGGGGGCAGGGCTAACGGAAGGAACTGCCATGCATGCTGGGAACTGGGAACGAGGCGACCTCATGTTCTGCCTGGCAGACCCGGGGTAGTGACGTTCCCCAGAAAGTTGTGTGGGACACCAAGAGCCATGTGGGGGACAGGGAGCATCCTCACCTCCTCCATGGCTGTGGCCTCCATCGTGCCCTCGGTGGCCCCCTCCGCCATGGCCAGGGCCATCATGGCCACGGTGCTCATGAGGGGGTGGCCCTCGATGGTCGTGGCCTCGGTGACCAGGGCCATCATGAGGCCGGTGGCCATGGGGCCCCCCATGTCCAGGGCCTTCGTGGGGGCGATGCCCACCACCAGCACCCATTCCTCCACCAGGGCCTTCATGAGGACGATGGCCACTGCCACCACCCATGCCGCCGCCAGGGCCTTCATGGGGGCGATGTCCCCCACCCATGCTACCACCAGGGCCTTCGTGGGGGCGATGCCCACCGCCCATGCCACTGCCAGGGCCTTCGTGGGGACGATGTCCGCTGCCACTGCTCATGCCCCCACCAGGGCCTTCATGGGGACGATGCCCACCACCTCCAACCATGCCCCCACCAGGGCCCCCTCGTCCATTTGGAGGTCCTCCTCCAGAGCGCCCTCCTCTGGCCCCTCGGAATGGAGGAGGAGGAGGAGGTGGTTCATTTCCTCCTCGGCCACCACGGCCTCTATGGTATGGCCCAGGACCCGGTCCTGGGCCCCCACGCATCGGGCCACCCCGCATGGGGTCACCTGGGCCATCCCAGAAGGGATCTCCCCCCCGGGGAGGGGGTGGGGGACCCAGGAGACGTGGACCCACTGGCCCACCAGGGCCCCCAGGGCCTCCATGGGGACCTGTTGGGGGAAAAAAAAGGGAGAGAGACAGTATCAGCTACCTGTTGCACCCAGGGACCGCCATCTCCCAACCCAAACCAACCCCCGGCTTTGGTCAATCCTGTACTGTTACCAGGCCGAAATCAAGCAGACAAGCCCATTCCGACTTCTCACTCACCACCTACCTGGCATAGGTCCGCCAGGTCCAGGGGGGAAGTGCTGCATGCCCTTGGGGCCCCCGGGGCCTCCCGGTGGGAAACCATTGGCTATGGGACCAGGGCCTAAAAGTCCATGAGGCACTGTTAATGAAAAAGGAGTGAAGCAGTCAGCAAGATGATTCTAGAAGAGCGGCATGACGTCTTCCCGCTTAGGTGTGCCCAGCTGACCCCCTCAGACCAACGTGGCAGAGCACTGCTCTCTCTGTCCAGTCTTCCCCTCCCATGTCTTGCCGTCTAGTGGCAATACCCCTGCTCCCCCAATTCCACTGCAGGCCTCCTCGCCCAGGCCCCGGGGCCGGCCCTGAGGATTACCCAGCATCTGCTTGATCTTGTCTGAATAGTCTGGTTGCTTCAGCAGTTCCTCTGAGGGATGACTGTTAGGGCTACCCTGTGAGGCAAGGTCATTAAGGGACAAGGTCAACAGAGAATAAGGGTGACACCCGGCAGAGAAGGGAGAGCCCGAGGAGAAAGCAAGCGGGAAGGTGAGCAGAACGGGAGTAAGGAGAAATGGAGACAGTGGGGAAGAAAAGGGAGGCTCGTACCATGATGGAGGTGAGGATCTCCTGCACATTGATGCCTCCTCCTCCAGGACCCTGGGGGCTCTTCCCGGCACCCATGCTTCCCATAAGATTGGCCAGAACAGGAGGTAACTTGGAACCGCCTGCCCCATCGGGTGAGCCACCGGTCCCCCCAGGCTCCAGGGTCTCAACATACGGGGTCTCATCCATGGAACATTCCTGAAAGGACAGGAGAGAACAATCAGGACCAACAAAGAGTAAAGAGACAGTCTCACATGAAAGATGCATTAATGTCAATCACAACCTCCATCACCACATAACTCACCTCATCTAGGGGGATGAGTTTTGGGGGGATAGGCTCATAGGGCTCAGGATCAGGCTCGTGAGGACTGTCAGGAATGCAGAAGGTGATAGAAAAAAAAAGAGTGACAGTCAAATTATTTATTCAAGCCCTTGATTTTCTTCCTAACCCCCACCCCACTTCTAATTACCCCAGGGCACGTTCCCCTCAAGGGCTCAATACCTCAGGAAGTGAACCCCATTCTGCTCACCTTTCCTTGTTGAGGAAAAGCTCCTGAAGGATCCCCTTCTCCCGCTCAGCCTGGATGTACCGCTCCTGGCTGTTGCTTCCAGGGGTGACGAGAGGCGAGGGCAGCACAAGGGGCCGGGGGCACACCCAGGGCACCTTCTCCTCCATGTTGTCGTGGCTCAGACGCCGGGCCGTCTCAAACGCGTGTCTGTCTGACAGTATCTCTCGCTTAGCTGCCTCGCCGAAGTCCTTGATCTTATTCACATTCACTATTGCCAAGGAGAAAAAAAGCAAGAGGGAAAGTAAGCCCAACCAAGTCCTTTTTAAACTCTCTATACCCCACCTACTATAGAGGAAACTGGATCTCTAACCTCGTTCAGTTTCATCCAGTTCAAAATAGAAATACTCTCTCAGTTTGCCCTCCTCAGGCCAGGTCACAGTTTTCCTCTTCCTGCCTTTCCGGGTCAGCTGGCTAGGATCTCCGGGACTCTCCACTGGCTTTGCATCCAGAGCTCCTGGCTCCAAAGAGGCTGTAAACAGAAGTAGTTTCAGACCAGATCCTTCCTTTCAGAAAACCCTGAAACCTGAACCAGTTTCTAGACTTACCAGTATCCATGAGCTCTGGGACTTCAACAGGGGGAACTGGGGTCCCTGGACGTTCTGTGTCCATAGCCTCAGAAGGAGGTGCTGGCTCTGGGGAAGAAGGTTTGGCTGTGCTCGGTTCTGTGCTCGTTTTCCCTTCAAATGGGCTTGGCTATTGTGAACGAAAAAGAAGTTAATGAGCTGACAGGAAAGGCAAGGTCAAGGCAAGGCAATTAGTCCAGGGTCCTTGGCAGGATCTCCTAACAGTTCCTATAAAGGAAGACTCTGTCTCTAACAGTGCTCTGCTGCCACCAGTCTACGTCTGAGACACAGCTCCTCTTGTCCTCCCCAAGCATCCTAGCTGCTGGGCCCTTCCTTCACCTGTACCTTTTCTACCTGGTCACTGGCACCTACTGCACAGCACCCATACCTTGGCAGCTGTGGGTGACAGCACCTTCTTCTTCTTCTTAATTTTGATGCCTGGAACAGGGGCTGAATTGAGCGCATCCAGAAAGCCCAGGCCCTCCATAGCTACAAAAGAAAAGAGCATAAAATGGAATCATCAGACCTCCTTAATAATCCTATTCCTATAGACAAAATCTGGGCAGAAAATTGGCCAGTAGAGACCCTGCCTCAACTCTGGACACAATAAGCTCAAGGTGACCAGGAAGCATATGTAGGAGGATTCACACAAGAAATTCTTGTCATTATTCTATCTTTCTTTCAAAGGCAGGCAAGCATGGCTTTGGATAGGAATCAGAGCTCAGGTAATTGACAAAGCCAGCCCCCATGAACATGACGGCTGGGAGCGTACCCACCAGTCACTGAACAGCACACCTCCCTACTTCATCTCTAAAATCACTCCTAAGCAATCCTACGAAGGACTCCTATGAAGGGAGTTCCAGGGGCATAAACAGTAAAGGACACCAAGAAACCAGATGAAAATGGAGGAAAACACTTCACTTCCATGAAAAGAGTTTGCTCTCAATGCAAAGCACATCCCCCCAATTTAGACTCACGCTGTGGCGGGATGATCTTCACTTTGATCTCTTTGGTGGCATTGGGTGTTGTGTTGAGTGGCTTGTATTTCTTCTCTGCAGGGGGCGCAGCATCTCCTGGGGCAGCTGCGGTACTGTTAGAAAGGGACCGGTCAACAACACCTGACTCGCCCACTCTTTTCCCCTCACGTCCACAGACCCAGCCCATTCAAAAACCAAGAACGTGGTCCATACCTCTGACGCTTGAGGGGGATGGGTTTAAGGTTGTACTTGTCAGAAACCACCACTGCACTGGCATTCTTCTTCACAGGCACCAAAGATGGGGTCTCCAGCTCTAGTCCTGGGGCAGAAGACATGGTGTTGGGGCTGGACTCACTCCACACTCTCCTGACTCTTCCTCCCTTAACGTTCATCAAGCCCTATAAACTCCCACAACGCTCCATCCACTAGTCTTCCCTCTCTCCAGATTTACCATACCATTAAGTCCAACTCTTCCACCATAAGGCCCGGGCTGTGCACCTACCCACAGACCCTCCAGAGGCCAGACGGCAGCCTTACCGGTAGAGCGGAACTTGGCGTGACTGGGCGCCGTGGTTCGGAGGGACTTGGGCTTCTCCCTCTTCTTCTCTGGGGCCTCCTCAGCCCGAGTCTCAGCCTTCACCTCAGTCAACGGTCGCTCAGGAGGGGTGGTTCGATTCTTTCCCTCTTCTTTCCGTTTCTTCTTATCTTTCTCTGTTGTGGAAAAACAGAGCAGAAAAGGATTTTATTTAGATAAAGAAAAAGACTGTCAGTCAGAGGTAGAAAGCAGGTTAGAGGCACGGAAGGCCACATCCCAGTGGGAAAGAAAGAAATACAAGGGATAAAGGGCCAAGGAACTTACCAGCAGGCTGGGTACTGCTCTGGGAGCGGATGACAGCCATCCAGTCGCTGACAAGGACTGAGGCCAATTTCCGGAGCTCTGCAGGTGAGAGAAAGGGGAAATGCCTAAATAATGTAAGAGACACTGAATCATGGAATTTTCCTCTATTCAGATAACTTTCAACCCTGATGCCACTGTAACACTGGGGGCGGGGGTGGCAAAAAGAAGGAACATTTATTAAAGTATGTTGTAAAAACTACACTAGTTGCTTTGCATACATCTCATGTAATTGTTATTACAACCTGAAAATTTTTAATCTCCCTTTATAGACACAGAAGCATGGAGATTAAAGTCACAAAACTAGAAGATGGCAGAATGAACCTAGTGCCTATGCTCTTCCCCTAACCACTTATTACAATAAAATAAGGAGAAAGGCAGAGGGGTTCAAGTATCCAAAGGGCTACCAGATTTTAAAAATTTCAAGGAGGCAGATTTAGATCCTCGTAAAAAAAGATCTTCTAGGGAAACTTTTTTCCTAGAATGTCACTAGTGATGACAGCTCTTAAAAAAAATCAAATAAGTGTTGCAAGAGTGAAAAAAGAACTTAAAAACAAACCGATTTAGGATGAAGGAAGCAGAGTTTATCTAGAGAAAAAAGATGGTCAGAGAATTTAAAGATAAAAAACAGAATTTATTTCTAAATATATGGAAAAATGCATTTGTAGCTCTTTCCTTCTGTACTTGGCAAATAATATCTCCTATCTATGGGACCTCTCTTCTTGCCAACATTTCCATTATGGGCTGATTTAATAATGAAATTGTTGTAGAATATTAAAACTTAACTTTTTAAAACAGTCACACAACTGCCAACTCCTATACCTAATGCAATATGAACCCCAATGCCCAGTGGGGGAATATCCTGAAACCTCTTCGGCGCAATCGATACTACGGTCCAGTAACACTTAACTACAGTCAATAAGGAATGTACAAATTTCAGTATCTAAAGGAAGCACAGAATAATAATTAAACCTATACTCAAAGAGAGCAACACAATTAAGCCAGCTGGAACAAGGACCAATATACCTCAGTGAAGAAACAAAAGATAGGCAATGATTTAATGGGATCTTCTGTGTTACAGTTTATCCTACAAAGCTACTCTGAGATGTCAGAAAAATAGTGAAGTGCTCATTATATAAAAGGACCTAAAAACAGAATTAATACAACTAAAAGAACGGAAAGCTAGGGAATGTTTTTCACTTAAACAATACTGTGAGTTAAAACAAAATCGTGATCCTTTATCCTGGAAAATGTTCCCAGTGTTTTCTCCTCTAGCTAAACTTTCCAAAGGGACCTAGCATACCATTCCCCATAGACAAAGAGCGGGGATCAGCTCTGCTACAATACTGCTCACTTGCGGGAAACCAGTGTCTTGTGCTCCCTGGTTTATGCCTTGGGTATAAAATTTTTGGGTTAACTCTTGGATATAAACCCTTTTCTTCTCTAAAGAAAAGCCTGTGACTTTCTGGAGCCAGGCTTTGTCTTCAAGCCAGAACTGTATGGCCCTTGCCAGGAGCTCCAAAACCCTTTGTCTTAGCAAAGGAAAGAATCTGTTGCTATCAAAGCTATGATATACTCCAGCAGTCAGGATTCTGCCCATGCCCTACAGCAGGGTGTTTATTGGTAGAACAAGCATACCTGTTGTTAGGAAAATAGACATTGAGGGTCCCAGAATATGCTCTATTTATTGATATTTAGAGAAAAAGAAGTAAATGATGACGAGGCATTCTAGGATGACACTATTTCCCCCAAAGAATTTTAAGTGTATGCCTTTTACACCAAGAGAGCTTAAGAAATGAAGGTAACTGAGTGGAAGTAACGGAAGAAGGCCCAGGACACAGAAGAAGGGACTGGCCCCTACCTTCATCCTCACTTGACTTGCTCAGCTGCTTCACCAGTTTGGCTGTGTTGTTCTACGAGAGGAAGGGAGCAGCAGGATGGTAAATGCCAGAAGGAAAAGCAGCCCACTCAGAGCTAACCACTCCCACAAACGCACAATCTCTTAACAGCCACTAACACTGAGATAGACCTTCTCTCTTACAAAGCCCTTGGAGACATTCTTACTCCTTAAAACAACCCAGTTAGGTAGGTTCAATCATTCCCATTTTACAAATGAAGAAACTGAGGCTCAGATATATAAAGTGCCCCACGTCACACACCTATTAAAGGACATAAATTTGAACCAAATCTTGATTCCAAACTCCTATTTTTTTCTACCATTCTACCTCACAGGCCCAAGACTGTAGCCACATCAGAGTCGACATGAGTTTTTCATCTGTTAGCCTAAACCAAAAAGGAAGAACCAGGATTATAAAGACTGAAGGTACCTGCTTGAGATGGTCAACAGTGAGTGGTAGGTGCTGCAGGGTCAGTAGAATTTGCTGCAAGAGGGGAATGTTGTTGGTTGTCTTTGAATATGTCAGCCAATTGTTAAGAAGCTTGTAACCACCAACGTCAATAAACCTGCAGGCAGGGAGGAGGCTCTGTGATGCCCTTCCTGGGTCTTGGGAGTATACCCCACCCTCCTAGTCCCCCATCAACAACCCAGGAACCCCGTGCCTCACCTCCCTCCGCCTTCGAAGTACCCAGCCACCCAGGTCCCCACTTACTTGACCAATATTTCTGGTGAACGGGTCTGCAGGAGAATGTTCAAGTAAGTGCACCGACTCACCATCTTTCGTGCTTCCTTCATCAGACTGTAAGAGATGAGTCAAGGTTAGAAATGTAGCAGCCCGAAAGCACCTCTTCTTTGAGCAGAAGTCTCTAATCTGCGGGAGTACCTCGAGATCCCTGATGACTTGGGACTTCGCTACTGGGTGGGGGGATCACACAGGCCCCTAGGAGGATGGGGTGGATCAGGATTGATGTGGAAACACCCAGAGGGATGGAACACAACGGAGGAGATGCACTGAAGTCTCCGATCTGAGGAGGTTAAGTGTCACTGCTTCTCTAACCCACAGGACACATTTGATTCTGCTTCCAGGTGAAGAGCCCTAGCCTTCAACTACCATCTCTTCGGACTGGCTTAGTCACTCGCTTTCTCCTGGAAAACTTGAGGATCCCTGAAGGAAAATGACATTTGGGGCATGCAGAATGCAACCCAAAACAGAACTAAGAATCCTGTCACCTGACTCCCCTGCTTGCTTCCTTCCTTCCCTTGGGACTGTGGGTCTCCAAATATCCAGATGCCATAATGACCAGGGATCAAGGGGTCATCTTTTCCTATCACTAGTTCTAACATAATTGGATTTGAATCCTATTCCACTGACTCCCATTCCTCTTAGGGAACATTTTTTGCTATCTGCCTTAATTATAGTCATATTACAACACAAAATATTCTCCACTCACAATGAATTCAAAGGGTACAGACTCACCTGAAGATCTTCGAAATCCCATCCACACTCTTGACTTCCCCATCTCGGTTAAGGAAGCTATCCAGGCCCTTGAGAAGCTCTTTGGGGTCTATGGGACCCGAACCCATGGTTGAGGTTTTCTAAGATAAGAGGATAAAACAAACCCACAGAATAAATGGGTGGCAAGGACAGCCCCAGTTGCCCTCTAATAAATTCCATCTCTGTGTTTGACAAATTATTAGTGATTATTTAATCTACATTCAACTGCACTCACCATTATCTAGATAAGAAAAATCAACACAGACCATTGTCGCTACTGAGAAAACAGCCCTGGCAAGTGAAGCACTGTGTTAATACATGACTGAAGGGGACGACAATCAGACTGGAGGACTAAGGCAGCATCTCTCCTCTCGCTCCCAGTTACATCCTTCCTAGGACAGCTGAACTTCACCAGATTGTATCAGAGCTAAGATTCACATTCCCAAAACAAACACTCAACTCTCCAAGTCATTTTTGCTTATTAGGTCCCGTTTCTCCTTAGTTGCTAATGAATCTAGCTTAAAAAAAAAACACCAAACCCATAGCTTGATAAGAACTGGGCCAATCATGGATGTTGGGCTGTCTTCCAAGAGTCAACTCCTTTCTATCTTAGCCCATGAAGAGTCAACCGCTTGGGAGATTGGGATTGACATATATACACCAATATGTATAAAATGGATAACTAATAAGAACCTGCTGTATTAAAAAAAAAAAAAAAGAGTCAACCGCCACAGGTAGCAGGATATGTTCTGCTTGCACCAGTAGACAATCGTCTAAAGTTGTAGGTGAAAGAGAAGGAAACAAAACTTGAAAACAGAACCTCTCCCCTACGGGAGTTAGCGGTGGCTCCCAGAAATAGAGACAAATGGAGCAAAGAAAATCAAGCAGGTCCTCCTAAGCCTTGAAAAAATGTCACTCATTAACCAAACACTGCATGAGTTTTTATTGTTTCAAAGTTAAGGGCAAGATTGGTTCGTGGTTTCAAAAGCAAAGATGCGAATCTGACTCCTACTCCCCACCTAAATCATAACACCACCCAAGATCCCCAAGGAGGGCCTGAAATTAGAAACCATGGAGCCAAAAAGAATGGAACAAATAAAACAAGAAGCTGGCAAAATGCCATTAAATTTTAAGTAGCTGCTTTAGACTAGGTTAGAAAATGAGTTAATTAAAAGCTGAACACAGCTGTTACGGGACAGAGACATGTGAAACAATTTCTAGGCCAGAACTGAAGTTCGAGAGAGGTAATTTAGAATCAATATGGTTCTGATTAGGATTTTTATCCACAATGCCTCTAAACATTGGCTTCTGAGAAGCAGAAAAGAAAGCCACCTTAGTAATATCGACATTTGGGAAGTAAGACGAACACTGGGTAGGAAGGAGGCAAGAAGAAAGCCTCCTGAATCCCACATCTAGTACAGAGATGAAACACATGAGCCAGGCAGAAGGGTGGGAAAAATCAGTGTTTTACAAAGATGATTATATTTTCTGCAGAAAACAGGTTCCTTATAAGATCATGTTAATTAGTTCTATTTGTTCTCAAGCCAAAAGAGAAAAACAAGCATAACACTTTCAACCTTTTAATTCTCACAGTAAAAAAGTCAATAAATTTCTACATTTACAGGTCCTAACAACCTAGGCCAAGAAGAGGCAGAGGCACGGGGGGAACTTGGTTCCTGAGATCATAACCTGTGGGCTGAATACAGGGAGAGGAGGTAAGGTAAGAAATACTGAGAGGTGAGCAAGTCTGGGTTAACTGTGCTTTGCTGCTGCCCTGGAATCTCCACGAGGACACGTAGAACCTAAGGTCAGAGGAAAAAACATTCAAGTCCAATACCAGATAAATTAGAAGTCCACAGGCCAAATCCACTTAAGTGTGGTGATTCTTATACACAGAGACAGACATGGGGATAAAGGAATTTTCCCCATGTAGTAAGACACTATAAAGTGAAATATAGACACTATTAAGGACAGAAATACAATAAAGTGATACATAAAATAGATTCCCCATTTGCTGGAGACTGGAAAAGCAATGAGCGAATCCAAAGTAATAAAATATATATCATCAGTAAAAAAAATATATATGCAATTTGACAAAAAGCTTTCAATTAAACTAACTTCACTTCCAACCAATGCCCCCTAAATACACCTGGCCCCTCAGATTCAAACCCAGTTGAATACACAGCACCTTGGAAAAGTCCCTTTTGCACACCCACCCACCAGTTAAGTCAACAGGCCTGCTCCCCCTACTTCCTTCAGAAACAAAAACTGTCACCTGAGCTCAAATGTTCCTTTGCTTAAGAGGGTAGCAGACAAGAGAGAATAACCATCTTTAGAGAGAAAAGAAACCAGTGAGTACACAGCTAAACTCTGTCCAGTGCCTTCTGCTGGGAATGGGACCCAGGGACAACTTTTTAATTCCCATTCACAACAAGCAAGAATAAAAGACATTAACAGTCAAGGAAAAGTAGAAGACAAAGCAGAAGAAATGTTAAATATTCATTTTCCACTGCAGTTTTCCTATTATTTACATTCTGGAAATATAATTAACAAAACTATAAATTTTGTCTCACAAGCACCAATCACGTGGTTTTAAAATGTAAGGGGGTTTTCTCATGACGGCTTCCTCCAGGCAGATTAGTTTTCACTCATTTAAAATTAAGGACCCCAAGTGTTTTACAACCTATTTCCTTATTTTGAAGTCATTACGTTTAGAAAGAAGTTCCAAGGCACTCAAGTGG
Source organism: Balaenoptera ricei (assembly GCF_028023285.1). Taxonomy (NCBI): domain Eukaryota; kingdom Metazoa; phylum Chordata; class Mammalia; order Artiodactyla; family Balaenopteridae; genus Balaenoptera; species Balaenoptera ricei. The sequence continues at coordinate 23,644,442 of NC_082649.1, forward strand.
AAAGGAATGAAGAGCCTAAATTCTCGGCACAGCCCTACAGGAGAAAAGGCAAACGACTTTACCAGGGAAAGAGGGGCAGTGACCAATTCTCATTAACATATCTGGAGCCTGGAACGAAAGCTTAAGGAAGCTTTCTGAAACCAAAAATAATCCAGGGCATGATATGTTTTAATTTCCTTGAAGGCAGAACATACGGGGTGGCCGGTGGGGAAGCAACCCCTGGCATCATCTCCACCTTGTCCTAAAGCTGGGCTCTCCTTATGGAGGATGTTGCCGGCAGACACAAGGCACTGGGGAATTTTCTTTCTTACCAGAGATAAAATTAAGTCCAGAAGTGACACCAACTCCTGCCTCCAAAATAAATAAGATGAAAAATATGTAGCTTGGCTAAAGTTACTCCATACCCATCACCAATGAAACAGAACTGAACTGGTTCAGGACAAAAATTCTAGGCGAGTTTAAAAACAATCACAACAATCTTCTAACAAAGGAGGAAGGTGTCCAAGTTTACCTTCACTTGGAGGTCTTAGCACTTCTGGAAATGAAGTGCTTTGTAGCTTACATTCCCCCCTTCCTTTCCACGGTAATTGAGGCATTTCCTAGTCTGACTCCAGAGTGGACTGAATTATGTCTCTCAGGTGATTCACAAGGTCGCACCTCTCTTCAAGTAGTAAGCCCCTCCCCCTCAAAATCATTCCAAAACCTGGTAGCACATGCCCTTCCCAAACGCTTATTTGCCTTTCAATAAGGGTGTAAAGTCACCCCCCACCCCTGCCCTCACAGGACAGGATCCCAGATAGAACTGTGGCCACAAACTACAAGGATCAGGTTCTCCGAAGTTCTCTGGATGGATGTGGTTTCCCTAGAAGACTTTTTTTCCCATCTCCCATGTTAATGCAGATCTTCTTTATTATAATCCCCTGCTCACTAGAGCTCAGGAACCCCAGTGGGTAGAATGTTCAGCTCCCAAGGAAGGTATGCTGCAGAGGCACATGGCAAACTGCTTAAAAGATAAAAAACTTGTGGTCAGTAGGACATGTGGAAGAGTCCCTCCCATCCAATCCAGAAGTAATAGTTTGAGAATCCATACCCAGTAGAAAATTAGCCCTAAAGTCTCACCAAGTCACCACAGAACAGTTGTACAAAATGGCTTTCCAATTCTGCCTAGAACCTTCACGCTTCAGGGCAGGACTTTAAAAAATGACAAGTATATGGAAGAGTCTGATAAAGATTTGACTTTGAAAAAGTTGGAAGAAGAAAGGTAAGAAAGGGACAGGACACCCAATACCACCCTCAGGTAGGGCACGGCTTTCGAACATGCACCAACTGCTACACCGCCGCACAAGTTGAAAAACGCAGAGGACATTATTTCCCCATTGTTTTTAAGGAATTTCTTTCAGAAGGGAAGGAAAAAGAAATTCAAAAAGGGTGGCTCTTTGGAAAAAAGAAATGAAGGTTGTGAAATGTAATACCAGAAAGGTTTTGCTTACCAGAAACCGTAGCTTGAATCCCCCTGCCTTGAGTTTACAACTGCCGCCTCCTTTCCTAAAGATTCACTTCTCATCCTAGTACCAATGTACAGGAGCTAAGCAACTGGAGAACGTGATACAGCACTGAACACAAAGAGCTTACCCCCAAACCCAGAGGCGGGAATAAGGGCGATTTAGAAGAAAGTCCTAAAGTACCCACTCTCCCCCAGATTCTCATCATACAAAGCCACCAAATGCAAGAGGCCCAAGGACTGATTCCTGAGCAGAAACGGCACATTTCAGTGTCATTAGGCCCCAGTTGTCTATTCCAGTTACTCATTCACAAGCCCTTGTGTCTTCCTCCAGTATCCCCCAACACACAGATAAGACACACACACGCTCACACACACTCCCCTCAAAAGCTTCCAGTCCTAGTATAGCTGTTTTGACTGGTTTCCACCCCTGGCAACTGAAGCGGGGAAAAATTCCAAGCAGTAGTGATGAAAGAGGGTGAAAATAAAAGCAACAGACTCGGGATCGTTAAATACAAAAACTAAAGCTGCCCAAGGAGACGGACAGCTTCAAGACCTAATTCCTATAAGCTTTTTTCCTTTTAAGATAATGGCTATAAAAGGTTATAAAGAAAATAAGGAAAATGGCTTTTCCTGTCTAGCAGCAGCGTGCACAAGAGTCCAGAAGGCATCTGCTCGGGGTGGAGTTTAAAGAGGGTGGAGAAAGGAGGAAGAAAGCTGATTACATCACCTTTCAATGCTGCTCCTCCCCCTTGACCAAGTTTCTAGGGCGGCCCTAAGCTCTGGATGGCAAAAGGGGGAGAAAAACAACAAAGCAGGGACGCCATCTTGTTACGGAGAAGAGGACTCAAACTTAAAAAGCTATCCCGGCTCTGCCGGTAGCTTTTTACATTAAAAAACCTTTTAGTAAAAAAAACCAAAAGACAAAAAGCAGCCCCCATCCTGAATAGTCTTTGACCTACTTTGAATAAGAGCAGTGTGAAAATAAAAGCAATTAAAATATCAAAAAGAACAATTTTCTGCGGGGAAGAACTGAATTTCCAATTGAGGTTCAACTTGCTACTGTCGACCACCCCCCATCCTCCCTATAAAGGGAAAGGGGGGAGGACTTGGACCCCTCTCAACAAATAGGGTTGAGGTGGGAGGACAGGAGAAAAATGGGTCAAGACACAACCTGCAACGCCGCTTGGAAGACAAAAGGACAAAGAAAGTCGCCATATTGAAGCAGGGAAGAAAAAAATTCCTTTTAACGACACAAATCTTTTAGAAAGCTAGCATTCAATTGCACTAAATGGCTTTTAAAATTATACTCCTGAATTCCACATTTCCCCAACCTTTCCACCCTCTACTTAACTGTATTCCCACCAAAAAGTATCAAATTAAAATGTTAATCACTTTTTTTTGCTTTTAAATAACCTACGCAATCTGCAACAATTACAAGACATTCTTTACCTCCCCAGTATCTTGTATGTATTGGCACTAAGATTATATTTTGCCCTGAATTAAGTGTCTTGCAATCTTTATTCCTAGATTGCCACCTATATTAACCACACAAATATACCCCAAACAAATTACATTAAAATTGAGAGTTAACAATCATTTAAAAAGTCATAGCCACCTATTTCTCTCTGCCCATCTCCTTACCCTGCAATCTTTATGTACAGATTGCTTATTAATCTGGCAAATTGAAAGGCGCCCTGCTTGTCTCACACACAAAGAAGTGGGACTTCTGGGCCACAAAATCCACCATCTTTTGTATGTGAGCTCATTAACCCTTTTGAAGACTGCTGCTAACGAGAGGAAGGTAACCATACCTCCTTATAAAAAGCAAACACTTATGGCTTTGGCAGTCTGGAAATTGGCTGGATTACCAAGGGTTAACCATCAAAATCTTAACTTGCGGGCCCTCCCTCCACCCTCTCCTAGCCTGCAGCAAAGCAGGGAAGAGGCAGGTGGTAGGGGAGAGAGAACACTGTTTAGACCCAAAGGCCCTTTTTAATGGAGATTAAGTGACCGGATCGGTCCTTCTCCAGTTCTCTATTTGTTCTACGGTCTCATTTCTTCCTCTCATTATTTTTGGTTTCACAAAGGGAAACGTTGATTTCTTGTTGCAAGGCTGGTTTTTGAAAATTCGACACTTACTATCCAATTTTTTTGCGACGTCAGCACCTCGGGCTCAGGGGGGGAGGGGGTTAAAATTTTGGAGAAAAAAAATAAAACCACCAACCAGGACCCAAAACTCAATTATTTGCGGGGCCTCATTGGATCAAAAAGTCTCCTTAAAAAAAATAAAGGCCAACTCAGTATTCATTTCCCCCCCACCCAACTCCATGTAGGGAGGGGGGTCGTAGAAAAAAAGTTCTGAGTGGATTAAAAAAAGTAAACGCTGGATGAGTGAATTTGGGTGGGTTTGGGAAGGGAGGGTGGTTGATTATTTTTGAAGTTATGTGGTGACGGTCCTTCGGCCACAGATTTCAAGTCCCAGGCAGCGTGGGCTGGTGGGGTGGGCAAGATAGGTGGGAAGGGGCAGAAGACACAAGTGGTTGGGCTGGTGGCTGCTGTTTTCCCTTTCCCCCCTCTCTCAGGATCCTTTCAAGGGCTTAGATGTTGCTGCGGCTTGTTTCTTTTCTCCTCGTGGCCGGCCCGTCTTTCTCCGAGAAAATTCAAACCTGGGATAAAAGGAACACAAGGGAGAAAGATATAATCAGTATGGGTTGCTCTTAAACACCCAAAAGTACAATCTCTGTTGTCCCCAAACTCCTCCATGTCCCATCCCGAACACAGCCGCTTAAAGAGAGTCACGGCTCTCAACCGAGTCCTCGCCTAACCCATTTCCTAGGCCAACTGTCCCAGCAAAATTTTACCCTCCAACCGACAAAATGCCGAGACTTACCTCTAAACGAACCCCAGAATGGCGGCTGCCCGCTCAGGCTGAGTCTTTTATATCCGGACACCGCCCAACGCGCCCAAACGTGCTAGTGAAACGCCCTTGCGGCGAGAGACTGTGCGCGGGGCGTGAATTCATTGGTCAACCAGGAAGACAACTCGCCAGCTGATTGGCTATCCCGCCTTAACCTTCGCTCAGCCCCTTCCCCCGGGTACCCTCTTCCGCCTCCTTCCTGGCCCCCGAACGCGTGCGCTTGACCTAGCGGCCTAGCACCTCCCTTTCCTCTGCTTCCACCACTTCCGCCCTCGAGATCGTTTCTCACCAAAGGTTGGTAGAATCGGACCGGCGCATGCGCAGTGAGAGGATCTCAGTCAAAATCGACTTAAAAATTGCTTAAAATACAAACTGTAAGAATGGGATCTAAGAGTCGTAGTGGCTGGTTCAGCAAAAACGCAATTTTGAGGCCGAATTCGACAGTGACGCAGTTGAAATTGGCCTCTCCCTACGGCTCCCCTTTCACGCTTCCGTCCTGACGCAGATGCGCTGCCGCCTTCCGCACTGCGGGGTCGTCCTTGGCCCTACCCTAATCTATTTCCTGGAGCATGCGCAGTCGCTTTTCCTGCTTTGTGCGTATGTCAAGATGGCTGCCTCCATATTGAACGTGTTGCTGAGGCGCCTTCCTAGCATTTCGCCCTTCAGAGGTGCCTACGGAGTTCAGGTAACTCCTTGGGGCACATTTTGTACAACCCCAAATTTGGTTGTACCTTTTCAAGGTCGTCGCTCCACTGCTGGGAATCCAGGAGCGGAGGCCTTCCCAAGTGCTTCTGCCTTGGCTGTCAAGGCAACGCTTTGCTTCCACCACCCTCCTCCTTCCCTTCTCATTCCTCAATACAGCGCACGTTTTCTAATCTCGAGTCGAGGGTAAAGAGCAAGGGTTGGATGTCCTCCTCCCAAGTTTCCATCTCGGCTGAATAATTAGGCGGTGGAATGGATTTCTTGGCCATACACAAACCAACTGTCAACTGTACAGGTGGTGTCTAAATCTTCGATGCCAGGGAGTGTTCTTGGGTCGAGGGACACTAACTTCTACCAGCCCTACTATCTTCCAGTAAAGCCAGGATACATTCTCATGACCTGGGACCAGTTACTTGGCTCTGTATCTCACTAAATCAGTTTCCTATCAAAGCATACATGAGAGCTTAACTTTGGATTGAGTTTTCCCTCCAGCCTCACATACTCACCACCCTGGAGGTTATGGGCAGGGCAGATTCTTGGTGGGGCAGGGTGAGATGGGAAGGCTTGCCCAACTGCCAGTCCCTAAAGTGGGACTGAAAAGTGGTGACGGGTCACCACAGAGTTAAGTACAGGTCTGGTAGCTTTAGAGGTAGTGTTAGGACTCAAGTTTGTTCTGCCATATGGAATGTTGACCTTCAACTTCTTAGAAGGCTGGGCAACTGAGTGATTGGATTGGATCGAGTTGGAGACTCGCATGTCCTTTGCATCCCCTTCCTGCCACACATCTTAATTCCAAGAAGATGGACATTCTCCCTTTTCCTCCAGTAGACTGAGTTCATCCCAGAAAACATGAATGCCTTATACATGCCAGGTTTTTGAGTTGTCTTTTCAAATAAATTTGCTTCCCAGTCACCTGTGCTAGTTTATCTTCTAATGTTACCTTTTCTTTCAAGATCCAGTTGGAGGTAGGGATAGTCGTTGTTGATGTAAACTTAATCTCCCACAAAATACTACCTCCCATATACAGCATGTTCCTGCTGTATTTCATTTACACAGTGGGCGTGCCTTCCCCTTTCTCCCTGAAGTGTGGGCAGCAAACCAATCAGGTCTTGTCCTTGAACTCATTGTCTCATTTCGCTTCTGCTCCTCCTTTTATAGGTTCCCCTCCAGACTCTTTGCACCAAAGCCCCCCCTGAGGACGATTCTTTGCCCCCAGTTCCTGTTTCCCCTTATAAGGATGAACCCTGGAAATATCTGGACTCAGAAGGTACTTCTAAATGGGGAAGGGGAGGGTCAAGTGAGGTCTGAAATAACTGGACAGAGACCCGCCCATCACCACCACCCAGGAATAACTTGTATGGTCTTTCATTTCAGAATACCAGAACCGCTATGGTTCTCGCCCTGTCTGGGCTGACTACCGTCGCAACCACAAAGGTGGAATACCCCCACAGCGGACTCGAAAGACATGTATTGTGAGTTTCTGAGTGTGGCACGTGGATGTGGAGTGGGGCTGGAAGCCATAGTGATAGCGGCAGCAGCACTCTTTTTTTTTTTAATTTATTATTTGTTTTATTTATTTTTATTTTTGGCTGCGTTGGGTCTTCGTTGCTGCGTGCGGGCTTTCCCTAGTTGCACGGAGCAGGGGCTACTCTTTGTTGCAGTGCATGGACTTCTCATTGCAGTGGCTTCTCTTGTTGTGGAGCACGGGCTCTAGAGCGCAGGCTCAGTAGTTGTGGTGCACGAGCTTAGTTCCTTGGCATCATGTGGGATCTTCCCAGACCAGGGCTCGAACCCGTGTCCCCCTGCATTGGCAGGCGGATTCTTAAGCACTGTGCCACCAGGGAAGTCCCCAGCAGCACTCTTTCTGACAGGGCTTTGAACAGCTTCACCTGCCAGTTTCTTCTCTCTACAGCGTGGAAATAAAATTGCTGGGAATCCCTGCCCCATCTGCCGGGATCAGAAGTTGCACGTTGACTTTAGGGTAAGGAGAATCTTTTCTCCAGGATAAAGACTTGGAGACTTTTTTGCAATGCTAAAGAGATTACCTTAGGTGCCCCGCTCTTCATATCCTGGTGCCCCTAAAGTCCATTTTGTATTGACTGTCTGGTAATATAAAAACATTCTTCCTTCTAGCCTTTTGCGCTCTACTATGGGTTTTACCAAAAAGTTTCATCTCTTGTCTATGAAATTTACAGTCTAAATTGGCAAGAGAAATGCTTGTTTCTAATGTGAGGGCAATGCCCAAAGGTTCATTTATATCAATCACAGTTGTTAGCAAGTAGATTGGACTAGTTTTTTCCTGAGATTTTCTTTATTTCGTTGTCATGTTGATGTTTGGTGGCATGCTGAGACTTGGGGCTGGAGGGCAGATACATGAAGCAAGGTATAATCTAGTTATTTTTTCAAAAAACCTTCATTGTGAGAAGGACAGAACTTGTTCCTTAAAGGATTCAAAAACCTTATAAAGATGATAATGGAAAAGTGCCCTTCCGAGCTTGCAGTATTACAAGGTATTAGGGCAGAAGCTGAATGGCTGGTCATCAGGGAAGTCAGAGGGCATTCATGTGTCAATCAATCAGCAGATGGGGGTGTCTGACTGCTCTCAGGCTCCTTCTGATACAGGTTGTAGAGGAGTCCAGAAGATACTTCTCAATTTCAGCTGTGTATAATTGGTTACCAAAAAAAGGCTATAATCATTTGTATACAGTTTATAACAAATTACATGACTAAGGGAGAGAGAAAGATTACAGATTGAAGAGTGAAGATGATTCTGCCTGCCATTCCACTCCACAGATATACCTGCTTTTTCTTTGGGAGTCTTACCACCTGTGATTAATTACTGGCTGGGAGTCATTCTAATAATTAAATCTCTAAAATTGATTTTAGTAAACATATACATTACATATACCATGCTTTTATATAAGTTAATCATTTGTAAATGTACATTGTAACACGTACTACATTTTCTGGGTGATTTCAGGGATTTTCCAACAGACTGTCCCTAATTTGTTGCATGAAGGGCTGACTTTAGAACCTAACCCCTGCAGAAGAGAATTCTATGTGAGTCTCAGTGACAAAACGCAGGATGTGTATGTGAAATGGTTGGAAGGCCAGGAAAGGGAAAAAGTTTGCAAGAATGTGTTCAGTAAAGGGATGGGGCTAAAACCAGGACCTGAAGGAAAGTAGCACCTGGAGAGATGTAGACGGGTCAAGGTCATTTGTGTGGGTGTGCAGGGATTGTGCACTTTTAGTCTCTAATCGTCTTGCTACCTTCCCTTCCCTCTCTCTTGTTTCTCCACCACTTTTTCCTACAGAACGTGAAGCTCTTGGAACAGTTTGTCTGCGCCCACACGGGTATCATCTTCCATGCTCCATATACAGGTCAGTCCATCATCCCTGTCACCACTGGAATAGCTTTTCCTTACAGCACTTCTTATATTTATTAAGACAGACAACAGGTATTTATTTGGTGGTTCCTACTAATGGCCTAAAAAATGTGATGGAACCTTTTGGAAATCTTGGCCTAATGGGGATACTCACACGCTAAAACAGTTACATGTGGACAAAAGATACAGGCGAGTACCAGTATAAGCAAACTATCTAAATGGAACTGTTAAAAGGTAAATGGTGCTGATTGTTTCCTTTCTATAGGGTCTGTTCACTTTTACGGAAGGCTTTCTCATAAATTGACCTTACTTTTATTCCATTGACAATTCAGTTAGATTCCCCAAATTTGGTGTAAGCTTACTAATTCAAGATTACATCTGTTCCCTAACTACAGTCACAGGCCAAATCTGGCTCACTGTCATGTTCATTTATTTTCATATTGTCTACAACTCCTTCCAGGCTACAATGGCAGAGTTGAGGAGCTGAGACAGACTATAACATATGCCTAAAACATATGCCACATTGCCTCCAGTATATGGCCCTGTACAGAGAACATTTTGCCAACCCCTGCTCCAAAGCAAGATAAATTTGCAAAGAATAATCGGAGTCCACCCTTTTGTGGCATGGTAGCATGATCCGTGGAGTTTGGTTTGTCAAGGAGTTTGTTTTTGTTTTGGCTTAGTTTGGTTTTTTGTGGGTTTTTTTGGCCACACCGCACGGCTTGTGGGATTTTAGTTTCCCAACCAGGGATTGAACCCCGGGCTCGCGGCAGTGAGAGCACAGAGCCCCTAACCACTGGACCGCCAGGGAGTTCCCAAGGAGTTTTAAGAACAATTCTATAGTCAAGCTGTAAAAGGCTGAAGGGACTATTTTGCTACTTTCTCAGATCGTCTTGCCCAGACCTGAAATCCATTCTTCCTTTATTGAATCTTTCTCTGTGGATTGTCCAACTCAGCCCTTTAACTAACCACACTTGCCCTTTGAATTGTGTTCTGCTCCCTGTCTTGAAACCTTTACCGTTAAGTGGCTTCTCTATAGTGGCTAGACCCTCCTAAGTCTTCATCCTGGTTCTCAGAGAGAGAGAGAAGGTTCTTCCCACTGGGCAGAAGGAGAAACCGAGCCTTGCGGAGGGGTCAGGGGAATGGGGTCATTAGGTAGAGCTAGGTCTTCCAAATCTAAGCCTCTATCACCATGTAGAAGCAGTTGTGTTCTTTATTTACTGTGACTTATAAAATGATCTCTGAGTTACCTTTTTTCACAGGGGTCTGTATGAAGCAACACAAGAAGTTGACCCAGGCCATCCAGAAAGCCAGGGATCATGGTAAGCATGAGAAGGGGCACAGGGCAGTTTTGTCAGGCATAAGGAAGGTGACTTAGGGCTGGAGGGTGGATATAAATGCTTCCACTTATCTGAGAAGGTAGCACCCATGTTCTTCCAAAGAATCTCTTCTTTCATCACTCCACTGTCCCTTGTTTCCTCTCCTGAGTCTCTTATCTTGTCATTGCCCTGTCCCCTTTTTCTTCCTCTTTCTCTGCCTTCTTATTTTATAAATGTTGTCCCAATGCCATGTCTAAATCATAGGAGGAGCTTTGTATAAATTTCTGACCCTGGGCTCCATGACACTTTTGCACAAATTAAGAAAAGGTACCCCTCTGTTAAGGGCAGATGCAGCTTCAGAGCCCTGTCACAGGCCTGCACAGCTTGCCAGGCAAGAGCCTGGGCAGCATGTCAGCCCACACTTGCCCCCTTGGCCAGTTGCTTCTGGGCAGCATACCACATGCATAAATGTACCCAGTGGCTCTGACTGGTCCCTCCCTCCCTTTATAGGTCGTTTTTCTTATTATCTGTCTTAATCTGAAGTACCTTTCCTCCCTTCCCTGGCATTCTCTTTTTTTTAATCCCCCAGGTCTCCTCAGTTACCACATTCCCCAGGTTGAACCCCGGGACCCTGACTTCAGTACCTCTCATGGAGCTGTGAGTGCCACTCCGCCAGCTCCCACTCTGGTTTCAGGTGACCCCTGGTACCCATGGTACAGCTGGAAACAGCCACCAGAGAGAGAGCTGTCCCGCCTTCGTCGGCTGTACCAGGGCCATCTCCGAGAAGAAAGTGGCCCTCCGCCTGAGTCAATGCCCAAGGCGCCCCTCACAGCCCCAGTTGAAGCCTCCTCCACTGAGCAGGCGGGCCCCCAAACTGCTCTGTAGGAGCTGTAGACTAGGAAGGGAGCCGGAGGGTCCCTTACACAGTATTTCACCCTGAAGAGCTGTCTACATTGTGGCCAGTGGCAGGCCCAGGGCCAGAGAAAGGAAATGATTGTTGGTGAAAGGGATAAATACATCCGAGGCTGAGGGAGGGCAGTACAGATGTGTATCAGAAGCCCCAGCCCCTATATGTTGTCAATAGATGGGCTATACATTCTGCTACTGTTTCAGACCTGTGCCAACTGGGTTTTTCCACAATAAAGCTGTATCCTGTCTCTGGGCTGCATTTCAGATGAATGCTATGGAGGATTGGGGGGCAGTGGGTGCTGCTGGGGGGAGAGGAGTGGTCAGGCTTGAGCCAGTCCGACCAGTGCACTCGGGACCAGAAGCCACCTGGTATGAGCAGTTGTGCCATTATGTGATGATCGCTTGTGCCCCCCTGTGCCCGATGCACAGTGTTCCCACCATACCCAGCTGTTCACTGAGGGGCTAAAGGGTTGGAGAATGAGACACTAGGCCCAAGAAAAATGCGTTGCTATGGCACCCGCTGCCGTGGGAGGCGCGGATGGGATGAGTGGCGTTGCTAAGTGACAGCTGGTCTGGCAAAAAGAACGGGGTCTCCGGGCCGGCTGCCGGGATGCTGACAGGTGGTGGGTGGGGGGCGGTGGTGGTGGAGGGGGGGGGGGGGGTGGGGCGACCCCCCTAGGGACCCGGGGGCGCGGCAGGGGAAGTAAAGATTGCGGTGGGCGGGGCGGTGGCCGAGGGGCGGAAGTGACGTCGCGTGGGGCGGGTCCGGCCGCGCACAATGGGCCATGGAGTTCCCGTTCGATGTGGACGCGCTGCTCCCGGAGCGGATCACGGTGCTAGACCAGCACCTACGGCCACCGGCCCGCCGACCCGGAACCACAACGCCGGCCCGGTGACATCTCAAACCTGCCCCCACGGCCCTTCTCTCCCGGTTCCTCTCGAAACCTGGTCCAGGCACCACGCCCCCTTCTCACTGACTAATGTCTGCTCCTTTTGATGTCCTGGCTCGCCTTTTTGGTGACCTTTGATCCTAGAACTAGTGGGGTTGATTGGGGCTTGAATCTGTCACCTTTCATCCCTTGGCCCCATGGTGGTCCCAACCAAAGGATGTGGTTGACCTGCCCTTCCTGCTTCCCCACAATAACTTCAAGGGAGGAGGGAGTGTACCACACTGAAAGGAAGTGTGGCAAAAGTTTGGGTTCCAGGAGAGTGGGGCGGGAAATCAGGTTGGAAGATTCCAAGGTAAAGGCAGAGGGCCTGAAGTACTGAACTGGGGTTGCGGTTATCGCCCAGATTCCCAGGGAGTGAGTGCCCAGGACCCTCTAATTCAGTGAGTATCTGACTCTTGATCTCTCTTTCTGTAGTGTTGATCTGCAGCAGCAAATTATGACCATTGTAGATGAACTGGGCAAGGCTTCTGCTAAGGTAATGGGGAGTCTACATGGAATAAAGGGAGGCCTCTCTGGGGACAGTTGGTAAGGGAGGCCTGGGTCCTGTGGAAGGGACTTGTAGAAAGTCTGTCTTCAAATTCCTGGCAGGCCCAGCATCTTCCTGCTCCCATCACCAGTGCATCAAGGATGCAGAGTAACCGCCACGTTATGTATATACTCAAAGATACTTCAGCTCGACTGTGAGTGCCAAATACCGTTCTACCCTATACTTAATTCCTCCCTCTCCCAGCCCCTCTCCCTATTTTGACCCTACCTCTTCCAGATAGCTGCTCATTATTGTTATTTTCCCCATCCTACAGGGCTGGAAAAGGAGCCATTGTTGGCTTCCTTAAAGTTGGATATAAGAAACTCTTTGTACTGGTGAGTGTCATTGGAAACTGAAAGTTCATATGCCTTGGCTCCTGAGAACAGAAGTGCTGGAGATTGGAAGGTGGCAATGATGTCTGGGTCCTAGAAGGTCTTTGTTGTTCTTTTACCTCTTAGGATGACCGTGAGGCTCACAATGAGGTAGAACCACTTTGCATCTTGGACTTTTACATCCATGAGTCACTTCAACGCCATGGCCATGGACGAGAACTCTTCCAGTATATGTTGCAGGTATTATTTATCTCTTCACCAGTTCATCCAAAATGGAGATCAAAGGCCCCTTGTCCTGAGTCCTTCCAGAGGCCCTGCCTCCCCACCCTCCCACCCCCCATGTTCCCATATCCTTCCCAGGTGACTGGGTTCCTGTTGGCCTGCTTTGCCCATGCCTGCTCCTACCCTGAGTTTCCTGTTCCCTGCAGAAGGAGCGAGTTGAACCACACCAACTGGCTATTGACCGACCCTCACAGAAGCTGCTGAAGTTCCTGAATAAACACTACAACCTGGAGACCACAGTCCCACAGGTTAGAGGTTTCAGAGAGTAGACCCCACTGAGCATTCCCACTGAATTTATTTATTTTTTGCAGGCAAACAAATGGCACCTTCCAAGCACTCCTTATTCCCCATTATATAGGACTTATTTTATACAGCTAAGTTCTGGGGGGCAGGGTACCATCTCTCATCCTGCAGCTGTTTCACTCTCATCTATTTTTATTCTTCATTATGGGCTGTTGTGTACACCCAAAAGTCTGTTTATGCCCCAAACATAGTCAGCTCATTTCCATCTCCTTGTTTTCACATAGACCATTACCTAGTCTATCAAGATTTAGTAAGGGCTCAGAATAATATATATTCCCTGTCCTCAGGGAGATTTGGTCTATTTTGGGCAAGGTGGTTTGTTTATAAGTAGATGCAATATAATGGTGCTAATGCTGTCCATTCATTCAACATATATTTATTAGAGTAGCTGGCACTGTTCTGGGCTCTAGAAAGACTTTATTCAATGAAACAGATAAAAGTCTCTGTTCTCACGGAGCTTATATTCTACTTGGTGAGACAGACAAACATAATAAACAAGTATATACTATGATTGATGATAAGTGCTCTAGGAAAATGAGAGCAAGTAAGAAGGCTTGGGAGTGCCATGGTGAGGATGGGAGTGTGTGGGATTGCAGGTTTAAATGGGATAAGCAGGAAAGGCCTCACTGAGAAAGTGTCACTTGAGCAATAACTTAAAGAGGTGAGACTATGAGCTAAGTAATATCTGGAGGGGGAGCATCCCAGGCAAAGGGAACAGCTAGTGCAAAGGCCACAGGTGGGAGTGCGCCTGGAAAATTGGCTGGTGTGCCTAGAGCAGCATGAGTGAGGGGGGAGTCTGGTAGATGAGATCAGAGCAGTAATGGGGGAGGAAAGACATTTAGGATTCTATAGGCTATTGCAAAGACTTTGGCCTTTACTCTAAGTGAGAAAAGGAGAGCCATCAGAGGGGTTTGGGCAGGGGGAGAATATGATGTGACTTACTTTAAACCAGAGCACTTTGCCTGTTAAGAGTAGGTAGTAGAGGGGTGAGGGTACAAGCAAGTTAGGAAGCAGCAATCCTGCTGAAAAATGGTGGTGGCTCAGTCTAAAATGGTAGCAGTAGACATGGTAAGGAGTGGTCAGATTGCAGGTATTTTGAAGTTAAAGCAAATAATTTTTCTTGATAGATTGTTTGTGAAGAAAAAAGAGGGAGTTAAGGGTGATCCCAAAGTTGTTGGCCTGAGCACTTGGAAGGATGGCATTGCATTAACTGATGGAAGGTGGAGCAGCTTTGGGGGAACGTAGTAGGAGTCCATCTTGAATATGTTAATTGGAGATGTCCGTGATGAGTCCAGGTTGGTTACTTCCCTGGAGTTCAGAGAAGAGGTTTGGGGTGGAGAGTTTTCACCACACGTAGGGTACTGAAAGCAGTGAGACAGGATGAAACCGCCATGGAGTGAGTATCTATAAAGAAGTGGTCCAAGGACTTGAGCCCTTGGGCACTCTTGGAAAGTCAGGAAGGAGAAGCAAATGCAGCTGAGGAGTGACTAGTGAAGTAGATGCAAACTTAGAAGTAAAGTGACCTGCAAGGCCAGTGAAGAAAGTGTTTGCAAAAGGAAGGAATGGCTTACTGAGTCAAGTGCTACTGATCACTGAGGTAAGAAGAGGTCTGAGAAGTGACCATTGGATTTAGCTGCCTGAAGCCACTGGTGTTCCTGACAAGCGGTTTCAGCACACTGGTGGGTGGAAGCCTGGATGGAGTGGCTTTAGGAGATTGAGAAGCTCAGAACTGGAGGCAGCAAGAATAGGCCACTCTTTTAAATGCTGCTTTAATGTGAACAGAAATAGAGCAAGAGCTAGAGGGGGTTATGGATCAAGAGAGGGTTGATTCTTTTCAGTTGCATAAAAATGAACAGCATAAGAATGACTCAGTAGAGAGAAAATCTGATGATGTCAGAGAAAGTGGGAAGAATTGCTGAAGCAATGTCGTTGAGTGGGCTTGGGACTGGGTTGACAAGCGAGCCTTGGGTAGGAGCACGGACAGTTAATTCCTTGTAACATGATTAATTGGTGTGCTTACAGAGGGGGCATAAAGTGAGTTAGGCTTATCTTAATCTTGAAAGGTGTTCGTCAGGTGCAAAGAAGTGGGCAGGCTAAGGTGCTTTTCATGTAGGAACCAGCACAAGCAAAGTCAGAGAGATATTAATCTACCTTTCATGGCACTGCAAGCAGCTTTGTTTGGCTAGAGTGCTGGGCATATGCTTGTTGGGGGAGGATGAGGGTGGGTGGGTTGGTAGACACTACAGCAGGGTGAAGGCAGGAGATAGACAGGGTCTCCTTAGAATGTGCTCCCAGAGTAGGACATCATTTTTCCATTAAGAGGCAGCAGAGAGCAACGGAAGGAACACAGTATCCAGCATCAAATGCATTACCCAGGTAACATGTAAGAGCAGGGCAGTATAGAGTGTAAATAATATTGGGTTGGCCAAAAAGTTCGTTCCAGTTTTTCTGTAACATCTGTCGGGGAAACCCGAACGAACTTTTTGGCCAACCCAATAACAACTGATGTTTCATGAGCTCTGTGTGGTATCTACATGCATTCTCTCTGTTGATCCTTGTACATGTCTTTGAGGTAGTTGCCATTATTGACCCCATTTTGGGTTTATACAGATTAGTGACTTGACCAAGTTTGCACAGCTAATAAATGGTAGAGCTTGAATTTGAACCTATAGCCCCCTCTAATGACTACACTGTATTCCTGGCTGAAATGCCTCAACTAGAATCAGGAGTCTGGGATTTGAGACCCAGTTCTGCCACTTGTAGCTACTAGACTTTGGGCAAGCCATGTCTCCAAGCACATATATTTCCAGTTTTCCTGGGTATATACCTAAGAGTAGAATTGCTGGGTCATATGGTAATCCCGTGTTTAACTTTTTGAGGAACTAAGAAACGGTTTTTCCACAATGACTGCAACATTTTACATCTCCATCAGCAATGTATGGTAGCTCTGGTATCTTGACATCCTCACCAAAATTTATTTTTCTTTTTTCTTTTTATAATAGCCATAATAATCATTGTGAAGTTGTATCTCTTTGTGTTTTGATTTGCATTTCCCTAATGACTAATGACGTTGAGCATCTTTTCAAGTGCTTATTGGCCATTTGTATATCTTCTTTGGAGAAATGTTTATTCAAGTCTTTGCCCTTTTTTTAAAAAATTAATTATTATTTTATTTTTGGCTGCACTGGGTCTTTGTTGCTGCATGTGGCTTTCTCTAGTTGCGGTGAGCGGGGGCTACTCTTCATTACGGTGTGCAGGCTTCTCATTGCGGTGGCTCCTCTTGTTGTGGAGCACAGGCTCTAGGCGCACGAGCTTCAGTAGTTGTGGCACACGGGCTCAGTAGTTGTGGCTTGCGGGCTCTGGAGCGCAGGCCCAGTAGTTGTGGCGCACGGGCTTAGTTGCTCCGTGGCATGTGGGATCTTCCTGGACCAGGACTCGAACCCATGTCTGCTGCATTGGCAGGTGGATTCTTAACCACTGTGCCACCAGGGAAGCCCTATGCCCATTTTTAAAATTATGTTTTTTGTCTGTTTGTTCTGGAAGAGTTCTTTATGTTCTGGATACAATACCCTTATTAGATATACGATTTGCAAATATTTCCCCCTATTCTTGGGTTTTCTTTTCATTTTCTTTTTTTTTTTTTAATTTATTTATTTTTATTTTTGGCTGTGTTGGGTCTTCGTTTCTGTGCGAGGGCTTTCTCTAGTTGTGGCGAGTGGGGGCCACTCTTCATCACGGTGTGCTGGCCTCTCACTGTCGCGGCCTCTCTTGTTGCGAAGCACAGGCTCCAGACGCGCAGGCTCAGTAGTTGTGGCTCACGGGCCCAGTTGCTCCGCAGCATGTGGGATCTTCCCAGACCAGGGCTCGAACCCGTGTCCCCTGCATTGGCAGGCAGATTCTCAACCACTGCACCACCAGGGAAGCCCCTCATTTTCTTGATAGTGTCTTTTGACGCACAAAAGTTTTTACTTTTGATGAAGTGTAATTTATTTTTTCCTTTCGTTGCTTATGCTTTTGGTGTCATATTTAAGAAACCATGTCCAAAGTCATCAAGATTTTCCTCAATGTTTCCTTCCAAGAGTTTCATAGTGTTAGCTCTTACATTTAGTTTTGATCCATTTTTAGCTATTTTTTGGTCCAAATTAATTATCTTGCGTGTAGATACTCAGTTATCCAAACACCAGTTGTTGAAGAAGTTATACTTTCCCTATTGAATGGCCTTAGCACCCTTATTGAAAATCAATTGACCATAGACATGGGTTTATTTCTGAACTCTATTCATTCCATTGGTCTATATGTCTATCCTGTGCCTCTACCACACTATTTTGATTACTGTAGCTTTGTAGTAAGTTTTGAAATCAGGAAGTGTGAATCCTCCCCAAATTTGTTATTCCTTTGTTAATCTTGAAGATTATTTTGGCTATTCGAGGTCCTCTGCAATTCAACTTTAGGATCAGCTTGTCAGGGTCTGAGATTTTGACTGAGTCTGTCAACAAGGACAGGAAGGCTGGCTTTTGTTCCTCCCACTGTGGTTTTTCTAGCACAGGGTTCTGTACGCAAGTATGTGCTGAGTGGCTGAATGGACAAATATATTTCACTTGTTTCATCTCACAGGTGAACAACTTCGTGATCTTTGAAGGATTCTTTGCCCATCAGCATCGTAAGTTTTCTCACCTTGTGTGTGTTGGCCAAGCAGTTGGGGTGAGGGGAAGGAAGGAGGTGGATTCTTGGTCCCATTGGACCCCTCACTGAGGGGCACCACCGCTTCCTTCCTCACAGGGCCCCCTGCTACCTCTCTGAGGGCAACTCGACACTCTTGTGCTGCTGCGGTTGATCCTATGCCTGCTGGTAAAGCTGCATTGAATGGGTGGATCTGTAGTGCTGTGATGGCTAGTCACTCTGGAGGCCACTGGGAACTCAGTGCAATCTGTGGGCAGTTTGGGAGAATTCTAAAGCAACCCAAGTCCCCAGCAGACATTACCCATGTCCTCTGCCCTCATGGGAGCTCAGTGTATTTATACTTGGCAAGACTTTCAACTAAGCAAGCTCATTGGGAGCCTGTTTGACAGTTGACATTGATGGAGCCTCTTGCTGCTTCAGGCCCATCAAAATAGGCCAGAGTCATGTTCCTTCATAAATTCCTCAGGCTTCTGTCAGCCAGTGAGGGACAGGCAAGTGCAGTCAGCCCTTCCATTTCCAGTCATAGAATAGTGACATGAATGGTCCAAAGCTTAAATACTAGTTTTAGAAGATAACACTCAGAATTTATAACATTTCCAACCAAATAATGAAATTGATCTGGAGAAACCATACCTAGGAGGTACTGAAATGCTGCCCAGGTTCCGCATTCCCTCCTCATCCACACACATGCTCCCTGCCGGGCTGAGCCCCACCCCTTTCTCCTTCTCAAGGCCGAGGGGCACAGCCTTCTGCTGGCCGAGCTGTGCGCACTTGCACAGGAGGGCCCTTTCCTGAAGGAGCTGGCTCTCTGGCTAGCTCTCTCACCTCCTCCGTGACCAGGAAACAGAGCAACCACCACCCAGACAGCAATCTGTCACCAGTGATTAGCATCTACCAGTGTCAGGCACAGAGAGGCAGTTCATATCCGTGACCGGCTCTGATTTCCAAGGCTTCCCCCATCTAGCTCCTGCTGACCAAAGCTGTGAGAGGGAGAGAGAGCCAACAAGGACGGTGAGGACCAGGTCCACACGGGAGGGGACCCTAAAGTTTAAGTGGATCCGCTGGGCAGTCTCTCATTTGCCACGCATGATGGAGAAAGAACCTCTTGAGAGGGAAAGGAAGGGGCAAGTGGTGAAGTGAGGAGGCGGGAGGCAGGGCTGGGACAGTCCATGAGCCTCCCATTTACTCTGTCTGGTAACTCCTTTACAGGTGTCTGTGTTTTTTCCTCATCCTTTTTTTCCCCTTATAAAACGTAAATCTCTTTCTATCTTTGCTCCGGAAGGGGAGGTTCTGCCCCACCCCAGCCTCCCCTGACCTCTCCAAAGCAATTCCTGATTAACCAAGGGCTTTGTCCATCTTGTCTAGAGGGACCTGGGGTCCTCGATGGCCCAGCTGGGACCATTCCACTGCCCCAGAACCCCAGGGGGGCCTGACAGCGCCCACTGACAGTAAGAGCTCGCCTCCCTTGGCTGCCCTTCTCTTGCGTCTCCCAGGCCCCACAGTCTCCCCCAGATCTTTCCCCCCAACTCTGCATTCAGCCTACTCCTTCTGGCTCTCCTCAAAATGCTCCAGCCTTCCCCCCGAATTCCCTTTTGGTGTGATGGCAGTGCCACAGAGCTGCTTCTGCGGTGGAGCTGAAGTCTCCTTTCCCCGGAGGAACTGTGGTGTCAGGGATCAGAGGTTTGGGGTTGTGGGGGTAGTGAAGGGGTGCACAGTATGCCTCCTAATGCTTACCTTGCCTGTGTCCTCTCCACTGCCAGCTCCAGCAAGGAAGCTGCCACCCAAGAGAGCAGAGGGAGACATAAAGCCATACTCCTCTAGTGACCGAGAATGTAAGACTGGGGTAGGGGGTCTGGGCCTGGGGGGGCCTTAACCCAGGGGAAAGATTTGTTTTCTCTAAAGGCTCTGATTTCTCTTTTTTCTACTCTAATCTTTGCTGTCATGACTCTCTTCCCTTTCCTTTTTCTTCTCTGTCTTGCTCTTTTTTCTCCCTCTCCCCAGTTCTGAAGGTAGCTGTGGAGCCTCCCTGGCCCTTGAACAGGGCCCCTCGCCGTGCTACACCTCCAGCCCACCCACCCCCGCGCTCCAGCAGCCTGGGAAACTCACCAGAACGGGGTCCCCTCCGCCCCTTCGTGCCAGAGCAGGAGCTGCTGCGTTCCCTGCGCCTCTGCCCCCCGCACCCCACCGCCCGCCTTCTGCTTGCTACTGACCCAGGGGGCAGCCCAGCCCAGCGTCGCCGCACCAGGTAATAGGAGCTGGAGGGTTAGGGAACGTCACGACTGTCAGACAGGGTGTTAGAAATGGCAGAGGGCAGTGTAAATCCATCAGAGACATGAAGCAATAGGACAGGAGGACTGGAGAGTCCTGAAACCTTTCAAGAAGAATATATTGGAAAATATTTATGGGAGTGGTCTGGAAATAAATTACAGTGAAGGAGCAGAATAGGACTTTATGTAGAGTCTAGGGACTCTGGTTTAAGTGAGAGCTGGGAGGAAGCGTAGGAAGAACACAGA
This sequence comes from Balaenoptera ricei, assembly GCF_028023285.1. Lineage (NCBI taxonomy): Eukaryota > Metazoa > Chordata > Mammalia > Artiodactyla > Balaenopteridae > Balaenoptera > Balaenoptera ricei. The sequence goes on from NC_082649.1 coordinate 23,664,765, forward strand.
TCTGTTGGGTGGGTGACTGAGCCTCTAAGATTGGGGAAATCATGGTTCAGCATTTGCTGGGAAGGGGCAGGATCTCTGACACAGTTTGGGGAGCCACCAGCCCTGGGTCAGTGCCTTGTGTGGCAGGAGCCCATCCCAGCAGGCAGAGAATGGGCCTCTCCTTTTTTTCTCTCCCCAGCTTTCTCTTCACCTCTGACTTCTCTTTCTGTTTTTCTCTCCCCCCCATTTCCCCTCTCCCCTCCTCCTGTCCATAACATCCTTCCACAGCTCCCTTCCCCGCTCTGATGAGAGTCGATACTGACAGACAGCTAAGCCCCTCCCCTCCCTGGGAGACCTGGCGAGGGCAGAGACCCCCCTCCCTGAGAACCCCAGACCGGATCTTCCATTGTATCCCCCAACATCCAGGGGAACCTGACAGAGCCCATAGGATTCCCTCTTCCCCTTTCTTGGACAACTGGGTTGTCAGGGTCCCAGATGGCCTAATGCTTTGTAGCTTTTCTTACCATAGAAAGCACCCCCTCTCTCCTAATCGGGCTCTGAACACTCTCCCACAGACAGCCCATTTGCTGCCAGACTTCTTGGTTGGGCGGTTCCTACTAATTATCCAGAGAAGCATAGTCTTGCTTGCAGTCAGATTCTAGAACACCATGGAAGGTCCAAGGGCCTCCTCTACCAGGGAAACCTTTTAAAGAGTCTTGTCCATGGAATGAATCCTATAGTCCCACTACACTGTCTCCTGGTAGCTCTAATACTGCTTCGTGCTACTGACCACAGCTACCCTATCAGCCTGCTGACGCCAGCCAGTGAGTGAGCTCTGCTTCAGAGCAGTCCAGTCAGGTAGGACAGGGACTTACCAGCTCCCCAGGGGATCCACTCAACATTGCCAAACTCTTAATTTCCACATGCTGTGTGTATGTGTATCTGTCAGGGGACCCCCAAGCTGATGTCTGCTTTGAGGCTCTAGACTCGCCCCACTTCTACAGACACCACCACTTCCCCTGGGTCCAGGTTCTGTGAGGGAGTTTGTTTCTTGGCAGTAGATCCCAGCAACCACCCTAGGATCACTCTTAGCCAAGTTTCAGAAGCTAAGCCTGAGTCTCAAGGCTCTATTAGCTCCTGGAATACCCTCTCGCAGCCATCCCTCCCTGGTCGCTAGATACTGATAGATTCCTGTCTTGTGAGATTGTCTTGAGATGATGGGGGAACTCCTCCTCTGGCCTTCCTTTCTTCTTTCCTCCATAGCAAGAACCTTCTTCCCTGCTCCATACCCAGGGTATAGAACATCCTTCCCCCTCCCTACCCTCTGGATGTGTGCTAGTTCAGATACCCCTACTGTATTCCCCCAAACCCTTGGGAGCAGGATCTCCCTCTCTTCTGACTCACTCCTTTTTCTTCTCCCTCTCAATGTTGTCTGAATAAAGTGTGAATTCTTTTGTGTTTTTTAAATGGACATTTTCAATGATTAAAAACTACAAAAGAAAAAAAAAAACACCAAACAAACCTTAAGGTCTCAGCCTCGTTTGTGCATCACCCCTTATTTTCCTGGGATCTCAGGACCTCTGTCCCTCTCTCTCCCTCACCTCTGAGATCTGCAGATCTTCCAGCAAGGAGTCTTAGAGCTCCCCTTGCAGGATCTGGTGTCTGCCTGTCCCCATCTTCATTGTGGGATCTTCTGCGGATTGTCTCCTCTCATGTAGTCACTGGATCCCTCTGTGTAGCCTTCTACATCTACTCCTCCATTCTCTCCAGAAACCTCTAGCTCTCCCTAGTCACTTCTACCCTTTACCCCAGGCCAGCCCTTGCTGAGATGTTAAGATTTACTAACATCTCTGGGATCCACTAATTGCCTCCTGATAACAGTCCCCTAATTGTTTCCTGAATTCCTCTTCCCGCTGATTTCCTGGCCTCTCCCTCACTAAACCCTTGGATCTCTTTCTCAAGACAGTCCTTTTCCTAAATTCAGCCTTACCACTCCCTATATCCCTCTGGCTGAGGTATCCTAAAATTAAGGTAATCATGTTTTCCAAACCAAACATCAGGGCACCTGGTCCGACAAAAAAAATTTTTTTTGCATATATGTGAATCTGGTTGTGTGTGTTTGTTTTTGGCCGAACCACACGGCTTGTGGGATCTTAGTTCCCCAACCAGGCCCCAACCAGGGATCGAACCTGTGCCCCCTGCAGTGGAAGCATGGAGTCCTAACCACTGGACCGCCAGGGAATTCCCCTGAATTTGTTTTTATGACATGATTTGGAGCACATTTGGCCTTACTTTTAACACATTACCTCAACTAGGAGTAATAAAGCAGCAAGTCAGGACTGCTTCAGAAAATCTTGGGGTATAAAATGAGCTCCCTTCCCTTTTCTGGGGCACAACTTAGATTAAAATCCCATAGGAATGATAACTACCCCTCTCTCTGTTCCTGTGCTGTTCCTTTTATTATTCTCCTCTGATTCCTTCATACCCACTCATCTTTCATCCTGTAGCCTTTTCCCCATCATCTCACATTTCTTCTACAGCAGGACTCCCCCAGGGCTGGTAGCCCAAAGCTGCAGCTATAGCCGCCATGGGCGGTTGAATTCCTCATCCCCCAATACAGGTAAGTTATTCATCTCCTTATCCTCAAATCAAGTAGGCCATATTCACTACCTACTCCAGCCTTCCCATGCACATGCCTGGTATTTCCACAGGCAACCAAGAACTGAAGCAAGGGGAGCAGGAAACAGAGAATAGGTGAGGTCTGACCCCTCCCCTACCAGCCTCGCACCACCTCTGACTCCTTTCCTAACATCACTCTCAGCTACTTCCTCCTCCTAAATCTCACTCTCTGAACTGGACACCAGTTCCTCCCGCAAAGCCTTCCACCTAACACCCTACAAGCCTCTTTCCCCATAGGTTCGACTCGAGTGCTTCCCTTTGGCAGTCTCTGAGGGGTTTCAGGTTTGGACATAGCACTGATTGTTCCAGCCTCATACCCCATCATACGTCCTCTACACAAGAGCCAGTCAGCCCTTTAAGAAGCTGTGATCTTAATTCTCCCTTTAGTACCCGTGTAACCCACTCTCCATCTCCCTCCCACCTACTAGGTCTGCCAGTGAGGAGCAGGTCTTGTCACAGCATGGGTCTGGGGAGGAACCCATGCACACAGTTCCTCCACAGGCCCAGGCTCCACCAGCCCAGTCCTGGACAATGGGCGGGGACATGTTCAACGCCAGGTTCATTCGAAACTTGCAGGAACGTCGCAGCACCAGGCCTTGGTGACCGCAGCCCCCTGTCACACTTTCAAAGTCAGTATTATTTCTCTCTCACACAGGACCTAGCCAAAGCCCGCCCTCACAATGGATGTATTCATTCATTCATTCATTCGACAGGCTTTCTTATCAGTGCCAAGTCATTTGTATCTTATTTTTAAGCACAGCAATAAAGTATTTATTTTTATCACGAGAGTTACTAAAAACCGCGATTGTCATTATTTCAATCCCACCCGTCACTCTTCGCGCGCCCCGTTCAGCCCCATCATCGCCCACTTTTGCGCAAGCGCCACAGGTGAGAGCAGTGCTCGAGGCCGCTAATTTACTGCGCAAGCGCTCTAAGGCAGCCTCCGATCCGGCGAGCGCAGGCGCACTTACTGCAGACCCAGCGCCTCACCGCCTCCCTGGAACTCGCCGCAGTGCGCAAGCGCGCAACATCTCCGTTTCCCTCCCCTCAGCCCTTCACCCCCCCCTTCCTTTCCCCTTCAAGAAGCCGGCTCCGGGGCACGCTCACCCCTGTGAGGAGGCCGGACACGGGAGGCGCTCTCTCCATTCCCGGAAGATCATGTACCAGCCCAGCCGGGGGGCGGCCCGGCGCCTCGGCCCCTGCCTCCGTGCCTACCAGGCTCGTCCCCAGGTGAGAGCAGAGGGGAAGCGGGAGGGAAGGAGAGGGGGCGGGGAGAGACCCTCCCCAGAGTCGGCGTGTGGGGCGGAGCGCGCGCCCCGTTTCGCGCAGGCGCAGTGACGTCCCACCGCTCCTTCCCACCTGTGCGGGGCGGCGCGTTTAGGGGTTAGGGGTCGTGGGGATCGGAGGGCGGCACCGCCTGCCCTGTAGAGCACGGGACGTCGGTCTCCCGGGCCTGCGGGGGCAGGGGGGCTGGAAGCTGGGGCGGTGGGGCGCGTCCGCATTTCGCCCGCGTTTCCGCGGTTACCTGTGCCTGGAGGTGATTTGAAGGGCAGGGGGCGGAGAAGTTCGCGGCGCCTCCCGGGAGCCGACCAGACAGACCTGCGGGCCGCGCTCTGCAGCCCGCGCATCTTGCACCCCGGATAGCGGTCCCGGCGGGAAGGCCGGCCCGGGTGGACCCTGTTCGGGCCCCTGTGCCCGGGCGGGCAAGATGGCCACGCCCCCGGCGGAGACGGCGCCTCCGGGACACCGTTGGGGACAGAGGTACCCGCGCGGCCCGCCCGCTCTCCCGATAATGAGTCCCCTCGGGGGGGTTCGTTGGAAACGGAGGGACTCCGGTCAGGCCTGGCTTTGGGTGACCTCTCCCTCATCGCAGTTTCGACATCAGTAAACCAGGGGCATGAGGTCCAGCCTTTAACAGTCTCCTGGGCCTTTTCGTGTCATTAGAGGAGCCCGAGTGATGAGCTTACTGCTTAACAGGTCGCAAAGTTTTATTTACAATTATTATCTCATATAGTCCTCATAACAACTCAGTGTGGTTTCATCGTCCTCGTTTATAGGAGGACATTTATGGGAAACTCAGGCTGAGGGAATGAGAGTGCCTAAGGTTACATGATAGAATTGGAACTCAAAAGTCTCCTAGTTCCAGCTGGATGTTCTTTTCTCTATATAACCTCTGCTTCACACACTCGTGGAGTTGTGTTAGAGGCCACAGTACAAGACCTGTAACTTATTCATTCATTTGTTCATTCTTCAAATACACACTCTTATGATTCTTGCTGTAAGAGAGGCAGACCTGCCCCCAAACAGGTTTGGAATCTTAAACAAATCTAAAAGTATTTGTTAATGTTTGGGGGAGGTATTTGTACTTTTGTCACAGGAAAGTGTTTCCTTCTGTTTTAAGTAGAGATGGAGATGAATTTTCCCTCTAGTAGTTCCATCTCTCCTGTCAGAAGGACCAGGTGGGACTGGAAGCGTGTTAATGGGCAGTTTGGATGGCAGGGCATTAGGCAGCTGGATTCTTATCTTTTTCCCTTTTGTTCTTCCTCCTTAGGACCAGCTTTCTCCACGGGCCCTACCATTCCCACCTCTTTGGCCTCACTCCATGACAACCACTTCTCCATCTCTGCCTCTTTTCTGGTCTCCCCCACCCCCAAGCCCTCCCACCCGGCTGCTTCCCCGAGCTCCCCCACTACCTCTCCCTCAGGTCCAAGCCCTCACCTCACCATGGGTGGTTCTCCCCCCAGGAAAGGGGGAGGAGGGACCAGGACCTGAGTTACACAGCGGCTGCCTGGATGGGCTTAGGAGCCTATTTGAGGGACCTCCCTGCCCCTGTCCTGGGGCTTTGATACCTTTCCAAGCCTCTGGGACTGCCCACTCTTCCCCTGCCACTCCATCAGGAGATCCGAGTATGGAGGAGCACCTGGCTGTCATGTATGAGAGACTGAGACAAGAGGTAAGTCAGTTCAGAAGTGGCCTTTGTCCGAAATGGGAAGGGATGTAGGTAATTCTTAAAAATAGGGAGTCAGTCAACTGGATTCTTTCTGGGAACCATGAGACGGGCATAGAAATATGTTATAAACATTTCCCAAGGAAAAGATGCCCCTCAGTTTGGATTAGAGAAGTTAAACATGGGATGAGATGACCTTTCACTCATGAATAAGGAGACACTAAATATAGAAAACTGAGAAATAGGATCATCTTTTCTTTCCTCCTGGTCTGATGCCTTCTTCCACCTAGCTTCCCAGTCTCTTCCTTCACTCCCACGACTACACTCTCTACTCATCGGATGTGGAATTCATCAATGAGATCCTGAACATGCGTACCAAGTGAGAATCCACGAATGGGTAGGGCCTTGGGGAGGAAAAGGACCCAATGCTATTTTCACTTATTAGAGAATGTCCTAGGCTGCTTCTCACTGCTGCTCCCCATCCCATTGTCAGATACCAGTTTGGTTTTCTGATTCTGCCATTATGAGATTTCTTTCCCATTCCTTCCTCCCAGAGGCCGGACATGGTACATCCTGTCACTGACCCTCTGCCGCTTCCTGGCCTGGAACTATTTTGCACAGCTTCGGCTGGAGGTTCTACAGCTGACCCGCCACCCTGAGAATTGGACCCTGCAAGCCCGCTGGCGGCTTGTGGGGCTGCCCATCCACCTACTCTTTCTGCGTTTCTATAAGCGTGACAAGGAAGAGCTTTACCGGTAAGAGAAGTGAGAAAAGAAACACTACAATTTCCTAATCTTACCCTTTTGGGAATCTATGGTCTAGTCTTCTAGACAATCCTGGATCTACCCTGACTTGACCGCAGGCTCCTTGAGGGCAGGATCTTTTTTTTTGTCTACTTTAATCTAACAAAAAATAGGGACTCAGAATATATTAGGAAGCTTCTGAACTCAGTTTCTTCATGTACATTACCTGGCACATAGTAGGTACTCAAATACTTATTGAACAGGTGAAAATTCCTGTCTCATAAGTGGTGCCTCACAACCTTAGGTAAAGTACCTGGTAAATTTCTGGCACAGAGTAGAATCCCAAGAAATTCTTAGGCTCAGCCCAAACCAGTGGTTCCCAAACTTTGCTGCACAGTGGAATCATCAGGAATCTTTTTAAAATATCGGTGCCAGACATTCTGATTTAATTGGGCCAGGGAACAACCTCAGGATTTTTAAAAGATCCCCAGGTGATATAATATGTAGTAAAGTTTAGGAACTACTAAACAAATGCTTGAATTAAACTTTGGGACCAGTCCCCTTCTCCCTCAGTGAGCCTCTCTCCCTTCACCAGGACCTATGATGCCTATTCCACCTTCTACCTGAATTCCGAAGGCCTCATTTGTCGCCATCGCCTAGACAAAGTGAGTCCTAGGGCTGGGTAGGGGTGGGGTGACGGGGTAGAACATCCCACCAGCTGGCATTAACCTTTCTCCCTGCAGCTGATGCCTTCACACTCACCCCCAACGCCCGTGAAGAAGCTGCTAGTGGGAGCCCTGGTGACTCTGGGGCTGTCGGAGCCAGAACCCAACTTACACCTGTGTTCCAAGGGCTGATCAGGAACTGGGGCAGAGGCAGCACGGAAGACTTGCTACGCACAAGAGGAGGAGGTGGAGGTGGCCAAAGACCTCAGGAGCCAGCTTCCTCCCCTCTTCTCTCTTCTTCTTTACTTTCCATCTCATGCTGTGTAAAGCTGCTGTGTAATTTAACTTGTAAATAATAAAATCTAAGTGAATATATGAGATCGAATTTCCATGTCACTTTCTCTGAATCTCTAAAGTTCCCCATAGCTTTACTCTAAAAATATTTTTATTAATAGATATTAAATAATGTACAGAAGGAAAAGGAGCTGGTGTTAACGTTCTGTTTGTTCTGTTATGTTCTCTGCTCTTTACCCTAGCTCTTCTCGTGTCTTGCCTACTTTTTTGGGCATTTTCTTAGCGTGGGGATCTTCTAGCTCCTTGGCCTTGTAATAGTGCGGAGCCACCTCCAGAAGCCAGCTGCTCTCAATCTCCAATACCTGGAAGGGAAGAGAACAAAATCAGCAGGGTTCCCTTCCGTCCAACCTAGTTTCTGATGTGTGTGTGTGATTTAAATTTTATTTATTTATTTATTTATTTATGGCTGTGTTGGGTCTTCGTTTCTGTGTGAGGGCTTTTTCTAGTTGCGGCAAGTGGGGGCCACTCTTCATCGCGGTGCGCAGGCCTCTCACTATCGTGGCCTCTCCCGTTGCGGAGCACAGGCTCCAGACGCGCAGGCTCAGCAATTGTGGCTCACGGGCTTAGTCGCTCTGCGGCATGTGGGATCTTCCCAGACCAGGGCTGGAACCCGTGTCCCCTGCATTGGCAGGCAGATTCTCAACCACTGCGCCACTAGGGAAGCCCTGTGTGTGTGATTTAAAAGAAGGTTCTCTTTCCCCTTTGACTGCAGGGCTAGAGGAAAGGGTACCTGGCTCTAATACTCTGGATCCCAGGGGCAGACACACATCTCTACATGCTACTCAAGAGCACAAGTAAGCTAACCCTAAACAAAAGCCTGAACGTAAAGACTGAAATACACTCAGGATGGAGCTCATATCTGCTTTGTTCATTATCACCCCAGCACCTGAAACACTGAGACAATGGGCATTCAAATACTTAGTGAATGAATAAACAGTTCTCAGATCTTAGTAGATGCTGAGACAGCTGTTAGAAAGGATGCATTTCTATCTTATCCTACCTTAAACCAAGGTGCTTTCCTGTTTCTCTGCCAGTCCCAGCAACTTGAACCTGGGTTTTTAGCTTGCCAGGATACCATCTCCCACACAATCCACCTGCCTGGGCAGGGCAAGGTCCCCTCACCTGTCTCATGAACTCTTTGGTGGTCAAGACAAGTTCGTGGTAGAGCAGCCAGCGTGGCTGTTCCTCAAAGAGGGAAGAGTTGGGATGAATGAACACTGTCTGCTGCTGTTTCACTGTGCGGTAGCCACTGCGAGTCAACCGTGCTGTGTGGTAGAAGTAACCAGCAGTGATGGCCTACGGAGCAGGCGGGAAAGGAAGTCAGTGGGAAAGGCAGGCGTCCAGGGACCCTCAGCACTCACTGCCTTTTTAGTTCAGGCTTTGGGAGAACTAGAAAGGTAAGGGCCTTTCAGGGGTCCGGGAAGAAAGCACAGGGAGAGCACACCTTCCACAGGGGAAGGGGCATGTTCTCAGGCTGCTGGCCCCAGGGAGAAGCTTGCTCCTCGGGAGATACTGGGTGGACAGCAGCAGACTAAAGAAACGCTGACCTTTCGGACACGGATATAGTCCCCCTGGCAGGAACTGAGACCGACTTCCACGCGTTCCAGGAGCCCCTCCAGCTGTTCCCGCACATCCCGGGCTCGGCGCATCGATCTGAACTGTACAAAGTTCTCATAGCACCACTGGGAAGAGTAACCACTCTCAGCCCACTGTGAAAAGGGTTGAAAAAGAGGGGGGAAGAGGGGGTGTTAAGTATACAGCGGGACCAGAGTCCCCCACGTCCCCCTCACTCCCACTCACCCAAGCCCAGTGACCTGCGTATAAACGTTCAGCAGAACCAGGTGGTCCCCACCAGGGAGGAAGAAGTTGACACGAGCATTGTCGGCATGGACGACCTTGTCCTTGGGTCGGTAGAAGATGGAGTTGTTGACAGAGAGCATGGCAGCCACTGTCAGGATCTCCTCTGAACAGCTGTACCTGGGGCAGGAAGGGAAAGGCATGGGAGTTCAAAGCGAGACACAGCAACAGGAACAGGCGCAGTGAGGAGGGAAGGGATCGCTGTGCGGTGGATGTCCTCACGTGGGGACAGCAAGTTGGGCTAACGGCTACAAATCAGAGAGTAGATTGATTTTGGTGGCAGAGGCAGCGGTATGGGGGTCAAGGAGGTGAGGGTCGGGTTATAGATAAAATGGTAACAGGAGAGATAACCAGGGAGGCAGGGGCAGGAAGGCACCGGGGCCCTCTGAGGGTTCTGCAGTAAGAAGGTGCACATTATAGCAATCCCTTTAAGTTCACGTAATGACCTTTAACCTCAACCATAGCAGAGGAATGGCATTTAAAGGTGGTCCCTCCACAGCTGTATCTAAATGCTCTAGTCTGAAACCTTAGGAATGAGTAAGTCCCCAAACCAGCCCTCACTCAGCACTCCTCACGATGGAAAATCTTCCACTTTCATTCATGCCCCCAAATTTTCTACATGCTTGTCAATCTCACCCATTTGATAATCATAACCAAAGACAGGACAGTGTCTTACTGATCCCTCTGGGCCTCAAAAGGGGCAATAAAAGGTATCTAATAACTTGTTATTTGTTAAAGAATAATGTGGTGGAGAGAAAAAACAAGATCACAAAGATGGCCCCAGAAATAGAAAGAGGCAGGGCCAGTGTGTGTGCTGGGGGCCCGGCCGAGTCAGGGGCTTACTTCTCAGAGGCCAGGATCATTTTAGACAGCATGGGGTCCACCGGCAGCTCTGCCATCTTTCGACCAGACTAAGGAGAGGAAAGAGAGAGTTGAGGCCACTCCTCCCTCAGGTGTCCCTCCAACTCTCGAGGGGTCACCCCAGCCTTCCTCCTGCCCCAGCCTGCCGCCCTCCCACCTCACCGTGGTGAGCTCCCCAAGGTGGTTGAGGGCCCCCAGTGCATACAGCTGCTCCAAAGCCAGCAGCAGGGTCTCATATGGCGGAGGGTCCAGGAAATCAAAGTGCATTAGGTCGTGGATCCCTGGAGAAAGATGTGAGAGGGTAGAACAGAGTCCCTTCACAAGGACCAGCGAGCCCCACCCCTTCTGTCTCAGGAGGACTGGGGGACCCCAGTCACCTAAACTCTTGAGCAGCAACACGACGTTGCCCAGGCTGGTCCTCTGAATCTCGGGCACTGTGGTTTCTTCCAGCTCGTGCTGATAGGCCCAGGCGGTATACAGGCGGAAGCACTTCCCTGCAGCCACCCGACCCGCCCGACCAGCTCGCTGACTGGCTGAGGCCTGGAAAGAAAGGACAATTTTTCAGGCCCACGGACAATCTGGTGATGGAAAAGAGAAAGGGCAGTATTTCTGCAAGAAATCTGGGAGGGTGTGGACCGCTAATCCCCCTTGCTCTAAGCAGCCTCCACCGCTTCTGAGCTGGCCTGTTCTCCCCCTCGCCCCATGGAGACCCTGCTCCAGCCCAGGCCAACCTTGCTGCAGGGTGTGACAGTGAGCGATTCCATGCCCGTGCGCGGGTTGTAGCTCTTCTGCTTACAGAACCCCGGGTCCAGCACGTAAATGATGCCCTCGATGGTGAGCGAGGTCTCGGCGATGTTCGTTGCCACAACTACCTGAATGAGGGGATGTGGGATCGCCCGTAAATCCCACCCACCTAGTTACCCAGAGGAAGTAATTCTGGAAGACGTGGAGTAGACAAACAGGTGCAAAGGAGCAGGAGCTGAGGGGATTTGCGGCCAAGGTTGGGAGAGGGGGACAGGTCAGTAGAAGGGTGGGGGAGATGTGGGGATTAGCAGGGCATAAGGCGGAAAGGAATAGGAAAGGAAATGAAGGGGGTTCAGGGTTTTTTTCAGAGGTGGGAGCTGGGGGTGTCAGGTTCTGGCCCCATCTTCCCCACTGTCAATTTTTTTTTTTTTTTTAATTTGTTTTTTAGTTTTTGGCCGCACCGCACAGCATGTGGGATCTTAGTTCCCCCAACCAGGGATCAAACCCGCGCCCCCTGCAGTGGAAGCGTGGAGTCCTAACCACTGGACCTCGAGGGAAGCCCCACTGTCACTTTCATATTCACCTTTACACGTTACTTCCTAAAATAGCCCCCTGATGAGTCTCCCTGCTCTACTCCTAGCCCTGGTTACACGGCATCCAGAATGGTCCTTTTAAAATGTGAGCCTGTCACATCACTCCCCGCATCCATCAGTGGCTTCCCACCTTACCTGAGAATCACATCCAAGCCCCTTCAGGCCCCGAGTCCTCCAGGCCCTGGCTACTTTTCTGATCTCATCTCCTAGCACCAGGGCTCCTCGCTCCACCCCTGCCCACTGCTGAGCACGCCTCACGCCCATCCTCACGCCCGCCCTCCGCATACGCTATTCCCTCTACTTGGCGCGCTCTTCTCCCAGATGTCAGCCTGGCTCCTTCCCTCGCCTGGTTGAGGCCCCAGCTTCACTCTCACCTTATCAGAGAGGGAGAGGCCTTCCCTACACCCTAAGGAAAATCCCTTCCTGCCATTCCTCTCCCGACATCCCCGGAGTCAGCCTCCGTCCTCCTATGCCGCACTGTACCTCTTCAGAGCATTTGCCACAAATTGATGTTAGGTATTTATGTGTTCATTGTCTCCTAATTTATATTAGACTAAACTCCATGAGGCTAGCGACTTGTTTGACTTGTTTTGTTCATTGCTGTGTCCTCATCCCCTAGAACAGTACCTGGAACGTGGGAGGAACTCTTTAAATACTTGTTGAATGAAAAGTTACCTCTTTGCTCAAAATCCTTTGATGGCCACTCACTGGTCTAAAGTCCACACTCTTCCACCTGCCATCAAAGGCCCTCTCTAATCTCCATTCAAAGTTGTTTTTAACCTGTCTCCCACTACTTCACCATGTGAGCCTTCCACTAAGCCTGCTGGAGTACTCTGACCGCAGACACCCCTTAAGCCTTCCTCTGATATTCCCCCATCATCTTCCCTAAAGGTCCAGACCAAATCCCACCTCCTGGCACACCAAGGGCCTCCCTTCTCCTCTGCACCTCTACCATGCTCACTTTCTGGATCACGCATTTGGCTATCTCGCCATTCCCACTGTCGTCACCCTCTCTCTCCAGCTCCAGAGGCGAGGAACTGCCACCCAGCCTCGCAGCTGCAGCAGTGCCCAGGACACACCTTGCACAGGGCAGGCACACACTTTCCTTTTCACTACTAGTTGCGTGAACCACAGGGGTGAAGAATGTGGGTTTCTCCAACTGACCTTCCGTGCCCCAGGGGGCGTGGGCTGGAAGATCCGCGCCTGCATGTCGGAAGGCAGGTTGGCATAAATGGGCAGCACCAGGAGCTCCCGGATTTTGGAGCCCAGGCGGCGGCAGCGATCCTGGAGCATCTCACAGGCAGCCTCAATCTCATCCTGGATTTGGGTGGGGAGAGCTGCGTGGGACCCAGAGTCACGCGAGGCTGACCTGCCAGCCCTGTCTTCCCCTGGGATACACATATCACACCCCCTCCCCTACGTCACGCACCTGTCCTGTCAGGAACACCAGGATATCCCCAGGGGGCTGGGTCACATGAATCTGCAGCACAGACACGACACAGGCCTCCAGGTAGTCCGCCTCTGGAGCCTGGCGGGGGAGGAGGCAGGGTCACAGGAAGGCCACCTGCTCAGGCAAATCTCTTCCTCTCCTCCCAGCTCGACGTACACTTTATCCCAGTTTCCCTTTGGACTCTCCATCCCGTCCTTCCCTCCTTGGGACAATTTCCTTCAAAGGCTCCACTGCCTTTACACTTAAGCCCATCCTCCCTGAGGGGGCACCTTGGTATAGAAGATGTCAACTGGAAACCTGCGTCCTGGGATCCGGAAGACGGGGGCGTCATCAAAGAAGGTGGAAAAGCGGGCAGTGTCCAGTGTGGCTGAAGCCACCAGGACCTTGAGCTCAGGTCGGAAGCGAGCAACATCCTTGATCAACCCAAAGAGAATGTCTGTGTGCAGGGTCCGTTCGTGGGCCTCATCCACCATCACCACGCTGAGGAAGGAACGGGGGCACCAGTGAGCGAGGGGAGGTGGGTAATGCAGGAGGGGACACTGGGGTCATCAGATGAGAGGATAGGCCCACAGCCTGGCTAGGAAGGAACAGACAGACCTGAACCACCATGATGTGAACAGCCCCGAAGCTCCCGGGGTCCTCTGGGGCAGCTGCCGCACATCCCTGATTGGCCCTGATGCCTCTTTCTGGAGAGAGGGGCCAGGTGAGCCCTCCCACCCCAACCTGAGAGGACTCTGCAGGCTTCTTGGTCTCCTCGTAGCTTAGCTATATGTGTGCCACCTTCTTTCTCCTTGCTCTAGTCATTGGATTTCCTGCCAAGCCCGTAGGAGCTCATCCCCCACTTCAACCCTTTGTGCCTAACTGTGACCATGATGGTGAAGTCCTCAGCCATTTCACAAAGCAAGTTGGCGTGATGGGAAAACCCCACACCCTGAACACTCTTGCATTAGCTGGCCTTCCATGGGTTCTCAGAGGTTTTTCCAAGGGATGTGAAGGACCAAATCATATCTGTCCCATTGCTCCACTGTAATCTTCTAGGACCGGAAATCCACAGTCTCCTAGGTGCTGAAAAGGCAAGTACTGCTCAGCTGGCCTGGCTCCACCCTCATCCCATCCATGAATCACTTCTCCCCCACAAGACATGCGCATCCAACCCCTGCTTGGCCAATGCCGGCATTGAGAACTCATTATTCACAGATCAAGCCACTCCAAGACGTGGGCCAGAGGCTTAAGAGTCAGGGCGCAAGCACTCTGACAGCCCCTGCAATCTCTGCCACTCTATGGCTTCTCGGTATTGATCTGAAATCCGCCTCCCTGTAACCTCCCCCATGGCTCCTAGCTGTGCTCTCTGGGGTCACATAAAACAAGTCTGGTCCCTTTCTCATGTAATAATAGCCCTTCACATATTTAGAGGGAACCAGGATGTCTGAGTTTTCCCCTCTAAGCTGAACATTCTAAGTTTTTGCAAGTGGTCTTCACGTGGCTCCTCAAGTCCCCACAGCACCATTCTACCATCCTGATTGTTTTCTGAACTCTGGGAACAATTGGGGAGAGACAGAAAGGCTTTCTCTGTAGCCTCTTCTACCCTCCGGGCCCATCTCAGTTCTAAGACTGTTCGAACCATAAAGATTCAAAAACTGGTAGACAGGACTTCCCTGGTGGCGCAGTGGTTAAGAATCCGCCTGCCAAGGCAGGGGACACGGGTTCAGGCCCTGGTCTGGGGAGATCCCACATGCCGCGGAGCAACTAAGCCCGTGCGCCACAACTACTGAGCCCATGTGCTACAACTACTAAAGCCCATGCACCTAGAGCCCATGCTCCACAACAAGAGAAGCCACCGCAATGAGAAGCCCGCGCACCGCAACGAAGAGTAGCCCCTGCTCGCCAGAGCTAGAGAAAACCTGCGTGCAGCAATGAAGATCCAACGCAGCCAAAAATAGATAAATAAATAATTTAAGAAAAAAGAACTGGTGGATAAATCAAAAGAGAAGACAATGGCCAAACTGGCCAGGTGGGAAGAAAGGAGGGAAAAGCCAGAGATTAAAGGAGATAAAGGAAGGTACTGAAGAACAGGAGGGCAGCAGACCGGAGGGAGGCGAAGGCGGGCAGCGCCCCCTCTCGTGGGAGCTGGGGGGCCTGTGCGTACCTGTAACTCGCAAGGTCAGGCTCAGAGAGGAACTCCCGGAGAAGCATCCCGTCCGTCATGTAGCGCAGGACAGTTCGCTCTGATGTGCAGTCCTCAAAGCGGATGCTGTAGCCGACCTGTCATGTGGGCCATTAGTGATCGACAGTTGGGCTGGTGCCCCCAGAAGGGAGGGCAAAGGGACAAGGGTGAGCACCTGGACTGATGGGGGTTGAGGGGACCTGCAGGCAGCGGGGGCTGAGTCCCAGACCCTAGGGGCTCTCCTCGTCCCTCAGTCCCCACAGATCTCACCTCATTCCCAAGCTTCACACCCATCTCCCGGGCCACACGGGCAGCCACGCTCATGGCTGCCACTCTCCGGGGCTGAGTGCAGGCAATCTTCACGCCTTTCTTTGTGTAACCCTGCATGACAAGAAGAAAGAGGAGGTTTTCCCTTTGACAAATATGCAGCTGGGGCCCAGCAATTCAGAGAAGTTGGAAATGCAGGGCAGGGGGAACAGAGAAACAGACAGAAGCAGAAAACCAGACAAGAAGGGCAAACGGATAGGATGGCAGACCCAGGGCCCACAAAGGGTCCTCACCCAGCCCTAGGCAGTCCCAGCCCTTTGGGTCATCAAGTTCGGGGCTCTGCGAGATTCAAGCTGGAAAAGGACTGACCGGCTGGGCAGACCCAAAAGCAAGGGGAACAAGGGAAGGTAAAAAAGTAGGAAAAGTCTTTTCACTCCTCATCCCTTGGCCCTGCAGAGGAGCAGAGGCCGGGCTGGTGGAGCGGGGTCCATCTCACACCCGTACGCCACCATCTAACCGTCTATACCTCCTTCCAACGCTAACCTACAGAACACCTATCAGGCATGGACACCGTGGCAGGAAGTGAAAGCAGAAGCATGAAAAGGGCGTGGCCTTTATTCTCAAGAACCTCACCACTTAGCAGAAAAGACTAAAGGACTGAAGTAGAGAAGGAAAGTGACTACTCAAAATCGCACGTAAAGGAGCTGACAGGACTGTGCTGGTCAGTGCCAGCTGAGGCTGAGGCTGCCATACCTCCTCAAAGAGGTACTGTGGGATTTGGGTGGTCTTGCCCGAGC
Source organism: Balaenoptera ricei (assembly GCF_028023285.1). Lineage (NCBI taxonomy): Eukaryota > Metazoa > Chordata > Mammalia > Artiodactyla > Balaenopteridae > Balaenoptera > Balaenoptera ricei. The sequence goes on from NC_082649.1 coordinate 23,680,865, forward strand.
CTGTCTCGCCTTCGATGATGAGGACCTGATGATTAGCAATGGCGGCCAGGAGCTCCTCGCGGAACGGGAACACCGGGAGGCTGCGGCGGACGACCTGGATGGACTCCTTCTGCTTGGCCTGGGTTGGAGCGGGTGGGGCTGACGGCTCCTGAGAAGGAGGAGAAGGGCAGTGAGTTTCAGGGCCGGCTCCCCACGCTCCTCGGGACATCCCGCGCCCTCCCTCTCACCTCGTCACCCTGGAGCTGAGTGGCCCGGACGAACTCGATGGTCTCCTCTTCCTCCAGCACCAGCTGATACTTGGGCTCCTGAGAGGCAGCATCTCGGGCCCCAAACTTCAGGGACGCTGCCCCGAGCCGGGCCTCCTCCCAGCGCCGCTGCTCCTCCCCAGGGGCACCGGACTCCTCCTCCACTAGATCCACCGCTCGTGCTGGCTAAAGAGAGAGGGGTACGTGGAGACAGAGCTGCCCTCTCTGCCCAGCAGCCCCTCCCCAGCCGCTACCCCCGCCCATGGAGAAAGGCAAGACAAGGAAGGGGCCAGCCAAGCCACCGCCCAAACCCCGGAAGCCTTCCCTCCCCTCCGCTTGGGGACCGGGGCTGAAGCGGTGACCCCCTCGCCTCACCTGTCCTCGCGTCTCCTCGGGCATGTGGTAGCGATTGGTGGCCTCCAGCTTCTCCTGCTCCCCAGCCGCCCGGTACTCCCGGGCCAGATCTCGCACTCGCCGCTTGTATCTGAGCTCACGCCGCTCGTGTTGGCTCAGCTCCACATCCCCAAAGAGGAACTCCTCGTCCACCAGCTCGGCCTCCAGGTCCTCAAGCTTCTCGCGCTCCCGCTTGGCCAGGTATTCTCGGCGGGATTTCTTCCGCAGCTCAGGGACCTGGGTCAGCCCAGGGCAGTCAGAGCCTCCTCTCGCTGGAAGAGTGACCCTTTTCCTCACCTACCCCTAAGAGTGACAACCTCCGACAGGCCGGCAAGAGAACCTAAAGATGTGTCCTCTACCTTCCTTCCCTCTGCACTGGACAACGCGACTGACGACATGCCCAACGCTGGGCCCACACGCTGCCTTCCAGCAGGAAGACCCAGCTGGACGTCCTTCCAGGCAGCCTGACCATCTTCGCCAATATAAATTCACTAGAGCTAAGGTGATTATGTGCATATTTTATACTGTACTCTTGCTATTTTATTTGACTTAGTGGAAAGGGGAAAAACATAACAGCTGGTACCAGCATTTGGAAGCACAGGTCTCAAACTGAAAACAAGTGAGACAATTGGAAACCACTGGGTGAGCCAAAAATAGGTATTCTTCCTCCCCAATGATATGCTCCCTGGTCTTGAACCAAATGACTGCAGTTTGAGGAAAAGGGAAAAATAAATTACACACAAAAAGGCTAGAAGCATCAGAGAGTGGTTCTGTGAGGCAAAATGTAATGAGGGATGTTTAGCTCGGGGACTAACTTCTCCCCCTCAGACAATGGGTCATTTGGCTTCTACATGTTTCCTTTCGATACAGGCTTTTCAGGACACATTGTGGATGACAGAAGACTGGCCACATGCTGAAGGCCTTTCTGGACCCTAACCCTAAGCCCTCCCACTGTGGCAACACGATCTTCCCTGTGTTCCCAACAAGCTCCTCTACTGCAGTGACAAAACCCCACTGCTGCCCTCCCCTTGGGGGCCCTGATTCGATTTAATTGCTTGGTTTTTCTTGTTTGTTCTATCACGTTTTAAAATGGAGTTTATGCTCATGACCTGATCTGAGTACCACAATCAAATACTCCTTTGGCCTGATGGGTGGGGCAGATGGATGTCTTTTTAAAATATGGGCAAGAAATCAGGGCAATCTGAGCATCAAAAAGAAAAATGATATGCAATTATAAAACATTGAGAAATAAAAATTCACGAGTCCAACGTGACACGCGTACAAACAACGGGAAAAAAACTTCTGTCACCGGTGAGGTGACTATTACAGCAGACTCTTTACTCCGAAAATTAGTAATTAAAAGGGAACAGTTAAACATTTGCCCTCACTTTGAGGAAGGCACTGTAGCCCATTCCTTGTTATTGAGGAAAAGTTCTTCTTTATATAAAAAGGTTAGCCGATAAATGTAGAAGGAATGTCAGAATCCAAAAATCACCACTTTGCAATCCCCCATGACATAAGTGATTCAGGAAAGGATTAGCAGTGGTTGCTAAACCATTAGCTGAGAGGCTGTTGGTAGGAAGGATACCAGCACTAACACGCACACAGCTGGACAGTGTGTCCCCCTGATATGACGTGCACATCACCACCCAAGAGGTGTTGCTGCCACAGTTGTTTAATCTGAGTCTAAGCAAGCTGTGGACCCAATTTCCACTTTAAAGTAAGCACTGGGACAGAACTTAATACCACAAGATAAGGATCAGATAAATCCAGAATGTAGGACATGGTACAAGATGAGACAGAAAGAAAGAGAGAGAAGGGGGAAATAAAACAAACTGAAGAAACCTAACAACCAAATGCAATGCGTGAACCTTGACTGGATTCCAGTTTGGAAAAAGCAGTTATTAAAGAAATTTTGGGGTAACTGGGGAAATTTTATTATAGGCAGGTTCTTAGTTGATATATGAGAATCATCTGCCTGGGTGTGACAATGGCACTGTGGTTTTAGAGAAATGTCTTACCAGGTACATGCTGATGGGACAAAATGCCATGATGTCTAAAACTTTTAAATGGTTCAAAAAGAGAGGAAAAGAAAAAAGCCGCCATTTACATAGGCATTGCAGGGACTTCCCTGGTGGCGCAGTGGTAAGAATCTGCCGGCCAATGCAGGGGACACAGGTTCGAGCCCTGGTCCGGGAAGATCCCACATACCACAGAGCAACTAAGCCCGTGTGCCACAACTACTGAGCCTGCACTCTAGAGCCCACACGCCATAACTACTGAAGCCCGTGTGCCTAGAGCCCATGCTCCACAACAAGAGAAGCCACCACAATGAAAAGCCCGCGCGCCACAACGAAGAGTAGCTCCCGCTCGCTGCAACTAGAGAAAGCCCGCGCACAGCAACAAAGACCCAACACAGCCAAAAATAAATAAATAAAACTTTAAATAAATAAATAAATAAAAATACATAGACACTGCAAATATTGCACACAGTTATTAGCGATTTTTTAATCCAAATAGTCTGGATGAACGTTCATTATACTATTCTTTAGGGCTTCCCTGGTGGCTCAGTGGTTAAGAATCCGCCTGCCAATGCAGGGGACATGGGTTCGAGCCCTGGTCTGGGAAGATCCCACATGCTGCAGGGCAACTAAGCCCGTGCACCTAGAGCCCGTGCTCCGCAACAAGAGAAGCCACCACAATGAGAAGGCCGCGCACCGCAACGAAGAATAGCCCCCCATCTCTGCAACTAGAGAAAGCCCACGTGCAGCAACAAAGACCCAACTCAGCCAAAAATAAATAAATAAATAAATAAATTTTAAAAAAAATTGCCTTATACTATTCTTTCAATTTTCCTATTTGTTTGAAAATTTTCATAATTGAAAAAGAAAAGAAAAATTCAGGAAAGTAAAAACACTACACCAGCATCGAGAGATGTCTCAGAAGTCTCTGGCCACAGTCACTTTGTGGGGTGCGAGCTGAGATGGATATGTCAGGAGAGACCTGATGGCCACTAGACCATTTTCAGGACACCAAGAGTCTCAGAATTCTTTGGGGAAATCTAAGTGTGACTTACATGGGAAGACCAGGCCTTGGGAAAACTGCAACCCTACCTAGGCTAACCCCGTAACAAGTCCAGTTCATGAATTACAAGGGCTCTGTCCCTGTGCAGTGAGAAGACCAAATGAGGAAACCAGTGGGAGATCACAAGGCCCCGTGGGGCATGGAGGGATCAGGTGGTAAGAAGGTATGTGGAGATGCTGTACCCAAGCTCAGTGGTCAGCACATCCGTGGGCAGTAGGACTCCGCTCTGCTCCTGTCCTCCAGCCACCCCCTTGACCACCCAGCTGCCTTTGGAGTACATCTCTTTAAGTCTCAGGAACAGCGAAAGCTCACACTCCCCTCACTAACACACAGTGTGATCTGATCCTAAGGAGTCAAAGAGGGTTTCTGGGCCGTTTTCTTCCCTCTACAACTTAAGTCCACTCTCAGCAGGCTCCTGTCAACCAAGCCCCCTCCTCCAGAGACCCAACACTCCACCAGCAGCCCCACTGCACTTCCTGTGCACTCTTTCTCCCTATCCTTAACCACACTCCTTCAGTAAGTCTTTCTTTTTGTCTTCCTGGGCACTGGGACTCACCATGGCTTTCCGGTCTTCCTCAGCCATCTTGAGGCGCTTCTGAGCCTCTTCATAAGCCTAGGAGAAGAAGGCAAGAGTGGCCAAAAGTCCCCACGCCCACAGCCATTGCCCTTCTAGAATCACAGGTATCATTCTGATGTTCCCTAGCAAAAAAAATGTTCCCCAGCACAAAGAAATGTTCCCCCTTCACTGAGGAATCTCTGGGGCTGCAAGTTCAGCAGAGAGCCACCTTAGCCCGAAGACCCAAAGACATTACCAGATCACTGGAGGCAGCCCCTTGTCTTCCCAGAGATCACTATCCGCAATCACACCCAACCTCAGACTGGACCCAGGGATCTTCTGGGGACTGACGGAACGTACTGCTCCTACGCACCTTCTTGTCTGACCGCTCCAGGATGTTGCGAGTCCGGTCCTTGTCCCGCTGCCGAACCCGCTTGGCGAACGCATCGCGCTCCTCCAGGTCCTGAAGGCGCTCTCGCTCTGTCCGCTCCCACTCATCCTCTGACTCTGGCTTCTCAGTCTGCTGTTTACCCCCCCTGCAGCCCAGCCCGGAGCATTAACTAAGGGCATCCAGAGGCTTACTGTCCCATCATCCACCTGCCCCATCCTCTCTCACCCTACTTCTGACTTACTGTGTCTTCCTCTTTCCTTTCTCCGAAAACTCTTCCTCCTCTTCTTCTTCCTCTTCCTCCTGACGTTTCTTCCTGAGGTGTTTCCGTTTTTTCCGCTTCTTCCGGAGACTGCTCCCGGCCCTGCCTACAGTCTCCTCGCTGCTCTCTTCGCTGTCCTCCAGCAACCTGTATGATCGGTTCTTTTCCAGCAGGGCTCTGGCCTCTCGCTCAGCTGCCCGAGCTGGCTTTTCCACCACTGCCTTCCGTGGGACCTGTCAGAAGAGGAGAGGATAAGGGGATGTGAGCAACTCCTGATCCCTGCCCACCTACTCTGCCCTGTTCCTAATTTAAGGAGTAACTTGATCTTAAACCGGCCTTCATTCTCTCTCTCCCCCAAGGCTTCACACCATGTCCGTCAGCCTGAATGGGGCCTCTCAGCTTCTAAACTTCTTTTCAGTCGTTCATTTAACAAACATTTATCGAAGCCTGTCCTGTGCACCCACTGGTAGATACTAGGGATACAGGGATAAATAGAGACAAAAACCTGCCCTCATGGAGTTTACATTCTCATATCCAATTCTCAACTGCTCAACCTCTCTTCTTCCCAATGACTAAGTCATTCCTACCCAAGGACTGGCCAGGATTGTTGTGCAGAGGCCTGTCACAGGCCTGGCACTGTACCAGGCTCCAGGGATACACTGGTGAACAGATTAACATAAAGTTCCTACCCTCCCATCCCTTACGTTCTAACCTCATTTCTCACCAAGCATCTTATGGGATATCCACACCAGGTTATCCACCATTCTCTGAACAAGCTCAACACTTTTAGTATTACTGGATACTTTCTAAGCTCTTATTCTGCAAGGTGCAGTTAGGTGGTAGGAATACAAAGACAAGAAATACAGTCTTGTCAGACTTCCCTGGTGGTGCTGTGGTTAAGAATCCGCCTGCCAATGCAGGGGACATGGGTTTGAGCCCTGGTCTGGGAAGATCCCACATGCCGCGGAGCAACTAAGCCCCTGCACCACGACTACTGAGCCGGCGCTCTAGAGCCCACAAGCCACAACTACTGAGCCCACGTGCCACAACTACTGAAGCCTGCGCGCCTAGAGCCCATGCTCTGCACCGAGAAGCCACTGCAATGAGAATCCCGCACACCGCAACGCAGAGTAACCCCTGCTCTCCGCAACTAGAGAAAGCCCGCGTGCAGCAACGAAAACCCAACACAGCCAAAAATAAAATAAATAAATTTATTTAAAAAAATATTTCATTAAAAAAAGAAATACAGTCTTGTCTTCCAGGAGCTAACCTTTACACCTTTACTCTTCTCCCTTCTCTACCTGACAAATTCCAGAGAATCTTTGGGCCTGCTTTTCCCGATCCCAACTCCCACCCCTTCTGCCCTCCCACAGCACGGGCCTACACATCTATTCTATAGCCTCACTATTCAAAGGGTGGTCTGTGGACCACCAGCATCACCTGTAAACTTGTTAGATTTGTTAGAAATGAACAAACGAAGAATCCATCCCAGACCTACCAAATCGGAACCCGCATTTTAACAAAAGCCCTGGATGAATCCTGTACCTGTTAAAGTTTGAGAAACATGGCTCTATAGCGCTTAATCCAAAACACTTAAACCGTCCTCAATCTTCTCCACGGAAGTAGACGTCTAGCCCGTAGGCGATCACGGACAAAGAATAAATGCTGGTGAACTGAGCTTACTTAATTTTCGGTTAGACAGTTAGCCCGACCTCACCAGGACAAATAACCTGGGGGCGCCGCCCCTGCTCCACCCCCTCTCCTGCCGCTCCCACGCCCGGCCCCCCCCCACCCCGTCCCGCACCTTGTTCCAGAGTCTCAAGGCGAAGTCCCGGGCCGGCCCACTGAGGTCCAGGGTATCGGTGTCTCGCAAGCGCTGCACGAACTCCTCTGCCGAGGCGCAGCGCTGCGCGGTACCGATGAGGAACTGGGCCACATGCCGCTCGCTCAGTCCCAGCACCGAGTGCAGCTCGTCTTGCACCCAGCGCTCCAGCCCCGCCGGCGTCGCCATGGCGACTCACGCTCCCTATTCCCGGCCCTGAAAGTGTCTCGAGCAGCCTCGCTGGCGGCCGGGCGGGTCACCCGGAGGCCTGAAGCCCCGGGCCGGAGCCTCTGTCCCACAAAGAAGCTGCCTTAGGACCTAGGGGTTCGGTTTCCGACAGCCCAAAGCAATCTTCCCGGACCTCGGAGGCCGGAAGTGGCTGCACTTTTCCGGCCTAAGCACTACGGTGGCCGAGCGAAGTCAAATCTTGCGGAATTGTACTCAAAGCTTGGGAAAAAACATTTTCATTTCCTCCCCCACCGAATCTCTCTGTCGCCTTCTGTTGGTCATTCCTGGGTGTTACACTCACTCATTTCATTCAACAAATGCTGAGAGCCTAATGTGTGCTAGGCACAGTTTTAGTCCCCGGGGATATACCAAAGAACAAATCAGAAACAAATCCCTCACAGAATTTACAGTGACTTGAGGGGGGCGGAGACAAGATACATAAAAAATAAAACATGTAAGTTCTATGGAGCCAAAAATAATGCAAGGTGTGTGTGTGTGTGTGTGTGTGTGTGCGCGCGCGCGGCTGGTGGGGCAGTCTTTCAAATTAGAGGATCAAGTCCATGCTTATTACAGATTCGGCCGTGCTGATTAGAAGTGATCTTTGCTAGGACTGGTACTTTCCGCAGAAGTGAATACAGGTTAGGCTTAAAAGAGGACTCCAGGCAGGAGCAAACTTGGGATGTGGAGAAAAAATAAAGGTGCCCTCTTTTCTTGGCGCTGTCTCTGAAAGTTATTTTAAAAGATCTCCAAACTAAGGAATGTGCAAACTGTATTCAGCATTTTTTTTTTTTTTGCTAACTGCTTGAGAAACTTACTGGTGGCTGCTTAATTTTAAATAAGCAGAGTTTGTTGTTTGACTGTGCCGTCCTGTGTTTGATCCTGCTTCATACTTTTACAATTAATTGGGTTTATCAGACACTACGCTGGGAAAAGAAACATTTGTTATTCCAGTTAACAGCCACAGGTAGCTCCACATCATTGACTTCTTTCTTTCTTTTTAAAAAATTTATTTGTTTATTTATTTTTATCTTTGGCTGCGTTGGGTCTTCGTTGCTGCGCACGGGCTTTCTCTGGTTGCGGCGAGCAGGGGCGCAGGCTTGTCATTGCAGTGGCTTCTCTTACTGCGGAGCACCGGCTCTAGTCGTGCAGACTCAGTAGTTGTGGCACGTGGGCTCTAGACCGCAGGCTCAGTAGTGTGGTGCATGCCCTTAGTTGCTCGGCACATGTGGGATCTTCCTGGTCCAGGCCTCGAACCCGTGTCCCATGCATTGGCAGGTGAATTCTTAAGCACTGCACCACCAAGGAAGCCCTCATTGACTTCTTGAATGCACTGCTTTCTATTTCTGAAATGTACTGTGGACACCCCTGGCACCTCAGAGCCTCTTGCTTCTGCTTTCCTGGGTCACAACTGATTAGGATATTTACCTAATTAGCTACTAATGTAAGTATCCTGTTTCCCTCCTACCCACATCCTCTCTGAAGTGGCTCATTCTTTTGACACCTTGCTTGTTCCCTTGCTGGTAAATTAAAGACCTTTGGCATATGTTTAAGATCAATTTGTCTAATACACTTTGTTTTTAATAAAGGAGGAATCTCCTCTGACTAGTCTGAGAGGAGCATCCTCTAGTGATAGGAGGACTACAACTACTTAACCATGTCTTTATTAGCCTGGAGAACTTAAAAAAAAAAAAAAAAAACCTGATAAGTAAAATACAGATATTCTACATTTGTAGAAAATAAAAATTCATTGAAATGGGGAAACCTCCCAGAACCAACTACACTTGGGCCACAAAGCCATGAATTATCCCATTGTCTATCAGAGGAGACTCTTTTGAGGAATCTGCACTTCTGTATATACGCTATACTTGCAGCAATTTCAGGAGACTTATTATTTATGGTCCTGAGTCTTGGAGTAAAATCCCCTGGATTAGCCACTACTGATCACATACTATCTGGCTGCTTGCATTGCACTAGGCTTCTGAATACCAGAATCCTTCAATTCAGAGTGTCCTTTGCTTCCAAATTTTTAGCTCTTTTCATCTTTTCATTCATTTGTTCAGTCATTCATTCTAAAAATAAATTTTTGTATCTACTAGGTGCCAGGCGTGGGGATGCTGCAGTAAACCCAACCAACACAGTTCGTCCTCATGGTACTTCCAGTCTACTGGATGCTTCAACTGCCCTTTCTCAAACCAGCCCTAGACTAAAAAAAAAATTTAAGTTAATTAAAAAAAAAAAAGAATTAAAAAAAACCAGGGAGTTCCCTGGTGGTCCAGTGGTTTGGATTTGGCGATTTCACCGCGGAGGCCCAGGTTTAATCCCTGGTCAAGGAACTGAGATGCTGCAAACCGTGAGGCGCAGCCAAAAACAAACAAACAAACAAACAACAACAACAAAAAGCCAGTCCTTCACTTGCTAGTCCTTTGAGAAACCAGTGCCAGGCTCTCCCAGAGCCCTTTCTACATGTCATTGCTGAGTTCCTGGTTCACCTTCGTCATTCTCCCCTCCCACAGCCGTGGCTGCTTCCTCTTCACGGCTAAGAAGAAGATGGGAGGGAGAGGCCTGGAAGGAGGAGCCCAGAGCCCACCCCACCCCCAACATGCACTTTTTCTAAAGAAGAAGCAGCAGGAGAGTCGGAGAGAGCTCCACTTTATTATGGAAAGTTAAAAAAGACAAACAAAACCAAAAAACCAGGCAATTGAGAGGGAAGGAGAATTGGGGGAAGAAAGTTGAGGCGCCTCATTACTCACCCCACACCCTCGCAATTCAGTTCAATTGTGAACCACTAGGAGGAACAGAATTAAATAACTAGAGGGGGATACAGAGTTAAGGTTCCCAGCCTTCCCTCTTGGGGAAAACTGAGACAGTAATACTGAGCAAAGGTGGAGGAAGCCATACCCCCAGGTCACCCCAATGAGGTGACTTCAGGGGACAGGGGAGAGGATTCTATGTGGACACACAAGTAGATGTGGCTTGTAAACCCGGGACTTTGGCAGGTGGGGCTGGGAACTGGGGGGTTTTGTAAACCAGGCTGTGGTCAAGAGAGGAGGCAGGCGCTGTAAACAAAGGGGCAGTGACCTAAGGAACAGGAGGGAGAGGTGCCTGTAAATGCAGTGTGGGCCAGGTCTCCCAGGGACATGGGTACTTAAATCCCGAGAGCCCCAGGGGGTGGTGGGGAGTCAAGGAAGGCTGTGGAGAGTTACCCTGCCCACGGAGATGGAGAGGGTGCTCCATCCGTACCCCCACACCGCGCCCCGTGAGCTCTGTGCTCCTCCCCAGGACTTGATGGGGATCTTGGGTCACCTAGGATGCACCAGCATGTCTGATAAGGGTGGAAACTGTGCGGTTGCCTCCGCCCCCAGAAACAGGATGAGGAAAGCAAGTTGGAAGATGTTGGTTGCCCTTCCCTGCCAGGCTCATATTCAGGGTCTGTCTGCTCTGAATCTTCTGGGCTCCAGGATCTTCAGTTCTGGGAAGGAGGGAGGTATATCCCAGTGTTGGAAGAGGGTCACCTCCGACAAGACTCATCTGTGGGAGAGGAGGCAATAAGGATAGAGAATGAGTGACGGTCTCTGCTTCCTGCCTTCCCTACCCACTGCCCACACTGAAGGCCAGTTGGCATGTAGGAAATCTTATAATATCTTCCACATCCTGAGTGCCTGTTACTACTAGTAACAGCAGCCATCACTCATTTAGCCTGGATTCTGTGTCAGCCATTCTCATAACTTGCTTAATCTCACAATAACCCCAGGAGAGGTTAAGTAATTTGATGTCCAGCCGTAGTTCCTAGGTGTTCTACAAAAATTACTTAACCCTCTCAACAATTCCAAGAGGTAGTTATTATTAACCCCATTTCACAATAATGAACTGAGGCCAGAGGTCAGGTGATTTCCCTGAGGTCACACCACAATTAAGAGACAAGATGGAATTCAAACTCAGGCCTGTCTGATCCAAACCCTGTGTTTTTAACCACACTAGAGCGCTCAGAAAGAGGCCTGGTTTTGAAATATGGAGACCTCACGTGCACTTCGCTTCCCAGGACCTCCGTTTTCCCATCTGTTAAAGGAGCAGTTGGGCTAGAGGCCCTGCCAAGACCCTTCCAAGCGCCAACATTAAATCCTCCCCCTCCCTCCTGGACCGCAGTGTCCATTCCGAACACCAGGGGGCGCCGTCGGGCCGGCGGAGGCCGCACTCACCCACTATCAGGGCCTTGGTGCGCAGCCCGCCCTGGAGCTCTGGCTGCAGCAGTAGCAGTTCCTCCTCATCCTCTTCGTCGTCGGGTTGGGCCGCTGGCGGACTGGAGGCACTGGGGGCCTCAGGCTCCGGGCCCAGCTCCTCCAGCACCGAACTCTCGGAGGGGTATTGGTACGTGGTCTCCAGGGCTGTCTCGCTGAAGGAGATCTTGAGCTGAGGATGGGAGAGAAAGGGGGGAGGAGGCAAGGTCAGCAGGGGGAAGACTGCAGGGTAACAGGTGCAGGATGGAGAGTGGGGACTGGATTTGGGCACTCGCTGATTTTGTCCTCCCCAGCCACTCTGGAAGCCAGTTTTCCTTTCAGTACTCTCTCTCCAATCCCAGATTTTCCCTCTTCAATCATATCATTTCAAAAACATTGACTTTGACCTGAGCTTTGGCAGGGGACTAGGTGGCAGAAGTGAGTAACACAGGACCAAGGTTCTGCTTTTAGAGTGTGGGAGGCAGAAGGGTAAAAACAAATTAAAAACATGGAGGTAAGTCCTGTGATCAGAACTGAGTCTTTGGGCACCCTGGGAGCAATCAGGACGGCTACCCAGAGGAGGTGAGATTTGAAAAGAGCTGGAAAGAGCTGGCTGGGAGGGATTCCCACCAAAAGCAAAGACAGGCACAATGGTTTCCATAGCCTCGGCCCCTTGCTGTTCGGGGGAAACCCAGGACCCTGGTCACCAGCCCCTCCCACCCCCCTCACTCCCCTCCTCCAGCTGGAGTGGACCCACAGGAAAGGGTCTTGGGTCTGAGAGAGGAGCAGAGACCAACAGAAAAGCCCAGAGGAAATGAGACTCTCCCCAAAACACACGGAGAAGATGAGCCCGAGTGCCTGAAAGGTGCAGCTGGGGGAGGTGACAGGGGCAGAGAGGAAAGTCCGGGCAAACATGGGATGGGGGTGGAGAATGCACCAGAAGGGACGTGCAGAGACAGAGGCAAATGACCAGAAGGGATCTGGACGGGGCAGAAGATCCTTCCTAAACATACTGTCTCAAGAGCAGGCGAGCCCCAGCTGCTCTCACTACTTTTACCCTTCCCCTTTGCCCTCCTAAGAAGCTCAGGGGGAAGGGGCAGGGTGGGATTAACTCTGGGAGCCAAAGCGATTAAGGAGACATACAGGAGGATTCCATGTGAACTGCTCAGAAAGGTCCAGATGATCTCCCCAGGCCTCCTCTGGCGTCTGTTTGGGAAACTCGGGGCTGGAGCCCTGCACCCCTGAGTCTCTGCAGGGACTGGGGTATGAGAGAAACCAGGACGGTGGCTGGACAGGTGGTTGCTAACACCTGGGTCCCTGAGGGAAGCTAGAACTCAGAGACTGTGTGTGTCACTCCCTGGGTCCAAACCTGGCATTGGCCCCCACCTCACTGGGAGCAAAAGCCAGAGACTGGCCAAGGCCTACAAGGGGCTCCCAGTGTGCCTCTCCCCACTCCTCTCCAGCATCCTCCTCCACTCCAGCCACATTGGCTGTGATTTCCTCCAGCCCCACCAGGGGCACTCTTACCTCAGGGCCTTTGCCCTGGCTGTTCCCTCCGCCTGGAACACTCTTCCCCCAAATATCGCTGTGGCTCCCTCTCTCTGCATCATGCTATTATAAAGTTGTCATATTTGCTCCTCCTACCTCCTGGCCCTCTAGGTTCCACTTGTCCCTGTTCTAATGTTTTCCCATAATCACTTACCACCTTCTAACCTAACCTACCAGAGAATTTACTTATTTGTTTACTTATTTGTGTCTGCTGTCAATAGAAACGTGGAAGTTGCCACAATGGGCAAGGAAGGCTTCATCCAGACCTCAGATGTGGTCCCAACAGAGGACCAACACTGGGGGAATACTGGGGGCGGGGGTAGTCCAGTCTGTACACAGTCAACCCCCAGTCTGTGTCTGTGGAACAGCTGGCTGGTAGAATCAAGTGACAGGAACCAGACCCCTTATATCCCAGTTTCTCAAAAGGAACTACTTCTATTGCTGACAGATTTACCCAAACTTCTGGGAACCCATTTCGGTTTTCTTTTCGTATCACCTTTTGAGATAACAAGCTGCGTAGTTTATTATCTGCTCTGGAAAAGGATCCACTTTATTTGCTCTCCCTCCACGTTTGTCTCTCTCCCCCCACCCTGCTTCCCTCCTCACCACCAGCCCCAGCTTCTGACTGGGCTTCTCAGGAATGCACAGCCTGCATGGGGCGTGTGGGGTGGGGGGTACGGAGGGGGTGACTCACTCCTCTCATCAGCTATATAAGGTCACAAGGGGGCTGGAGAGGGGAGGGGCTGGTCTCCCTGCCAGAGGGGCCTCTGGGGAAGGGCACCAGCCACAGCCCAACCCCTGGGCTCCAGTGGCAGGGCTGGGATTTCTCTCCCAGTGGCAGGGATACATTTGATGGAATTAGCCTGCAAAACAGGAGTTATTTAGGGAAGGGGGGGGAGTGTTGGGTGGCAGGGTCCTCATATTCCTGATCTGGAAGCTGGGGACAGGACATGCCTGTCCCTGATGAGCAGGGTGCTGGGCGAGTGGAGAAGGCCTGAGGGAGGGCTGAGGGGAAGGTGTCTGGGCCTAGAGAACTCTGTGTTGCTTCTTCCCCACCCCCACCCCGAGCGGCTGCTTCCTTATTCTCTCACCACATCCTGAGCACAGTTCTGGCAGGCCCATGGCCCTGCATTTGCCACTCAGCCCCACCAGCCTTCCGGTCCCCCCCACAGGCTTCCTGTTTGGGCGATCTGCTTCCGGCTCCCCTGCTCCCTGACCTAGGTATGGTCACCCTCACAGGTCCTGCCCTGCGCTCAGACAGTCCCCGGGCTTTGGGTCCCCAAATTCATGCTTTCTCCTCTTTGCTTCTCCCCAGAGGCACAAGCCAACCTCTAGAGTAGGAAGTGACTTCTCTGAACACCTCGCCCTGGTCGTTCCTCACCTACTTCCTTGCATCTGCCCAGCCTGAAGGGGAAGGGGCTGGTAGCAGTCAGAGAGCTCAGGACAGACTCAGGGACCATGGCTCGGGGATGGGAGCTTAAGCTTCATGTGAAGATGAACTGGGGTCTCAAGTGACCCCGAGCTTTGGTCCCTGTGCTTTCCCACCGATACTGAGGACACAAAAAACAAGTCTGAGGATGTCACACATGAGATGAGGACTGGAGACTAGGAAGGTCTTCCCAGCCTCTGGAGAGATGAGTTAGATGCAGAGCCCTCTCTTTCCTTAGAGTTTTTCAAGCTGGAAACTGGTGTATGGGGAAGGAGTTGGGCCAGGGCCAGGGGAAGAAGTCAGCTTGGCTGTTCCCAGCTTCCCTGCGCTGCCTTCTTCTGCTGGCCTCGGCCCCCACCCCACCCCGTCCTTAACTCCCATTGTACTCCCTGCTCTCAGCTCAGTGCCTCCAAATTCACTTCTCTTTCTTTCTACCCCAAGAGGAGGGAGAGGCCGGGATGGCAGGAAGAGAGGGGAAAACCAACTGCTGAGCCAGTTCTGGGGAGGGAGGGGAAGCCCAGGGAGGAAGGACAGGGAGGGAGTGGCGAGGGGGTATTTTGGAAGAGGAGAAGGCTTTTCTTGTCCCAAGAGAGAAGGGAGTACTGTCTGAAGCAGCGGCCCAGCTGGGGGTGTGCAACCTCGAGGTCACCCACTTCAAATGGCCTCTGTGTGCGTCTCTCCCATGGGGCAGACTCGGGGTTCAAAAGCCTTCTCTCTGCTCCTCGGCCAGCCCTGTTCCACTCCCCTCCCCCTGCTATCCTAAGGTGTCCCTACTCCGCTCTGCACCCCTCTTCCTCGGGTCTGTGAGACCCTCCTCCACTCACTTCTCCCTACAAGCCCAAAGCTGCCCCCTCCACCTCCCCAGGCTTCCCACCCCGACATTCTCCCCGCTGGAAGGCTGGAAGTGCTTTTGCCCTGCGGACCCTGCCCTCATAAGCTCCAGGCTGTGGCCTCAGCTCAAGTCTCCCACCAGACGGCCTGGGTTGGGTCACAGACTCAGCAATGGAAAGAACTGGGGGGCTGGGGGCTCAGAGCCTGAGGGAAAGGAGGGTGAGCAGCCTGGGCACAGCCTGAGAGGGACACACCCAGGACAGCGCTTGGTTGTGGGGCAGGCTCCTTGGGCTGGGAAGTGAATGGATAAGAAGGGCTACGAGAAGGAAAGGTGTGTGTGCAGGGGAGGAAGAGTGGCGGCAGGAATTAACAAGAATGCATAGACCAAGACAAGAATACAGGCATATGAGACAGAGACAGGAGCCCACAGAGAGCTGACAAGGGGGCTTCTAAGGAGTCTGACTTGGCTGCTCCCTACCTGTTTGTGGTGCCTTTCAGGGGACCCCTTGACAAGGCAGCTGCGGCTGAGGCGGAGGTAGCCCCCCAGAACCAAGATCTCCTCGGCAGTTGGGTACCGCTTCTTCCCAGCCCCAGGGACTGCAGCGTCAGCTGTGGCTGGGTTGGCCGGAGTGGCAGGGGCTGCAGGGGGCACGGACCGCCGGGGGTTGACTGTGAAGGTGTGTCCGCTGCGGCGGGGGGCCCCCACCCCTGGCCCTGCCTTCACCCCATAGAACAGACGGCTCATGAGGGGATCCCCAGGGGACTGGGGGGCAGGTGGGGCTGGGGGTGGGGGAGACAGTGGGGCTGCTGGTGGGGGCCGGAGTTCCCCTGCTTCCTCTTCCTGCTGTCTAGAGCCTCTAGTCCCAGCGTCCTCTGGTGGGAGGGGGGCGGGCACAGAGCAGCGGTTCTGCAGGGCGCTCAGAGGCCTGCCCTGAGCCCCTGCCTCCTCCTTCCCAGCTTCCCCTTCTCCAGCCTCTGCAGCGAGAGGACTCAGGTGCTTCTCGGCAGACTCTGGAGGGTCTGGTTTCTGAGTTTGAGTCTCTGTGTCCCTGGGTGTCCAATCTCGAACCTTCCCAGAGTTCAGGGTCCATTTCCACCCTTCTGTCAGCCTCAAGCCCCTCTCGCCATCCTCCGCAGGGGTGGGCCTCTGTTCTGCTGCCTCCACTCCTCCAGAACTGCTGTCTGGAGCCTCCCTTGTCAGGGTCTCTGAGGACGCTGTAATCTCTTCTGGGACCATCCTTGGACTTGGCCTCTCTTCTTGTCTCCCACATTCCTCTGAGCAGTCTTTTCTTTCTTCTCCTGAGCTCAGCCTCCACTCTGATGCCTCCGGTTGTACCCAAATCTGTTCCTGAGACTCTCTGGAATCAGGCCGCCATTTATGGGCCTCTGTCAGGCCCAACTTCTGGTTGTCAGACTCCACTGGGCTCAGTCTATTTTCCACCACCTCTTTTCTCCTGGGGCTTTGTTCTTGAGGCTCTGCCAGTCTCAGACTCCGCTCTGGAGTTTCTCCAGGGCTCAGCCTCCATTTCCTCACCTCTGACAGTCTAGAGCTCCTGTCTCCAGCCTCTCCTGGGCTCTGCCTCCAGTCTCGAGCCTCCAAAGGCCTGGGGCTTGACTCTCGAGCTCCCCCTATCCCCAGCCTCCTCTCTCTGGCTTCCCTGGGACTGAGCCGCTCTTCCCTTGACTCTCTTCCCTTGGGGCTCTGATCCCGCATCTCCCCAGGGCTGGGTCTCCGCTCCCAGGCCTCTAAAGCCCCAGGCCGTCTCTCTGCAAGTAGCTCTTCACTCCGCTGCTGTTGCTGCTGCTGGCGCTCTTGCCGAATAAATCGGTTCTGGTGCACTGGCCCAATGGCCTCCAGGAGGACAGCAGACTCGTCTGGGTCTGGAGGTCCAGCCTCCGTAGTCCCAGGCGCAGGGCTAGGCTCCCCGGGAGACAGACCAAGCTTGGCCCGGCGGCGCTCCAGAAGCCCCCGCTTCCAGGCTGGCATCTGGGACAGCCGCTCCTGCTCTGCCTTCTCCCGGCCGCGAACGGCTGCCTCCTCCTGCCGGCGCCGGGCTAGCAGCTGTAGCTTCCAGTCCGGGATGGTGGCCATGGTCCCCTTGGGGAGGGTGGGGAACGCTGGGGGCAGAGAACAGGAAGGAGAGGCTCCAGAGAGGCCCAGGGGGTGAGAATGGGGGTGGGAGGGGAGGAAGTGGAGCGGAGAGGTGGGACACAGAGGAGGGCAGAGGAGCTGAGGGTGAGGACAGAGGGAAAGAGGGGGGAGCAGGGAAAGGGGAAAAACTGAGAAAGTGAAGAGGAAACTAAGAGCCAAGTTGATGGCGGTCGGGGGATGGGTTGAGAGGAAGAGTGGAGATTCAGGGCAAAGAGGCAGGAGTCAGATTTGTCAGTACAGGTTATTGGGTATCAGGGACAGTCCCCAGGATGTGAGAAGAGAGAAAAACGAGAGAAGTTGGCGCGAGGGCGAAGAGAGAAAAGAGAGGCTGGGTGTGAGAGGGACAGGGTCCAGGCGAGGTTGCCTCACCGCTACTCCAGGAGCCGTGAGAGTGGGAAGAGAGGTCAGGGAATCCCGCCGGAGAGGGGGCAGTGGGACCTGAGGGGGTGTCGGGGAGGTGGGAGGGCGGAGAGTGGAGAGGTCTAAGGGAGAAGGGGAAGTCAGGCGAGGGGCGAGGGGGTTCCGCGGCTGCAGCCCGGCGCGTCTCAGCGTGGGCCCCGGAGGTCCGGGCTCCCCTTCCAGCTCTACTCGGGCCACGCCTCTCCGGCCCCCCAGCCCCCACCCCTCCGCCCCGCACTCCGCCCCGAGGCGGGTCAGGGGAAATACCCTCCCCCGGGGACTTTCGGAACCCGGGTGTCGGAGCTGCCAGCACGTTCCCAGAACCCTGGCGTCCACCCCCACCCTAACGCGGTCCCGGCACCACCGCCTGCCTCCCCCACCGGCGGTGCCCCGAGACCCAGACGTGCGGAGCACCGGCCCTACACCTCTTTTTTCCGGAGCCTGCCAGTCCCGTGCCCGGGTCTTGGCTCTCACGGAACCCCGACATAGCCGGCCATCCCCACCCGGCTCTGACCGCACAGACAGGCAATCTCGGCACAAAGAGGAGACAGCCCAAGGTCCGGGCCGGGGACGGGAGCGGGGACGGGAGAGGAGACACCCCCTCCCCAAGTCTGAAGCCCCTCAGTCAACTCACACGCCGCGGGGCTCCCGGGGGGGGGGGTGCGAAAGAGCCTGACGTCCGGAGAGAGGAGGAGAGAGGAAGAGGAGGAGAGAGGGATCGAGGGAGATCCGGAGACAGGAGGGAGGGGAGGAGGGAGGGAGAGGAGGAGGGAAAGAGGGAGCCAAGGAGGAGGGACGGAGACAGAGACCAGGGGGCCGGGCGGGGGGAGACGGCCGCTTTGTCTGAGGACAATGGGGAGAGGGAAGGGGGCGCGGGGCGGAGCCGGGCGAGGGGGCGGAGCCTCGCTCCCTCCGACCCCGCGTGGGACTCGGCTCCGGGTCTCCTCTCTTCCCGCCGCCAGCCCTGGCGCTCCGCCGTCTGTCCCCAGGGCCTCTCACCCGGCTCCCGGATAACCCAGGTGTCCAGACCTCCGCCCCCAGCTCGCCAACCCAGGGCGGCGGCCCGTGACTCAGGCCCCTCGAGGGACTTGGGGAGGAAGCGGCAGCTGCTCCGAGCCGGGCCCGCCCTTCCCATCTCCTGCCACTCCTCCCCACGCGTTTGCCTTCCCGGGCCAGCCTTTGTTACCGTGGGGGCCGGGGCGGCCGCCGGGCTGCGGGGGACCCGTAGAGAGGGGGCGTCAGCAGGAGCGGCGCTCGGAAGCCAACGGTTTTGGAAGCTAGCTCCCTTACCGGAGCCGCTGCCCCACTCTTCCGCTTCAACCTGTCTGCCGTGGGTCCCCAGGTCTGCAGCGAGGAAACTGGGGGACTTGGAGGAAGGGGGAGCGGGTGCTCCGGGAAGGGGGGGGCGGTCCGCGGGGAGTGGCCGCCACCCAGCGGTCACCAGAGGGCGCGGCCGATGCCCAGACTCGAGTCTGGCTCGCCTGTCCTTCCCAGAGTCAGCCCTGCAGCTTGAGAGACACTGACAGACTGCATGCTACACGTAGAAAAACCAGGCTGATTTTTATTTTCCTGTAGCGCGAGTTACTCGGGAGAGCAGGGAGCCCTTAGTCCCCCGAATTAAGAGCAGGAGAATCCGCTCAACTAGGTTCATGAATCTGGAGCCCTGGGCCAGGGCCTAGGGAGCTGGAAAGGCCAGACAGTGGGGCTGGGCTGCAGCTTCAAGGTGTGGAGCCTGATGGGGCAGCCACTATCATCAAACTTGGCAGACCTTGGTCCAGCTCCTAGGAGGGGAGCTAGACGTGGAGAAGAGGATCCTTGAGGCGCAGAGGCCAGAAATAGGACCAGGGGAGTGGTCAGGCCAGACCCTTCTCCTTGTGAGGAGGTTGTTAATGGAGGGTCAAGCCCTAAACTCTGAGGAGACAGATAAGTTCCCCACTCCCTCTTCCTGGCTGGTGAGAAGTGGCCCTTGGAGTCCAATGGCTGAAACTCAGAATTTAAGATATGGAGCTGGACCCAAGGAGTGGAGGCTCAAGCAAGGGAAGGGACAGCTCCTTCAGTCCATGGATTTGGGCCTCTGGTCTGAGGCAGCCAAGGCCTGGATGTTAAGGGGATTTGGAATTGGAGGGGAAAAGGAAGTACAGGGCTTGGAACCAGGGCTAGCCCCTCACTCGGCCTCCCCGTCCTGGGGCCGGGAGAGCAGGTGGAGTTTTCTTTGCAGCTGGGCCCGGAGGTAGCGGAGATCTTGCTGGTCAAGTCCGTGAGCCAGGCCCAGGTAGAGGGTAAGGAGGAGAGCAAGGAGGAGGCGGTCAGTGCCCAGGGTGGGCACCACCCATAGCACAGTCAGCAGCTCCACACACACTGGGTGGCGCAGGTGGGAGAAGAGTCTCAGAGCCCGGGGAGACTTCAGGGCCAGAGGCTCACCCAGCCCCAGCACATGGTAGTACACCTAGGAGAGGGAGAATGGCTTAGAAATGGAGTCAAGCCCTTGTCGCAACTTAGCTGCCTCTTTCCTCCCCTTCCAGGCACCCTCCTTCTATAACGCAGGCCCAGGAACCACCCTTCTGAGGCTGGGGTCCCTGACCCTCATCTCTGGTCCATGAAACTTCCCCAGGCCCAGGAAGCCCATGGTTTCTGGCCTTTGAGGGAGGGCTGAGGGGAGACTATCTTACAAGAAAGGGAGGTGAGGGAGTCAAAAGCAAGAGGCAGGTGGAAGAGTAGGGGAGGAGGAGGGACATCCTTGGAGGGGAAAGAGGTATTCTAGAAAGGATCAGAGGTCTTGGGTAGGGATCTGGGAGCCTCACCTGTTTGAGGCCCATGAGCTCTGCGTAGTCAAAGACGAGAAGGATGCTGAAGATAAGGAGCCAGGAAATGACGTGGAGCACAAAGCAGAGGAGGGGCACCCAAGTGGCCCATGGCTCGGCCCGAGCCTCCCACAACACGGGGCCCCTGGGCACGGGCTCCCAGTACCGCATCACCAGCTGAAGGAGGATGAGGGACTGGGTATCCCAGCAGCCCACCCTTGAAAGACCTAGACCCAGAGGCTGCCCCCACCCCAGGCTGGCCTGCTGCTCTCCCCGCCTCTACCATGAGCATGTTCAACATGTGGAGGGTACTGGATGGGGTCCCAAGTATGTAAGAATGACTTGTCTCTACTCTGAGGACTTAAAAGAATGGATGAGAGTCACCAGATAGGTACACAAAGTAGCCTAGGCCAAGCACCCACTGAGAAATAGATGAGTACTAACTGGGAAGCTTTCTCTTGCGCCCTAGGGAAGTGCTTTTGAAGAAAGGATAGGACTGAAGAGGAGTTAACAAGGGAATCTCAAGCAGGACAACATGAACAAAGTTGCAACGGTGAGAATGCATATATCATGCTCGGGGAATGACAAGCAGTACACCATTCTTGATAAAAAGTAGGATATGTGCTGTGGAGGAATGGGAGCTGAGATTACAGTCCTGAACACCCTTAGTTCTCCTCCTAAACCCATGTTTTATCAGAAGCCTAAGGTCCTTGCCTCTCCAATCGATGGAATCCTTCCCACAGACTGTTTCCCTTGAGGACTCGGCTGCCAGGGCTTCATACCTGCAAGGCCAGGGCAGTGCATGCCACGTACAGTGACCTCTGAAGGACCCCAAAGTACCGGGACATCCATGACTTCACTGTCTCAGTTGCCATGAGGCTGTGCTGCCCCACAAATAGTAGCAGGAGCCCCAGATCCCAAGCCAGGGGGACAAGAATGCTTTGGTCCTGCAGGGCAGCCAGCCATCCCTGGCGGGCATCTAGCGGGAGTTGGAGAAAAGGACAAAAGATCAAGAAGACTGTGGGAAAAACTCCCTACCCTTATCTCCTCTTGGGACCCCAGACCATGTCCCTTAATGCTTTCAGGAGCCTTAATGCTTCCTCTCTAGGCTTTGCCCACCTCACTTTTCTATTCCCTGTTTCTTCCCTCTTCCCCAGGCCTCCTTCAGAGCTGGGGAAGAGGATTCATGCTGGTCAGTCACGAAAGGCATGGCTGGAGTGCCCTTCTTGTTTCGGTTCTCCAAATGCTCCCTCTTTATAACACTCTCCATAGTCCTCTTTACGAAGCCTTTCCTTAGAATACTCTGCTCATCGCCCTTTCTCTCCCCCTCAGTCCTCACTCTCCCGCCTCTCCAAACCGCTAATCCCTGAGTACCTAATTTAGCCCTCTGGTCTCGCCTGCAGCGTCTCGGCGGCTTTCACGGTTCTAGTTCCCTCTCCTGGACTTCCCCTGTCATTTGTCTCCAAGCCCCGCCCCCGCTCCCTCTGCTCCGGCTCCACCTCCCTACCCCAGAGCTCATCCTCGCTCCCTCCCGCTCACCCGGACCACCAGACTCCGAGATTCCTCCAAGAAGTGGCCGAAGGGAGGTAAAGCGCACGAACTCCACTCCAGTGCCAAAGGCCAGGATGAAAGAGGCGAGGGCAGCAGGGACGAGTAGCAGTGCAGGGGCCATGGCGAGAAATGGAGGGGTGGGGAAAGGGGCGGGTTTGGGATTCCCGCGGCCGTAGGCTCCGCCCCGACCCCGCCTCCCGCCTGGGACCCTGCCCAGGAGGGCGGGGCTCCCGCGCGCCGACGCCCAGGCTTCCGGCTGGCGCGCGCGGCTCTTTCACACCGAGCTGCAGGGCCGATCCCTGAGTGCCTTTCCCCGGTCTGCGATCTCCGCGTCACAGAAGGGAATGTTAGAATCCCAAGTGAGAGGTGAGAAGGGCAGCGGCTGTTCAGTCAGTCACGTGGTTTGAATCGCAGCTGGGCTAGTTTTCGCATCTAAAATGAAGACAGTTCCTCTCTTGCAGGGTTCTTGCAGAAACAGCATTATGATCCCACTTTCCTTTAACAGCTTTGACTAGAAAACAGCCAGAGTCAGAGGTTACAAAGCCTCAGTTAACACTTTAATAGTGAACGGTGAGAGAACGGAAGACTGTTGACCCAGGCTGAGAACCCAAAGCTCTGAATCACCCATTACAGCTTGTTAGATGAAAAAGTGACTATTTTACCACAAATTAACGCTTAGTCTGTAATTTATTATAAAGTTGAGTTGTTGCCTCTCCACTTGCTAAGGGGAGAGAACTTGTCTGTAACACTGAAAGATTTGTTCTGTTAATGCCAAAGGCTGTTACTTTGTAACCATGAGAGTAACAATATGTTAAAATATTTGTGATAGAAAACTTTATTACAGTTGTAAACTGTAGTATGTTCATTTTATCCAAGCTTGTGATAATTAACTACCTATACAACCTCATTAGTTTGACTCCACTTACTAGTCAGAAAGCACTAAGATCTTTTGTCCAAAATTTTTCCTACAGACCTGTTTGTAATACCTACAGACTAACATTCACATCTAAAAATCAAAGTAAAGTAAGGTTTTTCTCCATTAGAGTTAAAGATCATGTAGCTAAGGACCTGGTCACAGTAGCTATGACCATAGTAAGGAACTTAGAGATCATGAAGCTAATTCCCTCAGCTAATAGAAGAAACATAGGCCTAAAGAGATCAAGAAAATTTCCCAAGATAAGAATTAAGGAGCTGCCAGTCCTGTGGGCTCAGGGATGACAAAATTGCCAAACAGCATCCTACAGGCTCTACATTCCTTCTCCCTCCTGGAGGCTTAGTATTCCCATTCTCCTCTGAATCAATGCTATTTTATACTGTACCAGACATCATTATGTTTTCCCTTCTGATTCACTCTCCATCCTGCTTTCTGCCTCAGGAAGTTGTCCCGAATGGACTACATCAAAGAAAATCACAGCATTTGAGGGAAGCCTTTCTATGTAACTGTTCCCTCCTCTCAACCTTTTGGGTTTACAGGTGGCCACAACAGAGCTTTGGGTACTGGCAATATTCTTTGTGATTTCTCTACACTCTGCCTACTTCTAATTTTCACTTCATTGAACTCTCTCCAAATTATCCTAATTTGACTGTGCCATAGTTTCCTCTTAGGATCCTGACTGACAGAGACATTTATTACACAATGTGCTATGAGCTGTAGGATTCATTGGAAGTGTAAGAAAAGATCTCTCTTCTCTAGAAATTTAAATTGGGGCACTTAAATTGTACCAGTCATGGAGTGGGTGTGCACATGAGTGCTAAGTGGGGCTATAGAGACAGCAGGTGCTGTAAGGAATCCAGTGGACCTCAAGGACACAGGCAGCTTCACACAGTACAAGGCTTTGAGCAGTGCAAGGGGACTAATATTTATCTGGGTCCTACTGTGTGCCACACCCACTATGGCTATGCTTAATACATATTGTGAGATTAGGTATGTTTAAAAGCCAGCACAGTGTTTGGCAAAGCTCATGCTGTTTCTACTACACCAAAGTTTTCCAAACTTAAGTATAACTTACCTGCAGAAAACTGCCCAAAACTAATCAGTATTTTTTAAAATTGAAGTGAAATTCACATAACATGAAATTAGCCACTTTAAAGAGAACAGTCCAGTGGCATTTAGTACATTCATAATGTGTGAAACCACCACCTCTCTCTAGTTCCAAAGCATTTTCTCTTCACCCCAAAATAAAACCCTGTACCCATTAAGCGGTCATTCCCCATTTTCTCTCCCTGCCAGCCCTGGCAACCACCATCTACTGTCTCTATGGATTTACCTATCCTGCGTATTTCCTACAGGTGGAGTCATACAATGTGACCTTTTGTGTCTGGCTTCTTTTACTTAGCACAATGCTTTTGAGATTCATCCTCAAAACACTGTAGCACAATTAGTACCTCATCCCCTTTTATGGCTGAATATATTCCATAGCTTTGCGCAGTGGCAGTATCGTAGCCAATGAGGTTTATCCGAGGCGCGATTATTGCTAATTGAAAACTATTCCATTGTATGGATATGCCACAATTTGTTTATCCATTCATCTGCTGATGAACATTTGTGGTGTTTTCATCTTTCGGCTCTTGTGAAAGTGTTGATATGAACATTTGTATACAAGTATTTGTTTGAACATCTGTTTTAATTCTTTTGGGTATATACCTATGAGTAGAATTGCTGGGTCATATGGTAATTCTATAATTAACTTTTTGAGAAACTGTCAAACTGCTTATCACAGTGGATGAATCATTTTACATTCCCATGAGCAATGTAGATGGGTTCCAATTTCTCTACATCCTTGTAATCAACCAACTTCTAAAATTTACAAAATAAAACTGTACTACACCATAAGGCACATAGTGAATATTTATTTATCACAGAGGTTAAGCCTAAGCTAACTTTATAAATACTGGAAAAGCAGGCCAGAAAAAAAAAAAAGGGCAGAGATTTGCTCAACGTCAAAGCTAAAGGATGCTTCTAACGAGATAGGGCAAGGAGAGAGGAAAATATTTTAGTAGCATTCCATAACTCCACCTTCAAATTTACTCACTCCAAGCATTCTTTCAAGTTCAGGACACTAAAATTGTTTCCACTATCTTTTGCAGGATGAGTAAGAATCCCAGTAAGAAAAGAAGAAGAGAAACAAATGGTTTCCAAACAGGAGGCAGGACACTGTGCGTGCCATAGAGCAATAAGCACATCAGTCCAGCTAAATATGAGCAGCAACTTAAGATATCTGAGCATGGGATTGGCCAACTTTAAATGGCCATTTAAGAAAATCTGTGGCTCCCAATCTCCCTGTCTTTGTTTACCAACAAGCCTTTTCGGCCCCACCCGTGTTCCAAGACAAATCAGATCAGTACACCCCAATCCTTTCTAAAGCCCTAAGTTCTTTCTTCCAAATATTTCTAACACTTTATATATTGGTCTGGGAGGAAAAGCATACTGGGGTGGGGTTTTCAGGTGGATGACATTTCCAAAGTGGAGAGGACAAAGGCCTCTGGCTTGGCTTCCTGCTTTAGTACTCCTGTGAGCAAGAACTCAGGTGAGAGGATGGGCAGCCCAACCCGAAATGGAATGGCACATCGAGGGAAGTCCTGGGAACATGTGATCACAACTCTCTGAGGCTGGAAGAAAGAGAAAACAGAAAATCAGGGGTGAAAAAGAATCCTAGAAATAGGTTCGGGACCCACTAATCAGTCTTAGCAGCACAAAAACAGTACCTCCTGATGGGAAGCCGTATGACACACACTGTGTATGAAGAACTCTTGCCACAAAAGTTGAACCTGAATTTGTTCAACCTTTTAAAGTTAACTACGATTTACAGGAAATATAAAAGATAGAAAAACAAGATAAATGACACAACAAGGGAGCAAACAGAAAAATCCAGACTGTGGAACATTCTAAAGGACAAGTGACCTAGTTTCTGCAGGAAGTCAATGGCAGGAAAAAGGCTAGGTGGGTTGGGGGGTATGCCCTAGAGTAAAAGCAAATTAAGAGATACAGCGCCATTGTGGGGATACATGGACCTTGTTTGAGTCCTGATTTGAACTGTAAAAAGACATTTTCAGATGACTCGAGAAATTTGATTAATGGAGTAAGACAAAGTTACCAGGAAACAATTGTTAATTTTGTTATTGACCAATAACGGCATGTGATTATGTAAGAAATGTACATATTTCTTAGAGATGTACATTTTAAGTATGTAGGAAAAAATAATAATGACCTTTGCAGTTTCCCTTAAAAATTTCAGCAAAGAAAATGAAAGAAAAAGGAAAAAAAAAAGGGATAGAGCAAATGCAGCAAAATCTAAATTAACCTGTTGAATCTGAGTGATTGGTATATGGTGGTTCGCTGCATTATTCCCTCTCCCTTTGTGTATATTTCAAAAAATTGTAAATACAAAAATAAAAATAAGTCCATTTGGTATCAGCAGACCTCTTCCTTCTCTATCCCTCTCTATACCAGAGGTCTTCCCCCAGCCTCTCACTACTCCGTGTTCCCAACTGTACCTCCATTTTTCCTCTAACCTGTTCCCATTCCAGCCACCTCTCTAACTGCCACCTCACCAGATCCTGAACACACCACCCCTACCTTATAGGACCGGGGCATGCTGGGTAGGACGGTGCCTCCACAGCAGCTGATGATCTCTCCCATCTGAGGTGGTGGTGGCTGGACTCCTGGGGTCACGTGAATCTCATAGCCCTAGGAGGAAGAGAATGGCGGAGACAGTAGATGATGCACTGAGAGGCCGTGGACCGCTGGGAAACAGCTGAAGTGTGGGGCAGAAGATGGCCTCTCACCTCCAGCAGCCTTCGCTCCCGAGCCCGGCTCAGGGCCTCCCGAAGGCTGAAGCCAAAGTTCTTCTCCTGCTCAGGATCAGTCACCACATATTCAGCCGGGGGCAAGAAGCAACCTGCCTTGCGGGACTAAGGACGGTAACAGTATCAAAGCTCAGCCCAGCCCTTCACCCAGCTCTTCTGTCTAGCGTTTACAGGGAGCTCACGAGGTGTTTTCAGAATTAAGCCTTCTGCTTCACTAACCTCGTCTTCCTGTACCCACATTCCTCCCACCGCTTTCTAGAGCCCCATGTGAGCAGCCTTCTCCCGTCACTATCTCTACGGGTCTGTCATCATCTCCTGGCCTCCCACCTGGTGCAGCCAGTCCAGGGAGAGGATGGGGATGCCCCGCCCCAGGGCACACAGGAACTTGACTGTCCGGCGGATCCGATCCGTCACCAGGTGGGAAGCCTCAGCCACTGAGCTGGCCATACTGCCCCCCAGGGCCAGCACTGCCCGCTCTCCATGAGCATCTACCACGCCTGTGAAGAGCACCTGTGAAGGGGGTTAGCCTGAGCTGGTCACGGCAACCAGCGCCATCGTCTCCCAAATCCCCTGGGTCTCCTCCCGTCCTACCACATCTCCACCTCCCACAAAGCCCCAGGGCCCTTCTCTCCTACTTTGGGGGCCGTGGACTCTTGGATAGGTTTGGTCCGTCGCAGGCTGCGGCTCGGTATTTCCCGGGGCTCCTCCTCTGTCTGCTCTCTCTTTCTCTTGCCTGGTTCTGGAATCACTACATCCTGGGATTGAGAGAGAACTTGGTGGGAGTTTCCAAGCCCCCAAGCTCTTTCCAAACTAGGTGACTCCAGCCCCCTCCTCACCTCTATCTTCCTCAGCTTCGCTGCAGGATTTTCTTCTTCTTCCTTAAGGAATGCTGTCTTCTGGGGAACTTCTCTTTGGAGCCGTTTTTGAAGTGGAGGTGAGTCCACAGTAGCTAAAGGCCTCTTGTGATTTTGAGAGGCCTCAGGCTGGGGCTCTGGGGTGAAGCCAGATCTATCTGCTGCCTCCCCCTTTGGGATCTGGGGAGCATGAGTGGGTGCCTCGGGAAGCTGGGCAAAGGCAGGCTCAGGAATGGTGCTAAGGGACTCGGCTGCTCTCACCGCCCCTCGTCTCTGGTTCCTTGAGGACCGGGAGTTAGGTTCGGAGGGCGCAGAGTAGGGTTCATGAACGTGAGCTGTGAGAGACCCAGGTTTCCTAGTGGCCCTTGGCCTCCTGCTGCAATTGGCTTCAGGGATGGGCTCAGGGGGAATAGGCTGTTCTGTGGGGACTGGAGAGTGGAATTCAGGGGTGGTAGGAACTGGCACAGCACTTACTGTAGAAGACCTTAGTGTCCTGCTCTGACCACACTGAGCTATGACTTTGGGGGTGACAGGCTGGTCTGTGGGGGACGAAGGTTCAAGGTAAGGAGCTGTGGGTTCAGTTGGCTGGGATGTCTTGACAGAGGACCTATGTGTCCTGCCCCGAGTGGCCTGAGATGTGGGCTCAGGGGTGAGAGACTGGTCTTTAGAGGTGGAAGGCTGGGGCTCAGGAGTTATGGGGACAACTGGTTCAGGGGTCTTAGCAGAAGACCTAAGTGTCCTGCCCCGAGGGGCCTGAGATGTGGGTTTGGGGGTGACAGGCTGGTCTGTGTGGGCAGAAGGCTGGAGCTCAGGGGCTGTGGAGACACTTCGTTCAGGGGTTTTGACTGAGGACCTGAGTGCCCTGCCCCGAGTGGCCCGAGATGTGGGTTTGGGGGTGACAGGCTGGTCTGTGGAAGTGGAAGGCTGGGGCTCAGGGGCTGTGGAGATAACTGGTTCGGGAGTCTTGACAGAAGCCCTCTGTGTCCTGCCCCGAGATGTGGGTTTGGGGGTGACAGGCTGGTCTGTGTGGGCCGAAGGCTGGAGCTCAGGGGCCGTGGGGACATTTTGTTCAGGGGTTTTGACAGAGGACCTAAGTGCCCTGCCCCGAGTGGCCCGAGATGTGGGTTTGGGGGTGACAGGCTGGTCTGTGTGGGCAGAATTCTGGAGCTCAGGGGCTGTGGAGACACTTCGTTCAGGGGTTTTGACTGAGGACCTGAGTGCCCTGCCCCGAGTGGCCCGAGATGTGGGTTTGGGGGTGACAGGCTGGTCTGTGTGGGCAGAATTCTGGAGCTCAGGGGCTGTGGGGACATTTCGTTCAGGGGTTTTGACTGAGGACCTGAGTGCCCTGCCCCGAGTGGCCCGAGATGTGGGTTTGGGGGTGACAGGCTGGTCTGTGTGGGCAGAATTCTGGAGCTCAGGGGCTGTGGAGACACTTCGTTCAGGGGTTTTGACTGAGGACCTGAGTGCCCTGCCCCGAGTGGCCCGAGATGTGGGTTTGGGGGTGACAGGCTGGTCTGTGGAAGTGCAAGGCTGGGGCTCAGGGGCTGTGGAGATAACTGGTTCGGGAGTCTTGACAGAAGCCCTCTGTGTCCTGCCCCGAGTGGCCTGAGATGTGGGTTTGGGGGTGACAGGCTGGTCTGTGTGGGCAGAAGGCTGGAGCTCAGGGGCTGTGGAGACATTTCGTTCAGGGGTTTTGACAGAGGACCTAAGTGTCCTGCCCCGAGTGGCCCGAGATGTGGGCTTGGGGGTGACAGGCTGGTCTGTGGAGGGGGTAGGGTGGGGCTCAAGGGGTACAGAAGAAACTGGAGAGGACCCTTGGGGTTTGACTTTGGGTTTTGGGTGGAGAGCGTCCAGCTCTGAGGAAAAAGGAGTCTCCAGAGCTTCCTGACTCTCATTTTGTCTGGTCCTGGGAATGGGCGGTTCTGAAGGAGGTGGAGAGGGCGAAAGGAGGGACTGAGGGGCAGGACTTTTGGGGCTCTGAGAGATGAGGGGGTTCTGGAGTGGCGCGGAAGCTTCCTGCACTGCCGGAGGCCGACAAGCAGCTGGGGATTCCTGATCACCCTGGGGAGAAATGGAAGCCAGTGAGGGAGGAGGAGACAGAGAGAAGAGAGACAGGACTTGGATACTGTTCTTGATCCTTGTTTATAGAGTGTACTCGTGGCATTTCTCTTTCTGTCTGTTCCATTAGACTGGGAATTTCCTCTTTCCCAAAGACCTCTCCCCAAAATGCCAGTATAGTATTCTCCATATATGGATGATGCTAATAAAGAGGACGGTTACGAGAAAGAGGGAAGGGACTTGAAAAAAGGAGCTTTCTGAGTCAGGGAGAGGGAGACAGAACTTGGGGAACAGATACGGAAAACAACAGGTGTCAAAGTAAACGGATAGAAGCCAACTAAGGAGCCAACTAAGAAGCCAACTAAGGAGCAGTGAAAATGGAAGAAAAGTTAAAAACATGGGGAAAGGAGTAGATGAAAGCAAGGTCAGGGGAAGGGGCAGTGGAGGAGATGCAGAGATGACCTGTGGAGTGGGGAGGTGGGTACAGAAAGCAGCTCTCACCCTGGAAGTCTTCTCAGCAGGTGGCATCTTACAATTCAAGTAGCCTAGACAGAAGGGAAAGACAAGTAGCTGAGGTCTAAGCAGTCAGTCACTTAGGGGTTGATTATCATGAGGGCTGTGTACCACCTTAGGCTCCCCTCTACCTTCACTTACCTCTCTGCTGCCTCCTGGGTCTCACTGGGGCACCCCTTCCTCCACCTGACTGGCTCCCAGAAGCTATGGGGTCTGAAGCAAGTCCCTGAAGGTCTCCCGCCCCCGCTCCAGGCTCTGGTGTCGAACCTGAGGCCTGGCCTTTCTGGTCCTGGCCCCCCGCCTCTGTCTCCCCTGTCTGTGGGCCTCTGTCCAGCATCACTTTGGGTACCTTCCCTTCTAACCCACCTGCCTCACACTCTCTCTCTGCTACTGGTTTCTCTGCTTCTCTGTCAAATATTTCTCTTGTAAGAGTCTGCTTTTCTCTCTCTTTCTCTTGTATTTCCTTAGGTGTCTCAATTTCTACCTTCAAAGTCTCCATATCCCTTTCAGTACTTGCACTTTTTACTCTTTTGTCAGACTCTTGTTTCTGAGTATCCCTAGCTAACACCTGTTTTTGTTCTCTGTCCTGTATCCCCCTGGTTGATTCTTCCTCTCCCAACACATCTTCCCTCTCTCCTTCCGAGGGCAGTTTCTCAGTTTCCCTCTCCAATGGCCCTCTCTCAGGGGTCACCCTCTCTGCTGTTTCTCTTGGTGTACCCATGTCTTCCTCCACAGTCTGCATCCCTCTGCCTTGAATCCCCAGTGACTCTGCATGAACTGGACTTTCTGGATGTTGCTCTTGTGGTGCTGCCGTAGGTGGAGAGGGGCAAGGTCCATGGGCTTCAATGTGGGTGGCAATGAGCTGGGTCTCAGAGGCTTCAGACTCTCTCGGACAGAATGGCTGTGTAGCCAAGACCTCCCATGGCTCATCCAGGGAACCTGAAAGCAGAGTGAGTGAGTGAGAGAGAGAGAGAGAGAGAGAGAGAGAGAGAGAGAGAGAGAGAGGAATGTAGGTTGAAAAGGTAATAGCTTGAGAAAAGATGAAGACAAATTCATGCATAATAAATTTAAATGGGTTATTAAAGGAAAGCTGGGAATAAGAAAGATAGTCATAACATTTAACATTTGTCTCAAAAAGTAAGCCCAAACCTTCATATAAAAGCTCTCTCAGTAGCCTCTTAAAAACTTATGCTAGACTAGTTGCTCTATGGGTCTGACTTAATATGGCATTTTTTTCTGATGAGATGGAGGAACATCAGCAAAATGTCAAGGAATATAAAAGAAACGTGTAGAGGGGGAAAATAAGGATGCCAAGTTAGGGACACAGAGGAGGGGAGAGTTTCTTATACCTGTGGCCTGGAAGCTGCAACGGGAAGGGCCAGGCTCTTGGGGCAGAGTAAACAGGAAGGCCTGCGTGGGTTCATCCTCCATGCTGGGGACTGTTGCACAAGAAAGCATGGCCTGAGCACTGCTCCACAGAACTCCGGGGTCCCATTCTTAGTTTCCCACCCTGCCCGTCCCAGCTTTCACACCCTTCAAGGACTACCAGTCTGATCTCCAAGCTCCTGTTTGTACCAGTATCCACATGACACAGATGTCCTCACCTTCCAGGCTCTGATTCTCTCTCTCCACAAAGCACTGGGTAGCTTGTAGGTCCAGATCTTCAGAATCTGGTGGGGGAGGAATATAGGATAATTAAAAAATCACAGCTGACCCTTAACTCCTTCCTTTTTCTCTACTATTCTCTCCTCAGCCCCAACCCCATGCAATAGACTGAATCTCTGTGTCTCCCCCAAAATTCTTACATTGAAACCTAATTTCCAGTGTGAGGGTATTAGGAGGTGGGGCTTCTGGGAGGTGATTAGGTCATGAGGTTGGAGCCCGCGTGAATGGGATCAGTGCCCTTACAAAAGAGACTCCAGAGAGCTTCCATGGGCCCTTTTGCCATGTGAGGACATAGTGAGAAGATGGCTGCCTATGAAGAAGGAAGCGGGGCCTCCCCAGACACTGAATCTGCTGGTATCTTGGACCTCCCAGGCTTTAGAACTGTGAAAAATAAACTTCTGTTGTTTATAAGCTACCCAGTCTATGGTATTTTGTTATAGCAGCTCAAATGAACTAAGATACCCTAGAAGCATTTTTTATTGCAGGGGTTAAGGGAAGAAGGAAGGCCAGCACTAACCATCGTGGTTGTCTCCAGAGTTCATGGTCCTATCCACATGTGGTTCTCTCTCCCTTTCTGTGGGGGTCTGGGCCCCCTCTCTCTGTGGCTGGGTGGGTTCCCCTGGAGTGCCTGTGTCCACCACCAGATGTGCTATGTTATTCCTTGAGACAGGGAGAAGGTCCTGCTCCACTTGGGCCGCGGGTGACCCACCCTGGGCCCCAGCCATAAAAGCTCTGCCCTGTTCAAGAACGGCTGCAGCCCACTCTGTCCCAGTATCTTCTTCTGCATGAAGCTGGCTCTTTCTTACATCTGCCACTGCTGAGGCTGCTAAGGATGTGTTCTCCTCTGCATCTGGGCCACAGTCCCCAGCTAGAGGAGGCTGGGCTTCTTCTAGATACACCACAGGCAGCTTTGCTGGGCCTCCTTCAGCTTCCACATCTGTTTGACGTGTCCATGCTACAGGTACTTGATGCTTCTCCAGAAGTGTAACAGCTGGCCCTGGTGGGACTTCCTCCACCACTTGTGTGTTGACATGCACTGTGGCAGAGGCTCGGCTTCTCTGCAGGTGGAACCCCAGTGAGCTCTTCTCTTCCATCACCTCTGTATCACTGTCCCTGAGAGGAGGTTGACTCTTTTCCGAATATGCCTTGCCCGTGTGACCCCTGGGAACAGTTCCTGTCTTCTCCACTGGGAGCCCCTTTTCCTTCACGTCTGTGTCACTGTCTCTCCCAGCAGAGGCTTGGCTTTGCTCCAGAAGGGCCACCGGTTGGGCCCTATCCTCTTCTGCATCTGCATCTCTGTTCCACGCAACGGCCCGGCTCTCTCTTAGATGTGCCAGTGTGAGCGCTGCTGAGACTTCTTCCTTGTCATCTGTATTGCTATCGATCACGACAGAGGCTCGGCTTCTGTCCAGAGGAACGGTCAGGGGGGCCTCCCTCTCCTCTATATCTGTATCACTACCAGCCGGGCTCTCCTGCCGATGTGCCACGCCAGGTGCCCGAGGACTCTCTGTACCAACTTCATGGAAGATGTGCCTCTTCCTCACAGGAACTACTGCTGGGGTCGCAGGGATCCCCTCTTCTTCCACATCAGTATCACTGTCTATGAAGCCACAAGGCTGGGCCCTTTCCAGATGGACCCCAGTGAGCCTTCTCAGAGGCCCGCTCTCATCATCCACGTCTGTGTCACTGTCCTCCCCAGCAGGCTGGCTCCTCTCCAGAATCACTCCAACTGGAACCACCCCACTCCTCGCATTCCTCTCAACTTTCGTGTCATTGTTCTTCTCCTTCACTGAACACTGATCCTTTTCAAGCTGGATTTCAGTTGTGACAGGTTTAGGCTGTTCTGTCTCTGCAGCGGTGACTCTTCTGGCAGCTGAGGAGGGCTCCCCTGCTCCTGGTTGCTGACTTTCTTCCTCATCTGTGTCACTGTTCAAGTTGAAGGCAAAAGGTGGCCCAGGGCCATCCAGGGCAGACGAAGGTCCCTCCTCATCGCTGTGAAGGGAAGAGAAGAGAGAGTCTATAGAATCTATTTCCCCAGAAGGGATACCCCACTCAACTAGGAGCTCCTTGAGGGCAGACATGAGGTAGTATTTTCTTTTCGATCTCCAGCAATTAGTTTTCTACTTGGCACATCAGAGGTGCTCAATAAAAATTCAGTTGATTGAACAAGTATGTGTAGTTCCCCAGCCCGGACTTTCATGGTAATAAGTTCTCATAGAGATGGATCCTCCAGCCCCTGATTCCTCCTTCTTTTGAAGACTCAGGTGTCTGGCCCTTTGGCACTCACCTCTCTGGAACTACTGTTGCCAAAAAGGAGGTCCTTGGTCCTTTCACCACACACTTTTCAGAAAGAGAATCTGTCAGTTGTAGAAAGGAGTAAGTTGACAGTTTTAAACTCACAATCCCCATCTCCTCACCCGCCCTCCCAATACACAAACTTACCTACTTCTTCCTCTGAGTCCTCAGCCAACAGAAGCCTGTGGGGTTGAGTTCCTCCCTGTACCCTGGGTGTCTCCTCTACAGTTAGAGGGCCCCGGGAGACAAAGGACAGGGGGACATCCAAGCGATGGTACTGGCAGGGCAAGTCAGCAAAGAGAATCAACTCCCGGTCCCTCAAACGATGACTCACCCCAGGGCCTAGGACCTTAGGAGGCCTCAGGATTTGAGTACCATTGAGGCTCCCACAATCCCGGAGGACAGGTGCCTTGTCCCAGGCCAAGATTTCAATCACCGCATGTTGTTTGGAGATAGATGAATAGGGCAGGGCCACAGAGCAATCAGGCATTCGGCCTACCACATTCTTCCCGAGGTATAATGGGAAATCTAAGAATTAGAGAGGTAGATGGTTTCCAAGGCCAGAGTCCTGACCTGCTATTAGGAAAACGTTCCTGTTAAGTACCTCACTACTCACTCAAGGTCCCCCCATGCATCAGAAAAATAAAAGGCCCCAGGATAACTAGCTAATAAAGAATATATGCAATGCATTATTCATAATCAATACCCCATCCATCCACACTGGATTATTTTCTATTGTGGTAAAATATACATAAAATTTACCATTCAGCCAACTTTTCAGTGTACAGTTCAGTGACGTTAAGTACATTCACATTGTTGTGCAAAACATCACCACCACCCATTTCCAGACCTCACTGGATTTTTATCTGAATCCCTTCATCTTCTCCTACCAAAGTAAAATCACCCCCATTGAGTCCAGGGCACTTGCCTGGAGCAATCAGATCAAACAGCCCCCTCTTCTCCATTCCCAGTAAAACCTTTTTTCAGATCTCCCAGATGCGTATCTAAGCTTACAACCCTCCAACTACCTCCCCACAGAAATAAGAGGCCTATACCAGTACTTCAGCACCCAATAACCCCTGACCTTTTTCTGGTCCATAGGAACTACTGAAGATACGCAGTCGCCCAAGGGGCTCCGAGCTACACCCCAAAGATTCACTGGGTCTCTCTTCAACCTCCTCCTCTTCTTCAACTTCCCAGTTAATAACCTGGGTGTCTTCCATGATCTGAGAAAAAAACACATTATTATCACCTCTTTCAGTGGGTCACACACACAGCCTCAGAGAGGAGACTGCTAACTGCTGTAAACCTGGATAGCTATGGAGGCTGATGTTTCCCTTTCTGCCGATCATTCTGTTGTTATTCTTCTGAAGCACTTAAGAAATATCTTTGACCGTGATACGGAATAAGAAATAAATATTATAGAGTCCCCAGTACAGAAATATATATAAAAACACATGCTTGGGACTTCCCTGGTGGTCCAGTGGTAAAGAATCTGCCTTCCAATGCAGGGGACTCAGGTTCGATCCCTGATCAGGGAACTAAGATCCCACATGTCGCAGGGCAACTAAACCCGTGTGCCACAACTACTAAGCTCGGGCGCCTCAACTAGAGAGCCTGCGTGCCACAAACTACAGAGCCCACGTGCCCTGGAGCCTGCGCGCCACAACTAGAGAAGAGAAAACCCGCACACTACAACTAGAGAGAAGCCCCCGCACCGCAATGAAAGATCCCGCATGCCTCAACGAAGATCCCACGTGCTGCAACTAAGACCCGACACAGCCAAAATTAAATAAATAATAATAAATAAATAAATCTTTAAAAAAACAAAAAACAAAAAAACTCCACATGCTTATTTATAGATAAATGTTTTGAGAAACAATGTTAAGCCTTTATACAACACACTGATAGTTGTCATTCTGTTTTTTTTCTCTTCTCAATTTTTTAAACGCCGACTTGCAATCCACTAAATTGATTTCACTATCCACTATTGGGATAACTTTCGCCAAACATCAACTATGTATCAGGCATAGTAGCCATGAGGCAGGCGTTTAGAACACTAAGGCTAAAAATATTCAATCAGGATAACACAGCAGGTAAATGAAAAGGGTAGAAATAATTATGCTTCTGGCTGCAAAGCCCATGCTTTTTACACTTTATCAGATCATCTCAGTGTGATCAGACTAAACTGCAAAAAATCGTAACAGCCAAAAGAGAGGCTTGGTAGGTGTCAAGCACTGCTCTAATTACTTTATATTCACTGACTTATTTAATTATCACAAGAATCCTGTAAACTATTATTATTACTTTTTGTTTTTGGTTGTTTTCCTTTTGGACACGCAGCATGGCATATGGGATCTTAGTTCCCTGACCAGGGATCGAACCCCTGGCCCCTGCAGTGGAAGCACGGAGTCCTAACCACTCGACCGCCAGGGAATTCCTTATTATTACTTTCTATTTCTCAGATAAAGAAACTGCAATACAGATGGATTAAGGAATTTGTCCAGGACCACCCAGATAATGTCTCTCCTCTGTTTAATATTCTTTGATGGATTTCCATGCCCATAGGATAAAATAAAATCTAAACTCCTTAGCAAGACCCTCCACAATCAGAACCTCATATCCTCAAATGTATGTCCCACCCGCACCTCACCCAAGCCTATGATTCAGCCACATGGACCTTCTCCCCAGTCTCTGAACACACTGCTCCCGCTGTCCCTCTCATCTGCAGGCCTTAGCCAGCTCCTTAGCCCTTTGTTCATAGTTTTTTGGTCCAAATCCTACCCATCCTTTACAATTCAGTTCAAATGTCACTTCCTCAGCAAAGCCTTGCCTGGAGTCTTCTCTGCTTTCTGGTGTTCCCCATGTTCCTAAGTGTTTCACGGTGGTTGGTGGACTTGTACTTATCCTGATAGTTCTCACCATAGTGTAACTATAACATTCCATTTCTGCCTCACACCCCACCTCGAGAACTGGACCAGGCAGAAGAACTGTGTCTTTTCCCCAAGGGTCCATCATATTCATTCAACAGTTATTGCGCACCTGGTACCGCTGTAAGTATTCGGGATACATTCCTGAACCAAAAGTAAAACTAACTCTGCCCTCTTAATTAAAGAACAAATAAGATGAAAACTCAAAACGGTATGAAAGAGGCTACTCTAAAGGGAAACTGTTGACAGGTTGGGAAAGTAGGACACCTCCCTGGAGATAGTTTTAACTCCGTTCTTATGACTGGCGAACTCAGCTGGTGCCCATGACCCTCGGCTCCAATCCATGGGCCACCACCTTTGATCTCCCTCCATCCCATGGGTTCCCTCCTAGCCCAACGTCTCCCTGTGTCTTCATACCTAAGGTCAGGAAGGGGCGTCAAGTAAGGATGAGTATTATAATTCGAGAAGCAAATTTCCAAGTATCCTCCGCCCAGTCGTACCAAAGGCACGCCCCTCCCGCCCACCGGGGAAAACCAAGATGGCACCCGGGGAACCGTGGGCGAGGCCCCCTCAGAACTCACCTACTTTGAGTCCCCGCGCGCGCCACCAGTAACGGCCGCGACCGGGATGGCGCGAGTGCCTGAGCGGGGCGAGGGCCGATTCGCTGATTGGCTCCTGCCGCTGTCTTTCACAGCCCGCCTGCACGCCGACAGAGCAAGCCGCCAACTCCGAGGCACAGCCAGAGCCCCGCCCCGTCCCCGCCCCCTTACAGCTCAAAGGGGCGGCTTCTCCGGGGAGGCTGAGATCAGTTGGCTGAGGCTGTAATCAGAGGCCGCCGAAGGCGCACAGAATAGTGCACCTCGATTGGGCAGCTCCAAAGGACAACCCACCGCCGCTTCACCGCACCGCCCACTTCCCGCGCAGATTTCCAAATCGCGACCACAGAGTCTGGCCGCCAGCAACGGATAGAGGGGCTTATCATAGTCGTCGCCCCAAGCATCTAGTGCGGCCAGAGCGTCCTTCCCCGGTCCTCCCAGACATGGTGTCCGCTGACTCATGAGAAATGAAAATGGGTTGCGGGTTGTAGTCGTGGCTGAAGGCTGCAGTTTGGAAAATATCCCGTAGGCGTGGCGCTTGAGGACTCATTGCAATGGAAGTTCATTTTCTTATGAGTTAGCTCGTCTTGAAGTCATGTCATTTCCTCTCTGAGAATACATTCCTGATGAACATTTTGAGGTCATTCTCCAAGAGTAAAGATCCCTAGGCAAACAGAACTGTTTCGTTAACCATCTTGAAGGCTGACCGAGGTCTTTGAAGGGTTCAAGGATGATAAATATCATTTATTTCATTAAATGTCATACTAAGACAAGAATAATAATTTGACATGAATAATTTAGGAAGACCTTTTGCATTCTTATCTCACTTCATTCTGACTACAATAGGCAGAAATAGGTTTTATAGAAAGAATCGGAGCTCTGCCGATAACTTGCCTACAACTAATGTAAGGTAGAGACAAATTGAAACCAGTTCCCTAATTGTAAACCCTGAACTCTCTTCACTACCACAAAATACGTAATTACTTTCATTGTGATCATGCCCTAAAACATGAACATTCTATTTTAAGTGGGTAGACGGGTCTTACACAACTTGATGTTCTCTTATTTATAAAATGACTGAGAAATGTGTGTTGAATCCAATGTGAATTAACAATGATGACCTTGATATCACATGTCCTTTATCACAGTGCTTACCACACTCAATTATTGTTTATACACTTCTCACGAAATTGCAAGATCCTGGAGAACAGTGAGCTACTTCTTAATCATTTTTGTATCCCTAGCGCCTGGTTTGGTGGACACTTAGTATCTCTCAAGTTGAATTAATCCCTGAGATGAAACATGCCACTCAGACTTCAGCTCATCCAGTTTTTTCCCCATCACCTTCCTACCCCTTTTATTTCAATCCTGAGGCTCCTGGAAGGTTGCCATGGTCAGCCACCTAGTCAGTGAAATCAGTGAACTGAAAAAACACTGACTTCATCAAAGTGTCTAGAGAGGCAGGCTGGAAGACACTGAAATTCTATCAGGTATCTCACCCCATAGTTCTCCGCTGGACAATACAGTGTGTTAAACGCTGCTCTAAGGCCCAGACCCCCCACATGGACAGACACTTCTGGCATATCAACTTCTCTAAACCATTCAACTTATTCTTGAACATACCCTTCACACAATTACTTCTCTATCTTGAAAAGCCCTTGCTGCAATTTTGTTTCTAAACATTATCATTAGAAAACTCCCAAGGAAATAGCAGGAGGGCAATCCCCTCCTTCTTCCTGAGGTATCTGGGGGAGCAGCAGCTTACTGAAGTCCATGCCTTGGGTCACCAAAGGACCAGCTGTTAGATAGCAGATCAGGGTGCCGCATTTCTCCCCAGTTTTCGCTGAGCTAAGCAGTCCTGTCTTCTCAAGAGCTACCGCAGCGGGGAGCTTTCAGGGCGTGCCCCCACTCCACCTTCCAACGCCTGGCACCCCCGGGTTCCCAATTTCTGTATCCGTAAACTACTCTCTTTTTATACCAGAAAAGTCCGGCATAGAGGAAGGAACCCTTGCGCAAGGTCATTTTTCATTAAAAACTCCCAAACCAAAACCCCCATACCCAGTACCCACCCATTTGTTCTTTCATCTTGCAGCGTGGACAACAATAGAGGACTACAACTCCCAGGGAGGACTGCGCTCGTCCTGCAGAGCAGGGACCAATGGACGTCTGATACATGACCAGCACGGACTAATCAGGGCCAGCCTCGGTGAGGCTTTGTCTCCCCACCACCTCGCGGGGCTCGTTCTCCCGCCTCCCGGCCCCAGCGCACGCGCGCCCCGCCCTGCCCGCCTTTCCTCCCGCGCCCTCCCCTCTCCTTTCTCCCTCTCAGAACCTTCCTGCCGCCGAGTTCGGACCTCGCTGCTCCAGCCTCCGGGCCCCGTCCCATCCTTCCAGCCTGCGACCAGCAGCAGAGAAAAACTAATTACATATCATTTTCTTGCCCCGTACACACTTGTGAGGCGAGCAAAAAGATTACAATAAATTTTAAAAATGAGGGAAATCGTGCACATCCAGGCCGGTCAGTGTGGCAATCAGATCGGTGCCAAGGTAAGGATTTTTAACCTCTTTTGACTATATTTATTTTTGAGAAGAAAAAAATCCAGGTAAATTATGACGAATGGCTCTGGGACATTCGCATCCTCCATTCTTAGTCAGGCTTTGCTCCTTAAAAGTTGTATGTATATATAATACACGTTTGTATTATGCAAAGCTGGGATTTGCTTTTGAAAAGTGGGGAATTTTTCTTGGCAGGCTCATTTTGGGGAAGCTGTTAAAAGCACCCTTCAGGTTTAGGGGGCGGGAAAACCGAGTTTCTGTAAAATTTTACTTAAAAAGGGCATCTGCTAACGGTCCGAGGACCCGGGAGCGAGGGAGATGCGGAAACGGCCCGAGACAAAGCGAGATGAGGTTTTCCCCATGTGCATCCCCCTTGGCGGGGCTTCGGAGGGCTAAGCCGGAGGGGGAAGGGGCGAGGCTGGCGGGCAGCTGCAGAGAGGTCAGATCCAAATGTGGGGGACACGATGCGCCAGGGTGGGCTGCACTACGCGATATCCTTTACAAAAGATCAGGTGTCTCCGGGCACCCGCGATCCCCAAGGGGCGGTCCCCCGGTTTTTCGTGCATGGAAGGCTAATATGTGCTGGACTAATTTCAGTTTCTTTCATTTGCCCTTAACCGAGACCCTTTTAGGGCGTGAACAGATATGGAGAAAGAGCGAGGGGAAAGGGGGAGTGCTTTCTTTAAAAGGGCTCCTCAGGGCCAAAGAGTAGGACAAAGGAAGAAAAACCTCATTTAAAGCAAGGGGGTTAAAATTAAAAGCTAAAGAAGAAATAAAATTCCGAGGCCAAGGGGGAGGTTTTTTTTTTTTTCCTTTGCGCGCGGTTACAGTGTAGCGGGGGAGGGGCGGGGAGGAAGCGCGGCTGCTACGTTAGAGCAGAAGGGCGGGACCCTGGCGCGCTGGGACAATGCGGCCGGGCCAGCCGGCTGGGGGCGCGCGAGCCCGAGCCAAGTCCCGCCCTTACCGCGCGGAATTCGCGCTTCGGCCCCGCCCACGCGCGGCGCCTCCCTTTGTCGGCGGCTCGGCGCGCGCCTGCGCCGCGGTCACGTGCCGGGCGGGGTGGGCGCCTGCGGCAGTGGCTCCTTTCTCCGGCCCCCAGCTCTTTGTGCCCTGCGAAGGGGGGGCGGGGAGGTGCGCTTCTCC
The DNA here is from genome assembly GCF_028023285.1 of Balaenoptera ricei. Taxonomy (NCBI): domain Eukaryota; kingdom Metazoa; phylum Chordata; class Mammalia; order Artiodactyla; family Balaenopteridae; genus Balaenoptera; species Balaenoptera ricei. The sequence goes on from NC_082649.1 coordinate 23,722,184, forward strand.
GAGCAAGTCGGCCGCCTCCATGTACCAACCTCGGTGCCTGCGATCGCCGGGACCTTCCACAGCATCTCACATCCCAAGCAGTGAAAGCTGCAGTTTTCCCGCGTGTGCAGGTGTTTAGGCGAAGGGTGTGGTAGGCAGAAGGAATGCCAGGCCCTAGGGGAGGGCCCGCCACAGGCGTATCTGGAATTAAAATGGCGGTAGAGGGCGTATAATTGGCTGGAACCTGAGCTGTTGAGGACCCATTGCTCTCCCCCGGCAGTTCTGGGAGGTGATCAGTGATGAACATGGCATCGACCCCACCGGCACCTATCATGGGGATAGCGACCTGCAGCTGGACCGCATCTCCGTGTACTACAATGAAGCCACAGGTGAGGGCAGGAGGCCGTGAATCACGGGTCCCATCACTCCCACTTTTCTGGGGTCTCTGCCTCCCTGGGAAACCCTTTATCCCCTTTGAATGAATCCATTCTCTCCCTTTGGAGGCCTTTCATTTCCCCCATCGGGGCTCAAAAGTGGCTCTGCTGCCACCTGGTGGCAGTGCCTGGAATCACTAGTTTGGGTCCCCGGCTGCCTCCCAGCCCCCAAATATTTACCTTTATGTCTGTCAGTTTTTACAATGCTACTTTATCCTCTGTAGGTGGCAAATATGTTCCTCGTGCTATCTTGGTGGATCTAGAGCCTGGGACCATGGACTCTGTTCGCTCAGGGCCTTTTGGTCAGATCTTCAGACCAGACAACTTTGTTTTTGGTGAGTTACACACACAATAGTAGATACTTATTCAAGTTATTTGGGTGCAGCAAGAGTTAGGAAATGATTGTACTGAAGAACTTATACAGGGCTGTGTTTTGAAATCTAACGGAGGATGGAGGTAGTGACTGCTTTAAATAGTAAATTGTGGGGGGGGCGACAGGTGTATCACAGGAGAGGGAGAGAAGATACATCCACGGGCATTACTCCAAAAGTTGAAAGGTAGAAATGTGGCCATGTATCTTGCACATTTTACTAACCAAGCTTGCCTTCTGACCCCATTGCAGGTCAGTCTGGGGCAGGCAACAACTGGGCCAAGGGCCACTATACAGAGGGGGCCGAGCTGGTTGACTCGGTCCTGGATGTGGTTCGGAAGGAGGCTGAGAGCTGTGACTGCCTGCAGGGCTTCCAGCTGACCCACTCACTGGGCGGGGGCACCGGCTCTGGAATGGGCACCTTGCTCATCAGCAAGATCCGTGAAGAGTATCCTGACCGCATCATGAACACCTTCAGTGTGGTGCCCTCACCCAAAGTGTCCGACACTGTGGTTGAGCCCTACAATGCCACCCTCTCCGTCCATCAGCTGGTGGAGAACACTGATGAGACCTACTGCATTGACAACGAGGCCCTTTACGACATCTGCTTCCGCACCCTCAAGCTGACCACGCCAACCTACGGGGACCTGAACCACCTCGTCTCGGCCACCATGAGTGGTGTCACCACCTGCCTTCGCTTCCCTGGCCAGCTCAATGCTGACCTCCGCAAGCTGGCAGTCAACATGGTGCCCTTCCCACGTCTCCACTTTTTCATGCCTGGCTTTGCCCCTCTAACCAGCCGTGGAAGCCAGCAGTATCGGGCCCTCACTGTGCCGGAGCTCACCCAGCAGGTCTTCGATGCCAAGAACATGATGGCTGCCTGTGACCCCCGCCATGGCCGGTACCTCACTGTGGCTGCTGTCTTCCGTGGGCGGATGTCCATGAAGGAGGTGGATGAGCAGATGCTCAACGTGCAGAACAAGAACAGCAGCTACTTCGTGGAATGGATCCCCAACAATGTCAAGACGGCTGTCTGCGACATCCCACCCCGTGGCCTCAAGATGGCGGTCACCTTCATTGGAAACAGCACAGCCATCCAGGAGCTGTTCAAGCGCATCTCAGAGCAGTTCACTGCCATGTTCCGCCGGAAGGCCTTTCTCCACTGGTACACAGGTGAGGGCATGGACGAGATGGAGTTCACCGAGGCTGAGAGCAACATGAATGACCTCGTCTCCGAGTACCAGCAGTACCAGGATGCCACCGCAGAAGAGGAGGAGGATTTCGGTGAGGAGGCCGAAGAGGAGGCCTAAGGCCGAGTCCCCATCACCTCAGGCTTCTCAGTCCCCTCCGCCTTCTTCCTCAACCGCCCCTTTCCTCTCCCTCAGAATTTGCGTTTTCTGCCTCTGTCTTTTTTTTTCTTTTTTGGGGGGGGGGTTCTAGAACAGTGCCTGGCACATAATAGGCGCTCAATAAATATCTGTTGTTTGTTGAATGTCTCCTCTCTCTTTCCACTCTGGGGAACCTAGATTTCTGCCATTCTGGGTAACCCTGTATTTCCTTCTGGTGCCCACTCCTCCCATCTGTCCAGTTAACATTTCCCTCTCTGTTTTCAAGATAAACTCTCAAGAAGCTGGGTCTCATCAAATCCCATTCAGAACCATGTGCTGATAACCCGGATAGATGACCACCATCCTAGGCCCATGTGGTAGCCCAGGGGAAAGGAAACCAAGCAGCAGGTAGAAGTCCCTACCGGGGAGGGGTGGGGTTTTGGAGAGGGGCATCCAGGCTATTGAAGTCCTAGTTTCCAGGTATCTCTCTGCTCCTCTCTCAGCTTCTGGGGAGGTGTTAACAGTATTATCTCCATTTTCAGTCTCCCTCCAAGCTCTGTCCTGGGCTCCTTCCCTCTTCCACTTTACCTCCTTCATAATGTTGGATTCCTTCCTTTCCCCTGGTCAGAAAAGGGGATCAAGAGGAGCAAGAGAGACTAGTCTCTAAGCCTCCAGAAAGCCCCTCCCCAGTCCTGCCTTTCTTACAGAAAAAAATGACTATCAGCCCTTCTGTACCTATATGGAAAGCTATGTGCTACCACCTAAATGTCATTCCCCAGAGAGGGGACAGGACACCCTCCAGCTTTTGGCAACACCTCATCTCTTACTTTTGCTACTGCCTTCCCCCCTACCCTTGGTTTTGTCCTATTCTACACTTCAGATTTCTATTGTGTTGAACTTGCTGCTTTTTTTCATATTGAAAAGATGACATTGCCCCAAGAGCCAAAAATAAACGGGAATTGAAAAAAAAAAAGTTGCGAGATGTGTGCTCATTCAGGGAAAGATCGCTGGTGGAGGCACGGGGCTCAAGTTCAGTTATATAATATATTCTACTTCCCATAAACTGATGAGAAGAATATCCTTACACCTTAATCCCTGGTACCCACCACCTGTACCTGTCTTAGTAACTGGGGTAGGTATAGGCCCAGATGCAAGATCTAGGGACAGAGAAGGGAACTGAGATGAATGTCACATGGTTGCAAGATCAGCATCCCCTTGAACAATCCTGCCCAGATGTACTGAACCAGAATGGGTTGGACCCCAGCAGTCTGTTTTTAACAGTGCTCCAGAAGAATCCCGAATGCAGACTGCATCCAGGGTTCCTTTCTGTTATGGGTAACGCTGATGTCTGTAATCCTGTGGATTTTCTCAGCCTAAGGCAAAAAATCACTAGTGAGGGATGTCACACCATGGTCCCATTCTAAACTATGTTCCATCTAATACCTCATGCTTCAAGGAGCACAATGTAATAGTCTCAAAGCTGCCCTGGAAATTTAACAAATGTAACAATTTCCCTTGGCCGTATTTTCAGTAATTCTAGGGACTAATGCAATTATTGATATTGCTTCCACTTCAGCATGCTTTGCTGACTATAAGGAACTTCAGGGTTGGGAGGGGGATTAATTCTATAACAACATACAAGTAACTACTGCCTCTCTCCCATTGTAAAAAGCCTATTGAATGCAAAGGCGAAAGCTACATTCTAGCATTCATTTTGAGTTAGTTCTGCTGTATTAACTGTTCATAAGTATCAGTACTTATTAATAGCAATTTATTTGACAAAGCTGAGAACCTGCAGACCACCCCTCAAGGCTTGGTCAAGGAAGAATTCTGGACAACAGGCTCAGACAGTAGATTAAGTTAAATAAGTTGGGGGTGGGATCATCAGAAGGCTGGCATGGGACCCCTGCGGGACTGGCAGTCTGCAGTACAGGGCTGGAAAAGGGAGCAACCCTTCCCTTCCAAGGCAAGGGACAGGCTATTTGGCAAGGAGAGACAAGCGGTGGAACTCCGCTGTCAAACGATGTGCTTGGGGAGCCAGCTGAAGTGCATGCAATATTGGGACCATTCAGGCAACTTGAGTTATGAGGCTGGGCATCGTGAAGGTCCAGGGCTCAGGCTGTTCTCAGAGGCTTGTGGTTCACCTGGCAAAAGACAACAGTGATGACTATGGGAACCAGGTGCCCTGCTCTCCCAGGCTCCCATCTGCATGAACAGGCTGCAGGGAGGACATATACTTCCGTGAGTATTCTAGTATTTTCTGGTACCCGACCTCACCCCCTTTGCCAAGCGGTCATTTGGATTCTTGTATAATAATGAATTACTTACTGCAAAGGGGTGAAGGGAGCCAGATCCCTGCTTGCACAGGCCCTCCTTAGCTCCCAATTATCCACTACAGACCTCAAGGAGACTCCAAGGAACCCAGCTCGAAGGTAACTGATTTAGTCTGGTGCTTTTATTTATATATGCATTTTTTATTTAACACACTCTTTGTTTTGTTTTTGTTGTTTTGGCTGTGCAGAATGCGGGATCTTAGTTCCCCGACCAGGGATCGAACCCACACCCCCTGCATTGGGAACGTGGAGTATTAACTACCGGACTGCCAGCGAAGTCCTTTAACACGCTTATATAGTACTTACTACATGCTAGGCACTGTTCTAAACACTGCAAATATCTACTCATTTAATCCCCTTAACAATTCAACAGGGTAGTTACTTTTATTAACCCAGTTTTAAGGTGAAGAAACAGGTGCAGAGAAGATTAACTTTTCCAAGGTCACAGCATGCATTGGGGCCAAGATTCACACCAAAACAGTCTGGCTCTAGGTCCTACTCTGATCTCTACCATAATCTACAGGTGAATAAACAGGCACCAAGAAAAGCAGTGATATGCCTTGGAATTAATTGTCAACAGGCTGCAGCTAGTTCCTTCTACTAGTGGGGTGACCAAGAGCACAGGCTCCAGAGATAGCTGGCCTGGGTTTGAAGCCCAGCTTCACCAGCTGTATGACATGGGCTAAACTGGAAGTTCAGTTTCTTTACTTTGTAAAACCCTACATACCCCAAAGGAAGTTTGATTTTAAAAAAATTTTAAACCATTTGTGTAGAAGCTTAGCACTGTGTCTGGCACACAGAAAGCAATTAATAAACGTCAGCGGCCCCCAGGCCTCCTGGGTGCTGGCCCCATGCTAGGCCCGCTGCATCACATGCCATAAGAACCTGGCGATTCGGCTCCACAGCCCCCGCCCTAGAAACCCTCACCTGGGAGATGCTGATGCCTGTGAGTCTCTCCACGCTCTCCGGCAGGCGGCTCAGGATGTCCAGCACTTCCCCGGTCACTTTGGCCGCCCCCATGGCCCCACTTCCACTGGACACCAGTGTGATCTTATTGGCCGAGGTCAAGGGACCACTGATCTCCTCTGCCACCTGGTAGGTAAGATGCCCACTCAGCACCTGCAGTCTGACCACACCCATCCTAAGACTCCTTACTCTGGGTTTTAAGATCCCTGTCCTTCACTTTTGTGAGGATCACCCTCCCTCACTCTGGTCACTGGCTTGTAATTCTCACCCCGAATTTATGGCCCCTAGCCTGGTTCTCTCCCAGCCCCTCATTTCCCCCACCCCTCATTCCCTCTTCCTGTCCCTCCGCTGCTTTTGTCCACACGACCCCCAGACCTGGGGCAGCTTCTCCAGCAGCATGTCCAACTGAGCAGCCTCCTGGTACAGCTGGAATGCCTCTGCCTTCTTGGCCATCTGCTCAGCCTCGGCCCGGGCTCGGGCCCCTACGGCAAAGGCCTCGGCTTCCCCACGCATCTGAGGAGGGTACAGGACGCCTGGGGTACTGATGGCGGTAGTTAAGGACAAGAAATCCCAGCACAATCCCAGCACAATCCCACTCCCTCCACAAGCCGGCAAGAGCCACCTGCTGACTCACCCGCACAGACTCGGCTTCTGCCTCTGCCTGCATGATCAGCTGGGACCTGGGCAGAGAAGGGAGTGGAGGGAGGAGCTGAGGAAGAGCCCTCGCTCTGGGAGAAAGACTCCACAGGAGGAGTACAGGTAAAGAAGGCCTCAGCAATTCGCCTGGGGGCGCCCAGGTGGTGAAGGAGCCGCAGGGGGCCAGGAAGGGGTGTTTACTTCTCTGCCGCTGCTAGGCGCTCCAGCTTGTAGCGCTCGGCTTCCGCCGGCTTCCGCACGCGGGCCTCCAGCTCCTTCTCCCGGCGGGCGATCTCCTGCTCCTGCACTGCCACCTGCTGGGCCCGCTCCACCACCTGCACCTGGACCCGCTGCTCCTCGATCTGCTGCTTCGTCTTGGCCACCTGGGAAGGAGGGATGCTCAGAGTCAGAGCTGAAGAGCAAGCGGCCAGGAAGCAGGCAGGGAAGCTAGGGCCGGGGCTCCAGGGCGGGATATAAAAATAGAGCAGGGGGACTTCCCTGGTGGCGCAGTGGTTAAGAATCCGCCTGCCAATGCAGGGGACACAGGTTCGATCCCTGGTCTGGGAAGATCCCACATGCTGCGGAGCAACTAAGCCCGTGCGCCACAACTACTGAGCCTGTGCTCTAGAGCCCGCGAGCCACAACTACTGAAGCCTGCGCGCCTAGGGCTCGTGCTCCACAACAAGAGAAGCCACCACAATGAGAAGCCCGTGCACTGCAACGAAGAGTGGTCCCTGCTCACCGCAACTAGAGAAAGCCCGCGTGCAGCAACGAAGACCCAACGCAGCCAAAAATTAATTAGTTAATTAATTAAAAAAAAAAAAGAAAGAGTTTGTGGGCAATAAGTTTTTTCAGATCTTGCTTCTCTGAGATTTTCACTCCACTCTTTTTTTTTAAAACTATATTCTCAATTTCTTTTTTAAAATAAATTTATTTATTTATTTATTTATTTTTGGCTGTGTTGGGTCTTCGTTTCTGTGCAAGGGCTTTCTCCAGTTGCGGCGAGCGGGGGCCACTCTTCATCGCGGTGCGTGGGCCTCTCACTGTCGTGGCCTCTCCCGTTGCAGAGCACAGGCTCCAGACGCGCAGGCTCAGTAGTTGTGGCTCACGGGCCTAGCCGCTCCGCGGCATGTGGGATCTTCCCAGACCAGGGCACGAACCTGTGTCCCCTGCATTGGCAGGCGGATTCCTAACCACTGCGCCACCAGGGAAGCCCCACTCCACTCTTCTATTTGAATGACGATTAGGCTGAGTACAGGTTACTAGGTTGTTATTAATCTTCCACCAGAATTTTTAAGGCATTGTTCCAGGGTCTTCTAGCTTCTTGAGAAATCTGAAGTCATTCTGATGCCTGACCCTTTGCTTGAGATCTGTTCATTCTCTCTGGAAACTTTTAGTTCTTTTCTTTAGTCTCAGTGTTCTGAAATTTCACAGTGATGTTCTTCAAGGTAGATGTTTTTCATTCACTGTTTTGGGCACTTGGACCATTTCAATCCAGAAAGTCAGATAAACATGTTTGAATCTTTTCACTGATGGTTTCCTTCTGATGTTTCCTTCTGTCTTGTTCTATTTTCTGGGAAATTTATTAGAATTTCTCTTCCACTGTGATTTTTTTTTTTTCAGTTCTTCCATCTTATTAATTTCTAAAAGTTTTTTGTTTTCTATGTCCTGATTTCCTAGATGTGAATTACTCTCTTATCACTGAGGATATTAATTTTTTTTTTTAAGCTTTCTTCTCCCTGCGTAGTATGTATCCTTCAAATTGCTTTGCTCTGCTTGTGGTTTTGGCCTGTCTTCCATGTTGCAGGATCCCTCATATGTCAGGGATTCCTTGCTTGTCTGCTCACAGGGAGGAAGGTCTGAAACACTGAAGGGAAACTCTGGGTATGTGGGTGAGGCTCATTGGCTTTGAGCTTCAATCTAGGCTTACCTAGGCAGTTCATCTGCTGAGGAACCTCAGATTCAGGATCTTCAAGTCATTCATCTTGGATTGGTCATGTTCCCCAGAGCAGTCTTCTGATCTCTTCTTTGGAAGATGGGGGTTCTGAGAGCCATGTGGGGTGAGTGGTTAGGGGAAGTGGTCAGTATTCAGCATTCAATAGGCAGACAGTCTCTTCATGCCTGTTACTGGTTAAGTACTTAGGCCCTCACCTGTGCCTGGCTGGCCCCAGGTCATGTCCTCTGGTCTACTCTCATCAGATAATAAACCTCCAGAAGTCTACTGGGGCAGAGAAGGGAGCATTACCCAGAGGCAGGGAGCCAGAGCGCTCTGAGAAGTCACTTTTCACCTGTTTCTCCTTATTTCAACAGTCTTCATCACAGCTCCAGAGGCCCCTGGTGCTGCCAGCTCCTGAGCCTCAGATCATTTCATTGTTTTCTCCCCTGCAGCTTTGGGCTCAGCTGTCTCAGACCTCCTTGGTCAATTACCACGGCTTTCCAGCGTCCAAAATGATGCTACGGTTTCTGTTGCTTCTGTTCCTATTCTTTCCATCTATTTTTTTTTTAATCACCTTATGTGGATTTAGTGAGGTTTTAAGAGGGAGTGCAATTAGCTGCATTTATGCAATCCATCATCTTTGAAAAACCTTCTAACTCATCTCTCTGCTTCCTCTTTTTTTTTTTAAAATTAATTTATTTAATTTATTTATTTTTGGCTGCGTTGGGTCTTCGTTGCTGTTCTAGTTGCAGCGAGCGGGGGCTATTCTTCATTGCAGTGCGCGGGCTTCTCATTGCGGTGGCTTCTCTTGTTGCGGAGCACGGGCTCTAGGCGCGCGGTCTTTAGTAGTTGTGGTTCGCGGGCTCTACAGCGCAGGCTCAGTAGTTGTGGCGCACGGACTTAGTTGCTCCACGACATGTGGGATCTTCCCGGACCAGGGCTCCAACCCGTGTGCCCTGTGTTGGCAGGCGGATTCTTAGCCACTGCGCCACCAGGGAAGCCCCCTTCTCTTCTCTTTTGACAATCAATTCTCCACGTAACAGCTGTACTGATCCTTGTAAAAATGTAAATTAGACCAGAGCACCTCCCTGCTTAAAGTTCTCCAATAGCTTCCCATTGTGCTTTGAATCTTCTAAGTCTCCATCACGGCCACCCGAACCCTAGGAGACCTGGTCCCGCCTGCCTCTCCCTACTCACAGCACACCAGCCATACTGGATCAGAAACCTCCTTTCTGTTCCTGGGACACGCCGAGCTCTTTGCTACATCAGGGTCTTTGCATGTGCCAGTCCCCTGCCTAGTCACTTGCCACATATAGCTATTTAAATCAAAATAAAAAATTTAAAAATTCAGTTCCTCAGTCACACGAGCCACATTACAAGTGCTCAACATCACAGCACAGATATAGAGCATTTCCATCATTTCAGAAAGTTCTATTTGAACAGCACTGGACTAGAATGTTCTTGGCCCACAACTCTTTACATCATTGGCTCTTTCTCATCTTCAGGGTTTATCTCATGTATCACTTCCTCACCAAAGCTTTCTCTGATCACCCCCGACCTAATAGAGTATCCCCCCAGTAAAGTACCACCCATGTATTTCCTTCATAACACTTCATGTAATTAGAGCCAGTGAAGGTTATTTGCTTACTAGTGGTTTTGTGTATTATAATGTAAAGCTCCATGAGGGCAGGAATCTTATTCTGTCTCATTCATACTTACATACTCACCTCCAAAACAATGCCTGGCACATAACAGGCATTTAACAGATACCTGTTGAGTAAATCCTTATTTCCCCAGCACCTAGCACAAAGCCTGGCTGGCACAAAATGAGGAACTAATAAAAGCTGAACAGAACCCAAACCAGCCCAGCCCTTTGATGTGCAGACAAGGAGAGCCATGTTGAGAAGAAGATTAAGGACCTTATCCTCGGGTGGGTTAAGTCCCACCCAAGCTGGTGGTTTCCACTATGTTAATGCTTCTCAAACTCCCATGTGTATCAATACATGAATCACCTAGGGATTTTGTTAAAATACAGATTCTGACTTGGTCAGCTGGGCTGGAGCCTCAGATTTTGTATTTCTAACAAGCTCCCCAGGGATACTGATGTTGCTGGGAGGCAGACCACACTTTGAGTAGCAAAGTACTATGCCACACTCAGGTACCTGTCAAGCCATCCAGGGATTTAACATCATAACTAAAGATGTGTTGCATTTCATAATTTCACCCTGTACCAACTCTTGGCAAAAATGAATTTCATAATATTGCTACCCTTTGGGTAAAGGTCTCAGAGTACAGTTGATTCTCGTTATTTATGGTAGTTCTGTTTTATAAAGTAGCCATAAACACTGAATTAACAAAACACTTATTTTGTTCCTAAGGGAAATACAGGTTTAGGTTCCTGTGAGCCTCTGGTCATAACAGATAAACAGATCAATATATATCCTTTTTTTTGGCTGAGATGTGCAGCATGTGGGATCTTAGTTCCCCGACCAGGGATTGAACCCGCACCACCTGCACCGGAAGCACGGAGTCTTAACCACTGGACCACCCGGGAAATCCTATATATCCTTGTTTTATGTGTTTCTGCTTAAAGACACCATATGTAACATATCTGTTGATTCATTAACAACGAACTCATGGCCAGCAGCACTGTAACTCATACCTAAAAGAAGCTTATCTAACACACATATCTTCTCCATCAGGCACATCACAGCCTTCTTGCACTTAGGAACACTAGACGGCACTTCAGCACTACATTTGGGGACATTTTAAACTGTGAAATCACCAAAAAAAAGCACAAAAGCGCAAAAAATGTGGCAGTGAATATACTATGAAAATGACACTGTTTACAGTATGAGCCGAAACAAGAAGGCAGAACATCTTCTTGTTCAACCTCAACTGGGAGGCACATATCAGGCAACTCAAAGTTTTCTCCACTCTGCGCATGTTTGCAAATGGTCATCAGTACAAAAAATACTGGTTCTGAGATAACCAATAAATTTTAGTGATGAGGCAAATTCTCAAATATGGGATCCACAAACGATGAGGATCGACTACACCTCCCTGCATTTTCAAGGGCCCCCATGTCTCATTTCGTGGGATTCAAAGCCCAAGTCCACGTTTTCCTTCCTCACGCACTTCTGTGATCACCAGGGCTGCTGTGGGCCCACGGAGTACCCCTGTGCAAATTAGAAAAAGGCACCCCTTCCTCTGGGTGGATGCAGACCCATTCACCCAGGCCCGATGTGGAGTATGGTTGGACCTTAGCTCTGGTTCACCCCCTCATCCAGGTGCCCTGGCACAGGGCACAACCTGCCCCAAGCCCGTGATCAGCCCTATGGAGCGCATCCTTTCTAGGCCTTTTCTTTGCTTTGCAGCTGAAACGTTTAGGTCTTTTAAATCTTCCTCATAAGGAGGAGTGGGGTCAGAAATGGAGGGCCAGAATAAGGGGATCAGAGTTAGAATATGAGAGAGAGTGGTGGCCTGAGAAGAACGGGGAGGGAGTGAAGTCCAGCCTGGCCACCGGGCCAGCATGGGGGCTCTGACCTGAAGCTGATAGGCCAGGTCAGCCTGTGCTCGGCGGGTGTTGACCTCAATGTCATATGCAGCCTTCTTGAGCTCGTAGTCCCTCTGCGCCTTGGCCATCTCGATCTCACTCAGGTACTGAGCAGACACCTTTTCCTGCTTGGCTTTGGCCTCCTGTCCATGCAGGCGGGGAGTCAGAGTAGGGAGGGGAAGGCCCCAGGGAGAGAGCCTGCTCTCCACCAAGCTCCTCTGTCTTCACCCCAGGCCCGGCCTCATTTATATCTTCTGCCAACCCTGCTCTACCAGCCCCCATGCCATCCCCTCTTCCACCAGGTGCACAATAAGCCCACGGTGACCAAGCAACCCCCAGATCTCTCACCCGGATCCCAGCGTCTCTCTTGGCCTCCGCTTCCCCAATCCGAGCATCTTTTTGGACTTGAGCTGTTCGAGCCTTCCCCAAGGAGTGCAAATAGTCCTGTGGGAGAGTTGCAGATATCACAGTCCTCGGGAAGGTTTAACAGATGGGAGCAGGAAAGCGGGGAGAAGCAACTGCCTAGGTTTACCTGATCGTCGTGAATGTCCTTCAGGGTGTAGCTGACCACGCTGATGCCCATGTTGACCAGGTCTGAGGAGGCCACTTTGAAAACCTGCTCTGAGAATTTCTGCCTGTCCTTATAGATTTCCTAGGATAACACGATGGAGGGAAGAAGGAACGTAAGCTCTCAGATCCTCTGACCACTGTCTCCTACAGACTAGCTCGGTCCTTAGGCCCCTCTCACTCTGGCATCCCTTCCAGATCTTTCCCTGCCCTCAGGCCCACCTCCACAGTCATGTGGGCCATGATAGCCCTCTGGTGGCCCTCCAGCGTCTCCAGTGCGATGTGGGCAATCTCAGCCTCCGTCTTGCCCAGGAACATCTGGCAGGCAGCTGCCAACATTTCCTTGTTCTGGCCCTGAATTTTCACCTGTAGCCAGAATAGGATTAGGGAGGGTGTGGTGAAGGTCTCATGAAGACAGGGAGGAAGCAGGGAGAGTCAAGTGCCTTGGGGATCCCTGGAGAAGCTGAGACTAGCAGAGAAATTTCTCCATAGGCAGAGGTAGGGAAGGCCATGGTCAGAAGATTCTTAATGTCTGGGGACAGAGAAGGTGATGGGGGAGTGGACTTTGGGGGAAAGGCTCTGAAAGCCTCACCTGGGCAATGCCAGTGACTGAGATGGGGACCCCATGGCGAGTGTAAACCTTTTCACTCTTGACATTGAGGGTCAGTGTGTTGAGAGAGATCCTAAGGGAAAAAGAAGGGGTGGACAGTGTGAAAAGGAGAAAAGAGAGAAAAGGGGGGTTCCCTTTCCCTAGTTCTCTTGTTACCTACCTTTGGATTTGCTGGATGCAGGGCAGGACAAAGACACGTCCTCCAGCCACCATGACTGGGGGGCTCCGGCAGAAACCTGCACGGTGAGGAGGCAATGAGCTGTGGTGGCCGGTGGCCACGGTGGAGCTGGAATGTGGAAGACAACTGGGGAAGGGAGGGGGGAGCAATCCCCACGAAGAAATCTGGGCGCTGGCAGGAGCGGCGGGCAGTGTAGGCCTTGGAAGCGTAGCGGCAGGGAGTCACCCCAAGTGGGTGGCTTGCAGCCATGGGGGTGGGGTGGGCAGAAGGTCTGGTGCTGGGGAGCTGGTGGGGAGAGGGGGAAGAGACCTCTGCGGGGACTTGGGGGTCACTGGCTGAGCAGAGAACAATACTTACCGGAGACCACCATGGCCTCGTTTGGGCCACAGGTGAAAAACATGGCTCAGGCTGGAGCTGGAGGAGGAGGAGAGAAAGCCTTTGCTGATAGCAAGGGGCACTGTGGAGTCCACAGGAGTGAACCCTTTCGCTTTCCTGTCAGTCCCGCCCCGCCTGCAGACAACGCGGCCCAGTCCCTTCCGCGCCCACGGATCCGCTAAGGCTTTACCCTGTGAAATTTCGCAGTCACCCAGCGACTCCCAGCCCCTTGCCGCGCCCCACCTTCAGTGACGACGGTTTCCCCCTTATCTGATAAAGCTCTCCCGGCCCTTGGAGACCCCCAGACCCTTGCGCCACCGTCCCTGCTCCTCCACAGCCCGACTCCATCTCCCCACCCCACCCCCACCTACCTTCCCGGACGCGGGCAGCGGCCTGGCCGGGGTCCGGGGCAGGGTTGGGACGCGCAGGGGACCTGTGAGCCGAGCAGGGGCCGCTCGCGCACAGCCTGCCTGGGAGCTGGGCCCGCGCTGGCGCCCTTGCCCCCCACCAGGCCGCACCCTGTCGCTGCGGCAGACGCGACCCCGCCTCCGCGGCGGACCAACCGCCCCCCCCCTCGGCCCGCCCCTTTCCCAGCAGGCCGCGCTCCGGTCCGCAGCCCGCCCGAGCCCCGGCTCACCCGGGCTGCCGAGCCAGCCCGGGGTCGGGTGGAGCGGCCCCCAATTCGCCGCCCTTCCGGGGTACGGAGCCCCGCCCAGACCGCTCCACGCCCCGCCCTACGGGACGTGACCTCAGCGGGTCTGGCACCCCGGGGCAAGGGAGATTGACTCACCTCGGATTTGCCCCTCGAGAACAAACTGGGAAAATCGCAGACTGGGCAACGTACGACAGCATCCGATTACCGGATGCTGGGTTCCGTGACTCGGGAAAAAGGGGCTCAGGGGCCCGGGGAGGAGCGCCCGCTGGTGACTTGGCCGCGGCTCTTCCGGCCGGGCCCAGGCGCTTGAAGGCCATGAGGAATGGGGGACCATGCCTTGCAAAGAGACACTCACATGACTGCTGACGGTAAATCAAGTTTATTTGTGTTCACAGAACATACCTGGCGACCGCATAGCCGCCCCCTGACAGCCCACCGACCCCGCAGCCACCCCTTGGGGGCAACTTCGAGGAGATCGAAGGCCAAGGACCTTATTCTCAACGGTCCGCCGAAGCCTCACACAGTAGACCCGCGAGTTGAGATGCTGGAGGGCTGAGTATGTCACCCGCTAAACCTACTACGACCCACCACCGTCCTTGACTCCTAGCCCGGGCGCCTTCTCGGACCCGGGTTTCCTCCATCCCTCTTCCCAGCCTCGCTCAGTTCTGGGCGCCGGCCTCCACCAATCCCCCAGAGCCCAATAAATACCCAGAGATCTGCATTTGCAGCAAGGAGCACGTCTCGCACTCCTGCATAAGTTAAAATAAATATTACATACACCCCTCCATCACCTAGGGGGACATACATAAATACATATAAATATTATTAGAAGCAATGAGAAATAACGACGCTCTCCTTCCCCACCCGGCCTAGCCCCGGCATGTCGGTGCCTGTCTCTCCCAGGCTCGGGCTGGCATCTCCGCTGTAGTGTTCTGAGTGCGAATTGCCTTGGGAGTCCCAGTTTGGGATACGCTCTCTCTCGCACCAGGTACACCCAGTGTTTCTTGGTTTTTCAGATTCTTCTGGGGGTGTAGGGAGTCCGGCTAGAAGGCGGCCGGGTGTTGCTGGAGAAAAGTGCTTAAGTCCAAAGCGTAGTCCGAGGGCTCCGAGGTCAGATTAAGGGGTTCGAGGACCGGGGGCGCAACGGTGGGCGCGGGGGACTGCGCGCTGGGGGTGTCCTCCGGGACCAGGGGTGTCGACACACCCTCTTCAGCCATCAGGATCTGGCAGAAGATGATGGTGAGCAGGAGAAAGAGCAGCCTTTTGGCAGGGTTCGGATCCTCGACTGGCAGCTGACGCCGGACCTGTGGGGAGATAACAAAGGCAACAGGTCAGGTCGGGGCCCCGGCGTCCGGCGGTTCACCCTGCTCTTCCCCCGGGCTGTCCACTTCGGCGACACTCACCACTCGTGGGTAGAGGACCCTACGGCTGCGCTTTCGGTGCCCGCGGGAGGCGCTGGGGCGCGCAGCGGGGGCCACCGCAGTCTCCGGGAGAGGGTCGAAGGTGAAGATCTCGGGACCGGAGCCCCGTTGGGGTCCCGGGCTGGTGGAGGGGACCGGTGTCGGAGCCCGCAGGACGGTCATGGTGGGAAGGGAGCTTCGAGAGTGACACATTGTGCTCTGAGCTGAAGGACAAGTGGCCGCGCAGTCCTGCAGAGCTAGTTTTGTACCCCGAGAACTGGGCGGGCCCTTCTCAACTCCACCCGCTGCTGGGAGCGGTTGGCCGGTCGGCTGGAAATTCCGAAGTTTAAGCAAAGGAAGGGGGTGGAGACTTGGCCAGTGCAACCGTAGGCACCCAAGTGTGTGTCGTGAGTGTGTGAGTTGTGAGTGGAGGCGGGTAAAATTCCGGACTGCGGGCACATGTCGGGACATGTGGCAGCTGGAGAGGGGCTCACAGACAGTTTGAGAAGGTTCAGCCACAAGCCCCATCTCTGGAGAGGCAGGAAGGGTTACATAAGGAAGTCTGCCCATCCTACTACAATACTGACCCAGCAAAGTCAAGGAACCACAGTTACAGGTGCACATTCACAAGTTTGTAGGAACACAGAAAACACACAGCCTAGGAGGGAAGTCACTACAGAAATAGCCAAGATGCCTAAGAGAAGTGAACACACTAGCACACACAGACGGACACAACCCTGCCTGCTTTAGCACACACACACACACACACACACACACACACACACACCACATTGTAGAGGCGGAAAAATTTCTCCTTTCCTTCTAGTTTCTTTGGCTGGTCTAATAATTAGACATAAGACAGATTAACAGGAGAAAACAAATTTAATTGCGTACTTACAGGAGCCCATGAAGACTTGAGACTCAAAGGCAGTCAGGCAATTGAGGCTTACATGCCATCTTGAGCTAAGGAATGGGAAAGAGGCCTGGGGCTTGAAGGGGAGGTGGGTAATTCACAGGAAGATGATAAAAGCTGATGTTTGCTAATTAGATGTTTGCCCTGCTAAGCAGGTAAGTCTTTCAGATGCAAGCTATCTCTGGGCCAGGCCCCATGCCTAAATTATTTAGGCAGTTGTCTGCGGGGGTCTTGATTTCCTTCAGCTCCAAATAATCCACATGCCAAAGTGGCACATTTTGGGGTGGCATATTCTGCTCCCCTTCAATATGCACATCACACACACACAGAACAAAGGTGCAGAGACTGCACAGGGGCAACCCAGCAATGTGCAGAAATGTTCATACATGGCTAGAGCAGAGGACCACAAAATACAAAGGTGAGAAGTTAGCAGCCATCTGGATTTAAGTTTATGTGAAGAACATTTAAACTGTGAGACATTATGCAAATGTTGTGGTAATGATAATTACACAAGAGAGAATTGACACATTTTCATAACTGCCTTAGAGAAAGCTGCTCATGGACACAGAATTTAACATCTTTTGAGCACTCAACAGGGCCAGACACCCTGTTAAAAGGTACTGTTGAGTACTGGGGTAGGTTTCAGCATGTATGCTGCTAAGCGAGCCAAGTGCTTTATCTAAAGCAAGCACATCAGGTTCCAAGAAAATGGAAGACTAAGTATAAGGGGAACCCAATAGAGCTGCTGTTCCTGTCTGTCTAATCAATCACATGAGGCATCAGGGAAGAATGGCATTTGAGATGACCTTAAATGGTGGGTGGGATACCACAGAGTCAGATGTGGAAGATGACTGAGAAAGAGAATGGAATCAGCAAAGGCCTTGAGCTGGAAAAGTACAGGATGTGTTTGGGGAATCACAAGAAAAACAAATCTCAGGACAAGTTTCCCGTAATGGAGTAGTGTTGAAACCCAGCAGGACCCTGTGGGGCCCTCCTGGGTACCAAAGCCTTTCCATGTCCCCCCTAGACCTTCCCTGGGTTCCAAAGGACAGATTCAAACAGTTGCTGATTAGGGAAGGAAGGGAATGCAGAAACAGGAGGAGTAGTCAAGAAACAATAGTGCAGGACTTCCTTGGTGGTCCAGTGGTTAAGACTGAGCTTCTACTGCAGGGGGCGTGGGTTTGATCCCTAGTCCGGGCCAAAACTTTTTAAAAAAAGGAATGTTGCAGATAAAGCAGGGGCCTGGTTCCTCCTCAAGGGATATACATAACAATATATCTTTGAGTTCTTCTCCAGAAACTAAGGCCCTCACTCAATTGGAGGATGGTAACTTCAGGCTGAGTACAAGATTCCTGGAGCACCACCCTGTTACCTCACCACCAACCAATCAGAAGAAAGTCACACACCCTGCAGCCCACACCCCAAATTTTACCTATAGAATCTTTTCCCCAAAAAACTGTCAGGGAGTTTGGGGTTTTTTGAGCACAAGCCACCCATTCTCCTTGCTTGGCCCTGCAATAAACCTTTCTCCGACGTTTCAGTTTATTTGGCCTCACTGTGCATTGGGCACATGAACTTGTTCCATAACAGTATCTTCAAAATCTCATTTCTTCCTCTCCAAACTCATTTTTACCCCTCTTCTCCTCTTGTGCTGTGCTCCAGCCACCCAGGGCCTCCTCCTTTCAGTTCCCAGGACTTGCCAAGCTCTTTCTCACCTTAGGTCCTCTGCTTAAATTGCTCTGCCCTGGCACTTGCAGTTTTTGGCAACTTCTCATCCTCATCATAAACAGGAGGGAAGGGGGCAGGGCACAACCTTTAAAAGAATGACATAGCCCTTGAGGATCCAAATTTTGCCTTTAAAAACTCTTCCCTGAAAACCATCAGGGAGTTTGGGGTTTTTGAGCAAGAGCCACCTGTTCTTTTTGCTTGGTGCTTGCAATAAACCTTTCTCTGCCCCAAACCCAATGTTTCAGTTTGTTTGGCCTCACTGTGCATCAGGCACACAAATCTGGGTTCGACAACAGTGGGAAGTGATGATAGCTGGAAAGGAATTAGGCAGTGAGGAGAGCTTAGCTGTCAGGCAGGGGACTGGGTTTGAGCTTGTGGGTCATGGAATGACATCAAAGGAGGGCAAGTTCAAAGCTGGGAACTGAGTGGGACAAGGAGTATGCTCTGGATGGGGAAACACTGAGGCAGAGACAGGATACTATTGGAGAGGCTTGGGTAGGAGGAAAGGGCCTGAAATGGGCTATGACATAGGGAACACAAGGAGGGGTGGCTTTAAGAGACATTCTTAGCGTAAGATTACCAGAATTTAGTGACAAGACAGGTAGCATTAGAGTCAGGGAGCATGAAGGGACCAAAGCTGTCTCCATGGATTTGAAATGCATCTGCCACAGAGATTTGTACCAGATCATATTATGCCTGGTGCAGAGGATGAGAACATGTATGAGCTCTTTCATTAAAGGCTGTGTCACACATGTCTTTGTGTCTTCCACAGAGCCTAGCAGGGTGCCTTGCATGTACTAGTTGTTCAATAATCTTGATAAATGGAAGATGAAAATGCAGAACTAAAAAATGCACATATAGTATACATACACTGGCTGGATCACCCCAAGATTTTGAGACAGGCATACACTCCTTCAAATCCCACATATGAATTTATAACCTCTTAAGAAAAGTTGGGACAAGTCTTACACAGACACCAAACAAAGAACACCTAAGGGCATTTCTCAGCCAAGGATGTGCGGGGTTGCAAATAAGGGGACAGCCCACAATTGGGCTATAAATAGAGACATTATTGCAGTATATACTATTGCTTCCTGGGCTTATATGTTGCTTTATTTTACACCCACCACTCCTGTTTAAGCACACTAGAAACTTTCAGCATTACACACTTCTTCCTGATGAGGCATAAAACACACCTCCTCTACAAACAAAGGCACATCCTTTTCCCACACCTGCCTTTCACATCTGCCATCATCGTTACATTTACACCCAAGCACAGTGAGCCTACCCACCCACCTACACCCTCATTCCAAGGCAACCTGCACACTACACAATGATCAACATAAATACATGACAATTTACATGTGCTCACACAGACATAAACTGGGGATGGGAGAGATAGTGATGATGGAAGAAAACTGCTTGGTGGGAGAAGGGGAGAGTCACCCAAGGTTAGGAATGCATAACTTGTTTATGATGGAAAATTTCTCCAGGGCATTAGGCGGGGAGGGGAAATGAAGGGGACGTCAGGATCCTGTTTCACACTACCTCCTATATCTGGAATCCGGGCCCCAGCTGGACCTAGTTATCCTCACTGTCCTCCTGGCACAGAGAGACCTTTCTTTGTGGCAAAGTCAGAATGGGACCAAGAGAAGAACCAGAGAACCCAGACGGCTCACCATTCCTTCTCAACCAATCCCATCCCGATTCTGGGACTCTCAGAGAGCCAGGGCTCTGCCCCACCCCCTCCCTGCCGCACAGGAAGCTGGGGAAGGTTGAGAGTGAATCATTAAGTCAATGACAGGGTGCAGGGGTGACAGCTGGGGGATGAGTTAAGGCCAGAAAGGGCCAGGGGCTGAGACCAGCAGCTGCACGGGTTCTCACTGCCCTAATACTGGGGAAAGGCCTTTGCCCCTTTCCATTTCCAGCTCTCCTCATATCATCCCTATCTGCCCAAGATCACCAAGTTCCTTCATTCCCCTTCTTTGACCTGTGTTCTTGACCTCCCACTAACCTCTTTCTTAGCCCCTTGTTTGTTTTCTTGTTAATGCTCACCACGGTAGGGAGTCATTTTACGTATGTGTTTACTTTTTGTTGTTGTGTCTCTCCCCCACTGGAATATCATCTCCTCGAGCATACAGGACCACATCCTCCCTTTTTCCTCATGGTATCTCTGTGGTTTCTCTAGTACTTGGCCTTTCACCCAGTAGGGGCTTAATAAATATATATTTTTAATTGAAGTATAGTTTTTTTACAATATTATATTAGTTTCAGGTGTACAACATAGTGATTCAATATTTTATAGATTGTACTCCATTTAAAGTTATTACAAAATAATGGCTGTATTTCCCTGTGCTGTACAATACATCCTTGTCGCTTATCTTTTTTTTTTTTTTTTTAATTTTATTTATTTATTTATTATTTATTTTTGGCTGTGTTGGGTCTTCATTTCTGTGTGAGGGCTTTCTCTAGCTGCGGCAAGCGGGGGCCACTCTTCATCGCGGTGTGTGGGCCTCTCACTGTCGCGGCCTCTCTTGTTGCGGAGCACAGGCTCCAGACGCGCAGGCTCAGCAATTGTGGCTCACGGGCCTAGTTGCTCAGCGGCATGTGGGATCCTCCCAGACCAGGGCTCGAACCCGTGTCCCCTGCATTGGCAGGCGGATTCCCAACCACTGCGCCACCAGGGAAGCCCGCTTATCTTTTTTTATACCTAGTAGTTTGTATCTCTTAATCCTATACCCCTATCTTGCCCCTCCCCCTTTCCCTCTCCCTATTGGTAACCACTAGTTTGTTCTCAACATCTATGATTTGGTTTCTGTTTTGTTATATACATTAGTTTTATTTTTTAGATTCCACATATAAATGATAACAGAGTATTTGCCTTTCTCCGTCTGACTTATTTCACTAAGCATGATACTCTCTAGGTCCATCCACGTTGCTGCAAATGGCAAAATTTCATTCTTTTTTATGGCCGAGTAACATTCCATTGTGTGTGTGTGTGTGTGTGTGTGTGTATATATATATATATACACCACATCTTTATCCTTTCATCTATTGATGGACATTTAGGTTGCTTCCACGTCTTGACTATTGTAAATAATGCTGCTCTGAACATGTAGGTGCATGTATCTTTTCAAATTAGTGTTTTTGTTTTCTTCAGATATGTACCCAGAGGTGGAATTGCTGGATTATATGGTAGTTCTAGTTTCAGTTTTTTGAGGAACCTGCATACTGTTTTCCATAGTGGCTGCACCAATTAACATTCCCACCAACAGTGTACAAGAGTTCCCTTAATAAATACTCTTAAATTCATCTCCTCTGAGGAGCTACCCCTCACCCCCAGAGGTGTCTGTTTATACAGCTGTGTCTCCTCAGAGGCCTCTACGTTTCCTCTTCAAAGGGGATACTCAACTGTGGCTCAGGGTGACCTGCCATTGAGTCAAGAATAACTGTGCAGTTGATGGATGGCAAAGCCCTGGCTCTTACCCTTTATAAGTAACATAAGAGTGAGTCATGCCTACTACCCCACCTGGAATACTGCTGCATTGCTAACCACAGGCTAGAATGGGGGACAGAGGTAATGGGAAGGAGGCAGAATCGGCAGAGGAGAGGGAGACAGATATTTGGAAGTGGGCGCTTCTGAGAAAGGGAAGCAGGGATAGAGGGATGGAGCCAGGGCCTTGGGGTCAGGGAATGAAAATTGAAAACTCTCAGCTGCACCTGGCATTTAGTAGATGCTCAATAACTATTTATTGACTTGAGGTGGGTTTGAGATAGAAGGGAAACATGGGGTAGCAAAAAGAGTATATTATCATCTAGTGGCATTAGAGGAAAGTGGGTTTAAATTCCAGCTCTGGTACTTATCAACCACAAGGTATTGGGCCAGCTACTTAACTTCTCTGAAAATGTTTCCTTAATTGAAATATGGGCCAACTGGCCTTAAGGTTGTTGTGAGGATTAAGAATATGAATAGGCACAATGTGGGTGTTTTTCCCATAGTGGCCATTATTATAATTATGGGAAGAGGGGCTGCTTTGGAGCAGATGTGGACAGTAGTGAACTAACCCAGGAGTAGGAGACCAGGATGATAAAATAGCCTCCAAGTGCTAAGATCATCAGGGGATACAATTTCTCTCTTTTCATCCTCCCTTCTCTCCCTCTCCATTTCAGGTAGGTTTTGTGGCTTTTTCTTTTCTCCAGAGAAGCAGAGACTTCTGCATTCCTAGTTCTTGTTCAGCCAATGAGAATGACTGTAAACAACTTTCCCCTGGCCCCCATATACACACACATTCTAGCCAGAACACTTCTTGCCAGAGGCATGGGGGGGGGTGGTGGCGGTGGTGAGTTCTAGGCAGCAAGTTAATAAATGACCCCCAAAGACTTTCATCTGGGCCTTAGGAGGGCCAAGATCAGGCCCTGGCAGTTTTCCCTGACGCAAAAGGATGGCAAGGGTGCCTGGAGGCCCAAGGCAAGGTCACAAAAGAACATGATATCCCCTGCCCTGGATTCAGCCCAGCCTGGCCTGGCCCAGCCCAGTCCAACTCAGCCAAACTTCCCCAGAGGCTGCTGAGAGTGGGGAGCTGAGAAAAGAACCCAGCATCCCTGTTCTGGTCCAACACTGGCTTCCTAGGACCCCAGGGTTGTGGCTCCTCCCTCTGGCCTCAGTTTCCTTCTCACCAGATTATAACTCCTTGAAAGCAGGACTTTATCCATCTTGTTCATCGTTCTATTTTCAGTGTCTAGAGCATACAGACTGCCTGAAAAGGCTAGAAACATAGGGCTCTTTAACTCATTAATATTAGAGGTGTTCGTGTGGGAGTCTCTCTGTAGATTGCTCCAATGTCAGCATTGGAGAATATGACTGCGATTTAATTCAAAGCGTAATGTGGGGGGTGGGCAGGAAGGGCAACAAATAAAGCATTTCCCCTTTTGTCCTGCCTTTTCAGACACCCTGTATTTACTGAATGAGTTGATCTGTAAAGTCAAGGGCTTAGATTAAAGGCTCTCGAATGGGCCTCCCTCCCCGGCAGCTCCTTGATTCAGCAGCGTCTCCCCTGTGTGTTCAAAAGTTAGCCAGTGCCTCCCTCCTACCTCCAAAGCCGCTGCCTGCATAGGCCCTTTTCTTTGAAGGTTGGGAGGGGCCCAGCCTCCGCCCAGAGAGGCCTCGGGGGCGGGGCGGGTGCTCCCGGCTGGCCCGCCTCCAGCGGGAATGGGGATCGCGTGTTAGGACTGGAGCTTGATCGGCTGCCCCGGGGTGAAACCTAAGGCGGTCTTCTGGGAAGGGTAGATGCCCTGTGTGACTCAGAACCAAGTTAGGGAAAAAACAAGCTCAGTCAATCGTTGGCACCCTCCCGGTCTGGCCTGGCTTTGACCATGAGCTCATGAAAGAGGAAGCTGGGCTGGGCTGGCCAATAGCCCTGCTTTCCCTCAAGTTCTCTCTCCATCACTCATGGATTCCCTAGAGTGTCTGGGCCCCATGCTACCGTCATCCTGGCTTGGGCGGCCCTGGCCCTTTTATGACACTCTCTCTTCCCAGACCATTGGTCAGTTGTTTCCCCAGGTTGGAAATACCACCCGACACTGAAGGGGATTGCTCACAAGGGGAGGCTGGAAATATCATGTGTCCCTTGGCTCTGATGATCTTCTCCACTGCCAACCATGACCATTTGGGTTTGCTCCTGTGACTGCTGCATCTCCCACACAGACCAACTGGTGGTAACCCTGGGAGCCCGAATGAAGAGGTTGCTTGAGAGCTAGGGTTCCCCAGTTCAGGAAAGAGACAGAGGGTCCCAAAGTACTGGGCAGCTGAGCCACCTTCGGGGCTGATGTATCCTAGTTGAGACCTACTTACCTAATACTTTTGGTATTCAGAACAATACACCACCAGAAAGGCACATTTGATTTCAATGGAAACAATGACAAGGATGGGACACAGAGAACCTTCCTAACTCTTCTCCCTCCATTCCATCTTCTATCTTCTATGCCTTCCCCAGAGCTTTCTTTTTTTTTCTTTTTTCTTTTTTTTGGCCGCGCTGCGTGGCATGCAGGATCTTGTTCCCCTGAACCCGTGCCCCCTGCAGTGGAAGCGTGGAGTCCTAACCACTGGACCACCAGGGAATTCCCTCCCCAGAGCTTTCTTGTTAAAAGATGGACTTGACCAAGTCAGTGTCTGGGTTGGTAACTTCAGTGCCTCTAAACTCTCTAGTGGGGCTGACACTGGCCTCCCAACCCGAATCAGGCAACTTTACAGGCTTCTCTTTCAACTCCCTGACTGCTTTTCCTGCTCCCTGAGCTAGGGTACCATATACGATTTTGTACTTTTTCTCATTCATGCCAAACTCTTACCCGTTAGACTCTTCACATGCTGTTTTCTCTCCAGCCTCCTGGGGAAACCGTGCCCGTGACTCCTCCATGTAGAATTAGTCCATCTACTTTGTACGTAAATCTCTTGAGGCACCAAACACAGTATTTTATAGATATTTGTCTGTTGATCTTTCTGATTGCTTAGAAGTGCACATGGCATTGTGATGCAGCCATTTTGATGCCAGGGACCTTTTGACAAGGCCCCCTAAAGTTATTAAATTGTCAGCATTTAGAGACTTCTCTACCAGTCCAGTGGTTAATGGACTTTGTGGGCACGGGTTTGATCCCTGGTTGGGAAATGAAGATCCTGCATGCCGCAGGGAGGAGCCAAAAAAACAAAAACAAAGGAAGAGAAATGTACAAACCAGATACTCTCAGCCCATCCCTGTGGGTTGTGCTCATCCTGTCTCTCTCTGACTCCCATGCTTTCACATAGAATTTGGTAGTGCTTGGTGATATTACATTTTTTTTTTAAGCCAGGTATATTGGGGAATTCCCTGGCAGTCCAGTGGTTAGGACTCCGCGCTTTCACTGCTGAGGGCCCAGGTTCGATCCCTGGTCGGGGAACTAAGATCCCACAAGCCTTGCGGCACAGGCAAAAAAAGCCAGGTATATTGAAGTATAGCTTATATACAGTAAAATCCATCCTTTTTAGGAGTACAGTTTGATGAGTTTTTACAAATTCATATAGTTGTATAAATGCCACTGCAATCATGATATAGAATATTTCTGTTGCTCCAGAAAGTTCCTTATGCCCCTTTGGAATCAATACCCTCTCTTCGCTCCTAGCCCCTAGTGACCACTGACCTGATTTCTGTTCCTGTAGTTTTGCCTATTCTAGAATGTCATATAAATAATACTACAGTAGACACTCTTTTGTGTCTGGATTCTTTTGCTCAGTATAATATTTCTGTGATTCATCCATATTCTTGCATGAATCAGTAGTTCTTTCCTTTTGATTTCTGAATAGTATTTCATTGTATAAATATGATACAGTTGGCTTATTCATTCACCATTGAAGGACATTTGTGTTTTTTTCTTGATTTTGGCTATTATGAATAAAACTGCTGTGAAGAGTCATATACAACTTTTTTTGTGGACGTGTGTTTTTCTCTTGAGTAAATATCTAGGAGTAGTATAACTCAGAATATATTTAACTTTATAAGAAATGGCCGTGGTTTACCATTTTACACTCTGACAGGACTGTTCTAAGGAGGCTGCATCAAAATGTCCCTGTTGTAAGTTCCTGCATCAAATCTGTCAAGTCAAAATGTTTTCCTTGTCAGAGAACAGGTTGACATGCAGGTTACCTCAGGGGACAGGGATAGGCTGGAATCCAGCAATCTGCACCCTGCAGAACTGGCATGTCATGTCTGCAGGAGGCCATAGCGGTCTCAAGCCACCCTGCTGTTCAAGCAGCTCCAGGAGCACACCTCACCTCCTGGCCCACCCAGCCCACCCTGTGGCTCAGTATCTCTCCGTCTGCCGCTCTCCCCAGCCTCAGTGTCTGCCGCGTGGCCCTGCATGGGCCCCGGTGCATAGTGTGAAGTAACACAGGCCCACGCTGCTTGGGCACACACAGTGCCCTGTAGGCACTATCCTGAGCACTACCCAGGAATCAATCCATTAAACCTTCACAAACCTCCATTGTCATCATTGTCTGTATCTTCATTTTACCAAAGAGGAAAATGAGAAGTTCCATGAGGCAGCTCACTTTCTCAAGATTACATAGCGGGAGTTAGATTCGAACCCTAGTCTACCTCATCCCAAATCCAGCAGTGTACCACATCGGTCAGAGAGTGGACGCTGGAACCAGCTCACTCTGGTTCAATTCCATGTTCTATTCATCTAATTTTCGTGGTAAGTCTCTGAGAAGAAGGCCTTTACAACACCCCTTTCACGGGTGAGGATACAGCACAGAAACTTTGCATGGCACCAAGGGCTAGAGCTGGGATTGAATTCCAGGAAGTTTGGCTCCAGAGACAAAGCAACCAACCTCTATGCTTCGCTGCCTCTTAACAATCCTCATTATTAACATTATCATTTGGCTCACTGCCCTAGCTCGTTGCCTTTGGGGTTTTGTGCTGCTCTGATATTTGCGTCCTTGCTCGTGTCTCACTTTCAAACTCTGAATGGGTTATGCACACATGCCCCAGGGTAGAATAACCTTGTTGGGCAGCCCTGTTGGGCATTCTTTCCTCTGGTCATATCGCTGGACACTTGCCAGCCCTTGGGAGCTGCCTCTAGCTCAGGCAAGGATCCTAATCCAGCAGGGGAAGTCGGGGAGGTTAAGGACATCTGCAGGGTGACCCATGCCTAAGAAATCTCCAGCTACTTTTTTCAAGAGGACATGGTATAGTCAGAAGACAAATGAAGGTCTTGAGGTCATCTCAAAATATCATTTGTTTCCTCAAACAATTTTTTTTTTTTTTTTTTTTGGCCACGCCACATGTGGGATCTTAGTTCCCTGACCAGGGATCAAACCCATGCCCCCTGCACTGGGAGCACAGAGACTTAACCACTGGACCACCAGGGAAGTCCCTTCCTCAAAGAAATTTTGAGCTCTTTCAGATGAGAGACTAACCATTGAACCCCCTGTCAGGGCTGAGTACTGTGCCTAACTTATATTAGGTACTCAGTAGGTTTTGATTGAATGATAAATGAATGAATTAACAAAAAGACCCAGATTCTCTAAAGTTAGCTCTGTGCTGTCGCATATGGTAGCATGTGGCTATTTAAATTTTAATTGATTAAAATTAAATACAATTTAAAATTCAGTTCCTCGGGACTTCCCTGGTGGCGCAGTGGTTAAGAATCCGCCTGCCAATGCAGGGGACACGGGGTTTGAGCCCTGGTCCGGGAAGATCCCACATGCCGCGGAGCAACTAAGCCTGCGTGCCACAACTAGAGAAAGCCCGCGCACAGCACCAAAGACCCAACGCAGCCAAAAATAAACAAATGAATAAATTTATTTTAAAAAAAAAGAAATAATAATTTTAAAAAATTCAGTTCCTCATTCGCATCAGCCACATTTTAAGTGTACAAAAACCTCATGTAGTCGGTGGTTACTATATTGGAAAGCGCAGGTATAGTGCATTTCTGTCATCACAGAAAGTTCTATTGGACAGCACCGGGCTAGATCATGAGTGGGGTGAGAGAAGGAAAACTGCTGCATTGTGAAAACATTCACTGTGAGCTGATGGCTTTCATTTGCTTTCAACACTTTTAAAGCAGTCAAGATCAGTCTGCTCTAGTTGGATGAGGTCTCCTACCTCCCATTCAGAGGTCTAGAAACAACTTCTTCAGAAATCTATTACTGAAAAAGGGAAACGTGTTTCTGATCATATCCATGACCCAAACTTCTGTGAAAAGGAAGACAAGAGGTTGAAGGGGGAACTAAGAGAGTGTTTTCTGTCATAGGCCACACGGAACCAACCAATCCAGGGTGCTCTGCACCCATTATCTCATACAGTCCTCCTAGCAGCCCTGTAGGACACGGGAGGGCAGTGGAGATAAGTGGCTGAAAGACATAGAAATGATGGAGGCTAGTCCCTGCACTCAAATCATCAGTAGATTGACTGTCAAATGTGTTCCAACTATGATCAGTGGAAGGTAGAAAGATGGATAAATGGGCCTCAAGAAGTTTATAACCTAGTTAAGGGAAAATAAGAGACATATAATAACTATATAACTGTAACTGTACATACATATACACATATATGTACAATTATATGTATATATTTTATACATGTACACACTAATATATGCACATACACAATCACATAATAACTAACATTTGTTTGGTATGTTAGAGCTTAGCAAGTACTTTTCCTCATATGAAGACCCAGCAAATCACCGTATTGAATGTCAAATGAATGGAATGTTGAGACAGAAAGCGAGCATTTTAGGAATTCAGAGCAGGGTGAGATCACTGCAGGAAGGGGTGATGGGGAAAATTTTGGCTGAGGCATAGAACTAGCAGAAATGCTGGGCAGTCACACAAACCCGAATACAACTCCTGGCTTCCCTACTAGAAACCTGCCAGGCTCTCTACTGCTAATAGTTTTAAAGGAGATAATTGTAAATGCATCTTACTTTCTAGAAGATAAAATGCTAACTAAGAGTGCTTAGTGGTCTGAGTTTTCTCTCTGGTCCTCCATCCAAATGATCAATATAAAATACAATAAAAAAAAAATACTCCCATCTGTTTCATAGTGATTCTAAAAACACAGGGTAACCTGGGTACTTTAGATGTGAAATGGTTTGAGTTGCCTTTACTTAATAACCCTGTGATTATTAACCCAGGGCACTTCCCTGGTGGTCCAGTGGTTAAGACTCTGCACTCCCAATGCAGGGGGCCCAGTTCAATCCCTGGTTGGGGAACTAAGCCCTCATGCTGCAACTACTGAGCCCACGAGCTGCAACTAGAGAAGCCTGTGCGTCAAAACAAAGAGCCCAAGTGCAGGAACGAAGACCCAGCACAGCCTAAATAAATAAATAAATAAATTTACAAAAAAAAAAAGCTTAAAAAAAATAATAACCCTGTGATGAGCATCTGATGGTACAGCTCAAACACCTTATTAACACCCGGAGTTATATAAGGTTAGCTCTGCCCATAATTTCTGCAGTGAAATGCATGAAAATCCAGCCCTGAATTTTGAATGGGCTTTCCTAGGTTCTCCTTACATTATTGTAGCCATTTCTCTGCCAGTAGTGATTTAGAAATGCCTTTCTAAAGCCCTCTGCATTTGCCTCAGCTTCCTTTAATTTTTCTAAAACTTTTACCTTCCTTTCTTAGCATTTGGATTTCTTTGGTTTCAAGCCACAGAAACTCATTATGGCTAACTTAGAAAAGCTGAGCATTGGGAGGATATTGGAGCGCTCACAGCCTCAAAGGAAGGCTAGAGAGCTAGGCTCAGGGAACACAGGAACCAGGGCAGCTCTGGGGACTCCATAGCAGGAATCAAGTCTTGCCCTCACTACCTGCTGAAATGAATGAATGATAGCTAGTTTTTTTCCATCCCTCACATTCATGTTCATCATTCAAAGCTCCAGCAGAGAGAGTCTAATTAGTCTGGTTTAGGTAGGGTCCTGGGGAAGAAAGGACATCTTAACTGAAAGCTTGATAGGACTGCATACAGGTAATTCCCCAAAGAATCCAATGACTATTGTCAGAGGAGGAGGAGAGAGTCATTGCTGCATTGTCAAAACCCAGATAATATCCACTATACCCTATTTTTCCTTCCTAACCTCCATTTCCTACTTTTTCTAATTATCCATAATAGGAATGACCAACACATCTTCCAGGGTTGTGGAGAAGATATATAAATATAAATCCACATGTATTGGGATTTTCCCCCAAAAGATTAATGGTTGGGGAAGTTTGGCCTTACCCCTCAGTGTTGCGTGAAAGGATTAAGGAAGATAATATATGCAAAATGGCTCTCACAGTGCCTGGCACCTAGTGAGGTTCATTACATGCATTGCTATTTCAGCCCTCCTCACCGCCCCCTTTTGTGCTGGAGCCAGCTCATACCAGCTCAAACCAGCTCATGAGAGCAGATTGTGATACTTTCAGGAATTTTGTGAGCCAACTGACATAACATCGATAGCTTGAAGTTGACCTTGTAGGGAATATTTACACCACGGAAACTGGAAATGCAGCTAATTAGACTCCCCCCAACCTCCAGGGAGTTGTTAAATATTTCTCAGCTCAGCACTGCATCCACTTCTTTCTTTCCTTCACAAGATGTGAGCGGAACCAAAGTACAACTCAACCACCTTATTAACACTCAAGAGTTATATTAGATCTGCTCTGCCCATAATTTCTGCAGTATACAATGCATGAAAATCCAGCCCTGCATTTTGCCTGGGCTTGCCTAGTTTCTCCTTACATAATTGTAGTCACTTCCCTGCCAGTAATAATTTAGAAATGTCTTTCTAAAGTCCTGTGCACTTTGCCTCAGCTTCCTTTAATTTTTCTAAAGCTTTTACCTTCCTTCCTTAGCATTTGGTTTCCTTTGGTTTTGAGCCACAGAAGCTCATTATGGCTAACAAACAGAAAAGTTGAGTATGTGTGTCAGGATTAGATTCAGTATGTGTGTCAGGATTAGATTTTTGTCTGTGAGAGACAAAAAATTAGAATAGTGGTTTACTAGATATAAATTTATTCTCTCTGATAGAAAGTCTGGATCAAGGCTGGCAGTTCAGGCTTGGCTAGAAGCTCACTTTGTTGCCTCACATCCTCAGTACGTGGTGTTTACTTCATGATCTAAGATGACTGTCCAAGTTGCACATTCCAGCCAGTAGGACAGAGAAGGGCAAAGAAACACATCCTTTCCTCTTAATCCATTGACAGAAGTAATGCACAGCATTTCTGCTTACATGAAATAGGCTGAAGTGAAGTCATTTAACCATATCCAGCTGCAAGGGAGGCTGGGATATGTGTTATTTACTCCAGGCACCCCTGTGCCCAGCTGGAAACTGAGAAGAAGGGAAGGGTGGATACTGGGAGACAACTGGGTGGCCCTCCCACTGATGGGCAGGGTTTAGGAAAGTGTAGGAAAGAGGGGAAAGTGGGGCTGGTGTGATGGGAATAAGTGTGCTTTGTGGAATTTTGAAGGAGCTGTCTGGAATAGAAAATTAGAAATACTGGAAAATGAGGTTAAGTAAACAAGGTGAAAGCCAGATCTCAGTGAGGGTCCAGGAAAGCAGACAAAAGAATCTTTATCTAGTGCCATTAGGAACAGGAGGCATTAAACTTTTGGGTAGGGGAGCTGTATGATCAAAGGCATTAAAGAGATTTTAATCTGGCGTTTACGTGCGAGTCATGTTGGGTGGGGGGAAGGAAAAACAGGAAAGGGCAGTGAGGTTGGAGAGGAGACCGATTTCACAATCCAGGTGTGAGGTGATTATGTGGGGGCAATGGGAACAAGGAGGAAGAAATAAATCTGAGAGGCATTTGCTAGAAAATATGTTAGGATTGATGGCTGGCCTGATAGGGAGTTTCAGGTTGGAGTGGCCAAGAAACAAGTAAACAAACGCCTTGATAGGTGTTTTAGGTTGGGTCACCTAGAGGCAGAGCCTGGCACAGAACTTTTGTCTAAGGGATTGATGCGGGGAGGAGAAGAAGAGCGAGGGGAACAAGATGGCAAAGCCAAGAAGCTAAGCAAGGATGTGGGCTAAGCTGTAATCCGAGTCCACAGGGAGATTCTCAGCGCAAATCACACCAGAGTCAGCTCCACCTCGAGGGAAGGGGGCTGGTGTTTTACAGCTGCGCATCAGGCAGTCAATGGCCGAGATCTGTCCAAAGTGTGTGTTGTGGGGATGGCTTGTCTCCCATTCGGTCCAGGCCAATTCTCCAGAAAAGGGGACAGCTGTGTGTGGTTATCAGACAACATGCCTGGTACCTGGGGGATGAGTAAACCAGCTGGTAAAGAGGATCTGGGTGAGGCCCAGATAGCATCCATTACAGTGGGTCCATTTTGGATGTGTTGGACTTGAGGTGGCAAAGAAATAAGGTATTGGCACATGACTAGAGGGAAATTGGAAATACAAGATAGTAGTTCATGTCGATGAACAGGACTGGTTATGGAGGTATTGGAGTGGGAGACTCTGTACACAGGTGATAGTTTCATCAAGAAGGAGTGAGCCCGGGACTTCCCTGGTGGTCCAGTGGTTAAGACTCCGTGCTCCCAATGCAGGGGCCCTGAGTTCAATCCCTGGTCAGGGAGCTAGAGCCCGCACGCCACAACTAAAGAGCCTTCATGCCACAAGGAAGATCCCACACGGCAGCAACAAAGATCCTGTGTGCCGCAACTAAGAACAGGTGCAGCCAAATAAATAAATATTAAAAGAAGAAGAAGAAGAAGAAGAAGAAGAAGAAGAAGAAGTGAGCTCTTTGAGGGCCATGGATAGAGAGAGGGGAGCAAGACTTTGGAAAGTAAGTTGGTTACGGTCTAGTGGGAAGGTGGGAGGGAGAAGAGGAACCAATGAGTAAAGCAAAGCAGAGACCAGTAGAGAAGCATGTCCTTGTGGTAGTTGACCTTATATTATGACTGGAAGTCAAGGAAAGAAGTTGACGGAGAATGAGTATGGAGAAAAGGGTGAGGTGTTTTTGACTTTAGTCAGTTGGGAGGTTGTTGGTGGTCTTTGAGGGAACAATTTCACAGCAGGACAAGGTTAGAAAGCACGTGGTCGAGGCTAGTAACGCTTTCCACGTTTAATGTCATTCTATCTGACTAACTCAACTCGTCTAGGGCACTTTCTCCTTCAGTTTCTATGCTGCTCATTCTTGCTCCTCCTAAGGTCACTCTATGTCCTGGTTATCTAATGTTGCCTAAAAGATTACCCCAAGACTTAGTGGGCATGACACTCTTTGTTACCTTTATGGGTTCTGTGGATCAGGAGTTTGGATGGAGTGCAGTGGGGATGGAGATGGCTTGCCTCTGCTCCATGATGTCTGGGGTCGAAGCTGGAAGACTCGAAAGCTGGAGACTGGAACCATCCGTCTGCAGGATCCTTCATTCATACGTCTGGCAGTGGATGCTGGCTATTGGCTGGGGGCCTCGGTTCCTCTCCTTTGATCTAGATTGGGCCTCTCTTGCATGGTGTCTGGGTTACTGAGAAAGAGAACCAGGCATGAACTATATACTTTTTGTGACCTCACTTTTTTATGATCTACATTGCTTTCCCCCTACTCCATTGGTCACGGCAGTCACAGCCCCACCCAGATTCAAGGGGAAGGAACACGATCCCACCCTGGCGTGTCAGTCACGGGATAAGAAGAGTATCGGAGGAGGATACCCATCTTTGGAAAATATAGCCTTTCATCCTCTGTCAGAACTCTCCATTTGCTTCTTATGAGTGGCCCCATTTATTCAACAGTCATCAGTAATAACAGCAACTGGAGGAACTTCCTGAGGGCAGGGGTCTGGCCTGTTACGATTGTCTTCTTTATCTTTATATCCTGAACATTCTGAGCAGTGATAGGCTCACAATAGATTCCTGTGGAAGGAAGAACTCCTTTCAAGTCTATTTTTCTCAGACACTGCATCGTTTGATCCTAAACTAGCTATCATGACCATTTCACAGTTGGAGAAACTAAGGGGCTTAGAGGGGTAAGTGGGCTACCCTTCAGATGACTTAGCTAACAAGAGCTCAGCTATGACATGAACCCAGGTCTTCTGGGTTGAAGTTACTTTTATTAAGAACTTGATGCCTCCAAACAGCGGGACTGTTCCTTCAGTGCCCCTGTCTCCTCCATCCTCACAGTAGCCCAGGGCCAATTCCGGGGCAATGGACAGTGATCCCTCAGCTGCTAACTGACCAATCCTGCACTTGATACACTGATTTAACATGGTGATTTAATATCATCATTTAATATGATTTTGCCTCTGTTTTCTCAAGAGAGCAGGAGAGGGCTAGGGCACAGACGCTCGTGCTGCACTCCGCTTCCGGGCTGGGTAGAAGGCCAGGACGAAGTTGGTCCTCATCTCTCTGAGTGGGCAGCACCCATGTCAGGAGTGTGGGGTGAGAGGAGATGCCAAGAAGAGTTCTCTTGGGGCAATCAGATGGTGATCTGAGGGAACCACATGGGAAGAGGGGGGAAAAGCCTAGAAGGGAAGTGGCTGAGGTAGTTCCTGTAGGTTCAGCTCAGCGGGGAGAGGGGAGCCAATTTCCGCCCCCTCCCCAACTCACATCACAGCCCTAAAAATGCTTCACAGCCTCAGGAGGAAATCCTGGCCAAGTCTCCAGTGTGGGTGGCAGGGGTGCTTATCTAGATCAGGAGTGGGTGGGAGGAGATCTTAGAACTTATATCAGGCCCCAATTTTCCAAATCCTGCCTGTGCCCTGCCACCTCTGCCCCCGCAAACCAATTTTTGACTTTATCTCTTTAGAAATGTCCCCAGGCTAGCAGTTTATTTCTCAGGAAGGACCTTCAGAAACCACAATTTCCACTTCCACTGTGGGGCAGAAAGCATAGGGCAGCCTAAGCCCTTGATGCCCGGGAAGTAACAAAGGACCAACTACTCCGTGTTGTAGGACTACTGGCCTTAACAGGTCCCCGCTCTCCCCCACCAGCCCCGAAGGGACCTCTTAGAGTCCTTCTCTCTCTGGTTTCTCCCCATCCTGCTCCCCTTTGCTAAAATGCTTACTCTCCCTGCTCAGGCCCTTTGAAAGTAGCTCACTATGACTTTTCATATCACCTCCAACTCTTCAGCCTCACCTTCATGGACCTTGGCGGCCCAGCTTCAACTGTATCATTCATGAGTCACCCCTGCTCCTTTGTTCTAGCCCCATCAACATGCTTGTTGCTCTCCCCCACGTAGGGATTACTCACCGCTTAAGTCACCAGTCCCTCTGGAATGTGCCCCTTCCTCCATGACACCCATTCTCCCCACATCCTTTATTATTTTGTTTAAACTAACAAAGTTTCCCCCCCCGCCCCAATGATTAAAATAATGTGTGTTTGTTGTGGAAAATCTGTGAAATGCAAAATGTATACAAACAAAAGAAAATAAAAAGTACCCAAAATTCCACAATCCCAATGTAGCTAACGTTACCATTCCAGCGGATTTCCTTCCAGTATTCTCATCAGAACTCCGTCCTGCTTCAGGCCTTCATGCATGCTTATTATTCCTTTTTATTATTCCTTATTATTCCTAAAAGTCTCTCCCTCTGTCCCCCTCTCTTTCTCTCTTCCCTTCCTAGTTCTGTGAGTCAATCAACTCATCCTTATTATAATAAAGGTCACTCTCTCAGTTAGGTCTCCCTATTACACATTCACAATACCCAGTACTTTTTCTTGTAGCACTTGCCACAACTAGAAATAAACCATAATTTTTGTCCTCGTGTGTTTAACGTCTGTCTTGGCCACTTGACTTGACGTAAGGTCCATGACTGGCTTTCTTGTTTATTCAGATGACCCTAGCATCCACCACAGTGCCCTGGATACAGAAAAAACACAATACATGGCACCAAGATGCCTTCTTGAATAACTGTGTGTCTGTCCTCTCAGCACTTTAAAATAGTCAATTTCAGAAATACAGTGAATCAATTACCATATGCCTGACCTGGTTCCAGGTACAGGATACCCAGTTCTTGCCCTCAAGGAGCACTTAGCCTTCTGAAGGAGACAGACCAGTAAATGCAACATTTGAATACATCTTTAAGTATATGATGATCAATGGTATTGAGTAACACATAGAGGAAGGGTCCCTAAACCTTGGGGGGAGGTGACACCATTGTTTTATTTTGTCCTTGGTGATGCATTTACTTTGTAGAATCAGAGGATAGTAGAATTGAGTGGTACCATAAGATCAACAGGCTTTATCTCGTCCTACAAGATGATGAAACGAAAGCAGTGAAGGGCAGTAAAGTGACTTGGCCAAAGCCATTGGGTAGTTGATTGGTGGTTGATCTGGAATTAGACCTCGATCTTGAGATTCCCAGCCCAGTGCTCTTTTCCACTGTGCCTTGGGGGCCTCTGGAGCACCCCCTTCCTTCATCAGCCCCCAAGTCCCATTAATTTTCCCTTGTAAAGATCTCTCCAGTCTGTCCATTTTCCCTCACCTCCCTGTCACCACGCTCCAAGTCTCCATCACCTCCAGCATGCGTGCCTACCCCACCTCCTACCTTATCTCACTGCCTCCAGTCTTGCCCTGCTCAGATCCCTTCTCCGAGTTGCAGCCAGAGTGAGCCTTCCCAGATCTGAGTGTGAGCATGTCTATCCCTGGCTTAAAGCCCCAGAGGCTTGCCACCAAGCTTTTAGGAATATGTTCAAAAGTCTTCTCTTTTTCTCTTCCATTTTATTGAAATATAATTGACACACAGCACTGTATAAGCTTAAGGTGTACAACATAATGATTTGACTTATGTACGACATGAAATGATTACAATAGGTTTAGTGAATATCCATCATCTCATATAGATACATTAAAGGAATGGAGAAAAAAATTTTTTCCTTGTGATGAGAACTCTTAGGACTTTTACTCTCTAACAACTTTCATATATAATGTACCATAGTGTTAACTGTATTTATCATGCTGTACATTACATCCCTAGAACTTATAACTGGAAGTTTATCCCTTTTGACTGCCTTCATCTGATTCCCCCTCCCTCCCACTCCCTGCCTCTGGTAACTGCAAATCCGATCTCTTTTTTCTATAAGTGAGTTTGTTTGGTTTTGACCTATAACTGACCTATAACACTATGTTAATTCCTGATGCAAAGCATAGTGATTTGATATTTCTATACATTTCAAAATGATCACCATGATAAGTCTAGTTGTCATCTGTCACCATACAAAGATATTACGTAATTATTAACTATAATCTTCACGCTGCACATTTATACCTGTGACTCATTTATTTTGTAACTGAAAGTTTGTACTTTTCATACCTCTTAGTCTCTGTCACCTATTCCTCTTATTCTCCCACCCACCTCTCCTCTGGCACCTGCTTGTTCTCTGCATCTATGACTCTGTTTCTGTTCAGTTCTGTTTGTTCATTTGTTTTGTTTTTTAGATTCCACATATAAGTAAAATCATACAGTATTCGTTTTTCTCTGACTTATTTCGCTTAGCATAACATACTCTAGGTCCATCCATGTTGTTGCAAATGGCAAGATTTCATTCTTTTTTATAGCTGAGTAATATTCCATTGTGTATATATATATATATATATATATATATATATAAAAAAAAAATATATATATATATATATATATATATATATATATATATATATAAAACACATCTTCTTTATCCATTCATCTATTGATGGGCACTTAGGTTACTTCCATATCTTGGCTATTGTCAATAATTTCTGCAATGAACATATGGGTACATATATCTTTTCAAATTAATGTTTTTGTTTTCTTTGGATAAATTCCCAGAAGTAGGATTGCTGGATCATATGATGGTTCTACTTTTAACTTTCTGAGGAATCCACACTGCTCTCCATAGTGGCTGCACCAATCTATATTCCCATCAACAGAGCACTAGGGTTCCCTTTTCTTTACATCTTGGCCAACACTTGCTATTTGTGGTCTTTTTGATAATAGTTATTCTGACAGGTATGAGGTGACTGTGGTTTTGATATGCATTTCCCTGATCAGCAATGTTGAACATCCTTTCACGTGCCTCTTGGACATCTGTATATCTTCTTTGGAAAAATGTCTATTGGATTCTCTGCCCATTAAAAAAAAATTTTTTTTTGATGTTGAGTTCAAAATTCTTAATATGGTATATTAATCTGCTCAGGCAACATAACAACATACCACAGACTAGGTGGCTTAAACAACAAAAATTTATTTCTCATAGTCCTGGAGGCTGGAAGCCCAAGATCAAGGTGCCAGCAAGGTAGGTCTAATTCTGAGGCATATTCTCTTGACTTGTAGGTGGCCACCATCTCCCTGTGTGCTCATATGGCCTCTTTCTTCTCTGTGCACACATGGGCAGAGAGAGCTCTCTTATGTCTTTTATAAGGACACCCATCCCATCAGATTAGGGCCCCACCCTTAGGACCTCATTTAACCTTAATTACCTCCTAGAGACCCTATCTTCAAATATAGTCACTTGGGGTTTAGGGCTTCAACATATGAATTTTGAGGAGCACAATTCAGTCCATAGCATATGGCCTACCAGGTCTTTCTTGATTAGCCCATCTCACCAGCATCCTCTAAGCCCCACTCTTCTCTCTGCCCCCATGCTTCTGTAACTTGAATTTCTCTTGGTTCCTCAAACTTGTCCAGATCTCTTGCAAATCTAACCCCTCCATCACCTTCCTTTCGTCCTCTGCCTGCCCCACTGCTATTGGGTCTTTGTAAGAAAAAAATCTATCTAGCTTTAGAAGAAGCAGACATGGTTTTGCCCCCTTTTGACTCGAGTCCATCGAGGCATCACAGTACCTGTCTTGGACCTCTTTGAGAATCACCTACTCTTTTGAGA
The DNA here is from genome assembly GCF_028023285.1 of Balaenoptera ricei. Taxonomy (NCBI): domain Eukaryota; kingdom Metazoa; phylum Chordata; class Mammalia; order Artiodactyla; family Balaenopteridae; genus Balaenoptera; species Balaenoptera ricei. The sequence goes on from NC_082649.1 coordinate 23,760,461, forward strand.
AATGAGAACTGAGAACTGAAGATGGTAGAGTGTACAACCCCCTTTGTGAGCCAGAGACCAGAACTCAATTCCTGCTTTATTGGTGAGCTTCCTCCTTTTGGATCTATATTTTGGCCTTTCAGTTTCTTCTTAGGGAGACCCACTGGACTCATTTCTTGAGGGACATGGCTCTCCCTTGCCTGTTAAGCAATAAACTCAGCTTCCCCTCCCCCAGCCCTGATGTCTTTCTATTTTGGTTTGTCACTTGCAAGTCTCAGTTTAAAGGTCTGTCTCCGAGGGAGGTCTTCCCTGATACCCCATCCTGTGTTTAGTTCTCTGGCTCTGCATTCCTATGGCAGCCAGTACTCTCCCTTTTTTAAGAGTTACCACCTCGTTTCTATATGTTTCATGTCTGTCCTTATGAGCTCTGTAGGGCAGGAAGCATCTCCATCTGGTTGGTTGTGGTATCCCGAGGGCTAGTACGGTGCCTGGCACCTAGTAGGCTATCAGCAAATATTACCTTTTATTAGTAGATGCTCCATAAGTATCCATTGGCCTGCATTGTCCTCAAAGAGTTTCTCAGATAGTGTATGCATTTTGTTTTCTAAAGTGGACTAAAATTTCTCAGAAGAATCTTCTTTTCCTTTCTTTAAATCTCCCACACTATGACCATTATGGGTTTCTTCATCCAAGAAACATTTCATCAATGATTATTAATTGATCTCCCTACAATAACTTTCCCAACGGGCATCATATTTGAAGAAATAAGAAAATTTAAACAATATGTTATATAGCAGGACCATTTATTATGAATTTATTGTAACAATAATCTATTGAGAATTAACAAGGAATAAAGGAATTCTTCTCTTCCTCTTCTGCGTAGTCAGGACTTTGTGTCCTTGAAGTTGTGGGTTTCCTGACCCTTGAGCAGTTTGGCTTTTTTGTGTGTTTTAGAAAGAAAGGTAAGAATCAGACTGGGTGGGGGTTTATAGGAAGCCCACACCAACGTAGGCCTTGGTTTTGGAAGGTGCTGGATGTCTGGACTGAAAGGGAAGGATGAAGAGGCAGGCAGTAACCTACCTCTTGGATGGCGCTTGGACCTCTGGGGACTCAGAGAAAAAAGAGGGGATCCAGTTTCTCCAGGACGTGTGGAGAGGTGGGCCTTTTCAAGAGCAGCCTCTCGGATGGGATTGGCTGCCAGCATCCGTGAGAACTGCGCCCAGGTGCTCTGTACTGGGTATTTTCAGAACTTCAACAACTGCCCCCAGGTAAGGCCAGATCAAGACTATAGAGAAAAACAGAAAATGTTATGTTGCCTCCCCAGTGTAATTAAAAATAAAAGAACTACATAAAACCAAAAACAGCTTTAAGGATGTACTATAGATTTGTGATTTTTCCTAGATGCCTGACTACTTTGATGCCCTCCTGCTCTCTCCATCTCCTCCTCCTCTTTCTTCTTCTTCTTGAACATCAAATTTCCAAAGTTGATGTTTTTTTTTCCTCTCTCCTAGCTTTGCTGATGCTATGCTTGGGCGATTAGGAATTGCCCACGCCAGCCTAGTGGTCTGTTTCTGTTGGATCCCCGAGGCCTGGATGAGGAGCAAGGCAATGCTGACCAGGTGGTCAGAGGAGCAGACTCTCATCTGTTTCTTCAGGACTGCAGAAGCCTCGACTTCCTTGTTTGATCCAAGGGAGGGAGTCTGAAAACTGTCAGACAATAGAATACCATCAGTGATGGGCAGGGTGGAAGCCAGATTTGATACGAGTGAGTCTGTAGAGAAACAGGACATTACATGTGCCCCAAGAGCTGTGGATCAATTTATTCATATCTATTACATATATAGGGATATACATGCTTATTTACACATAAATGTTTCTAGATAGACAGAGAAGGAACTAGTTACAATTATGGCTTCTGGGAAATAGGGTGGGGTCTACTTTTTTTTTTTGAGACAGTTTTTTTAAAACAGTGAACAAATGTTATTTTTACAATAAAAATGTACTTCAAAAATTAAAATGACTCATCAGATTGCTAATATCTACAAATTTCAAACTACAGGACAGCTGGAGACTCTGCTTTCCAGGAGGGAGATCTTGTGACCCAGGCCTGGGTTGTGAAGGGGGACTAGTGATGCCTTCCAGCTGTGGCGTGTCCATAGGCAGCCGGAGAGGTAGCTAAATATAGACTAGCCTGCAAAGTGTGCCAAGGAATCAGGGCTGGAGCTAGAACACTCCTTCACTGTGTCCATGAGCACGCACCTCGTACCTAAGATCCAGGCACTGAGAGTGTAGGAGTGAACAAAGCAGGTGGGGCTCCTTGGCCCCCGGATTTGGAGTCTAATCACAACTACAATCAAGATATAGAACAGGTCTACTGCCCCCAAGACTCCCCTATGCTATTCCTCTGTATTCACATCTTCCCTCCCGCCCCCCCCCCACCAAACCTCTTGCTATTTTGATCTATTCTCTGTCACTTTAGCCTTGTCTTTTTAAAATGTCACATAAATGGAATCATATAGCATGTAACCTTTTTGAGACCAGATTTTTTCACTCAGCATAATGCCTTTGAGATTCATCCAAGCTGTTGCATGAATAATTTGTTTTTTTTGTTTGTGTGGATTGTGTGTCATGGCATGGATAAGCCAAGTAATGCGTTTACGCATTTTAACTAGTTTTTGGTAATTACAAATGCAGGCTTCTATGAGCATACAGTGTATAGGTTTTTGTGTGAACATGTTTTTATTTCTCTCAGGTAAATACCTAGGGGATTATTGACTTGTACGTAAATGTATTAACTTTATAAGAAATTGCCAAACTATGTTCCAGAGGATGATTTTGCATTCCACCAGTAATGAACGAGAGTTCCTGTTGCTGCCTTTTTGCCAACACTTGGTAGCACTGTCAACATTTAAAAAATTTTTTTGCTACTCTAACAGATTTGTAGTGGTAATTCGTCCTGTTTTTTTTAAAAATAAATTTATTTATTTATTTACTTATGGCTGCGTTGGGTCTTCGTTGCTGCTCGCCGGGCTTTCCCTAGTTGCGGCAAGCGGGGGGCTACTCTTTGTTGCGGTGCGCGGGCTTCTCATTGTGGTGGCTTCTCTTTGCTATGGAGCACGGTCTCTAGGCACGCGAGCTTCAGTAGTTGTGACTCGCGGGCTCCAGAGTGCAGTCTCAGTAGTTGTGGCGCATTGGCTTAGTTGCTCCGTGGCATCTCCCGGGACCAGGGCTCGAACCCGTGTGCCCTGCGTTGGCAGGCGGATTCTTAACCATTGCGCCACCAAGGAAGTCCCTTATCCTGTTTTTTTTTTTTTTTTTTTTTTTTTTAAATTTTATTTATTTATTTATGGCTGTGTTGGGTCTTCGTTTCTGTGCGAGCGCTTTCTCTAGTTGTGGCAAGCGGGGGCCACTCTTCATTGCGGTGCGCGGGCCTCTCACTATCGCGGCCTCTCTTGTTGCGGAGCACAGGCTCCAGATGCGCAGGCTCAGTAATTGTGGCTCACGGGCCCAGTTGCTCCGCGGCATGTGGGATCCTCCCAGACCAGGGCTCGAACCCGTGTCCCCTGCATTGGCAGGCAGACTCCCAACCACTGCGCCACCAGGGAAGCCCCCTTACCCTGGTTTTAATTTGCATTTCCCTAATGGCCAATAACGTTGAACAACTTTTTATATGCTTATTTGCTTTCCTTTTATCCTCTTTGGTGAAGTGTCCCTTCAAGTCTTTTGCCTACTTTTTAAATTGGGTTGTCTGTTTACTTGCTGTTGAGTTTTGAGAGTTCTTTATATATTCTGGATACATATCCATTGTTGAATACATAACTTGCAAGTATTTTCTCGCACTCGGTACCTTGTCTTTTCATCCTCTTAATAGGATCTTTGGCACAGTAAATATTTTTATTTTGATGAAGCATATTTCTTTTTATTACTCATTTTTATTGAGATATAAATGACATATAGCAAAGTGTACAAATCTTAAGTGTACAGCTTGATAAATTTTTGCATTTGTATTCACCCATTTAACCACCATCCAGATCGAGATAGTATCACCCCAGAAGGTTCCTTTAAACAGCTATCTAGTCAATATGCAAAAGCCCTTTCTTGCCCACCTCTGAAATAACCGTTATTCTGACTTCTATCACCACAGATAATTTTGTCTAGAAGGTTTCTAATGATTGTGCTCCAAGTTTTGTGACCTACCTGGTTTTGTCTTGGAAATTAGAAGTCTCCCAAACCCCACCTTGGGGAGAGACTCCAACGCCCCTCACCAGATGTGATGCAGAAGTTGGTGAGCAAAGCTGGGCTTCTTACCATCTTGCCTCTGGCATACCAGCAAACCAGTCTTCACAGCAGAGTCCAAAAACCTGGTAGAAAAGGGTAGACAAGGCTTAGGCATCCTAAAACTCCAGTGAAGTGGCAAGGGCACTGTCCCAGGAATCAAAAGGCATGGGTTCAGCTCCCCCTACCCCTGACATTTACTGCATGTCCTTGAACAAACTACATAACCTTCTTGTGCCTCAGCCACCTCATCTGTAAAATGGGAACAGTAATATCTACCATGGTTATCAGACCTGTTCACCAATATTTGAGTCTCTCTTTCCTTCCAGATACCTAGGAAGATTGTACTTTGCCACCTCATTTAACTCCTACCAATTAACCCAGGAATGGCTATGTGACTTATTTTGACCAATTAAAACGTGTCTCTTCTACATGGAAGTGTTAAAAGCCAGTGTGCGCTGTGCTTTTTCACATTCTCTCTTTCTTCTACTACGGCAAATGGCGACGTTCTAGGTAGTGACGGCTCTGTCAACCTAGGTCCTGAGGTTAGGACAATGATGGCTCAGAGCAGAGCCTCAGTCAACCCACCATTGATAAGTGGCAGGAGTAATAAATAAATCTTTGCTGCATAAAGCCCCTGAGATTTTGAGGTTGTTTGTTACAGAAGCATAACCTAGCTTGCTTGGATGATATACCATACTATAAGTTTATTACTAAGATTATATGAAATAAAATGTATGGAACTTCTGGACACATAATAAGGATTGATTTCCTGCCTTTCAAAATCTCCTTCTTTTTTCCTGAGGAGTCATGAACCCAGGGGTACTCTAACCACCTAAAACCCTTGAGAAGAGGAGGCAAGAGAACAGACAATCACCACTCAAGCACAAAAGAAGGATGAAAGGAAAAGGATACAAAGCAACAAAGGGTATAGAAATACGACACAGAGCAAGGAAGAGAAACAAAGTGTTAAGGAAGGAGAGAAAAAAGCATAAGAGCAGGGAAAAGAGAGAGGTACAGAGGATGCCTGAGACACAGACAGAGGTGATTCTGAGGAAAACAATGGCTGAGGCAAATGGAAACTGTATCTGTTTTGAGATGTTCATCCCAATCCCAGGCAAACAACATCATCTGTTAAAGTAGCTGAACAAGGGAATTCCCTGGAGGTCCAGTGGTTAGGACTCCACGCTTCCACCGCCAAGGGCCCGGGTTTAATCCCTCGTCAGGGAACTAAGATCCCACAAGCCACGCGGCATGGCCAAAACAAGCTAGGGCTCTATTAGTTCCTGGTCATCCACTCATCAGTCTTTCCACTCAACCATTACTGATCACCTACTGTGTGCCTGGCATTGTGCTCGTGCTGAGTTTACCGAGATGCACAAGACCCAGTGCTGGCCTTTCCCTTCAAGGATCCCCCAGTCTGGTGTGAAGCAGTCACCTGAACAGTTAGGATACAATTTGGCCTGTGCAATGATGGAGGTGCCCACAAGGGATATAGGAGAGGGGGAACCAGGGTCTGCTCAGGGGAGTCAGAAAGCGTTTTCTGGGAGACATGAGTCTAAGGGTCCTGAAGGGTATTAGGAGTTAGCAAAGGCAGGGTTGGTGAGGGCATGCTGGGCAGAGGGGCAGCAGGAGCCAGCTGGTGCAGGTGAGAAGCGACAGGTAGTTTGGTGTGGCTGGAGCCTTGATGAGAGGCAGTGGGCATCAGGAGAGGCTGGAGAGGGACTCAAGGGCCTATCACAGAGGTTTGATGTCTTTACCTGGGGGTGGGAGTGGGACTGGGGCAGATTTGGGTGGTTAAGCAGAGAAGTGTCATGTTCAGATTTTAGCTAAATAGCTCTGCCTGCTGTGTGGACTGTGGGTGGGGGCAGAATCTGTCTTTTTTTTTTTTTTTTTTTTTTTTTTTTGGGTTGTTCTGTGTGGCTTGCAGAATCTTAGTTCCCCGAACTGGGCCCTTGGCAATGAAAACATGGAGTCCTAACCACTAGACCGCCAGGGAATTCCCAGAATCTCTTTTCACGAGATCTCTTGGGATTGGGCTGAATGCCCAGCCCAGGGCCTGCAGGTGTACAAGATGGCCTTGGGAATAATCATCCTAGCCAAGTCTTAGTAAGTGCTGCCACGAGCCGGGCAGTGTTCTATGTGCTCCAAGTGGAGTAACTACTTCACCCTCCCGAGAACCCTGTGATGAGGATGGTATTCTTATCATCCCCCACTATGACCACGGGGTGACTGGGCACAGAGAGGTTAAGCTATGTGTCCCAGATGCACATTCCAGTGCAGGCTGCCTGGCTCCAGGATCAGCCTGTAATCACCCTTTTTCTTGCCTCCTCCAGGTCCACTGCCCTCTGGAAGGCTCTCACAGAGGCAGAATATTGTATTGTCATCCTGCTTCAAGTTTATGAAATCTTTCACATGAATGACCTCATTCCAGCATGCAACAGTAGCTTCTGTGAGTAGGGATTATTACTCATAGCTAAGGAAACCAACCAAAGTGATGTTAAAGGTTAGGATTTAGGTGGCAGAGACCCAGACTTGTGTCTTCTGACCCCAAGTCTAGTGTCGGGTCTCACGTTCATTTGTCAGTTGATGCCACGGCCAGACTCATGGTCAGCCTCCCGGTCAACATGCCATGTGGTTCAAAGGCCAGGGCATTTTCCACTCCTACCCAACTGCCTCCTGTCGAGGAAAATGCTTTTCTGAACTGAGTAAGAGAGTCATAGAGAAGTGCGTTGCTGGCATCAATTTCCTCTGATTGGGCAATGGCTTCCGCCATCTGCACCAGGTGACGTCAGCCGTCTGGATTTCCGCCAGTGTTCTCCCACCCAGGAAACTGACTTCCGGCCAGGCTCCCAGCAGTCTCTGGCCTCCTTGAAAGGCAGACCTTTCAGTTCGCAAGGTGAGAGACTTTAAATTAAATCTCAGGGAGGGTTTTGCTATAGGGAAGGAGGTAAAAATGGGGAAGAGGAGTTCAGAGGACACTGGCTAGGAATGAGCAGGAGCCCCTCTGTGTGGGGTCTGGGGTCTTTCTTGGGGCAAGATGGGGAGGATCCAGGGCTACAACTGGGAGGTTTAAAATTTTGTGACTAATAGACTTAAGTAAATTGAGGGGCAGTGGGGGAGAAAGGTAAGCAAAGCTGAGGAAATCTGGAAAAAGTTACACATAAAAACACAAACACAGGTCAAACATAAGCCAAGAAGAGAATGTGGTTCTCAATCCTCATGCACGTTTCTGTGGACACTAAGTCTCAGTAAATCAGTAACACAGGAATAAGTAGCTCTTTACTGCTTTACTTTTTGAATTATAAAGATATACCAGTTTAAAAATCTAAACAATAGATAAATAAATTAAAGTAGAAAGTTTGTGTCCCTCCCCCATCCTGAACCCCACTCTCCAGGCCTGGTTCATAAATGATGTTGTTTACTTTAGCTATTCCATTAGCCAAAATTCATCTCATTTAACCTTCACAATGACCCTATGAGGTAAGAGCTATTATGCTTTTATTTTTTTTAATTGTGGTAAAATATACATAACATAGGATTTACCATTTTAGGGAGCCCTGGTGGCCGCCAGAGGTGAGTGGGCCACCATGGAGCTCTGGCCCACCTGACCCACCAGCAGGAGTGTTGCAGCTTTATAAGCAGGTGCTGTGCTACCCTGAGTTAGGGTGCATCACAGGGACAAACACTGGTCCTGTACTTGTTTGATAAAAGCCCCATTTGAAGAACATAAGAATAAGAGGATTTGGTAAAGGTCACCCAGCTGCTGAAGGAGGTAGAGGAAGAATTCTGCCACAATCAGTGTCCACGGCTGTTGATCTTCCCTGACTCTAGTGGGGACACCTCTTAGGAGAGGTATGAGTGTTACAAGGTTCCTGCATGGTGCTTAGATGACTGGCATCCTTTTGAGAAGGCGATGTATCCTAATTTCTTTGCTGAGAGAGAGCAGTTGGAAGAAACTGCAGAGGGAAAGCTGGGAGTGAGAGGTTAAGTGGCTACAGGGGGACACCTGCTTGGTGGTCCTTAGACTGAAGCTTTGCTCCCTGCCTGAAAGGAGGGTGACTTGCCCCCACTGTGGTGGCATATTGTGACCAGACCCTGGGAGCAGCCCATGTAGAGAAAGAGAGAGGAAGATCCCTTACCATTCGCACTTGCAAGGAAATAAGTTACAGAACATACATACACCTGGTCTCATGAAAATAACTAGATAAGGGGAAATTTTACCATTTTAACCATTTTAAGTATCCAGTTCAGTGGTATCAAGTACATTCACACTGTTGTACAGCCACCACCACCATCCATCTCCAGAGCTTTTACATCTTCCCCAACTGAAACTCTGTATGCAGTAAGCAGTATCTTCCCATTCACCCCTCCCACCACCCCCTGGCAACCACCATTCTGCTTCGTTTCTATGAATTTAACTACTCTAGGTACCTTATATAAGTAGAATCATTTAGTATTTATCATTTTGTGACTGGCTTTTATTTCACTTAGCATAATGTCTTTGAGGTTCATTCATGTTGTAGCAGGTGTCAGAATTTTCTTTCTTTTTAAGGCTGAATAATATTCCATTGTATGTATATACCACACTTTGTTTATCCATTCATCCATCGATGGACACTTGGGTTGCTTTTACCTTTTGGCTATTGTGAATAATGTTGCTATGAATGTGTATGTATACATATCTGTTCAAGTTATGCCTTTATTTTTAATAATAGCTGTATTGAGATATAATTCATATATCATACAATTTACCATTTTAAAGTAAACAACTGAATGGTTTTTAGCATGTTCATGGAGTTGTGTAACCAACACTACAATAGATTTTAGAACATTTTCATCACCGCCGAAAGAAATCCCAAAGCCACTAATAGTCACTCCCAATTTCCCCTCAATTCCTCACCTCTTCAGTCCTAGACAACCACTAATCAACTTTTTATCTCTATAGATTGGTCTAATCTGGACACTTCATGTAAGTGAAATCATACAATATGTGGCCTTTGGTATCTGGCTTCTTTCACTTAGCATAATGTTTTCGAGGTTCATCCACATTGTAGCAAGTATCAGCAGTCTGTTTTTCTTTATTGCCTAATGTTATCCCATTGTGTGGATATATGTAGAACAATTTATTTATTCATTCATCAGTTGATGGACATTCGCGTTGTTTCTGTTTTGGCTATTATGAATAACGCTGGTAGGAATATTTATGAACAAGGATGTGTGTGGATACATGTTTTCATTTCTCTTGGATATGTATCTAGGACTGGAATTTCTCATCATATGGAAACTCTGTTTAAACTTTTGAGGAACTGCCAAGGCTGTTTTTTAAAGTGACTACACTGTTGACATTCCCACCAGCAGTGTATGAGGGTTCCAATTTCTCTGATCTGTTTTTTGATTCTAACCATTTTAGTGGGTATGAAGTGGTATTTCATTGTGGTTTATATATGCATTTCTCTGATGGCTAATGATGTTGAGAATCTTTTTATGTGCTTATTGGCCATTTGTATATCTTTGGAGAAATGTTTATACAGATCCTTTGCCTATTTTTAAATTGGTTTGTCTTTTTATTACTGAGTTGTAAGAATTCTTTGTATATTCTACTAGATACAAGCCCCTTAACAGGTTAATGACTTACCAGTATTTCATCCCATTCTGAGGGTCATCTTTTCACTTTTTTTTAAAGGTTATACTCCATTTATAGTTATTATAAAATATTGGCTATGTGCCCTGTGCTGTACAATATATCTTTGTAGCTTATTTTATACATAATAGTGTGTACCTCTTAATCCCCTACCCCTATATTGCCTCTCCCCACTTCCTCTCCCAATGGGTAACCACTAGTTTGTTCTCTATATCTGTGAGTCTGCTTCTTTTTTTGTTATAGTCACTAGTTTGTTGTATTTTTTACATTTCACATGTGATATCGTACAGTATTTGTCTTTCTCTGTCTGACTTATTTCACTTAGCATAATGCCCTCCAAGTCCATCCATGTTGCTGTAAATGGCAAAATTTCACTCTTTTTATGGCTGAGTAATATTCCATTGCATATATATACCATATCTTCTTTATCCATTCATCTGTTGATGGACACTTAGGTTGCTTCCATATCTTGGCATCTTTTCACTTTCTTTCTTTTTTTAAATATTTATTTGTTTATTTATTTATTTATTTGGTTGTGTTGCAGCATGCGGGATCTTCGCTGCCGTGTGTGGGATCTTCACTGTGGCATGCGGGATCTTTAGTTGCGGCATGCGGGATCTTTAGTTGCGGCATGTGGGATCTTTAGTTGCGGCATGCAGGATCTAGTTCCCTGACCAGGGATTGAACCTGGGCCCCCTGCAATGGGACCATGGAGTCTCAACCACTGGACCACCAGGGAGGTCCCTCTTTTCACTTTCTTGATGGTGTCCTTCAAAGCACAAAAGTTTTAAATTTTGATGAAGTCCAATTTATCTATTTTTTCTTTTGTTACTTGTGCATTTGGTTTCATAGCCAAGAAACCATTACCTAATCCACAGTCACAAAGATTTGAGCCTGTTTTCTTCCAGGAACTTAATAGATTTGGTTTCACATTTAGGTCTTTCATCCATTCTGAGTTAATTTTCTTATATGGTGTGAGATAGGGATCCAACTTCATTCTTTTGCATGTGGATATCCAGTTGTCCCAGCATTAGTATGCCTTTTGTGTTTTGTTTTGTTTTGTTTGGCCGAGCTGCGTGGCTTGTGGGATCTTAATTCCCTGACCAGGGATTGAATCTGGGTCCTCGGCAGTGAGAGCACAGAGTCCTAACCACTGGACAGCCAGGGAATTCCCAGTATGCCTTTTTACAGATGAATAAATTGCAAGCTCCATGAGAAAAAGAACAGTGCCTGGTTTTGGCCACCACTGTCTCCTCAGGATTCACTTAACCCCATACCTGATACATACAAGATGCTCAATAAATAATAGGCTGAGTGAATAAATATATGAGTGGTTGAATCTCAGAGAGGTTAAATAACTTGTATAGGTCGGTCAGCTGGAAAGTGGCCACACACTGTTCAAACCCAAGGCTTTTCATTCATTTCAAATGAAGCGATTTCGTTTGTCTAAGTTTCTGAAAGTTTCTCAGGTTACCAAAAGCTCTTTATCACAAGAAACCAGATTTTCTCAAAGTTCCCTTTGCTGCCTCTCCCTGTAGCATTCCAATAATTCCACTGTTTGTGAGCAGCCAAACTTCTCAAATCTAGCAAGCCTCATGTCCCTTCTGCCTCTGCCTCCCTTCCCCCAGCCACAGAGCCAAAGACTCCACTTCCTTCTACAGTCGTTTTTCTAGATATCTAACTACAGCCTCCTGCTGCACAGTGTTAACATAAATCCTCATGAGTGATTGGTTAATTGTATATTATGGGACCTGCTTTGACGTGGGAGGCATGTTGGGTGCGCGGGAAGCTTTGAGTGCTCTGGACTGTGTGAAGCACAGTCTTAGGGAAGCCCAGTGTCCTTGTTCTGGTCCTGACATGGCGCCCCCTTTGTGGAATGTGGTTTCTGATTCTGGGTGTACCTTGCCGTCTTAGAGGAGAATGAAGCCAGGCGGCATAAGCACCAGTTATGGAACATTTAGATGGACTCACATCTTTTGGGATGGGGACAAGGGAGAGCCCTAAAGAGAGAGAAAGAGCTGTACCCTTCAAAGTTTCCGAAGTTTAGCTCTAAACTGGGATGAGAGTTGGGTTGAATTACCAGCGCCCACACTGACAGTGTTGAGTTTGAGCTCCCCCTGTTGGACCCTTTGAAAAATAATTATTTGAACTAGTACAGGAAAAATTAAGACAAAGATGGGGGGGCAAAAGAAAGAACATTTATCGAGACTTGCTATATACTAAGCATTTTATTTACGCATTTCATTTCACCCTCAAAGCAATCCTACAGGTAGGTTTTATCAATCCTAATTTGCAGAGTTGGAAGCTGAAACTTGCCCAAAGTCACACAAGGATTCGAACCCAAACCTCTCCTGACTCCCTAAAGTCATTCTCTTTCCAGGGCTCTGAGCCAAGGGAGCCAGTGGGTAGAGATGGCACACGAGGGCCCCTCTCTCCCTTCCCTTCACTTTGTCAAGACATCTTAGGGGCCCAGAGACGCTCTGGGAATCCTCCTGAATTGGTGGTATGCTGGAGCCAGCTCAGACTGGCTAGTGAGAGTAATTGTTAAATATTTAGGAATTTTCCAAGCTGGTTGTGAAACTGTTGATAGTTGGAAATCAGTCATGGTAGGAGGGAGCGTTTCCACTGTGGAAACTGGTAACCCCTACAAATCAGGGATTTCCCCCCTACCCCAAGCCCGCCATACAGATTTACCAGCACACCGATGTAACCGAACTCTCCTCTCCCTAACAGAGCATTAACTTTGAGGCCCAGACTGAGGGCTGAGGACAACAGGGTCTGCCCCCAGTGGTCACAAATTTCAGGGGCAGACTGAGGAAGGATTGACGATGGGTTGGAAAATGAGGAAGTGTGGGCACATGGGAGAGAGAAATATCTGTATTTATAGAATATTGGTAGAATATTGTAGAATATTGGTTATTCACATGTGGGCAAAGTACCACTTTTTTTTTTAACTGAAGCTGTAACTTTACTTTTATTTATTTATTTTTTATTCATTATACTTTAAAAAAATGAAGTATAATTGACTTACAACATTATATTAATTTCAGGTGAACCAACATAGGGATTCAATATTTTTATACATTACAAAATGATCACCACAAAGTACCACTGTTTATAGTCACATGGATTTGGGGGGAGGGGTTGTAGCTTGTCATTAAGAGTCATTTTCTTTCAGAGCAGTGGAAGAGGAGATCCATTTCATCCAGAAACTAGAAAAGGGCCCTGGATTGAGAGTGGGGGGGCTCTACACAACACAGAGGAGGGGAGATCTCTTCTGTGGAAGGAAAGATGACTTTGAGCCTTGAGATGAGGCCTTGGGTAGGAGGCAATTGATGAACTATATTCCTGACCATGAGACTACAGTGGGATCATTTTGCCTGCCCAGCAGTGACCTTCCTCTGGCAGGCCCCCCAGATTACCCAGGGTTACAGAGATCTGTGATGAGCAGAATATCACTAAGCACCAGGGAACTGTATCTCCAGTGCCCGCTCTGGGTGCTTTGGACTACTATTTGAGGACTCTCTCCATGTGAGGGTTCGAGCCAGGGGACTTCCTCAGCTGGTTCAGATGCTGCAAAGAAACAGCAACCCCCCGTAATAAGATGAGGTACATCCTCTGAGGGGAGGCAGTGGAAGGGAGCATCTCCATGGGGAGAGGAAGGGACTTCCCAGCCCTGCCACATCCCAGAGGTCCCCCTGTCCCTGTCCCTTTATATGCTTATGAACAACCACAGCTGAAGTAATCAGCACTGCAGAGACCTGGAACAATTAAATAGGACTCCCCTAAAGGCTTAGAGTTAAGTAAGAGAAGGGAAAGCAAAGAACTGAGCAGAAGGTAACCCGATAATCTGGTTGACAAGACAGATGCAGCTGATTTATCTTCAGCCCACAGCCGATGGCAGGGATTGCTCCTTCCTGGCTCCTGCCTTGCTGCCTCCCACTCAGAGAAATTCCCTGAGTCTTGAGAGAAACATGGAAGTTCCCACCCCTGCCTGCTCAAGTCTCCCTTTCTGAGTTCCAAGTCCCACTCTGAGGCCCCCCTCACCTATGCCTGCCTGATGCCAGAATGTCTATCTCTTTTAGAGACCACGTTACTGCCAGGTGTGTGACCTAATCCTACAGGGCACAGAAAGCCACGGTCTCAAAGAAAAACTACAATCCTGCAGCCTGTGGAACAAAAACCACATTCACAGAAAGATAGACAAGATGAAAAGGCAGAGGGCTATATACCAGATGAAGGAACAAGAAAAAACCCAGAAAAACAACTCAATGAAGTGGAGATAGGCAACCTTCCAGAAAAAGAATTCAGAATAATGATAGTGAATATGATCCAGGACCTCGGAATAAGAATGGAGGCAAAGATTGAGAAGATGCAAGAAATGATTAACAAAGACCTAGAAGAATTAAAGAACAAACAAACAGAGATGACCAATACAATAACTGAAATGAAAACTACACTAGAAGGAATCAATAGCAGAATAACTAAGGCAGAAGAACGGATAAGTGACCTGGAAGACAGAATGATGGAATTCACTGCTGCGGAACAGTCTAAAGAAAAAAGAATGAAAAGAAATGAAGACAGCCTAAGAGACCTCTGGGACAACATTAAACGCAACAACATTCGCATTATAGGGGTCCCAGAAGGAGAAGAGAGAGAGAAAGGACCAGAGAAAATATTTGAAGAGATTATAGTCGAAAACTTCCCTAACATGGGAAAGTAAATAGCCACCCAAGTCCAGGAAGCGCAGAGAGTCCCACACAGGATAAACCCAAGGAGAAACACGCCGAGACACATAGTAATCAAATTGGTCAAATTTAAAGAAAAAGAAAAATTATTGAAAGCAGCAAGGGAAAAATGACAAAGAACATACAAGGGAACTCTCATAAGGTTAACAGCTGATTTCTCAGCAGAAACTCTACAAGCCAGAAGGGAGTGGCATGATATACTTAAAGTGATGAAAGGGAAGAACCTACAACCAAGATTACTGTACCCGGCAAGGATCTCATTTAGATTTGATGGAGAAATCAAAAGCTTTACAGACAAGCAAAACCTAAGAGAATTCAGCACCACCAAACCAGCTCTACAACAAATGCTAAAGGAACTTCTCTTAGTGGGAAACACAAGAGAAGAAAAAGACCTACAAAAACAAACCCAAAACAATTAAGAAAATGGTCATAGGAACATACATATCGATAATTACCTTAAACATGAGTGGATTAAATGCTCCAACCAAAAGACACAGGCTTGCTGAATGGATACAAAAACAAGACCCATATATATGCTGTCTACAGGAGACCCACTTTAGGCCTAGGGACACATACAGACTGAAAGTGAGAGGATGGAGAAAGATATTCCATGCAAATGGAAATCAAAAGAAAGCTGGAGTAGCTATACTCATATCAGATAAAATAGACTTTAAAATAAAGAATGTTACAAGAGACAAGGAAGGACACTACATAATGATCAAGGGATCAATCCAAGAAGAAGATATAACAATTATAAATATATATGCACCCAACATAGGAGCACCTCAATACATAAGGCAACTGCTAACAGCTATAAAAGAGGAAATCGACAGTAAAACAATAATAGTGGGGGACTTTAACACCTCACTTACACCAATGGACAGATCATCCAAAATGAAAATAAATAAGGAAACAGAAGCTTTAAATGACACAATAGACCAGATAGATTTAATTGATATTTATAGGACATTTCATCCAAAAAGAGCAGATTACACGTTCTTCTCAAGTGCGTATGGAACATTCTCCAGGATAGATCACATCTTGGGTCACAAATCAAGCCTCAGTAAATTTAAGAAAATTGAAATCATATCAAGCATCTTTTCTGACCACAACGCTATGAGATTAGAAATGAATTACAGGGAAAAAAACGTAAAAAACACAAACACATGGAGGCTAAACAATACGTTACTAAATAACCAAGAGATCACTGAAGAAATCAAAGAGGAAATCAAAAAACACCTAGAGACACATGACAATGAAAACACGACGACCCAAAACCTATGGGATGCAGCAAAAGCAGTTCTAAGAGGGAAGTTTATAGCTATACAAGCCTACCTAAAGAAACAAGAAAAATCTCAAGTAAACAGTCTAACCTTACACCTAAAGAAACTAGAGAAAGAAGAACAAACAAAACCCAAAGTTAGCAGAAGGAAAGAAATGATAAAGATCAGAGCAGAAATAAATGAAATAGAAACAAAGAAAACAATAGCAAAGATCAATAAAACTCAAAGCTTGTTCTTTGAGAAGATAAACAAAATTGATAAGCCATTAGCCAGACTCATCAAGAAAAAGAGGGAGAGGACTCAAATCAATAAAATCAGAAATGAAAAAGGAGAAGTTACAACAGACACCGCAGAAATACAAAGCATCCTAAGAGACCACTACAAACAACTCTATGCCAATAAAATGGACAACCTGGAAGAAATGGACAAATTCTTAGAAAGGTATAAACTTCCAAGACTGAACCAGGAAGAAACAGAAAATATGAACAGACCAATCACAAGTAAGGAAATTGAAACTGTGATTAAAAATCTTCCAACAAACAAAAGTCCAGGACCAGATGGCTTCACAGGTGAATTCTATCAAACATTTAGAGAAGAGCTAACACCTATCCTTCTCAAACTCTTCCAAAAAATTGCAGAGCAAGGAACACTCCCAAACTCATTCTATGAGGCCACCATCACCCTGATACCAAAACCACACAAAGATACTACAAAAAAGGAAAATTACAGACCAATATCACTGATGAATATAGATGCAAAAATCCTCAACAAAATACTAGCAAACAGAATCCAACAACACATTAAAAGGATCATACACCACGATCAAGTGGGATTTATCCCAGGGATGCAAGGATTCTTCAATATACGCAAATCAATCAATGTGATACACCATATTAACAAACTGAAGAATAAAAACCGTATGATCATCTCAATAGATGCAGAAAAAGCTTTTGACAAAATTCAACACCCATTTATGATAAAAACTCTCCAGAAAGTGGGCCTAGAGGGAACCTACCTCAACATAATAAAGGCCATATACGACAAACCCACAGCAAACATCATTCTCAATGGTGAAAAACTGAAAGCATTTCCTCTAAGATCAGGAATGAGACAAGGATGTCCACTCTCACCACTATTGTTCAACATAGTTTTGGAAGTCCTAGCCATGGCAATCAGAGAAGAAAAAGAAATAAAAGGAATACAAATTGGAAAAGAAGAAGTAAAACTGTCACTGTTTGCAGATGACATGCTACTATACATGGAGGATCCTAAAACTGCCATCAGAAAACTACTAGAGCTAATTAATGAATATGGTAAAGTTGCAGGATACAAAATTAATGCACAGAAATCTCTTGCATTCCTATACACTAATGATGAAAAATCTGAAAGAGAAATTATGGAAACACTCCCATTTACCATTGCAACAAAAAGAATAAAATACCTAGGAATAAACCTACCTAGGGAGACAAAAGACCTGTATGCAGAAAACTATAAGACACTGATGAAAGAAATTAAAGATGATACCAACAGATGGAGAGATATACCATGTTCTTGGATTGGAAGAATCAATATTGTGAAAATGACTATACTACCCAAAGCAATCTACAGATTCAATGCAATCCCTATCAAATTACCAATGGCATTTTTTACGGAGCTAGAACAAATCATCTTAAAATTTGTATGGAGACACAAAAGACCCCGAATAGCCAAAGCAGTCTTCAGGAAAAAAAACGGAGCTGGAGGAATCAGACTCCCTGACTTCAGACTATACTACAAAGCTACAGTAATCAAGACAATATGGTACTGGCACAAAAACAGAAACATAGATCAATGGAACAAGATAGAAAGCCCAGAGATAAACCCACGCACCTATGGTCAACTAATCTATGACAAAGGAGGCAAAGAAATACAATGGAGAAAAGACAGTCTCTTCAATAAGTGGTGCTGGGAAAACTGGACAGCTACATGTAAAAGAATGAAATTAGAATACTCCCTAACACCCTACACAAAAATAAACTCAAAATGGATTAGAGACCTAAATGTAAGACTGGACACTATAAAACTCTTAGAGGAAAACATAGGAAGAACACTCTTTGACATCAATCACAGCAAGATCTTTTTTGATCCACCTCCTAGAGTAATGGAAATAAAAACAAAAATAAACAAATGGGACCTAATGAAACTTCAAAGCTTTTGCACAGCAAAGGAAACCGTAAACAAGACGAAAAGACAACCCTCAGAATGGGAGAAAATATTTGCAAACGAATCAACGGACAAAGGATTAATCTCCAAAATATATAAACAGCTCATGCAGCTCAATATTAAAGAAACAAACACCCCAATCCAAAAATGGGCAGAAGACCTAAATAGACATTTCTCCGAAGAAGACATACAGACGGCCACGAAGCACATGAAAAGATGCTCAACATCACTAATTATTAGAGAAATGCAAATCAAAACTACAATGAGGTATCACCTCACACCAGTTAGAATGGGCATCATCAGAAAATCTACAAACAACAAATGCTGAAGAGGGTGTGGAGGAAAGGGAACCCTCTTGCACTGTTGGTGGGAATGTAAATTGATACAGCCACTATGGAGAACAATATGGAGGTTCCTTAAAAAACTAAAACTAGAATTACCATATGACCCAGCAATCCCACTACTGGGCATATACCCAGAGAAAACCGTAATTCAAAAAGACACATGCACCCCAATGTTCATTGCAGCACTATTTACAATAGCCAGGTCATGGAAGCAACCTAGATGCCCATCGACAGACGAATGGATAAAGAAGTTGTGGTACATGTATACAATGGAATATTACTCAGCCATAAAAAGGAACGAAATTCAGTCATTTGTTGAGACGTGGATGGATCTAGAGACTGTCATACAGAGTGAAGTAAGTCAGAAAGAGAAAAACAAATATCGTATATTAACGCATGTATGTGGAACCTAGAAAAATGGTACAGATGAACCAGGTTGCAGGGCAGAAGTTGAGACACAGATGTAGAGAACAAACGTATGGACACCAAGGGGGGAAAACTGCTGTGGGGTGGGGATGGTGGTGTGCTGAATTGGGCGATTGGGATTGACATGTATACAGTGATGTGTATAAAATTGATGACTGATTAATATTAAAATAAAAATCCAAAAAAAAAAAAAAAAAGAAAGCCACAGTCTCCAGGTAATCCCCACATAGCCAGGGGTGGAGTGAGGGTGTAGTCATTCATTCCAGGTGTTGTTGACTCTCTTGAGGTTCAACCCAGGACTAGAGATTGTGATCAAAGGGACACCCAGATTGGATGGGTGTGCACAGGGCAAGAGCTGTGAGACCAATGTGACAGTTAGGATTAATTAGTCCTTTCTGCAGGACAGGCTTCCACCTGCTGGTACAGCTCCCAGGCAAGGCGGGCCTGGGCAGACCTCACTGGCAAGGTGGACACCGGAAAGGGTGTGCGTTGGGAGGGAGACTACTAGTTTCTGTTAAGGAGAGGTTGGCACCCATGGAAACTGATAGTCAGCTAACTACTGGCTGGTGCACCACCTTCCCTAACCTTTGAGAGAGCCTGCTCCCACTGCTTGTTCACATCCATTCATTCAACAAATATTTACTAAGTTTCTCTTAGGTGCCCAGTGCTACTGGATAGAGCAGGAACAGGACAGCCATCTCGCCCCCATGGAGGCCACAGGACAGAGGGATGAAAGACAGTGAACAAGTAATTAAAGGGAGACAGGTGTTATGAAGGAAAAGTCCAGGAAAAGTACCATGAGGTACCTAATTAAGTCTGGGGTGACAAGGGATGCCTACTGAAGAGGATATCATTTAAGATATACCTGAGGAATTAGTAGGACTGAAAATGGAAGCTCCAGAAGGCAGGGACCATGCCTGACTTGTGTACTGGTGCCTGTGTCTGGCATGGAATAGGCATGGATACCTTTGGTTGAGAGGATGAAGGAATCTAACTGAATAAAGGGAGTGTGTGTGTGTGTGTGTGTGTGTGTGTGTGTGTGTATGTGTAGTTAACCCTGCTTTAGCTCAGCTTAGTAAACAGCTTTTATAAAACTGCTGATGCTCTGTCTGATTAATGATAGGTCAGAGAGGGATACTAATGAGATGCACCATTAGAGGCAACTTAATAATAGAACAAGCCCTGACATAGATTCTTTGCCACTTGAGTTTGAACCCTGAATCTACCACTTACTAGCTATGACAACATGAGCTGGTTGCCTGCCACTCTGGTGCCTTGTTTTATGTAAATTCTATCTTCCAACATTGTGAGGATAAAAGACGATGTATATGAATTGGAATGTTATAGTATATTATAACATTAATACTATATAACTGTTACTATAGTATAACTATTATAGATATTATACTATAGATCATATATAGTATATATATTATAGTATAGTATATATTTTATATATAGTATGGTATAATGACAACTATTAATATAATTAATAACTATAATACTTGGTAGTCACTGTTATTATTTATATACACCAAGCTCATATCCAAAAGGACTTTGATAGTTATGAGACATAAACATGATAAATCTGGATATCGTTAAACAAGAGTAAAATAATAAATCAAGTAGGAAGGGAAGGGAGGATGGGTATGCAGTGCTAGATAATATCTGTGTAGAAAGAGGATGAGCCCTTGGAAGATAAATCAGAAGCCTTTCCTACTGGGGAGGGGCTGCTACACTAGGCATGCTGGCTGCTTCACCAACCTCCCTCCCCACAAGACAATCTTGTTTCAGGGAGTTCATAATTTTTCAACCTCCAAGGCACATTTGTAGCAAGTTTTGGGTGAGGGATACTGAAATGAAAGGGAGATTGATGTGTATTCACCCATTGGCCATGCTTACAGAAAGGAGAGCAGACCCTTTTGGACTTTACAGAGATCTTTGTGTATCTCCAAATTAGATGATCCATAAGTATTTATCCAGATTTTCTGGGACTTTCTTAATCATATTTACGTGGAGAGGCTGCTGCTTCCTGCTATATTCTCTTACCACAAGTTAACCACTGTTCTTACTTTCACTTTGTATCTTAACTCTGTGAGAAATTTTTGAGCTTCCTGAAAACATTTCCTGAAATGGTTTCTCAAGTCTCTTTTCAAAGAGCCACATTTATTGTGGATTAAGAAAGCTGAACTGCCATCAAGATCAAAACACCCATCTTTAATTTACCACAAATTACAATTCCTAAAAACCATTACTTTTTCACAACTCTTCACATTTTCATTACGTCCATCACCAGTGTTAATGACTGGATTTTTCTTGCGGGGAGGTGGAGGCAATTTATGCAAAGAAACAAAGTTTTTTGTTTTGTTTTTGTTTTTCTATTTTGTTTGTTTGGTTTTTGGCCGCACCTCGCAGCATGTGGGATCTTAGTTCCCCAACCAGGGATTGAACCCAGGTCCCTGGCAGTGAGAGCGCCAAGTCCTAACCACTGGACTGCCAGGGAATTCCCAGAAACCGAGTTTTTAGAACAGTTTTTTTTCTGGTAGGTTTCTGCCTACTCGACCGCTTGCTGAGAAACACAAAGCTGCTTTGGGAAGCTGGGTGGTCAGCTCTCATCTCCCACCCCCAGCTGGGCAGCACCATTCTTGCCCGTGCCTCAGCAAAACTGTGTGTTCCCACACATCAGGGGTCTTCACCGACAACTGAAGCAGCCGGAATGTCAAATTTGCAGATGCCACGTGTTTACTGGGCTGAATATCCATATCGAGGAAACACAAACAAGTAATAAAGCCAAGTGCTCCATTATTGCTTCATTGATTCACTGAAATAATTCTAGATATGATTAGTTGTATTATAGCTATAGAGTTAAGCCCTATTGTTAATTATGTTTTGGTGGTTTTGGGGGGACAAACTAATAGGAACACAATTCAAATGTTGCTCCTTCACTGAGGAGAGACAGAACCCATGTAACATACTGTGCATCTTTGCCTCTTGTGTAAATTCCTCTCCCTTTTCTGTCATTATCATTATGTCACTATTGAATCTTCAGGGCATGACCCTTTTTAGGAGATGATGGAAAAAAATGCAATGGCTCTATAATCACCAATTACATTGTGACTTCTTGCCCAACTTTCAGTCTCATTTACTTATGATAAAACTGTAAGAAGTCCAACAGCCTTTGTTCAGCTGGATTTCCTGGAAAAGGATCCAAAATAGTGGATGGCCAGATGACTCGCTGTGAAGGGAGCAATGGCTTTCCGTTGCTCACGTCAAAGACAAAGCCCTGACTGGAAGAGCTTGGCATTTTTTGGACAGTTTTTGCAAAGATGACAAATTTCTTTAGATAGGCCTCTGTTTAGACATTGCATGGAAGAAGCTTTGTTGATTGTGTCATGGAGGTCTTTCGCCCTCCAGTGACCTCAGACCCCCCAAGTTGAACTGAGACTGCCCCTCCAGCATCTTTGCTACACGTATGAAACTGCAGCTATTCCATATAACTGCCAGTTGTTGAAATAGGAAATAGGCAAGAGATGTATGTGTTCCTGAGAAGAGGGAGTGAGGTTGCCCTTGAGAGCAGGAGGTTGAGAGCATTACCTATTAGGTTTTTGAGCATATGAAAAGGGATGATGCATGAAAAGGACCTAGCCCAGAGTTGCCATATGATCCAGCAATCCCACTGCTGGCCATATATCCAGACAAAATTATAATTTGAAAAGATACACGCACCCTAGTGTTCATAGTGGCACTATTTACAATAGCCAAGACATGGAAACAACCTACATGTCCATCGACAGAGGAATGGATAAAGACGATGTGGTATATGTACACAATGGAATATTACTCAGCCATAAGAAAGAATGAAATAATGCCATTTGCAGCAACATGGATGAACCTAGAGATTATCATACTAAGCAAAGTAAGTCAGAAAGAGAAAGACAAATACCATATGATATCACTTATATTTGGAATCTAAAATATGACACAAATGAACATATCTACGAGACAGAAACAGACTCACAGATATAGAGAACAGACTTGTGGTTGCCAGGGGTTGGGGGAAGGGAGAGGGAAGGACTGGGAGTTTGGGATTAGCAGAAGCAAACTATTATATATAGGATGGAAAAACAACAAGGTCCTACTGTATAGCACAAGGAACTATATTCAATATCCTGTGATAAACCATAATGGAAAAGAATATGAAAAAGAATATATATATATATATTCAGTTGTATATATATCACTGAATCACGTTGCTGTACAGAAGAAATTAACACAACATTATAAATCAACTATACTTCAATAAAATTTTTTAAAAAAGAGAAAAGGACCTAGTCCAGCACATGGCAGGTAGTAAGAACTCAATAAATATTAAATTATTATTATCTACTTAGCAGTTGTAGCACTGTTGGCTTCATGTGTCAGCAACACTTCCTGACTTGTTCATTTCTCGCCCTTCTTGGTGTCCTTTTGTTTACCTTAAAAGTTCTTCTCTTCCCTGAAATAATGAGTGTCCTCTCCACATCACATCTAGGGTTAAAGAGCTCGGAGCTGAAGGACCTCAAGTGTAGGTGTAGTAATAGATAGGGATAGTGGCTAATTCCCAGGTCTCTTGACTTAAGAACATTCAGGCCCTGGGGACAGGGTTTACCTTTTTCGAAATGGAATCCCATATTGCATAGTTTCCAGTTACTCACGTCCGTGGTGTGGCTGGTGGTGGTATTTGATGGAGCATCACAACCACCTCCCTTCCCAAATCGCAGTTCCAGTCGGGATCAGGGACATCAACTCACTGCACACAAGCAGAACTCGTTCGTTTGGCACATCCTGAATGATGTCAAAAGCTGTGCTCCAGATGGGCAAGAGCCTGAATGAGAAGCACCTCAACAAAATCGCCTGCCTGGAGCCTCATTCTGAGTAGTTGAATGTTCTACCCTCTGCGGTGGGTTGGCCTGGGAGCAGGGAAGTCTGCGGGGCTGGGAGAGAATGGGAGAGGTGGCCTTGTCCGTTAGACTCTTCTGACACATAAAGAGCCAACTGGAGGAGTTGTCCCAACCCCGTGGTTCTGGGCTCTGAAGTGGTTTTTACTTATAATAGCAGCAATGCCCAGGCTCAGACCAGTGGGAAAATAGCCTGGAATCTAGGAGCCTCAGATTTTTTTTTCAGATTCCCTCAAGTGTCTCATATCCTTTTTATGAGTTTACTTTTTCTGAATCAGGATTAAAATAAAGTCCATACATTATATTTGTCGATATTTTTTTCTTATGTTTCTTTTAACGTGTAGCTTCTCTTTCCCATTCCACTTTTCTTTTCCCCTTGAAATGTATTTGTCAAGGAAACTGTGTGTGCGCATGTGTGTAGGGCGTGGTTTCCTGTAGAGTCTCCTACAGTCTGGCTTTGTTTGATTATATGCTTGAGGTGCTATGCAACACGCTCCTCTGTCCAATGAATTCCCTGTAAATTGGTAATTTCATTGGTAATTTCCTGGTTCAGTGTTTATATTTGCAGGACTCCTTCTCAGAGAGTGCTGTGAACTTCCAACAGAATGTGCACAATGTCTGCTTGTCTCTCTTTTGGTGATGTTATCAGTCCTTAGTCATTATTAACTAATCCATGATTTCATTAGGGGTTGCAAAATGGTGATATTGAAATTCTATCATTCTGCTCATTTACTACTGGATTACTTCTGTAAGAGAAATTCCCTCATCAACCACATGGTCAGGTATGGTTCCTACAGGAAAGGCAGGATAAATGTTGATTTCTCTTTATTAGCAGTTTTCAAATTATTGAGTTTGCTACCTAGAACCTTCCAAAAGTGACCAATTAAAAAAAATCATTATAAAGTCACGGGTTTAAACATATTTGATGTACTTTAGTTCACTGTAGTCCATTGTAGTTATTATTCTTATGAATGCTTAGATTGTCCCATCTTTGGCAACATCACCTCCTTTTGATGTAGTCTTAAGAGCTTTTGATAGTCTCTGAATTTCTGATATGACGAGATATCCAAGCATACCTTGTACATTTCCTTTTCCAGGCTGAGAACCAAACATTTCTTCAAGGTTTCTATTGATCGGAATGCCAGTTAGAGACTATAGTCAGGGTGCTAGAGATGTTCATTGTTACTGGGTTAGTTCTTGTTTCTACAGCCTTCTAATGGAAAGGAATATATACACATATATTTAAAGATCTCATCCTTTGTTTATACTCATACCTTCAATTCCAAATAGAGACTCTCAGTGTTTTATGTAACTTCATATATCTTACATCTGTTCTTTCTCCCAACCAAATATCTCAGTCCCCAAACACACCAACATTTGTTTTATGTCTCAGTATTGTCACCATTAATTGATTATGTATATCTCACTATGGATATACAGTCAAGTTACTGTGGTTTAAAGTTGTTTGAAATAGTTCTCTCTGTGATTATACCACTAAATCACTGTGCAGATAGATTCTTTTGTTTTATCTTGCTTTTAATTTTTAGGAAATGCTTTTCCAAGTTAATTTTGTTTGTACTTCTGTAAAATATTTACATAGTTCTAAATTCATATCTACAAAACAAGGTGTATCAGAGAAACCTAGTTTCTATCCCTCTCTCCTCCACCCTATTTCCTCCTTTTCCCATGGGTAGCTATTTAAAAAATTTTTTGGCTTATCCTTCCATTGTTAAAAAATATATATGTATTTATTTGTTCTTGGATACATAGTAGCATACTATGTGGTTCCTCCCACTTTTCATTTTTAAACGTATTTTTTAAGTTGAGATATTTACATACAGTTTCACTTTGCTTTTTCTACTTCAAAAGGTATGCTGGCGGGGCTTCCCTAGTGGCGCAGTGGTTGAGAATCTGCCTGCCAATGCCGGGCACATGGGTTCGACCCCTGGTCTGGGAAGATCCCACATGCCGCAGAGCGGCTGGGCCCGTGAGCCACAACTACTGAGCCTGTGCGTCTGGAGCCTGTGCTCCGCAATGGGAGAGGCCGCGGCAGTGAGAGGCCCGCGCGCCGCGATGAAGAGTGGCCCCCGCTTGCCAGAACTGGAGAAAGCCCTCACACACAAACGAAGACCCAACACAGCCAAAAATAAATAAATAAATAAATTTATTAAAAAAAAAAAATGTATGCTGGTCATCACTCCATGGCAGTATATAGCGATATTTTTTCATTCTTTTTTTTTTTTTATGCTCCATAGTACTTCATATTTAATTTAACCAGCCTCTTATTGTTGGACATTTGGGTTGTTTCTAGTCTTTTGCCATTACAAACAGGTCTGCAATAAATAACCTTATGCAAACACTTTTCCATATTTTTGTCAGTGATTTTTTGGGATAGCTTCCAAGAAGTGACATTGCTGGATCAAAAAGGAAATGTATATGTAACTTTGCTAGCTATTGCCAACCAAATTCTCTTTCATAGTGGTTCTCATTTTGCATTCCCACTAACAGTGTACTTGAATGCCTGTTTCCCCACAGCTTTGCCAACAAAGTGTGTTGACAAGCTTTTGGATTTTTGCCAATCTGAGAGGTAAAAAATTACTACCTTAGTACAGTTTTGATTTATATTTTTCTTTTTTTTATTATTATTTATTTTTGGCTGCGTTGGGTCTTTGTTGCTGCGTGCGGGCTTTTCTCTAGCTGTGGCGAGCAGGGCCTACTCTTCATTGCGGTGCACGGGCTTCTCACTGCGGTGGCTTCTCTTGTTGCGGAGCACGGGCTCTAGTCGCACGGGCTTCAGTAGTTGTGGCTCGTGGGCTCTAGAGTGCAGGCTCAGTAGTTGTGGCACACGGGCTTAGTTGCTCCGTGGCATGTGGGATCTTCCTGGACCAGGGCTCGAACCTGCGTCCCCTGCATTGGCAGGCGGATTCTCAACCACTGCGCCACCAGGGAAGCCCTGATTTATATCTTTCTTACTAGATGCAAGGTTGAACATCTTTTTATACATTATGGAGTCCTTTACATTTCTTTCTGGAACTGTTTGTTCATGTCTCTTGCAGTTTTTAAGTTGAGTTTGTGGGAGTGGAAAAAAATTTCCCTTCTAGGCTCTTTGGCTGGTCTAATAGTTAAATTGACATAAGACAGAGTAACAAGGGGAAAAAATTTTTGGACATATAAGAGCCCCATAAAAATAAGAAACTCAAAGGCAGTCATGCAATTGAGGTTTATATGCCATCGGGAGCTAAGGAATGAGATAGGGGCCTGGGACTTGAAGGGGAGGTGTGTAATTCACAGGAGGATGAGAAGAGCAGATGTTTGGTGATTAGATGTTTGCCTGCCAAGCAGGTAAGTCTTTCAGATGAAACAGCTATCTCTGGTTATAGCTCTCTCTCTGGGCCTGACCCCCTACCTAAATTATTTAGGCAGTTAAGGGAGAGGTAAAAACCTGTTCCTGAGCCTGCTGGATCTTGATTGCCTTCAGCTCAATGGTCCATATGCCAAAGTGGCACATTTTGGGGTGGCCTATTTTGCTCCCCTTCAAGTTGTTGGTTCTTTTCCCTCTACTTTTAGAAGCTCTTTATATATTAAGGATGTTAGCCATCCGTATGTGATATGTTTGCATTTTACTTTGCTTATGATAATGTTTTTTCTTGTAAAAGTTTTTGCTTTTAAATTTTTATGTGGTCAAATGTATCAATCTTTTCCCTCAATGGCAGCTGGATTTTTAGTCATAGTTATGAAAGTATTCTCCTCTCCCAAGTAACAGAAAATTCACTCATTCCACCCCACACCCCATACTTATATGGTTTCACTTAAAAAAAATTCTATATGGAATTTATCCTTTTGTATGATAAATGAACACAATTTTTTTTTTCATATAGAGTTTCAAATCTGATATTATTAGCTCCTTCCCCCAGCCTCCCTTCAGCTTGTCTTTTCCTGGACATTTTATTCTTTTCGAGGTTTTCCAAAACTGGACATGAATCAAAATAAACGTCTTTTCAACTCCCTGCATTTGTTTTCATTTTGCTGTCTGTTTTTCTTTCCTGGACTCTGTGATTTCTGCACAGTGTTTTTCCAGCAGTTCCAGGAAGTTATGACCTTTCGGGCTTCAGGAAGAGTGGACTAAAGACCTGTCCAGAGAGTGATTCAAGCTGGAGCAGGTTGTGCAGACACCCAGGAGGGCCTCCTCTGCTTGGGGGTGGGGTAGAAAATGGCTTCATGGAGTGGGGGCTGGGTGGAGGGGTGCTCGCAGGTGTGAAGCACGTGGTAGTTCAGTTTTTGTTGATGATTCATGTTTCTTGTTTCCACCATCTTTGGTCTTTTCTTTTCCATCTCCCCCGCTTCCTTACCTACTTTCAGACAGCTCCTTGCTTTCCCCCTACTTTTCTTTGCAACAGCTTCGTATCCCAACCATTCAGCATACGAGAGGGTGCAAACTGATGGACTGCTGCCTGAATATCTGCAGAAACGTGTAATTTGCTAACGGAATGTTTATAAAAACTATTGAATGCACTCCAAACATTTTAAAATGGGAGATTACACATAAAAATCCAGATTTCTAGATTTTAAAAATTCAGACTATCTGGTATCAAGGGGCCCACAGTCATTGCTGGTAACAATGGAGCTGGATGGTAGCTGCCCCTCTCAGGTCACTAGAGTCTACTCCGTTGGTGTCTCCTGGCTTCCCTAACACTGAGGGACAATGTCAATTGGCATTTATCATTTAGCTTGAGCAGCTGTTTTTCCTCTAGCAGAAAAATTTTAGTCCCTACCCACATGTTTACTCCAAAGTTGGAACACAAAGAAACAGCAAGAGCCGTGTTTTTCTCACCCGCAGCGTGCTATGACGTCATTCACATTTCCTGCTCTGACCCTGTAGGGGCTGAGTTTACAACCTTTGCTAGAGACAAAGGCTCAGGTCTCCCTCCCGCTTTCTCTCCCTCTCACCCCTTCTTTCTCCCTCCTCCCACCTTTTATTCATATGAAGATTAGTATTTAATGCACTGCTGTAAGGTTAAATAACTTCAGGACCACTACTGAAACTGTAGTCTTCAGAAACGGTCTGTGGAAAGTCACATTTTTGCAATAGTATTTCGTGTGTGTATGTAGAAGATGAGAGAAGTTACTTTATCAAGAATCTATCTGGCACAACATTGTAAATCAAGTATACTTCAATTAAAAAAAAAAAAAGAGGGCTTCCCTGGTGGCGCAGTGGTTGAGAGTCTGCCTGCCAATGCAGGGGACACGGGTTCGAGCCCTGGTCTGGGAGGATCCCACATGCCACGTAGCAACTAGGCCCGTGAGCCACAACTACTGAGCCTGCGCGTCTGGAGCTTGTGCTCCGCAACAAGAGAGGCCGCGGTACTGAGAGGCCCGCGCACCGCGATGAAGAGTGGCCCCCACTTGCCGCAACTAGAGAAAGCCCTCGTACAGAAACGAAGACCCAACACAGCCAAAAATAAATAAATAAATAAAATTAAAAAAAAAAAAAAAGAATCTATCACTTGTCTTGCTGTTTGTGTCATCAGCTAACAACCTATTCATATGGATGAAATCTGAGAAACTCATGGAGCCTGGCCAAACACAGCTTTCTTTTAGGGTCATTATCATCAGCTGGGGGATGGCATTCAGAGGGTAGTATTAGAAACCTGAAAAACAGTGACATAAACAAATTAAGGGTTCAATTTTTCTGCATTTAAAATAACTCTCAAGGTGAGAACAGGGCTCCTAATGGGAACCTGGCTCCCTCTAGCCTCCTGAGCCATCATCTATAGGGCTGACTCTGTCCTGCACCTAGTACCTCATTTCTTAATTTATTTTCCTCCTTAACACTTACCACATTCTGACATACTATGTATCTATTTGTTTATGATCTGTAAGCTCCTTGAGCTAGGGATCATTGTCTGTTTTCTTCACCTTGAATCCCGAGCATGGAAAATAGCATGTATTTGTTGAGTAAATGAATCAGTGCTCTCAGGGTGACTGCTAGAACTCAGACTACCACGTTTATGTTTCTGGCAGGAAGAAATGGGATAGTGAAGGGCAAAAGGGGACCCAAGCCCAGAGAGTTGGCTCCAGAAAAGAACTCTTCTGCAAGTCCATTTAGTGACTTAGGCTGACACCCCCTTAGCCAGAACTGTGTCATGCTGTCACTCCTACCTGGACGGGATGTTGAGAAAAAAAATTTGTTTAAAGCAGAGGAATATGGATAAGTGAAATAAAACTGGGGCTCTGTTAGAAGGAGGAATGGGAGAATGCATATCAGGTCTCTGCAAGCTGCCCTCTCTGAATGCCTGGAGCTCCAGAGATCATCCACGGGGCTCTTCACCGTGACCCTAGGCCCCGGACTTTCTACTTTATTTACTCTTATGAGTAACATCAGCTTCCTTGAACTTCACCACACTGTGATTCCTTAATTCTATACTTACTGATTATTTGTTGCGTTTCTAAGACGTAATTACACATAATTCCAGGAACTGTGAGTAGTAAGAACCCCCTCCCCCAAATCTGTCAACTATTCTATTTTTTAGGCACCATTATTCTTACTGAAACATTCAGTGGCTTAAGCTCTACCCTACAGGTCCCTGACTGCATACGTGTGCACAAGTGTGCGTGTGTGCATGTGTGTATACATGAACCTGTGTCCACACATCACAAAAAAGAAGAGGGTGGCAGCCTCTCCACACCCCTTCCTCCTCCCTTCCAAGGCTGCTGATGTCTGGAACTGAAAATGCTTTCATGTGTAGAATGCAGGCTTATGCACCCCAACAGGTAACTGGAGGAGCAGGGAGAGTTGGCACCTAGGGCCCTGCCTATGAGCTCACAAAGGTGATGAGGAGGGCTGAATTCCAGTTTGTGCTCAGCTCCCCTGGCCTCTCACCACGGCATAGTGTCAGGGCTGTTTGCCCAGAGGAAGGGGCCTTTTTTTTCTAGTTTATGAAAAATGTGCTCTTCGTTGCCAAGCATGTATACTTATCATCTGCTTGTGCCCAGAGGAAGTGCCTTTTCCTATTTAATTCACTCAGAGGAGGCGTCTTTAAAATGCACCCAAAGGCTCCCTGTGGGCTGGCTTCAGCATCCTCTCCTGTATGGAGGTCAGTAGATTTCGCCCCTGCTTATTCTGAAAGCCAGAGATCTGTGACCACTGCCGTCCCCCCCCTTCCTTCTTTCCTCCATCCAGTCAATGTCGGACTACTGAATGAAAGTAATCTGAAGACAGACACATTCTATTCTTCTCTTCAGACCAACACCTTCTGTTAAAAAACCATCTCCCCGTGTGCTGCCGTGAGTGAGATCCAGCTGAGCTCACATGGGGTACAGCCTATGCTGTGCTCCATTGAGTGGTGAGGAATATCCCAGCCTAGTTCACACTCATTTCCAAATCGCCTCTGCAGGTGTCTGACCTCAGCCTCCCTCATCTTAGTTCTGTTTTAGAGAGTGGCATCTTCTGATGCTAGCACCAAACTGGGATGAGCTGTTTCTGGAGCCCCTGTGTACCGGCCACAACTTCCAACTTGGAGAACCTGTGACTGTATGAAATAATCTGATCGTAAAATGCTCGATAAATAAGGAAAGTACAGAATAGTTATAGAGCAGACTGGTTTTTTAAAAAATGACAGGTTAACCTGTGTATCAAATTAAATCTCATAGAGAAGCTCACTGTATAACAAAAACGTGAAGGCGGAGCTTCTCTGGGTGAAGGAGATGAGCCCTCCCCACAGTGCACCCGCCCAGATCCTCATCAGAGCCCCTCAGGTGCCTCTGTGGCTCTCCAAGGATCTGTTGAGCATGATTTGCAAATGTATAGGTAGTGGAAAGAACCCAGGCTTGGAGTTAGGAAATGGCATGAGTTCTTGCTTTGTGGCCTAGGGTAAGTGAAACAG
This sequence comes from Balaenoptera ricei, assembly GCF_028023285.1. Classification (NCBI taxonomy): domain Eukaryota; kingdom Metazoa; phylum Chordata; class Mammalia; order Artiodactyla; family Balaenopteridae; genus Balaenoptera; species Balaenoptera ricei. Next base: position 23,792,182 of record NC_082649.1, read on the forward strand.
CCCAGTCTCTCACGTCAGCCTCATGTGACCCACGGGAACAGAACAAGTCATGCAGGTGCCTGAAGCTCAAATGGAGAATTACTCAGAAATACCTCCTCCTTGTCTAAGTCTACTCGGAACGTCCTTTCTCAGCAGCCTCCTCCATCTCATCATTTGGCCGTGGATCTTGACATACTCTGCGAGGCAGAGCTGATTGCCGCTTCAAACTCCATTATCCCCCTCTCCCCCAGCAATGGAACCTCAATCTGGTTTGGGCGTCTGTCCTGTGGGAGTCTGATGACAGCTAGAGTTGATCCCTGATTATTAGGCTGTCCCTTTAGTTGCATCTGTATATACTTTGGCGCTTGTGGGGTATGGAGTCTGAGGTAAGGGGTGCCCAAGAGTCTGCTGTGGGTTTTTGAAGCTGAGGAGGTGGGAGGAGGAGACGTGGGAGCGGTTATGACAAGAGGGAACTGAAAAAAGTAAGAACATTCAGTGCTTGTTCTGTGCTTCTGTACACTTTTGACCCTGGAGAATTTTAAAGGACTTTTTCTAATATTTATCTTAGATGGATGGAGTCATTTGATAAGTATCCCAGGCACTATGTAGGGGTTGGGAATAAACAGTAAATGCTACAGAGTTCCAGCCATCAGGGAGTTTTTTTGTTTGTTTCTGTTTTTAATTTTTTTTTTTTTATTTGGCCGCACTGCGCAGCATTTGGGATCTTAGTTCCCCGACCAGGGACCGAACCTGGGCCCCAGCAGTGAAGGCGCCGAGTCCTAATCACTAGACCGCAGGGAATTCCCCTTCAAGGAGCTTTCTAAGTTTGTTTTTTAGCCCCACAAGGACAAGGTGGAAAACCCAGGAAGGTGTTTTGACTGAGGCCCCAGAACACCCAATGCCCAGATGTGTGGACAGAGACACAACATCCAGCAAAAGCAGAATTCCTTTAGAACTCTGCTGATTGTGAGGAATAAGTCAAAATGGCAAACCTGCAGGATAACATCCTGGCTCATTTCTTTCTTTTTCTTTTTAAATTTTAGCCGCGCCACACGGCTTGTGGGATCTCAGATCCCCGACCAGGGATTGAACCTGGGCCATAGCAGTGAAAGCACCAGATCCTAACTGCTAGACCACCAGGGAACTCCCATTGGCTCATTTCTAAATTTATTTATTTTTGGCTGTGTTGGGGCTTCGTTTCTGCGGGAGGGCTTTCTCTAGTTGTGGCAAGCGGGGGCCACTCTTCATCGCGGTGCGCGGGCCTCTCACTATCGCAGCCTCTCTTGTTACGGAGCACAGGCTCCAGACGCGCAGAGCTCAGTAGTTGTGGCTCACGGGCCTAGCTGCTCCGCGGCATGTGGGATCTTCCCAGACCAGGGCTCGAACCCGTGTCCCCTGAATTAGCAGGCAGATTCTCAACCACTGCGCCATCAGGGAAGCCCCCATTGGCTCATTTCTTATACAAAGGAAAACACTGAGGGTTTGCTGAAGAAAGGAGGAGAAAGCAGCATATTGGGAACAATGTCGCAAAAATGTAAATTGCTCCCTGGCGATTGCTAAGATCTTGATGACCTGATAAAATGGTGTATAAGGCAGAGCAAACACACCCTTGTGATGAAGCCAGAAATTTCATCCACAGTGAAAGATGCTACCAGAGGCAGTGCCAGTGTGGGTTGGGGAGGATCAAGATTGTTACCATGTATAAACAACAAGGTCCTACTGTATAACACAGGGAACTATATTCAATATCCTGTGATAAACCATGATGGAAAAGAATAAAAAGGAATGTCTCCATGTGTATAACTGAGTCACTTTACTGTACAGCAAAGTCTGGCACAACATTGTAAATCAACTATACTTCAACAACAACAACAACAAAAGATTGTTACCTAGTCCAAGCTCCTACTTCTTGCTGCACAACAGGCTAATAAATCGAGAGATGAGTTGCTGGGGCAAGGAATAGTGACTTTATGAAGAAAGCCAGCAGACGGAGAAGATGGTGGACTGGTGTCCCAAAGAACTACCTTACCAGAATTAGAATTCAGGCTTCTTTCATACTAAAAGGGGAGGGAGTTAAGTCCTGGCTCCAGCCAGACTTGGGGGGTGGAGTGGGGGGTAGGGAGGGTGGGGATGTGTTAACTTCTTCCCTCCTGCAGCCATTCACAGGTGGATCAGATCAGGATTTCCTATGAGCTAAACAAAGGTATTTTAAGGTATTTTAGCTTACCTGGGAGGCAGAGTTCCCAGAGATGGGCCATTGTGTATAATTTAAGCTCATAGGCAACATCCCTTTAGTGATTAACTTGTAAGAGAATACAAAGGTTCTTTCACAAGATTGGTGTCTGGAAAAATAGCTGGGAGGCTATTGAAACTGTCTCAGTGAGTGGTGATGAACGTTTGAATGAAGACAGCTGCCAAGGGCAGGTGGGGACAGATAGGAGACGGATTTCCAGGCAGGAAGGACTGATGTAAGGGTGAGGGAGTGGAAGATGACTCTGGAGAGAATACCTAAGGCCTGTGTTCTTTCCTCACATACCATGTTGCCTTCCCATGGAATGGGGACCCCACCTCAGTCCAACTCTTCCACTTTATAACAAAAGGAGGACATTAAAAGCCAGGAAATGGGGACTTCCCTGGTGGCGCAGTTGTTAAGAATCCACCTGCCAATGCAGGGGACATGGGTTCGATCCCTGGTCCGGGAAGATCCCACATGCCGCGGAGCAACTAAGCCCGTATGCCACAACTACTGAGCCTGTGCTCTAGAGCCCATGAGCCACAACTACTGAGCCCGCGTGCCACAACTACTGAAGCCCGAGTGCCTAGAGCCCGTGCTCTGCAGCAAAGAGAAGCCACCTCGACGAGAAGCCTGCTCGCGGCAACTAGAGAAAACCCACGCACAGCAACGAAGACCCAACGCAGCCAAAAATAAAAGAATTAATTAATTAATTAATTATTTAAAATCCCAGGAAATGGAAACCCTCATCTATGGCTGAACTGAGAGTTGGGGGAGGAGCCCAAGTAGAAGCCAAGTCTCCCTTTCCTGATCCTACCCCTTCCACAGGTGCACATTAGAGCCAGCCAGGCCCTTTCCACACACTTGGGCCTAGGCCACACCCCCTCCAGTGAATCAGAATCCCAGGGCTGGGACCATGAGCTATTCCAGGGCAGTGCACAAGTTTCTCTTCCTGCCGTGACCATGATAGCACGTTCTGCCTGGACCACACTTTTTCTCTGATTCATAACTGCATTACATAATTGCAATACATTACGTATTACTACCGATAATTGGAGAGGTGCTGAGTGCTTGGATAGAGAACTATATGCAAACAAAATCCTTCTTCATAGGCCCATTAGTGGTAATAAACTAGAACTAATTTGTAAACATCTCATTGCAACTGCAGGAGAGGGAAGACTTTGGAGGCTGCTCTCCAGTAAAAAAGGGTTAATGGACAATCAATCATTGTTCAGTCAGCAGTTACCAATCTAAGTTTTGTAAAATTGATCATCTCTTTATGAGTTTATTTTAGTAAAAATAAAGAATATTTTTATAAATTTATTTATTTATTTAGTTAGTTAGTTATTTAGTTTTGGCTGCATTGGGTGTTCATTGTTGTGCACGGGCTTTCTCTTGTTGCGGAGCACAGGCTCTAGGCACACGGGCTTCAGTAGCTGTGGTTCACGGGCTCCAGAGCACAGGCTCAGCAGTTGTGGCGCATGGGCCCAGCTGCTCCGCGGCACGTGGGATCCTCCCGGACCAGGGCTCGAACCCGTGTTCCCTGCATTAGCAGGCGGATTCCCAACCACTGTGCCACCAGGGAAGTCCCAAGAATATTTTTAACATAAAAAACAAAATCTTAAAATTAAAAAAAATTGTGGTAAAATGAAATAACGTAACATGAAATTTACCATCTTTACTATTTTTAAGTGTACAGTTCAGTAGTGTTAAGGACGTTCACATTGCTGTGTGACCATCACCACCATCCATCTCCAGAACCCTTTTCATCTTGCATGACTGAAGCTCTGTACCCATGAAACAACTCCCCATTCCCACTTCCCCTAGCCCCTGGCAATCACCATCCTACTTTCTGACTCTGCAAATTTGCCTACTTCTTATAAGTGGAATCTTACAGTATTTGTCTTTTTGTGGCAGCTTATTTGGCGGAACATAGTATCCTCAAGGTTTATCCATGTTGTAGCATGTATTAGAATTTTCTTTTCTTTTAAAACTGAATAATATTTCATTGTATATGTAGACCATGTTTTGTTTATTCATTCATTCATTGATGGACACTTGGGTTGCTTTCACCTTTTAGCTACTGTGAATTGTGCTGCTATGAACATGGGTGTATAAATATCTCTTTGAAATTCTGCTTTCAGTTATTTTGGGTATATCCCTAAAAGTGGAATTGCTGGATCATATGGTAATTCTGTTTTTAATTTCTTAAGGAACCACCACACTCTTTTGCTCCACTACTTTACATTCCCACCAACAGTGCACAAGCGTTCTAATTGCTTCATATCCTCACCAACACTTATTTTCTGTTTTGATAGTAGCCATCCTAATGGTGAGGTGACATAAAACCTTTCTAAAACACAGGTTTGCTAATGATTTTGATCTCCCAAACCCTTAACTTTTCATGAAGTCCTAAGTTCCTTAATCACAATATTTTCATTCATGAATATTTTTAGGAAATGACCCCCCATGGCTAGAGGAGGAATACTGTATAGTCATTTTATCAGTTTTTACCAACTAGAAAGGTAAAAATTTTAATTTATTTTAATTTTCTTTCATTATTAGTGAAGCTGAACTTTTCACTATAATTGTTAATTAGTTATAGTTTCTCTGCTGTGAATTGTGTCTGAATTTCTTACATGGTACAATATAAAAATAGAAATAACTATTGAGTGCTTTCTATGTGCCAGCTAGTGTTCTAAGAGTTTTACATGTAGTAACTCAGTTAATCCTGACCCACCACCATGAGGCGGGTGCAATGATTAGTCTCATTTTATGGAGGAAACAGAAACACGGAGAGGTCAGTGAACTTATCCAAGGTCCTACCCAGGAAGTCTGGATTCAGAGCCTGTGCCCTTAAATACAAAATGGCCAATATTTTCCTAACCTATTTGTTTGATTTTTTTTTTCTATTAACTATAAAAATTTTTTTAAATTTATCAGTCTACTCCTTTCTTTTGTTGGCACTTTTTTTTTTTTTTGGCCATGCCACATGGCTTGTGGGATTCCCTGACCAGGAATTGAAACTGCACCCTTTGCAATGAAAGCGCAGTGTCCTAACCACTGGATCGCCAGGGAATTCCCGGCACATATTTTTTTTTTTTAATATATTTATTTATTTTATTTATGGCTGTGTTGGGTCTTTGTTTCTGTGTGAGGGCTTTCTCTAGTTGCGGCAAGCGCGGGCCTCTCATTATCGCGGCCTCTCTTGTTGCAGAGCATAGGCTCCAGACGCGCAGGCTCAGTAATTGTGGCTCACAGGCCTAGTTGCTCCGCGGCATGTGGGATCTTCCCAGACCAGGGCTTGAACCCGTGTCCCCTGCATTGGCAGGCAGATTCTCAACCCCTGCGCCGCCAGGGAAGCCCCTGGCACATTTTTTTTTTTTTTCTTTCAGCCAGTCTAGAACATCCTGTCCTTTTCAGATAATAGAAAAACAAATTTTTTTAATATTAGATGTTTTACATATGTATGTATTTTCCAAATAATCATTTATCCCAAACTATTTATTGAATTATATTTTTTGTTCCACTGTTTTGTGATGGTATCTTTCTGCTGGTCTTTATTTCCTAATTGCTTGTTTTTTTAATGAACATTATATGTTCAATCATCTCTTTGAGGATGCTGAAGTCTCTTTCTGGTTTTCACATTCTTTTCACTTCACCTGGCATGAACCTGTCTCTGGAGAGTTGATGTTGCTGACTCCCTTTCTCAGTGTTAGTTTTTGTGTATTTTGGAATTTTAGTTTCCAGGTCATTTCCAGGTTTTCTATCTCTCTTCTCTGGTTCCTCACTCCTCCCTGTCCAGTGACTGAGCAGTTGCCCTCCTCGGAGCCCTGTCCAGAGTGAGGTCTTATATGGCAGCCAGGGCCCCTGCCCTGGCCTGACCCTGAGGATGACTCAGGTCCAGCCCCATGACAGAAGAGGCTGGGTTAAGGTCATGTGTTGCGCCATTTGCTCCATAGGCCGCAGTCCCAGGCAAAGTCAGTAGCAACTTATTTCAATCTATTTTCTTGAAGAAGGTGGGGAGAGGCCAGTCACAGCTCCTGGATTTTTTGCCTGAATTGATGACTCTGTTCCCCCACCTCAAGCGGGCAATTCAATTCTTTCTCATCATTCAACAGGACTTGAATTAGCAGCTGCCTTTGACTGTATCCAGACTCCAAAAGGCCACAGCATCAGCCCTGTTCATCTTTTGCACTTATATTCAATTTCTGGGAATACCCATGGGGATATTCTCCACTTGTTGAATATGGATTTTGTATTTTCTCTAATAGTTTATCCACCATTGCTTTGTGCGGGAAGCCTTGGGCTGTCTATTCTGTTTCACTTGTGTGCCTGTGTCTTTATGTACAAGCATTCATTGTAGCTCTCTGCTATGAGTTAGGAAGCCACTCTCACAAGTTCCTCCAATCATGTCCTGATAGATTTCTCGAGGCTGGATCAGGTAGGAGGCTCTACAGCAGTTACCTGAGATGAGAGTGGAGGAAGTGCTACTGTCCCCCACCCAATGTGAGGACGCATCAGAGGAGCCCTGGGGTAGCTGCTCTGGGACAGGAGGAAGGTTTCTCTTTGAGAGCTCCATGCCAACATGTCATCAGGGGTCTCAAGCCAGGGTAGATCCAGTACCAGGGAGTATATGAGAGCAAACATTGGTGGCTTGACATGGTCCCTAGATGGACAACCAGAAGTTTCAGCTGTGGTAGGATCCCTGCAGAACATAATGGTGTATATGGCAGCCAGGATGCATCTGGGGCATTATGCACCGTGTCCTTAGGACCCCATGAGTAATTTGTCCAACATTCCACACGCACCCCTGCCTGCAGGCAGGGCAAATACATGGCCCCAGCTCCTGCCCCCTCTCCTGCTGCACCAGGATATTTCTCAGTGCCACGGGCACAGTGATCTAAACACAGAGCTGCATACAAAGTGGTGCCTCTTTTGCAATATAAACAGAACCAGATCTCCGGCTTGAGTGCCCTCTTGGCTATGAATTCAGGGGCAGGGAGAAGCAGCCTCTGCCCCACCCAGAGGTCCTGGCTCCCTTTCCAAAGGCTCAGCCTGTGATCAGGCCCAGTGGGGCTGAGGAGCAGACACGGGCAGGCTTCCCTAGCACCAGACACACTGGGATCCCCGCTTGGCCAGACCGTCTCCTGAGGTGCCCGTGCGAGTTTGCCCCAGAAACCCGTTTTTCCTGGGACTGGGTGTCACCTCAGGACAGAGAATGCCAGGAGTCATAACTTGGCCCTGCAGCAACTGAAGTCTGCCAATCCAGCCTGAGACAGCAGGTTGTGCTTGGCCTTTGGGCCTGAGCTGGGACTTGCAGCTCCGTAGGGAACCTCTGGGAGTGCCACCAGGGGGAGCCCTTTCTACATCTTGGGTGTCTGGGTCTGCGTTCAGCCTCCACAATGTTGGTGTCTACACACATGACTTAGTTTACGGATTGAATCATGCCTCCATTTTCGCGGTTTATGTAGTCAACCTCATCTCCTGCCACGGTTCAGGTCCTGTCTTCCTTCAGATGTAGTTATGTAACACTGTAGTCACAAGCACAGTGTAGGGTCGGGGAGAAACAGGAGGTGTAATGTGTGTCTTCACTCCCCAGATGCCACTCCGTCTACCTCACCTGGCAGCCAAGGTCCTGAGATTGTGCTGAAGCCTTAGAGGCCCAGGCAGCGGGCGGAGAGGGGCACAGAGGTGGCGTCTGTGTGGGGGGTGTCTAGATTGGCTGCACCGTCCTCCAGCAGGTACCTCCACTAGGATGGAGAGGCCTGGCTGCCAGCAAATCCTTCCTGTTTCCTTTGGGTGTTCTGGACATGGCAGGTGGGGCTGCAAGTGGTTCAAGGAGGCTCAGGGAAGACACTGCCGGGTGAGGAGAGAGTGTGGCCGCATCTGCGGAGGGTGGTGCTGACCAAGCTTCAGGTGCACAGGAGGGAGACTGGGGAGCGGGGTGAGGCAGAGAGGCTGAGGGGGAAAGGTGAGGCCAAGGGGGCCTTTCCAGCTTGAATGCCACAAACACCACTGTAAAGCTCCCTGTAAAGCACCTCACGCTCCCTGCCTGGGTCACAACCCTGGAGGGTGTTGCCATTAGAGGCCATCAAGTAAGTTGGAAGGAATTTCAGGGTCTTGGGGGCCTTATTATTCTCTGGTGCAGGCTGAGAAAATGCCAGGCCTTTCTAGAAAAAGAACCATGTTCAACATAGTGCTGCCTACGTTGTAGGTAAGAGATGGGAGAAAGGAGGGATCGAAGTGGAGAGAGAGGGTGAGAGGTAGGGCCTGCTGATCCTCTCTGGCTCCTAAGTTTCAAACCCTAGTCCCCTGAGGGAAATGAATGGATTCATGACATAAGCCCGGCATCTAGAGACTAAGAGCCACCTCCTCACCCCCGATGCGAAGGGATTCCCTTGGACTGGAGGGCAGAGGGGACTCGCTGAGGCTGTGGACATCTGTGGGTCCTAGAGGATGGGGGTCCTTGGGCTGAGCCCTGGGGAAGGGGCAGAAATGGCAGAAAGGTTTGTGGCGTCGGAGGGAGACCTCTGTCATGCTTCTTTGAGCCTGCAGCCCCTGAGGAGGAAGCACCGTGTGGAGCTGTCAGCAGGGCGGGGCCTCAGTCACCTCACAGCGGAGTCCTGTGCCTCAGCCAGAGGCAGGAGATGGGGGGCGTCTAGATTGCACCCCACACAGATGCACCATGTCCCCCAGGGAGCATGCTGCAGCCTACACCGGAAACCACCCCAATACCCTTCCACAGGAGAGCGGGAGGGAAAGTTGTAGCAGATTCATGCAGTGGGACGCTTCTCAGTGAAGAAAACAAATCATCCTACAGCCCCATGTGACAATGCAGTGAATCTGCAGACAAAATGTTGAGTGGAAGAAGCCAGATCCACAAGGGCACACAGTGTACAATTACATCTATAAAAAGCTCAACTCCAGGCAAAACTGTAGAGGTCAGGAGAGTGGTTACCCTTAGGGGAGGGTAGCGACTAAAAGGGGACATGAGGGAGGCCCCTGGCATCCTGAGAATGTTCTATTCCTTAGTCTAGGTGCTGTTTGCACAGATGTGTTCTGTGTGAAAGTTCATTGGGATTTGTGTGCCTTTCTGTATGGATGTTATATTTGTGTAAAACAGTTTTTGAGATTTAAGTGCAAAAAATGAGACTACAGAATGGAGTGAGGAGATGGGAATGGTCTACTATTATTTCAGTGCCCACTGTGCTCCATGCCTCCTTCATAGGATCTTTGCTCTTGTCTTATCAAGAGGAGGGGAGGCGGGGCAGAATTTAAATCATGAAGGACTTTCAGCTCTTTCATTCCTGACATCTTCTGTGAATCAATATTCTTTTTGATCAACTGTTTAATGGCATCCTAAATTTATCTCATGCATTTTTCAGCTCCTGCAAAAACTAAAAGGGATTAGATGGGGTTTGTGTTATTGTGAGCCCCCAGTTTGCTGCCTCCTTCATAAAATACTAGCTGGACTCTTGTATATGAGCATCAGCATCTGTAAATCCAGCAGCAAGACCTGTGGGCTGCTCACATCAACCTGGCGGACACTGCTGATCAAGTTTGAGGTCTTCTTGGTATCATCTCCATAGCCCCCAGTTTCACTGGTGCCATTGCTGCAGCAGGTCTCAACTCACCTGGACTCACCTGGAGGAAGGGGACTAATTCTATCCACTGCTAGAGATTAAAGATGGCCACAAACCCTTTTGGTCACTTCTCCCATTGAGAAGTGGGGTCTCCTTGAATCTGGGTGGGTTCTGTGGCTTTTTGATCAACAGAAATTGGTGGAGGTGATGCTGAGTCAGTTTCCAGACCTAGGCAACTTCCACTCCCTGTCTCTTGGAACACTCTCTGGGAGCCCTGAGCCGCCATGCAGGAAGTCCAAATTCCCTTGAGGTTGCATGCTGGAGCAGCCATGCCCAGCACTATGGTCACCATAAGCAGAGCCCAGTTGTCCCCACCAAGGAGACAGAAATGTGAGGAAAGCTGTCTTGGACACTTTGGACCAGCCCATCTGCCAACTGAGAGTGACCCCGGTAGACATTGATAGGAGTAGAACTGCTGAAATGACAGATAAAATGATGAGATATGAGGCAATGGTTGCTGTTTTAAGCCACTAGATTTGGAGCAGTTATGAAGCAATAGGTAACTGGAACATTTGAATTTCTGCCTGGACCACAGCCTTCGTGTCCTTGGCTCTGTAAGAACCCATCTCCTTAACTCACTTTGCCAGTGTGGCTATAGCATTTGCCAACTCTTCATTCCATTAGAATTCTTTTAGTTGCCAGGCTTGTGGCAAGATAATTTATTGTAGAATTATTTTTTTGTTCTGTTCTTGTTGCTCTATGTATATTTCCCTCACTGAGAAAGTTATGAAGCTCTTGTTCTCAATTCTGAGCTTCTGTTTTGGGTATGGAGAGAGTGGGTGAGTGTTGGCATTTGGATTATGTGCAAACACCTAGGCTAAGAGAGACAGAAGTGGGCTGTGAGCGTGTGCTGAGCAGAGACTGAGAATCTCTGGGATCTGGAAATTTGGTGCCCTCCCCCCAGTGAGTAGTAGAGACCCAGGCCCCTAATTTTTGCCCAGAGCACACCCAGGCTGAATGACTGCTGGCAAATGCCCAGAGAGGATAGGCGTGGTTTCTCCCAGGTTGGGCCATATAGGCCAGGGTCCCCAGGAGAGACTCTGCAGTCAGTGATATGGACATCTGTAAGGGGCAGTGCTGGGCCTGACCCAGAGGACTCCAGGGTTGACAGCAGCCTCTGATTTCAGAGGCAGCAACAGAAACAATGGCTGCTGCTATGGACTGAATGTTTGTGTCACCCTCAAAGTCATATATTGAAACCCGAAACCCCAATGCAATGGTATTGTAATGGATGGGAGGTAATTAAGTTTAGATGAGGTCACGAGGGTGGAGCCCTTATAAGAAGAGGAAGAGACCAGAGGTGTGTCCCCACCCCCCCACCATCTTGTGAGGACACAGTGAGAAGGGGGCCATCTGCAAACCACGAAGAGAACTCTTACCAGACACTGAATCTACCAGCACCCGATCTTGGACTTCCCAGCCTCCAGAACTGTGACAAAGAGATGTTTGTTGTTGAAGCCACCTAGTCTGTGGTATTCTGTTACAGCAGCCTGAGCTGACAGCTACCACTAGTTAGTAAGGACCTGGTCTTGCTCTCAGCTTTTCTGGCACTGCATAAACCCCTGAGAGTTTATAGTCTCATGAAGGGAGGAGGGAACCCCACTAATGACCAGGGTTCAATTTCCTTCCAGTCTGGCAGTTTGGGACACAGAGCAGATTCCATTTAATTGAGAAAAAAATAAGGAATGTGATATTTCATGCACATTTTATAACCAAAAATAATAAATGTAACATGCTTCTCAAGCCATCCAGAACATTTAATGGCTTTCTCTTTATTGCATTGTGGGCTCCCGTGCCCATTGAACTGTTGGTATTTCCCTTGGCAGGATTTTCGTGAAATATCTCCAAGGTTTGGATTTTTTTTCTTTTTAAATAAAAAGAAGGGCATGGAAACAGAGGAGGGGCTTGCTCAGAAAAATAAAACCCAAATATTGTTGACGCATGTTCTTTATTTCTCACTTACTGAATATCTGCTCTCTGTATTCTTTGATTTTAACAAATCATGTATGGATTTTTAAAATTTCTAATCTTTTTAGCAGTTATTACATTTATGTAGTTTAAAATGAAAATTACATTAAAAGGTACATGAGAAATATCACTCTCACTCCGTTCCCACCCTCTGTTTTCTCTCACTTTGCCCCTGTAAGTAACCATTTTTATTATAATAGTGACGTATTTATCCTTCTGACGTTTCTTTATGCAAATGTACCTTTATTTTTTCCTCTCTCACTCAACAAAGCATATTATACATATTCTGCTCCTTCCTCTTAAAATTTTAACTACTTACTCTGGAAATCCTTCCATGCCAGAGCACATAAAATTCTTCCTCTGTTTTTTTGACAGTATTCCATTGGTAGATATACCAGAGTTGGCTGTTTAATCAGTCCCCCATTGCTGAACACTTGGGTTGTTTTTGGTTAGTTATTATTACAGATAATGCCACAATGAATAATCTTATACCTAAGCAAGTTTATGTTTGTGTGGGCAAATCTATGGGATGGATTCCCAGAAGGGGTCTTCTGGGTCGAAGGGTAAATGCATTTCTAATTCTGGTACATACTGTAGGTTCTGCCGCACAGGATTGTGCTGTTTGCACTGTTGCCAGCAATATATGGAGCCGTCTGTTTCTTCCTGGTCTCACTCACACAGTGGGATGTCAAACTTTTGAATTTTTCCCAACCGATGAAAGATTCATGTAAGCTTAACGTGGATGCACTTGGACTAATTCTCCTTCCTGCATTTCCCTAAGAACATCCTCAGACTTTTCTTTCACATCAGACACCTTAATTAGCTCCATCTTTTCAAGAGGTTGGCCGTTTTTATATTTCCTTCACTATCATCACAGTTATGAAAGATTTCTGCCAGGGGTGGTAGGTTGAGTAACCATGGTCTCTGTTGGTTATTGCAGTAAAATCAATAGCTACAGGTGGCTTGAATTGTTTTAGACGGAATTGACCTCAGGTTAAAAAAAAAAATGTTATTTTATCACTCTTTGTATCATTACTTTCTAAGCTTAAATATCTTTTATGAGATATTTGTATAAATATTTGCATTTATTTAATATTTAATAAAACAAAATTAAAATATTTTGTCCACAGAAAGTCCAAGCCTTCTTGAATAGAAGTTGAAATATTAAAAGGAAAAGAAAGGCCTCCACCACAGCCATGTCTTTGGTAAACTCCACCCGGCTCCAGTAGTCTCTCTGTTGTATTGTTTAGGATACAAATGACCCCCTATTATGCTGGGGTACCTTTCAGCCAAGGCATTGGCAGTAGACAGGCTGCTTCCTCTCTTGTTTTGCCTACTCCTCCGACTGGTCATAAGATTTGTTCATTTAAATGAATTCCTTATTGTAAAAAAAAAAAAAAAAAAAAAAGTAAGTTGGGGCTTCCCTGGTGGCGCAGTGGTTGAGAATCTGCCTGCCAATTCAGGAACACGGGTTCGAGCCCTGGTCTGGGAGGATCCCACATGCCGCGGAGCAACTAGGCCCGTGAGCCACAATTACTGAGCCTGCGCGTCTGGAGCCTGTGCCCTGCAACAAGAGAGGCCGCGATGGTGAGAGGCCCGCGCACGGCGATGAAGAGTGGCCCCCACTTGCCGCAACTAGAGAAAGCCCTCGCACAGAAACGAAGACTCAACACAACCATAAATAAATAAATAAACCCAAAAGTTAAAAAAAAAAAAAAAAAGTTGTCTTATGTACGATATAAAGAACTCTAATCAATTAGCGTTAAAATACAAGGCCGAACTGATTGCCCACAGCAGTTTATGCGTGGCTGGGGGTGGGGGTGAGCCCGAAGCGGCTGGAGCAGGAGGATCTGGAGGCCGGGAGGTGGTGAGCAGCAGAAGGCTCACCTGTCTGGAATGGAGGAGCGGTTTTCACGTTGGAGATGAGATGCCATATATATATTCAAGGAGCCTTTTATAGCAGATTAATAAGTCTGAATTTCCATCTTTTCCTCCAGAGTGACAGGAGTTTCTGATGATTGCGCAGGGGTGTGGGTGTGTGGTGGGCATTAAGATAACATGACCTGATTCAGGAGTGTAGTAGTCAGGATTCTCTGTTCCAGAGAAACAGAAATATATATATTCTCTCTCTATATTCTGTATTGGTATATATATATATGGCACAATTATGGAGGCTGAGAAGTCCGATGATTTGCTGTCTGCAGCTGGAGAACCAGGAAAGCTGGTGATGTAATTTGGTCTGAGTCTGGAGGCCCAAGAACCAGGAGTGCAGATGTCTAAGGGCAGGAGAAGATGGACGTCGCAGCTCAAACAGAGAATGAATTTGCCCCTCCTCCTTCTTTTCATTCTATTCAGGCCCTCAGTAGATTGGATAATGCCTACCCATATTGGGGAGGGCAATTTGCTTTACTGAGTCTACTGATTCAAATGCTAATATCTCCTAGAAACGCCCTCCCAGACCCACCCAGAAATGTAGCAGCTATCTGGGCATCTCTTAATCCAGTCAAGTTGACATACAAAATTAACACAAAGGGTAATAGCCAGGGTGTAAAAACCCCATCAGAGGACTCAGGTGAGAATGCCTGGGTCAGCCTCTCTTGCTGATGCATCAGACCTAGAGTCCACTTAGATAAACTTTTTCTATCTCGGAATTAATGACTATTTTGAAAACTTAGATTAAAGACAACGTTTTCATTTTGGTCTGATATTCAATATCTATAGGATGAGTTGGAGGGTCTGGGAGGGAACAGGATGTCTGAGGCCACACTGTACACCAGGCAAATAGAAGAAATGCAGGAGGGATGGAGTTGCTATGAAGCCATATGCCAATGACAAGGGTACCTGGTGTCAGCACCATCCTCTGCCATCCTGGGGGAGCAGAATTACTCAGCAAGTTTCCATCAGAGGAACCCCCTCGAAGTAAGATTCCAGGATGTAAACAGATTCTTTCCTTTTTCATGTAATGCAGATAATTATACAGTAGCAGAGGGTGGGTGGCCTTCAATTCTGATCAGGAGGACATAGATCAGATCTGGCTCCTTTTCATGAACATTTCCATAAAATTAAATAAGGAAGTTAAAACCCCCCACTAAGAGCTGGAGGTTATGATCGCTTTGCTCCTGAACAAGCTAAAATAAAACTGGAAATGTGGCTGATAATTGCATCATTGCACTGCCCTGGCTGGTGGGTGGCAAGAAGCCAGCAGTCAACTAAAGCCACGGTGAGAATCAACTGAAGGACATCTGTGAGGCGAGAAAGGAAGCCCTACTGAGAAAGGAACTATCTCAGGCTGTGACGATTGCTGAGAAGTACTGCAGTGAGTGAAAGAGACAGGATGTCCCAGTGATAACAAGAATCCCCAGAGCAACGAAAATCTGTTGGTAGGTGGGTAGCACTAGGCATTTGTAGCTCAGTTCAATACAGCCTAGGGGAGGAGCAGTTTTTCCCAGCACAAAATAAAAATGGGAAAGTAGAATGTTCTCTCCAATTCAGAGCATTTAAGCAATGTATATTTGAGCCTGTAGCAAGGATCTGTATTGTACAATAGTCACTTGCTTATTTGTTATGCAGAATCCATTCATTGTTTTGTTCATGGTAAAGGAAACATCAAGATGGCAAACTTCTGATGAAAACTCAGGTTAATGAATATCACACACACACTCATACACACACAATGGAGGAAGTTCCAGAAAAAATGGAAGCAGTAGGAAATGTATCCTGAAGGCATACAGGTTAAACTTATGCAATTATACTGTTAGCATTTGCCAAAATCTAGATAATCTAGTAAAATCAGAGAAACAAAAATCAGAGAATTGATAAGCAAGAAATTGTAAAAATGTAGGAATGTGTAACAAAAAGCATTGGAGTTTGTTTCTTTG
Organism: Balaenoptera ricei; assembly: GCF_028023285.1. Classification (NCBI taxonomy): domain Eukaryota; kingdom Metazoa; phylum Chordata; class Mammalia; order Artiodactyla; family Balaenopteridae; genus Balaenoptera; species Balaenoptera ricei. The sequence goes on from NC_082649.1 coordinate 23,807,886, forward strand.
GGTAAATCAGCCTTCCCTTTGTCTTTATGAGATCACACAGATGGGGGCATCCCAGCAAGGCCCTGACAAGGAAATAACACAAATGACTGGAATACTGCAGCACAATTCTGACACTAGGCACCTGGAGTTAGCATTAGACTCCCAGGTTAAGGGCACAGTCCCCAACAAGACAACCCTCACTTCAGATGCCAGTCACAAGTTTGGGGGTCCCCAGGCCACTTGCTCCAAATGGCTACAAATCTGGGGAGTTCCAATGACACCCCCTCAGGTTTGATAATTTGCTAGAACAACTCACAGAACTCAGGAAAATGTCATACTTGCAATTACAGTAAAGGATACAAATCAGGAGGACCAGCCAAATGAAAAGACACATAGGGCAAAGCCTGGGAGGTTCCTAAACACAGAGCTGCCATGTGCTCTCCCTGTGGAATCAGGGGGCATCACCTTCCCCACACATCCTTGTGCTCACCAACCAGGAAGCTCCACCAAACTTCAGTGTCCAGGGTTTTCTTCTGTAGGCATGATTGATTGAATCATTGGCCACATGATTGAATTCAATATCCAGGTCCCCTTCCATCCCTGGAGGTTGGCATGGCTCAAAGCCCCAATCCTTTAATCACATGGTTGATTTTTCTGATCCGAAGTCATCTCATTAGCATGAACTCAGGTGTGATCCAAGGGACTCATGAATAATAAAGATACTCCTATTACTCAAGAAATGCCCAGGAATTGGGGTCTTTTCCAGGACCCAGGGACAAAGGGCAGTCAAATTCTTTATTGTACAATAGAGACATATAATATAGTTGGCCCTCCATATCTTCGAGTTCTGCATCCACAGATTCAGCCAACTGCGGATCGTGTGCTATGTTTACCGCCAGAGGTTGGTTGAATTTGCGGATGTGGAACTGGCAAATACAGAGAGCTGACTATGGGATTTGAGCATCACCAAATTTTGGTACTCCTTGTGGGTCCTGGAACCAATCCCCTGCAGCTACTGAGATATGACTGTATTATAAAATAGAGATGAGAAATCCTGACATATCTTGAGAAGTCTATCACAAGAGCTTAAGTATTTAGCAAGTGCATTATGAAAAGAAATCAGCCAAGTGCAGTGTCTTATCATGGAAGCATAGGATCCAAGCATCCAGTTATTGTAGGAATTGAAACTGGATGTAATAAAGGCTCAGACATTGTAAAGGAATTAGTATTACAAAAGATGAGAGAAGTTGAGGACTATGTCAAGATGCAAAAACGAAAGATTTGTCACAATTTACTTATCCTTTGCTTTCTCTTAGGAATGGAACAAGACTAAAGATTAACCCAGGAAGCATACAGTAAAGTTGGCTTCCTCCCCTGTACAATTCCACATTAAACATATTCCACATTTATATTCATATGGAATTGATTTTGAGTAGAGAGAGACAATCCTAATCATTAATGTATTTCATATGGTTAGAACCAATATACCATTTATGTAATGTAATAAAGCTTTCTTTTCCCTCTAGTTTGAAATGCATATTTTACCGTATACCTGTTGACCTAAAACAAACAGACTGCCAGGTACTTCTCCAGCAAAAGTAAGTTTACTCTGGATCAGCAAAAAATTGCAATTCAGAGCCAGTAACCACAGCAAGCGGAGAGCAAGTCCCTGCGCAGGAAGGAGAGGAAAACCTCTTTTAAAAACCTCTTTTAAAAAGGGGAAAAGGAAGTTGGGAGGGCTATAGTAAACAGTCCACTGGAGGAATTGAGAGTTCAAAGTATAGTGGCTTGTCATTGGTTGAGTTGTGACAACCTCTCATTGGCTGAGCTCTTGCCAGGAAGAAGAGGAAGTCTCTCTTTTTCCTGTTGGGCTTTGCTATTGTCATAGGGTGTGAGAGCTCCCCCTTCTGGCCTCCTGACTATTTTAATTGAGGTTTCCGTTTATCGATTTTTATATACCAAATTCTTATATACAACTTAGGTCTCTTTCTGGGCTTTACGTTCTGTTTCATTGATTAAGCTGTTTTAGTACCAGCAACACTTGATTTTAATTATTGGGTCTTTCCATTATATTTTAACATCTAGTAGGTCTGATACCCTTTCATTCTTTTTTGTTTTTTCCCCAAAAAATCTCTTGAAAATTTATTACATTAAAAATCCTATTATTAGTGTAATTACCTTATATTCAAAGATAACTTGGGGAAATTGGTATATTTACAATAATGAGGATTCACAATCAAGAACTAGGGGTATTTGCATTAATGTTTATGGTCCTTCAAAAACATTTGTAATCTTCTTTCCAGGGATGTGAATGGATGTGTTTCTTTTGAGTATGTTTCTTAAGTATTTTATATATCAATATTGGGAATGAGAATTTTCTAATTATATATTCCAACAGGCTGTTGCTGATAAATAGAAAATCTATTGCTTTTATATATTATTTTGCAATTGTCCACATATCTGCCCTTAATAGTTTTACAGTTGATACTCTTTGATTTTTTAGGAAGATAATCAAGTCTGCAAGTAAGAATACTTTGATCTTTTCCTCCTTTCCAATGTATGATTGTCTAGGAAATGTAAATAATAGTTAATGATATTGGCCATAGTGAGAAATTTGCCTAATCATAGGAATGCTTCAGTATGTGTTATGTTGTTTGTTGATTCTTTAGCATGATAAGGAAGTATCTTTCTATTCTTAGGTTCTAAGAATTCTTTTTTTATATACTTATAGGATTAATTGTTCAATTTTATTAACTATCAGTAATCTAGATGATCATGTGGTTTATCTCCTTTGGCTTACAGGTGTGACAAATTTGTATATATTTTAAAATATTAAGCTATCTTTGCACTCTTGGTTAAAATATCTCATACTAAAATTTCATCTTCTGGATTGAGACTCTGGAAACCTTAAAATTTCTTCCAGAAATTCTATATATCCAGTCAGCTCCCAGAATACCTCCTATAACTAACCTCTCAAAAAGAAGACATTTTTCCCCCTTTGTTCTTTGTCCAATATCAAAGGAAACCTCCAAATTCCAAGTAGGTCAGGCTACTAATACACACAAATCAATTCTGATAAAATCATCATAAAATAAATGACTGTTGTTTACTAAGTGATTACTTGGTGCTAGGCATTGGATTAAAATAAATATTTTATTTAAGCCTTAAAATTACCCTTAGTTTCTCATTGAAAGTATACTGTAGTTGAGACAGGAGGGAAGAGGACAGAGCACAACCTTTAAAAGAATGACATAGCCATTGAAGATATGACAAAAATTGGTTAGAACCTATTAGGCCCAAGATGGCAGCAAGATTCAACTTCCAGTAGACCTTGAGCCTCATTATAGGCTCACTGTAATACACTAGGATGCTAAATGGAGTAGAACCCTATGGCCCTTCCCCCACACCCACTCCTACCCCATGTCCTCAGTCTGCCTTTTGTCTGTAGAAAAACTTTAGCCAAAGAATAAGTTTAATCAGAGAAGTGAGGAAAATGCAGAAGCAAAGGAAAGTAGTCAAACAGGACAAAATAATAATAATTTAGTCAATAAGCGAAGTCAAGGACTTTTAGTTCCTCCTCAAGGGCTATAGGTAATATTCTGAGCCATATTCTTTGAGCTGTCTTGTAGATACTGAAAACCCCACCAGGTAGAAGAATTTAACTACATAATGACCAGACTCTAGCCATGACATAAGTGGCCACAATTCCGAGAACTGGCCTCAAAGAAATGGGAACAAACCCACCCTGGAACTGAAGGCTAACTGTATTTAAAACAAATCAAGATGACGCTGATTAGGCCACTGCATGACCAATTTCAAGATGACTGTCAGAGCTGACTGTGCTGTTTCTGCATGTAGCCCCCTCCTTCCGCCTATAAAAGCTCTTGCCGGGACTTCCCTGGCGGTGCAGGAGTTAAGACTCTGAGCTCCCAATGCAGGGGGCCTGGGTTTGATCCCTGGTCAGGGAACTAGATCCCACATGCATGCTGCAACTAAGAGTTCACATGCCGCAACTAAGACCCAGCACGACCAAATAAATAAATGAAAAGAAAAAAAAAAAGATACTGAAAACTGACTGATAATGAAAACACAACAGGTTGAAATTGGACATGGCTAAAACAATACTTAGACCAACAGAACAAACTCAAAGAAGCAAGAAAGAATGAAACACTAAGATGAAATAGAGAACAACAACTTATATAATAGAGAATATTAACAAAATCCAAAAGCTGGTTTGTTGAAAAGTTTCTTAAGATAGACCATTACCTAACCAACAAGAAAAAAAGAGAAAAGTTACCAAAAAAGTAAAGCTTAAAAAAAAAAAAAGCTCTTGCCCACTGATGGGGGAGGGGGTTGGCCTTTGGGCAGGAGTCTCCCCCTCAACCCCCCGCCCTCGTTGTCAGCCTCTGAAATAAAGCAAACTTTCCTTTTCACCAACATTGCCCCTCTAGTATTGGCTTTAGAGAGGCAAGCAGCCCAGCCGGACCCCACTTTTGGCAACAAAATGACACACCCAGAGGTGCCATGACAGTTCCAAGGCCGACCATAAAAGGCCAAAAAGTGGCCCAATTCCTGGAAATCCCGCCCCTTCTCCAAATAGTTGGAATAATCCTCCCACTCATTAGCCAATGAAATTACCCAGCCCATAAAAACTAAGCACCCCATATTTCCGGGCCATGCGCACCTTCTGAGTCAGACCGCATTCGGTCTATGGAATGTGTACCTCTGCTTTCACTTTACTATGGCTCTGTTCTTGAATTCTTTCCTGCCCGAAGCCAAGGACCCTCACTTAGCAGCCCTTCCCAGGAACTTGCCCAAGACCTGGGACATGACCATCCTCTCGAGCCCCATTTTCCTGCAGATGCTTTACAAAAAATATTAATAAATCTACTTACCTATCACTTTGCCTCTCGCTGAATTCCTTCTGTGCCAAGACATAAAGAACCTGAGCTTCATTAAGTCTTGAGATGAGCTGTGTTAAAAAAAAAACAACTCTGCTTACAATGATAATTTTCAAACCTACACAAAAGTAATGAGAAGAGCATAGTGAGTCTTCTTGTATCTGTCGCAAAGCTTCAACAACTGACAAAATTTGGTCATACTCATTTAATCTACCCATACCACATTTTCCCCCCTGGGGATCTTTTAAAACAAATTCCAAACATTGTACCATCTCATTTATAAATTCTTCAACATTATACCCAACTCATATTGAATCCCTGCAAGCTGACAGCATAATGCTGAAGCGCAATTCATTATAAGAGATTCTTTTTTTAAAAAAATAAATAAATTTATTTATTTATTTTTGGCTGCATGCGGGCTTTCTCTAGTTGCGGCGAGTGGGGGCTACTCTTGGTTGTAGTGCTGGGGCTTCTCATTGTGGGGGCTTCTCTTGTTACCGAGCATGGGCTCTAGGCTCGTGGGCTTCAGTAGTTGTGGCTCGCGGGCTCTAGAGCGCAGGCTCAGTAGTTGTGGCACAGGGGCTTAGTTGCTCCGCGGCATGTGGGATCTTCCCAGACCAGGGATCAAACCCGTGTCCCCTGCACCGCCAGGGAAGTTCCTATAAGAGATTCTATAAAGGTTTAAAGCAATGCAATCCAAATTCACAGGGCAGTGAATGTAATTACACAATCTACAGAACTGGAGGAACTACATACTCTTCGAGGAATCCTACATGGACTTTGTTTCACTTAACTGAGTTTCTGATAAGAATTGGGAGGGAGGGAGTGATGTTCAAGGTTATGTATTCTGGCAAAAACTTAAGAGTGCAAATTATTCTTGTTGGTTAAGAGAGATCCATTAAGCAGAAAGTAGAATTGGTATCCTTGTAGAGAAATTATATAGCCTAACCAGAATTCATAACACCTAGTCACTGCACAGGCAAGTGGCTTGAGCTCTTGGCAGGATTCTCTGAGATGAACTGTCTTTCATCAGAATGGTGTCTCTTAAAAGTGGACAGCCAGAGTGAAAGAAGTCACATCCCATCTACCCCCAAAGTACCTTCTTATGATTTCATTTACATCAAAGTCTAGAAAATGCTTATTAATCTATAGCGACAGTAAGTAGAACAGTGGTTGTTTAGGAATGGGGGTGGGGAGGGGGAGGAGAAAGGGAATTACGTAGAACAAGAGAAAATTTGTGGGATTGTGATGATGGTTTCACGGGTGTATACATTTGACAAAACGGACTGAAGTCCACCCTTTAAATCTGTGCAGTTTATTTTTTGTCAATTATACCTTCATAAATATATTTTTAAAAAAGAATAGCCAAGGGATTTCCCTGGTGGTCCAGTGGTTAAGACTCCGCGCTCCCAATGCTGGGGACCCAGGTTCTATCCCTGGTCAGGGAACTAGATCCCGCATGCCGCAACGAAGATCCCGCATGCGGCAACTAAGACCCGGCGCAGCCAAAAAAAAAAAAAGAAAAGAAAAGAATAGGGACTTCCCTGGTAGTCCAGTGGTTAAGAATCTGACTGCCACTGCAGGGGATACGGGTTTGAGCCCTGGTCCGGGAAGATCCCACATGCCGCGGAGCAACTAAGCCCGTGCGCCACAACTACTGAGCCTGTGCTCTAGAGCCCGCGAGCCACAACTACTGGAGCCCGAGTGCCTAGAGCCTGTGCTCCACAACAAGAGAAGCCCGTGCACCGCAACGAAGAGTAGCCCCCGCTCGCCACTACTAGAGAAAGCCCGCGCAGCAACGAAGACCCAATGCAGCCAAAAATAAATAATAAATAAATAAATAATATATACATATTAAAAAAAAAAAAGAATAGCCAAAGGGCAGAGTAGTGGAAAGTAAATGCCGTTTCAGAGATGCTCCAGGTCCGGATCACAAGTGTAACTCACAATAAGAAGAGACAGGAGTCTGAGAGCTGACATCTATGAGCCCACAAATTAAGGAAATTATGCACTCTTTGGGTTCATAAACTGCTCTTTGGTTATAGAGTCCTAAGCAGCCAGTTGGTTGAGTCAAGGGTGGAAATGAGAGCCCTGCTGGCTCAAAAGACTACTCTGGAGATATAGTCCTTGCCTCCAAGGCTTTCCCAGGTGTTCTTCAAGCAGTCTGATAAAGCTTCCAGATTCTTAAAGCAACAGGACACTTTTTGTGTACCTGGACCTTGTCATGCTCAGGTGAAGGTGAGAACACGGTGTGTTTGTTTCTGGTTTGGTATCTAAATATAGAAGCTAAAAAAAAACCCAAAATGGGCATGGGAATTATCTGGTACCCAAATGCCACCAAGAATTGCGTTGGGTGTCTAGTGGAATTTAGCCATCAGGCAGGAGAAGATGCCAGCCAGTCACTATGATCTAGAATTTTGCCTGTCAGCTCGGGACTCCAACCTGGACAACTGAAATTTCAGGAAGGATTGACCAATTCTTGTATGACAAATTGGTCCGAGTGGTGGCTCAATGCACGTGGGTAGAGGGAAGGTTGCTCTTGCTGGTTTCTACCTACTTACCTAACAGGCTGCTTCAGAGGAAGCACACCCCATGGACAAGGCCAGGTGTTTCCATTACTAGAGTCTTGCCCCTTCACGCTTTGGAGTCCCATCTCAAGTCCGTCATTTCTCCCACTGGGAAACATTGGGGTTGCCCAGGGTTGGCATGGGTTGCCCAATCCTACCTGCCTTGAGCTTTTTCCTCATGCCTGAGGGGCTTGAGGCTACCCTGAGAAATGCAGAAGACTAGTACTGCATCCTCCACCTTTGGAGGATGGTTGAAGTACCAGTCTAGACTTGATCCAGTCCTCAGGGGCTGACTAGAAGGGGTATCTTACCCTAGACAATGGAAGTTGGAAAGGCTGGAAGGATGGGCCCCAGATAAGGCCTGGGAGAGAGCTGAGTGCCAAGCCAGGGGGCCCGAGTTCCCAGGCAAGTCTAGGATAGTAGAAGGAGCGCAGTCAGGACCAACCAGGAAGAGGAGCAGGTTGGGAACAAAATGGAATATGGGAGATGGTTGCTCTGAACAGTCTGTGGCTTGTGCCACTATATCTACAGGCCATCGGAGCATCATTCATGAGGTGGGAAAGCTGGTCTGGAGCTACAGAGGCAGGGTGAACCCCACTCACACTCCTGCTGCTGGGCTGTGGCTCCCTTAGAGTCGCCAGGGGAAGATTCTGAAGAGTTCTGGGCACTTGGGGTGGGGGGCTGTTTCATAAAACCCATATCATTGGGTCACAATTTCCCATGCCCCTAGTATTTGGTGATGGCCATGATGCTTGATCCTAAAATGATCCTGGTGGCTCCTACTAATGGCCGCCTGCTATTTCCGTATCTCTCAGCAGATCATTATTTTCTCTGTCACTGGGAGTTGTTCATGGCATTGTTTCACTTTGCCAGGAAAAGCCTGACCACAACAGTAATTAGACAGTGGGTCCAGTGCTCCCCTAGTGGGGCTGATGCCCCATTAGTCATGGCAGACTTTTTTTTCTTCCATGACATAGATTTTTACTTATTTTTCTTTTTATTGGGATATAGTTGCTTTACAATATTGTGTTAGTTTCTACTGTACAGCAAAGTGAATCAGCTATATGTATACATATATCCCCTCTTTTTGGATTTCCTTCTCGTTTAGGTCACCACAGAGCACTGAATAGAGTTCCCTGTGCTACGCAGTAAGTGGCAGACTTTAAAGCCGCTGCCTGGATGCTGCTCTGTGGGTCCTCAGCCTTACTGAGCACTACACCCCTGGCCCAAGTTCCTGATCATTCTTGCAAATGTTCTAGGCCTCCTCTTTTTGTTCTCTCTTCCTTGGTGTCACTAATCATGGGAGATGGGTGGACTCCTCCTGTCCACTGCTCCTGACTTGAGGGTGTGAGCCAGAACTGCCGTCTTTTCATGTGACCCCCTGAGGGAGATCTCTAACACCTACACATGGATATTCTCCTTTGCATTCTAACATTTGCTATGAAACTTACTGGCATGGTTCTGGAGCTCTCCACAATTCTAAACCCTATGTAGGTGCCACCCCAAGCATCCTGCCCCAGAGCCCAGTCTGCACGGATGCCAGGGATATTGCTGATGCAGGACCTATAAGCTTTGTACCAGCCTCCTTCTCTTTCTCCTTTCATGACTCTGTTACTCCTTCAGTGTATTAGAGGAAAGTTCCAGCCAACATATTAAATGGTTAATTCTCTAGACCTGGCACAAGACTACGAGAAATCATCTTTGGTCCAAAGGCTCTGGATTTTTGGTGACTCGTTATAACCATTACATTGGTACAACTATACACTGAGTAAGAAAAATCATGGGGCATAATGGTGGAGACCACCAGCTACACGCCAAACGCCTCTCTTCTTGGGGTACACATACTACATTTCCCAGACACCCTTCCAAACAGGTTTGGTCACATGACCAAGGTATCTCCAACAGAGACCAAGTTACCTCCAGTGGAATGTGAGCAGAAGTGTACATACCAAACTCCAGGCCTGATCTATTAAAAACCTCCCACGTTCCTCCTCCTTTCTCTTCCCACTTCTTCTGGACGATTGGCAGCTTGACACCAAAGGTGACCTTGGAAGCCATTAACTGAAATTGGCAGAGCCACTGTCAATCCAAGTTCCTGATAGACCATGAGGAGGAGAGCTGCTCTTGGAATGCAAACCTTCTCAGCACTGTTATATAAGAAATAAATTTGTATTATGTGAAGCCCTGAAACTTTGTGTGTGTGTGTGTGTGTGTGTGTGTGTGTGTTTTAATTACCACAGCCTAGCCTACTCTAACTAATAGAAGGTGAGATCAGGAAGCAATTTTATTTTCATTTCTCTTTGTCCCTTTAAACCCATTTTGTGGGACCCATTCTCCTTCTGCTCCTTGATGGACATTTAAAACAGGTTCCATGACCTTTCTGGTCATTGTATGTAATCAAAGGTCACCTGGTCTAATTTCCCCAAAAGTTTAGTAATTAAATGGTCTGGTTTCATGTAATGGTAAAACTTCAAACTTTATTTAAACTCAAGGCTTCTTCCCTTTCTTTGTGCCATATACAGACCAGCTGCCTTCACTGGGAATTGAAGTGTGCAGTGATCTCTCATTTCCCATTCCGTGCTTTGTGGCAGAAACTGCTATTGTCCCCCAATATTCATTCACCTCTTCTTCCTTACTAATAAAACTCCCAAATTTTTGGTGGACTTGTAGCCATCCTGAATAAAGACTACATTTCCCAGCATCCCTTGAAGCTATGTGTGACCATGTGACTAACTTCTGGGCAAAAGGGTCTGAGTGAAGTGAGTGAGGAACTTTTTGATAATGCTCTGGATGGCCGGCATGGTGCTCCACTTCCCCTTTCCCTCTTCCTGCTGGCTGGAATAAGGACCCAGAGGATGTGGTGATGGGTCATTTCAACCTTTCAGGTGAGAGCAGCATTCCAGGGAAGGGCAAAACAGCAAGACAGAAGGACCCAGGGTCCCCAACATGGTGGAATTACCATATCCAGCCCAGGAGTCCTTATGCTGGAACTATTCCATGAGAAATACTTTAACTTTTGTCTCTTTTTAACATAGAGTTTTTTTCCCCCAGCAGCTGCTCCTGTATACTTACTATACAGGTCATCCTTTATGCGTGCTTCTGTCTTTCCTCCATCATCTTGCTAACTCTCCTTGGACCTTGGACCCCAACAGGGTTGGAGTGGTGAGAGGGAGAGGCCGAAAGGTGCCAGGAGAGGATTTATTTGGCTAGAACTCCTGTGAGATGGCATAAGTCATCCCTGGGTTTTTAGGCATAGGTGATCCTTCCTTTCATTAGGCACTTTTGTGGATACTTTTGGAGACAACTCCTTCCCTTCGCTAAGATTTCTCACTCCCTGATTGTTGGATGTGGTCAAATGCCCTGCTTAGGCTAGTCAACTATATTTCTTTCTCCAGCCTCTACAAGTCTGGCAGGACTCTATCAGGCTCACCAATCCCTCCAGGTGACACTTTTGGACAGGATCTAACATCACCCTGCGTCAGGCCCCACATCTGGTCCACAGGAAACGTCATAAATCCAGTGGTGGTATCTGGGAAGGCTGGCAGCCTCTCAGCCCAGCAGCCTCTCTTGTTCCACCATCAGGGCAGCTAGCCAATTTGTTCTTTTCATTTTCAGAATGAGCCAGCCACCAGCTCACCCAGTCCTCCACACTGCAGGGAACACACATTAAACTCTCTGAAGGATACTATGAAGCCTCTTTCCCTGGGCTTGATGGGAAAGAAATGCCTGTCTCAGATTTCCTCAAGAGGCTGAATAGCTACCCCGTTCCTACTCCCATCTATGGTCCCACCTTTATGGGGACATTCCCAGGCTTGGCACTGTAAAGGTGCTCTGGTCCCTTCCCTCATGATTCTCCTCTTATTGAGGAAGAGATTCAGACTCTTTAAAAGCTCATTTCTCTTGAATAAGAACTCATTTGTCTTGTCTGTTTGCTTTCCAAATACCAACCTCACCCACTTACCTCATATTTTCCAGGGCATCACAGAGGAACTAACATGCCCAGAAGCTCTAGTGAAACTGCATTCTATTCTCCTTCTGTTTGAACTTCCAGTCTACCTTACCCAAGGTCACCTGCAGTGACTCCACCAGAGCCACTGTCACTGCCACTATCCCCAACAGAACAAGGGGCTCTCACCCCAGTGGTAGTAATTAGTCTGTGGTGCAAGTAGTATTTCAAGGTTGAGTTCAAAAATGTAACCTGAGTTTCTCTGGGTCTCACTAGCCTGCAAGGATATGCAAATGGGGTCATCTTAAGGTAATAACCCAAATATTAGCGTCTCTTCCCAACCCCTACAAAGTCCCCTTCTCTGCCGAAGTATTTCTGGGGATCTGAGGGAAGTCTCACATGTGCTCATAAATCTAGCCATCCAGGTATATTGTAACTGTCTCCATCTCCTTCTAAGCATCACACCCACTGAACTGGAACCCTCGAGACACCAAATCTGCAGGGTGTGGGGGGTGTCTATGCCCAGTGGTCAGATGCCTTTCCTGTCTTTTGTGATCCACTTCATTAGTGGGGCATCCAAGCAATGCCTGTAGGCCCCAGGGTCTTGCAGAGCTTGTAGGACCACAGCTTCCGGATTGACATTCAGCCTTCTTCCTGACTGGGATGGAGGCAGGACTGGACTAGGGATGGTGGCAAACAACATCCACTTACTCTTTTAGTCAACAGATATTTCCTGAGTTCCTCTTCCATGCTAGTCACATGGCGAACAAGATAAATGTGGTCTCTGCAACCAAGGAGTTTACAGCCTGATGCAAGACCAAAAACCAAACACACACACACACACACACTCACACACACACTCACACACACTCACAGAGCAAAAAAAGGCACTTAAAATTTAATGTTCAAGACTTTGTTATTATTGGGTCAAGTTCATTGTACTTGGCTGCTGCTTCTGCCTGGGTGAGTTCTGTGCATGAAGCCTGTCAACCTTCAGGCAAATAGATGCTGACAGCCGGACAGCCGGCCTTACCTATGGCAGCACCACCCCTCCTCACCCTGCTGCTACAGGGATCCACTGGGGCCCAGGGCTGGAGGTTAACCCTTACTGTGCTGCAAGTGTCTGTTTTTTTGCTTTTTGTTTTTTTTTACACTCAGTGACAACCAAAGGAAAACACTTATGGTACCTCCCCCAGAGCTTTCTTCCTCCCCCATCCAACACCATGGTTTCCAAACTTTCCATTCCCTGCAGCAAAACTGGTTAAGAGACTGGACAGGCCACTGTCATAACTTCAAAAATATAAGAGGAGGCCAGGGATCTGTCAATCCTGGGGTAAGAGGGGTCAGGCCAGCGCAGACCAGACATGGGGAGGTGAAAAACTTTGAGAGAAGGTAAAGGGAAGGGCTATTTGTGGAGAGGGAGGGGTTGGGTTGAAGAAGGAGGTATTGGAGGAACGGAGGGCAGTCTTGGAAGCCCATCTTCTGCTGGTCTAGGGAACCAGACATGAGAGAGAGAAAACCTGGAAATGAACCTGGAAACTAAAATTCCAAAATACACAAAAATTAACACTGAAGAAAGCAGCTAGCAACACCAACACTCCAGAGACAGATTCATGCCGGATGAAGTGAAAAGAACAGAACAACCAGAAAGAGACTTCAGTATCCTCCAAGAGATGACTGAACATATAGTGTTCATTAAAAGAAAACAGCAATTAGGAAATAAAAACCAGCAGAAAGGTGCCATCACTAAACAATGGAAGAAAAATATAATTCAATAAATAGTTTGGGAGAAATGATTATTTGGGAAAATACATATATGTGAAACATCTAATGTAACAAAAATCCAAATATTTTCTATTATCTGAAAAGAAGAGGATGTTCTAAGCTGGCTAAAAGAATAAAATGGTCCAATAAAAGAAAGGAGTAGACTGATAAATTTAACCACAGTTTTGTTTTCATTTTTATAGTTAATGGAAAAAAATTAAAAGCAAACAAATAAATTAAGAAAATATTGGCCATTTTGTACATAAGGACACAGGCTCTGAATCCAGACTCCTTGGGTAGGACCTTGGGCAAGTTCATTGACCTCTCCATGCTTCTGTTTCTTCTATAAAATAATAATTGCACCTGCCTCATGGTGGGTCAGGATTAACCGAGTAACTACACGTAAAGCTCTTAGAACAGTAGTTGACACATAGAAAGCAGTCAATAGCTATTTCTTTTTTATTTTGTAGCATGTAAGAAATTCAGACACAAACAATTCACAACAGAGAAACCATAAATAACAATTTAGTGAAAAGTTCAACTTCACTAATAATGAAAGAAAATTAAAACAATTCAAATTTTACCTTTCTAATTGGTAAAGACTTTAAGATGACAATAGAGTATTCCTTCTCTAACCATGGGGGTTATGTTCCAAAAAATCTCCTTGGATGAAAACATTGTGATTAAGGAATTTAGGACTTTATGCAAAGTCAGGGGTAGGAGAGATCAAAACCTTTAGTAAACCTATGTCCTAAAAAGGTTTTATGCCACCTCACCATTAGGATAGCTACTATCAAAACAGAAAATAACAAGTGTTGGCAAAGATATGAAGCAATTAGAACCCTTGTGCACTTTTGGTGGGAATGTAAAATAGTGGAGCCACTATGGAAAACAGTGTAGTGGTTCCTTAAGAAATTAAAAACAGAATTACTATATGATCCAGCAATTCCACTTTTGGGGATATACCCAAAATAATTGAAAGCAGAGTCTCAGAGAGATATTTATACACCCATGTTCATAGCAGCATTATTCACAATAGCGAAAAGATGAAAGCAACCCAAGAGTCCATCAGTGAATGAATGAGTAATCAGAATGTGGTCTGTACATAAAATGAAATATTATTCAACTTAAAAGGAAAGGAAATTCTAATGCATGCTACAACATGGATGAACCTTGAGTATATTATGTTCAGTGAAACAAGCTGCCACAAAAAGGTAAGATTCCACTTATAAGAAGTAGTCAAGGGCTTCCCAGGTGGTGCAGTGGTTAAGAATCCGCCTGCCAGTGCAGGGGACACGTGTTTGAGCCGTGGTCCGAGAACATCTTACATGCTGCAGAGCAGCTAGGCCCATGCGCCACAACTACTGAGCCTGTGCTCTAGAGCCCGCGAACCACAACTACTGAGCCCGTGTGCCTAGAGCCCGAGCTCCGCAACAAGAGAAGCCAACACAATGGGAAGCCTGTGCACTGCAATGAAGAGTAGCCCCTGCTCGCCACAACTAGAGAAAGCCCACGCACAGCAACGAAGACCCAACAGAGCCAAAAAGAAAGGAAGGAAGAAAGAAAGAAAGTCAAGGGACTTCCCTGGCGGTCCAGTGGTTAAGACTCCGTGCTTCCACTGCAGGGGTCACGGGTTTGATCCCTGGTCAGGGAACTAAGATCTTACACGTTGCATGGCACAGCCAAAAAAATAAATAAAAATAAAAAAATAAAATTAGAAAAGAAAAATAGTCAAATTTGTAGAGACAGAAAGTAGGATGGTGGTTACCGGGGGCTAGTGGAAGTGGGAATGGGGAGTTGTTGTTTCATGGGTACAGAGCTTGTCATGCAAGATGAAAAGAGTTCTGGAGATGGATGGTGGTGATGGTTGCACAACAACGTGAATGTACTTAACACTACTGAACTGTACCCTTAAAAATGGTAAAAATGGTAAATTTCATACTATGTGCATTTTACCACAATTTTTTTTTAATTTTAAGATTTGTGTTTTATGTTAAAAAATATTCTTTATTTTTACTAAAATAAACTCATAAAGAGATGATCAATTTTACAAAACTTAGATTGGTAACTGCTGACTGAACAATGATTGTCCATTAACCCTTCTTTACTGGAGAGCAGCCTCCAAAGGCATCCCTCTCCTGCAGTTTCAATGAAATGTTTGCGAATTAGTTCTAGTTTATTACCGCTAATGGGCCTATGAAGAAGGATTTTGTTTGCACATAGTTCTCCATCCAACACTCAGCGCCTTTCCAATTATCAGTAGGAATACGTAATGTACTGCAATTATGTAATGCAGTTATGAAACAGAGAAAAAGTGTGGTCTAGACAGGATGTGCTATCATGGTCATGGCAGGAAGAGAAGCTTGTGCACTGCCCTGGAATAGCTCATGGTCACAGTCATGGGATTCTGATTCACTGGAGGGGGTGTGGCCCAGGCCTAGGTGTGTGGAAAGGGCCTGGCTGGCTCTAACAAGCACCTGTGGAAGGGGTGGGACCAGGGAAGGGAGACTTGGCTTCTACTTGGGCTCCTCCCCCAACTTTCAGTTCAGCCATAGATGAGGGTTTCCATTTCCTGGGTTTTAATGTCTTCCTTTTGCTATAAAGTGAAAGCGTTGAACTGAAGTGGGGTCTTCATCCCATGGCAAGGTAACATGGTATGTGAGGAAAGATCACAGTCATCTTCCTCACTTTCCCCTTACATCAGTCCTTCCTGCCTTGAAATCTGTGTCCCGTCTGTCCCTACCTGCCCCTTGGTGGCTGTCTTCATTCAAACGTTCAACACTGCTCACTGAAACAGTTTCAACAGCCTCCCAACTAATTTTCCAGACACCAATCTTGATCCTCCCCAACCCACCCTGACCCTGCCTCTGGTAGCATCCTTCACTGTGGATGAAATTTCTGGCTTTATCACAAGGGTGTGTTTGCTCTGCCTTATACACAATTTTATCAGGTCATCAAGATCTTAGCAATCACCAGGGAGCAATTTACATTTTTGCAACATGGTTCCCATTATGCTGCTTTCTCCTCCTTTCTTCAGCAAACCCTCCGTGTTTTCCTTTGTATAAGAAATGAGCCAATGGGAGTTCCCTGGTGTTCTAGTGGTTAGGATTCAGTGCTTTCACTGCTATGGCCCAGGTTCAATCCCTGGTCGGGGAACTGAGATTCCCCAAGCAGTGTGGCGAGGCTAAAATAAAAAAAGAAATGAGCCAGGATGTTATCCTGCAGGTTTGCCATTTTGACTTATTCCTCACAATCAGCAGCGTTCTAAAGGATTTCTGCTTTTGCTGAGAGTTGTGTCTCTGTCTACACATCTGGGCATTGGGTGTTCCCTGGGCCCTCAGTTAAAGTGCCTCTCTTGGGATTTCCGCCGTGTCCTTGTGGGGCTAAAAAACAAACTTAGAAAGCTCCTTGAAGGCTGGAACTTCGTCTCATTTACCGTTTATTTCCAACCCCTACATAGTGCCTGGGATATTTATGACTCCTCCATCTAAGATAAATATTAGAAAAAGTCCTTTAAAATTCCCCAGGGTCAAAAATGTTAGAAGCACAAAACAAGCACTGAATGTTCTTACTTTTCTCAGTTCCCTCTTGTCATAACCGCTCTCATGTCTCCTCCTCCCACCTCCTCAGCTTCAAAAACCCACAGCAGACTCTTGGGCACCCCTTACCTCAGACTCCATACCCCACAAGTGCCAAATCACATCCAGATGCCACCAAAAGGGACAGTCTAATACTCAGGGATCAACTCTACTCGTCCTCAGACTCCCACAGAACACTTAGCAATTCTCATCACAGAATGGGATGCATATTTTAGTCCAATAATGTTAATATTAGCACTAATTCCTCATCGATCTCTTCATCCACTCAGAAATTCAATGGCTCAATAGCGAGGAGTTTGGAGCAAAGGTAAGTACATGTTAGATGTGGGTAAAGACAACCCACTTCCAATTCTTACTCCCAGGGAGCTTTCTATACACAAACAGGGAAGAAAGATCCAGAACTAAATAGGGTGAGGAGGTCCATCTTAGGAATTTTAAGATTGAGAAAGGGATTTAAAAAAAAATAAAGAAAGGAATTTGCCTGTATCTTGATGATGCGAAAACCATATCAAAATATCATCTGTCACTTAGAACAGAGATAGCCCCAAGTCCTGGGCTGCAGGTGTCTGGCAAGGGGTAACTAGTGCACACCCAGAGACTTGGTACTGTTTATATTCGGCCTTGAAAACCTTCAGAACCAACCTTCCTCGGGGTTTTCTGTGAAGGTAAAAAGTCTCCTCAACTCCCAAATGGCACCTTAAGGAGATGTATTCTTGCTCCAGGTGAGGAAAGGATCTCGTGAAGAACACCCCAGTGAACAAACAGCAAGACCCGGCCCCTTGCCTGCCTCTCACCCTGTCCTGGGCCTTCCCCACTGCACATCCCCTTCCAGCTGTGCAGCCCAGAGACACCCAGCTGAGGCTCCTGCTTGGTTTGAAGGTCATCCAGAGTTGAATACCAGCCCAGAATTTTAGCTTCCTGTCCAGGAAAACCAGCTACATAACTTTTTAAAAAAATTTTAAACTATTAGAATTTCAGATTTCCATTTTCATTTGCTTACTTTCTAATTGTTCCGTTGTTTGGAAGACAGAAATTTTCAGGCCCTCCCTCTGTTAAGTCTCTAATTTTTTTTTCTTTTTTTAAATGGAGATATAATTTATGTATCGTGAAATGCTCAAATCTTTTTTTAAATTTATTTTATTTATTTTTGGCTGTGTTGTGTCTTCATTGCTGCGCATGGGCTTTCTCTAGTTGCGGTGAGTGGGGGCTATTCTTCGTTGTGGTGCGCGGGCTTCTCACTGCGGTGGCTTCTCTTGTTGCGGAGCATGGGCTCTAGGCATGCGGGCTTCAGTAGTTGTGGCTCGCAGGCTCTAGAGCTCAGGCTCAGTAGATGCGGCACACGGGCTCAGTTGCTCCGCGGCATGTGGGATCTTCCCAGAGCAGGGCTCGAACCCATGTCCCCTGCATTGGCAGGCGGATTCTTAACCACTGCGCCACCAGGGAAGCCCAAGGCTCTATTTTTAAAAAATATTTATTTATTTATCCATTTGGTTACGCTGGGTCTTAGTTGCAGCAGGTGGGCTCCTCAGTTGTGGCTCACTGGCTCCTCACTTGTGGTAAGCAGGCGCCTTAGTTGCAGCTCGCCGGCTCCTTAGTTGTGGCATGCGAACTCTTAGTTGCCACATGCATGTGGGAATCTAGTTCCCTGACCAGGGACTGAACCCCGGGCCCCCTGCATTGGGAGCGTGGAGTCTTAACCACTGCACCACCAGGGAAGTCCCTGTTAAGTGTCTATTGATGTGAACACACACACTATGGAAACATTAAGAGAAGATGCTACTTAATGGGATCAGGTGATTCTTTTCTTTTTAAAATTAATTTATTAATTTATTTATCTTTGGCTGTGTAGGGTCTTCGTTGCTGTGCACAGGCTTTCTCTAGTTGCGGCGAGCTGGGGCTACTCTTCGTTGCAGTGCGCAGGGTTCTCATTGTGGTGGCTTCTCTTTGTTGCGGAGGATGGCCTCTAGGCACATGGGCTTCAGTAGTTGTGGCTCATGGGCTCTAGAGCCCAGGCTCAGTAGTTGTGGTGCACGGGCTTAGTTGCTCCGTGGCACGTGGGATCTTCCTGGACCAGGGCTCGAACCCGTGTTCTTAACCACTGCGCCACCAGGGAAGTCCCTCATGTGATTCTTTTATGAAGTGAGAGATTCTTTCACAATTTGAAAAATTTCACTCTGTATGTAGAATGTTTTGGAACTCATGTTATGACGTCAGTTCAATAAATTAAAAGGCTGATTCCATGATGGGGAGGATAGATCTCTGCAGAAAAGTTTCTTCCTCCACCTCCCACCTCCAACCCCTACTCCTCAGACCAGGGTTTTCATGAAGCACAAGCCTCACTCCAGGTGGGAGCCCTGCTGAGGCTGGAGGAAAGCCTCCAGAAGGTGGCTAATACACTGCATTTGGCCCCTGGTTGTGGGCAGTGGCAAGTGGACAGGTGAAGTTTGAAGGCTATTTTCCAGAGACATGATGTGAACTTCAAGCCTCAGCTGATGGTCACGTGGTTGTGTGGTGGTGGCAGACTATTTATTTCATGAATGGAAGGACTCAGGCAGTGCAGAGGATGACATGGGCCACGTTGTCTGTATCACTATTGCCCTCGGGTCAGGGGGCAGGTCATTATGAAGCCCTTGCCAGTGGGTTCCCTGGAGTCTAGGTGAGAGACACATGAGATGTCCCACACCCATGGATGTGTCATAGATGGCAGTATAGTTTATAGCATGATGCTTAAATTATCAAAAATATCACTTTTGGCACCCTAAAGGGGACACAGTGGTCTGTTTCAGGAGCATAGTGGCAGAATTTAGCACTTGTGTGAACCTCCTTTGATTAAAACATTATCAGCCCCCTCCCACCCCGACCTCTGATCGCCCCCCCCACCCCACACACACAGGGTGGTTCTGGGTCCTAGGCAGGCACTAAGCGTCTGCTGTTTGTACTCAGCTTAGCTCCACCCATGGCTGAAGAGCTGTGAAGTTCACGGTGGAAGATCTCCAAGAGGGGTGGTCTTTGCTGCCCCTGTGATCCAGCGGGCATGATAAGTTATCCATCCATCTGCCAGTTCTGGTTTCCTAGTATGTATATGATTTAGAATTAGAAGCACATAAAAAATAGCCTTATTACTGGGACCTTTACCTCTAATTCCACTTTGCCTTCATATAATTCTTTTTTTTTAAATCAGTCATCAATTTTATACACATCACTTTATACATGTCAATCCTAATCGCCCAATTCAGCACACCACCATCCCCACCCCACAGCAGTTTTCCCCCCTTGGTGTCCATACGTTTGTTCTCTACATCTGTGCCTCAACTTCTGCCCTGCAACCCGGTTCATCTGTACCATTTTTCTAGGTTCCACATACATGCGTTAATATACGATATTTGTTTTTCTCTTTCTGACTTACTTCACTCTGTATGACAGTCTCTAGATCCATCCACGTCTCAACAAATGACTGAATTTCGTTCCTTTTTATGGCTGAGTAATATTCCATTGTATATATGTACCACAACTTCTTTATCCATTCGTCTGTCGATGGGCATTTAGGTTGCTTATATGACCTGGCTATTGTAAATAGTGCTGCAATGAACATTCGGGTGCATGTGTCTTTTTGAATTACGGTTTTCTCTGGGTATATGCCCAGTAGTGGGATTGCTGGGTCATATGGTAATTCTAGTTTTAGTTTTTTAAGGAACCTCCATATTGTTCTCCATAGTGGCTGTATCAATTTACATTCCCACCAACAGTGCAAGAGGGTTCCCTTTCCTCCACACCCTCTCCAGCATTTGTTGTTTGTAGATTTTCTGATGATGCCCATTCTAACTGGTGTGAGGTGATACCTCATTGTAGTTTTGATTTGCATTTCTCTAATAATTAGTGATGTTGAGCATCTTTTCATGTGCTTCGTGGCCGTCTGTATGTCTTCTTTGGAGAAATGTCTATTTAGGTCTTCTGCCCATTTTTGGATTGGGGTGTTTGTTTCCTTAATATTGAGCTGAATGAGCTGTTTATATATTTTGGAGATTAATCCTTTGTCCGTTGATTCGTTTGCAAATATTTTCTCCCATTCCGAGGGTTGTCTTTTCATCTTGTTTACTGTTTCCTTTGCTGTGCAAAAGCTTTGAAGTTTCATTAGGTCCCATTTGTTTATTTTTGTTTTTATTTCCATTACTCTAGGAGGTGGATCAAAAAAGATCTTGCTGTGATTGATGTCAAAGAGTGTTCTTCCTATGTTTTCCTCTAAGAGTTTTATAGTGTCCAGTCTTACATTTAGGTCTCTAATCCATTTTGAGTTTATTTTTGTGTAGGGTGTTAGGGAGTATTCTAATTTCATTCTTTTACATGTAGCTGTCCAGTTTTCCCAGCACCACTTATTGAAGAGACTGTCTTTTCTCCATTGTATATCTTTGCCTCCTTTGTCATAGATTAGTAGACCATAGGTGCGTGGGTTTATCTCTGGGCTTTCTATCTTGTTCCATTGATCTATGTTTCTGTTTTTGTGCCAGTACCATATTGTCTTGATTACTGTAGCTTTGTAGTATAGTCTGAAGTCAGGGAGTCTGATTCCTCCAGCTCCATTTTTTCCCCTCAAGACTGCTTTGGCTATTCGGGGTCTCTTGTGTCTCCATACAAATTTTAAGATGATTTGTTCTAGTTCCGTAAAAATTGCCATTGGTAATTTGATAGGGATTGCATTGAATCTGTAGATTACTTTGGGTAGTATAGTCATTTTCACAATGTTGATTCTTCCAATCCAAGAACATGGTATATCTCTCCATTTGTTGGTGTCATCTTTAATTTCTTTCATCAGTGTCTTATAGTTTTCTGCATACAGGTCTTTTGTCTCCCTAGGTAGGTTTATTCCTAGGTATTTTATTCTTTTTGTTGCAATGGTAAATGGGAGTGTTTCCATAATTTCTCTTTCAGATTTTTCATCATTAGTGTATAGGAATGCAAGAGATTTCTGTGCATTAATTTTGTATCCTGCAACTTTACCAAATTCATTAATTAGCTCTAGCAGTTTTCTGGTGGCAGTTTTAGGATTCTCTATGTATAGTATCATGTCAACTGCAAACAGTGACAGTTTTACTTCTTCTTTTCCAATTTGTATTCCTTTTATTTCTTTTTCTTCTCTGATTGCCATGGCTAGGACTTCCAAAACTATGTTGAATATTAGTGGTGAGAGTGGACATCATTGTCTCGTTCTTGATCTTAGAGGAAATGCTTTCAGTTTTTCACCATTGAGAACGACGTTTGCTGTGGCTTTGTCGTATATGGCCTTTATTATGTTGAGGTAGGTTCCCTCTATGCCCACTTTCTGGAGAGTTTTTATCATAAATGGGTGTTGAATTTTGTCAAAAGCTTTTTCTGCATCTATTGAGATGATCATACGGTTTTTATTCTTCAGTTTGTTAATATGGTGTATCACATTGATTGATTTGCGTATATTGAAGAATCCTTGCATCCCTGGGATAAATCCCACTTGATCGTGGTGTATGATCCTTTTAATGTGTTGTTGGATTCTGTTTGCTAGTATTTTGTTGAGGATTTTTGCATCTATATTCATCAGTGATATTGGTCTGTAATTTTCCTTTTTTGTAGTATCTTTGTCTGGTTTTGGTATCAGGGTGATGGTGGCCTCATAGAATGAGTTTAGGAGTGTTCCTTGCTCTGCAATTTTTTGGAAGAGTTTGAGAAGGATAGGTGTTAGCTCTTCTCTAAACGTTTGATAGAATTCACCTGTGAAGCCATCTGGTCCTGGACTTTTGTTTGTTGGAAGATTTTTAATTACAGTTTCAATTTCATTACTTGTGATTGGTCTGTTCATATTTTCTGTTTCTTCCTGGTTCAGTCTTGGAAGTTTATACCTTTCTAAGAATTTGTCCATTTCTTCCAGGTTGTCCATTTTATTGGCATAGAGTTGTTTGTAGTGGTCTCTTAGGATGCTTTGTATTTCTGCGGTGTCTGTTGTAACTTCTCCTTTTTCATTTCTGATTTTATTGATTTGAGTCCTCTCCCTCTTTTTCTTGATGAGTCTGGCTAATGGCTTATCAATTTTGTTTATCTTCTCAAAGAACCAGCTTTTAGTTTTATTGATCTTTGCTATTGTTTTCTTTGTTTCTATTTCATTTATTTCTGCTCTGATCCTTATGATTTCTTTCCTTCTGCTAATTTTGGGTTTTGTTTGTTCTTCTTTCTCTAGTTTCTTTAGGTGTAAGGTTAGACTGTTTACTTGAGATTTTTCTTGTTTCTTTAGGTAGGCTTGTATAGCTATAAACTTCCCTCTTAGAACTGCTTTTGCTGTATCCCATAGGTTTTGGGTCGTCGTGTTTTCATTGTCATTTGTCTCTAGGTCTTTTTTGATTTCCTCTTTGATTTCTTCAGTGATCTCTTGGTTATTTAGTAACGTATTGTTTAGCCTCCATGTGTTTGTGTTTTTTACGTTTTTTTCCCTGTAATTCATTTCTAATCTCATAGCGTTGTGGTCAGCAAAGATGCTTGATATGATTTCAATTTTCTTAAATTTACTGAGGCTTGATTTGTGACCCAAGATGTGATCTATCCTGGAGAATGTTCCGTGCGCACTTGAGAAGAACGTGTAATCTGCTGTTTTTGGATGGAATGTCCTATAAATATCAATTAAATCTGTCTGGTCTATTGTGTCATTTAAAGCTTCTGTTTCCTTATTTATTTTCATTTTGGATGATCTGTCCATTGGTGTAAGTGAGGTGTTAAAGTCCCCCACTATTATTGTTTTACTGTCGATTTCCTCTTTTATAGCTGTTAGCAGTTGCCTTATGTATTGAGGTGCTCCTATGTTGGGTGCATATATATTTATAATTGTTATATCTTCTTCTTGGATTGATCCCTTGATCATTATGTAGTGTCCTTCCTTGTCTCTTGTAACATTCTTTATTTTAAAGTCTATTTTATCTGATATGAGTATAGCTACTCCAGCTTTCTTTTGATTTCCATTTGCATGGAATATCTTTTTCCATCCCCTCACTTTCAGTCTGTATGTGTCCCTAGGTCTAAAGTGGGTCTCTTGTAGACAGCATATATATGGGTCTTGTTTTTGTATCCATTCACCAAGCCTGTGTCTTTTGGTTGGAGCATTTAATCCATTCACGTTTAAGGTAATTATCGATATGTATGTTCCTATGACCATTTTCTTAATTGTTTTGGGTTTGTTTTTGTAGGTCCTTTTCTTCTCTTGTGTTTCCCACTTAGAGAAGTTCCTTTAGCATTTGTTGTAGAGCTGGTTTGGTGGTGCTGAATTCTCTTAGCTTTTGCTTGTCTGTAAAGCTTTTGATTTCTCCATCAAATCTAAATGAGATCCTTGCCGGGTAGAGTAATCTTGGTTGTATGTTCTTCCCTTTCATCACTTTAAGTATATCATGCCACTCCCTTCTGGCTTGTAGAGTTTCTGCTGAGAAATCAGCTGTTAACCTTATGGGAGTTCCCTTGTATGTTATTTGTCCTTTTTCCCTTGCTGCTTTCAATAATTTTTCTTTGTCTTTAAATTTGACCAATTTGATTACTATGTGTCTCGGCGTGTTTCTCCTTGGGTTTATCCTGTGTGGGACTCTCTGTGCTTCCTGGACTTGGGTGGCTATTTCCTTTCCCGTGTTAGGGAAGTTTTCGACTATAATCCCTTCAAATATTTTCTCTGGTCCTTTCTCTCTCTCTTCTCCTTCTGGGACCCCTATAATGCGAATGTTGTTGCGTTTAATGTTGTCCCAGAGGTCTCTTAGGCTGTCTTCATTTCTTTTCATTCTTTTTTCTTTAGTCTGTTCCACAGCAGTGAATTCCACCATTCTGTCTTCCAGGTCACTTATCCGTTCTTCTGCCTTAGTTATTCTGCTATTGATTCCTTCTAGTGTAGTTTTCATTTCAGTTATTGTATTGGTCATCTCTGTTTATTTGTTCTTTAATTCTTCTAGGTCTTTGTTAATCATTTCTTGCATCTTCTCAATCTTTGCCTCCATTCTTATTCCGAGGTCCTGGATCATCTTCACTATCATTATTCTGAATTCTTTTTCTGGAAGGTTGCCTATCTCCACTTCATTGAGTTGTTTTTCTGGGGTTTTTTCTTGTTCCTTCATCTGGTATATAGCCCTCTGCCTTTTTATCTTGTCTATCTTTCTGTAAATGTGGTTTTTGGTCCACAGGCTGCAGGATTGTAGTTTTTCTTGCTTCTGCTGTCTGCCCTCTGGTGGTTGAGGCTATCTAAGAGGCTTGATGGGAGGCTCTGGTGGTGGGTAGAGCTGACTGTTGCTGTGGCGGTCAGAGCTCAGTAAAACTTTAATCCACTTGACTGTTGATGGGTGGGGCTGGGTTCCCTCCCTGTTGGTTGTTTTGCCTGAGGCAACCCAACACTGGAGCCTACCTGGGCTCTTTGGTGGGGCTAATGGCCGACTCTGGGAGGGCTCATGCCAAGGAGTACTTCCCAGAACCTCCGCTGCCAGTGTCCTTGTCCCCACGGTGAAACAGAGCCAGCCCCCACCTCTGCAGGAGACCCTCCAACACTAGCAGGTAGGTCTGGTTCAGTGACCCCCAGGGTCACTGCTCCTTCCCCTGGGTCCCGATGCACACACTATTTTGTGTGCGCCCTCCAAGAGTGGGGTCTCTGTTTCCCCCAGTCCTGTCGAAGTCCTGCAATCAATTCCCACTAGGCTTCAAAGTCTGATTCTCTATGAATTCCTCCTCCCGTTGCCGGACCCCCAGGTTGGGAAGCCTGATGTGGGGCTCAGAACCTTCACTCCAGTGGGTGGACTTCTGTGGTATAAGTGTTCACCAGTCTGTGAGTCACCCACCCAGCAATTATGGGATTTGATTTTACTGTGATTGCGCCCCTCCTACCGTCTCACTGTGGCTTCTCCTCTGTCCTTGGACATGGAGTATCCTCCTTGGTGAAGTCCAGTGTCTTCCTGTCGATGATTGTCTAGCAGCCAGTTGTGATCACCTTCATATAATTCTTTATAGCATTATGCAAATCTAATCATGCCCAGATTCAATTTTTAAAAACACTTTCCAGAATCTACTGGATAAGACCCAAACCCCTCGGCATGGCGGGCAAGTCCCTTCACGAAAGCCTGTCCAATCTCATGAAAGCATTTTGTAGAGGACACTTTTGGCATTCACAAAACGGCCATCCCTACTTCCTTGCTGGGTAAAGTTTTTACAAATTTTATTTGTTTATTGTTTCAGTGCTGCCCTCCCATATATTCAGAGAAGACGGTCCCTTCACGGCCGAAAGAGATATATTACTATGATTGCTCTAAATCAGCCACACCATTTCCATTCCTTTTCCCATGATGGATTTAGGAGTGGGGCTCTGGGCCCAGTGAGACATGGCGGGGAGAGTTAGGGGGGAGTCTGCGGGGGTACTTTTGGGAAAAGCTTTCCACCTCTGTACATTGCTGTTGAGGATGTGGGATGTGGTGTCTGCAGCTGAGGCGGCCAACCAAAGTCTATGAGGCTGAGTCCTGACACACTGAGGATGGGAGAGCAGAAAGTTGGAAAGAAGCTGGTCCTTGATGACATAATAAAGCCACCAGATTAACCAAGAACCTTTCTTTCCCAGGAAACTTCTTCACCCAGAATTTTTTTTTTCTTCTGTTTTTTTTCATTTGTTTGTTTAAGCCTTTTCTGGTACTTGCAGCCACAAGCATTCTCACTGATAAACCTGCCCAACATCATCTTTTACAATTCACCTTTCCTTCTACTTAAAGCCTGCGGTGGTCTCTCTCATACCTTCACATTCTACACACTCTCACCTCAGTTTTCGGTTCTGTCATGTAAATTCTTCTTGGAGTTTTCCCCAGGTGCTGCCCTATGACCACTTCACTTTGTGACCCCTCCTTCCCTCCCTCAGTCTCAGCAGCCCTGAGGCCCCCAGCTCTAACTTCCTTGCGCTGGATCTTTGGGAGAGGGTGGGAGTTTGGACTTTAACAGAGATTCCAACACTACAGGTTTCCTTTGGAGACTCCTGAAGGCCCAGGTCGAGTTTAGCCCTGCACTGAGGGCTAGAACTTGAGTAACGTATGGACCCTTTTGGAAGACATACAATTCTCATGGACTTGACTTAAATTATTTTTATAACAAATGTGTGCAAACACAGCTAACTATGAACTCTTCCTGCTTCAGTACTTAAGCAGTCATAAACCCAAAACAAAGTTGCAATAAATACAAACAAAAGTGGAAAGACAATTTAACCTAAAAGTAATTTGATGTGATGAATAGTGTCCTTTTTCTGAAATGAAGTTGGTGCTGGCAACGTGAACACATAATACCTAACTGGCTCTTTTGAAGTTGACACAATATTCCACTGTGTGCCCAGCATGATTCAGTTCTCCCCCTACTTGTGTCTGTTCAAATAACGAAGAAATCTTTGTTAGTACGTGTCCCCTGGACTTCACTTGGTACGAACGCAACCCAGACAATTAAAGAAGTGCTAACTTGACCACAAGTAGGTAAACACACAAAACAAATGCAGGCACTCACATGCAGGGCCCTATAGATCAGTTACATAGGATCCAGAACATGCTTAAAATACTTTCCAAAAAATTACCAATGAAACAAAAACATGGAATTTAATAATTTTCACAGAGCATTCATGGAACCTCAGTTTGAGAAATACTATCCTAGCACTGACCTTGACTTCTGGTGTGACCTTGGGCAAACTGTTAGCCATCGTTCAGTCTCTGTACATTGTGCACAAACAAAATAATTTGGACCACTAGTATTCTTGGGAGATGAAGGAAGTTAGAGGAGTTAAGGACAATGTCCCAAGATCTTCAAGGACGATAAAGGAAGGGGTGAGGATTTATGACAGATCCCTAGAGTTGGACAAATAACGATAGCTCAGACACTCCAGTCCAGCTTTGACTTTGGAGTCAAAAGGACTTGTGTTTGAATTCCAGATCTGCCAATTGCTGTGTATGTGTCTGTGGGCAAGTTACTTGATTTCTCTGACCCTCAGTTTCTGCCCCTGTAAAAGTGGAAGTATCTCAAAATGCCACCTCACAGAGCTGCAGTGAGGGCCAAATGCGATGACTTGGGCAAGTGCTGAGGGCAGAGCCTGGCACCTAGCAAGGCTCAGTAATCAGCAGCCTTTATCAGGAAGAGGCCAAGGGTTGCCGAGAATGCCACAGGCTTTGGCAAAGAATGATAGAAAAGAGAAAGTGAAGATTCTAAGCTTCTGTCCATAAATAACAGTATTTCTGCTATGTGACTGTCAGCATACTTCACACTAATGAGCCCCGCAGCTACCCTAAGCTTCCGCTCAGCCTTTCTCTTTTCTCCCTCCCTGGCTGCCTCTCCAGAGCTCTGCCCGCCCCGGTTCCACGTCCAGGCTTGAAGCTCCTTCCCTCCAGGTTTTCACTTTCTCCAGTAATTACCGTAGTGTTGGTCACCTGTGCAGCGAGCGCCCCCCAGTGGTCTTTCTGTTCATTACAGGGACCGTGGGGCCTACAAAAGACTGAAGAAAGGTGCGGTTTCCAAGGCGGCAGGACTCAAGAGACTCAGGCCTTTGCCTAGTCCAGCCACTCAGGAAGCCGTTCTGGATCTCCCTCCTAGCCCCCGCCCCCTTTTGGAAGAGAGAGGCGGAGGAATCTAGAAGTCCTGGGTGGAAAGCAGCAACTTGCCACAGATCTAAGGCAAGTTACAACCTCTCCGGGCCTGATTCCCTTTTTAAGAAGAGCCCTGCCCCATCCACCTCAGAGGCCCCAAGGAAACAACCAAATGATAGGTGAAAACACCGGGAGAGAACCGCGCATGTGCTTTTCTGTAGGCTCTCAACATTTCCTCACGGCTTTGCTGGTTGGGGGGTGGGGGTGGGGGCGGGGGCGGGGGAGAACCCCGGGCGGATGTGGACGAGATAAAGGGGGAATGAACTCCTCTCTTCTCCTCAGCCATTCCTCTGCACTGTGTATCCAACGTGCTGCTGCCAGAAACCACTTTTAAAATAACACCCATCTAATCATGCGTTTCCCAGCTCAAAGGCCGAAGGCCCTTCCTCCTCACCTTCAGAATAAATGAAACTACTAATGAGATTACCCCACCTCACTCTGCCTCTCTGGGGTTAACGCGTACAGGCTCTGCCTTCCAGCCACAGCTACGTTTTCACAGAACCATGTTTACGTCTCCCTGCTATTAGCCAGGAATGGCCTTGCTTCGTTTCTGCAAATCTTTGTCTGACTTAAAACCCAGTTCCAGCTCCAACTCTTCCATGATGTTGTCCTTGATCTTGCCTCGCCCCCACTCAGGAGGACCTGGCCTGCCCCTCCTCTGGGTTCCCACAGCCTCTTCCAGCTCTGACTATAGCATGGGTCAGGCTGTCTTCTGTGATTATATACATATACAAACACACACACATACACATATGCGTGTTTATATATATACATATATACATACATATTTATACACACATATACACATACATGCCTGGCTCCCCCTCTAGACTGTAAATGCCCAGAGTGGGTTGTGTTCCTCTATGTATCCTTCATAGCTCTTACTGTCAGAACCCTGCTCTGCACAAACCCTTCATAACTGTGGAATGAATTGGGACATGGAACTCAGGGACCCAAGTGACACATGAGAAAGCCACAGATGGAGATCATGTTAGTGGGGTTTGGATGGTTGTTTCCATCAATGGGGCCTGTACGCCATCTCACATTATCATCCCAACAGACCCCCAGGGGTCTATTAGCTCCATCTTTCTGATGAGGGGACTGGCAGGCTGTAGGACTCAGCAAGAGGAGCTAGATGGTGAGTGGCAGTTTTGTTCCTTGCTTCTCAGCGGCAAAGCCTTGCTTTCTCTCCTCCCGTTTTGGTACTTTGCTTCCTCGCATGTGAGGCCTCGTTACTGCTCCCTCCTGGCCCTACTTTCTCCAAGCCTAATCAGTCCCCTTTGGCTTTGGGAAGCATATTTTCCAAATCAAGAATTGGAGTACATTGTCTGACAATGACATTTGTACTTCAGAGGTGACAGGTCAGAATATGTTTGAATTGGGATTGTTCTGGAAAACTGAGGGTGCCTTTAGGCCTTGGGTACTTCCTATGCTTTGGTACAACTTTGGGGGGGGCACTCACCAACTAGGAAACTGGTATTCTGGTTCTCCCCAGAGTGCAAAACCCTGACGGAAGAAATGAATTGTTAGGGACGCAGAAGGAGACCTCCTAAGGACCACTGTTAATCTCTTCTCCCACCTCCTGTCTGTTTGTCCCTCTTGCCTGGATTCTCTCCCTCAGCAGGACCTAATGCCTGCTGCCTAAGCTCTCAGCCACAGCCAGCCGCTGCTGCTTTCTCCCGCGCTGCTTCCCTTCATCTCCCTTTGTCTGGGGTCTTTGTCTGCGGTCTCCCTGCGGTTCACAGTCCTCCGCCTCCCCTCCCTTTCTCCCTGGCCTGGCTGCTCCCTCCCTCTCTGCGGGGGCCGGGAGGCTCGGCGAGGGGAGCGGGCTGGGTTGCCATGGTCACGTCGAAGCCCGCCGCAGCTGGCCAGGGCAGCTGCTCCCGGGGCTCCGGATGGGCGGACAAAGCCAGGCGGCCTTGGCAGCCCTAGAACCGGAACCCTAAAGGCCTGAGACTGGGGGGACTGGGACCCAGGATAACCCTGAGCTGGAGGTGAGAGGGAGGAAGCGAGAGCCGAACAGGGAGGGCAGGAGTGGGGACTGGTGTTGGGCCCTCCCCTCTTGGGGAGGGACCGGGCGGTCCAGGCTGGAGGTGTGGTGGGAGGAGGGGAGTGTGCCTGAGCCAGAGGGGTGGGGAGGAGGGAAAGGATGGGGAATAGAGTTGGGGGCCGTGGTGTGGCAGATGGGCTGAGGACTAGGATGTATCCAAGTAACCAACCAAGAGGTCTGGGGCCTCTGTGTCCTGCCTTCAGAAGCAGGTTTGCTTCAATCTTTGGAGTTGGGGCCTCTGTCTCCCCTGGTCTGTCCCTCAGTTGTCCCTTCCCTTCTCAGCCCCTTACTCTTCTCTTCTCCCCAGTCCCTTCGTTTCAATCCCCGTGCCTCCATCTTCCTCTTCCCCCATCTCTGGGTTTCATTCCAACTGCTTCTTCTCCCCTTTGTCCTTGTTTGGCGTCCCCTTGGTGTATCACCTCTCGAGGCCCCTCTCTTTCCTGCCCTCCTCTCTGAGTGTCCCCCCACCCTTTCCCCATCATCTCCACTCCAGTTCACTTGCTCACCCAGCCCTTTTCCCCAAACTCCACTCTTCCCACCTTTTGCCGTATGCCCTCTCATCCCTTTCCTCTCTCTGATCCCCAGTTCCCCTCTGCCTCAGCCTCAGTTTATCTCCTGCCTCTCTGAGTTCCATCACCATGGCCCCATCTCTTTCCATCCCCCAGGCTGCCCACAGCTGAGCTCTGTCTCATCTTTCTCCCTGTGCTATATCATCTCTTCCTCCTCCTGCTCCTGGGCCTCAGTTTCCCATGTGGACTTGGTGGTATCAAGGCCCAACTCACACCCAGGGCCTTGTCCACCCCCTCACTCTGCCCCCCACCCCCCAGTGGATTCTCACTCTCCCCAGCTGCTGACCCAGAGGCAGCTGCACCTCCCAGGAAGGGGACAGCAGCTTCTGTGTGGGGCCCATCTGGCCCATCCTCTCTCTCACTGGTCCTGCTGGGCTTCCCTGT
Source organism: Balaenoptera ricei (assembly GCF_028023285.1). NCBI lineage: Eukaryota > Metazoa > Chordata > Mammalia > Artiodactyla > Balaenopteridae > Balaenoptera > Balaenoptera ricei. The sequence goes on from NC_082649.1 coordinate 23,839,278, forward strand.
AGTGGCCCAGTAGTCTGCAGGCCTGAAGCTGCTCTCTTCTACATGCCTCTCCTCACATTTTTTCAGCTGTTCCTCCTCCTCTCTTTCCTGGGCAGCAGGAGGCCATTGGCTTGAAGGGGAGGGAGGCCCTGAATTGGAGGACACGGATGGGGGAGGGGTAGAGGGTCCTTTGGGGGCTCAGGAGGACATGGGGGCCTCTGGAGCTGTGAGTGATTCAGGAGATATGGGATGGGCTCTGGGGACCACGGATGGGTGGGTGGATACACTAGGTCTTTGGTACTACTCTGGGGGCCCCTGAATGGCTGGGATTTCCCTCTCTGGCCCCTAAGAGTCTCGGCTCAGAGCCTGGCATTCCAGCCGGCTCCAGCCCCCTTTCCACTGTCACTTGACTCCACTGGGCCCCAGCCCGGCATCCCTCCCACTCCTCCAGCTCTGGGCTGGGTTGAGGTGGGCATCACCGACTAGGAATTTCTCCTGGGGGAGAAGAGGGAGCAAGGGTTTCAGGATTCTATGGTTTCTTATACTCTCCGCAGTCGACCCCTCTGTCTGGCACCGCCATGCCACCTGGCCGGGGTCAGCGTGGGCCTGCGCTGTGGAATGTCCCACTGGGGTGTGAGGGGATGTTCCTCCTTCCCTGAGGGGTCTGGCTGCAGCTCAGCCGGGCCGCCTGCCCGGGGCTTCCCGGGAGCACAGCCCCTGGAAGGAGGGGCTGAGAGTCCGCCCAGGTGAGGTTACTTGGGAAACCTTGGCCCCACCCCCGGCCTGGCTCCACCCCCGGCCCAGCCTCTCCGGGCCCAGCTTCCCCAGCGGCCCTCTCCGGAGGGGTAGGTGCGCCGGGGGAACCCTGGGGGTTTGGTGGGAGGGGACGATGGGAAGAGGTAATTCTCAGGGTGGCCATGGGGCTGTCTGTTAGTGAGTCCCTCAGCAGTTGGGGCGCCCTAGGGTTTGTGTGTTGACCCGTGAGTTGGAGTACGTGCCCATATGTGCCTTGGCCTCTCCCAAGGGCCAGCCTCTTCCTGGCAGTGCTTTTGTGTACTTGTCTGGGACTTCGTGTTTCTTTCTTGGGACTGTTGTCTGGGACTGCACGTAGGGTGAGTTTATATCTATCTACTGTGAGGTGCAATGGGGCAGAGATCTGCAGTGGCGTGAGACCTTACCCTGCAGGTGATTGGTAGGTGTGGGGTGTGGAGAGAGGTGGTGGGGCCCCAGGTAGCGCTGAGCGGGGTGGCACAGTTACCACCACAGCCCTTCTGTCCTGCCCACCTCACCCAGCAGCTCTCCCGCTCTTTCTCTCACATTGGGTTTGTACCTAGTCTCTCTGCACCCAACTTCTCTGGGTCTCGTGTACTGTTACTTTTTGTCTGTGCGTGATTTTCTCTTTGCCCCCCTATCCTCCTCCTCATCCCCACCACTCACCTTGTCCGGGCCTATCCTTGCCAGCGGTCAGACCCTCCGACCCCACCAGGGCAGAGCTGGCTGCCCTGAAGAGCACGCCCGAGCTTTGAGCAGGGAGCCCAGGGGAACCAGGACCTCGGAGTCTGGACCCCAGGGTCCTTGAGAGGACTGGGGAGGGCCTTGTGGAGTTATGGGGAGGAACTGGAGGTGGAAATAGAGAGAGGAAGGGGCTGGGAGAGAGGGGGCTGGTCCTACGGCTGGGTTGGGGTGTACAGGACCAGAGGCTCAGAGGGTGCCAGACAGAAGCAAGGTTGGCGGTGTGAACAGAGTAGGTCCAGGAGGCCAGGTTGGACAGGTGAGCCCTGCTCCCTTCCCCCATTCAAACTCCTGCTGCTGGACCGGGCGCCGGGCCTGTGGGAACGTGCTCCTTCCCTGTGCCCTGGGGCTGCTCCCCTTCACCTCCCTCTCCAGGAACTGAGCCCAGAAAAGGGGGAGTAGGGAGGCGGGCCATCCCCTCGTGGGGCCTGGGAGTGGGAGAGGCCCTGAGCGGTTAGCCGCTGGCCCCCTGCTTGGGCCGTTCTTCTTTGTGGGGATCCTGGGGGAGTGGGCCGTGGGTGGGTGGAGGGGGATGGGCACGCAGCGCCGAGCCGGCGGCGGGAACGGCGGCGCGGTTACCTGGGGGAGGCCGGGGCGCGCGGGGGAATGCGGGGTGGGCGTGGCGGGGCGGAGAGGAGCGCGGGGCCGGGAGGGCGGCGCTGGGCGTGGGAGCGGCGGGGCTGGTTCAGCCCGGGAGGGGGAAGGGAGGGCAGCGGCCCGAGCGCGCGGCGAGCGGGCGGAGGGGGGAGCAGGGAGGGGGAGGCGGCGCCTGGGTCCGAGCCGCCCCAGCCCTGGCTCCTCTCCCCGGAACAGGCCCCCGACAGCTGCTCTCGGGAGCCGCCTCCCGACACCCGAGCCCCGCCGGCGCCTCCCGCTCCCGGCTCTTGGCTCCCTCCGCCTCCCCCTCCCTGCGCCCCGCCGCCGCCGAGGAGGCCCCGCTTCGGGGTCGGACGCCGGGGTCTGCCGTGAAGAGCGATGAGAGGTAGGAAGAGCGGCGGGAGGACCCCTGCGGGACGGAGAGGCGGGGGCGGCGGCCTGGGGCTCCGGGGACGCGCGGTGGCCAAAGGATGAGGGCCTGGCCGGGAGGCAAGATGTTCCCGGGCTGGACTTCGTTGTCCAGCGCCGCTAAGTCTGTCCCTGCCCGCCTCCCAAGTGCTCTGGCTTACTGTCTGAAAATGGGGGGGGGGACCCCCTGACTTCCGAGAAAGTGTGTTCCAGCCTTGAGGAAGGACCGCCTTTACCCAGTATAGAGGAACTGAACCCCAGGAAGACAGGTGCTCATATGTGGTCCTACTGAATCATCTCCATGCCTCCTGGAGAAGTGGGCCTGTCCTCCTACTTGGCCAGTCTCTGCGGGCATCTACTAACTGTTAAGCCTCCATCCAGCCAGCTCCCAGTTGGGCAGCCTGGCCTCAGCCCAGCAGAGAGAGGGCCTGACACCATAACCTGCCAGTGACAGCCGCTCATCCAGGGTTGGATGGTCAGTTGGTTCTGCCAGGAGTTACTGTCATTGCCCAGTGAGCACCATCCTCAGTGTCCCTCCCCCACTCCCTCCTCTCCAGCCTTCACCCTACAGGTCCCCTGCTGGCTGGACATTCCTTTCCAGCACCTCTACCCCCAGCCAGAGTCTGGTGCTCAGACTCACTGTTGCTGAGGGCACATAGTGTGTCCGGAATTGAGTGGTACAGTGGAGATGAAAGCTGAGCATATGGGAAAATAGAGAAATGACTTTTTTTTTTGGTCACTCCAGCCACCCAAGTTTCCTTCTGTTCCCCACTCTCTTGACTTCCCTCTGGCTTGGTCACCTTGAGTATTAGGGGGTGGGCCCCAGTTCTCTTGGGATCCTGTGCCTGAGGACCTGTGTGCCTCACACTGTCCTCTGATTGTAGGAGAATGTTTGTCATTTCATGTTCACAGGTGTCTGAAGATGACTATTAACTAAGTGATGGGATTGAACTTGAAAGAATGCCGAGGTGTGGATGGAGGTGATGTGTGCCTGAGTGTCCGTCTGTGTTTGCCTTGGCTGGGGTGTCTATGTGTGTAATGGATTTATGAGGATGTCACATGTGTCTGTCTCTGAAAGTCTGTAAGACAGTTGTGTGTGCGTGTGTGTGCGTGCGTGTGTGTACAGAGCTGTGTGGGTGTTGTCTGGGGTGAGGGTTGGGGGTTGGGAGAAGAGGGTGAAGGGCTTGTGGCAGAGTGTTCCAGCCCCTGGCTTCCAGCCTCATGCTGCACCCAGGGGCGGCACATGGGGGGCCTGATTGACTGATTGATTGTAGTGGGGTTGGGGTAGGTTTTCTGGGCCTGTCCTTGGTGTTTGTGACCCAGTGGAGAGAAATGGGGTGACAGGGTGTCAGAGAACAGATTGCCCCAGACGTCTCTCTGTGTGTTTCTCTGCTTGGCTCTGTGCCCTGCGCTTCGAAGCCTGCTCTGTTTACCTCTTGCTTTGTGTTTCTCGCCCTGTCTCCTCCTGCCTTCTATCTTCTGCCTGTCTTTGTATGTCTGCCCCGGGCTCCTCTTGCTTGCTCCGTCTGGCTCTGATGACTCATCTGGGATAGGCATGAAGGTTACCCAGGGGAACAAGGGCCCTGCTGTTCCCGAGAGAGGTGGGGGTGGAGAGCAGCACCCAGGAATTCCAGGCCAGCTGCCTGGGGCTCCGGCAGCTTGCTCCCCTGTGCCAGCTCCCAGACCCCCAAGGGACCAGGCATGATGCTTCCGGTTCCAGCTCTCCTTTGATACCTAGGTCCCCCCATAACTCAGTCAGCCCCCTCAGCTGCTGCTTTGGAGCTGTGGGGTCTCAGCTGCCTCTTACATTCCTGCCCTAGAGCATTGTGGGAGCAGCTGGAGGAGGACAAAGGGATGGGGGAGTATCCCCCCACTCCTCCTACCTCCTGGGGTGACCTGGCTTCCCTGTCTTTAGATCCGCCCTCATCTCCAAGGCAACTCAGCCTTTTCCTCAGCCCTGGGCTCTTCCTTCTGAGGCAGCCCCCTTCAGAAACTGGGAACTGGGGGGATAGGATGTCGAGGTCTTAGGAAGGGAAGGCAGAGCAGGGAGAGGGGATGGAATGCTTTGGACCTGATGGCAGAGGATCAGGGTTTGAGGGGTGGCACTAGGGGTCCCAAAGGATTCCAGGGCCTGGAGAACTCAGAGCAGACCTCTGCTGGGAAGAAGACAGATCAGGATCGATTTTCCTGGGGCTGGGGCTGGGGTTGAGGCTGGGGAGGGTAGATACCTGGGTTCATAAGAAGTTGTAGTTGGAATGGTTTTCAGGCGGCAAGCTGCCAGGGGCCCAGTGAGGGGGAAAAAAAGCAGGGATTCTCAGGCTTTAATAGGCACAGGTCACCTGGTGATTGTGTTAAAATGCAGACTCTGATTCTGCAGGTCTAGGCTGGGACCTGAGATTCTGCATTTCTCCCAAGCTCCCAGGTGTGGCTGAGGCTGCTGGGTCAGGGGCCAGCAGGGCTACAGAGGACACTGAGATTGGAAGGTTGCTGGGGTCCCCCGCTTCGCTTAGAATTCTGGTCTCCTAGGTGGGGAGGGGACCAGAATTTAGCTCAGTGTCTGGCACATGGGAAGCATTCTAAAAATATAGCTGATGCAGTTAAACAGTGACTGTTGTTGTCATTTCACTGCTATTATCCCCAAAGCAGCCCATTCTGTCTCTTCATTATTGGCTGTGAGCCAGTCTTCTTGATTGCCCTTTAACTAACCTCCCCCCTCATTATGTCCCCTGCAGAGATGTTGCCCCCACCCCCATAGGCCCAAGGGATCGAGAGCAATGGGGCCAGGGGCCCTCTCATTTCTACTGCTGCTGCTGCTCTTGGTGGCAACAGGAGATGCTGACATGAAGGGACATTTTGACCCTGGTGAGGAGACTGGCTCTTGGGTCCCTGAGGGATGGGGCTTGGGAGACCGAGTTGGGAGCCTTGACCCTCTGTATGCCTGTGTTCACCCAGCCAAGTGCCGCTATGCCCTGGGCATGCAGGACCGGACCATCCCGGATGGTGACATCTCTGCTTCCAGCTCCTGGTCAGACTCCACTGCTGCTCGCCACAGCAGGTAGCTGGCACACCTGGGCTGCCCCGGAGGGAACCCCTGGGGACTCTACTTGCCCTTCCAACCCTCTGCCCAAGCCAAGAGGCTTCTGAGAGGGTCGATGCCAATGAAGCCCCCCACAGTACTGGGGGGGGTGTATTAAATACTGGAGAGAGAGGCAGACCTAGGGCCAGATGTTCCCTGTGACTTCCTGCCCCCTCCCAGGCTGGAAAGCAGCGATGGAGATGGGGCATGGTGCCCTGCGGGGCCGGTGTTTCCCAAGGAGGAGGAGTACCTGCAGGTGGACCTGCGGCGGCTGCACCTGGTGGCGCTGGTGGGCACCCAGGGGCGGCACGCAGGGGGCCTGGGCAAGGAGTTCTCCCCCAGCTACCGGCTGCGCTACTCCCGGGATGGCCACCGCTGGATGGACTGGAGAGACCGCTGGGGCCAGGAGGTGAGGCTGGCAGGGACAGTGCCCAGGGAAGGCTGGCCCTCCTCTGTCCCCCTGCTGTACCACCTATCCACTGATGACTCTGCAGTGTACGCCCTCTCTAGCCCGGACATCTCCCCTGAGCTCCATCTAGTGTTGCAAACCTGACCACTTTCCACCTAGATGTATTATGGTCAACTCAAACTTACCATAAACTTCTCAAGCTGACGTTGAGCCCCATTCCCATCCCAAACCTGCTCCTCCCCCAGCATTCTCCAGCTCAGGAAATGGTACCACCATAAGCTAAGATGATATCCCTGATTCCTCTTTTTCTCCCACCTCCTACTTCCAAAGCATCAGCAAGGCCTGTCTGTTCCACCTCCATGATATTTCCTGAATCTGCCCACTTCTTACCACCTCCACCTCTACCCCTAGGCCAGGCCCCCACCATCCCCAGCTTAGATGAATGCAGTAGTCCCCAAACTGTTCTCCTTGCTTCTTTCTCTCCTGAAGTCAAATCTCCACCTGGAGGCTACATCCAGGGTACTTGAGAAAATGCAAAGCAGATGCCTCACACCTGGCTCACAGCCCTCTGCTGGCTTTCCTCGCTGCCAGAACAAAAGCTGAGGTCCTTCGTGGGTGCAGAAGCTTAGCCTGTGCTGGCTCCTGTCCACATCCCTTACCCCTCTCTCCATTCTCGCTCCACCCAGGCCATGCTGGTTTTCTTGCTGTTCCTGGTAAATGCTCACCCCACAGCCTCAGGACACCTTCACTTGCTGTTCTCTGTGCCTGGAAAGCTCCTCCCCCAGCTGTCCACAGGCTCTCCTCCCTCCATTCAGTTCTCCCCGAAGATATCACCTCCTCATAGAGCCTTTATCTGACTCCCCACCTCCAGCTGCCTCTTGTTTGTCACAGCTGTTTCTCCTACTGGACTGTCAGTCCTACAGGAGAGGGACTGATTCTCACCCCCAGGAATGTGCCTGGCTGGTGCAGAGTGGGTGCTTAGCCAGCATCTGCTGAGTGAACAGAGGGAATGGGTGCAGGAAGAGGGGAAGCCAGAGCAGGGGTGCAGAGCTGCGAGGGACTGGGTAGAATCTGGGCACAACAGGATGAGAGACTTAGAGGTCAGGACAGACCATCAGGCCCAGAGAGGTGTCAGGGGGCTCTGCTGCAGCCCCTTGTCTTACAAATGCCTGGCTGTACTCCATGCCTTGGGTGCTCAGTGCCACCCTTCATGGGTCTCTTTGTGGCCATTGTGGGCTGGGCCAGGGAGCAGCTGGTGGCTGGGAAATTAGATCCGATCTGGAGCCTTCCTCCCCCATCCACCCCTGCGTCCTGGCCCACAGGTGATCTTAGGTAATGAGGATCCTGGGGGAGTGGTGCTGAAGGACCTTGGGCCCCCCATGGTGGCCCGACTGGTTCGCTTCTATCCCCGGGCGGACCGAGTCATGAGCGTCTGTCTACGGGTGGAGCTCTATGGCTGCCTCTGGAAGGGTGAGTCATTCAGACCCCTGAGGATTCATTCCTGTCCTGGGGACTGGGGAGTGGGAATGGGGGAGAGGGGCATCTAGGATCCTCTCTCCTGTTGGGAATCTGTCACTCTGAGTGAGGAGGGGACTGGCCAGCATTGCCTCCTCCATGCCAGCGGCCTGTGGAGGGATACGAGAGAGGGACCTGAAACCTGCCCAGGCCTGATGCAGGGGTGGGGGATGGAGGCTCCGTGCCCCTAACGCCCCTCCTCCCCCTGCCCCAGATGGACTCCTGTCTTACATGGCCCCTGTGGGGCAGACGATGTACTTATCTGAGGCCGTGCACCTCAACGACTCCACCTACGATGGACACACCACACACACCGTTGGCGGGTGAAAGAAGCGGGCCCCGCAGGACATGGAGCCTGGGGTGGGAGAGTGGATGGAGTGGGTTGGGGAGGGGGTTGTCTGGGCAGTGAGAGGGAAGAACTGCAGAGAGGGATGGCTTAGGTGGGGCTCAAGGGACAGGACCAGGATTTAGGGATAGCAAGGTGACCACTAGCTAATGTGACACTTTGTGCGAATTAGAGAAAGGCCTGCCTCTGGTAAGACACTTAAATCTGTTGCAAATTGTCACAATAAATACACACATCATAGGTTGAGCGGTGTCCCTTAGAGGCGGTGCCTTTGTGTAGCATGTGACTTCAAGGTGCCCTAGAGAGTCCTGGGTGAGGGTAAGAGAGAGCTGTGTGAGGTTGGGGCAGGGGTGGGGGGTTGCTGGGCTACGCTGGCCAGGCCACTGGAGGATGGGGGTTGTAGAGCACCCAGATAGGTGACACTTTCTTCTCTTCCAACCTCTTCTTCCTCGGCTCCCCTCCTCTCCAGGCTGCAGTACGGAGGTCTGGGCCAGCTGGCAGATGGCGTGGTGGGGCTGGATGACTTTAGGAAGAGCCAGGAGCTGCGGGTCTGGCCAGGCTATGACTATGTGGGATGGAGCAATCACAGCTTTCCCAGCGGCTATGTGGAGATGGAGTTTGAGTTTGACCGGCTGAGGACCTTCCATGCCATGCAGGTAAGTGCGGCCAACTCCCAGGGAGGGCTCTGAGACCAGGGTGAGTGCCCTGGGGTGCTCGCTCGGGCTCTCCTGGACTTGACCTTGTGTCCTTCCTTCCTTCCCCCAGGTCCACTGTAACAACATGCACACGCTGGGAGCCCGCCTGCCTGGCGGGGTGGAGTGTCGCTTCAAGAGGGGCCCTGCCATGGCCTGGGAGGGGGAGCCCGTGCGCCATGCCTTGGGGGGCAGCCTGGGGGACCCCAGAGCCCGGACTGTGTCAGTGCCCCTGGGTGGCCGAGTGGGCCGCTTTCTGCAGTGTCGCTTCCTCTTTGCTGGGCCGTGGTTACTCTTCAGCGAAATCTCCTTCACCTCTGGTAAGCCCCTGGTCTCTGCCCAGTTCCCAGCCTCTGGTATTACTAACCCATAGTGCCCTCGAATAACCACTCCCGGCACCAATGAGACTTTACAAGTAAGGCTGCCCTAAATAATTTGAACACTTTCCTCCCCCTTTCCCCCTGCCTGTCTCAGTCTTTCGTTTATGAGCCCCTCACTCACGACTGATGTTGAGCAGTATGACAGTGTGGTTGTTAAAATACTGAAATATTCTGTGCTGGTTGAGAAATAGCCTCTTCTCTAAGCCTCCTGACAGCCAGGATCCCCACCCTGGGCTCTCCTCAGGAGTCCCACTTCTCCCCACAATCCAGCAACTAAAAGATTAACATCCAGCACCACCACAACCATCCAGGACCCTCCAGGATCCTGTTCCACCACCTATCCTGGTTGGTTGGTACATATATTGAGTATCAGCCCTGCTCCTACTCCTCACCGAATAATAGAATTCCCTCGGTCTCATGCATGTGTGCCTCCCTTTGGTCGCCTCCTCCCTATCTGACCTCCCCTTTTTTCTTCCTTCTCCCCAGATGTCGTGAATGACTCCTCCCTGGCTTTGGGGGGCACCTTTGCACCAGCCCCCTGGTGGCCACCCGGCCCACCTCCCACCAACTTCAGCAGCTTGGGTGAGCTGCCCTGGGGCCCCCGCCAGGGCGTGTGGGTCCTGTCACCAGTCCTCCCTGGGCCCCCTCAGCCTGGGTGGGAAGCCTCCCCTGGTCCTGACCCTTCTGCCTCCACCAGAGCTGGAGCCCAGGGGCCAGCAGCCCGTGGCCAAGGCCGAGGGGAGCCCGACTGCCATCCTCATTGGCTGCCTGGTGGCCATCATCCTGCTGCTGCTGCTCATCATCGCCCTCATGCTGTGGCGGCTGCACTGGCGCAAGCTCCTCAGCAAGGTGGGCAGAGTGGGGTGGGGACCCTTGGGCTACTGGGGGTGGGGCAGCCTGGGGAGGGATGGGCAGGATGTGGGTGTGGAGAGTGAGGCCAGTGTGTGTCGGGACTCCTGCGTTAGTTAGGATCCAGCAGGGACCATAGAGCACAGTCGGATGAGAATAATTTGAGGGCGGCTTAGTAAGGAGACCACGTAGAAAGATGTGGGCAGGGTGTACGTAAATCACGAGAAGCAGTGCAGTTCCCCAGGCCTGGTCACCGCAGAGCTGCTACCATCCCTGGGTCTGTGGGGTGAGCGAAGGAGGCAGTCACTGGAACGCGGGAGGAATCTAGGAGGAGTGTGTGGAGAGGGCGCCTGAGAGGGGCAATGGACTTTGGTTCCAGGATGCAGCTCACCTGGGTCCATCCCTTAGGGAGGGGCTGGGAGAATAAACACCCTGACCTCACTTCCTGTCTGCCCTCCAAACTCCTGCTGGGGCTCCTATCTGGCCAGCCCAGACCCAGCCCATTGATGCAGTCCACACTGATCGACCTCTTGGGGCAGAAGCCCAGCGGGAGAAGGTGGCGAGTGGAGCTAGAGGAGCAACTGGAAGAAGTGTGGCACACCCTAAGCCCACGTCTTCCAGGCCAGAGTCCAGTGGTGGTGATATGCGTTAAAGTTAATAGTTATGGACTGGTAGGATTTGGGTTGGAATCCCATTGCGGGACATCAGGGAACCCACTTAAATGCCCTTGAGTCTTTCTTTACCTGTGAGATGAGTTAGTAATACATACGACTACAGGACTTTGTGAGCACTGAAGGAGGGAACACGGGTGTAGGATTTAACCAGGAGCTGGGAAGGGCGCGCTGAGCGGTAGCTGCGCTTAATATTTCCCGTTCCCCATGACAAGGCCGAGCGTCGGGTGTTAGAAGAGGAGCTGACGGTTCACCTCTCTGTCCCTGGGGATACCATCCTCATCAACAACCGCCCCGGCCCTCGAGAACCACCCCCTTACCAGGAGCCCCGGCCTCGTGGGAATCCGCCCCACTCTGCTCCCAGTGTCCCCAACGGCTCTGGTAAGACCTTCCTTGTTCCAGTCCCACCTCCGTCCTCTGCCTGTCTTCTTAGTGTATCCTTTTTCCTCTCCTTTACCATTCCTTTCTTTTACTGTCTTCCCCAGTTTCAACTCATTTTCTTATTTCTGTGTGTCCCTGGTCACAGCCTTCTGTGTTACTCCACGTCCTTTACCATATCATCTCCCTCAGGAAGTTTCCATGCATTACTCACAGTCCCCAGTGCTCTCATCCTGTTTCTGTGTCCCACACACATCCCTCTCTCGTCTCTGTTGTGCCCTCTCATTGTGTCTTTCTGGCTCCTCTCCTCTCTCCTAGACTCACCATGTTCATTCTATCCATCTACCTATATTTATATATCCATTCATCATTCATCCGTTTGTTCATCCATCCATATATATTCATACGTCCATCCATCATCCATTCATCAACCATGCATCCATCCATCATCAATCCATGCATTCACTATCCATCCATCCAGTCATTCATCATCCATCCATCATCTGTTCGTCCATCCATCACCTATCCATCCAGTTATCCAGCACTCTCCAGATGCTTGTTTTATTCCACTTCTGTCTCTTAGTACATTTGTTCTCATCAGCCCTAGTCTTGCCCTATTCTGTGTCTCCCTGTCTGTCTAGCCTTGAGTCTCATCCCTTCCCCGTGTTTCCCCCCCTCCTTCTCCCGACAGCGTTGCTGCTCTCCAATCCAGCCTACCGTCTCCTTCTGGCCACTTACGCCCGCCCCCCTCGAGGCCCGGGCCCCCCCACACCCGCCTGGGCCAAACCCACCAACACCCAGGGTAAGCCCCTCTGCCCCTAGTCTCTGCCAGGCTCCCCATACCTCTACTGGGGCAGGGAAAAGTCCTCACACCTTGCACTCCCTCCTCTCCCCATTGTGGCCTCTTCTGCTCTCCTGAGCTCCCAAGGAGGAAGCTCCTGTGCCCTTAGCTGTCCTCTGCTGCTGCTTGCTCCTTTTTAAGGCCTCCCCCTTGAGCTGAGGAGTAGAAATCTCCCTGGTTCTCAGCTGTTCCCCTCCTCCTGTTCCATCCCATCTCTTGAGCTCTCCAGAGCCAGACAGGAGGTTGCTATGGTGGCTCCAGGCTCTCCTGAGCCTGAAGTGAAACCTTCCTTCACTCTCCCCTCTCTCTAGAGCTGCAAGGACGGCCTCTCCCCCAGTGCTTGCCCTCTCCCCCAACATGTCCTCTCTCTGCTCACGCCCCCGCCCTTCCTGTCTGCCCTTCTCTTCTGTGTTACCTTCTTCTCGTCACCCCTTCCCCAGGGCCAAGGGGGGACAGCTCTGCTTCCTCTCCTCTGTCTGTAGACTCCATGTTGTGCGGGCTGTGAGGAACTGTTTTCCTTTCCCTCTGTGTGCCCCTGTCTCTGCTTGTCTTTGAGCTTGGTGTGTTGGGTCAGGGAGGGCTTGGGTAGCCACGGCAGGGAGGATGAAAGGATGAAAGCAACCGGTAGAATGGCTATGTGAATGACAGTGGCTGGCGGTGAGTGGGTCATGGGTTTGGAAATTGGAGGGTGACCGGATGGCTGGGACCATCCTTCTTCCAATGGTGGGTAGAGGAATTCCACTTGCAGCCAAGACTTCTTTCATGGTCTTGTACTGTGCTGGGATCCCTAGAGAACAAGACTTTATGACATTCTTTGCTCAACCATTTCCACTGCCTTGAAAGCTCTGTAGCAGCTAACTCTTATCCCATGCCAGCGCCTTCTCTGTTTTGAGGCTGGCGGGTGGAATACCAAGAAGAGGAGGGTAGACCCAGTCTCTCACCCACCTGGGAGACGGGGCGCCTCTGGGAGACGGGGGTGTGGAGAACCGTGGCTCTCGGGGGCTGTTCCTGATGCCTCGTCCTGTCTTCTTTTCCCTCATCCCTCCAGCCTGCAGTGGGGACTATATGGAGCCTGAGAAGCCGGGTGCCCCGCTCCTGCCCCCACCTCCCCAGAACAGCGTCCCCCATTATGCCGAGGCTGACATTGTCACCCTGCAGGGTGTCACTGGAGGCAATACCTATGCTGTGCCTGCACTGCCCCCAGGGGCAGCTGGGGATGGGCCCCCCAGAGTGGATTTCCCTCGGTCGAGGCTCCGCTTCAAGGAGAAGCTTGGCGAGGGCCAGTTTGGGGAGGTAAGTAGGATTCCTGCCCAGCCATCAGCAGTGTCTGCCTCTCTGCCTTTCTTGATGCCATGCCCAAACATCCCCCCTGGCTGGGAAACCGTCATCTGTGTTGTCCCAACTGACCATTTCTCCTTGGTGAACCTTGTGACCCCGTAGCAAATCACCTTCTTTCTCCAGGTGCACCTGTGTGAGGTAGAGAACCCTCAAGATCTGGTCAGTCTTGATTTCCCCCTTAGTGTGTGCAAGGAACACCCTTTACTGGTAGCTGTCAAGATCCTGCGGCCAGATGCCACCAAGAATGCCAGGTGAGGACCAGGGATGGCATCTGGAAGAAGGGAGGGGGGAGGCCATGAAGAGAGGGGAGGGATCTAGAGAGAAACATGGTGGAGACCAACAGTGGGGGAGTGTCTGGGGACTAGTGAGTAGAGGTGGGGGAGTGGGGCACTGGTTTGTGGGAGCTGGAGGGAAGCTGCAGGTCAGCCCCTCGGCATCCCGCCACCTTCTCCCTGCTTCTCCAGGAATGATTTCCTGAAGGAGGTGAAGATCATGTCGAGGCTAAAGGACCCAAACATCATCCGGCTCCTGGGCGTGTGTGTGCAGGACGACCCCCTCTGCATGATAACTGATTACATGGAGAATGGCGACCTCAACCAGTTCCTCAGTGCCCACCAGCTAGAGGACAAGGCGATGGAGGAGGACAGAGATGGGGAGGCGGCCCAGGGGCCCACCATCAGGTACACAAGGGGGTCTCCTCCGCTCCCCTCACTCCAGCTTAGAGGGAAAGGGGGAACATGGGATGGGCAGGCAGGTAGAGGTTCCGGGAGGGGGCCTGGCATGAGACACATGTGGCCATGTTCATCTAGAACTTGAGGGGCAGAAAGGCTGGGGATTACGACAGTGAGGGTGGTGAAGGGACTTGGACCCTGTCAGGAACTTCCCTGTGCTCTCTCGCCCTCACTGTCCCTGAGTCCAGATTGTGGAGCATAACAAAAGTGGTAGCTCCCTGGGGTCGGATGAGCTAAAGAAAGGTTGAGTGGGCACCTACCCGCTGGCCTCCACCAGGGCTTTCCATCTCCGCACCAGGAGGAGGGGTAACCCAGTCCTGGGGAGAGGGCTCTCCTTCATCTCCCAGGAATCTGTGAGGTGGGGACGAGTCTAGAGCTGCCCCTATAACCCGCTGTTGTCGGCTTCCATACTCAGCTACCCGATGCTGCTGCATGTGGCGGCCCAGATTGCCTCGGGCATGCGCTATCTGGCCACACTCAACTTTGTGCATCGGGACTTGGCCACAAGGAACTGCCTGGTTGGGGAAAATTTCACCATCAAAATCGCTGACTTTGGCATGAGCCGGAACCTCTACGCCGGGGACTATTACCGTGTGCAGGGCCGGGCGGTGCTGCCCATCCGGTGGATGGCCTGGGAGTGCATCCTCATGGTGAGAGGCCCTGAGAGAGGCGGGAAGGGAGGGGCGGTTAGGGGAGCACTGGCTGCCACTTAAGCTCTGGGATCTCGTTCAGTCACTTGCCTTCCCTGGACTGCAGTTTTCCTCATCTCTGAAGTGGGGGTTTGGACCAATGCTCTATAAGGTTCCCTCTGGCTCAAGGGACTGGAGAAAGCAGAGAGTTATGGTATGATTGGAAAGGGTCCAGGAGCCAAGAGCGAGTGTGAGAGATGGAGTCAGGGTAGCAGAGAGGAAGAGAGATAAGGAGGCTAGAGATAGAAGGCGATGAGTTGGGAGAGTCAGGACCAGAAAATGGGGGGCAGGATGGGTAGAAACGGGAAGAGGTGAGGAGAGGACTAGAGCACAAGAAAGAAGGCAGAGCCAGAGGAGAGGAGCAGGCTTAGTGGGAAAGAGGGCCAGCTAAGGAGGGTGGAGCGCCGGGGGTTGGGAGGGAGTCAGGTGGGTGTGAGGATGATGCTGAGTGGATGTGGGGTCCCACTGGGGAGAGGAGGAGGGTCTCTGTTGACTGATGCCTTTCTCCACCTCTGTTGCCTTATCCATGCACCAGGGGAAGTTCACGACTGCCAGTGACGTGTGGGCCTTTGGGGTGACCCTGTGGGAGGTGCTGATGCTCTGCAGGGCCCAGCCCTTTGGGCAGCTCACCGATGAGCAAGTCATCGAGAACGCGGGGGAGTTCTTCCGGGACCAGGGCCGGCAGGTCAGAGCAGAGGGGAGGGAAGATGGGTCTGGGGGTCCGGGAGGGCCAGAGCCTGTCATCTTGGGGACTAAAGAACATTTGCCTGCCTTTCATCCACGCTGCCACAATGCAGGTGTACCTGTCCCGGCCCCCGGCCTGCCCGCTGGGCCTGTATGAGCTGATGCTTCGGTGTTGGAGCCGGGAGCCTGAGCAGCGACCACCCTTTTCCCAACTGCATCGGTTCCTGGCAGAAGATGCGCTCAACACAGTGTGAATCACAACACCCAGCCGCCCCTCCCTCAGGGAGGATTCAGGGGAGGCCAGCGGCACTAGACAAGAGGAGCTAAGCGCAACCCACTCCATTCCCCCTCCTGACCGCCCTTCACCTCTGAGAGAGGCAGTGTGGCTTAAGGTGGGCTGGGCCTGCCGGGGAGCTGACGCCCTCCCTTCCCCAGATATGCTCTCATGCCCCCTTCCTGCTCCTCTCTTAGAAGCCCCTGCCACCCACCCAGCTGGCCCTGTGGATGGGATCCTCTTTGACCTCCTCTAGCCATCTCTTGGGGGAGGTGGGAGAAAATATAGGGCAGACACTGGACCTGGCCCATTGGAGCACCTGGGCCCCCCTGGGCAACACTGGTACCTGGAGAGAAGGCTGTTGCCCCCAGCCTCTCTCTCTCTCTCCGTCACACACTGGACCCCACTGGCTGAGAATCTGGGGAGTGAGGAGGACAAGAAAGGGAGAAAGGGGTTCCCTTGTGCCTCCTCCTGGGATTGCCCTCAGCTTTGGCCTCTCCCTCCTCCATCCTCTGAAACACTGGACTTGGGGGTGATCCCTACCCCCCCAGCCTCCCCACTTCCCACCTGCCCTGTTGTAGGTAGAACTTCTCTAAGCCTGTATGTTTCTGTGGAATAAGTATTGGGATTAGGGGGGAAAGAGAGAAATGGCCTGTGGCCCTGGGGTTGGACATCTCTATGGTAGCTGCCACATTGTTTTTTCTATAATCACTTGGGGTTTGTACATTTTTTGGGGGGGAGAGACACAGATTTTTACACTAATATATGGATCTAGCGCAATGCTATTTTAATCCCCTGCACTAGGCAGGTAATAATAAAGGTTGAGTTTTCCACAGCTACGAGTGGGTTTCTTGGGGTTTTGGTGAAATCTGCCTCCTGCCCCCCCAAACCCATTTCCTTTCTTCCTTCCCCTCTTTTTCCCTCTTCTTCCCACTCCATTTCCTAACATGTGTTTTTCCCAGCATAGCGTTCTGTTTCTGCATAAGCCAGGCCCTCGCCTGTGGGACCTAAGGTCCCACATGAATATGGAGCTCTGCAGGAGGCCTGGAGGGAGGTGGATTAGGCCAGCGGTCCTAACCTTGTCTGACCCATGGACCCCTTTGGCAGTGTGGAGAGGTCTACTGATTCCTCCTCAGAATTATGTTTTAAAACCCGTTTAAAAGTATTTCATATATATATAAAATACACAATTATGATTACATATATATAACAGGAAATCAAAGCATTTACCAAAACGTTAAAAAAATGATATAGTAACATATGTGCTTCTTTTAAATATATTTAATAATAAGCCTAGTAGCAGGTGTAATAATTATTGATATTTTCAAAAAGTAATGAGCATAAATGATATTCTGAGATTTCTACAGCTATAGTGGGATATGAGAATAGCTGTGGTGTCTATTAGTGACAAGTGACAGGTACTGCTAATATACTGGGGGTTTTGCTCACAGTCATATTTGGAGGAAACGCTAAATTTCAGTTAGAGGTTAATAAAAATAGAGATTAATTCTTTTCTTGCCCAAATTCTAGGAAACCCTCTCCCACTGCCTGCACCCCAGGGTCTGGAAGTCCCAGGAGGAGAATCCCTGTATTAGACTGATCAAGTGTTCAAATTACAAATAGGTTTGAATTGTTTGAGAGCCAAGCCAAGACCCTAAATTATCTCAGAGGCTTGGAAGGATGAGCCACAGCTGCCAAGAAAACATTTAACAGAGTTCAAATTTGGTTGGAATGAAAAAAAAAAAAAAATCAGTTGCAAGTATGGGAAAAGGCAGACCCATCTTGATGGCAGTTCATGTGAAATAAAGACCCTGGGGTCTCAGTTGATGACATTTACAAAATGAGCCAACCGGATAATGAGGATGACAATAAAGATAATTTAATCTTCGGTTATATTGATAGGCCCTTGGGGTTCCAGGTCACAGGTCTGAGTCCTGCTGGAACCTACACAGGTCAGACCACTGTGACCCACAATTTAAGACAAGGACTGACAAGACAATAGTTTAGAGGCCAGAACCCAGAATGGTGAGCAAAAGAAGCCATGGCAGTGAGCCGAGAACTCCCAAATTTCTGAGCTTAGAACTCTTAAGCTCTAGACCTGCACAACCACCTAGGGTTCATTTGAATTTCAGTCTCAGCACGTTCAAACCTGCTGCTCCTCCGTGGTTCTCTGACTCAGTGAATGGCAGCTCAGCTGCGCAAGCCAGAAACCTGGGCATCATCGTTGACACCCCTTCTCCCTTACTCTCACCTCCCAAGTCCAGTCTGTCAAGAAGCTCTGTTGCCTTTGATTCCATATTTCCCTTAAATTCATCATTTCTGTCTCCAACCCGATCGGAGCACACACCACCTCCATCTTGCTTGGACCACTGCAGTAGTCTCCCAGGATCTGTTTCTGTTCCTGTCTGGTTTGTTAACAGGCCTACAGCCAGTGTGATCTTTAAACACACAAATCTGACCCCATTCCTTTATTCTACACCCTTTAATGGCTTCCCATTGACCTTAAAGAACAAAATCTTCTTGGCCAAGTTTGCCCCTCCTCCTGCTTTGTGCACCACTGGCCTTCTTTCAGTCCCTCCAATGGACTCAGTCCTTCTTGCCACATGGCATTTATAGCTTGCTGTTCCTCCACCTGGAACATAATTCCCTGCTGTTTTTGCCTTGTTAAAGGCAAAAACAACTCCCAACTCCTGCTGGTCCTTCAGCAACCTTCCCTGACTTGCCCGACCAGGTCAAATGCCCTTGATGCTCTCTGAGCACATGCCTCTCTTCTTTGTAGGACCGACTACAGATGCGAATTTACATGTTTTTTGTTTGGCTGGTTTTTTAGTAATGATGATGCTATTTACTGAGCACCCTCTCTGTGCCAGGTACCATACTTATTACATATTGTATCTTATTTAATACAACACAGGAAGTAGTTAAACTTATTGCCATTTCACAGAGAAGAAAACCTCTCGTTAGGTTAGCAACATGCCCAAGGCAGCACAGCTGGGAAATGGAGAAGCTGGTGGAAAACAGGCCCGTCAGCTCCTGGCTCTGTTCTTTCTCTCCAGGATGCTACCTGAGGGGAGGAGGGCATGAGCTCTCCATTACCCAACATAGGACGTTTTCAAGCACAGGGTGGATAGCCCTATGTCAGGGAGCTCTTTCCACAATCTCAGCTCCTAGGAGCCCAGGGTGATTTTCTTTCTGAAGGCCAGTTCCAGGAACCCAGCCTGTGCTCAGCCTGACATCAGACACCTTGCATCCCTTAGGGCAGGGCTCTCCAAGAGAACTCTGTTATCATGGAAATGGTCTACATCTGCACTGTTCAATAGGTAGCCACTAGCCACATGTAGCTGTTGAGTATTCGAAATGGGGCTAATGTGACCAAGGAACTGAATTGAAAATTTTATTTCAGTTACTTTAAATTTAAATAGGGCTTCCCTGGTGGCGCAGTGGTTGAGAATCCGCCTGCCAATGCAGGGGACACGGGTTTGAGCCCCGGTCTGGGAAGATCCCACATGCCGCCAAGCAACTAGGCCTGTGAGCCACAACTACTGAGCCTGCGCGTCTGGAGCCTGTGCTCCGCAGCGGGAGAGGCCGCGCGACAGTGAAAGGCCCACACACCGCGATTAAGAGTGGCCCCCGCTTGCTGCAAGTAGAGAAAGCCCTCGCACAGAAACAAAGACCCAACACAGCCATAAATAAATAAATAAATAAATTTATGGAAGAAAAACAAATTTAAATAGCCACAGGTGACTAGCAGCTCCTGTTCTGGACAGTGTAGCCCTAGTTTTCCCTACACTGTAGGGAACTGTGACCAGTCTGCCCAGCTCCCCCCTTGCTTGCTCTAGTCAAAATGAAGCATATGGCCTATTTGAGTTTAACACACACATAAAAGCTTCTTTTACAGCGATGGCACTGGATTAGGTATGCCATTTTGTAATCTGCTCTTGTCCCCGTCATGATAGGTGGTACGTAGCTCAGGCCAGTATGCAGACAGTGACCTCCTCTGCAAGCGCTGCCCAGTATTCTACATTGCAATGACCCACATTTTATCTAACCAGCTCCCAATGATGGACATTTGGACTGTTTCCATTGTTTTCATGCTACAACAACAAACACACTTCAGTAAACATCTTTGCATGTATATCTTTGTACCTACGTGGCAGAATTCCAGTATGCTACTTTCCTAATGGGGGAGTTGCTAGGTCAAAGGGTAATTACATTAAAATCACTGGTACATACCGCCAAATTACCCTTAGAAAGGTGTGCCTATGTCAACCCTCCACAAAAATATATGAGTATGAAAAAAAAAATGAGTATGGTTAAGTGCTCATGTATACTCATGCCAACAATGAGGTTGTCAATCCTTTTTTTTTTTTCTAATTGGACTTTTTATTATTTCTTTAATTTACTTTTCCTTAAGAGTGAAGTTGAGAGTTTCTTCATTTGGTTACAAGGCACTTGTATTTCTTCTGTTTATTGCCTGTTATTTCTTAATATTTCAACTGTGTTGTTTCTTCTTATTGCTTTACAAGAGTTCTTTGTATTTTGTCTATTTTATCAAATATTTCTTCCCAGATTGTAATTTGTCTTTTAACCTTACTCAACGTTTGCCATAAGGAAGCTTTGTCAGTTTTGTGTCATTCTTTGAGGATTTTAAACATTGCTAAAGAAACGGAACAACAAAACAAGCATGGGTGGGCTACAAGGTATAACAAAGTCTTAGTTCTTACCATTTTGATTCCTGGTCACTCGCAAATGAACTTCAACTCCCAGTTCGGGCACTTTCTAGCTGTCTGACCGTGGGCAAACTTCTTAATCTCATTGAGCTTCCGTCTTCTAGTCTGCAAAGTGGGAATAACAAAACTTGCCTTATAGGAATGTGGGGAAACGTGTAGCTCTGGCTTTGGCTGAAGACGTTCCCTTCCCTTACCCGGCAGTAGTTTCATAAATCAAATCAGACCAAACAATTGGTTTCTTTTTAAAACTGCATTTATTAGGATCTTCTAATTAAACGGGAGGTGGGGAGGTGGGTGGAAGCATGGAGGACGTGACAATTAAGATTTATTGAGTACTTACGTGCCGAGGAAGGCGCACTGGATCGAATTAACTCCTAATTCGAGAAAATGCTCTGGATAGTGCATTATTCCAAATTCACGGGGAGCAACTGAGCTCAAAGAACCCAGTTTTGTGCGTCTCCAAACCCAAGCGCCTCACCACCATGTCTTTTCTGCGCCTCCGCCAGGACGCTCTCAGGGCATTTCTACTCCCAGCGTCCCCACTCCAGCTCAGGTCGGTTAGATTTGCCGTTGGCCGAGAGGGTGGAGAGCGACGCGGAACAAAGCGGCCCAACCTCTGGTAGCCCCGACTCTCTCAAGTAAAAGCCAACCTCTCCCCGCTAGGCTTCCCCGCGATGCCTTTTGGGAGTTGTAGTCAGACGCGCTTCAGCTTGCTCCCGGGTGGGGAAAGACAAGACTCCAATTCCCAGTATGCCCTGCGGCGGGCGAGCGCAGCGCCGATTCTCGTCCTCGCTGCTTCTCCACTCCTTCCCTTCTTTTCTGAATCCTCCACTCTGGTCTCCTGTCGGTGAAATCCTTCGACCCTCTCCCATTTTTTTCTCTCATTTTCCGCCATCCTTTTCCCTATTCCCCGGAGCCAGTGAGAGACATTGGCTCCGTTTAAGCGACGAGACTTGGAGTGCACGAGGGGGGATCGACACTGAGTGGTAAGGGGGCTGGGAGAGAAGCGGTGGCGGAGGTATAAGAGGAAGAGAGTTGAATGAGAGGTGAGGACTGGGAGGAAAGTAGGGGACAAGTTAGGAGATCAAGCGGTGTGGGTCAGGCTGAATGTGGTGAAGTAGTCTTGGGGGCGGGAAGAGGAAAGAGGTGGAATTGGATTTGGGAGACATGGAGGGGTAAGGTAGTTATTGCCGTGCCCAGCACGAGAAATGGGGCCAAGAAATAGATGGGAAGAACGGACAGATTTGGAGCTTATAGGCTGCTCAGACCAGGAGAGGTAGGAGGGAGAGAGGGTTGGGCTCCAACAAGTCTCTTTGTCACTGCTTAGGTAAAGATGAGACAAGTCATTGAAATACAAAGTTTGCAAATATGGGACAGTTAACAATTCTGCCATCTAGAAATTTAGAGAAGACTGGAGTTGAGGCCAGCAGTGGGGCAAAGAGGCAGGAAAAGAGGGGAGGTTGGTCAGGTTTGGGAGAAACAAGAGATGAGTGACATGAAAAAGGAAACCATAGAAAAGATGCATTCTTGTGGGGGCCAGTGGCTCTGGAGCCAGAGTGAGAAAGGTGAGGGGCAACACTGGCGTGGACTGTGGGGGAACACTAACACTTGCACCTCTCAGGTGATGGAGAGCACCCCTTCCAGGGGTGGACTGAATCGAGTACACCTACAATGCAGGAACCTGCAGGAATTCCTAGGGAGCCTGAGCCCTGGGGTATTGGACCGATTGTATGGGCACCCTGCCACCTGTCTGGCTGTCTTCAGGTGAGGACCCCCTTCATGGCAGGGACCATGGTGGGGAAATGTAATGAGGCCTGCAGACTGGAATAAGTTCTCGTGGGTAGAAGCTTAGCCCTCGTGGGCTTGGAGATTGAAGTGTGCCAAACCAGATGGAGGTAGTGGGGGCAGCAAGACTGGTAAAAGTGTGGGGGGTGAGGTGAGGTGTTTGAGGCCATTGAGAGCAGGGATGCAGTTCTCAGGCAGCTCCGATATTAACATTTTCCCTCTCCTGTCTTACAGGGAGCTCCCATCTTTGGCTAAGAACTGGGTGATGCGGATGCTCTTTCTGGAGCAGCCTTTGCCGCAAGCTGCTGTAGCCCTGTGGGTGAAGAAGGAATTCAGCAAGTGAGTGTCTCCTGCATTCTCAGCCAGATACAAATTTCTCAATAGCCAGGTTTCCCAAACTGCTGTTCTTGGGACACTTCCAGGAAATATTGATGGGAACACCACAAAACTTGTAATTAAGCAAGTTTTGGGAAATTCCGTTTACTGTATTTTGCCTCTTGGAGAGTTGTGAGGTCTGTAAGAAGGCTCTGGTAGGTGTTACAGTAAAGAAATTTGCCTTAAGAAGACACTGATCTTACTCTCACGTGAAACAGTGTTCCAAGGATCACCAGTTCAGAACAGGCAGAAATGGAAGCCTTTATGGGCCTCCTTCTTTCTGTTCTCCGGACATCCCCCTCACCTCTCTGCTTCTGTTCCAGAGCTCAGGAGGAAAGCACGGGGCTGCTAAGCGGCCTCCGTATCTGGCACACCCAGCTGCTCCCTGGTGGTCTCCAGGGCCTCATCCTCAACCCCATATTCCGCCAAAACCTCCGCATTGCCCTTCTGGGTGGGTATGTCACTTACACCTTTTCCTAAGCTAGGCAGGGGAAATAGTGATTAAACTGCTCATTAAACTGCTGGAGGGGAAGCTCCTGAGGGGGCCTCTCTGGAAGCTTGTGGGCTGCACTTTGGAAGCTCCTTTAGGAATAAGTTGGACCAGACATAGCTACATGGTGTAGGAAATGTCTGCCACTCATGGCCCCTGGGGACGAAGGTGGAAAGAGGGCAGAAGGGTGGGTGGGGAACACAGGCAGGGTTCCTTACTCTCGGCCGTCCTGGCATAGGGGCAAGGCCTGGTCTGATGACACAAGTCAGCTGGGACCAGACAAGCACGCCCGGGATGTCCCCTCACTTGACAAGTATGCCGAGGAGCGATGGGAGGTGAGGACTTGGGACTCTGTGTGTGTCTCTGCTTGTGCTCCTACTTCCCACGGCCTTTAGAGGCATCCGACTCTGTGTTCTCTTCCGTTCCGCAGGTGGTCCTGCACTTCATGGTGGGATCCCCCAGCGCAGCCGTCAGCCAGGACTTGGCTCAGCTCCTTAGCCAGGCTGGGCTCATGAAGAGGTGAGGAAGCCAGAGGTACAGCGGCTCTGTTTTGCCATCTCCTTGGGTCCCTGCTAAATTGAGTGTCCACATCGGGTCAGGATTGCAGAGGGTTGACTGTAAAAGGAGAGCTGAGCAGAGTACGGCCAGAGATAAACCAAAAAAACTGTGATCACACAGGTGGGATGGTGGCCTTTCTCTGCACACCTCTGCCATGGGCCCTCTCTGTCTCTAGTGCTGAACCTGGAGAGCCGCCCTGCATTACCTCTGCCGGCTTCCAGTTCCTGTTGCTGGACACCCCGGCCCAGCTCTGGTACTTTATGTTGCAGTATCTGCAGACAGCGCAGGTGAGCAGGTCAGGGGCTGCCTGCCAGCATGCTCTGCTCTTCCCAGGACCCACTGAGAGACTGCTGCCCGTAGACTCTGTTCCCTGATTTTTTCTCCTCATTTCCTCCCTCCCATCCCTCCCCCTTTGTCTCTGCCCATTCCTCCCTAGAGTCGGGGCATGGACCTAGTGGAGATTCTCTCCTTTCTCTTCCAGCTCAGCTTCTCTACTCTGGGCAAGGTAAGCTGGGGGCTTGGGTGGGCAAGATGGGAAAAGAGTAGAGAGATGGGAAAGGGAAATGAGGTTATGGGGCAATACAGTGAAAGATAAGAATGAACAAAGATGGGAAAAGAGGGAGTGAGTGTATGGGGTTGGGAAAGGGAGGATGAGATGTGTTTTGGACCCCAGCTGGCCATCTCTCTTCCCTAGGATTACTCTGTGGAAGGTATGAGTGATTCTCTGTTGAACTTCCTGCAACATCTGCGTGAGTTTGGGCTTGTTTTCCAGAGGAAGGTATGAGCACCCAGATACATGGCTTTTAGGGAAGAGGCAGGGTGGTATGGTGCCTTGGCCTTAAAAAGGAGTGGGGTCTCAGGAGGCAGGAAGCAGTTGCCAGGACTGAATGCTTGGGTCCCTCGGGAGAAAAATTGGGAGTTGAGGTTCTGTGCACTGGAAGGAATCTATAATGTCTGAGGAGGAAGATGAAGGGCAGTGACGCCGGAGAGAGGGCCTATTGCCTTTCCCTTCTCCTTTCCAGAGGAAATCTCGGCGTTACTACCCCACGCGACTGGCCATCAATCTCTCGTCAGGTGTTTCTGGGGCTGGGGGCACTGTGCATCAGCCAGGGTTCATTGTCGTGGAAACCAATTACCGGCTGTATGCCTACACGGGTGAGGCTGGACAGAGGGCCCCTGGGAGAGCAGGCTGGGGAGGGGAGTGGGGAAGGGGAAAGAAGGAGGAGGGACTGCCAGTTTCTGGTCATGTAAACTTGGTGGTTTACAGAGCTCTCTGAGGCTTGAGCTCTGGGTGTGGAGGAGCCTCCTAATCCTCTCTTCCTATCCTTGGGTCAGAGTCGGAGCTGCAGATCGCCCTCATTGCCCTTTTCTCTGAGATGCTCTATCGCTTCCCCAACATGGTGGTGGCACAGGTGACCCGGGAGAGTGTGCAGCAGGCCATTGCTAGTGGCATCACAGCCCAACAGGTATCGCTTCTTGGGGAAGGTGCAGGTGGGAAGAAAGGCTGCACCTGGCCTGTGGGGTACAGGGTGGTCACCTCATGGAAGGCTAGCATGGGGTCTGTTATAGTAGGTGGTGGTGACGAGAAATCAAGGGTCTAGGTGTGGGAATAGGTAGACCGTCGAGGGGAAAAGACATGGAAGAAGGACACCACCACTTCCTAGCTGCAGAGATGGTCTAGTTGTTTCTCTTCTCTGAGTCTCAGTTTCCTCATCTGGAAAATGGAAATAATGAGAGTTCTCACCTCATAGGGCTATTGGAAGGATTCAGTGAAATAAAGGTAAAGCATTTAGCTCAGAGCCTGCCATGCAGTAAGTGCTCAAAAATAATAGTTGCTGTTATTTTAAAGATAAAAAAACGAAAAACGAGACTATGGAAAGGACAGATGTGTCAAAGAAGGAGTAGCAGACATCACCTGTGGGAACAGCACCTTGGGACAACAGCTAAACTGGGATGGGTTGAACTGTTGACAGGCATGTGCCGATGAGTTTTTAAACAGTTGATGTTCAGTGACATTAGGTGACAGCTTAGGTAGCTTTCCTGCTTTCTTAAGCCCTTGATCCCAGTTCTTGTCTGTTTTCCTAGATCATCCATTTCCTAAGGACAAGGGCCCACCCAGTGATGCTTAAACAGGTACAAACAGGAGACTGGAGGTACAGACAGCTGCTGGAGGCTGACAGCCCTTGGCACCTGGCCATGAAGTGATGGAAAAGAGAAAGGGGCACCCAAATCTGGGGGATGAGTGGAGGGCTAGGGTTGTCTGGAGTAGTATTCCTGAATCTTACAGCCATCCCTTGCCCCTGCAGACACCTGTGCTGCCCCCCACCATCACGGACCAGATTCGGCTGTGGGAGCTGGAAAGGGACAGACTCCGGTTCACCGAAGGTGAGTGGCTTTTGCGGTTGATTCTTGGTCATTGGCCAGAGGAAGGACAATTCAGTCTTGATGAACTGAAAAAGCTATTCATGCATTTTATTTTTTGTTTACTGCATGGGCTGGTAACGCATGCACTTTTTATTTTGGGGTGAGTCGGTGGCAGTAAATAAATTGTCTCAAATCAGTGCAATTTGGATTTAGCTAGAAGAGGGAAATTGGGAGGGATAATTCATAGTAATTTCTCTGGTTTTGGTAAGCATTAATGGGTTTTCTTATTGTATTATACTGCTTTCCTGAATATGGCTGGATCACACTAGTGTTAGGATGAGCCCTGGAAGAGGCAAACATAGAAGATTAGTATTTAAACGTGGTGGATGGCAAGCCCAGACCGCTGCCCTGAGGCTGCCACCCAGGGGCTCCGCGCCTCAGGTTCTCACCTCCTCTCTCTCCCCGTCGCTCCTGACCTGCGGACCCCAGGCGTCCTGTATAACCAGTTCCTGTCGCAAGTGGACTTTGAGCTGCTGCTGGCCCACGCTCGGGAGCTGGGCGTCCTGGTGTTCGAGAACTCGGCCAAGCGGCTCATGGTGGTGACCCCGGCCGGGCACGGCGACGTCAAGCGCTTCTGGAAGCGGCAGAAGCACAACTCCTAAGAGTGGGGGACCGGACCCGGGAGGGCGGGCCGCGTGGAGGCGGGTGCGGCGTCGGAAATCAGGAGTTTTCTTATTCACACGTCGGGACTGTTCTCGTTTAATAAAGTTGTGAAAGTGAACCGTGCAGCCCCCGGCGCCTCCCCGAGAGGCCACCCCGCTCGGCGGAGAACGCCCTCCTCCCCGCGTCGACAGCCATTGGACCTGGAGGGGAAGGAGGTGGGGCCGAGGCCAGTTACCGCGCATGCGCCCGGGCGGGGACCCGCCTCCCAGCGCCGCGGTGACCGCGAGTCAAGTTCCGGGGTTCAGTTAGCTGGTGCTCGAGCGCCTGACGCCGCCGCCTCAATCGCCCGCAGCCGCAGGGCGCCCTGGGATAGCGGCGGGCTCACCGGGTGAGCGCGCGGCGGGCAGGCCTTCGGGGAGTGGGAGGTGCTGCGGGGTCAGGACCCACGCGGCGGGACGGGCGGGAAGGCCTGGCACGCGCTGGCTGGGGGCAGTGCGGACGGCCTCTGGGGCAGGCGGACAAGTAGTAACCCTGGCGGGACTCCTTGCTGACCCTCGGGAGCGCTAATGTCCATCATGTGCCAGAATCCCTGAGTCCTTTCCCCTCCTCTGTGTCCGCGGTCACCCCCACGTCGCAGATGAGTAGGTTGAGGGCCTGAGAGTCCTACCCTGTCCTGGAAGATCCCTGTCGACACCGTGCAATCTAGTCCTCACAGAGGAAGGGTTGTGAGGGAAGGGATAGATACTTAAAGTAACAGACCAGTGCTTGGAGGGAGGCAGAGAATAAGGAGGAGGATGTGATTTGGGGAGGTGTGACCCTCCCTCACCACCCTAACTTCCTAATGTGCTCTCTCTGGAACAGACCTTGGCCCCTTTCCAAGTACTCCCGATGCCTCATTTGCCTCTGGCCTCTTTTCGACCACCACTCTGGGGGTTGAGGCCCTCAAAGGGACTCCCCAGGTCCCATCCCCTTTCCACCCAGTCAGAGCCCAATGGATCAGCCATCTCGCAGAGGAACCGTGAAGCCAAACAGAAGCGCCTGCGACAGAAGCAGGCGGCGCTGGAGGCTGGAATCGCCCAGAAGACCAAGGTTAGGGGTCAGACAGCTTGTCCTTGGTTCTCTGAGAAATCGTGGGAGGGAGCTGGAGGAGGAGACTGGCTGGATTCCAGATACCTGGGGTACATTCGAATTGCATCCCCCCTTCTGGTTCCTCCTCTCTGCAGTCACCTGCAGAATCCAGTAAGGCCTGGACTCCTAAGGAGATAGTGTTGTATGAAATCCTCACGGAACACGGTGAAAAGAAAGGTAACTAGGACACTTGAAGGCCTTTTCCCTCACATTTTGGTTGCCCATTTGGTCTGCTGAAATGCAACCTGGGAACAAAACTCAGGAGTTAGTGGAGCTCTCCTCTTCCTCCATAGATGTCTCCCGGCCCCTGCCTCCTGCATACAGTCCCCAATATGTTGAGGCTGCCTGGTACCCTTGGTGGGTGCGAGAGGGCTTCTTCAAACCAGAATATCAGGTTAGTACCTGGTAGGGAGGGGTGCTAAATGGTCCTCAGGGCAGAATGGCCCATGAGGTTGGTGGGCATGAGTCTGGAGCTCGCAACCAGCCACATTGCAGGGGCTGCCAAAAGCAAGGAGAGCTTGCCTTCTCCCTCTGGTGTCTCCAAGGTGTCCACAGGTTTTCCCCTTCCCTGTTATTTGCCCGACTGTTTTTCCTGCAGTTCTTTCTGCCTTGGAGACACCAGAGTGTGCTATTTCCCCAGGGAACATGCAGCCCTCTCTTGCCCTTTGACTTTCCCTTTCTCTAGGCCAGGCTGCCCCAGGCCACACGGGAGACCTTTTCCATGTGTATCCCACCCCCCAATGTCACGGGCTCCCTGCATATTGGGCATGCGCTGACCGTAGCCATACAGGACGCCCTCGTGCGCTGGTGAGACGGGAATGGGGCTGCTTGAGTTCTTGGAGGGGAAGGAGAAAGTGGGAAGGAGTGAGGATAAACAAACATGTAAGACCAGGGATTCCTGTGAGGGTTTTTCTTTTCTTTTCTTTTTAAAAATATTTTATTTATTTGGTTGCTCCAGGTCTTAGTTGCGGCAGGTGGGCTCCCTAGTTGCGGCTCGCGGGCTCCTTAGTTGCACTCGCCAGCTCCTTAGTTGCGGCACGCGAACTTTTAGTTGTGGCATGCATGTGGGATCTAGTTCCCTGACCAGGGATCAAACCCCGGACCCCTGCATTGGGAGCGCAGAGTCTTAACCACTGCGCCACCAGGGAAGTCCCATGACGGTATTTCTTTTGCAGGCACCGGATGCGTGGGGATCAGGTGCTGTGGGTCCCTGGATCAGATCATGCAGGGATTGCTACTCAAGTATGTCTTTCGCCACTTTTCCTTTTCTTGGGTGAGAGAGTTCTTCGCCCAAAGTGACCTGATTCTCTGTTTGCCCCCTCATCTTGCTGTAGGCTGTGGTGGAGAAACAGCTGTGGAAGGAGCGAGGAGTGAGGAGACACGAGCTGAGCCGGGAAGACTTCCTTAGGGAGGTGTGGAAGTGGAAGGAGGAGTGAGTATGGTGGGCAGGACTGGAGGGGCCGAGACAGCAGGTTTGGGTCCTGGCTTCCCAGCCCCTCTCTCCTAACATGTAGTCAAGGCTTTTTCCATTCAGTCCTAACTTCCTGTGGTGACTTAAGCTCTGAAGCCCCTTAGCATTTGGTGGGGTCTCCAAGCTTTGTGTGTGTGTGTGTGTGTGTGTGTGTGTGTGTGTATTGTATATGTTAAAATGTAGATATTTGTGTATATGTACGTATATATATATGTATGTATATATGTATGTTTTTCCCTCTATTTATCCCATTTTCCCTTGCTTAGATTTCATCATCTCTCCTCAGCCATTCCCACTTTCCATCCACTTGAAATTACCCTCTTTCTTCCAGGTCTGTTAACACATACCATCTTCTCTGTAAAGCTTCTTTGGGTTTCT
Source organism: Balaenoptera ricei (assembly GCF_028023285.1). Taxonomy (NCBI): domain Eukaryota; kingdom Metazoa; phylum Chordata; class Mammalia; order Artiodactyla; family Balaenopteridae; genus Balaenoptera; species Balaenoptera ricei. Next base: position 23,868,589 of record NC_082649.1, read on the forward strand.
CACAAATCAGCTGCCCCTTCCCGTTACTGTAGAACTTTATGCTTCTTTCAGTGTCAAAGAAGGCCCCATACTGGGTTTGTCTGTGTCCATTAGCTTCTAGAGGCTAAACCAATGCCGTACTCACTCCAGGAAAGGTGGAGAGATCTGTGAGCAGCTCCGAGTGCTGGGGGCCTCCCTGGACTGGGACCGAGAGTGTTTTACCATGGATGCCGTGAGTGTTCCGTGCCGTGGTCCCTGTGGGTGTCGGGGAGGTGTTTAGAGCTCTGTGCAGGGAGGCGGGTTGCTGTGTGTGTTGCGGTAGCAGGGTGGGATGCCCAGGTCCCTGAGTGGGGTGATGGGCTGAGAAGAGGCTGTTGGATGTGGACACTCAGATCATTCTAGGGCTCCTCAGTGGCTGTGACAGAAGCTTTCGTGCGGCTCTACAAGGCTGGGTTGTTGTACCGGAGCCGGCAGCTTGTCAACTGGTCGTGTGCTTTACGCTCTGCCATCTCGGATATTGAGGTGAGGCAGAGAAGGAGAGGTGGGTTTGTGAGAGCTCTGAGGCAGGGGGAGAGCTTGGACTTGGGAGCCAGACTGCCTGGATTCACATCTGAGTCTGGCCACCTCCCAGCTGTGTGGCTCCTGGCAGGCTGTTAGTTTCTGTCAGCCTCAGTTTCCTCAGTCTGTAAATTAGGGGTGATGGAAATGCCTGTGTCATGGGCGTGTTGTGAGAATTCAGTGAGAACTCCTGGAAGGTGCTCGGCACAACACCTGTGCGTGGTTTAAGTGCTTGGTGAATATTTTCTGTAACTGTGGCTGCACAAGGATTAGGTGAGGGAAGGGAGGTGGCTCCTGAATCCTCCAAGTGGCTTTTAGATGGGTTGCAGGGAGGCGGGGCCGTGGATGAATGGAGGTGGGAAGCCGGGTGCAAGCCTTGCAGAAAGGCTGCTCTCTGACCCTGCTTTTTCCACGCCTCCAGGTGGAGAGCCGGCCCCTCCCTGGCTGCACGGAGCTTCGGTTGCCTGACTCCCCCACCCCTGTGTCTTTTGGCCTCCTCTTTTCCGTGGCCTTCCCCGTGGATGGAGAGCCTGGTGAGGGTAGTCCTTGGAAAGGTCACCCACTTGTCTCTGCTTCCCCTGTTTTCTCAAGCCCATGTTGGGCTGATGGAGGGAACCCACCAGCCTATCTCCCACATGACATAAGGAACCTTGGTAGTGTTGCGTCCTCATGGGCACTCACCCTGGGTATCCTGGGCCATGTAAGAAAAGTGCACGTGGTCACTGCCCTGTGGGAGCTTAGCATAATTCTGCAGGAGGCTGCTACCCCCGGAAGAGACAAAAGATCAGTTCTGCAGTGTGGTTTGAACAATAAGTGTTCCCAAGAGTTTGGAGAAGGGGAAGATAGATGAGCTGGAATAGTCAGAGGACGTTTCTTGTAGGAGAGGCTGCTGCTTGCCCCAAAGAATGCACAGCATTTATGATCAGGGCACCGAGAACCCCCAGTGTCCTCTGTGCACCAAGCAAGGATTCTAGTTGTATTTATTAACATTCTGTCCTTGTCTCACAAGCAAGTTATTGAGGAATTCCGCAGCACCAGACACCCCCTCAGGCCTCTGGTCATTAGCTTGGGGGAAACCTCAGGCTCCTGTAGACACTGGTCCTAGTTTTCTCTAGTTACTCCTGGGGGCCTGCTCAACTTTGACCATCCCTGTCCCCTCCCTTTGCCAGTTCTTCTGGCTTTAGCTTTGTCAGGAGTGTGGGGTGAGGGCGAGGACCAACTTTAAGTGCTTGAATTTTGTCTTCAGATGCAGAAGTTGTGGTAGGAACCACGAGGCCAGAGACATTGCCTGGAGACGTGGCTGTGGCCGTCCATCCCGATGACTCCCGATACATGGTAATACACAGCGCGCTCTCTGCCACCTGGCCTTCCCACCCCCATCCTCTTCCCTTCCTTTTAGAATGGCAGCTCCTCCTCTCTGCTTTCTCTTCCCTTTCCTAAGATTTCCCTCATCTCAGTTCTCCAGTGTCTCTGAGTCTACTCCCTTCTCTTCCTGATGTTACACTTCAGCTCAGGGGCTGACAAACTATGGCCCGTGGGCCAGATCCACCTGCTGCCTGTTTTTGTACGAGCCACCCTCGTTCCCTCTGTATCGTCTGCAGCTACATCATGTGTTATCTAACTCGGCCATGGTGGCGGAGTGGAGTTTTTGTACAGAGACTGAATTTGCCTCTTGGCCTGTAAAGCTTAAAATATTTATACTCTGGTCCCTTAAGAAAAAGTTTACCGAGCCCTGCTCTGGCTCTTTACCTTCTGGTTTTCACCCTCATATTCCCAGGGTTCTCATGCCCACCCCAGACCCTTCCATCCCACACACATGCCTGTCCTTGTTCCCTCTCCTTCCCTTCAGCATCTACATGGGCGACAACTTCGTCATCCCTTGACAGGGCAGCTTCTCCCCCTTATCACAGACTGTGCTGTTCAGCCACACCTGGGCACAGGTGAGTGGGGGCAGGGGAGAGAGTGGAAGTCAGGGCTTCTGGGGGACGAGAGGGAGAGATAGGGTAGCGTGGGCGATGACGATACATCTGAAAAAGTCAAGGTCAGGAATCAGTGCTTACGTCAGTTCTGCTCCCCTAGGGGCAGTGAAGGTGACTCCAGCTCACAGCCCTGCCGATGCTGAGCTGGGGGCCCGACACGGCTTGAGCCCCCTGAGTGTCATTGCGGAGGATGGGACCATGACCTCCCTCTGTGGGGACTGGCTGCAGGTAGTACCAGCTCAGTGATACCCTGTCCTTTGGGGGCACCCTCTGCCCCATCTCCCCTCTCCCACTTTCTTGTTTTCCTAGCAGCCTTTAAGCTTTCCTGTTGCTGCTTTTCCCCAGGGTCTTCACCGATTTGTGGCCCGGGAAAAGATTCTGTCGGCACTGAGGGAACGGGGCCTGTTCCGGGGATTCCAGGACCACCCTATGGTGCTGCCCATTTGCAGGTAACCCCATTTTCACTCCTTTCCGTAGGGACCACCCCAGATGGGAATGGATGAAGCTTAAGAGTGACCGCAGGATGGGCTGTGCACCCCTTATGCTAGAATACGAGCTCTGTGTCAGTGTTGTTTGCTGCTGTATCCTCAGCGCTTGAGGGCCTGGCACGTAGTCGGGTCCTGTGTCCCTTTCAGCCGTTCCGGGGATGTGGTAGAATACCTACCGAAGAGCCAGTGGTTTGTCCGCTGCCGGGAACTGGGGGACAGAGCTGCCAAGGTGAGGCTGCAGTGTGAGGAGGGCCTGGGGCCTGGGCCAGGGGACTCCCTGAGCGGTGGAATGAAGAAACAGGGAGGCTGGGGGCCCTTCTGCCCCCCAGACCTCTCTAGCTGTGCTCGTTGAGAGGAGAGCTGTGGGGATGGAGGCCTGGTGCACAGAAAGGGCTGGCTTGCATCCTCACTCAAGCCCAGAATCTTCTCAGGAGGCTTGGGAGGTTCTTCCTGAGTTTTAGAACCACTTCAGAGACCACTTGTCCCATTCATGGGGGGTTGAGAGGTGCAGGAAGGGAAGCACCGTCTAAAGGTCCTTTCCCTCCAGGCTGTGGAGTCAGGGGCCCTGGAGCTCAGTCCCTCCTTCCACCAGAAGAACTGGCAGCACTGGTTTTCCCACACTGGGTAAGGAGAAGGGGGGGCTTTCAGGAGATGGGGAGGGGGCCCACTGGTTATGCTAGGAAATCACTCGTGTCCTCCCGGCAGGGACTGGTGTGTCTCCCGGCAGCTGTGGTGGGGTCATCAGATTCCAGCCTACCTGGTTGTAGAGGAACACACACAGGTTGGTAGGAAGAAGCGGAAGGGAGGGCTGGGTGTGGCTGAAAGAGCCTTAGCACAGGAGTCCGAGGACTTCCAGTGCTGGTCCCAGCTCCCTGCCTTTGCTGTGCTTTCTGGTCTTGGTCTCGTAAACATCTGTTGTGTGATCAGAGCTCCTGAGCTGGCGATTCTTCATCCCACCACCAGAGGGTGCCGGCCATTCTCAGACCACCTGAGAACATGAAAACTCAGTGGTGTTTCACACCTGTCAGGTGCTGTTCTTCCTCACTCTTCCCTACCCCTTACTTCTGCAGGGCGACACGAAGGACTGTTGGGTGGTCGGGCGGACAGAGGCTGAGGCCAGAGAAGTAGCTGCAGAATTGACAGGGAGACCAGGGGCGGAGCTGACCCTGGAGAGGGGTGGGTACTGAAGCTGGGGAGGGCAGGGGAGGGCGTCTGGGTGTTTGAGGGAGCAGGTAGTGAGGTAGAGAAGGTAGGGTCGGGAAAGCTGGGAATGGGGCAGAGGGCTCGACCCCTGGTCTCTGTGGGTGGGGCTTGGGCTGGAAAGGTGGGTAGCAGTGGGCTGAGGTTTGTGGGTGGGGCTTGGGCTGGAAAGGTGGGTAGCAGTGGGCTGAGGTTCTGAAGCTGAGGTTCCAATTGTTCCCATTCCCCATTCTGTTTTCCAGACCCCGATGTCCTGGATACCTGGTTCTCCTCAGCTCTTTTCCCCTTTTCTGCCCTGGGCTGGCCCCAAGAGGTGAGGTGGGTTGAGAGGAAGAGAGTGAAGGTGGGGATGAGGAAGTGGCCCCCAGGGCCCCCAGAGAGTCTTGAGAAGAGCTGGAGGCCCTGGGCTTAGGCCTCTCACTGCTTATCTTTTTCTCCTAGACCCCAGACCTGGCTCATTTCTACCCCCTGTCACTTTTGGAAACGGGCAGTGACCTCTTGCTGTTCTGGGTGGGCCGCATGGTCATGTTGGGGACCCAGCTCACAGGGCAGCTCCCCTTCAGCAAGGTAATGGCCCTTTGGTACCCTGCCCCTCTCTGTGACTCCCCAGTCTTCCCCAAGCCTTGTTGTCCATTCTAACCCCTAATGTGGGGTTTTCTGTGTTCCCAATTCCTTTGTCCTGATTCACTTCCCAGCCTAACCCCTAAAGCCCGGAGGACAGCCAGGGGATCCTCCAGGGTAAAGTTCTCCAGGCCCCCCTCTGCTGACCCCCGTCATGCCCCCAGGTGTTGCTGCACTCCATGGTTCGGGACAGGCAGGGCCGGAAGATGAGCAAGTCGCTGGGGAATGTGCTGGACCCACGGGACATCATCAGTGGGGTGGAACTGCAGGTCAGGATGAAGGGCCTGAAGAGGGATGGGGTTTTCAGGAGAGAGGAAGGCAGGGGAGGGGCCGGCAGGGAGGGCTGGAGCTGGGAGGGTCAGTAGGCGGGGCCCTTGTAGGGGTAGGGTCTTCCACTGAGGCCAGTGAATTACTCACCCACCCCAGGTGCTGCAGGAGAAGCTGAGGGATGGGAACTTGGACCCCGCAGAGCTGGTGATCGCGGCCTCAGCACAGGTGAGTCGCCAGTGTCTGACCCATCCCAGCCTCTAGCTCGTGGCCACCAGGTTCCTCTGCAACCCAGCTTCTGGCCCTGCAGCCTCATAGGCAGCTGCCACCCCTCTTCTCTTTCTGGTTGCAGAGAAAGGACTTCCCTCATGGGATCCCTGAGTGTGGGACAGATGCCCTGAGATTCGCCCTGTGCTCCCATGGGGCCCTGGGTAAGCCTGGGCGAGGGCAGCCGGCAGCGGCCCCTGTGCGGTGGGGCAGGGCGGGGCAGGGCCAAGGACTCCCGGTGCAGCCACCACCAGTGCACGCTCCCTCCTGTCTCTCCCTCCCAGGGGGCGACTTGCACCTGTCTGTCTCTGAGGTCCTGAGCTTCAGACATTTCTGCAATAAGATCTGGAATGCCCTGCGCTTTATCCTGAATGCTCTTGGGGAGAAATTCATACCCCAGCCTGCAGAGCAGGTAAGAGAGAAAGAAGGGGTGCTTGGGAGCTGGGTAGTCCGACATCTGAGGCTTGGTGGAGGCATCTAGAAGGAGAGGAGGCAGCGGAGTGGGAGTCAAGCTGTCCCACCCTGAAGCCCCTTCTGCCCGCAGCTGTCCCCCGCCTCCCCCATGGACGCCTGGATCCTCAGCTGCCTGGCCCGCACTGCCCGGGACTGCGAGCGGGGCTTCCTCACCTGCGAGCTCGCGCTCGTCACCCACGCCCTGCACCACTTCTGGCTTCACAACCTCTGTGATGTCTACTTGGTGAGTGAGGCGAGGGCATTCCCCCTGCAGACCTGCTTCCTCTTCCCTAGCGGAGAGCTCTGAACTGGGTTCCTAATTCTGCCCTCCGGACAGGAAGACAGATGAGATGGGGAAATCCTAATTCCCCTCTTCCCTGGGACTGGCCTGGGCGCTGTTCCCTGCTTGTCACCAGAAGAGAGAGGAGGAGGAGGGGAGATTTCTAGAAAACCCAGTCTGACAAAGCAGGATTGGGAGGCAGATGGAGATTTTTTTTTAGTCCCTGTGATTGCTCAGTTTGGACCCCGGGCAGGCTGGGAGCTGGGAGCGGACAGGGAGGAAGAGTAGGGGTCTTTAGACCAAGGGCTTCTCTCAGAGGGAGGGCTTGTTAACCGCGGAGTGTCAGTCCCACCGCCAGAGCAGCTCAGCCAGCAGGTTGGGGGGTGGCTGGCAAGAATGTTCATTTCTTGTCCCAGGTGATGCTGACACTGATGGCCCAGGACCACTGCCCTAGATTTCTGTTTCTCAACTTTTTAAAAAATTTCTGTCTCTTTTTGATTAAAAAAAACTCAGTGCTTTTCATCCTAAACAACACAAACCTCCCTAACAATTTAATTCCCCACCCATCCCTGAGAGTCCCTGCCCTAGATTTCCCGTTGTCACACGCTCCACACTGTGTCCAGGGACAGTTGATGGTCTCAGAGATGCTGGGTGCTCCTGCCCGTGTTTACCCACAGCATCCCCACTGGTAGGGCGGCGAGCGTGTGGAGGAAGGACATGGCCGTGGACGTCCCCTGACCCGTTGGCCTCCTCCCTAGGAGGCTGTGAAGCCGGTGCTGTTGCACTTGCCCCACCCCCCGGGGCCTCTTCAGGTCCTGTTCTCCTGCGCTGACATTGGTCTCCGCCTCCTCGCCCCGCTGATGCCCTTCCTGGCTGAAGAGCTCTGGCAGAGGCTGCCGCCCAGGCCTGGTGGCGCCCCTGCCCCCAGCATCTGTGTTGCCCCCTACCCCAGTGCCCGCAGCTTGGTGAGTCACGTCCATGGAGTCTTGGAGTGGGACTTCTGGTAAAGGCTTGGGGAGCAGTCTTCTAGAAGGGCTTGCTGCTGTGGGGTCGTTGACAGTGGTGGTCTGTATTTTGCCGTGGAGTCTTTGGGAGGATGGATTGTTCCTGTAGGGCTGGGTGTTGGGGGCAGTATTAGCAAGTGGTTAGAGTAGGACGTTGTCACCAGACTGACACTAGCTGTGTGACTGTGTATCGGTCAGTAATAGTACATGTCATGGTTGTGATGAGATTAGTTGTTAGTGATAGGATATCCCAAAAATCTTAGTGCAGTTTTAAGCTTTAATAACTTGAGAAGGATAAAATGCTACAAACTCACCCAAAAAATAATTCTAAAGTTTAACTCAATTTCTTTTTTACTTACTTGATTTTGTGAGTTTTGAATAATATCTTTTAAATTCTGATTTTTGGTTGTTTGTCATCTCCAGTCATAGCGACTAAACAGACATTAACCAGCGATCATCTAAGACCTTCTTAGATGACACCCCGGTTTTTGCCATGTTCCATTCCTTGAGGTGGTGAATTATGTGTGTGGTGGAGAGAGCAGATCGTTGCTCTAAGGAGATAGGGGTGGGCGGGTGGAGGTTAGAGCCAGGAGAGTTGAGACCGAGTCTCCCAGGTGCCCGCTTATCGACTCTGGGTGCCCATCTCCAGGAGCACTGGCACCAGCCCGAGCTGGAGCGGCACTTCTCCCGGGTCCAGGAGGCTGTGCAGGCGCTGAGGGCTCTCCGCGCCACGTACCAGCTCACCAAGGCCCGGCCCCGAGGTGAGGCGGGCCCTGGGCTCCTGAGTCTCTGCAGACAGGAGGGGCTGGTGGGGAAGAGGGGGAGCCTGGAGGACAGAGCCCAGAGTTAGGAGGTGCAGGATGAGGAGCTGATCTCTTGACCCTGACAGTTTCCTTTCCTCCCCAGTGCTGCTGCAGAGCTCAGAGCCAGGAGACCAGGGCCTCTTTGAGGCCTTCCTGGAGCCCCTGGGCACCCTGGGCCACTGTGGGGCTGTGGGCCTTCTACCCCCAGCTGCAGCAGCTCCCTCGGGCTGGGCCCAGGCCCCTCTCAGTGACACCGTTCAGGTCTACATGGAGCTGCAGGTGACCAGAGGAGACTGAAGGAGGGAGGGGTGGGGTTGAAAAGGATGTTGGGAGGAGGGCAAGGGGCGGGTTCTATAAAAGTGAGGAGGGATCTTAGAATGGGGGGAAGGGCATGCTGGGTGGACTGCAGATGTCTGAGCCTTCTCTCTGTTCTTCCGCAGGGCCTGGTGGACCCCCAGACCCACCTACCTCGGCTAGCTGCCCGAAGACACAAGTTGCAGAAGCAGCTTGATGGCCTCATAGCCCGGACCCCATCAGAGGGAGAGGCAGAGACTCAGAGGCAGCAGAGGGTGAGGCTGGGGCAGGCGACCCAGGATGCCCGACTCCCTAAGGGAATGTGGGCTGGGGACAGGGGTGGTGGGGGGAGGCTATACCTCGATCCTCACCTGCTTCTCTCCTTGCCCAGCTTTCTTCCCTCCAGTTGGAATTGTCAAAACTGGACAAGGCGGCCTCTCACATCCGGCACTTGATGGATGTGTCTCCCAGCCCTGGGGAGCTCTGAGCTCTAACCATCCCTGGTAGCTTTCCTGCCTCCCAGACCCGCCTTTGAGGACAGGTTCGGCAACTGTCATGGTGCCGTGGAGCCCCAGAGACCGTGTGGTCCAGTTCCCTCCTTCGTCAATGAGGAAACAGACTGGTTTGGTCAGAGTGACTGGGTGTCCTCGAGACGCTCATGTTTTTGCCGCAGCCTCCCTCCTATGCAGTCCCACCTGAAAGTTTAGGAATGAGGAAATTCAGATAAACTTAAGAACCCAAACATGTCTGCTTGTGGTCCTTTTGTCCCTCTTTCCCCCAGCGGTGACTTTCCGCCTCTTGGTTGTTCCCTGACACTTTGGTCTGGGAGAGAGGCGGGTGGCCTCTTAGCGCTGGTTTCTGGGCCACAGTGGGAGTGTGGGTGCTGGGCGGGGCCGCCCTCATTGGAGGAAGGAGGAGCTCTCGGTAGGGCCTGGGAGCAGTGACCTGGCTTCCACCTACTTCCTGCACTTACTGACAATGGCCCGACTTCTGCAGGCCCTCCCTCTTCTGCTTCTCACCGGAAGGAAGCTTCCCTGCTTCTTGGCCTTATCGCCAAGGGTGCTGAGAGGATCAGGGACTTCCTGCAGGCCTAAGGGGAGCTGTAGGTTGTGCTGGGGATTGAGTTCCCCCCTGCTTCTGTGTACCTGAAACCAGAGTGCCAGGGACACACCGCCCAGCCCCAGGCAGGGATATACACATGCACAGATGCCCACCTAGCCACCTCCACCTCCAACACCTTGTCTCATTGGTGGAATTCAGGGGCCTGGCCCTTCCACACCCAAGTGACATTCTGTCCAGCAGCTCTGAGAAGCTACTGTATGTGGCGGGCCTATACTGGGCTGAGTCCTCTGTGGTGCCATTTAATCCTCCCAAGAACCTCATGAGGTGGATATTTGCTCCATTTTAGAGTTGAAGAAACATGCTCAGGGAATAAAAGTAACTAGTCCAAAGTGTCAACTGGGATTCAACCCAGTAAGTTAGGTGCAAGTTTTCTAACTGCTGTAACCAAGCTTCAAAGATAATGGTGGCTAACCTATAAAAATACTGAATCACTGTGTTGTACACCTGAAACTGATATTGTAAATCAACTATACTTCAACTCAAAAATAAAAAATAAAAGTTATTTAAAAAAAAACAACAACAAAGATAATGGCTCAGACGAGATGGGTGTTTCTTTTGCTTGGCAGAAGCAGTGCAGGACTCTGCGATAGAGGGTCCCATACCCCTTTTGATCTTACTTTCCTGACATTTTGATACACTCTTCCCAACTCTGGGTCTAAGATCTTCTCCCACCACTATATCCACATCCCACCCAGAGGGAAAGGAAAAGGAGGGAGTGAGCACCTTGCTTTTTCCCTTCCCCCAGTTCAACAAGTATTTCTTGAGCACCTATTATATGCTGGGCCCTATTCTGGACCGTTGGATTCATCAATGAATGAAACAAATCTCTCTGCCATTGTAGTTCTTTCATTCTAGCAGGGAAAGTCAGAAATAACACATGTAAATAAATAAACCAGTGTGTCTGAAGGTCATAAATGCCAGGGGGGAAAAGGGTGGAATAAGGTAGGGGGCTCGGGTGCATATGTGTGTTGGGGGGAGGCAGGTTGTAATATGAAATGGGTCAGGGCAGAACTCATTGTAAAGGTGAGATTTAAGTAAAGACTTGTAGGAGGTACAGGAATTAGCCAAGTGGATGTCTGGGAGAAGAGTGTTCCAGGTAGAGGGAAGAGCCAGAGCAAAACACTAAGATGGGAGTACACCTGGAGAGCTCAAAGAGTAGCAAGGAGGTGGTAGGGGGTGGGGGGGAGAGTGAGAGGTGAACTCAGGAAGGTAAGGGATGTGGTAGGGGTCAGGGAAGGCTCAAGGCAATCATCTAGACCTGTGCTGTCCAAAATGGTAGCCACAAAATGGTAGCCACTTGATTATCTAAATTAAATAAAACTAAACATTCAGTTTTTCAGTCACACTAGCCACGTTTCAAGTATTTGATAGCCACGTGTGGCTAGTGGCTACCATATTGGTCAGTGCAGGTTATGAAATAAAACATTTCCATCATCATGAGAAGTTCTATTGGAAAGCGCTGGTCTAGGACCTTGTAGGCCTTTGTAAAGACTTTGTTTTCTTCCCTCTGGGAGCAGGGAAAGGAAAGGAAGTGACTTTCCTGTCAAGGATATTACCAGGAAGTTGTATACATACTTCCTTTCTACTTGCAACCCGTTGGACAGAACCTGATCACAAAGCCATTCCTAGCTGCAAGGGAGGCTGGGAAATGTAACATAGCCACGTGCTCAGCTAATATTTACATCACTATCCAAAAGGAGGGGAATGACTATTAGAGGAAAGTTAGCAGCCTCTGCCACCCCTAGGTCTAGTGAACCCCAAAGCATTCTTTTTACTGCCCCGCTCTGCCTAGAGTCTGGGAAGAGAATTCTTTGAGAAAAGAATCTGGAAATCACAGCCCTATGATTCCAGGCCCTGAGATTCGAGAACCAGGTTAAGAAGCAGTTAGCTTGGGAGTTCAGGACTGACATGCACACACTGCTATATTTAAAATAGATAACCAACAAGGACCTACTGTATAGCACAGGAAACTCTGCTCAATATTCTCTGATAACCTAAATGGGAAAAGAATTTGAAAAAGAATAGATACATGTATATGTATTGCTGAATCACTTTGCTTTACACCTGAAACTAATACAACATTGTTAATCAACTATACTCCAATATAAAATAAAAATTAAAAAAAAAAAAAAAAGCAGTTAGCTGTCTGCTCCTCCAGCCTTTTGGAGATCCAGACATTTAATCCCTTGACTTGTTTGGGGCCTATTCACTTGACCCATGGGTGTCACCTGCCCGCCAGTGCAGGCTAGGGGCCAGTCATGAAATACTGGGGCCCTTTGGAGACCCCAGCTACCTCTCCTCCAGGCCCATAGTCTCAGGACAATTGTCAAGGAAACTAAAGGAATTTTGTTTTACTATGCTTTCTCATTTTCAGGGATACTCCATATGGAACTGCTGTCTTCCCCTCCCTCCGAAGGAGTCAGTCTCTAGTTTCATATGGTGGTGATGGTGTGCAGGGGAGTGGGGGACGGGGTTGGTAGAACAGGTATTGTGGAGAACAGGAGGCAATCATACCAATGCCCTCCACATGGTCAAGTCTGGGCTGCATGCTTGCATTTTGAGACAGCCGGTAAGAAGTCAAGATCATCTTGAGTGTGGAGTCAGATGTGTACCTGCCTCAAGAAAAGCAGGAGATGGGAATTCCCTGGTGGCCCAGTGGTTGGGAGTCTGCGCTTCTACTGCAGGGAGCATGGGTTCAATCCCTGGTTGGGGAACTGGGATCCTGCAAGCCGTGCCGCCAAAAAAAAAAAAAAAAAAAAGGCAGGAGAAGGAGGACCCCTGGGGGACTAGGATTTATATGCTGGGACCAGGTTTCCACCCTAATAACGATCCTTACCTCCCAGGCCCACTATCTGAGAGGTACCATGGCAAGTGCCCTAGGTAACTTATCCATGTAATCCTCAGACCAATCCTAGGAAGCAGGTACTATCATTATCCTCATCTGGCAGGTAAAGAAATGGAGGCTCTAAGAGAATAAGAAACTCACCTAGGATTTAAGAGTGGGCCTGTGGGACTACACGTTCCCATAGTTACCAGCACAAGAACACCCATCCTCTTCTCCCCACCACTCTGCCAGGCTGGCCATCCTCTCACAAGCTGAACCCCTCATCTCTCACCTGAACTGGCCCCCACGCCACGTCCTACCCAGACTGACCTGTGTGGATCCCTTGGTCAGGGGGCCCATATCCTGGGGGTGTTCTGCTCACATCCCTGTCTGAGGTTCCTGAGCCCCCAGCCCCAAAGCTTAAGCAGGGGGAGATGAAATTAAAACCTTGCTTAAGCCAAGGCATTTGCCTGGTGTCAGATCTCTCCACTGCTAATGGACCTCAGTGAGTGACTTATGCTCGCTAAGCCTCAATTTCCTCATCTGTAAAATCGGATAATGAGACCTATTATGCTACATGCAAGATTGTTGCAAGCATTGAAATGGGAAAGCCTCACGCCTGGAACAAAGCAGGAATTCAATAAATGTTCCTTTTCTTTATTCCCAGGTGTTCTGAAGAACTCAGCTTGAAGTGTGCGTGTATATGCACATGTGTATGTGTGCGTGGCGTGTGTGTGTGTGTGTGTGTGTGTGTGTGTCCAACAGTTAATTCCCCACATTCCTTCTGGCCTTTGACACTGGTGTTAAGAGAGAGAGCGTCCACCCTGGAAACCCTCTGCTTAACAAGGGAGAGTCAGAGACTTGAGTGTACAATTCCATTTTCCTGCCGGCCCCTCTGCTCATGAACCCACAAAGTCAAGTCATTGAGCTCAGCATATTTACTGCCACTCAGCAGGGTGAGGGCCTGCTGGAAGACGGGGTCAGGCATTGCACCTGCACCCCGGGGACGGGATGCCCCAGCCAAGAAGGGCACAGGCTTCGACTGCTCTCAGACTTTGCAGGTGACGTGGTGTGGGGATCCTGCATGATGCAGGGTGACATTGGTCCCTGATGGGAGGTGGAGGAGGGAGCAGAGCTGAGGGAGAGAAAAGGTTAGAGGGCGAGGTGTAAGATGGCTGTCACTCACACCCCGGAGACAGCCAGAGGCCCAAACTGACTCAGAAATGCACTCCAAGTTCACACAGCCCCATCCTTTTCCCTCCCCAAGGACTACCTTCTCGAGCAGTCCCAGGAAGCTGGAATCATAGGAGGAATTTGCCAGAAAAGAGTCCTTCATCTTCAGTTGCAAAGTCATTTCTGACCCTAGGGATCCAAAAGCACAGCTTAGGACCCAGCCACCAGGGCCGGATTCCCTCGGAGATGCGGGCACCACCTCCTGCCCCACACCCACCCGCGTTCCTCTTCCCTGACAAGGCCCTTCCAGACCCTCTCGTTGCAGGAGTTCAGCCCTGAACACTCAGGAACTCAGGACTAGGGTGCCTCCATCTCTCTCATTCCCTTTCTCGGACCCTTGTCTTGGGCACCCAGGTGTCTAGCCTTCCAGACCTTACCTGCTCCCTGTGAGCTGGCGAGGAGGGTCAGGAGGATGAAGAGGGACAGCCCAGCCCCCATCGCGGCTCTATCGCTTCTTGCTTCTCAGATGGACAGAAGAGATGTCTGAAGGCCTGCTGGCCTCTCCTTAACTGGCCTGCCTTCCTACTCGCCACTCAGTCCTTAGCACAGGTGTGTGTGGGGAGATGGGAGGGGGAAGCTGGGGAACTGGACTTTCCGGTTCTCTCAGTTTGGCTCTGAGGACCCAGGAGAGGGCCATTCACTGGGCTGCTTGGGAAATAGAGAGCGGTCCCCTTTCCTCGATCCTGCGCCCCACTTCTCCCCCATGTCTCGAGGCTTGAGGGGGTGGGTCCCTGGTCTCACAGAGAGGGAAGCTGAGGAGGTATCCCTCTGTGCAGGTGTCTGGGCCCCACCCAAGCTTGGGCCTCTCATTGCTCTTTAGGGATTAATTATTAACTGCAATTAATTTCTATCATCCCTGCCACCGAAGGGCTCAGGAATGTGGGCCCAAAAGGGAGGGGTGGGTTAGGACAAGTTCTTCCCAAACCCAGGTGTTCTGCTCCCCCAGTCACAGTGGCTTTCTAGGTGAGAAATCTGGGTAAGGGGGAACTTTCGTCTTTGAATATTTTGTTTTAGTTGCTCTAAAATATCCTAGCTACTCAGGCAGGGACACGAATTTCATCAAATATCCGCCCCACCCCCCTGCCTTGTGCACTCACGGCAAAAGGGATTCCCTCATCCTCCCAGACAACACCCTTTCACAAGGCACTCAGAATGGCAAACACAAGGACAGATTTGTAGAGGGAATTTGGAGCCCATCTAGTTTACCTTCTTTCTTTAAAAACTGCGAAACAAAGGCTCAGAGAGGGTAAATGACTTATTAAGGTCACACAGTCAGTAGCAGAGAGATTAGAACCCATCCGTCATTCTGCCAGACACAGGGGTAAGCTCAACAGACTGACAAACTTGTCACGTAAACCGCCTAGAATGCACGAAGGCACATGCCCTTTGTCTTCTTAGCTGCCTCCCTTTTCATCTTCTCCCTCTTCCCCCCAAAACCAATGGGCCCCTGTACATGGAGGCAGAGAGGACCCTGGGCAGAGTCAGGGAGAAAAGCCAAAAGCAGGACCAGGCACCTTATCTTTGATAAAGGAGGCAAGAATATACAGTGGAGAAAAGACAGCCTCTTCAATAAGTGGTGCTGGGAAAACTGGACAGGTACATGTAAAAGTATGAAATTAGAACATCCCTTAACACCATACACAAAAATAAACTCAAAATGGATTAAAGACCTAAATGTAAGGCCAGACACTATCAAACTCTTAGAGGAAAACATAGGCAGAACACTCTATGACATAAATCACAGCAAGATCCTTTTTGACCCACCTCCTAGAGAAATGGAAATAGAAAGAAAAATAAACAAATGGGACCTAATGAAACTTAAAAGCTTTTGCACAGCAAAGGAAACCACAAACAAGACGAAAAGACAACCCTCAGAATGGGAGAAAATATTTGCAAATGAAGCAACTGACAAAGGATTAATCTCCAAAATTTACAAGCAGCTCATGCAGCTCAATCTCAAAAAAACAAACAACCCAATCCGAAAATGGGCAGAAGACCTAAATAGACATTTCTCCAAAGAAGATATACAGATTGCCAACAAACACATGAAAGAATGCTCAATATCGTTAATCATTAGAGAAATGCAAATCAAAACTACAATGAGATATCACCTCACACCAGTCAGAATGGCCATCATCAAAAAATCTACAAACAATAAATGCTGGAGAGGGTGTGGAGAAAAGGGAACCCTCTTGCACTGTTGGTGGGAATGTAAATTGATACAGCCACTATGGAGAACAGTATGGAGGTTGCTTAAAAAACTAAAAATAGAACTACCATACAACCCAGCAATCCCACTACTGGGCATATACCCTGAGAAAACCATAATTCAAAAAGAGTCATGTACCACAATGTTCATTGCAGCACTATTTACAATAGCCAGGACATGGAAGCAAGCTAAGTGTCCATCAACAGATGAATGGATAAAGAAGATGTGGCACATATATACAATGGAATATTTCTCAGCCATAAAAAGAAACGAAATTGAGTTATTTGTAGTGAAGTGGATGGACATAGAGTCTGTCATACAGAGTGAGGTAAGTCAGAAAGAGAAAAACAAATACCGTATGGTAACACATATGTATGGAATCTAAAAAACAAACAAACAAAATGGTCATGAAGAACCTAGGGGCAAGACGGGAATAAAGACGCAGACCTGCTAGAGAATGGACTTGAGGATACGGGGAGGGGGAAGGGTAAGCTGGGACAAGGTGAGGGAGTGGCATGGACATATATACACTACCAAATGTAAAACCGATGGGTAGTGGGAAGCAGCCGCATAGCACAGGGAGATCAGCTCTGTGCTTTGTGACCACCTAGAGGGGTGGGATAGGGAGGGTGGGAGGGAGGGAGACGCAAGAGGGAAGAGATATGGGGACATATGTATATGTATAACTGACTCACTTTGTTATAAAGCAGAAACTAACACACCATTGTAAAGCAATTATACTCCAATAAAAATGTAAAAAAAAAAAAAAAAAAGCAGGACCAGGGAAATGGAGAGATGGAGGGAGACACTGTCTATCCCATAAAAGTAAACAAAGTGCGATCCCAGGGCTCCCAGACTTGTACTGGAGAGCAGGAAGCCCAGAGTGGGAAGAATTAATAGACAAAAAGATCATCAGACATAGGAGGTAACAGCAGGGGTGAGAAGGTGAGAACATAGTGAGATGCCTTGGGGCATCTGAGTCCTCTTAAGAGGAGAGTGGGAGCACGCCCATGTCTTTCTCAGCTGGCCCTCTTCTTTCCATGTAATCATAGCCGAGGCTTCTGTGTGCTAGGCACCTTAGAAACATTATTTCCTTTAATGCTTATTATGGCCCTTTGAAGTAGGTACTACATTACCCCAGTTTTAGGGGTAAAGAAACGAAGACTTCGATAGGTCATGTGACTTGCCCAAGCCTGCACAGCTTAGAAGTGGTGGATTCCAGTGCGGTGGATTTAGAGCTGGGTTCTGAACTTGCTCATTGCACTGTCCCTGAACACGATGATTGTCTTACCAGGTGTCTCTCTTCTCCCGTCACCCCTTCTCAGCCAAAGGAATGGAAAGCTCTGTGGGCTGCAGCCATTGGGAACGACGGATGGCTCAGGTGTTCACCCTCCTGCCCTGCCTTGGGCTCTCCTAAGGGTCAGATGCAGTCCCCAGATAGTGACGTTCTCCACCCACACCCAGCTCCCAAACCCTGCTTCCACAAGGGACCCGTATATCCTCACCCCCAATGGTTATACTTCTAGGAGCAAGAGGACCTTGGGAATAGGACACCTGGGTCTCTTCCCTTTGAAGAGGACCTGGGCTGGGGACTGACTTGGGCCTGGGGGTTAGATCCCTAATCCGGAAAGAGCCTGAGAGCCTGGTAGGGGAGTCCTCAGGATCTTACTCACTCTCCCCCTCACCCATGGCTTCCTGGGATCAGGCTGGGACAGGTTAGTCCCCTGGGGACAGCTTGGTGGCCTCTCCCTAGGGATGGAGATCCTGGTGTTGATGGAGGCCCCGGCACACCTGGCTCTTCCGAGACTTGTAATAAGGCCTCAAAGCCTTTAAAGAGCCGGGGAGACAGTCCTGGAAACGCACCTCAGCGGGCATCATGGACGCTGCACTGGCGCTACTCTTGGGCCTGCAGGCCTTGGCTGGCTACAGTGAGCACCCGGGCTCTGACGTGAGGCACTGGGGTCAAGATGTGGACTCTGGACCCAGGGAGATGGCCAACTCTTCTAACACCATCTTATCATCTTTCTTCTTCTTCCAACAGCTCAGCTGATCCCATTGGGGACCTCTAACTCTGGAGGCATCTCCATCACCTCTGGGGATGTCTCTGCTGGTCTCCCAACTGCCTCTGGGGATATCTCTGCAGGTCTCCCCACCATCTCTGTGAGTTTCTCAAGTTTCTTCAACATCTGGGGCTTTGCCCAGCAGTCCTCAGACTTTAGATCTGACCATTTTGGGGAGCACGTCAGGAGTGGTATCAACTTTGCCAGGTGATACTTCTGTTGCTCAGTCCATCTCTGCAGAACTCTTTGGCTTGGCCCATAGCTTTGGGTGGGGGCTTCCTGTGTTCAGCCCTGAGTAAGTTGTTAGTTCCCCGGAACCTCACTGAAGCAGTATCCTGGCCTTGGTGGCTATACAAAGGCTCCCCTTCTGCTTTTCAACTTACCAACTTTTTCTCTTAGTGCATTTTGTATCCTGCCTAAGATATTTTTTTGCCTACTTCGAGGTCATGAAGATATTCTCCTACACGTTCTTCCAGAAACTTTATTATTTTTGCTTTCAAATTTAAGCCTATTATGCATCTCAGATTAATTTCTGTGTATGGAGTGAGGTAGGAGTCAAGATTTCTTTTCTCCCCTTACAGATAACCAGTTGCCCCAGAACAATTCATTTCAAAGACCCTCCCTTTCTCCCCACCATTGAAATATGTAAGTCCCTTTATCAAAAGTCAAGTGACCATGTATGTGTGGGTCTATTTCTGGACTCTCTTCTGTTCTGTCTGTTCTTACTCCAGTGCCACAGTCCTTAATGTCTGCAGCTTTGCAGCAAGACTTGAGGTCTGCTAGTGTAAATCTTCCACTTTTGTTTTTCTTTAAGACTGTCTTAGCTATTCTCAGTCCTTTCATTTTCATTGAATCCGTTTATCAATTTCTACCAAAAACTGGCTAGGATTTCAATTGAGGGGGCACTGGATGGAATTTCTGCTTCTGTTCTCGCTCAGATCTCCTCTAGCTGTTTTCCCCTCTGCCTTTCTGGGATCTTTCTCAGCCACAACAGCCCCTGGGACTGCTTCACCTGTGCCTGGGACTTCCACACCAAGTGGGGCTGTCTCAGGAAGTTCCACTGCCACCACAGCTGGGGCGGCCACCACATCCCCTGAGCTCAGCGTCCCGACCTGTAAGGTGCTCTTGTTTGCATTGGGTCATTGACCTGCAGGCAGCTCGGCTCCTGGAGAGGAGTGTAGGGACAGGCATTAGGACCTGCTTTAAACTGTGTTTTGAGTATGTCTGAGGATGTCTCCAATACTTAAAAGGGTTTTGGTTCCCCCTCAAGCCTCTGGTCCGACCAGTAGCCAGATGTCTTGTTACCTGATTGCTTCCTCAAAAGGTTTTCAACTTTATTCCTCATGGCCCAATCTGTCTTTCCAGGGCAACAAGCATCCCCTCCACAGATCCTGTCCTCCCTCCTCCCTCTGTCTCCCTCCTTCCCTCCCCTTCAATCCTAGTCTCCCCACCAGGCAGTCTGAGGGCAGGAAATGAGTGGAGGGAAAACACACAACTGACTCTGGCTCCCCTTAGAGATCAGAGTTAGGGTGGGGCGGTGGGAGGACAGGGGGCCTCAGAAGAAGGAGAGAGACCCACCCAGGGACCCTCACAGTGCAGAGACATCACAGATGGAGAGAGACGCGGACAATAGAGCCTGCGATATGGAGGAAGGTTCAGAAAGACGGAGAGACGTGGATGTCAGTGAGGACTTTAGAGACTGACAGACACGTCCACAGGTGTCGGGAAGAGGTGACTGGGGCTTGGAGTGAAGCCCTTTAAAACCCCCTCCACTGAGATTCTGTTCCCGAGATGACAAGACAGAATTCCACAGAGAAACATGGTCTTAGAGTTACATAGATGTCAGAGTCACAGAAGGAAAGATGGAAAGTCACAGAGGGCAGTGGGGGTCAGGGGGTTGAGGTCTCCCTGTGTTCCTCAGGCCCAAAGCCACAGGAGAAGGGCTCTGTCCCTGACTGGGCCATTGTGTTGATCACTCTCACTTTGGTGGCAGCAACTGTCAGCCTACTGTATAGTATCAAAAAGGTGAGTGGGGACTTCCCTGGCAGTCCAGTGGTTAAGACTTCGCCTTCCAATGCAGGGGGTGCAGGTTCAATCCCTGGTAGGGGAGTTAAGATCCCACATGCCTCACAGACAAAAAAACCAAAACATAAAACAGAAGCAGTATTGTAAACAATTCAATAAAGACTTTAAAAATGGTCCACATCAAAAAAATCTTAAAAAAAAAAAAGGTGAGTGAAGCTATGGTCCAAATGTGTGGGTCCCTGAGGCCAGTGGAACTGGGACCTGGTGCCCCAGAACTCTGAGAAGAACAGGGGCTTCAGGGTAAAAGATGACAGCTTGCCACACTTAGGGAGGGATGAGGGGAAAAGGGAACCGCAGTCTGGGTGGCTGAGAGGAAACACTGACCGGGCAGGAATGGGGGTTTGGGGCCACTGAAAGAGAGGCTTGGGAGCGCTGCAGGCTGACCAGCCCATGGAGGTGCTAAATTCAGCTCTAGGCAGTGAAGAATCAACTCTGTGAAGTTAGTTTATAACCTGGGTTTTGAATCCTGGCTTTGCCATTATAGCTGTGTGACCTTGTGCAAGTTACTTAACCTTTCTGTGCTCCATATTCCTCATTAATAATAATAACTAATAATATATAATATGGGCTTCCCTGGTGGCGCAGTGGTTGAGAATCTGCCTGCCAATGCAGGGGACACGAGTTCGAGCCCTGGTCTGGGAAGATCCCACATGCCGCGGAGCAACTAGGCCCGTGAGCCGCAACTACTGAGCCTGCGCGTCTGAAGCCTGTGCCCCTCAACAAGAGAGGCCACGACAGTGAAAGGCCGGCGCACCGTGATGAAGAGTGGCCCCCACTTGCCGCAACTAGAGAAAGCCCTCGCACAGAAACGAAGACCCAACACAGCCAAAAAAATAATTATAAATAAATAAATTAATTTAAAAAAAATTTAGAGGAAGTGAACATATTCCAATAATGAGTTTAGGGAAATAAATGGACTAGTCCTACAAGCATTACATTAAAAAAAAAATATATATATATATATAATAATAACTAACACTTAAATAACACATTATGTGCCAGATACTGTACATATTTTAGTTCACAGCAGCCCTGTGATATAAGCAGTATTACTGTCCCTTATTCTACTGAGGCCTGGGTCCCTGGGGGAAAGTGTGGGGTAGCAGACTAGTGGAAACAGGAGTTGTCAGTCAGCCCTGCGTCTAGATGAAGCCGCAGGGGAGGGGTCTGCCTCTGCTTCAGTCTCCCCATCCTTCAGGACGCATTGCCTGGGAGGAAGCCTGCCCAGTTCTGAGCAGTCGGTCTTTGGCATGACTCCATGGAGCTTAATTAACCTCCCATTAATTGCATTAATGAGCAGTTGGCCGCTCCTCTTCCCTCGCATTCCAGCCCTGCCTAGGGCTTAGGGACCAGTCGTGCCAAGTACTGAGACGGATTCACATATTGGCCCTCTAGTCCTCCCGTGAGCCCCGCTGCCCCAGGGCCCTGGCCTCCTGTCCTCTGCGTCCAGCCCTCTCCACCCCCTCTGCCTGTTCCACGTCCCCCTAGAGGCGGTAGCCAGCCCTGGCTTCCACTCCATTCGGCCGAGTCAACACTATTGATTGTCTCCTGTGTGCCAGGCCCTGTCCCAGGTGCTGGGGATGCAGCAGCGATCATGGCAAAGACCTCGCCTGCAGGGTGCTGACTTTCCAGTAGCGGAGACCCACAGTGAACAAATTAAGTGGGTGATAGAGGCAGTGACTTAGACACCTGGACCCATGGCTTTCTCTCTCCTTAGAGTCCCAGATAGCCTGTCCTCCCCTTACTCCAGCCTCAGCCACTGTCTCTTGGGAACGCAGTGTATGAATTTTGACAGTCTCTGAGCTAATGTTTGCTTCAGGCAAGGAATCAGGACAAAGGGGAGAGAGAGACTCCAGGGAGCTCCTAGAAATGAGAGGTCTGCTTTTCTGTTTAGGGGTGGATGGGGGTTTGCAGGCAAAGAGACTGCCGCTGGGCTGAGGTGGGGGGTGGGGAGAGGGAAGGCAGAGCCCCTGTCCGCTGAGCATCTCTGCCAAATATCTTGGCTTCAGTGCCTCTGGGTGGCCTGGACCTGCTGGCATCCCTGGTGAGGGATGTCAGTCCCTGCGGTTCCATAGCTGTCTTGTCTCTGCCACTGCCCCCACTGTCCCCACTTCTTGTGTCATCTCTGGACACTTGGAAGCACCTGTCTCTGCAGCAGTGGGCTATGTGAGGGCTTTCCCCCTTCTCTGCTCTTTCACCTGATACTCATGGACAGCTCCACCCAGGGCAAAAAGAGTGACCTTGTGTGAGTAAGGGGTGTGGAGAGCTGGGCTGACGCGAGAGAAGTGGGAGGGTGAATGTGCAGCTGGAGAAGAACCAGAATTTGAATCTCCTCCCAGAATCCAGGCATCCAACCAGCCCCCTCCCCATCCAGCCCCAGGCAGAACTCAATCCTTCTGGAACCTATCATCTGCTCCCCACCTGCCCAGAACCCTGGAGGCTGCCCACCCAACCCCCCACCTTCCACTGGGGCTGGGGCAGGAGTCTGTCCCTCCCAGTTGCCTTTCCCTGCCCCCAGATCCCACCCTTTCAGTAGGCACCCACGTTCCTCGCTCCATGACGAAGCAGCTGCGGTCTCCCGTTATCAGGGCACCCCTGTGGGGTGGGGCAGTTCCATTTGTTTAAGATTTAGGCCTGAGGGGCCCCAGCCCCAATGACGTCAAACCTGGGCCCATATAAGCTGAGGGGACCCCAGCCCATGGCCTCAAGCAGCCATCCAGCTCCAACATGGCCCAGCCGGCCCACGGCATCCATTCCATCTTTGGCCTCCAGTGCTGCTTCCTCTTCCTTCTAGCTTCCCAGGAGGCAGGTAAGGTGCCCTCAGAGGCGAAGGGGTCACCATCACATGCGGGGATAGAAAACAGAGAGGGGTTGTTTCTTAGCATTCATGTGGTTGAACGACCAATCACAGAAATGAACAGCAAGTGACTATGTGGTGGGAAAGGGGGTGGGTTCGGAGCTACTGCATACAGTTGTCTAGGGTGTACACTGCTCAAGTTTGCCAGCTAAGGGGCATGTCGGAGATGAATTACAGCCTATGCTCTGCTCCTCAAGACATGGCCTGCAAGGCTGCAGCCACCAGAGGGGGGCTTCTTTTAGTCTGGGTAAAGACACTGGCTGGGTTGGCAGTCCTGGGTAGGCAGCGGCAGGGACCTTACACTCCCTGAGCCCCTGCTCTGTGCAGGGAATTCACAGGCGCTCAAGGTACTTCATCTCATTTCATGTCCTCAAATCCCCTGAGGTGGTTAGTAATGTCCCATTTTATAGTGAGGAGAATGAGACTCAGAGAGGTAAAGGGCTTGTCCAAAGTCACAGAGGCAAGCAGGGGTTCCACCACGCCACCCCCGCCGCTGTCCTCAGGGGGCATAAGGTGCGTTTCTTTCCCAAGAGCCCTGCTCAGTTCTGGTCTGGGTTCCAGCCCTGACTCTGGCCCATGTACTTAGTCTGGGCTTCTGTAAAATGGGAAGGATGCTGCCTGGCTGACATCAACAGTTACTACGCGCTTGGCGTTGTTCTAGGCACTTCATCTGTGTTTACTTATTTAATCCGCATGACAACTCGATAAGGTGTGTAGGGTTTTATCCCCATTTTACAGTTCCGAAACATCCCAGGGCTTTGGTAAGAAGGTGAATATAGAAAAGTTTGACGGTGGCCTATATGGGGAAAAACTTTTTTAAAAAAGTGGATATACATATATGTATAACTGATTCACTTTGCTGTACAGCTGAAACGAACACAACATTGTAAATCAACTATACTCCAATAAAAATTTAAAAAAAGAAAAGAGGGCTTCCCTGGTGGCGCAGTGGTTAAGAGTCCGCCTGCCGATGCAAGGGACGCGGGTTCGGGCCCTGGTCCAGGAAGATCCCACATGCCGCGGAGCAACTGGGCCCACGCACCACAGCTGCTGAGCCTGCGCTCTAGAGCCTGTGAGCCACGGCTGCTGGGGTGCCCGGGCCTAGGGCTCGTGCTCTGCAGCTAGAGAGGCCACCGCAATGAGAGGCCCACACACCGCAGTGAAGGGTGACCCCCACTCACTGCAGCTGGAGAGGGCCCGAGTGCAGCAACAAAGACACAACGCAGCCAAAAATAAATAAAATAAAATAAATTAAAAAAAAAAAGAGGTGCTGAATCATTAAAAAAAAAGAAAAGAAAGAAAAGATAGAAAAGTTTGACAAGCAAAATAGACCCTACAAGATAAAGTGAAATTGCAAAATTAGTTCACTTAGTTAAGAGAGTTTTGTGACTGAACCTGGGGAGCAGAGATGCCCAAACATAGGGGCAGCTTGGAGGGGCCTGGGCGATTCAGAGGAGGGTCTTACAAGGTAGACACTTGGCAAAAATAGATTCAGAGAGACTCTCTACGTACTGCATAGGGTCATCCACGGTAACAGCGTTGATGATCCCAAACCAGGCCCGGGAAGGTCGTGAGTCTGGATGCTCTGGGCAGCACTGTGGGCAGGGGAAGCAGCAGCTTTTCCTTCCAATGGTATTTGATCGAGGGTGATGTTAGAGGAAGTTTCTCCTTCCCTGAGCTCAGGGTCATGCTGGGGCCGGAGGGGATGCAAGCTGGTGACTGGGCAGATGGTGGACGGCAGGGGCAGGGGCAGGGGCTGAGGCATCTCTAAGTTGTCTCTGCTGGGTCTCAGCAGTGCCTTGATTTGATGCCCTTCCCCCCACCTCGAGGGTCTGGGGACAGAGGCATCAGAGCCGCCCTGAGCCGCCCACCACCCAGTCCCACGCACCTTCTCTTCCCCTTCCTGTCAGGCTGATTGTCCCACCTGCCACTCTCCATCCCCTCCTGTCCTGCTGCTGCCCAGGAAGAGGAACCTGTAGGGGGCAGAAGGGAATGAGTCCCAAATCATCTCCACACACATTCACTTTTTTTCCTCACATTCACTTTATTTTTTACAGTTTATTTTATTTTTATTTTTTAAAATTTATTTATCTTATTTATTTTTGGCTGTGTCAGGTCTTCGTTGCTGCATGCGAGCTTTTCTCTAGTTGCAGCGAGCAGGGGCTGCTCTTCGCTGCAGTGTGCAGGCTTCTCATTGTGGTGGCTTCTCTTGTTGCGGAGCACAGGCCCTAGAGTGCGTGGGCTTCAGTAGCTGTGGCACGCAGGCTCAGTAGTTGTTGCTCCCGGGCTCTAGAGCTCAGGCTCAGTAGTTGTGGCGCAGGGGCTTAGTTGCTCCGAGGCATGTGGGATCTTCCCAGACCAGGGATCGAACACGTGTCCCCTGCATTGGCAGGCGGATTCTCAACCACTGTGCCACCAGGGAAGTCCCTCCTCACATTCACTTTTGAGGGAGATTTTTCTCTGAGGCACAGGACAGGCACAGGGCACACTCAAAATCCGAATTCTGGAGCAGGACACTCTGGGCTCTGTGTGTGTGGTCTGGGAGACAGCCACGCTAGAGCTTGGCTGGCTGGGATGGAGGGCACGGGTGGGGAGGGAAGAGCCGCTGGGCGCTCATATTCTGCAGAGAAGAGCAAGGGGGCGATAGGCGGGGGAGGGCTTGAGTCTGGGGTGGGGTTGGGATGGAGTCAGGGTGGAAGTGGAGTGTAAGTCAGGGCTGACACATAACTGTGTCCAGCAGACAGTGCGGCCAGGGTACGGAGGGAAGAGTGACAAGAGGAGTGGATGAAGACCTTTAGCCCACAGGTCTGGGGTACGCCCTGTCACTTATCCACAGGACCAGTCAATACCCAGATGCAGATAACTAGATCCTAGAACCCCAGAGTCTGCATCATGCAGCCACAGAACCACAGGTGCAGCATCTAGATTAAATCATCACTGAAGAAAGCACAGATGGGGCTGAGGTCCTGCCTGAGGAGAATCTAAAAAAGACATTTTCCTATAGTAAATGTTATTTGATTTAATTTCTATGACAAAAATAATATATGCTCAATCTAGAAGCTGAAAAATGGAAAAAATTAGAAAGAAAAAGAAAATCTTTTCTAATACTCTGTAGTTGTCCATGCAAACATTTGAGTGTTTTTCTCTTTCATCTTTTTTACTATGTCTGTGTTTTAGGTCACATATTGAACTTAAACTGTATAGACACTTTAACAAACATTTACGCACATTATTGCAAATGGAGTAAGCCATTTTTGAGGGATGAGACACCAAGAAACATCAGAAATACTCTTTTGCGTGAGGCTGCTCTGACAGAGACTCCATAGCACGAGTCACTTAGTAGGACGTCCATCTTCTTTTCAAACCAGTGAATGAAGCAGATAGAACAGACCCTTGGAACTGTACACAGTTTTGATGCTGTGGGATTTGTTTTTACTCTTTTATCCAGGCTGAGTATCTACCACCAGTGTCTTGTGCTAAAGCCAGGTTTTGCTCTCTACCTATACCTCAGTGACCAAAACAGTTCTTTTCTGACCACTACTGTAGTCAGTGAAATGAATATCTCATGGTGGAAACTTCCTAGGAAAAGAAAGTTGCTACCAATGATAGATCTACTGGGGAGAAGAGATGGTCATCTCAACCTGGGGGTTAGGTCACTGATTTGCCTCAAGACTCAGGACCAAGGAATCCCTTGAGCTTCAACTCCCGATTTTATAATCAATGGTTCCACAACTATGTGATGTGGATCTGGAATTCTAAAATCTAGTTATCTGAGTCTAGTTATTGACTATGTGGCTCCTGTGGTTAAATAACGACCAATATCCCAAAACGGGTGGGCGAGAGACCTTCTTTCAACATCTTTTCATCTCAGGGCTCAATTACTTAACATAGCAGAAGTTACCCTTGGTCTCCCAACCTTTGGAGGCCACAATTATGTTTGTTTTCTTACTTAATATGCATAATGAAAGGTTGTTGGCATGGCTTCTGAAGAGTTTTCATCAGTCTTAAAATATTCTCTCATTCATCCATTCAACAAATACTTATGAAGTGCCTCCTATGGGCCAAACATTGCTCTGGGCTGGAGGACCTAGGCAATGAATAAAACACATAAAAGTCCCTGCCACTGTGGGAAGTAAACCGCACTTGTAATACATTAGAAACTGGTGAGTGCAATGTTGATAAAACACAGCACGGGGAAGCGGCTCAGGAATGTGTGTGTGCGGGTTGCGGGGGGGTGGGGGGGTGGAGGGGAGGTGGGGGGGGTTGAAGGTGTGGTCAAGGTAGACACAGAAGTGTATGGGGTGGCGGGGGGTAGGGGGGGAAGCCAGGAGAGACACCTGGAGCTGCAGAAGACAGGAGGGCAAGGCCACAGGCTCAGGCTCCCCTTACTACCAGGAGAAGAGCAGAGCAAAGTATGAGATTGTTTCAAAGACTACAACTTGAATTCAGCAAACACTTTAAAGAGTCTTCTACGCTCCAGAGTCTTCTATGCTCCATACTTCCTTTAGTCTTCACACTACACTGGTAGGTTGACATCATCGTTATTTACTGTTGAGGACATGGGGCTTCGGAGCATTTAAGTGACCTGAGTAAGGATGCAAACCTAGTGAGGGATAGTGCCTGGACTCTATCCTCTCCTCTGATTCTTTAAGGCCAGTGGAATTTGCCACTTCGGGCTGCTGCCTGCACATTTATTCACTCCATGGATATTTAGTCATCTCCTATCACATTTAAAAGCATCTGGGGTGTAGTGAAAAGCCTCTTTGCCAATCACTCACCCTCTTTGAACTTCCTTTCCTCACCTGCAAAAGAGTAAGATTGTACACTTGCCTCACAAGTTCGTGGTGAAGATTAAATAAAGAAATATATGTTTTTGGTCTTTTTTTTTTTTAAACCCACTGAGTTGTACACTTTATTTACTTATTTATTTGGTTGCACCGGGTCTTAGTTGCGGCTCACAGGCTCCTTAGTTGCGGCATGAGAACTCTTAGTTGTGGCATGCATGTGGGATCTAGTTCCCTGACTAAGGATCGAACCCGGGCCCCCTGCATTGGGAGCGCCGAAGTCTTATCCACTGCGCCACCAGGGAAGTCCCTAAACAAATATATAAACATCATCCTTCAGAGGTTCCACAAATGTCAGTGTTCTTCCTTCTCCAAGAGACTGGGCTGACCTATAGGCTGTATAGTGTGGTCTTAACCAGTTAAAGCCTGGGCCTGGGAGCCCAGAATGTATGTTCCTGTTCTGGCTCAACCTCTTACTTGCTGAGTGTCCTTGGGGAGATTACTTAACCTCTCTGAACCTTGTTTCCTCATCTATAAAAAGGGAGAATAACAAATAGTTCTCAACCTCAAATGGCTGTTGTAAAAAGTAAATGAGTTAATACACCCTCCTTCGTAGGACCTGCCTGTCTCCCAGTAAGTGTTCCAGAAAGGTGGGCCATTGCTCTGGCTGTGGGATTGTGTGCAAGTCACCATTGCTCCAAGAAATTCAAGTTTCTTGGCTGTAAAATAGGGACATTGACAGATTCTAAGATGCCTTGTGGGGAGCTGGGAGATCAATCACCTTAGAAGACAACCCAGAAAGAGAATGACTATGAGGCAATTAGCCGAGCTCCTGGCCCCAAGAAGGGGCCCAATAAACAAGGGTCACAGTCGGTATTGCTGCCGAGGGAATCAGAGAATGGACCCGGCCCGGTGAAGTGAGGGCCTGGCAGTTCAGCCCTCCTCTCTCCCCAACCTTGAATCCCATCAGGGACTTGGGCTTACCTCCTACCCTCACCCCCTTCTCGTCCACCCGTATTTCTTTCAAGGACTAAGTTCCCCAACCCTCAACCCTCTTAAGGAGTCAGCAGGGAGGTGGGTGGATTGTGGTTTCCTGTGACTGGGAGTGTGTCCAGGTTCTGGTTGCCACCTTGAACTAACAAAGTCTGGAAAGCTCAGTTATGTAACGACGCTATCTCTCTCACTTTTCCCGCTCTCCTGGCTCTTACTGTCCTGGTTAGATATCAGAGACATCTCCTCTGTTCCCACTGGTTGATCTTCCATGGAATTAAGGCCCACATCTGTTCATTGATAGGGGTGTTTTCCCTCACACACTGTCCATAAACATAGTCGGTCCCTGCCAGAATCCAGCTGCCTTGTTCACAGCTCCCAGGACCCCCAAGTCGATATCCTTTTCTTGCAAAAGGGTCACCTTCATCTATCTCAGATGGCTTCAGGTGTGAGAAGAGGGGGAGCCAGTGGGGAACCATAGGGGCTGAGTCACCTCATCCGCTTCCCTGCATCCGGGTCAACCTTCATCACCAAAATGAAAGGTTCCCACCCCCCTCCTCTACCTACCGTCCATCCCTCTTCTTATCTTCTCACGCATCACCTGTGTCTACTTACTAATCTCTGTGGGAAGTTTTGCCAGAGGTCTCACCTCAGTCTCTCACACAGTCACATTTGTGATGGAGCTGGACTATTATGGAAAGATAGAGATTCTGACATTTATTCCCTTTCCTCTCAGCTCTGCAGTGGAAAGGCAGCTCCGTTCCATAAGTATATAAACTCTAAAACAGCACTTGTGGAGCAAAAGGCCAATCAATATCTCCTCTCAAAATCTTACAATGTGATAAGCCAGACAGAGAGTAGAGGTTGACAGGCACACAAACAACTGTAATGTCACGTTGAAGGTAGCAGGAAAGAGTAACTAACAAAAAATTTTTTGAGCACTGAGATGAAGCTGGATCTTATCTGCTTAGAAAGGTCAGGAAAGATGCCATACAGCTAGAAAGATCTGAAATTGAGAACTGAAGAGTAGAGGTGGAGAGGAAAGAGGTGGCATTGCTGCTGAAAGGACAGCCTCAACAAAGGTCCAGAGACTGGAGATGAGAATGGGGATTAGATACCAGAGTATTCTGAAGAGACTGGCTGGGGAGATACATCTTGGGTAACAAAGGGACCCCTAGAGATGAGGTGAGAAGGGAAGCAGGGAAGAGCATGGAGGAAGTTTCTTATTTGCCTCTCTCCCTTCACAGGTGCTGCCACACTTCAAGAACTCCAGAAAACTCGTGAACACTCAACATCTGATCATTTGTTCTCTCTGGCTCCAGGCCCTGTTTCTATTACCCGCTCTGACCACACTGCTCTTCATTCAGAACACAGCTCCCCAGACCACTCAAAATCTACAGAAACCCATAAGCGAAAACACCAATGCAATACCACACACCACTCCAAGCTGATTCACCATGCTGTAGATAACTCCAAAAGCTCTGCAACTCAAGATGCTCCTCCCACTTCTGAACAAAACCCCAGCAATCAAGGAAAAGACCCAATTACCCAGAACAAACACAACATCTATACTAATGACTCCACTAACACAGATAAAGGATTGGTTCACGAAAAACATCCAACCCCAGCACCCAAGAGCAAAACAACTTGTCTTAAGTGTACAACAAAGAGATCAACAGTAACAAGTAACCCAGCTAAAACTGTAACACCAAGTACCACCTCAGACAAGACCACTGAAAAGACCACACAAAAGCCAGGAAAACCTAATGAACAAAAACAACCAACCAGGTCAAGTCATGAGAGGACCACAGGAGCCCCAGAAAATCCCATGAGACATGGAGGAAAGACCACATCAGGCCATGAAAAACTCACAGGAGCCCCTGCAAAGCCTGTGGAACATGGAGGAAAGACCACATTGGGCCACATGAGGACCGCGGGGACCCCAGAAATGCCCATGGGACATGGGAGAAGCACTGCGTTGGGCCACGAGAGGACCACAGGGCCCCTAGAAACACCCACGGGACACGGAGGAAGCACCACATCGGGCCACAAGTGGACTGCAGGGCACCCAGAAACACCCACAGGGCACGGAGGAAAGAGCACATCAGGCCATGAGAGGACAATGGGGGCCCCAGAAACACCCACGGGACACGGGGCAAGCACCATGTCAGGCCACAAGAGGACTGCGGGGGCCCCAGAAATGCCCACGGGACACGGGGGAAGCACTGCGTTGGGCCACGAGAGGACCACAGGGCCCTTAGAAACACCCACGGGACATGGAGGAAGCACCACGTCGGGCCACGAGTGGACTGCGGGGCCCCCAGAAACACCCACAGGGCACGGAGGAAAGACCACATCGGGCCACAAGAGGACTACGGGGGCTCCGGAAACACCCACAGAACACAGGGGAAGCACCGTGTCAGGCCATGAGAGGACCGTGAGGGCCCCAGAAATGCCCACGGGACATGGGGGAAGCACCGCACTGGGCCATGAGAGGACCACGGGGCCCCTAGAAACAGCCACGGGACATGGAGGAAGCACCACGTCGGGCCACAAGTGGACTGCGGGGCCCCCAGAAACACCCATGGGGCACGAGGGAAAGACCACATCGGGCCATGAGAGGACCACGGGGGCCCCAGAAACATCCACGGAACATGGGGGAAGCACCATGTCAGGCCACAAGAGGACCGCGGGGGCCCCAGAAATGCCCACGGGACATGGGGGAAGCACTGCATTGGGCCATGAGAGGACCACAGGGCCCCTAGAAACAGCCACGGGACACGGAGGAAGCACCACGTCGGGCCACGAGTGGACTGCGGGGCCGCCAGAAACACCCACAGGGCACGGGGGAAAGACCACATCGGGCCATGAGAGGACCACGGGGGCCCCAGAAACACCCACGGGACACGGGGGAAGCACCATGTCAGGCCACAAGAGGACCGCGGGGGCCCCAGAAATGCCCACGGGACATGGGGGAAGCACTGCATTGGGCCATGAGAGGACTACAGGGCCCCTAGAAACAGCCACGGGACACGGAGGAAGCACCACGTCGGGCCACGAGTGGACTGCGGGGCCGCCAGAAACACCCACAGGGCACGGGGGAAAGACCACATCGGGCCATGAGAGGACCACGGGGGCCCCAGAAACACCCACGGGACACGGGGGAAGCACCATGTCAGGCCACAAGAGGACCGCGGGGGCCCCAGAAATGCCCACGGGACATGGGGGAAGCACTGCATTGGGCCATGAGAGGACCACGGGGCCCCTAGAAACAGCCACGGGACACGGAGGAAGCACCACGTTGGGCCACGAGTGGACTGCGGGGCCCCCAGAAACACCCACAGGACATGGAGGAAAGACCACATCAGGCCATGAGAGGACCACGGGGGCCCCAGAAACACCCATGGGACACGGGGGAAGCACCGTGTCAGCCCACGAGAGGACCTCGGGGGCCCCAGAAATGCCCACGGGACACGGGGGAAGCACCACATTGGGCCACGAGAGGACCTCAGGGCCCCCAGAAACGCCCATGGGACATGGAGGAAACATCACATCGGGCCACGAGTGGACTGCAGGGCCCCCAGAAACACCCACAGGACACGGAGGAAAGACCACATTGGGCCACAAGAAGACCACGGGGCTCCCGGAAATGCCCACGGGACATGGAGGAAGCACCGTGTCGGGCCACGAGAGGACCATGGGGGCCCCAGAAAGGCCCACAGCACACGGAGGAAGCACCACATCAGGCCATGAGAGGACCAGTGGAGCCCCAGGAAAACCCATGGGACATGAAGGAAATACCACACCGATCCATGAGGGAAGCACTGGAGCCCCTGCAAAGCCCACAGAACATGGAGGAAAGACCAAATGGACTCATTACAAGAACTCAGGAGCTCCAGCAGAATCTACTAGACATCAAGAAAAGACCACATTGGCCACTGAGACAATAAAATCCCCAATTAAACACACAGAAAATTCAACAAAAGTCACAGCAGCCGCAGAGAGTATAAGACCTCCAGTGAAGGTCACAGGACACACATCTATTAGTACTACCTCTCCTCGTCCAAATAAAACTGAGGTTTCCCGTCATGTGCCAGTTGGTTCTTTTACAGCCACCAGGTCGATCATGTCGGAAGCCCCTGACAAGAGCCATCCACACCAGAACAAAGATGGCTCACAAGGAGATTTCCATGCTGGAGAGATGGGGGAGAATGATTCCTTCCCTGCATGGGCCATAGTTATCGTGGTCCTGTTGATTGTGATTCTCCTCCTGGTGTTCCTTGGCCTGATCTTCTTGGTAAGGGAGAGTGATGCCCAGGGGAGTGAACCCATGGGATAAGGAGTTGAGGAGATGTTATGGATCAGAACTGGAGGGACTAATAAGTCTAGGAAAAGGGGCATAGTGTGGAGGATGGTAATAGAGGGATTGTGGTGGTGGAAACTATGGAGAAAGAAAATAGATGCATGCGACATGAATAGTGGAATTGGGAAGAAAGCAGTGGCTGAGAAAAAAAGGATGTAAAGTAGGGAAAATTTTGGAGTTGGAGATAGAGTCTGGGGTGTGAGAATGGGGGATATTAGAATAAGGAAAATAAGACAGAGGAGGGAACTGGAGATGAAGTCTGGAACTCAATGTACCGGATCTGGGGCTGGAATAAGGATTAGGGTTTGAACGGAATCTTGGGAAAGGAGCAAGCTATGTCCAGGGTCAGGGAGAATAGAATCAAAGGACCTGAGATATGGGTGTCGAGGAAAGTAAATGGCATGGCAGATGGTACTCATTCCTCCTTTCTCTTCCCAATCACAGGTCTCCTATTTGGCACGAACACGCCGTGCACTGATCCAGAACACTGAGAACAATGACCCAGAGGATAATGGGGACTCCAATTCCTACCCAGTCCACCTGATGGAGCAACAGACTCTCGGCATGGCCCAGATCTCTTCCCCATGATGATCTTTCAGAAATCGCCCACGCCCAGCTCTTCCATGCCCTACCCCTTTCCTGGATGGAAAATGAGACCCACAATTCCTATTTCCTGGACTCCAGGAAGGGCAAAGTACTGACGGTTAACACATCAACCCTTCAACTGCTGTGTTATTGAAACTGGTCAAGGGGTGAAGTGATAAGCAAAAAGGATATGAGTTTGGGGTATAGAAAAGAAAGAACGAATAATACAGGCAAGTGTTCTCGATAGAAGATGATCTGAAAATGAAAAGGTGTCTGATGGATGTACGGGGTGGGGATCAATATAGGACTCTGAGTTTTGGGAGGGACAGCACAGTGAAGGGAAGTTCGGGAGCCTTAGAAGGCAATGCTCCAGACTGACTGTGAGTCAGGGTTATGGGCAGGGGGAGTCGAAAGACAGAGCTTCTGGGTTTCAGGACCAACCTATATTATTTCCATCTACTATTACTTAGAGTTTGTGTGTAAACAGGCTTGTCTCTGAGTTCCCAGGGCCCTTGACTTTTTTTTTTTTTTAATGAAAAAATGGGATCTGAGAAGAAAAGAGGATTTCCTTCTCCACCCTCTCCATTCTCAGAAAAATTCCAGAAAAGATCATAAATATCTGTCACCCAGATGGCTCTTCTCTCTCCCTCCTGAATCCCTTAGTTTTCCTAAATGTCTGCAGTGGGCATCCTGTTGGTTTGGCTTGCTGGGTTGTGTGTGGGCACACAGGGAGGGATTTTTGTTTGGCCTGCAGTCTCATCCATGGATCCCCACCCCAGACCTTCCTTGACGGTGTTCCCCACTCATCATTTATTTTCCTCTCTCCCCGCAAAGCCCCAAAGTCTTGGCTTTTTTCTGTAGGAGTCATCCATCTTCTCTACTGCCCCTATTCTCTCCACACCTTCACCCCAGATTCTGATTTTTCTCCTTGCAGACATTTCATCTGTGTATGTTTTCTGGATTTTCTCTCCAATTTATTAAAGCCCTTTCACCTATTACTGATTGGGCAGAGGGAGTAAGGGAGAGTTAGCTGATGACAGGTAACTTCTTTCTATCTATTGGTCTTTTTACAATAAAGTGTAAAATATTTATAAAGTAAGGCATCATAATTACTGGACTATCAGTTGGGAGAAAGTCCTGACTGCTGTTCCTGGCTCTGGCTGTGACCTTACAGATGACCTTGAGCAGGAGTGGCTGGAAGACAGGAATTCTTCGGAGGGTCGAGGAAGAGGAGGCTGAATTTCCACAGTTCCTAAAATGGCTAATTCCTGGATTTCCAGAAGAGCCAGCCTGAGTTCATGCTTGGCTCATTTGCATGGTGACAAAATGAGGAGAAAATGGGTTAATTAATAAGCAAGTATTTCTAAGCACCTATTATACATTCTGTTGAGGATTACAAAGAAGTATAAGACATAGTTCTCATCTGGGACACAAATACAGGAAAATTAAAATTAAATAATTCAGTAAGAGTTATCACAAGGCAGTACTACACAGAATAAAACAAGACTCTAATGAATTAAGCCCAATATTTATGCACATCTGCCATGTTCCATACTCATGTTAGGAGAGCAGCCCTGCTCCAAAACCATTCCGTGCCCAAATGTCAGTCCCAACCAAACCGCCGCCCATCATCCATGTAGCCTTGGGTCTCACTCTTACTGGAAGAGGATAGCATCAGCATCTCTGCTGACCAGAAAGGCACTCTAGTTTGCCACAGCTTCCAACCTTGACTCTATCCAGAATCAAACAGCAGGGCCACGAGCAGCTTTTTGCCACTTTTGGCATCCCCATTTGCAGGAAGCTGGAAGCCCATCATGGACAGTAATCCTAATCCGTACACTCATGTCAGTGGATTATCTGCCAGGACCCAGCCCTGGGCTGGGAGGGCCCTGAGGCCTGAGGGACTCTCTGAATCTTCACCTGGAGATCTGCTCTGCTAAGGGCAGAATTGTAGCGCGAGTGCCAGAAAGGAGGCAAGCCAGGTGCCAGAGGGACCCCAGACTTAGGTCCCTGGAGAGAGCCTTGAGGCAGAGAGGGACACCTGGGTTCTGGAAGAGGGCTGGAGTGCCATAGGAAAAAGGAGGAAGCTGCCCGGTTTTTAGTCTCTGGGTAGATGGTGACTCAGCATGTGGCAGCTGCCATGACAGGAGAGTCACTCGCTCTGGGAGGAAAGCAGATACCCCCTAACCCCAGCCTCTAACCATGAATTTCCCCAGCCTGGACCCTAATTAAAAAACCAAAACAAAATAAAGCAAAACATCCAACTCGACCAATGCCTCCCTGCCAAGGCACCAATATGGAGCATTGAGGGTCAAAGAGCGTGTGTTTGGGGGAGTGGGGGAGGTTCTACATCTCCCCAAAGCAAACAGGGACAGTGGGTGCCATGGGCCCCAGGGCACGGCCCTGAATGTCTCCCTTCCCACTTCTCTCTCCCAGGCTAATGATCACTTTGATATCTAAGGGGAAATCCTTTAACAAGCTCTGGAGCTGGGCTCTCATTAGGAAAAATTACTTAATGAGTGAGTGGCAAGGCAGGGAATGTTCCCCGGCCCCCTTCCCGGGGAAGAGAGAGCACGCCTTGGCAGCGAGCACCCAAGATCCCTAGGGCTAGAGCAGGCTCCAGGTGCGAGAGCAGAGGGGGAGCCTGAGCAGGGCAGCCCGGGGCAGGGCAGCGCGGGCTCTGGGTTCCCCAGTCCACGGCCCTCCTTCCCTGGAGGCTCCACTTGACCTGTGGCTCCCGAATCTCACTCCCTAACAGAGCGGAGTCTGGCAGAGGGCGACAGTAGGCTCATCTGAGGATCCCACCAGGTCCCCACCTCCCCCCGAGGAGCGGCCCGCCTGGGCCCCGGCCGATGCCCTCCTCCCACCCTGAAGCCACTCTGATGGGGGGGCGGAGTTTTGGGCGAGTCCCCCGTCCTGGCCTCAGCCACAGTCTCTGAGAGCACCACAACCTCCACGATAACATCTGTGCCCACAACACCCTCTACTTTGATCTCTGAATCCACCGAGGCCTCCACCAAAGCGTCTGAGACTACCCGTCCTCAGCAATAGCATCCGTGTCCACCACGGCGTCCACCACTGGCTCTAGGACCACGACAACATCTTCTGAGACCACCATGGCCTCCACCACCAACTCTGAGACCAGGACAGCTGCCAGCACAGCCTCTGATACCACAACAGTCTCCACTAAAATCTCTGTGACAGCTGCAGCTCTGTGCCCTCCACAGCTACCACAATGCCCGCTGAGACCACCACAGCCTCTGATAGCACCTCAGCCTCCATGATGACATCTGTGCCCACCACAGTCTCCACCAATGAAACCACCACAGGCTTTGAGACCACTCACCATAGCTTCTACCACAGCCTCAGGAACCACTGTGGAGTCTGTGCCCGCCAAGGCCTCTGAAACTACTGTGGCCTCAACATACTGACCCCTGGTCCAGGGGATGCAAACGATACTTCACAAGACAGCTCTGGCCTGTTATCTGTCTTTCCAAATAAAGTGCTGTTGGAACACAGTCACACCTATTTGTTTACATCTATAGCTGCTTTCCAGCTACTTTGCGTAACTGTAACAGAGACTGTGACCAAACAGCTTAAAAATTTACCATCTGGCCCCTTACAGGAAAAGTTTGCCAATCCTTGCTCTAGTCCAAGACCAAACTATTTTCTTTTTTCACTTGCTCTCTGGCACTTGCTCTGAATAAAACCACCTCTGCGCTTGCCATCAGCACTCGTACTGGAACTGATTCTACCCACTTTGTTCTGAGCCACCCTCTGCTATTCCAGTGACGGACACTGTTCTTGTATCAGTGTAGCCACGTCTCATCTAAACACAACCATTGCTGCCAACACCACCACCTCTACTGCCTCTCCTGTCCTCCCACCTTGTCTGAGTCCCCCACCCCCACCCCGCCTCCATCCCTGGGGTCGCCAGCCTCTTCACGTGGGTCATCTGTTCCGAGCACACTCAGCTCGACTTTGTTGATCACCACGATTGTGTTCGCTTATGTCACCTCTGCTCCAAGCCACGAGCACTGCCTCATCCATGGAAAAATCTTATTCTATCATCTCTTCTTCCAGCACCATCCTTATACCCAGTGACTACATCACAAGACTATCAGACCCTATTCCTTTCATCCCAACCCACCCTCTTCTCTGTGGATGACCACTTCCGTAATTGAATAGATCTCCCACATCCACATGGGTCATGGCCACATTTCCTTAATCTTCTGCTTCCACCATCAGCAGCACCATCTATGCACGTATTCTACCTCCTCTTCTGTAAGACACTCACCTTTATTCTGGGGACCATGGCCTCAGGCGAATCACTTTCTACCATCTCTCGTCCCACCACAACACCTCTCCTCAAACCACCAGCACCAGAGAAGTGTTATATCAACCCCTCTGCTCTAAGGACACCGGCCTCCCTGTTAATTATCTCCACTACCAATGCATCATATCGTGTGACCTGTTTCCTAGACACTAGGATCACTGGAACCAAACCAACTACACCCATCTCTGTCTCCACAGCTCCTGGAATGGACTCCACATTCCCTGCTACCAGGAATACTGTCCCTGGGAGAGCCCCAAACACCTCTGGCCTGGGCACATCCATTATTGGCACATCATCCAACACATCAGTGCCAGGTACTAGGACCACCAGGACAGGATCTACCCATGAGCCAACCACCACTCCTGGAACCAGCACCATCTCCCATAAAACAAGCCCAGTCTCCATGGGCACAAGCACAGTTAGCGTGAGCCACACACCAGCACATATGATTAAACCAAGTGGATATTTGCGGCTCTGAGGCATCATCCTCATCTCTTGGGCTGCAGTCATGGTTGGTGTTGGACTGTTAGTAGACTGAGTTTTGCCTGGTGAGTTACTGTACATGGAGATGGGGGGAACCCACCTAGAAGATGGATCATGAGTGGGAATAGAATAATGGGAATGGGACCCGCAAGATATTCAGAACGAGAAAGCAGTCAGTGTGTGGCGAGTCACACGTATGCTAACCCAATCAACATAAGAGTTGCAGGAGTAAAGTTGTAGTCTCACAAAGTCAGATTTATCGGCTTGTTGCACCAAAGGAGACTGTACACTAGAGGGACTAAGGAGCTTCTTACCAACTAAGGAAAAGAGTCATTACAGTATTGAGGGAAGCGTGGAGTTTGGGTGAAAGTTAAATGAAGCAGAGTTTTAATAAGCTCAAAACAAAGCAGGGCTGTGTGTACAAGGATCCACAGCAGCTCTAGACTGTGAAGTGGACCTGGTTTCCTTGGAAAGTACAAAGTTACAAGAGATGTGGAATGTTATTCAGAAACTCATCTGCTTCTGGGTAGGAAATCCAGGCTGCTTCTCTGTGCCAAAGTAACTTAGATCCTCCAGACAAGAATGGGATATTTCCTTCTTACTGATATAATTTCAGGCAGCAAATTTGCTATATTCTATTATTTTAGAGAACTAAATTTTTCACTGACAAAATCATTGAAAGTGAGTAAGTCACTCAAAGAAGGGGGCTGTTTTGATGTTTTACAGCTGCAGCGTGTCCTTGGGAAAAATACTCTTTCCAGTAATCTTTGCATCTGGTTTGATCCACATTGTTATCCCAGCCTGGTGAACAGCAGGGTAGATTGTTACTTTCTCAGTCTGATTTTTACTTTCTCACATAGCATAATACAAAGACCACAAGAGGGAGCAAAACAGAAAATATAAATGATAGATTATATAGCAAGAAGTAGAAAAAAAAGAAAAATGTGAAGTGGGGGCCCAAGAGAGAGGTAAGTGTATGGGTCTATGTGGTGTGGCTAGAGGCAAGGATAAGGGAAAGCATATCTTTTATAAAATAGCTGGAACTATATAGCACCAGAAAAAGGATCTCTAGAAGGTGATGATCATTCAGGCCCCCAACAGATTTTTCACGGTCATAGATATTACCACATGCTACTTCCTGGGGTGAGAGTGCAGGGCTCTTTTCCCCTCTTTTTATGATTTTACCCAAGTGAAAAGAAATTCACTTTTGTAGGTACCTCTTAGCACAGCTCAGATAGGCTGGCCATTTCAAAATACTCGACTACACACTAAGGGAGGATAACAAGAAAATACCCTTAGCAAGGACAGAAGCCCCAGAAACTCCTGCCCTTGTGTAGGCGAGGCTTCTGATGCTGTGAGAGCTCACCTGTTTCAAGGCCTAAAGTCCCCCGCAGTTCTCTGGGGACAGGGGAAGACATGACAGCCACATGCCAGCAGCAGACTTCATTTCTGCATTCTATTCTGCATCCTGGTCTTAATCTCCTATTCTAATATATCTTTCTTGTTCTACTTTTAAAACATATATTTATACTTTCCCATTTTAGCAGTATGTATTCCTGAAGTGGTCTTCAGCATGTGTAGGATGAGCCCGAGTAAACACACAATAAATCAATGAAAAATTCACACACCAGCCACAAACGGCTGGCATAATTTATAATCAACTTACTTGTGTTTCTTATATCAGATCCTCTGATCCTTCTGTATGGCATGAACAAAATGTGACTCACCAGCCATGAACAATCCTCTAATTGTTTAAGATAAACATGTAATAATAATAACTAGCATTTTATTAACTGTTTACTAGGTGCGAGGTCCAGAACTAAAAGTGCAAGAGAGCATTGTTTCTCCTTAACTCTGCTTAACCACCTTTGGGGCATGTACTCTTATTATCTCATTTTACAGGCTAGGACACTGGAGTCAGAGACTGAAGTAGCTTGCTGAAGATCACAGGGCGAGGTGGTGACAGAACTGGGGCTCTAATCCAAGTCTGCTCCACAGGAGAGCCTGTTCTCTTAGCCACAGTGTTTAAAGCTGGTTCTCCAACCTTTAGTTCTTAATGGGGCTTCCTTTATCTTAAAAAAAAAATTTGAGGGGCTTCCCTGGTGGCGCAGTGGTTGAGAATCCGCCTGCCTATGCAGGGGACACAGGTTCAAGCCCTGGTCTGGGAAGATCCCACATGCCACGGAGCAACTAGGCCCATGAGCCACAATTACTGAGCCTGCGCGTCTGGAGCCTGTGCTCCGCAACAAGAGAGGCCGCGATAATGAGAGGCCCGCCCACCGTGATGAAGAGTGGCCCCCACCTGCCACAACTAGAGAAAGCCCTCGCACAGAAACGAAGACCCAACACAGCTATAAATAAATAAATAAATAAATAAAATTTAAAAAACAGTAATTTATTTTTTAAAAAAAATTTGAAGTAAAACTTATAAGAAGTACACAGATCTCAAGTGTACAGCTTGATTAATTTAAAAATGTGTACACACCCGAATAACCACCATCCCGTTCAAAATATTGAACATTCCTATCATCTGAGTAGTTTCTGGTGTCCCCTCCCTGTCAATACCTGCCCAGCCAAGGGTAACTACTATTCTGACTTCTATTTTATGAACTTTCATAAGTTTCTTGTTTTTACCTTTCCTCATAGACGCGCAACTTTCTTGGCTGATTAACTCAATGAAAGACTCCCTATTTCTGGGAGTCTGTACTCTAGGTACAGGATGCGGATTTGCCAAGGTACACAGCAATGATCGTAGCATTCACATAGAGAATATGCAAGTGCAATAATCAGGAAGGCTGTTTTCTCAGAGAAGTGAATAAATAAATAAATGAGAGGAAGAGAGACACACACAAAGAATGAACGAAAAGTGAAATTTTGTGATTTTTGACAATCCAAGTTTTAATGATCTGAAAGAAAAGGATTTAACTCTAATAATATATATTTTTTCTCTTTTAGAATGACTTTTCTTTTCCCCTGATAAACAAAGGCATTTATAACCTCCATGACCACAGAATTGGCCTTGGTCTGGACCTGGACTCAGGATTGGGCTCTGGAATGTTCTATAGCCTAGAAAATGAACTGGTTCATGGAGGAACGTATGGCTCTGGACACAGGGTAGGCCATGGAGTGCGCCATGAATTAAGCCACAGCCAAGGGGGTG
Organism: Balaenoptera ricei; assembly: GCF_028023285.1. Classification (NCBI taxonomy): domain Eukaryota; kingdom Metazoa; phylum Chordata; class Mammalia; order Artiodactyla; family Balaenopteridae; genus Balaenoptera; species Balaenoptera ricei. The sequence goes on from NC_082649.1 coordinate 23,909,873, forward strand.
GTTATGGCATAAATCCTGGCAGGAGTTATGGACATGGAGGAGGCCATGACAAGAGCCATGAAGTGGATCACAGAAGAGGCTGCCAAGGAAGACATAGAGGAAGGGGGAGTATGGACATAGACTGGATAATGCAGGGCACTCTGGAAAAAGAAATATCGCAGAAGAAGGGGATCATGGAGGAGAAGGCAGTGGCCATAAAGTGGGTCAAGATAGGCTTCCAAAAGGTCTTCAGGGAATTGGCCATGGAGATGGTCATGAGCAAGGTCAAGAAAAGAGCCAGAGAAAAGATAGAGATCATAGAGGGTTTGACCAACAGGGCAGCCAGAAAAACAGAGAGTGTTTCTGGAGACCTGCAGCCTCATCAGATTTGGACCTGAGCTCAAGTAAAGATTCTCCCTAAGCTTAACCATAGTTCAGAACCTCTTAGGAAGTCACAGTAACCAACTGTACAACAATTTCTCTTTGCTCTCCTAATGCACAAGTAATAACCTGTGCCCTTTCGCTTTGGAATTCTTTTTTTATTTCCTCATGACGCAGTGTGACCAGTAGGAAGAAGGATGATATTATTACAGCCTTAAAAAACACAGCTCATACTGTTTGTGGCAGCAAGATGACTTGCTTCCTGTTTATCTATTTGAGCATTCTTTCCCCTCCTTTTTCCCTTTGTTACTGGGTGCTTACTAAGTGCTAAGCATTGTACTATGTAACTTTAAAGCCACTATCATTTAACAATTTTGAAATTTGTAATCTCAAAACAATCTTTTGAGAACTTCTACTTTTCTGGCAAAATAGTGGACAAGATGCATTAACCACCCCTCTTAATGAAAGCAACAAAAATTACTGGATAAAATATTGAAAAAAATCTTTGTAACTATATCAATCAGCTGGGTAGATAGTAGGTAATATTTAGATCAACAACCAAGAGAAGGCAGAGACTCAGGGAGGCTGAAGGAGAGCTCTGAACCAGCTGTCACACTGAGGGCATTTGCCGTATCTGGTGAATTTAAGCTTACCTTCTCACAGCTTCTTAGCACTTAGGGTACAGGAGACAAAGTCTAGGACCTGCATTAGGGGTGGAGTCTAATAGGAGACTCTAAAGAAAGCTGAGACCTAAAAGGGTTAAAGTTTCAGTGGTTAAACTAGAATGAAATTGTATTGACCACCTTGCACATTGGCGACTGAGACAAATGTCTGTCTCTAAACTTGACACTGAGTGGAGGGGAGTAAAAACCTCCCTTGAGAATTTGTAATTGCATAACATTCTTCATTTGGGTTTGTAGCTTCAAATCATACAAACTAGGTAGACAGAAAGCCATCTTTGACCTACACATGTCCTCCAGGTCTCCTTCATCTTTGGGAAGATTCTCCCTCCCCAATTCTTTGTCTCTTCCAAATGCTATATGACAAGTAAGGAGAAAATCACTGCAACGTGCTACTATTAAAATCTCAAAATACACTTGGCATCTATATATTTATGCTCTTCCTTTGTCCTTTATTGTTGCATGCTTATTATGCACCAAACACTGTGCTGTGCCTTTAAATACACCATCATTTATTTCTCAGAACAATCCAATGAGGACTTAAATTTCTGGCTCTATAATGGGCTAGGTGTCTTAAAATATGTTGAAAAACTAAAAATGGTGTACTAAAAAATCTTCTTAAAAGTATCATTGATTCAGCAGGACAGTAAGGAATGCTAAAAGTAAAGACTAAGTTAAGGTAGGAACCTAAGGAGGTAAGAGTACTCAAGCCAACTTTTGCCCAACCAGTGCATTTAAGCTTCAGGTAGCACAACCTCAGTCAGACCAACCCAGGTGAGGACTCTGGTAGTAGACCTTCACATAAATCTGAAAGGGAGAGTGTAAACTAAAACCAAACCCATCCCGGGACTTCCCTGCTGGTACAGTGGCTAAGATTCCATGCTCCCAATACAGGGGGCCCAGGTTCGATCCCTGGTCAGGGAACTAGATCCCAAGTGCCGCAACTAAAGATTCTGCATGCCACAACTAAAAGATCCTGCATGCCGCAATGAAGATCTCGCGTGCTGCAACTAAGACCCGGCGCAGCCAAATAAATATTAAAAAACAAAACCAAAAACAAACCCGCCCCTCCTCTAAGGAAATGCAAGCAAAATTGCCTATCTCTAAACTCAGTGCAGGGGAAGCGAGGATGGGAGAAGTACCTCTTGAGGAAGGGAAGATGGGGGAAGTACCTCTTGAGAAATAACTTGTAACCACAATACTTACATGGTTTGCAGCCCCAAATCATGTAACCTAGGTAATTCAAAAGAGCTCAAGCCTATAATTTAATTTAAAGGAATCTTCAAGTGGTATTGCCTCCCTATGCTTGGCAAAAACATGCAAATTCACTGTGGAAGATCAGAACTCATCTTGGGTTTCAAAGGACTTATATAGATAACAACCCAAGAAAAATAAATTTATAGTCATAAATCTCAAATCACAAATGAGGCACCATGAGTGAAAGCCAGCAAGAAACAAAACAAAACAAATAGACAACAGGATCAGATCCACAAAAAAACTATAGATATTGTCATAGCTTTATGGTTGTCTACTAATATCCATTAACCATCTTTGAAAATAGAATTCTCAAGTCTTAGTTGAGCACATGTCCACCCAGCAAAGGACTATATTTCCCAGTCTCTCTTGCAGCTTAATGTAGCTGTGTGACTATATTCTTATGGTGTGTTAGCAGATAGCAATAATTTCTCATGAAGTTAAAAAACAAGATAGAATTAACATACTTGATAATGTTAGGGTTTGAGCTGGGAGACAGGTAATAAGAATGAAAGAGTTCCAAGGTCCTTGTATTGTTTTGAAGGATCGTAAAGATATTAATTACATTTAGACTGATAAGTATGCATGTAAAACTTTTTTAGGATATCTCTAAAAGGTGAAATCTGGATTTGAATTCAAGACCTCTGCCTCCAATTAATTCTAGAGGGAAGAAAAGTTTTCTTTCTTAGAGTGCTATTGGCTTTACAGCCACAGATTAGGATTTCTGGGAGTTCAAGACCCCACCTGTCACTGACTGGCCCCTCACACCTCAACCTCAGGAACCACCCATCACAGCCGCTAGGCATGTAAGCCTTTCCTAGCACACTCTGTCCCTCCTGACTCTCAGACTGACTTATTCCAAGCTCCTTCATGCCTCCAGCCACCTCCTGCTTGCCAGCTTCTTTCTAGCAGGTTTTACATGTCGGGGATACTCATTCACCTATAAATAAACTACCTGAGATGTCGCCTCTTCCACGAAGCTTCTCCTCATTGACAGGGAATGGAGACAGCTGACTTCGGTCATACCGACTGTGCACTGGAACTCCCTTCAATCCCACTCCCCTTACCCTGGCCACAAGAAGCCTTCCCCATAAACTCCCCAACCCTCCACTCATTTGGGTCTCTTCAGTCATGCTCATTTAGCTGACTGTGTGTCCTTTCTGCTGCTATATCTGCGTCCAGACCCAACTCGAAGTTCCTAGAGGACTTGGACTAAGTATCTCCCTCCCCCAACAGACCTGAAGTCTCCTTATGTGGTGCCCGTGGTATACCTTGCTGAGAGATGCTTCATTAAGGCTGATGAGAAGGAACATCTGAAGGATCTCAGGGAAGAAAAGTTCCTATGAATTACTCCGAAAACAAACAAGACAGGAACCCCTATGGTTGAGAATCAAAAGGCGGCCTTTGTGGGAGTGGGGGAGGGAAGGATTGGGACTTCGGGATTAGCAGATGCAAACTATTATATATAGAATGGATAAACAACAAGGTCCTACTGTATAGCACAGGGAACTATATTCAATATCCTGTGATAAACCATAATGGAAAAGAATATGAAAAAGAATATATATATATATATATATATATAACTGAATCACTTTGCTGTGCAGCAGAAAGTAACACAACATTGTAAATCAAGTATACTTCAATAAAATTTTTAAAAAGGGGGGCCCTATACCACCCCTTTACCTGATATGAGTGTGACAGGTGGCTTGTTCCTGCATATTCAACACTCTCCCCCACCCTCATCCCCCATGCACCAGAGACCCCAAAGACGGCTACACTACCCATGGATCTCTCTTTTCCCGTTCAGTCATTGTGCATTGTTGATGCCTACTGCATGCTCAGCAATGTACCGTCTGTCTTCTGCCCATATCCCAGGAGCCCAGATCCCTAGTTACTGCTCTCTTTGAGGTCTCATTTTTTTTTTTTTTTTTTTTTTTGATTCAAAGATGTCGGGTCCTGCCCTTCAGCTCAGTCTATTAGGGCTTCTTCCGTGTTTAAAGCATGCACACAGGACTTTCTGACAAGGAAACAAAGTCTTGAACTGGAACAGGTTTCTGGCCCTATTTTTGCCTCAAGGGTGGGTCTCTTCCACTCTGACAACCTTGATTCCTTTATCCCATTCTACTTCCTGCTCAAACCCAGCCCAGTGCCCTGCCTAGTATGATCATGTCATTCTCCTTTCTCACCTTCCTCTTGAACCCCAGTCTATTCCTTCCCAGGCTCAGTATTGTTTTGTTACCTGCTCATAGTTGGCAGAAGAAGAAGTCAACTTCCCAACCCCTCCCCTATATGAAACTATAAAGGCTCCTGCAGCTCTTCCATGATAAAGAAAGAGGCAACAACATCGTGTGGAGGAAGCTCAAGCAGCCCAGGTATCCAGTCTCCCACCCCGCTAAGCTCAAGATTCTTTCCAAGAACACATATGTTGGAGACCCAAGCTCCTGGAAGCTCCAGCCTTTATCTCTTTACCTTGAACTCTCCTTTCTCAAGAATACTGTTCTTTGCCTTCTAGGTCTTCGTCACATTTGGGATCCAAGCATCTTTTTTACCAGCCACAAAGAGGCAGATCAAGATGCAGAAAAGAAACATTTGCCCTATGTACTGGTTACTGTTGCATCTCCTACTTTCAGAATACAGTGAGTGCTTTTCTTTAAAGGTTGGTGGTCTGTGAACTTTTGAGGGATTGTGGGAGATGATGACCAGCACTAGGAATAACTCTGGTTCTCCACCATAGAGTGAGGGTCATCATTTCACTCCAATCACTTCAGTCTAATAAGGTATCACCTGGGAGGCAGTCAGAGCACAGTGGTTAAAACTGTGGACTCTGGTCTCCAATTGCCTATGTTTGAATCACGGCTCCATCTGTTACCGGTACACTTTGGGTGAGTTAACTTCTCTGTGCCTCCGTTTCTGCATCTATAAAATGGTAACAACCTGTGAGATATGGCTGGGGTTTAAATATTAATAACAAGAAGAGTTGACTGTTATTTTATTTATTTATTTATTTAAATTATTTTATTTATTTATTTATTTTTGGCTGTGTTGGGTCTTCGTTTCTGTGCGAGGGCTTTCTCTAGTTGCTGCGAGCGGGGGCCACTCTTCATCGCGGTGCGCGTGCCTCTCACTGTCACGGCCTCTCCTGTAGCGGAGCACCAGCTCCAAATGCACAGGCTCAGTAGTTGTGGCTCACGGGCCCAGTTGCTCCGTGGCATGTGGGATCTTCCCAGACCAGGGCTCGAACCTATGTCCCCAGCATTGGCAGGCAGATTCTCAACCACTGCACCACCAGGGAAGCCCCGACTGTTATTTTAAAATATCACTCTTCTATATTATAAAAACTTAATTTTTCTCGTGTCCTTAACCCCTATTCCACAATCAGCCTCAGTCAGCCTCAGGCCAAGTAGAAAAGGATTCAAGTCAAAACTAACTCCCACTCTGCTCTGCACCTCTGACACTCTATTAAACACTCCTCGGGCCGTCTCCTATTGTGCAACTAGGAAGCATGACTTCTTAGAGAATTCTTTTTTTTTTTTTTTTTTTGGGCGGTGCCACACGGCTTGCACAATCTCAATTCCCCAACCAGGGATTGAACCCGGGCCACGACAGTGAAAGTGCCGAATCCTAACCACTAGACCATCAGGGTACTGCCCCGAGAATTCATCATTTTGAATCAAAATTAGCCCTCATACAATTTTGACTCAACTATTCTATTCTCCAAAACTTCTCAAATCAAATCCACTCCCTCTTTCACGTCACCCCTACTCTTGTTCATCTCAGTTTCTTATTTAGTTTTACTCATGATTCTAACCTTAACTCCAATTTGTACCCCATTGCAGATTTTAGGGGTCCTTCCCCAAATAGAGCTAAACTCTAATCCTATGTTAGTTCAAATAAGCTACACATGTGTGGGGTGAGGTGCTAGGCACTCATGTCCAAATTAATAGTAAAATGAGCCACAAATGAGATAAATTTTGTTTATCTGGAGAGGTTGAGCATCTTTGTCCTTCAAGGTAGTGAGAGGCAAAAAACAGGCACAAACTTAACTCTAGCTGAGCCTTCAAGAAGGTGGAAATGCTTCCCTATACTTGTAGATCTTGATTTGCAGACCTTAATCCTGGGAGATCTTATATATTTAAGTTACATATAACTTGCTCTTTTCTAACCTTTGCCTTGTAATCAGCAGCCCCTGGAACTTTAATGCATATGTAATCACCCAGATACCTAGGCCTATCTCAGACTCTGATTCATTTAGTCTGGAGTGGTTTGCCTAGAAATCTTTATTTTCAACAAGCTCCCCAGATAATTCTAATATAGGCGTTTTCTGAATAACACTCAGAAATATTTTCCAAGAAAGAAGCAATACCACTTTAATAATGAATTAATCAATATATACTAGTTTCACCTGGGTTCTACAACTCCTTTATAATACTTTTTATCTGTGTTGAATATTGTACAGCAGATGATGGAATAAGCTTACTATCAGTGAAATTAGGTCATGTAACCCTGGTGTTGGGGGTGGATGTGGAGGGTGACTTAGCATGGTAGCTAAAAGTGCAGATTCAATGGCCTGGGTTCAAATTCCTGTTCTACTACTTACTAGCTGTACAAACTTGGGCAAGTGTCAACATTTCTAAGCCTCAATTTTTTCATCTTAGCTGTTGAGAATAATAATATCTATCTCATTGGGCAGTAGTGAGCATTAAATAGAATTATCCACGTAATAAGTTTAACCAACCATTGAACAGAAAGTATATACGCTCAATATATATCATCATTTATGATTATCATTAGGCATAACCTCCATTAGTGGTAGCACACCCAGCCCAACTTCCAGTGAACCCACCACAGCCAACACTGGATCCAGTGCAACCTCCAGTGCGACTGGGACAGCCTCCAACACTACATCCAGCACGACCTATGGTGGTACCAGCACAGCCACCAACTCTGGATCCCAAGTGACCTCCAGTGGATCCAGCACAACCTCCAATACTGGATCCAGCGTGACCTCTGGAGGGACCAGCGCAACCTCCAATACTGGATCCAGCGTGACCTCTGGAGGGACCAGCGCAACCTCCAATACTGGATCCAGCCTGACCTCTGGAGGGACCAGCGCAACCTCCAATACTGGATCCAGCCTGACCTCTGGAAGGACCAGCGCACCTGTCAACACTGGATCCAGCACAACCTCTGGGGGGACCAGTACAGCCTTCAATACTGGATCCAGTATGACCTCCGGTGAGACCAGCATAACCTCCAGTACTGGATCCAGCACAACCTCCAGTGGGACCAGCATGGCCTCCAACACTGGATCCAATGCAACCACAGGAGGCTCTGGTACACCTTTGTCAACTGGAACACACACAACTTCCAACAGAATTAGCACAAGTGCTGGAACTCCAGTGAATACAGTGAAGCCCAGTGGGTCCCTGAAGCCATGGGAAATCTTCCTCATCACTCTGGTCTCGGTTGTAGTGGCCGTGGGATTAGTTGTTGGACTCTACTTCTGTGTGGTGAGTGCCTAATATATAGGCACTGGTGGGAAGTGCCTGGGGGGAAGGAATAGCAGGAACATAGGGAAATGAGGCATGAATAGTAGGGCCACAAGTTAGGGATGAGTAGGGAGGAAAGAAAAATCAGGAGAAAGTTACTAAAGAGACATAGCAAGTTAGAACCAGAGGAGCCAATCAATGTGCAGAGGAAGCTATTGACTTGTGCGGAAAGGGGAGCAAAAGAAGATATAAAGACTGGTGGAAGGACTGCTGAATGAGTGAAATGCTTTAAAGGGGGAGAAGATTCCAGAAGGAGTCCCTGGTGAAGGCTTCTCGGGGGTGGGGGGGAATCCAATTCTGAAATGATTCTGCCTTCTTTTTCTAGAGAAACTCCCTGTCCCTGAGAAATGTCTTTGACAGAGCTGTCTACCGACTCCATGGCCCCAACCTCGGCCCAGGCCCTGGAGGGAATCATGGAGTCCACCACAGGTCTGGGTGGAGCCCTAACGGATTCTGGAGGAGACCAGTATCCTCAGTAGCCATGGAGATGAGAGAGACCCACGATGGGCTCTAAGCGGCTGCTGAAGCCAGAGAGCCACATTCCTCCCAGAGGGAGCCAGCCTGGGGGACCAGAGATCTGAGTGTCCTTTCATTCATCCCCAGGAGTCCCCTCCCAGCTTTGTTTGGGTCTCTGCCAGCCTTGGGGAAGACACTTCCTCCCTCTCTCTTGCTTTTACCAGACACTGGAAAGAGGAGACTCTGCTGGTCATTTAGCTAAGAAATAAACACATACAAACTATATCACAGAGAGAACCTGTGTGTGCACATGAGTGGGTGTCTGCTGCGCCGAGTTGAATTTCCCGGTTGTATGAGAGAACCCCATGCTGGAATCCACTTGGCATTCAGAATCTCCACAGTAAAATCCAGAGACATCATCCATATCTGTCCCCTTTTTCTAATCCTTCTTGCCCCGAGCAGGAACCCTGTGCCCCCAAGAATCTCCCAGACTGAGAGGGGAATTGAATTGGGGGAGATGAGAAGGGAGGGCAGTGCCCGGATCCTACAGGCTCATGGATTAGGCCCGTGGTAGGTAGAGATTATGTTGTAGCACATGCAGAACCCAGAGCATGACCAGAGGAGGTATGCTGTTGGGTGGGGGGAGGGGCGGGGAGGGAGGTCACTCAAAGTCACAGTTTCCAGGCCATTTACATTTGCTCTAGACCTGGGTTAATTGTCAGAATGAAGGTGTTGGTTGATACTTTCACTCTCAGTGCTGCCTTTGGAAGCAGAGAGAAAGTGCTTCCTGTTTTTATCAAGGGAAAGACTTCCTGGCCTGCTAAGATTTCCTTTCAAGAGGGTCATGGCAGAGACACTTGGGGTAAAGCCTGAGGTTCTCATGAATTCCCTTCCCACAAAGGCTGCACATACCCCTTTCATGGTCTAGGATAGACGGCTCCCTGATCCTGCAGGTCTCAGAGGACAGAGGCGAGCTGCTTTGAAAGGCTGGGTTGCTCTGAATCCATGAGGCCAGTGACACGACTTCCACCGGGGACAGAGGCCTCAGGAGAGAATTAGCAGGTTGTTGGTGGGTTCACCCCAACTCACAGCAGTGGAAACTGCTCTGCCTTCCACCACTCATTGGGTTTCTCAAGTGTCCGCAAACCAGACAGTTGATCCTAGTCAGTGAGGCCATGCTGAGCCATGTACAGGCCCATCATCATCATCATCAACATCATCATTATCTTACCTACAGGGACCCAGCAACCGGAAGGAGAAGCTGAGTTGAACCCCCTAGAAAGTTGCCTCCCACTGGTGTGAACTGTGGAAAGCATAATGTGAAAAACGTGAAAATAAGGCAAGGGAGTCCATTTAGATAATTAAAAAATGTAAAACATGCATTTTCAGGTTTAAAATTCTAATAGACAAATGCAAAGAGGCTGGTTGAGAATAAAGTTAGTTATCTAGAAGAGCAAGTGGAGAAAGTAGCTCAATTAGATACAACAAACCAGAGATGAAAATCACTGACACAGAAAATAGAACACACTTGGAGGATTGATTCAGGAGGACTAACACACAAGTAGTAAGATTCAAAACAGAGAAAAAAGGAAGAGGTAGACCAGAGGAACTAAAAGAACAACAGGGAAGAAATATTTTAGTCTGCAAATTGAAAGGGCTTATTAATAACAACTCTGTAAATATACTAAACCCCATTAACATCTATTTTAAACAGGTGAATATGCTATATAAATTATATCTCAATAAAGCTGTAAAAATATTATTACCCAGCAGGCATATCGTGTAAATAAAAATTTTGATTTTCAAAGATAAACAGCAATGGGCACTTTGAGACAGTGGGAGATGAAGAGATGAAACCACGGTGAGTACGTAATTCAGCTTGTGGTTAATTGACATAGTTACACTGTGAATATCTCGCTACTCACAGAAACTGGAGTGTGTACATAGAGTTAGGAAGCATAATGACTCAACTTTCATCATGGGATCCGCTTACATGGACGAAACATGTTTTAACCCGACAAAGCCCCAGCTCACCAAGGAAGTTTGAGGTCTTCCTCAAGCAGAGGTCTAGGATGTTGACAGGATTAAGCGCTTTTGCACTGTTGGCCTAGTGCAATGATCTTTAAATGGAGTCTGCCCATACCCTTGGAGGTATATGAAGACTTTCTAAAGAGTATTATGCAGGTGTGGGATATCTTATGGGAATCATCTTCCAGATCTTCAACTTCCGTATGTATTTTGTGCCTGTGGTCAAAGCATCTGCTAGTTATCCTTTTCTAGCTTTCCTTCTATAGCCACCCACCCACCTTTTACATTCTAGCTCCTATATTATTATGGTGGATTTCCCTAGGTGCAAAAAATTCCAGGGTGCAAATAAAGGGGATAACTCAAAATCTCTTCTAATTTAGTCATCGTATACCCAGAGGAGGGCTTCATGTTTTCCCTTGCCTCACATAAATTCCTATTAGGGGCTAAAAGAAGTGTAATAAACTGGGAATTTTTGGACATGTTAAGATGTTATTGATTCAGATATATTGTAGAGTGAGGTAGCAGGGGTGATAAAGATTTCTGCTTAACAATCTCTTCTCTTCCATCTCCTGTCAAAGAATACATCCTTCAGGGGGGAGCAACTCATGAAAGCAGAGCAAACACAGCATCAGTAAGAAATAATAAGAGTGGCAGTGACTTATTTAACCTAGGCGAAAACCCTATGGCAAATCAACCCACCTTATCTGTCTGTCTACCTATTTTAGAATATTCAAGATTTGTAAAACTTTGCTGGGAAATAGCAACTTACTATGAAGCACGCTTCCCTGGCTTATACACCGTTCTCCATAAGGAGAAACAGTGTCTCATCAAGAGTTTCTTGGTTTAGATCACAGTTGGATATTTTGCATGATTTTCAAGGAGAAAGACATTATAAGTTGTACATTTACTTCCAGTTGATTAATCTTATATCTTTTAAAAAATATATTTATTTATTTATTTGTTTGTGCTGGGTCTTTAGTTGCGGCAGGCGGGCTCCTTAATTGTGGCTTGCCGGCTCCTTAGTTGTGGCATGCGAACTCTTAGTTGTAGCATGCATGTGGGATCTAGTTCCCTGATCAGGTAACGAACCTGGGCCCCCTGCATTGGGAGGACAGAATCTTAACCACTGCGCCACCCGGGAAGTCCCTAATATTTTATCTTAAGACGAAAGGAAGATCCAGAGGCTGTACAGCATACCTGCTAAGAGCACAGATTGAAGAACTAGAATTTCCGGTTTTAAATCTAAACTCAGTGTGGCCTCCCACAAATTCCTTCACTTTCCTGGGTCTCAGTTTGCTTATCTGTAAAACTGAGGGTGATAACAGTACCCAATTCATGAGATTGCTGTGAAGCCCTTAGAATAGTACATTTGGTAGCACTCTATAAATTTTGTTATTATTTTTTATATTGGGAAGGTTCATGTTACACATTTTCTTGAAAATATGGAAAAACATTGCGGAGTTGGAGAAGGGGGAAAGATAAAAACATTGCATAAGAAAAACATTTTCATTTATTTTTCACCAAAATGTTATTGAGGACTGAGAAATTTAACACTTACAAGCCACAGGAAATTTTTTTACGTTTATAAACATATCTTTTGGTGCAGAGAAGCATGGTAGGGTGATTAACAAAAATCTTACAAGCAAAAAATATTACAGTAGAATAATGTAAGGGAAGTAATATCAAGGCAGAAAAACAGGGGTAGAAACCAGAGAGAATGGGAGACATAAAAACGGCCTGATGAGGCGCAGAGGTTTCCAGAGCTCAGCCAGGGCTCACGGGCTTTCTAACATTCCTTGTGGAGGCTGAGAGAGCTGTCCCCGCACGCCAGTTCCAGACTGCATTCTGCATTCAGATTTTCACCTGGACTTGCTCCCCTATTCCAATGTATTTTCTTTTTGTTCTGAATTTTTTATTTTATATTTTTTGTTATAGAGAGGTACCTTAAACAATGTGTGGAAGATAGCAAGGTATAAATGATGAAGACCACTCCAACTATAGATTATTCCTTTTAAACTCTAAAATGTCCTCGAATTATAGGGCACCACATACAGACTCACTTCCACTGGTTTTCTCCTAAACCTGCTGGCACTCTCTTATTCAAAACCAAGAGGTAATAGCAATAATAATGGTAGCTAATATTCATTAAGCACTTACTTTGTGGCAGGTACTATGCGAGCATTTTACATGTGCTATTTCATTTTATCCCCCCAATAACACTATGGGGAAAGTGTTATTATTATCTTCATTTCATATACAAGGACACTATTCATACATAAGGACACTATTCACATTTCAGATGCAAGGAGATATAAAGAGGTTAACAAACTTACTGAAGGGCACACAGCAGAGAACTCAACCCAGGATCTTTTAATTTTAGGAATCCATGCTTTTAACTGAAAGGCAATATGTTGGATTTCAAAACTGTGGCTCATCCAGAAACGTTATACCTGGTCTCACAAACATGCATTTCCTTAGTAATACAATGATGGATTCCTGTTCTTTGGTGGTCCATCCCCTGAACACTGGGATGTTGATTTATTTTTGCTTTGCAAATTCCACCGCATTATATTGGTACAGCATAGTAAATTAGAATATAGACACAGTGAGGTTATTATTTTATTTGATTTTTCCTTATTTTGATGTTTTCACAATGAGAGAAATAAAAGATAACACATGGATATGAAGAGAGACACAGAGAAGTTAAAAGATTATGAAGAAAAAAATTTTAATGGGTTCTCTTAAAAAGTGAAAGTCAAAAAAAAAAGTGAAAGTCTGTTTCCTTTGCTGTGCAAAAGCTTTTAAGTTTAATTAGGTCACATTTGTTTATTTTTGTTTTTATTTCCATTACTCTAGGTGATGTATCCATAAAAAAATATTGCTGTGATTTACACCAAAGAGTGTTCTGCCTATGTTCTCCTCTAGGAGTTTTATAGTATCTGGTCTTACATTTACATCTTTAATCCATTTTGAGTTTATTTTTGTATATAGTGTTAGAGAATGTTCTAATTTCACTCTTTTACATGTAGCTGTCCAGTTTTCCCGGCACCACTTATGAAGAGACTGTCTTTTCTCCATTGTATATTCTTGCCTCCTTTGTCATAGATTAATTGACCATATAAATGTGGGTTTATTTCTAGGCTTTCTATCCTGTTCCATTGACCTATGTGTTTGTTTTTGTGCCAGTACCATACTGTTTTGATTAGTGTAGGTTTGTAGTACAGTCTGAAGTCAGGGAGCCTGATTCCTCCAGCCCCATTCTTCTTTCTCAAGATTGTTTTGGTGGTCTTCCCTGGTGGATCAGTGGTTAAGAATCCACCTGCCAATGCAGGGGACAGGGGTTCGATCCCTGGTCTGGGAATATCCCACATGCTGCGGAGCAACTAAGCCCGTGCACCACAAATACTGACCCTGCACTCTAGAGCCCACGAGCCACAACTACTGAGCCCGTGTGTCACAACTACTGAAGCCCATGCACCTAGAGCCCATGTTCCGCAACAAGAGAAGCCACCACAATGAGAAGCCCACGCACTGCAACAAAGAGTAGCCCCTGCTCGCCACGACTAGAGAAAGCCCACGTGCAGCAATGAAGACCCAATGCAGCTAAAAATAAAATAAAAAAGATTGTTTTGGCTATTCAGGGTCTTTTGTGTTTCCATACAAATTAAAAAATTTTTTGTTCTAGTTCTGTGAAAAATGCCAGTGGTAATTTGATAGGGATTGCATTGAATCTGTAGATTGCCTTGGGTAGTGTGATCATTTTAACAATACTGATTCTTCCAATCCAAGGACACGGTATATATTTCCATCTGTTTGTGTCATCTTCAGTTTATTTCATTGTGTCTTATAGTTTTTGAAGTACAGGTCTTTTGCCTCCTTAGGTAGGTTTATTCCTGGGTATTTTATTCTTTTTGATGCAATGGTAAATGGGATTGTTTCCTTAATTTCCCTTTCTGATCTTTCATTGTTAGTGTATAGAAATGCAACAGATTTCTGTATATTAATTTTGTATCCAGCAACTTTATCAAATTCATCGATGAGCTCTAGTAGTTTTCTGGTAGTGTCTTTAGGATTTTCTATGTATAGCATCATGTCAGCTGCAAACAGTGACAGTTTTACTTCTTCTTCTATTTGGATTCCTTTTATTTCTTTCCCTCCTCTGATTGCTGTGGCTAGTACTTCCAAAACTATGTTGAATAAAAGTGGCGAGAATGGGTATCCTTGTCTTGTTCCTGATCTTTGAGAAAATGCTTTCAGCTTTTCACCTTTGAGTATGATGTTAGCTGTGGGTTTGTCACATATAGCCTTTATTATGTTGAGATATATTCCCTCTATGCCCACTTTCTGAAGAGTTTTTATCATAAATGGATGTTGAATTTTATCAAAAACTTTTTCTGCATCTGTTGAGATAATCATATGGTTTTTATTCTTCAGTTTGTTAATGTGGTGTACCACATTGATTGATTTGCTGATATTGAAAAATCTTTGCACACCTGGAATAAATCTCACTTGATCATGGTGTATGATCCTTTTAATATATTGTTGGAGTCAGTTTGCTAGTATTTTGTTGAGGATATTTGCATCTATGTTCATCAGTGACGCTGGCCTGTAATTTTCTTTTTTGTGTGATATCTTTGTCTGGTTTTGGTATCAGGGTGATGGTGGCCTCATAGAATGAGTTCAGAAGTGTTCTTTCCTCTGCAATTTTTTGGAAAAGTTTTAGAAGAATAGGTGTTAACTCTTCTCTAAATGTTTGGTAGAATTCACCTGTGAAGCAATCTGGTCCTGAACTTTTGCTTGTTGGGAGTTTTTTAATTACTGATTCAATTTCAGTACCAGTAAATGGTCTGTTCATATTTTCTATATCTTCCTGGTTCAGTCTTGGGAGATTGTACCTTTCTAAGAATTTGTCCATTTCTTCTAGGTTGTCCATTTTATTGGCATACAGTTGCTCTTAGTAGTCTCTTATGATCCTTCATATTTCTATGGTGTCAGTTGTAACTTCTCCTGTTTCATTTCTGATTTTATTGATTTGGGCCCTCTCCCTTTTTTTTTCTTGATGAGTCTGCCTAGAGGTTTATCAATTTTGTTTATCTGGGCTTCCCTGATGGCGCAGTGGTTGAGAATCTGTCTGCCAATGCAGGGGACACGGGTTCGAACCCTGGTCTGGGAAGATCCCACGTGCCACGGAGCAACTAGGCCCGTGAGCCACAACTACTGAGCCTGCGCGTCTGGAGCCTGTGCTCTGCAACAAGAGAGGCCACGATAGTGAGAGGCCCGCGCACCGCGATGAAGAGTGGTCCCCGCTTGCCGCAACTAGAGAAAGCCCTTGCACAGAAACGAAGACCCAACACAGCCAAAAATAAATAAATAAATAAATAAATAAAGTTTAAAAAAAATTTTTGTTTATCTTTTCAAAGAACCATCTTTTAGTTTCATTGATCTTTTCTATTTTTTTTTAGTCTCTATTAAACTTAAAAGATTTTGCACAGAAAAAGGAACCATAAACAAAACAAAAAGATAACCTACAGATTGGGAGAAAATATTTGCAAACAATACTACCAACAAGGGGTTAATTTCCAAAATATACAAACAGCTCATCCAATTTAATATCAAAAAACAAACAACCTAATCAAAAAATGGGCAGAAGACTTAAATAGATATTTCTCCAAAGAAGACATGCAGATGGCCAATAGGTACAGGAAAAGATGCTCACATTGCTAATTATTAGAGAAAAGCAAATCAAAACTACAATGAGGTGTCATCTCACACTAGTCAGAATGGCCATCATTAAAAAGTCTACAAATAATAAATGCTGGAGAGGGTGTGGAGAAAAAGGAACCCTCTTACACTGTTGGTGGGAATGTAATTGGTACAACCACTATGGAAAACAATTTGGAGGTTCCTTAAAAAACTAAAAAGGCAGTTACCATATGATCCTGCAATCCCACTCCTGGGCATATATCTGGAGAAAACTCTGATTCGAAAAGATACATGCACCCTAATGTTCATAGCAGCACTATTTACAGTAGCCAAGGCATGGAAGCAACCTAAATGTCTATCACAGATAAATGGAGAAAGAAGATGGTGTATATATATATATATATATATATATATATATATATATACATACACACACACACACACACACACACACACACACACACACAGAGTGGACTATTACTCAGCCATAAAAGAGAATGAAATAATACCCTCTGCAGCAACATGGATGGACCTAGAGATTATCATATTAAGTGAAGTAAGTCAGACAGAGAAAGACAAATATCATATGATACCACTTATATGTGGAGTCTAAAAAAATGACACAAATGAACTTATTTACAAAACAGAAATAGACTAACCGACTTATGGTTACCAAAGGGGACAGTCAGGGAGAGGGAGATAAATTAGAAGTTTGGATTAACATATACACACTACTATATATAAAACAGGTGAACAACAGGACCTACTGTATAGCACAGGGAACTATATTCAATATCTTGTAATAACCTATAATGGAAAAGAATTTGATAAAGAATATATATAGTATATATTATATATATAGGTATAACTGAATCAATTTTCTGTACACTTGAAACTAACACAACATTGTAAATGAACTATACTTCAATTTTTTAAAATCCTCAAAGCAGGAACAATATGGAAAAGGATAAACCATTCATTTTTATACCTCTGACCTTTTAATGTATATCTTCTACAATACATTTGCTGTGCTTTACTTGGCTTACTGTTATTAATTTTAATTTCAGTTTCAGTAAAATAAAGATAAATACCTGAAAAAAAGTGAAAGTCTGTGATTTTAGTCAACCAGGTGTATTGTGAAATGTGAGAGGAGTACTCTCTTAAAATATCCACATCTTTCTCTTTTAGAGGGATACTCTTCTGCTTCTGAGAAACATTGACACTTATTACACCCATGACCTTGGCCTGGGTCCATTGTTCTGCAGCCTCGACAATAAACTGAGCCATGGAGGGGCCTGTGGCCTTGGCCATGAAGAAAGCTACAATGCGGGCCATGAATTGAGCCACAGTCATGAAGGTGATTGTGGAAATGAGTCATCAAGGTGTCTACTGTGGAGGCCATGATGGAAACCACAGGCCTAAGGCCATGAAAGAGACCATGGAACAGGCCACACCAGTGACAACCACAGGGCAGACCTTAGAGGAGGTCATTGAAGAGGGCATGGCTATGGACACTGAATAATGGGAGACATTCTAAGGGAGGAAACCTTGGTGGAGGAAAGGGTCATGGAGGAGAAGACAAAGAACAATGATGGGGGAGTGAGTCAAGATGGGAGACCAGAATGTTCCCAGAGAATGGCCATAGGTTATGGCCTGGGTCAAGGACAGGACCAAGGAAAGCCTCTCCATGTCTGACCAACGAGGTTACTCAGGCAGCATATTGTTTTGGAAGAGACCCACAGCCTCATCAGGCTTAGAAATGATGTCAAGTAAACGTATTCCCTTGGCTCTCCCCATAACTCAGAATCCCAGGATCAAGGAGGTTGCTTGACAGGGTGTGGGGATGGGCACAGTGACTACTCTTATGGCAACTGCTTCCTCATCTTCCCTCCACCCAGGTCATTTCAATGCCCTCCAGAGCTTGACTTTGTCCTTAAAAAGAGTCTTCCTCCCTTCTTGTGTCTCCTCCAGATGTTGTGTGATGAAGAAGAAAATTACTAGACAGTCTAAGAAATGAAGATACTCTAAAAAATAAAAGTTTATTAATGTATGTTGTATCCTGATGAAATGCTTATCTTTTAAACTTTGTGTTTGTTTTGCTATTGTTCTTTGCTTCTGAGTGACTTCTGCGAGTTTTTTAATATACCACCATTTAATCTTCACAACAACCCTATGAAGTTCAGATTATAATCCCCACTAAAAAGATGAGAAAAGTGCTAATATATGAGTAAACCTGCACTGTAAAACAAGTCCTGTAACTCTAATTGGTTGTAGAGAAAACATCTTTCTACTTAGAAATGTTATTGGGATTTTTACCCTTAGAGCAGGGTGCTAAGATCCCAATACCAACTTGTTACTGACCACACTCTTCATCCGTCACCCATATGGGACTTCCTATCGCAAACAGTGGGCAGATCAACTACCAAGCCCTTTCCTAGGGCATCCTAGAATCTAGATTCCTGACCACTCCCCATCCAACACCACATTTTCTACCACATTCCATTCTCTTCCTGCTTTTAAAACTCAGTCATTCACAGTTCTCTCATATCTTAGATATAAGCTCCAAAATAACACAAACTTATTTGTTTTGTTTACTGGAGTACAATGTCTGGCACATAGTAGGAAATCACTAAATATCTGTGGGATGAATCTTCATCTCCTGCTTGTCAGCTCACTTCCATCAGGCCTCGCACACAGTGAATATTCTTTCACCCAAACATTTAAAGAATCTGAAATTCAGGGGAATTCCCTGGTGGTCCAGTGGTTAGGACTATGTGCTCTCACTGCCGAGGGCCTGAGTTTGATCCCTGGTCAGGGAACTAAAATCCCACAAGCTGCATGGCGCTCCAAAAAAAAAAAAGAAATCTGAAATGGTTCCTCATCCAGGAAGCCTCCATGGCTGGAGGGGGTAGAGACAGCTTGTTTTGATTACACATAGTATCAAATTAGAACTCAAATTTTGGGCTTCCCTGGTGGCGCAGTGGTTGAGAATCTGCCTGCCAATGCAGGTGACACGGGTTCGAGCCCTGGTCTGGGAAGATCCCACGTGCCGCGGAGCAACTAGGCCCGTGAGCCACAATTACTGAGCCTGCGCATCTGGAGCCTGTGCTCTGCAACAAGAGAGGCCGCGATAGTGAGAGGCCCGCCCACCGCAATGAAGAATGGCCTCCACTCGCCGCAATTAGAGAAAGCCCTCGCACAGAAACGAAGACCCAACACAGCCATAAATAAATAAATAAAATAAAATAAAATAAAAATTAAAAAAAAAAATCCAACACCCTTAAAAAAAAAAAAAAGAACTCAAATTTTTAATGATGGCTGTGCTGCAAAAATCCTGAAATTTTAACAATTTGGGGTCCTTGCAAACAGGTATACACTGACACTGGTACACCACTGGTCCCATCTCCTCAACAGCCCGAGCCCTGCTCTCCCCACCCCCACCTCCCATGCCTCAGAGATCCCAGAATCTATCCATGAGTCTCTCTTCCCACCTCATTCAAGATGTGTGCCTACCGTATGCTCACCAGCACCCAGAGGTCCGGGCCGCCGTCCCCATTCACAGTGAATCTCACTTTATGTGTCCTTCCAACTAAGGTCTGCTCATCAAGTCTACCTTCTCACACCCTGCCCCCACACAGTTATCCCAGTTACTCAGGACTTCTCTCCAGGAAACAAGGTCTTGAGCTAGAACAGGTTTTTAGCCCCATCCCTGCCTCAGAGGGTGAGTCCCCTCCACTTTGACAACATGATCCCCTTGAACTGTACTACTTCCTTTTCCTCCCGAGGCCCTGCCTAATGCGACCATGTCACTCTCCATTCTCATGGATCTCCTGGCCTCTATACCTCTCCTGAGTTCAGGTATTCTGTTACCTGCCCACAGCTGGAAGAACAACAGGCCATATACCCAGCCCCGGCCCAACCCAAATGACACTATAAACACCTTCTTTGAAAGAGAAAGAAAGAGGTGACATTCTGTGGAGGGATCCTAAGGGACCAGGCATCCAGCGTCCCCAGTCTGCAACCCCAGGTGCTGCCTACTGGTGTTTTTCTTCCCATTGTAGACCCATTCTTTGGAGACCAAAACCCCCAGAACTCCAGCCTCAGATCTCCAACTTGAGACTCTTCTTTCTCAAGACCCTCAGTTCTTTTTCTTTCCCTTCTAGGCCTAATCACATCTGGGACTCAGGAACGCTCCCTTCCAGGCTTGGCAGGCAGAGAATCTCAAGATGAAGAGAAAAACATTTTCCCTTGAATGCTGGCTGTCGTTTCATCTTCTACTACTTTTAGGAAATAGTGAGTAATTTTGTTTAAAAGAAGATAACCTTGAAGTTTGAGTAGTGTTTGGGGGAAATGCTGTCCGGTCCTGGGATGCACACTCTGCCTGTTAGCTCTCATTCTCATCAAAGAAGTCAGGACCAATATTTTGCCCTATTCTCTTCAATCCAACCCAGCATTTGTTCTCTATTCTGTTCCCAGTAACAACTCTTCTGCCCAGAAGCCTGGACTATTTCTTCTGTAATCAACCAATCCCAAATACAGACGCATTGGAGTTGGAAGTGATCTTAAAGTTAATGCCTGACAACCCACAGTAGGCAGGAATCCATTTCCAACATCTCTGACAGCAGCCACCTTCCCTCTAATTAAACTTGTCAGGGGGCTGTTCCACACTTGCACAGATTGAGTTTTTTCTAGAATTTGCCCCTCCTTGACTTTGACTCATTTGTTTATGCCCCTGAACAAAACAAAACAAATCTATTCCCTGTCCATAGGCCAGCTTCCCATCTCAATTTCTCACTAAGTTTCTCTCTCTCTTTTTTTTTTTTTTTTGTCTGCACCACGTGGTTTGTAGGATCTTAGTTCCCAGACCACGGATTGAACTCATGTCCTTGGCAGTGAAAGCATGGAGTCCTAACCACTGAACTGCCAGGAAATTCCCCTAGTTTCTCTCTTGACTCTGACCATAACCCTAATCAGAGGCATTAACAAGAAGTTTTTGGACTCTTCCCCTAAATCTAAATTTGTAATATATATTTTTAACATCTTTTTTTTTTTTTTTAAACATCTTTATTGAAGTATAATTGCCTTACAATGGTGTGTTAGCTTCTGCTTTATAACAAAGTGAATCAGTTATACATATACAATATGTTCCCATATCTCTTCCCTCTTGCATCTCCCTCCCTCCCACCCTCCCCATCCCACCCCTCTAGGTGGTCACAAAGCACTGAGCTGATCTCCCTGTGCTATGCGGCTGCTTCCCACTAGCTATCTATTTTACATTTGGTAGTGTATATATGTCCATGACACTCTCTCACCCTGTCACATCTCACCCCACCCCCTCCCCATATCCTCAAGTCCATTCTCTAGTAGGTCTGTGTCTTTATTCCCGTCTTGCCACTAGGTTCTTCATGGCTTTTTTTCCCCTTAGATTCCGTATATATGTGTTAGCATACTGTATTTCTTTTTCTCTTTCTGACTTACTTCACTCTGTATGACAGACTCTAACTCCATCCACCTCATTACAAATACCTCCATTTCATTTCTTTTTATGGCTGAGTAATATTCCATTGTATATATGTGCCACATCTTCTTTATCCATTCATCTGTCGATGGACATTTAGGTTGCTTCCATGTCCTGGCTATTGTAAATAGAGCTGCAATGAACATTTTGGTACATGACTCTTTTTGACCTATGGTTTTCTCAGGGTATATGCCCAGTAGTGGGATTGCTGGATCGTATGGTAGTTCTATTTGTAGTTTTTTAAGGAACCTCCATACTGTTCTCCATAGTGGCTGTATCAATTTACATTCCCACCAACAATGCAAGAGGGTTCCCTTTTCTCCACACCCTCTCCAGCATTTATTGTTTGTAGATTTTTTGATGATGGCCATTCTGACTGGTGTGAGGTGATATCTCATTGTAGTTTTGACTTGCATTTCTCTAATGATTAATGATGTTGAGCATTCTTTCATGTGTTTTTTGGCAATCTGTATATCTTCTTTGGAGAAATGTCTATTTAGGTCTTCTGCCTAAATTTGCAATATTTATGTTAGTCCAGATAATACTAAGAAAGGAATAGGTAAGGGGAAGAAAACCTATATCCCAGCAGAAGAACAGAGCCATAGATGAGGTGAGAGTATTTAGGCTTCTGGGAGGCCAAGAGCTTGGTTGTTATTGGGATGGAAAATCAGAACAGGTAGGAAAGAGGCATGAGATAGAAGGAAAAAGCATGGGCCTCACCTTAACTCTGAGTCACTAAGCAAGGAGGTTGGGTCCCTTCCTGGAATCCTGGGAGACCTGATCTCCTCCAGCTACTACCTGGCTAGTTCTCTGCCAGGCCAGGTGCCAAGGTCATGTGGGATCCTGTACCTGGTGGCTCCAAAACTTCTGTGTGCATAAGAATTACCTGATAGTGAAAATGCACATTATTTCCCCTCCCAAACTTCCCCTTGATTATTTCTCCTCTGGAAGAAGGGTACAATTCTGTTTGGAGAGTAGCTCAATATATACACATGGGCCCTTCAACTGTCTCTTTTATATTCTTTACCTGAAGAGTATCATGAATAGTTACAGAAGGATTAATACCTGTGACCCTGGGTCATGTGACTCCCCAGGTCACGTGACTTAGAATGTGGAATAGTATATGGGTTAAGGGTTGGCTCTCATGTCAGGCTGCCTTGGTTTAAATCCCTGTTACATGACCTGCTAGCTCTCAAACCTGGGACCAGGCTTAACTTCTCTAAACCTCAATCTCTCTATTTATAAAATGGGGGTAGTAGCAGTTCCTACCTCATGGAGGTATTGTGAGTATTTGAAGTACTAATTCATATGTGGCACTTAGCACAACACCTGGAAACAAAATTTCCAGTGGAACTAATCAGCCATCCTTCCTTAATAAGCTGTAACTTCTAATGTTAACACTACAGCCACCTCCCTTGGATCAACCACACTGTCCAGTGGAACTAACACAACAGCTACTATCTCCAGTGTCACCAGCACAAGCACTGCTCCTCCAATGAAAGAGGAAAACCTTAGCGGACACCTGAGGCCATGGGAAGTCTTCCTAGTTACTCTGGCCTTGGTTGCGGTGGCTGTGATTCTCCTCACTGGACTCCTCTTCCATTTCATGAGTGCCTGATGTATAGGAAACCCTTTTACTGAGGGAAAGAGAGCAGGCAAGTGAGGAAGGAACTAAGCTAGAGAGAGCAGAGTCACCGTGGGAGTAACAGGGATGAGAAAATCAGGAAAGACACAGAAACAGCAGGTTAGAGTCAGCAAGACAGAGAGTCAAAAAGCCAAGACATATTCAGAGGAAACTGATGAGGGGAAGAAGGAGACCAGAAGAAGTAATGAGGAGGGGCAAAGCTGGCAGGAGGGGAGAAGCTTGGGATCGGAGAGCACTGAAGAGGGGGGCAAGACTCTGAAACTATTCAGCCTCTTGTTTTCTAGAGAAACTCTCTGTGCCTAAGAAACCTCTTCAACGTAGACCTCTTAACCACCCCATGGCCATGCACTCACAGCTGTTATGAGGTTCCAGAAGGGTCAAGGGCGACTGTAACTGACTGCAGAGGAGAGCTGTCTCCTGCTGCAGCTATGGAGCTGACTGGGAGACACAAGTGGCCTGAGCGCCCCTGAAGGCAGAAGCATCACCATCCTCGGGGGCAGAGAGGGAGCTGACCTGGATTGGGATTCTGAGTGTCTGCCCCTCCTGCCCTCAGGGCTGCTCCTCCCAGCTCTGCTTCAGCCTCTGACAGTCCTGTGACTGAATTATTAAATAAATGCATCTAATATATGCGGAACCAGACTCTGTGGGTGTGTGTTTATATATCACTGTGAATGGAGGTTCCTTATATCCTAAAGACCACTCTTCCCTGTGTTCTCCCAGCTCTCAAATCCCTAGAGTGAAATCCAGACTTTATATCTGTCCCATTTTCTTCCCCATTCTGTCCCCATTCCCTGGAGGCCTCCGGGCTGACAGAAGAATGGAATCAGGAAAGATGGGGGAAGGCAGACGCTGGACTTCACAGGTTTGTGTTGCACAACAAGAAAACAGTCTGTGCAAGATTAGAGCACAAGGGGGCAGGGGAGTGATCACGCCGGTTTTGAAGCAGAGAAGGCCTTGTTAGTGGGGCTGTACCCAGGCGTGGCACATTCCCTGGTTTCCTGGCCACACAGGTCTGCTTTTCACTGGGAAGACGTGTGTAAGTCACCTCCTTTCTCTCCTGCGGGCTCGCAGCCCCAGTGGCAGTCCTGGGCAAGGAGAACGTGCTCTGAGCTTCTGCAAGGGCAGACCCAGCCTGTGCTGCCAGGAGCCAGGCTCTCAGCAGTCCCTGAAAAACCAGGCCTCAGAACAGGGACAAAAAGCCTGTGTGTCAGCACTGGGCTCTTGCTGAAAGTCAAGCCCTTGTCAAGGGTTCTGGTGCCACTTGCTTATCACACACATTTGATGATCCTTCCTTGTGCAAATGAATCACTCACCTTTGTTTCATCAGCTTGGCCCTTGCCATGGTTCTCATAGTCTGGACCTTTACCAGAGCCTTCTTAACAGGACCAAGGCCATTGATGTACATTTTACAATACTATTAACAGATTAACCAAGATGGCGGAGTAGAAGGACGTGCTGTCACTCCCTCTTGCAAGAGCACCAGAATCACAACGGGCTGCTGGACAATCATTGACAGGAAGACCCTGGACTTCACCAAGGAGGATACCCCACGTCCAAGGACAGAGGAGAAGCCACAGTGAGACGGTAGGAGGGGCGCAATCAGAGTAAAATCAAACCCCATAACTGCTGGGTGGGTGACTCACAGACTGGCGAACACTTATACCACAGAAGTCCACCCACTGGAGTAAAGGTTCTGAGCCCCACGTCAGGCTTCCCAACCTGGGGGTCAGGCAACGGGAGGAGGAATTCCTAGAGAATCAGACTTTGAAGCCTAGTGGGAATTGGATTCCAGGACTTTGATGGGACTGGGGGAAACAGAGACCCCACTCTTGGAGGGCACACACAAAGTAATGTGTGCATCAGGACCCAGGGGAAGGAGCAGTGAGCCTGGGGGAGACTGAACCAGACCTACCTGCTGGTGTTGGGGGGTCTCCTGCAGAGGCGAGTGGTGGCTCTGTTTCACCGTGGGGATAAGGACACTGGCAGCAGAGGTTCTGGGAAGTTCTCCTTGGCGTGAGCCCTCCCAGAGTCTGCCATTAACCCCACCAAAGAGCACGGGTAGGCTCCAGTGTTGGGTTGCCTCAGGCAAAACAGCCAACAGGGAGGGAACCCAGCCCCACCCATCAACAGTCAAGTGGATTAAGGTTTTACTGAGCTCTGACCGCCACAGCAACAGTCAGCTCTACCCACCACCAGAGCCTCCCATCAAGCCTCTTAGATAGCCTCAACCACCAGAGGGCAGACAACAGAAGCAAGAAAAACTATAATCCTGCAGCCTGTGGACCAAAAACCACAGTTACAGAAAGATAGAGAAGATGAAAAGGCAGAGGGCTATGTACCAGATGAAGGAACAAGAAAAAACCCCAGAAAAACAACTAAATGAAGTGGAGATAGGCAACCTTCCAGAAAAAGAATTCAGAATAATGATAGTGAAGATGATCCAGGACCTTGGAATAAGAATGGAGGCAAAGATTGAGAAGATGCAAGAAATGATTAACAAAGACCTAGAAGAATTAAAGAACAAACAAACAGAGATGACCAATACAATAACTGAAATGAAAACTACACTAGAAGGAATCAATAGCAGAATAACTGAGGCAGAAGAACGGATAAGTGACCTGGAAGACAGAATGATGGAATTCACTGCTGCGGAACAGACTAAAGAAAAAAGAATGAAAAGAAATGAAGACAGCCTAAGAGACCTCTGGGACAACATTAAACGCAACAACATTCGCATTATAGGGGTCCCAGAAGGAGAAGAGAGAGAGAAAGGACCAGAGAAAATATTTGAAGAGATTATAGTCGAAAACTTCCCTAACATGGGAAAGGAAATAGCCACCCAAGTCCAGGAAGCGCAGAGAGTCCCATACAGGATAAACCCAAGGAGAAACACGCCGAGACACATAGTAATCAAAGTGGCAAAAATTAAAGACAAAGAAAAATTATTGAAAGCAGCAAGGGAAAAACAACAAATAACATACAAGGGAACTCCCATAAGGTTAACAGCTGATTTCTCAGCAGAAACTCTGCAAGCCAGAAGGGAGTGGCATGATATACTTAAAGTGATGAAAGGGAAGAACCTACAACCAAGATTACTCTACCCGGCAAGGATCTCATTTAGATTTGATGGAGAAATCAAAAGCTTTACAGACAAGCAAAAGCTAAGAGAATTCAGCACCACCAAACCAGCTCTACAACAAATGCTAAAGGAACTTCTCTAAGTGGGAAACACAAGAGAAGAAAAGGACCTACAAAAACAAACCCAAACCAATTAAGAAAATGGTCATAGGGACATACATATCGATAATTACCTTAAACGTGAATGGATTAAATGCCCCAACCAAAAGACATAGACTGGCTGAATGGATACAAAAACAGGACCCATATATATGCTGTCTACAAGAGACCCACTTTAGACCTAGGGACACATACAGACTGAAAGTGAGGGGATGGAAAAAGATATTCCATGCAAATGGAAATCAAAAGAAAGCTGGAGTAGCTATACTCATATCAGATAAAATAGACTTTAAAATAAAGAATGTTACAAGAGACAAGGAAGGACACTACATAATGATCCAGGGATCAATCCAAGAAGAAGATATAACAATTATAAATATATATGCACCCAACATAGGAGCACCTCAATACATAAGGCAACTGCTAACAGCTATAAAAGAGGAAATCGACAGTAACACAATAATAGTGGGGGACTTTAACACCTCACTTACACCAATGGACAGATCATCCAAAATGAAAATAAATAAGGAAACAGAAGCTTTAAATGACACAATAGACCAGATAGATTTAATTGATATATATCGGACATTCCATCCAAAAACAGCAGATTACATGTTCTTCTCAAGTGCGCACGGAACATTCTCCAAGATAGATCACATCTTGGGTCACAAATCAAGCCTCAGTAAATTTAAGAAAATTGAAATCATATCAAGCATCTTTTCTGACCACAACGCTATGAGATTAGAAATGAATTACAGGGAAAAAAACGTAAAAAGGACAAACACATGGAGGCTAAACAATACGTTACTAAATAACCAAGAGATCACTGAAGAAATCAAAGAGGAAATCAAAAAATACCTAGAGACAAATGACAATGAAAACACGACGACCCAAAACCTATGGGATGCAGCAAAAGCAGTTCTAAGAGGGAAGTTTATAGCTATACAAGCCTACCTAAAGAAACAAGAAAAAGCTCAAGTAAACAATCTAACCTTACACTTAAAGAAACTAGAGAAAGAAGAACAAACAAAACCCAAAGTTAGCAGAAGGAAAGAAATCATAAAGATCAGAGCAGAAATAAATGAAATAGAAACAAAGAAAACAATAGCAAAGATCAATAAAACTAAAAGTTGGTTCTTTGAGAAGATAAACAAAATTGATAAGCCATTAGCCAGACTCATCAAGAAAAAGAGGGAGAGGACTCAAATCAATAAAATCAGAAATGAAAAAGGAGAAGTTACAACAGACACCACAGAAATACAAAGCATCCTAAGAGACTACTACAAGCAACTTTATGCCAATAAAATGGACAACCTGGAAGAAATGGACAAATTCTTAGAAAGGTATAACCTTCCAAGACTGAACCAGGAAGAAATAGAAAATATGAACAGACCAATCACAAGTAATGAAATTGAAACTGTGATTAAAAATCTTCCAACAAACAAAAGTCCAGGACCAGATGGCTTCACAGGTGAATTCTATCAAACATTTAGAGAAGAGCTAACACCCATCCTTCTCAAACTCTTCCAAAAAATTGCAGAGGAAGGAACACTCCCAAACTCATTCTATGAGGCCACCATCACCCTGATACCAAAACCAGACAAAGACACTACAAAAAAAGAAAATTACAGACCAATATCACTGATGAATATAGATGCAAAAATCCTCAACAAAATACTAGCAAACAGGATCCAACAACACATTAAAAGGATCATACACCATGATCAAGTGGGATTTATCCCAGGGATGCAAGGATTCTTCAATATACGCAAATCAATCAATGTGATACACCATATTAACAAATTGAAGAATAAAAACCATATGATCATCTCAATAGATGCAGAAAAAGCTTTTGACAAAATTCAACACCCATTTCTGATAAAAACTCTCCAGAAAGTGGGCATAGAGGGAACCTACCTCAACATAATAAAGGCCATATATGACAAACCCACAGCAAACATCATTCTCAATGGTGAAAAACTGAAAGCATTTCCTCTAAGATCAGGAACGAGACAAGGATGTCCACTCTCACCACTATTATTCAACATAGTTTTGGAAGTCCTAGCCACGGCAATCAGAGAAGAAAAAGAAATAAAAGGAATACAAATTGGAAAAGAAGAAGTAAAACTGTCACTGTTTGCGGATGACATGATACTATACATAGAGAATCCTAAAACTGCCACCAGAAAACTGCTAGAGCTAATTAATGAATATGGTAAAGTTGCAGGATACAAAATTAATGCACAGAAATCTCTTGCATTCCTATACACTAATGATGAAAAATCTGAAAGAGAAATTATGGAAACACTCCCATTTACCATTGCAACAAAAAGAATAAAATACCTAGGAATAAACCTACCTAGGGAGACAAAAGACCTGTATGCAGAAAACTATAAGACACTGATGAAAGAAATTAAAGATGATACCAACAGATGGAGAGATATACCATGTTCCTGGATTGGAAGAATCAACATTGTGAAAATGAGTATACTACCCAAAGCAATCTACAGATTCAATGCAATCCCTATCAAATTACCAATGGCATTTTTTACGGAGCTAGAACAAATCATCTTAAAATTTGTATGGAGACACAAAAGACCCCGAATAGGCAAAGCAGTCTTGAGGCAAAAAAATGGAGCTGGAGGAATCAGACTCCCTGACTTCAGACTATACTACAAAGCTACAGTAATTAAGACAATATGGTACTGGCACAAAAACAGAAACATAGATCAATGGAACAAGATAGAAAGCCCAGACATTAACCCACGCACCTATGGTCAACTAATCTATGACAAAGGAGGCAAAGATATACAATGGAGAAAAGACAGTCTCTTCAATAAGTGGTGCTGGGAAAACTGGACAGCTACATGTAAAAGAATGAAATTAGAATACTCCCTAACACCATACACAAAAATAAACTCAAAATGGATTAGAGACCTAAATATAAGACCGGACACTATAAAACTCTTAGAGGAAAACATAGGAAGAACACTCTTTGACATAAATCACAGCAAGATCTTTTTTGATCCACCTCCTAGAGTAATGGAAATAAAAACAAAAATAAACAAGTGGGACCTAATGAAACTTCAAAGCTTTTGCACAGCAAAGGAAACCATAAACAAGACGAAAAGACAACCCTCAGAATGGGAGAAAATATTTGCAAATGAATCAACGGACAAAGGATTAATCTCCAAAATATATAAACAGCTCATTCAGCTCAATATCAAAGAAACAAACACCCCAATCCAAAAATGGGCAGAAGACCTAAATAGACATTTCTCCAAAGAAGACATACAGATGGCCACGAAGCACATGAAAAGATGCTCAACATCACTAATTATTAGAGAAATGCAAATCAAAACTACAATGAGGTATCACCTCACTCCTGTTAGAATGGGCATCATCAGAAAATCTACAAACAACAAATGCTGGAGAGGGTGTGGTGAAAAGGGAACCCTCTTGCACTGTTGGTGGGAATGTAAATTGATACAGCCACTATGGAGAACAATATGGAGGTTCCTTAAAAAACTAAAAATAGAATTACCATATGACCCAGCAATCCCACTACTGGGCATATACCCAGAGAAAACCGTAATTCAAAAAGACACATGCACCCGAATGTTCATTGCAGCACTATTTACAATAGCCAGGTCATGGAAGCAACCTAAATGCCCATCGACAGACGGATGGATAAAGAAGTTGTGGTACATATATACAATGGAATATTACTCAGCCATAAAAAGGAACGAAATTGAGTCATTTGTTGAGACGTGGATGGATCTAGAGACTGTCATACAGAGTGAAGTAAGTCAGAAAGAGAAAAACAAATATCGTATATTAATGCATGTATGCGGAACCTAGAAAAATGGTACAGATGAGCCAGTTTGCAGGGCAGAAGTTGAGACACAGATGTAGAGAATGGACATATGGACACCAAGGGGTGAAAACTGCGGTGGGGTGGGGATGGTGGTGTGCTGAATTGGGCGATTGGGATTGACATGTATACACTGATGTGTATAAAACTGATGCCTAATAAGAACCTGCAGTATAAAAAAACAAAAAAAAAAAAAAACAAAACAAACAAAAAAAAAAACAATACTATTAACAAAACAGCTTTAAACAGCTCTATAGAAGTCAAACGCAAAAGAGAACCTACTGTATGATTCCATTTGTCTGAAATTCTAGAATAGACAAAACTAATCGACAGTGACAGACAGCAGATCACTAATTTCCCACAGGGGTGAGAATTTTTAGGAAGGGGGAACATTCTGGATGATAGAAATGTCTTATATCTCAGTTGGGCTGCTAGTTACACAGGTAAATAGACATCTGTCAAACACACCTAACTGAATACTTAAGACCTGTGCATTTCACTGTCTGTAAGCTTATTTAAGAAAAAAAAAATTTAATAGAAATGGTTGATTCCAGGACCTGGGCAGAGAAAATCCAAAATGAGCATGGGGCATCTTGTGATGCCAAAGCGGAGAAAAGTACTTTGAAAAAAGGATAGGGAATATTAAAAAGGCACTGGAGCCAGCCTGAGAGAGCTCCCAATGGCCAAAATTTGAGCAACAAAATAAATTGTGATAGTATTATATCAAAACTCACAGAACACAATAAATACCTATGAGTCCACACTGATGTAAATAACTGAATAAATAAATTGGGGAGAAGGCACAACTTTCCTTACAGAAGAATTCCAATTAATAAATACAGAAGGAAGGAGGGACAAATCCACAATAATAATAGCTGCAGGCAAGATGCGCCAATACTTGCCAAAATTAGTGCGTGAAAGTTTAAGCAAAAATAGGATATTTGCATAGTCTCAATACCCCTCCCCAAGTATTTAGTAATTATAAAGGGACAAATAGTAACTTTACAGTGGAGAATTCTTTCAGACACCACCTTAACCGAGTGATCAAGGTTAGCATCACAGTGATGAGGCACGTTGATACCACGAGCTCCCTGATGCGGTGCACTAAGAAGGGAACATCATCTCAGCAGTATCCTTCCCAATAATTCATGACCCTGATTTAACCACAAAAACAAATTAGTGATAAGAAATCAAACAAACCAAAGTTGCAGGGGAATGTAAATTGGTACAGCCACTATGGAGAACAGTATGGAGGTTCCTTAAAAAACTAAAAATAGAATTACCATATGATCCAGCAATCCCACTCCTGGGCATATATCCAGAGAAAACCATAACTGGAAATAATACATGCACCCCAATGTTCATTGCAGCACTGTTTACAGTAGCCAGGACATGGAAGCAACCTAAATGTCCATCGACAGAAGAATGGATAAAGAAGATGTGGTACATATATACAGTGCAATATTACTCAGCCATAAAAAAAGAATGAAATAATGCCATTTGCAGCAACATGGATGGACCTAGAGATTGTCATACTGAGTGAAGTAAGTCAGACAGAGAAAAACAAATATCATATGATATCATTTACATGTGGAATCTAAAAAAATGGTACAAATGAACTTATTTACAAAACAGAA
Source organism: Balaenoptera ricei (assembly GCF_028023285.1). NCBI lineage: Eukaryota > Metazoa > Chordata > Mammalia > Artiodactyla > Balaenopteridae > Balaenoptera > Balaenoptera ricei. The sequence continues at coordinate 23,941,817 of NC_082649.1, forward strand.
ACAGAGTCACAAATGTAGAAAACAAACTTATGGTTACCCCGGGGAAAAGTCTCGGCGGGGGCGGGGGGAAAATTGGGAGACTGGGATTGACATATACACACTACTATATATAAAATAGATACAAATAAGGACCTAATGTATAGCACAGAGAACTCTTCTCAATGCTCTGTAATGACCTATATGGGAAAAGAATCTAAAAAAGAGTGGATATATGTATATGTATAACTGATACACTTTGCTGTACAGCAGAAACTAATGCAACACTGTAAATCAACTATACTCTAATAAAAAATTTTTAAAAAGAAACAAAGTTTCAGGACACTCTATAAAATATTGATACTCTTCAAAAGTGTCAACATCGTGAAAGACAAAGACAGAGGAACTGTCACAGATTGGAGGAGACCGAGGAGACCTATAAATAAATGCCATGTGGAACCCTGGATTGGATCCTGGAACAGAAAAAGGACACCAATGGAAAAACACATGAAATCTGAATAAATTCTGTAATTTAGTGAATAGTATTATACCAAAGTTAATTTCTTAGTTTCTATAATTGTATAAATTATATAATTTCTCTGTACTATCTTTGCAACTCTCCTATAAGTCTAAAATAATCTCAAAATAAAAAATGTTACAATAAAACAAAACAAAATGCTTTATAGAGCTATACATGAAAAAAGGTGAATTTTATTATATGCAAATTGTACCTCTTGACTTAAAAAATAATATCTATTCCTTATGATAGCCCTTTAAAATATATTCATTAGTTATATTAAATATATACAAATACCTTCTTAATTCATCTAAATAATATTTAATCCACTCAAATAAAATTAGTAGTTGCAGTAATCAATTAAATTTGGTAAACCAGCCATTCACTAAATTGACTTTCAGGGAATCAGCTGCCATCTGAGAGGGGAACATGGTTCCAGCCGTCCTGTAATTCCCGAGTTCCTCTTCCACTTAAGAGGATTCTGAGAAAGAGGGAGGCCCCACAAATGGCAGGAAACTTCCTGACTCTGAATGAAAACAAGCAGCTATAATTTTCTGGACAATATTGAACGACGCAGGGATGGGAATCAGCAAAGGAAGGAATATGGGTATTCTCATTCCAAGCCCGATGGGACTCTTGGAGGTGAACTAATTTCATCTGGTCACTGAGGAAATCTTGGTGGGTTGAGGGCATTCAAGTAATAGCAGCAAGGAGATGAATCTGCAGGTAGGAAATGAGCCACTGAAAAGGACTTGGGTGGATGACTGAGAGAAGAGGGCAGTTCTAAGATAGAGATTGGGGGACTTTCCTGGTGGTCCAGTGGCTAAAGCTCCATGCTCCCAATGCAGGGGGCTGGGGTTCAATCCCTGGTCAGGGAACTAGATCCCGCATGCTGCAGCTAAGATGAGGCGCAGCCAAATTAATAAATAAACATTTTTAAAAAGATAGAGAGATTGGGTATTTCTCCCCCCTCATCAACGCTCCTCCTTTCTGTTAAGGACCAAGGTGCTCTGTGCCCTCTGACATCTAGCCCTCTTCTCACCATGCACTATCCCCCAGGCAGGCCTGCCATAAACCCTCCTTGGTCGCCCCAACCTTACCACTCCCACCTGTGGAAAAGGAAGCCCAAGCCCCTCCCTGAGCACTGAGACATTGTGTGGGAGACAGCTTTCATCTAGGGCTCTGCATCAGAAAGCGATGCCACCCACGCTGACAAGTTTGATCCCCTGTTATGCTCAACTCTGGGCTCTGGGCAGAGCCAAGATCCCCTTCTTGCACTTATGACATCTCTCTTCTGCCCTGGCCCTCCTCTGCATCAAATTCTTCTTCCCTTGATTGACAGAGAGTAAAGGAGCAGGCTGTTCCTCCCTGAAAGAAGGAAGGAAGACCCAGGCATCCTGGATTCCTTTGGTAGCAGCACATATGAACCCCACAGCCACTCTGTGCTTAAGGAGAAGGAGAGATAGAAAAAGTAGAGAGAAGGAGGGAGGAAAAAGCATCCTGGGTTCCAGCCCATGTGGATTCTCTTGAGATGAAAAAAGAAAATGTGCTGCCTCATCCCTTCTCCTGCTGCTGCTTCTATTCCGGTGTTTGGAACTGGGTGAGTGAACTATTTTTGGAGAGAAGAGTGCAAAGGTTCCCCAAGGTCTGGAGAGGTAGGGGCCAGGATCCCTGGAGAAGGAACCTCTTAGGACTCAGGCAGGGCCAGTCTTGAGTGAAGGTGTGGAATAGGTGAGAGAACCTTGGGGAGCTCCAGACCCTGGTACCTACCCCCAGTTCCCTGTCACAGGGGAGTAGGTTCCGATGGTCCTGTTCATTATCTTTCTCACATCCTCTTTTAAGGAAATTTTCTGCTTTTCATTATTTAGACCTTAAGTTTCTGTATTTCATCTCTCCTTGGGAAATGAAATATTTGAGCCCTATTTGAGGAATCTGAGGAATCGGCAGCAGGTAGGGGGGAATTGTTTTAAGCAGAGGAGCCGAAAACTCCAAAATTTATGCCATGTGGGCTGCACTTATTCATAAGAATAAAAACTCCCAGTCCTGATGCCCTGCAGGTGGAGGTGGTGGGAGGTGGAAAGATCCACCTCTTCCTTCTACTTATACCCAATACAGTGCTTCTATCAACCCCAACCAGACCACATCCACAGCCCCTTGTGACTTCTCCTACCCTCAAACCACCTTGAATATTACCTGCCCTCAATCTTGCCACTTTGGCCCCAGATCTGACCCAGGAGCTGCCTCATTCTAAAACATATACCAAGCCACGACCCGAATTCAATCTCTAATAAGAATCATGGCTCCTGCCTCACTTGTTTACCAGAGACCCAGGCATAACTGGATGAGAGGTGACACAAAGAAACATGGAGTCTGAATACCCAGATTATTGAAATACCAACCCAGGGGGAAGGGAGGTTTAGAAAGAGTCAGGCTTACTTTTCCATGGAAAGAGACCAGAACCACAAAGGGCAGAATCAAAGGCTGGGTGAGAAGATCTTCTAAGGACATGACTTAGCTCTGGATACTCCATATTGTAGTGCATGTTGTAGAATGTTTTATCAGAATTAAATCTAAAATATCAAATGATCCTTAACTCAAATAAATAAAATCACATTATATGGGGAGAAGTGTCATTTGAATGGGCAAGACACTTGTGAAGAATAATAAGCAAAGCAGATGATGATGGGCCATCAATGATCCACATTAAAAGAGACTTTTTTTGAGTAGGAACAAGCCAAAATGTTTCCACTAAAGACCCAGAGATCAGCCCTGAAAACTCAAAGACAAGAGAAAACTCTATCACTTTTTGACCCAGGGACCACTAAGGATCATGTCACTGAGGGCCCAGGCACGACAGAGGACTACACCACCCCAGACCCAGGAACCACGGAGGACTACACCACTCCAGATCCAGGGACCACAGAGGACTACACGATCCCAGACCTGGGGACCACAGAAGATTATACCACTAAACATCCAGACACTAAACCGGAGGGAACAGATTCAGTAACAGCAGTGAAACCCCCTGGGCTCCTGACACCCATCAGAATCACCTTCATTTCCCTGGCTGCCGCTGCCGCCACTGTTGCACTCTTTGTTGGATTCGGCTTCCTAGTGGTCAGTATCTGGCTCTGAAATGTGAAGGACATTATGGGAATAAGGGCACTTGAGGAGGATGAGGTGGGCAAGGGGAGCTGAGGCATAAGAAATTGTCAAAGGCGAGGAAACCTACATAGAGAGAGCTCTGCAAAGACGCAGAGAGACACAGAGATGGAGAGAAAGAAAAGGGACAAGAAGCATAAAAATTGAGGGCAGAACTGAGGGACAAAGGAAGGTGTGAGAGACAGAGGGAAAAGGAGAGAGGAGGGAAGGGAAAGACAGTATGGAGAGAGATAAAGCAGACAGAAAGAGGACCATAAAAACACAAATATAGTAAGACATGGTGAGAGCTGGAGTGAGGCTTAAACTATTAAGTAAATACAGATGTAAAACTTTGGAAATTTTTATAAGAAGATGAGAAATTGGTCGGATAAGAGAAGAGGAGAAACTGGAAACATTTTTGGACATCCACTCATGTCAGAAATTATGTTATTTTGTATTAACTACTACCCACTCTGGAATTCTGCAGAAGATTTTTTTAAACCAGGATTGGGTAGGTTTTTATGAGCAGGGCTACTCTGTCTTGGAGAGACAATGGGTGACAGCTCTCAAAGGGGGGATCTAGGTGTTTTTCTGTCTCTGAGGGGCCTTGTTTCTAAAAGGGGAGATAAAAGGACTCCATGCCAACCCTGTGACTTCCTCTTGCTGACTTTCAGTCTAAAATCCAAGCCTTCAACTTCTGGCCTCTGCTGGAAATGGAAGGGCCGGCCCTTTGGGGCCATCCTGACTGAAGGATGAAGTGCATGCTGGAATCTCAGCAGGGGCGGTTTACATGATTGGCCAGCTCATGCAGGTCATTAAAACCTCATTCATTCCTGTTGGTCACTGATGCCATTGTGCACTGATCTCTGCCCCAAGAGGCAAACCCACAGTGCAGGATCAGTTTGTAAGTGTGATTAAGCCAAAAGTAATGCTTTATTCAGTTGAAGTGTTCAGTTTAATTCCACCAAAAGCACACCATGAAACTAGGGCACTCTGAAGGATGGCTAAGAAAAGGAAAAAGGGAATGAAAGCCTTCACATGTACTTGACACACGCATGAATCACGTTCAATATTCTTCAGTAGAGGGAGGCCCTTCTTAACTTCACTGTAATCACAAACAAGTGGCTTTTTGATCATGTGGCTCGTGATGAAAAGTCAGATACTCTCGCTCCAGGTTGGTGGAGTCTTTTCTCACTCCAAACCAGGACTCTAAGTCCTGGCAATGGCACCTTCTTAACCTCTTAGAGAGACTAAAAACAAGAGATGATTCAAGAGACTCAGTGTACAGAAAATAAGAGGAAAGTTTGTATTACCAAACTTGCTAAATTTTTAACTTTTAAATATTTGACCAAAAAAAGTTTTAAAAAAAGAATTATCTGTATTTCCATCCCTCCCCCAATTCCACTGATCAAAGTAATTTTATTTTTCCTACATGACTTCAACATTTTTGGAAATTGTGTATCTTTAGTGGTAAGTATCAGGATCTGAAGAAAGTGGTAAATAGGAAGGAGCCATAGAGATGAGTTGAATAGATCTTTATAAATCACAAACCACCAGGGTTAAGAGAGGAACCAAGTCTTAAAAACAAACCACTTTCTTTCTCCCTAGGAAAATTGTCTCCTGCATCCATTAAATCCATCCACCAGAGTTGTTTATCATCCCCATGCCATGGATTGGCATGCACCATAAAGAGGATCCCAGCAGTGGCTACAGTTGGTTCTAGAGCAAACCAGACTCCTCAGCCACTAAAGGACCATGAAGTATGATGTGTGTTGTCCTCAGGCCTCCACTCCCCTCCCCCAGTCTGGAGCCCTGGAATCACCAGATGAGGAAGGTGGCTGGCCCTGGGAATAAGCATGTTAGGGACACTCAGAAGAATGCCTGTCTTCTCTGAGTATTACCTAATTCTGGCCATGGTTACGCCCTCAGGAAAATTGCCTTTACTTATCTACCAGGTTTAGTCATAAAAACTATTTGGGGGAGATACGCACAACTCAAATATAAGACATAGTCATTAAGTATTATCAAAGAAATAAAGCAAATATTTGTTTCAGTCTAGGTCACATATCTAAATCCATTCATTTAACAAAACAGTTATTAAGTGCCCAGCAGGGGTCAAACACTCCATGCCTTTCTGTTCATCTCAGTCTGTCTAGCTGAGGGATACAGGTTTCTGTTCTCTCAAAAGCACCACATCCAAGTCCTCCCAACACCCAGGCCAAAAGACCATGTCTACAGGAGGTAGCCCACCGGTCACTCATCAAGTATGAATTGAGTACCAGTTGGACTAGAGGGAAATTCAGTCTTAGTTCTTTTTGCTGCTTCCACAGATCCCGGGGTTGTACATAGGATAGTGGCATAAGGGTACATAGGATAAGGGAAACTCTTAAAGTCAACTGGCCCATACTAATTACCCCCAAGACACCCATGTCCCTCTGGGTCAGCAGTTCTGCCAAAAGTGCAGGGGCTTTGCTGAGTCCACCTCCCTCATCTTACCATGTAGCCTCCATCTCCAGAATGTGGCCACCTCTGCAAGGTGCTGCTAGGAAGGGGGGCATGGTTCCTGCCTTTAAGGACCCACAGAGAGATGCATGGCCATCTGGTCTCTGGACAATACTGAAGGTAGAAAACGACAAGGTGAAGACGCTGCAGAAACATCCCGAAGGAAAAAAAATGAAGCCTTAAAGAGTAAGGGAAATCCCGCCCTTAATCTTGGGACCCTGAACTACAAGATTTGGTAGTTGGCTTCCAAGTCATACTACTCATCATACTCATTGTGACACTTGTAATTTGCTACATATATCTATGTGTGTCATCTATTTAGTGACTGTATACAGCTCACTCCAGCGTGTGAGTCCAGCCACATTCAGCTAATCCTCCATTCTTCTTTATAAAGCCCCATGTTTAGAGAATGTCTTTCTTTAGTTATTGTTAAAGGGCAGTAAAAAATCCAGGTGACCCCCCCACAAAAAAAAAGAAAAATCCAGGTGACCCCAACTGGCACATGCTGTTACTGTGCTGCCCAGATTGAGGAGACTGAGCAAGCACACCCCTTAAAGAATTGTTCCCGAACAGGATTTACGCCCATTTGTCACGTCTCACAAAAATGTCTGCGAATGCACATTCCCGTCCAGTCTCCCATCTTTACAAACGAGAATGTTTGGTGAAGTTGTCCAGCAATAGTGATTCAACATTCTCCCTACAGAAGGTATTGTTTGATACCTTAATAACAGTTATTTTTCTAATCTAGTCATGATCTGTTCTGTGATTTATCTAAAACCCCTAACTCTAGGTCTATATATCACCATATTTATTTCCTTTATGGAGTTGATCACTAGTTGAACTTCTGTTTTAAGTTATTTGTTCACTGTATATCTCCTTCCACTAGAATGTTAATTCCTTGAGAATAGGGGTCTTGAGTGCAATATATGAAACGAGTTGGCATTCAATAATGATTTTTCTTCATTTCCCCCCATTACATTAGCGTTTTAAATGTAGTCTAAATGGTTGTCATCAAAAAGAACACAAATAAGTGTGGCAGGGGCCCGAGCAAGGGTTCTGTCCCCGCTGGGCTGCCGCCCCCGTTGGGCTGCCACAATGGAACTCAGCGCCCACTGAGTACCGCCGGGAGAAGCTGCAGTGGGACTTGGGGGCGGAGCACGTGGAAATGCAGGACATGACTCCCAGCCGTTTCGTGTCCAGCTTCCGAGTCCTGGTGGTGTCGGCCAAGTTGGAGGGGAAGCCGCTGCTTCAGAGACACTGGCTTGTGAACACTTGCCTAGCAGAAGAGCTCCTGCACATCCATGCCTTTGAGCAGAAAACCCTGACTCCAGAGCAGTGGACCCATGAGCAGCAGAAATAAGGGACCCGGACCTGCACACCTATTAAATTATGAATCAGGCCCCCACCCCCCCCAAAAAAGAACACAAATAACAAATGTTGGCCAGGATGTGGAGAAAAGGGAACCCTTGCACAGTGTTGGTGGGAATGTAGATTGGTGCAGCCTCTTGTGGAAAATAGTATGGAGGTTTCTCAAAAAATTGAAAATAGAAGTACCATATGACCCAGCAATTCTACTCCTGGGTATATATCTGAAAAAAACAAAAACACTAATTCGAAAAGATATATGCATCCCAATGTTCAAAGCAGCACTATTTACAACAGCCAAGATATGGAAGCAACCTAAGTATCCAACAGATGAATGGATAAAGAAGATGTAGTATACATATACAATGAAGTATTACTCAACCATAAAAAAAGAAGAAAATTTTGCCTTTTGCAACAACATGGATGGACTTGGAGGGTATGATGCTGAGTGAAATAAGTCATACAGAGAAAGACAAATACTGTATGCTATAACATATGTGGAATCTAAAAAATAGAACAAACTAGTAAATATAACAAAAAAGAAACAGACTCACAGATATAGAGAACAAACTTAGTAGTTACCAGTGGGGAGAGGGGCGGGGGGAGAGGCAAGATAGGGGTAAGGGATTAAGAAGTGCAAACTACTATGTATAAAATAAATAAGCTACAAGGATATATTGTACAACACAGGGAATATAGCCAATATTTTAAAATAACTATAAACTTAAAAATTGTGAATCACTATGTTGTACACTTGAAACTTATATTGTACATCAACTACACCTCAATTAAAAAAAAAAAAAAGTCTCATCTTAAAAGTTTCAATTCAATGGGGCTTCCCTGGTGGCGCAGTGGTTAAGAATCTGCCTGCCAATGCAGGGGACACGGGTTCGAGCCATGGTCCGGGAAGATCCCACATGCTGCGGAGCAACTAAGCCCGTGCGCCACAGCTACTGAGCCTGCGCATGACAGCCAGCGAGCTACAACTACTGAAGTCTGTGCGCCTAGAGCCCGTGCTCTGCAACAAGAGAAGCCACCGCAATGAGAAGCCCGCACACCGCAACGAAGAGTAGCCCCCACTCAGAGTGGCAGAATGGAAGTGGAAGAGGTGGAGTTAAACTCAGGTCTTCATTCACTGTTTACTTCATTAGAGCTGAATCTCAAGTGATGAATAACTGCTCAGCACCCTCCTCATAAAACCTTTATCCTTCAGCTTTTTCTTCTCTAGGCTTTCAGTGACAGGTCCTTGGACCTAACCTTTAATCTGTTTTGAGTTTTGAGCCAAGCAAGAGAAACCAGACACCCTCCCCATTCTTGGGGAGCCCCCAGCCTGAAAACGAATTTTGGACACGCAGACACAAATAAACCCATCTCCGTGTGTACAATGAACAGTAGGAAATGTGTCGTCAGTTCTGACATTTACGGCATTAATTTGCCCTGACAGGTTCATTCTGCTTTTTAAAATATTTGCAGCATCTCAGGCCTCACCCTCGAAAGAATTTGAAGACTGGACACAAGTAGAGTTACTCCATTTTTGGCTTAGGACCCCACCCAAGAGTTTTTAAGGCAGCAGCCCTGAATCAGGGCAGCTTCAAGGTATTTTTGATTTTCTCCACCCAGGTGAGTTTTTCAGCTCCTCTGCTCTACCCATGGGAGAGATGGTGTGTGATGATTCACTTAACCATCCACCAGATCTTTACATAGGACACATATGCCAGTTACTATGTGTGTCCCCGAAGACACAGTGCAGAGCCATATAAACAGCTTCTGCCTTCAACGTGCCTGGCGGAAGCTCGTGGACATTGCTGTCATGTAGATGCAAAAGTTATGAAATATCTTAATGTTCTACACCCTCTTTGGGAACCTTAAAAGAAATTCATGGAGCTTTCAGCAGTGACATTTACCATCAGTCATGTAACCATATGGGGCAGCAAGCAAAGTGAGGTACAGATGCACCCCTGAGCAGAGGCATTTTCTCTCACACTGAGACCACAACAGACCCATTCTTCCTTGTTCTGATTAGTATTCACTGCTTGTGTTTAGCTGCTTGCAGTTGATTCCCGATTTGTGAATGGAGCTGAAGTATAATGCATCGTTGGATACTGGATCACAGAGCTGCAAGTGTTTAAAAAGCAGAACTCACTAGTGAAGTCAGACAAATAACATAAATGTCAGGATTGATGAAAACTGGCATTAGAAAAATTTGGATGTGGTAAAATTGTTAAATTGACATGAATGAAGTTTTAATCTGAATACAGAGCTAGCATGGGAAAAGAGATAATGGGGGTGGGGGGGAATGCAATGAAAAGAAACCGTGGAAACAAATGGCCTGAACAAAAAGGGGCTCCCAGACTGCCTGTATCTTCCTGATTAAATGTCTTGATGAGCCCTCTAGTGGCAATGGCTGGGTAGTGTTCCTCTGAGAGATGAGCGTCTCTTGGAAATTGATCGCCTAGAGGATCTCAGGGGAAGTTGGCTTGCATTACCATCTCACAGTGTCACACACCAGCTCCCTCCTTGTCTTGCACTTGCTGGGCACTGAGCACAGCATATGTCAACATATGTCTTGTAATTTATAAAATATGATAAGTGACTTTTGATGAGTCGCTTAACATTTCTGGAGCTGTGTTTCCTTACTTATAAACAGCTACACCATTCATTCATTTACCAATTCATTCATTCTACACATATTTACTAAATGCCAGCTCTGGGACAAGCATTGACTTCAGCACTGAGGCTACAGTAGTGAACAGGTATCCTACCTTTGTGGGGTTTTTGTTCTAGTGACTGTAGGATGTCTGATGATTTTTGCCACAAATGAGTTCCTCATTTTTTGACCATAGATGAGTTACAGACTGAAAACAGACACCAGAAAAGAAAAAGTCAGAAAACCTGGGTTCTGATCTAGTTCTGCCCCTTTATAGAGTGTGTAATCTCTCTCAGCCTTAGTTTATCCATTAATTAAGTGGGGCTATTATTGTCTGTCCTGCCTAGATCACTGTTAAATCAAGAAAAAGCTATATTTTTTCTCATAGCACAGTCCTTCAAACTACATGTAATGACAGTCAAAACAGCAATGCAGCTGTGGAAACAGTGCCCATGGCAACCAATGGTCCTGTCATTCTTTCCTGTCCCTGGATCAAGAAAGTTCCAGAGTTTCTCTTGTCATTTTCAAGTGTTAAGCAGTATTGTTTTATATACATAAATGTCTAATCCAGAATAATTTGTCACCTTCAGGTGTTAAACAGTATCATTTTATATATATATGTATATATATTTATATATAAATATATATTTTGTATACATAATAGATATGTATTATATTTGCATATATTTGTATATATATTATATATATTTGTATATATATTACAATTTGTATATATACATTTGTATATATGTGTATATATTTATGTGTATATATATACAAATGCTATATATACATAAAAATGCTATATATATAAATGTTTTATGTATATATATATACACAAATGCTATATATATATATAAATGCTATATATATAAATGTTTTTTATATATATATATATATATATATTTTTATATATATATATATATATATAAATGCTAAAGGAACATCCCAAGAGGCACCTATGTGGGACAATAAGGGATCAACAGGTCCAGATTGAAATAGGAGTTTGGGGCCAAGGCCTCAGGAATAAAGAGAATTCCTTCACCTGGCTACAGAAGTCTATGTCCAAGAAAAAGATAAAATTGATTAATTGTCATGCATTTGAATGGAGAGGAAAACTACACTGTTGAAGGAGAATTTGGTGAGAGATTAGTGATAAATTTATATACAAGCCATTAAAGGAACACCAAATATATCTACATTGTTCTGGCTGTCATTCCATAAGGCTCAGCTGAGAACTTGCTCCTTCAGCCCTTCTAAAGATTTCAAAAGCTCCTAACAGTCTTTGTAAAATCCCTTCCTGTTTAATAAACCTAGAATAATCTCTAGTTCCTTCACTCAACCCTGACTGATACAGCTTGTTATTAAAAATAGGAAGATAAAAGCCAACTGAGTATTGAAATGTTTGCATCTAGCGAAAGAGAACTAAAGATTGGGGAAGTGGGGCTTCCCTGGTGGCGCAGTGGTTGAGAGTCTGCCTGCCGGTGCAGGGGACACGGGTTCGAGCCCTGGTCTGGGAAGATCCCACATGCCGCAGAGCAACTAGGCCCGTGAGCCACAACTACTGAGCCTGCGCGTCTGGAGCCTGTTCTCCGCAACGAGAGGCCACGATAGTGAGAGGCCCGCGCACGGCGATGAAGAGTGGCCCCCGCTTGCCACAGCTGGAGAGAGCCCTCGCACGGAAACGAAGACCCAACACAGCCAAATGGATGAATAAATAAATTTTTTTAAAAAAAAAAAAAAAAAAGATTGGGGAAGTGGTAATAAGAACCACAGCTTTTTGTTATAAGTCTTGTAGGACCTTCTGCCTTTTAAAATTATATACATGTATAAGTTTGGTAAAAATTTAAAATAGTCAAACGAGCAAAAGCACATTTGGGAAATAATATACAGTAAGACATATACTGGGTTTAAAAAATAAGCTCCACCATCCATGCGGACTGTGTTGTTTCTTTAAAAGTCATGTCTGAAACATTCCCACATCTTGGAAAATTTACAAATATATAATAAGTATACCTCTCCTAAATGTATATGCCTCTCAGTTTTTCTGCCAACATATTACAGATTGTTTCATTTATCCCTTTCCCCTGGTATCCTGAGATTGGTATCCTTACACTTTTTTGTAAATGCGGCACCTCGCATTTCTAGCAGATATCAAATAAATTTCAGGACCCTATATTCTCCGCCTTTCCATCTGCTGCTCTCCTCTCTGATTTCTCACACCCTGCAGAAACCCAAGGCTTCCTTAGCCTCGTGCCAATGAAGCAGCTGTGGTCACAAATAAGCTTGTGCCCGTGGAGACCAAGGAGATGCAATGTATTTTCAATCCCCTCAATCTTGGTTTGTGCCCAAGAGAAGGCAGCTGCTCTTGAGCTTTCAGACTCTCAAGTGACTCAACTCTCCAATTCCCAGGGTTCTGCATATACCCTCCTTGATGTCATCTTCCAGACCATGCCAGATGTTGGGCAAGTCTTCAAAGATGACATAATCAAGATCCTAAATCCCAAAAGCCTCCATCAGTCACCTACGAGCTCCAATGGCCCTGCTGGGGTCCTGAGGGAGATAAGTGTGAAAGACACTCCAGGCAAAATCACTCTTTAAGGCTGGTCCATGGGAATTACTCAGAGCCCCCTCCTGCTGGTGAGGGACACTTTGCCCCTCTTTTGAAGGCCCAAGAGTGAAGGACTCATGGGACATGTGACAGGGCATGGTGAGGCGGGCTTCTACACAACCGTGCCTCTTGTCTAGGCAAAGAGTCATTGCAATTAGACATGTTCACTAATCCAGTTTACTAAGGTCGGAAGCCACAACAGAGTTGGAGCCAAAACCTCAGGAATAAAGAGAGTCTCTTTTCCTGGAATGCCCTCAATTTTTCATTAAGGACATTTTTTAATGTCCCTCCTCTTCCTCCTCCTTTTCTTCCTTTTCTTCCCCTCCTCCCCTCTGCCTCCTCCCCCCACTCCTCCTCCTTCTTTTCATTTTGCAATAATTCTAGACTCACCAAAATAATTACAAAAATAGTTCAGAGATGTCCCACGCAACCTTCAGCCATCTTACCCCAATGAAAGCATCTCACGTACTGTAGTACATTGCCAAAACCAGGAATCAATGCACTTTTTTTCCTCAGGTAGATTTGGTACTTGAAACTCCAGAAATCTCTTTCCATCATGACTAACAAAACAGGTTTATAGTTTTCCAAGTGCTGCCCTTTGAAGAGGAAGTGCTTTGAGTCCAATCCAAGCCAATGCTTGAGGCACAAGACTCTGCAGTTTTCTGGTCTAGTTTGCTTGTGAAGAGCTGAGAATCGCCAGAGCATCAAAAAAATGGAAATGTTCCTGCAGATTGTCACCAGAGAGAGCGGAACTGATGGATGTTAGAAGATAATCCAGGGATGGGTCCTCAGCAGGGAGGAGAGCTAAAGGGCCAATGCAGGTGGTTACTGGAGAAGTTATCTAGATTGTTTTTAATGAGAGACATTTCTCACCTCAATGGGTTTCCGAATGAGTTTAGGTGGTGGAAAACATCATTAAAACAGAAGAAACATCAGTATATTCCAGGCCCTGAGAGTAATCCACCTACTTTTCCTGGATGAAGTCCCTTCTGAAGAGATACAGTACTCTCTTTTAAGAAGATGGGTGCAGAAGCCCAGGAATTCAACCCGGGGACTTCCCTGGTGGTCCAGTGGTTAAGACTCCAGGAGGGGCGTTAGCCTAAGGGGCCCCTGCGGAGAACCCCCCAAGGCAGCGAGCTGAGAGGAGGCCCCGTTTCCTCCTCCGTCATCCTCATCACGGCCTCACATCACAGCCTCAGCGACATGCCCTCTAGAAGCTGCCACACAAAAGATAAAATCCCCAGGTCCTGGGCCAGCACAGCTAAAACCCCTCAACGGCTGAGGGTGAGAGTGGAAGGAAAGAAAAGGAGAATAAGGAGAGCAAGCGAGAAGGAAGAAGGCACAGCGGCGAGGAAGGAGAAGCAAGTTGCAAAGGAACGGAGCAGAGCGGGTCAGAGAAACACTTGACCACAGGCCAGGAGGCGGCATCTCCCGGGGAGAAACTGCGCCACCCAGCGGTCCAGCTCCGCGCGGCTGCCAGGGCTGCTCCTTGTCCTGCCGTTTCTAGGCGGCGCTGCCCTTTCTGTGCTCCCGGCTACCGCCGCTGGTGAGTGGCGTTCATTGAGGTCCTCAGCCGGGAGCCTGGGGCGGTTTCAGGGTCCGGGTGGGATTCGGTGAGCGTCGCGGGGACCGTCTCACTGGCGGTGCAGCGGGGTGGGGAGTGGGGGGCGGGGTGAGGTCGGGGAGGGGCCGGGAGCTGCTCGGGGCCTGTGGCCACCACAGCACGTTCCCGCTTTTCAGTCTCTTTCCAACTCCCACCCTCTGCTCCCACTGCTGCACCCGCCCTCCCTGCTTTCCTCTTCCTCACACATCCCCGTCCTCTGACTCCCGTGGGTGGGAAGGCTGCCCCCAAGCTCGGGTTGCTCCCGTCAGAGGCGATCAAGGGCTCTTGGAGGTCCGACGCTCAGGCGGCCACTTCCCACCGGTGTGTTGGGCTCCCTCTTAGGCCCCTGAGCGCTGTCCTCTCCTCCTGTTCTCAGCTCTGCCCTCTTCCCGTTTCTGGCCTCGGGAATCGGGGAGCTTCCAGGCAGGCAGCGCTCAAGGGCCTCAGTCCTTGGAGTTGGGGGTCTCTTTCTAGTGACCAGGAGCTCTAGGAAGGGCCCAAGGGCCCTGAACCACACTTCCTACTGCTGTGGGCACCGTGGCGGATCCTGACTTTCACTGAGAGAAGCGACAAAATATGTTTTCACATGTTCAGATACAGGGAAGTCATTCTGGCTTATACATGAACTAAGTTGAATTTTGCACTAAGTAAATTGCCTCTTTGTGGCCTGTCAGACATACGTTGTACATCTGCTTTAATTATTAAAGGGAAGGGCACATTGACCAGAAGTAAAGAATGTCCATGTTAAAAATAAAGACTAAATGCCCCTCTTCTTGGGACTCCAACGCTGGTTCACCTTTGATGATAAGACTCCCTTCCCAGGTGCCAAGGCCATACTGTATGTGCTGTACGTGTACGTGCTGGTCTATTTTTTTTTTTTTAAACCTTGGAGAAATGTAGCTCTGAATTGCTTAATGTTCTTTGTTCGGACAAGTTATAAAACTGTGCTGAAGGGGAATTCCCTGGCGGTCCAGTGGTTAGGACTCAGCGCTTTCGCTGCCGTTGGCCGGAGTTCAATCTCTGGTCTAGGAACTAAGATTCTGGTGCGAGGCAGCCAAAAAACTACCTCCCCCCAAAAAAAACACCAACAAAAAAACACAAGTGTGCTGAAAACCCTGCTTCTCCAGAGCAGTTTCTCAGAGTTATCTGGGAAGCTGGCTTCCCGGCTAGTCCTTAATTTGGCTCAAATAAAACTCTCTGTTCTTTTTTTTTACTATATTTTATTTTTTGAATTTTTGAATTTTATTTTATTTATTTTTTTATACAGCAGGTTCTTATTAGTCACCCATTTTATACACATCAGTGTATACATGTCAATCCCAATCTCTCAATTCATCACACCCTCTACTCTTATTATAGATTGTTTATTCATTATTTTCACTGAGAGAAGTTAGGGTCTGACAGTTTTGGAGCCAAGGGATTCTTCCTGTGATTTCTGTGGTCTCCACTCCCCCACCACCACCAATGTTAATTCTAATTTTCTGCTGTGCACGTGTTCCCACACCTGATTCTCTCCTTGCCTCCTCCCCTGCCATCTCTTGCGCCCCTTCAGGATTTGCCCTCCCCCTCCCTGCTGTTCCCTCCTCTCTGCGGTTCTCTGATCCCTTCCTAGGGCATCCTCACCCTCATCCTCTCGTCCCTCATGGATCTTTACCTGCAAGGATCAGTCACCTGTATGGCTCCTACCTTCCCCCAGCTTTCACTAACCTTACATTTCTGGGGTTGACTTTTGCCCACACTCACTTTTGCCCAGTATGAATTCCCTACATCCCCACTAGTTTCATCACCAGGGGGAGCTGTGGTGATGGGCCTTGACGATAATTGTACCTTGAGAACAGTGAGCAGCCCCTGTGGGAGGAACTCTCCCCCCGTCTTGGCACCCATCCTCCTACCTCCGTCCCAGTGCATGCACCTGCTCTTGACCCTCGTTCACTGTGGGCCTTTCACCCAGCACTGCCCCTTCCCCACTCCTGCATCCCAAACGTCATTCTCTGGAGGCTTCCGCTCTCCAGGCCTCAGGTGCTGGACTCCACTTGCCCTAGTCCCTCTGCACCTACCCCCATGGCACCTTGCCCAGCTCCCACGCCTTGTCCACCTGCCGTGGGCCCTCACCAAGTTCTTATCAATCACAAGCCCCCTCTTGTGATGCCCCAAATCACCACCTCACCCTCACCCTCCCTCACCCAGAGCACCCTTCCTCTCCTGTCTTCACCCTAATCCAAGGTCCCCCAGAGTCACCCCTGAGGCATGCTCATCCCCTGCCCCCCAATCCAGGCCCTCACCACTGTCTCCTCTGCAGCCCCTTGCCCTTTCTCCCTCCCCAATAGGAATACTACCCTTGGTCCAATTGCCCACCTCCTTGGCCTTCACCACCCTCTCTTAGGTTCACTGACCCCAGTGGGCTCTCACTACCTCAACCATGTATCCAAAATCCTTGTTGATGCCACTTGGTGAGTTGGCCTTTCCCTACAGGGGGTCTTCCCCCAGCCCCGCCCTCCTGTGCTGGCTGCCTGACCCACACCCTCTGTGGAGGTGTGACCTGCCCCCAACCACTCCCACTGTGCAGGTCCCTCCCAATGTGCACCTTGGCTTTCCAGTTCTATTTTCTCTTGCCACCGCTCCTTCTAATTCTCCATGGCCCTTGGGCACATGGCACTGACTCAGGCCCCCAACACCCACCACTCCCAGGGGACACTGGCAGGTCCAGCCACCTCCCCACCTGGGGCCTCACCATGCCTCTTGCACTCTGGGCCCAGACCCACTGCTTCACCTCCACCAGGGGTACTGGCCCACCTTCCACTCTCTTAGGGCCACAGCCCAGCCCCTCAGGCCCCTCTGCCTCGTGCCCCACCCTCCCTTGAGCCCACCTCGTCCATGATGAACCTGCCCCACGGGCAGCAGCCCTTGCTCTCTGTCTCACCTGACCGGCCTCTGACCAGGGATGCCTCTGATCCTGGGCTGACACTGCCCCTCCCTCCCCTCTGACTCCACCTCCCCTCACCTGGTCTTCCTGCCTCTCCCTTGCCCCCTGCAGGCCAGCCTCTCCCCTTGGTCTCCTGCCTGGACCCTTAGGGAGCTGGTGCCTCCCTGTCCTGGCACTTGTCCTGAATGTTTGCCCATCTCCACCCCTCCCTCCACTCCTCAATTCCCCTCTCCTTCACTCCTCTTTTTCTTTTTTCCCCTGTGTTGGAAAAATTCTCATTGTGGTCCCTTGTACACGTGCATGTTCTGCATCCTCAGTCCTGGAGCAGGTCAGGACAGCAGAACTTGTCTGGTAAACATTTGATGTGCACTTGTTTCTGGAAAGCTGTTTCATCTGCGGTTCCCCCTTCCCCAGGATCACACAGTCTTCATTACAACCTCACGGTGCTGTCCCGGGATGGATCTGTGCAGCCCAGCTTTTTCGCTGGGGGACACTTGGATGGCCAGGCCTTCCTGCACTATGACCGTGAGACAGGCAGGGTAGAGCCCCGGGGACTGTGGGCAGAAGAGCTGGGAGCTGAGACGTGGGACACAGAGTCCAAGGACTTGACAGAGACCTGGAAGGACCTCAGAAAGCTTCTAGCAGAAATCCTGGCCCTGCAGGAGGAGAAAGGAGGTGAGAGTGGGGAGGGTCCGAGACTGCTGTGAGGCATTTCACTGGATTAGGGGGCAGGTCCAGAGGACAGAGGTCTGTGAGTTCAGCAGGGGGGTGGCCATGACTCAGCAGCACTGGGAAGACATGGAGGGGAGCAGGGAGGGAGCCCTCTGGCTGGAGTTTCTCACTTGGGTGGGAGGACAGAGGTACACGGGGACTGGAGGAGTCACTGCTGGGGTGGGGTGGGGTGCAGGTGTGAATTCCCTCCAGGAGATGGTGGGCTGTGAAATTCAAGAAGACAACCACGCCTGGGGCTTCAGGCTTCTCTACCAAGATGGGGAGCTCTTCCTCTCCTGTCACCTGGAGACCCATCGATGTACAGTACCCTAGTCGTTGGGTCCGACCTTGGCCATGGAAATGGAGAAGTCCGGGGACACAGATGGCTTTCAAAGCAAGTATTACTGGGCCCACGTGCAGGGAGAGCTTTGTGGAAGACTGCGGGGCTATCTGGAATCCTGGACAGGCTTCAGGGAGAGAACAGGTACTGCTCCTGGACCAGGGCCCTTCCTCTCCCCCAGACTCCTAGAGCCTCCACGCCCTGACTCTGCCCACAGAGACCCTCCCTGTCCTCTGGGTGCATATATGCTCTGTTGGCGTGGTGTCCTGCAATTTCCTGCTCTGTTAAATCCCTATAGAAAGATGGGCAGGTGGGGAGGGGAATGAACCACCCCGGTGACAATCATCCAGGGGAGCAGTGGGCCCTCTGACAGAAACTGTACCAGGGAAAGTGGGTGTCAGTCAGGAGAGGAAGGCCCTAGACTGGAGTGGGCCCCCCTGGCTCCCAGCCTGCCTGTCCCAGAAAGTTCCCTGCTGGTCCCCAGGAGCCCACCCCGCACGGCCCGCTCCTCAGCATCAACACGTGGATCCAAGAGAGTGAGGCCCCGTCACAGCCCCTCCTCCTGCCCGGCTAAAGGAACTGGGCCCCAGGGTGCAGAACAGACTTGGAGCAGGTCTGGGGTGGGCGAGGGCTCAGCCAGAGGTGGAGAGTGGGCAGCAGCAGCCCTGTTCTCTCCGTCTTCCTTAGAGGGAGCAGGGCTTGGCCCCGGGCCTCACTGGCTCTGTGCTTTCTCCCCCAGGGCCCCCAGCCGTGAACGTGACCCGCAGCCAGGACTCGGAGGGCACAGTCAACCTCACATGCTGGGCTTTCGGCTTCTTTCCCCGGAATATCTCAGCTGCCTGGTTTTGGGATGAGGAACCCATGAGCCGGGAAACCCAGCAGTCTGGGGGTGTCCTGCCTGATGGGAATGGGACCTACCGGACCTGGGTGACCATAAGGGTTCCCCAAGGAGAGGAACAGCGTGTCAAGTGCCACGTGGAACGCAGCGGGAATCACAGTGCACACCCTGCGCCCTCTGGTGAGCCTGGGGTGAGCCTGGAGGGGGTTGTGACCCTGGGAGGGTCAGAGGCCAGGGTCAGGGAGAGGAGAGCAGGCCTGTGGCTCTGGGGTGCCTGTGTTATATAGAATAAGGCCCTTTCTCAGGAGAGACCCTGGTGCATCAGAGTCGGTGGTGGACCATCCTGGGTATTGCTGCTGTGGTTGTTGTTATTATCATCGAGCTTTGTGTCCTTTGCTGCACGAAGAAGAAGAAGAAGACAGCATCAGCTGTGGGGAGCCCAGGTGAGAAATCTGGGCAGGGGGTGGGGATGGGAAGGGCTCTGCCTGGGATGTAGGGTCCCCCACGTGTCCCTCTGCACAGATTCAAGAAGATGACAAGCCTCTGTTCCAGGAGCTGGACACTGGGGTATTTGTGAAGGGAATGGGAGCCACGTCTGTTCTAACCCCTTGGTCCTGCCCAAGGCCAGGGCCAGGCTGGGGCCCTTAGTGTCCAGCAGGGGCCTCTCTTTGCTCTGGGTGAGACTGGGCGCAGTGAGGGTTTCAGCTCTCTGCTCTGTTCTCATCTTTTTCTGTCTACTCTCAGCTCGTCAGGCCTCATCTAGGGGTGATATGTTGGGTCATGTGCTGGTTGGGAGGGTCTAGGTGATCATGGATTGATTCAGAGGGAACCTGCAGTAAAGTGTCTGTGAGCTTGTGGGGAGGGGTTAAAAACTGAGGAGGAATTCAGAGGCCAGGCGATGGGCTTATCACTTCCTATCTGCATTTCTCTCCCCAGTTTTTCAGCCATCATTAAGAATCCAAGGAGCTACTGTATAGCTCAAGGAATTCTACTTAAGGCTCTGTGGTGACCTAAATGGGATGGAAATCCAAAAAAGGGGGGATATATGTATATGTATAGCTGATTCACTTTGCTGTACAGTAGAAACTAACACAACATTATAGAGCAGCCATACTCCAGTAAAAATTTTTTAAAAAGAAAAGATAAATATAAAACTTCAGTTTAAATAAATTTAGTTTTATACAGAAAAAAAAAAAAGAATCCAAGTAAAAGAATCATAATGCTCAAACTAGGGTTCAGTGGATGGTGCCAGAGCCCTGCCTGTGATGCGCCCTTGTGAGGCCCCACTTAGAGATGTTTTGCAACCTCTCCAAGTCCTCCTCCATGAACTGTCTTCTGAGTTTCGTTTCCTCTGGGTCACCCCCAGCCTGCATCCTTCTCAAGGTCCCATCACGTGCCCCCATGCTTGCTGGAATTTCCTTGCCCATAATATAGGGGAGTAGTGAGCAGATACCCCTTGACCATTTGGGGAGAGGAGAACAGCCAATCCTTGGACAACTGGGGTCACTGATTTTATCTCACCTCCAGGTTCTTTCCTGTCCAGCCCCTCGGGACACAGTCCAAGGGCTCTTTAGAGGAGGGCACTGGGTCTGTGTTCTGTGGCCTCACCCTGCCCTCCCTGAGCCAGTTCCCTTGCTCATGGTGGTCACTGCCCTGTAGATTTGGAGAACGGGATGGTCACATTGATTTCCCCATAATCAGGTTGCTTGAGGGGAGAGGAAAAGAGCAGCAGAGCTTTGTGTTTGGCAAAGAGCAAAGGCAGAGCGTGGAACAGTGAAAGGGTGGCATGTGCAGAGACTCAGCTCCTTCTGTTGATGCCACCTCTTTGTGTCACTGGCGTGCTTGGGGACGTGGTTTCTCATCCACGAGCCCAATTCCCTTATCATTTGGCCTTCAGCCTGGGCATACAGGGATGGTTAGTCACCCTGCCCCGCAGCAAGAGGCTCTGTCCATGCAGCACCCAGAGCAGGGGACCAGGCAGCTCTGTAGTTGCTCCTGCTCTCACCTGGGGCACCCCCGACCCCTCCCCACCCACCCCACCCCCAGGGAACATGAGTTCTGGTTCCGTTGAGACAGAAACGGTTGTCTTGTATGTCACTGGGGCATTTGCTGGGAAAACAGTGTGAAGATCATGTGCTAATTTCTCAAAATTACTTTTTAAATTTTTGATGTCCAATACAAATGTTTTTGACTTCAGATGGCAAAGCTCAATAGAATTTCCTCCAATACTGACCTTGTGGTGCATATTAAATGAAAGAGGAATTCAAACGGGGCGCTGCCTGTGGGAGGTGGAGGGTGGCAGTGGCAGTCCCAGGGTGCAGAGGGGGCCAGGTACAGCCTCGGGCTGGGGGTGTCCCCCCCATCCACATTGAGCAGCAGATCCCTACAGGAAGGGAGGGCGGCCTGGTTGAATCCCTGCCTGGAACAGGGCAGGAGGGACTGTGCAGCCTCAGCCTAGCAGCAGCACTTGGGGTGGAGTTGGGATTCCAGGAGCCGGTGGACCAGGAAGGAGGAGAGAAGACCAAGTGCACCCTGAGAGCCTGGGCGGGGAGTGAGGGTCGCGGCAAGGCCAGGCGTCTGCAAGCCAGGGGTGCTCCAGGGTCAGGTCAGGGGCAGGGCCTGTGGCAGCCCAGTTTTTCTAGACGGGGCTGCTGTCACCTGGGCTTCCCGATGGGCTTTCCAGTTAGGAGCTGCTGGCTCAGGGCTGGGGGCGGGCAGGAGGTTGCGCTGCAGGTGGAGGTCAGGGCCTGAGGTGGAGCCGGGCAGTGGAACAGGTGCTTGTGCAGGTGAGGAGGTCCGAGAACAGAGGAGAGGAAGGAGTTGTGTGTGTGTCCACTCCCAGGCCTGGAGGAACGCGGAGTCGGGACCCGTCTGTGACAGAGCCTCGCACTGTGTCGGGGATGGGTCCGGGCTTAAGGCGAGAGGGCTTTGGGTTTCCACTCCTGGATCTTGTCCTTTCGTCCTTCCGACCTTTGTCCCTGTCGTGGAAGGTGGTGGAAGCAGAGACAGGTGATGATATTGGGGAGTCAGGGGAGGAGTCCAGCAAGGGCTGGGCAAAAAGGGGGCAAAATAGGAGGGGTGTTTTCTTCCCTCAGAGAAGGACAGAACCTGACTTTGGAGCAACTGAAGGAGAATCTCTGAGGGAATAAAGAGCAAAATTCTGCAGCCAACTGGTCATTTATTTATTGGTTTTTCCTTTTCCCCAAAGCTGTTAGCCTACAAGACCTGGCTCAATGCCAGATGGAGCCAAGTGACCATAATGGCCTCAGACAACCGGGATTTCAGTCCTCGTTGTCAGACCCGGCGTCCATCATTTCTACTGTGGAAGCTTAGAATCTGCTGCCAGAGGCCTGAATTCAGCTCCCTGTTCTGGTCTTACTAGCACTTTCCCTTTTGTGTGTGTTCTATTATTTATCTTATTATTTTTATGTTTTATTTTATTTGTTATTTTTTTAAGGTGTAGTTGATTTACAATATAGCACTTTCCCTCCTTTTTTAATTTATTTTTTATTGAAGTATAGTTGAATTATTGAACACAATGTTTTGTTAATTACTGCTGTACAGCAGAGTAACTCAGTTATACATATATATACATCCTTTTTCATATTCGTTTCCATTATGATTTATCACAGGATATTGAATATAGTTCCCTGTGCTATGCAATGGGACCTTGTTCTTTATCCATCCTATATATACCCGTTTACATCTGTTAATCCCAAACTCCCACTCCTACCCTCTCCCACCCTGCTCCCCCTTGGCAACCACTAGACTGTTCTCTATGTCCCTGAGCACTTTCCCTCTTGATGCCTCAGTTTCTTCATCTATGAAATGAGAAAAACAGTGTTTATTTCCAGTTGTGGTGGGGACGATTAAAAGCATTCATATATGTGAGGTGATTGCAGCTGCACTACACTAGTTACTAACTCTATTTTTGTTTTTTTATGTTATAATAGAATACATGGATAATAATTCAATTATTACAAATAAGCTTTATCAGTAAGTTTCTTCACTGTGGCTTCTCCCAAAATGACTAATAGCAGATTTCTGGAAACTTGAGGTTCCCTTCACACCCTGTCACACTTGTATATGCATTACTTCATGTCTGCAATATCTATATAATTTCATATTAAAAGTTTTAATTGCTCTTTAAATGTACACGTCTGGTCTGTGTTTTATTTCACGTGTCTGGGAAGGGACAGCGAGTAAGATTCTGGGGAGAAGGAGGGGTCTATCTCACTGCCTTGACGCGGCACTAAAAATTCTCCACCTCTCTCTCCCCTCCAGCTCCCAGTGACTGACAGATTCACAGCAAAGCATAAAGGGCTGGGAGAAAATACACCTGGGGCCAGTGTTCAGGGGCTGACGCTGGGCGGGGAATCTCCCCTGAACAGTTGTAACCCTCATGTGATGAAGCAGAGCTGAAGGGTGATTATCATGGGAGGGGGACAGGGACAGGGATTTGGGGTTTCCTGATTATGAGGAATAGGGGTCAGTCTGCTTCTAGGGTGATGTGACTGCTGGGAACCCTTGGGCTGAGGTGAGAGAGTAAAGGAACCCAGAAGGCAGAGGAATCAATCAAGCATCAGCATCTCCCTCCATCAGTTCAGACTGATTTCTGCAGGGCAGATGGGGAGGTGAGATTTCTCCATCTGATCCTCAGTTCTTCCTGACTTCCGGTCTTGGGGCACACAGGTGAGTGATGCTCTTCTTGGTCAGGACAACCTTAGCCCCACCCGGGTAAAGCACTGCTGGCAGAGTGTACTAGGGGGCACCTCCCACAGACTCGAAGCAGCTGACAGGAGCGCTTTCTGCAGCAGGACCTGCCTGGAAGCAAGAGGGTAATGAGAGGCTCTAGTCAGGTACTGTTCCCTCCGTGCCTGGTTCACAGGGTGCCCAGTAAGGCAACAGGGATAGAGAATTCATTCATGCATCTATTTATCCAGATAGGTGTATACTGACGTATTCTTTCATGTTTTTTTTCAGGGTTGATGTCATTCACACACTTGTGGCTGCATGTTTCCATTCGAGTATTCTTGCATTTTAGTCAACTCTCAAGTGCCATTTGTTGTACTCAGTTGTCATTAAGCATAAACTTTCATACTCGTTCATTTTTGTGGTTTGTTTGTTTGGTTTTTTGCCGCACCACACAGCTTGTGGGCTCTTCGTTCCCCGACCAGGGATTGAACCCGGGCCCACAGCACTGAACGTGCTGAGTCTTAACTGCTGGACCGCCAGGGAATTCCCAGTGTGGTTAATTTAATCTGTAAATTAAGAGGTCAAATATCTGTGCTAGTTTTCTCATGAAATAGACTATTATTGTAGTCCTCTCTGATTCTTCTCAATTTCTGCCTTCCCAGAGGTGACCACTTTCCATATTTTTTAGCTGATTCTTTTGGCTTTTACTTCCAAGTCTCTAAACAAAATGCCTTGTTAGAACTATTGCTTGATTTTTCTGTCACAGCCACTGTCTGTCACATCACACAGTGGCTGATGCAATAGTTAATAGTCATTGCTTTCTTTCACACTTCCCATTCCTTCACTTTCCCAGTTTATTTATATAGTGATCATGTTTAGTTCATTCAGCTTTTTCTTTTGCGTGACTAATACACTCATATGTAAACTCTACTACTTCTCACTTTCTGCACAACCTCTTCTTCTCCCTGAGTTAATAATTGCCTTTGTTTTTGTCTGATTCTTTCCTATGTAGCTCTCATTAATTGAACTTTGATGTTTCTTCTATTTGTATGATTCTTTAAAGAAGTGAGGATACTTTGGGCATTCTATCAATTTTTCCTTTTTGGAGATAACCTCCTGGGCCCTTCTGATGTGCTCCCACCTGGACTGGAATCTTCTACATCTGGAGCAGAGCCACCCTCCCAGGATGTCCCTCCACCACCATCTGGGCAGCGCTTTAAAGTGCTGTGGATACTGTACAGCACAGGGAACTCTGCTCAATACTCTGTCATGGCCTATCTGGGAAAAGAACCTAAAAAAGAAAAAAAGAGTGGATATACGTATATGTATAAATGAATCACATTGCTGTACTCCTGAAACTAACACAACATTTTTTTTTTAAATTTTTACTTATTTATTTATTTTTGGCTGTGTTGGGTCTTCATTTCTGTGCGAGGGCTTTCTCTAGTTGTGGCAAGAGGGGGCCACTCTTCATCGCGGTGCGCGGGCCTCTCATTATCGCGGACTCTCTCGTTACGGAGCACAGGCTCCAGACGCACAGGCTCAGTAGCTGTGGCTCACGGGCCTAGTTGCTCCGCGGCATGTGGGATCTTCCCAGACCGGGGCTCGAACCCGTGTCCCCTGCATTGGCAGGCAGATTCTCAACCACTACGCCACCAGGGAAGCCCCCTAACACAACATTTTAAATCAACTATACTCTAATAAACATTTTTTAAAAATAAGTAAAGTGCTGTGGAATCACCTGAGCATCCTGCTAAAATGCAGACTGAGTAAGGATGTCAAGGATGGGACCTGTGAGCTTGGTTTTCTATCCAGTAAGTATGATGCTGATTCTGCTGGTCCATGGATGATAGATGAGGCAGAAAGAATCTCTCTTTGTCTTTCTCCCGCATTGTGTGTCCAGTTTTCTGTAGCCTACACCTTTCTCTCTTTTTTTAATATAGGTCTTATACATTTTTTTTTAAATAAATTTATTTATTTTTGGCTGTGTTGGGTCTTCGTTTCTGTGCGAGGGCTTTCTCCAGTTTCAGCGAGCAGGGCCCACTCTTCATCGCGGTGCGCGGGCCTCTCACTGTCACGGCCTCTCCCGCTGCGGAGCACAGGCTCCAGATGCGCAGGCTCAGTAGTTGTGGCTCAAAGGCTTAGTTGCTCCGCGGCATGTGGGATCTTCCCAGACCAGGGCTCGAACCCGTGTCCCCTGCGTTGGCAGGCAGATTCTTAACCACTGCGCCACCAGGGAAGCCCTGATACATTTTAATTAAGGAAGTAATGTGTTTTGTTTCTCAATGAGTTAGGCTTAATTAATTTTATTGTAGTAAAAAAACATATAACAGAAAATTTACCAGCTTAACCATTTTCTAGTGTCCAGTACAGTGGTGTTAAATATATGCACGTTGTTGTGCAATAGAGCATTAGAACTTCTTCATCTTGCAAAACTGAAACTTTATACCCATAGAGAGGCGGGCAGCTCATAAGTGTGCAGTGGATTTTCACCAAGTGAACATTGGGGTAAACAACACTCACATCAAGTATCAAGTAACATTTCCAGCATCCCAGGAAACCCTCTTGAATCCTATTCAGTCATAAAGGAACCTCCCCACCCCACCCCTCAGAGTAATCATTATCTTGATTTTTAACACCATAGGTAAGATCTGCCAGTTTCTGATTGCGAAGAATTATACAGTGGATGCCCCTCTGTGTCTGGCTCTCTCACCCAACATTATGTCACTGGGTCTCACCCCTATTGCTGTGTGTGGTTGTAGTTTATTTACTCTCATGGTGTTCCATTATATGAATAGACCACATTTCTCGTCACTCTGCTGTTCATGGACATTTGTGTTATATCCAGATTTTACAAATTGGGCCGCTATGAATAATATTTTCATATTTTGGCACACATATGCATGCATATTTATTGAGTATATAACTAAAAGTGGAAATGCTGGCGAGTGAATGTTTGGCTACCAGCAAAGACGTTTTCAAAGTATTTGAATCAATTTACTCTCCCACTAGCAATATATGAGAGATAATTAGCCCAAATTCTTGTCAGCAACTGATTTTACATGATTTTTTCATTTTAACCACTCTGGGCAATGTGCAGCCATGCCATATTATGGTTAATTTGAATTCCCCTTCTGACTAAAAATGTTGAGCAATTTTTCATGAATTTACTTGCCATGTAAATATCCTCAATAGGAAGATGGACTGGACTACTTGTTAATGACTGAATGGGACTCTAGTCATGTGTCAGCGTGTTTTAACTGTTATGATCCTTCTGCTCTAAGGGATCTGTGGTCAAAGACGGGATATCTGAGTGATAAAAGCATCTTTGGGGTGCTAGGGCGATGACTCTTGGCTGAAAGGTCCTAGAAGCTTCAGGATGGGGGCTGGTCACCAGAAAAACAAACCATGATCAGAGGGTTGGAACTTGCAGCCTCACTCCCTGACCTCTGGGGAGAGGGGGGCTGGAGGAAGAGGTCAGTCAATAATGGTCAATGATTTAATCAATCATGCTTACATCATGAAACTTTCATTACAAACCCTAAAAGGACAGAAATCGGAGACCTTCCAAATTGGTGAACACATCCACATGCTGGGAAAGTAGCACACTTCAACTCCACAGTGACTGAGGCTCCTACACTCGGGACCTTTCCAGACCTCGACTTAGGTACCTCTTCATCTGGCTGCTCACTTGTATCAATTATTATAGACTGTAATGGTAAGCATAGCATTTTCCTGAGTTCTATGACTTGTTCTACCAAATTATCAGACTTGGGGGGAACCCCTAGCTTTGTAGTCAAGTCAGACAGAAGTGCAGGTAACACAGGGACTTGAGGCTTGCAACTTGCTTCTGAAGTAAAGGCAGTCTGCGGCACCGAGCCCTTAAACCTGTGGGGTCTGATGCTAATTCCAGGTAGCTCGTGTCAGAATTGAGTTGAATTGTAGGACACCCAGTTGGCGTCTGAGAATCAGAGAATTGGTTGCATGAAGGAAAAACTCCCTCACCAGCTCACAAAGAAATTCAGAGTAAGAGTAATAAGCAAGTAAATCTCTACCTTGGATGTCATTTATTAGTCACTTGTTCTTTCAACCAAACCTGAGTGCCTACAATGTACCAGATCCAGTTCCAGTCTCAGAATTGAAATTTGACATTCTTTTACCATCCCTCGCCACCCCCGTACCTGATTAGGAGAATTCCTAGATTAGGAGAATTCCACACTAGAAGAGTCTTGGTAGGAGGCAGAGACCACCTTCCTCCATAAAAGAGGAAAACCCACTTTCTCAAACATTCTTGCAGGTGGACACAGCATGGAGCTCAGACCCCACCACTCAGGAGACCACATTTCAGGCTCTACTCAGGACGTGGTGACACAGAGAGGCTGGGACTGAGCAGAATGCATTTGGCAAGGCTGGTGTGAGTGGGAGTTACACAACCTCCTGTTGTCAGGAGCCGCAGTGACAGCCGTCCTCGCCGCAGGGTCCACGTCCAGCATGCGGGGCTCACTGTGTGAGCAGTGACATCTGTGCCCAGCAACAGGGGCCAATGTTCCTATGTGGGACCTGGCCTAGGGTGGACACGGTGGATTCTGATCCCGTGGAGCCTCAAGCCTGCTTCTGTTGCCTTCCCAAAATGATATGAGCCCCCATATCATATATATATGGTACTTTAGGCCTAAATTAGAAAAATTTTGGATCTCATTGTTTGCTCCAAGAGTGAGTGAGAACTCAGTCTGGAGAATAACTTCAGAGAGCAAGGATTTCATTATGCTGAACTGTGAACCACTTCCTAAGTCTTCCACCTGACTCTACCCCATGGTAGAGAGAACTACATGTATTTCTCAACATCACATCTCATAATTGACAATATAGGTACTCCCTTTTCATTCTGAAAAAAACAAACACTTTTAAATGTGGATTTAAGACCCTTCTCTGGCCACTCTCTTGTCACTGACCTTGGTGGTTCCCAAATTGGCTGAGCACCAGGATTGCTTGTGGGGCTTCTTACAAAATGCTCAGGCCTCTCCCCAGGACCACCTTCTCAGAATATTAGGCACAAGACCAAGGAAGAGCTTATTCAGCAAGTCCTATGTGTAAGGCTGATGCACAACCATGTGGGAATCCTGGTCTACGAACGTTCTTGCTACTAAAAGTGTGATCTGGGGACTTCCCTGGTGGTCCAGTGGTAAAGAATCTGCCTTCCAATGCAGGGGACTCAGGTTCAATCCCTGGTTGGGGAACTAAGATCCCACGTGCTGCGGGGCAACTAAGCCCGCATGCCACAACTAGAGAGACACCTGCACGCCACAACAAAGAATCCACGAACACCAACGAAAGATCCTGCATGCTCAGCGAAGATCCCACATGCCACAACTAAGACCCAATGCAGCCAAAAATAATAAATAAATAAATAAATAAATAAATAATTTTGAAGTGTGATCTGAAGACCAGCAGCATCAACACCAACCTTGCTATAAACCCAGAATTTCATGCTTTCTGACTTCCTGAATCTTAAAAAGATGTCCAGGGGTTTCCTGTACAAAGCAAAGATCAGACTCCCGGGTCTCTGGGCCTTCTAGACGCGGTGCCAGAACCACGCAGTCTGCTCAGCTGTGTGATCTGATCCGATCACATAGCGCTGGGGGGTCCGGGGTTCAGTCCTTGTTCTTCCTCTTCTACAGCCATCACTCCCTCCCTTGGAGACTTCATCAGTTCTCAAGGCTTTAAATATCATTATGTGGCATCGCCTCCCAAATCTATTTATCCAGCCCAGACATAGCTCTTAAACTCCAGACTCATTTGTCCAACTGCTAATCCAACTACCTGGCTTGTATTTCTAATAAAATCTCAGCTCCAACATCTCTTAAACCAAATGCCCATAATGCCCCCTCTCCCCCAAAAAATATGCTCCTTCGTCTTCCCCATCTCTGGTGAGAGTAATTCCCTCTTTCTACTTACATAGTCCAAAATTTAGGGTGTCCTCCCTAATTCCTCTTTCTCATACCCCAGATTTAATCCTTTAGCAAATGCTGTAAAGTCCACCTTCAGAACGTGTCCAGAATCTAATTATTTCCCATTACACCCACCGCTCACACCCCAGTCAAAGCCATGGCCATCTCCAGCCTGGACACTGCACTAGTTTCCCACTGCTTCCCTAGGGCCTCACTCCATCCTTGCCTCCCAGTTCAGCAGCCAAAGTGATACTTTTAAAGGTGAAGTCCAATGGAATATACTCAGCCATAAAAAAGAATGAAGTAATGTCATTTTTAGCAGCATGGATGGCCCTAGAAATTATCATACTAAGTGAAGTAAGTGAGACAGAGAAAGACAAATATCATATGATATCACTCATATGTGGAATCTAATTTTTAAAAAAAGATACAAATAAACTTATTTACAAAACAGAAACTTAACAGATATTGAAAAAAACTTATGGTTACCAAAGGAGAAACGTGGTGGGGAGGGATAAATCAGGAGGTTGGGATGAACACACACACACTACTATGTATAAGACAGATAACCAACAAGGACCTACTGTATAGCACAGGGAACTCTACTCAATATTCTGTGATAACCTATATGACAAAAAAAACTAAAAAAGAACAAATATATGTATATGTATAACTGAATCACTTTGCTATACACCTGAAACTAACACAACATTGTAAATCAACTATACAATAAAATTAAAATATTTTTTAAAAAAATAAGGACTTCCCTGTTGGCACAGTGGTTGAGAATCAGCCTGCCAGTGCAGGGGACACAGTTCGATTCCTGGTCCGGGAAGATCCCACATGCCGCGGAGCAACTGAGCCCGTGAGCCACAACTACGGAGCCTGCACTCTAGAGCCCAGGAGCCACAACTACTGGGCCCACACTCCGCAACTACTGAAGCCCACGCGCCTAGAGCCCACGCACTGCAATGAAGGGTAGTCCCCGCTCGCCACAACTAGAGAAAGCCAGCACGCCGCAACAAAGACCCAACTCAGCTTAAATAAATAAATAAATAAGAGAGATAAAACCTATTAAAAAAAAATAAAGAAGTCATACCATGTCCCTCTTCTGCTCAAAACAATCTTATAACGCCCATCCCACTCAGAGCAAAAGTCAAAACCCTTCCAGCATCCTCCAGGCCTTACGTGGTCTGGCTGTACCTCTGATCACATCTCAATTAATCTCTGCTCCTGCCATACTGGCCTCCTCACTTTAACCGGAACACACAGACATGCTCCTGCCCTGGTGCATTTGCCTGGAAGTTCCCCCTGCCTGGAAAGAACCTCCCCCAGTGTGGGGGATTATTCCTCATGTCCTTCAAATCTTTCCTCAAAGGTCACCTTCCCAGTGAGGCCCACACTGACCGCCCTAGTAAAATAGCCATTTTCCCTGTCCCCATACTCACACTCTGGATAACCTTCTCCACTCCATCTTTTCCATTGTACGTATCCCCTTGTAACAGAACACTTTCCTTATTTACTATGCTGATAGTATATAGTCTGTTTCTTCCCACTAGAATACATGCTCCACAAAGCCAGCAATTTTTTTGTTTTAACTTCAGTGAAGTTTCCTAGATGCAAAACATTGTGTCATATCTGGCACACAACCGGTATCAGCTGAGTGAATAGTCAACGTAAAGCACCTCCCTATTCTAGAGACAGCATCTTTACTAATGTGACCTCAGGCCAAATGCTGTTTTGTGGCAGCTACAGCACAACATCTACTCACAATGACATTAATGCTGCCGGTATTTTTCTCACAAGTGCTCTTCTCCCCTTCCCACCAACCAACCCTCCTCCGCACTGCCTCACACAAGTATATTTTTCTTTTCAGAAAACAATGATCCTTGACTTATGGGTCCTATTTTCCAACCAAATATAAACCTAAATTAGACTCTGCTTTATAAATCCATGAGTTTGTACTGGAGCCAGCACTGGGATTGCTAGAGCTAAGGGCAGGGAGAGTGGCGAGCAGAGCAGATTTCTGACAGGAACTTATCTAAGATGAGAAATTATGGTTTCCTGCCTTTCTGCTAATTCCAGAATATGCATCCTTTGAGAAGGTTGGGGGAAATATGGAAAGAACAATCAAACCCTAGAAGGAAGGCAGGAGCTAGTTGAATCTGAAAATCCATCTCTGGACACCACAGACTCTCCAGTGTGCAGGGGCAGCCTTGGACCTTGTGGGTACCACTGGCAAAATGACTCCTCCAGCTGTCAGAGGTGGGGGACACCCAGAGGAGAATAAGACACAAACTCAGGCAAAAACCTCTAAAGAAACAAAGAAACAACAAATAACACCCAAAAGATGGGGGCTGAGGACTGGACACAGGCCTGAGCAGAGGCTGACCTGGTGACTTCCTCTGAGATCACAGCTCCTGGTGGGACAAAGTTCTACTGAAGGGACAAGGACAAAGGAGCTGAGAAGATGTGACCAGGAGTGACCACATCAAAGCCCACGATGCAGTGAGCACGGAGTGGGCACAGGCCGCGTCCACGCTCGGCTCCTCACAGCCTCCTCCTGTCCCACCTGCAACAGACAGAGCACAGCAAGCACACGGATTCTGGAAGGTTCTCAGTGCTTCCATTTATTTCCTCTCTCAAACCTTAGGAATCCTCACCTTTATTATCCCATCAACCCCTGATGGCATAAATAACAAAAAAACAAATTCATATCCTGATTTTTTTTTTTAAGGCACAACATGATTATATTTTAATACACAACCAAAATACAAAACACCATAGTAAATTGATGGCAGTAAAACATGGTATTTCATTCACATTGCATGACAAATTGTTAACATCCTTAGTCATAAATGAGTTCTTAGAAGCCAGTAACAAAGACATTGATATGCCAAGGGAAATTAATTAAAAAAAAGAAAACAGAAGGAAACGAAATAACAGAAGTAACTAGTAATGATTAAGCATATATGAAGATGACTAAGCTGAACAATAACAGAAGAAAGCAATTTCTTTGTAATATCATATTACCAAAGATTAAATATCTAACATTTGTACAGTTTTAGGAAAAAGACCAAAATAAACAAACACTGGGGGACAAGACCGATGAGGACCCATCTATATAGTAGGGGGAGATCTGTAGTTTGGATCCTGATTTTCAATAGGATATGAAACACATTACTTTTCAGCGCAAAATGAAGTTAAGACAAAGATGGAGATGGCCCAGCCCCACCTCTGTTCGGTCAGGAAAGGCCATCAGGGAAGAGAACACAGGCCAGTGTGGGGAGGGGTCGTGGTGGGCAGCGGTGGGCCAGGCTCCCCACCTTTTCATTTTATGCTAACAGGAACATAGACACATTCAGATGACTTTTGCAGAAAGTCAGAAGATCCTGAAGTCACAATGCAGGGG
Source organism: Balaenoptera ricei (assembly GCF_028023285.1). Classification (NCBI taxonomy): domain Eukaryota; kingdom Metazoa; phylum Chordata; class Mammalia; order Artiodactyla; family Balaenopteridae; genus Balaenoptera; species Balaenoptera ricei. Next base: position 23,975,046 of record NC_082649.1, read on the forward strand.
TGGGATGCGGAATCCTGCATCACTCAGTCCCCACAAGGCAGCTGTCTCAAACTATAAAAGAAAATAATCATGAACAAATTCAGGGCAGTCACATAAGTGCTGACCTTCCCACATGCTCAAATGTCCCACTCAAAGAATCCCCATCTCCCAGGGCATCCCCTCTGCCCCAACCCTCCTCCCAATCTAGACCCTCCAGAGCCTCACCCTTAGGAAGCCTGAGAGACACATCAGAGCCCTGGGCACTGTCACTGCCTGGGGGAGAACAAATCCAGGACGTGGTCAGAACCCACAGGAGAGAAACTAGAGAAGGAACTTTAGGAGGGTGAGCCCCCCATGGCCTCCTCTCTGCACCCTCACAAGGGTCTCAGGAATCACACCCCCTCCACACTTACTTGCAGCCTGAGCGTAGCTCCTTCCTTTTTCACCTGTAAGAAGAAAACATCACGTGAGAGGCCAGGGAGAAGACAGAGTCATGAGACCCTAGAGGAACCGCCTAGTCCTGGACCCCAGAGGACTTTCCAGAACTGTAACCAAAAATCCAGGACAGGATCAGGAACACGAAGAAAGGAGATGTGGGGGGACTGGACCAGCTGCCCTCCTGGGAGTCCGTCCTCAGCAGGCACCTTCTCCTCTGACCTGCAAGCGCTGAGAAACAGGCCCCCAACTGGAATTATGAAGGTGAAAAATCTCTCTTTCATTTTCACATGTACTTTACAAAAGGGTAAGTGTCAGTACTCAGCTCCAGACTCCACATGTGTGTGTAGGGTACTTTCTAGTAACGAGGGAGGCAAACTTCTACCTGGGCTTGAAAGCCCCCGGTGAGACAAAACTCAGACCCTTCCCTCCCGTCCCTACCTGACTGCTTCTTCCTCCAGATCACAGCTCCAGACACCATAGCTCCAGTGACCACCAAGAGAACCAATGAGCCATGGGCCAACAATGAGGCACATGCAGGGGACGGTGGGCTGAGGAGGTTCTGTGGAGGAAAGGGAAGGGGCCCTGACCTCAGGCTTGAATCCCGACCTTGCTGAACGTGTCCAGAAGGGCTCCTGTTTTATCTGAGAGGAAGCTCCACCCCTCATGTCCCTCCTTACCCCATCTCAGGGTGAGGGGCTCCTGAAGCCCCTCGTGCTGCACATGGCACGTGTATCTCTGCTCCTCTCCAGAAGGCACCACCAGGGCTGCCCGCTTCTGGAAGGTCCTGTCCCCTGAGAGCCTGGTCTCCACAAGCTCCATGTCCTGGGTCTGATCCTCCCCATCACGCTGCCAGGTCAGTGAGATCTCCTCAGGCTAGAAGTCCAGTGCCCAGCACCTAAGGGTGACCTCATGGTCAGAGATGGGGTGATGGGTCACGTGTGTCTTTGGAGAGTCTGAGGAGGAAGAATCAGAAAATTCACACTTTGGGTTACCTTCATGGGCCACCGAAGCAGCATCATGTGACCATCCTGAGAATGGACAGCACAACAGGTTTGAACAGAAGAAGCAAAAACACCAGACACCAACCTGGACTCCTGGGTTTGGGAAAATCTCCCAGTCCTTGGAAAGTTCTGGAGTCAGGGTGAAAGCCAAGGTAGAAGCCTCCACGTAAGGCGGAATGACTCCACGTAAGGCAATGGTCCTCACTTTGGTGGAGGCTGAATGACTCAGAAAAGCTGGAGTCAGGCCTCCTAACATGTTCTCAGGCTGAGAACGGGCCTTGAGAGAGAAAGTCATGGTTCACAAGATGGGGGTCAGGGTCAAAGGGCGCCGCTGGTCAGTTATTTCAGGGATGGTTTCCGGCTTCTTTCCCAAAGAGACTGGATTCCTTAACTGTCTTTCAGAGAAGTGAGGCCACCGGTGAATCATTGTCTTGTACAGAATATGAAAACCTGGGCGGATTCCTCCCTCTCCCGACAAGAAGTTGGGGCGCTGTTCCCACAGGGACCCCATTTCCTCCCCTTGTGGGAAGCCAGCTCCAGCCCGAGGGGAGACCAGGGAGGCCCCGCGGCCCCTCGTACCTGCGCGCTGCAGCGTGTCCTTCCCGGTCTCCAGGTGTCTGCTGAGCCCCTCCACGCAGGTGCCCTCCAGGTAGTTCCTTTCTTTCTCCGCAGCACCGGCCGCCTCCCACTTGCGCTTGGTGAGCTGAGCCGCCGCGTCGGCCGCGGTCCAGGAGCGCAGGTCCTCGTTCAGGGCGATGTAATCGGCGCCGTCGTAGGCGTCCTGCCTGTACCCGCGGAGGAGGCGACCGTCCGGCCCCACGTCGCAGCCGCACATCCACTGGAAGGTGTGAGACCCTGACCCCGCCCCGACCAACCGCAGCGATTAAACCCAAACTGAAAATGAAACCGGGTAAAGTCCCGAGTCGGGGGGCCGGGCGGGTCCCGCAATGTTGGGGTGACCCTCGGACCCGGAGACTCAGGGCAACGCCGGCCCGTCCCTGGGGATGGGGGTCGTGACCCGGACCCGGGCCCGCGTCGCTCACCGGCCTCGCTCTGGTTGTAGTAGCCGAGCGCGGTGTGCAGGTTCACTCGGAAAGTCTGTGCGTCGTCCTTGGAGATCCGCGTCTCCTCCTCCCAATACTCCGGCCCCTCCTGCTCCATCCACGGCGCCCGCGGCTCCATCTTCGGATTCGGGGCGTCGCTGTCGAACCGCACGAACTGCGTGTCGTCCACGTAGCCGACGGCGATGAAGCGGGGCTCCCCGCGGCCGGGCCGGGACACCCCGGTGTAGAAATACCTCAGGGAGTGGGAGCCTGGGGGCGGGGAGGGGTGACACCCGGTCCGACCCTCCTCCCGGCGCGGGTCCCGGGTCCGAGGTGACGGGGCCGGGAGTGGGGAGGGGGCGAGGGGCTCGTGAGACGGAAAAGGTGTGGAGGTCGGAGAATGGCCGGCACCTCGGGGGGAGAGAAGAGGGGGCGGGAAGCCAGGGAGGGACAGGCGGGACCGGGGTGAGGGGGCGGGTCTGGGCCGGGGGCGGCGGCGTGGCTCCTTCCCTGGGAGTCCTGCCCCCCCCGACCCCCGGGGTCCCCTCGCTCCTCCCCGCAGAGGCCGTTCCCTCCCGACCCCGCACTCACCCGCCCAGGTCTCGGTCAGGGCCAGGGCGCCCGAGAGCAGCAGGAGGAGGGTTCGCGGCGCCATGACCCGCATCCCCGGGGTCTGGGGAGAAACTGAGTCCCGGCGGGTCGGTGGAGATTTTATAACCGGGAGCCGCGGGGACGCTGATTGGCTTCTCCAGAAACCGGACACGCAATGGGAGTGAGAACCGGGGTCGCGTCATGAGTGTGTCCAGGCAGGAGGGCCCGACACAGGTTGTGAGAGAGAAAGTGAAACTCGGGGAGACGGGGAATCCCCACCACGGAGCGTCCCCGCCCCAGAGACCGCCTGACACCCTGAGAGCCTGAGAGCCTGGCCCTCCCGGGACCTGGGACTGTGCCTGGCCCTGCTCCTTCTGCTCAGGGAGCTCTTTGTCGCACTGTCTCCCTGAGTCCTGGCCCGGGGACTGTGTAGTCAGCGATTTTCACAACATTGTGGTCAGAATATTTATACAGTCTTACAAACTAGTGACGACCCCAAAGATAATTTTGTTTATGTGGATACTTCTATCGATATTTTTCATAGTAGAAATAATACAGTTTAAATTTTTTTATTTAGAATAATATTAATAACCCATGCATTTAATGTGAAAAAATAATTATTTCCCCAAATAAACACGGTACTGCGAACAGTGGAGCTTTTTACATTTTTATATTTTTGCAAGTCTCTTTCTTTTCTGTCTCATAGAAGACCATTGGATTTTCATGTTTACTTCTGCAGTGAGTCCATTATTTTGATTGAAATCTATGAAAATGAAAAGGCCCACACATATGTAGGAGTAGTATTTTTAATAACCTTTTCAGGTAATTATGTAAGTTCTTTTTTTTTTTTTTTTAATTTATTTATGGCTGTGTTGGGTCTTCGTTTCTGTGCGAGGGCTTTCTCTAGTTGCGGCGAGCGGGGGCCACTCTTCATCGCGGTGCGCGGGCCTCTCACTATTGCGGCCTCTCGTGTTGCGGAGCACAGGCTCCAGACGCGCACGCTCAGTAGTTGTGGCTCACGGGCCCAGTTGCTCCGCGGCATGTGGGATCCTCCCAGACCAGGGCTCGAACCCGTGTGCCCTGCATTAGCAGGCAGATTCTCAACCACTGCGCCACCAGGGAAGCCCCTATATACCCTTTATATGTGGAGAATGTCACTTCATCTCTGTGGTCTTCTTCCCCAAAACCCAACTCGAATAGTGAGGCATTCTACAATATCCCTGAGGAGTACTCAAAACATCAAGGTCATCAAACACAAGGGAAGTCTGAGGGACTGTCACAGCCAGAGGAGCCTGAAGGAGACATGATTGGGACTTAATATAATATGTCTTTGATAGGATCCTGGATCAGGAAAAAGAAAAACTAATGAAATCCAAATAAATTCGGGTGTTTTTAGTAATATTGTATCAATATTGCTTCATTAGCTATGACAAATGTATGATGGTGATATAAGATGTTAACACGGAGAAACTGAGTGTGGGATATACAGTAACTGTCTACTAACTTTGCTACTTTTTTGTAAATCTCGAACTATACTAAAATTAAAAAGTATATATTTTTTCAAATATCCACCAGAAACAAACAGGGAGTGGAAGAAACAATTATTGACTTTGAGTTTTCCAGGGTGTTTTCATGAATGAGGTGGAGAGAGGAGTTGTGGAGAGAAAAGATGGAAACCTCAGACACAGCAGGGCTCCAGGGTTCTCCTCTCCTCCAATCTCTGCCTCACCCCCAGGAGCTGCTCAGACAGCATCTTCATCCCCCATTGCTGTCCAGCCTCCAGGGCAGCCATCTCTTTCTGACAGACCACAGCCCATCCTCTCCGGCGCTGTGCTGAATAGGAGAGAGCAGAGTGCTGGCGCCCCCGTGTGGCCACAGTGCTGATGACCGGACACCTGAGCTCCCCCTTTTTTTTTTTTTTTTAATTTTTTAAATTTATTTATTTATTTATTTATTTATTTATTTATGGCTGTGTTGGGTCTTCGTTTCTGTGCGAGGGCTTTCTCCAGTTGCGGCAAGCGGGGGCCACTCTTCATTGCGGTGCGCGGGCCTCTCACTATCATGGCCTCTCTCGTTGCGGAGCACAGGCTCCAGACGCGCAGACTCAGTAGTTGTGGCTCACGGGCCTAGTTGCTCCGCGGCATGTGGGATCCTCCCAGACCAGGGCTCGAACCCGTGTCCCCCGCATTGGCAGGCAGATTCTCAACCACTGCGCCACCAGGGAAGCCCTGAGCTCCCCTTTGACCTCCTTACCGGGGACCTGCCCAGGGTCTCGTTGGGCTCCCAGCAGCAGGCCAGGGCTGTGCACACAAGTTGGCATCCCATCCAGTGTCAAGTTGAAGTTTGAATTGTTACCCAAAATACACGCTGACAGGGACGTTTTTCTCCCCATTAAATGACTAAAGAATTTGGCCTCAGGGAGGATCAGATCTCAAGGCCATAACAGCTGGTTCCCAGGTCCAGGGTGGACCTCACAAACATACTGGGTGTCCTCAGCCTCCTGGGGTGGGACCTTGAACCCCAAGTCCCTGTCACTTCTTCCGGCTGCTGACAGGGTTATAGGCTCTTCCTCCAAGGAATCAACTCTGGAACCTCCATCCCTAAGATGGGGTGGAAAAGGGGGCGGAGGAGGAGGGAATCCCCAAGGTAACAGCCTATGAAGAAGTGAGAAGTGAGGAGAGGGAGGAAACAGTGACATTAGGGGATGGAGGCCAACAGGAGTGGAGGGGGAGGAATGAGAGAGGAGAGGGGCAGGACGGGTCACTCAGTGGACACGTGTGTGGGGAGGGTGGGGTCTGTGTGGGGAGTGGCACAGGGGCTTCTGGCCTGGGCGCTGGTAGAGGTTCTGTTTTTCACCTGGATGATAATTACACAGGTGTCAGCTCTATATTTTGCTGGTAAATTATACTTAAGTTTTAGGTATTTTCCTGTCCTTACAGGTATGGTATAACTCAGATACACATGGAAGAGGGGAAAAGAGAAAAGGAGAGAGGGGAGGTGGTTAAAGGAATTCCTCTCTTCCAGAGAAATAACCTCACCCCCAGTCCTCACTCCACCCCACACACACATGATGCTGAGGGGCAGCAGGGAGACTCAAGGAAGGGAGAGTCCGTCCCAGCTCACAGCCCGGGGCTACTTGGACATCGTCTCCCTGTGAGCTAAGACAGCGGGGACCACTGTGCCAAAAAGACTGGCTAAAGACCTTTGGAAAAAGACCTGCCCAGCTGGTGGCCATGGAGGTGGTTCCTGGAGAGCAGAGGACAGGACGTGGACTGGAGCCTGGAGACCACAGTGGCGACAAGGAGATCAGCCATGAGTCTGGGCCCAGGGGTCCCCCTAACATTTCCCTGAGACGCGAAAACGACCTCCCCCCTCCCCAGACCTCCAGGACCCAGGCGTCCCAACACCGTACCCAAGGACACCAAGCATGGCCCCTCCTGTCCAGGCATCAAATCCGCGACCATTTGAAGCCTCAAGCATCCTCTCCCCTCCTCCCCAGTCCCGAGAGCCCAGGACACCCCAGTGTCCTGATTCTTCTTCCCCTTCATGGATCTAATAGACAGGGACCAGTTGTCTGGATCCCTCCAGCCACTTCCAAACCTGAAATTAAAGGCCCTGTGGTCCTGGACTCAGATCTAATTTCTGGCCCTGATGTTGACCCAGGACTTCGGGGTCAGGGGTCAGGGGAGGCTCCCCAGGGCCCCACAGGCTGCAGCTGAGCCAGGCCTCCAGCTGAACAGAATCAGCTGATTCTGGACATAAAACTGGGACCTGGAGGAGACACATCAGCCACACGGAGGAGTGAAAAGCTGCCTTTGTCTCCCCGCTTCCATCCACAACCAGTAAGCATCCACGACACACCACAGGTGACTCTGCCCAACAAACCAGGACTCCGGAGAATCCCACACAGTGTGCATGGAAAGGTGGGTAGACTGGGACACAGAGACGAGGCTGAACCGAGGGAAGAGCAGAGGCGGAGATAAGAGATATGAACCTAGACATGGCTAAGGTTACAGCTTATACAGGTAATTGACCTGAAAAAGGAGCCAATACAGAGACAAGAGGAAACAGAGGGTGGGGAGTCCTAGTTGCATTCAAGCCCCTGGTTCTAGCTGTACTTGAGGTTCACTTGCTCTCCTGCTTTTCTTTAGTTTGTTCAGTAAGACAATGACTTCCCCTTTGACAAGCCTGAGTCAGATTTCTGCCACTTTCAGCAGAAACATAACTGATGAATACATCAAGGTTTCACTCTTCTAGAAAGAACATAGTGTTTTTATTTGCCCAAATAGTAGAGCCCACCTCAAGGAAAAGCCCTATTCATTGAGAGCATTTTGTTTGTACAGCTTTGTGTCTAATCATGTTTCCTTTACACTCAGAAATCTGAAAGGGATTCTGGAGGGTGTGTGAAATCTCAGAGCAGCACTCAGGATTCTACATTCTGCAGGTAGAGAAGCTGTGATGCCTTCTGTTGTCTGAGACATTTAGAAGTGAAATAGCGTGCGTTCACAGAAATAGCATGCGTTCACTTCTAAATGTTCACTTCACATTTAGAAGTGAAATAGCGTGCGTTCACAGTGAAATAGCGTGCGTTCACAGTGAAATAGCATGCCTTCTGTTGTCTGAGACATTTAGAAAATGAAATAGCGTGCATTCATAGAATTGTATTTAGAGCACAGTAGGTTATGTCTCTGTACTAGTACATAAGCCAGTAATAGAGCAAGTCACCCCAGGTTTGTGCCTGGTGTAGACAAGACAGTAAATGGGTTTACCCTCCTCATGAGGCCAAGTGTCTTCCTTCTTCTGCAGCAGTGGCATTTGTGTCGATGTGATCTTTGCAAACCAACACAGGAATAGCCGTTCCTCCTGGAAAAAGAAAAAAGCCCTTTCCTTGCGCTGCTCACAGAACCAAACTTCCTGTGCTGGATTCTCACTGGGCTCCAGTGTTAGGAGGCTGGGGACCAAACTGGCCAGAATCCACTTGGGCCTGATGTCCCCTCTTGAAATGTCCTCTTGCTAAATGGACAGCACAGGGCTTCCTCAGTGGATCTGAAGGATCTGTGATGCCTTCTGTTGCCTGAGACATTTAGAAGTGAAATAGTGTGCGCTCACAGAAATTTTTACAAATAGAATCCAAGACTGAAAGAGTAACTATTGGTGCATTTAAAACTGTGTTTAGAATACAGCAGTGGTAACTTTCTAAATCTCGGTGTTGCCGGTCCTGCCCCCGGAAGGGCACCGCTCCTTCCCCAAGCCCGCCCCAGCCCGCCCCCGATTGCGTTGCTTGCATTTCGAGGAGGTAGGGACCGCCCTTACGGCTTGGAGAGTGTAGAGGGGGATAGAGAGGGGAAGGAGCGGGGCTCCAGGCAGGGGTCATCACCAGAATTATCTTGGTGAGAATCAAAAGAGCCCCTGGATCTAAGGCTCTGCAGGAGGGAATGGTGCATGTTATTTGCCGCTGCTCGGCCTATTTTGCCGCTGCTCGGCCTAGAAACCTGAGTTGCCCCAGGGTGGGATTCAGCATCCTGTCTCTCACTTACTGGAGTGAAAGAAACCTGAGGGTGAGGGAGACCCAGTCCTTAAGTTTCAGAGAGTATGGAGAGAAGAAAGGATGAGAGGGGGCGGATTTAGGTGTCACTGTGAGCTGAGTCATCGGGAAAGAAGCAAAGACCACAAGAGACCTTGAGCAGGGCAGACTTCAGGACCAGAGGGATTGGGAGAAAGAGATGGAGGCCTGGCTAGTACTTTTAAAATTCTGGGGCCTCACACTTATTCAGTAAAAGCATCAGTGTTTGCTTTTATTCCCCGCTGTTGCCACTTGTTCCCGCTTACAAAGCTACCCAAAGGCCTGGCTCCTTCACGCATCCCCTGCCTCGGCCTGCCCTCTAGTGGAAGTCTGCGGAGTGACAGGTGCGCGGGTTTCCCCACTTCCCGTCTTCAAAATGTGAGTGATCTTACCCACCTCGCAGAATTGTAGTGAGGATAATTAATGGTTACAGTTTTGGCAGCAACAGAAATGGCAATAGTTGTAGCAGCTGTGCTAAGTGATTTACATGAGTCGTCTCGTTGAATCCATACAAGTTGGGGAGCAATATTATTATCTCCGTTTTATAAAAACTTCGAGAGCTGCTCTAACCTGCCCCAGGTCAGCAGCTACGACTGCCAGAATGAATGTGTTCTTGACTCTCTCTTGCGAGAACACCAGAATCACAACTAGCTGCTGGACAATCATCGACAGGAAGACACTGGAACTCACCAAAAAAGATACCCCACATCCAAAGACAAAGGAGAAGCCACAAAGAGACTGTAGGAGGGGCGCAATCAGAGTAAAATCAAATCCCATAACTGGTGGGTGGGTGACTCACAGACTGGTGAACACTTATACCACAGAAGTCCACCCACTGGAGTGAAGGTTCTGAGCCCCACATCAGGCTTCCCAACCTGGGGGTCCGGCAACGGGAGGAGGAATTACTAGAGAATCAGACTTTGAGGCCTACTGGGAATTGACTGCAGGACTTCGACAGGACTGGGGGAAACAGAGACCCCACCCTTGGAGGGTGCACACAAAATAGTGTGCACATCAGGACCCAGGGGAAGGAGCAGTGACTCTGGGGGAGACTGAACCAGACCTACCTGCTAGTGTTGGAGGGTCTCCTGCAGAGGCGGGGGGTGGCTCTGTTTCACCGTGGGGACAAGGACACTGGCAGCAGAGGTTCTGGGAAGTACTCCTTGGTGTGAGCCCCACCAGAGTCTGTCATTAGCCCCACCAAAGAGCCCAGGTAGGCTCCAGTGTTGGGTTGCCTCAGCCAAAACAACCAACAGGGAGGAAACCCAGCCCCACCCATCAACAGTCAAGTGGATTAAAGTTTTACTGAGCTCTGACCGCCACAGCAACAGTCAGCTCTACCCACCACCAGAGCCTCCCATCAAGCCTCTTAGATAGCCTCAACCACCAGAGGGCAGACAGCAGAAGCAAGAAAAACTACAGTCCTGCAGCCTGTGGACCAAAAACCACAGTTACAGAAAGATAGACAAGATGAAAAGGCAGAGGGCTATATACCAGATGAAGGAACAAGAAAAAACCCCAGAAAAACAACTAAATGAAGTGGAGATAGGCAACCTTCCAGAAAAAGAATTCAGAATAATGATAGTGAAGATGATCCAGGACCTCGGAATAAGAATGGAGGCAAAGATCGAGAAGATGCAAGAAATGATTAACAAAAACCTAGAAGAATTAAAGAACAAACAAACAGAGATGAACAATACAATAACTGAAATGAAAACTACACTAGAAGGAATCAATAGCAGAATAACTGAGGCAGAAGAACGGATAAGTGACCTGGAAAACAGAATGGTGGAATTCACTGCTGCAGAACAGACTAAAGAAAAAAGAATGAAAAGAAATGAAGACAGCCTAAGAGACCTCTGGGACAACATTAAACACAACAACATTTGCATTATAGGGGTCCCAGAAGGAGAAGAGAGAGAGAAAGGACCAGAGAAAATATTTGAAGAGATTATAGTCGAAAACTTCCCTAACATTGGAAAGGAAATAGCCACCCAAGTCCAGGAAGCACAGAGAGTCCCATACAGGATAAACCCAAGGAGAAACACGCCGAGACACATAGTAATCAAACTGGCAAAAATTAAAGACAAAGAAAAATTATTGAAAGCAGCAAGGGCAAAATGACAAAGAACATACAAGGGAACTCCCATAAGGTTAACAGCTGATTTCTCAGCAGAAACTCTACAAGCAAGAAGGGAGTGGCATGATATACTTAAAGTGATGAAAGGGAAGAACCTACAACCAAGATTACTCTACCCGGCAAGAATCTCATTTAGATTTGATGGAGAAATCAAAAGCTTTACAGACAAGCAAAAGCTAAGAGAATTCAGCACCACCAAACCAGCTCTACAACAAATGCTAAAGGAACTTCTCTAAGTGGGAAACACAAGAGAAGAAAAGGACCTACAAAAACAAACCCAAAACAATTAAGAAAATGATCATAGGAACATACATATCGATAATTACCTTAAACGTGAATGGATTAAATGCTCCAACCAAAAGACACAGGCTTGCTGAATGGATACAAAAACAAGACCCATATATATGCTGTCTACAAGAGACCCACTTTAGACCTAGGGACACATACAGACTGAAAGTGAGGGGATGGAAAAAGGTATTCCATGCAAATGGAAATCAAAAGAAAGCTGGAGTAGCTATACTCATATCAGATAAAATAGACTTTAAAATAAAGAATGTTACAAGAGACAAGGAAGGACACTACATAATGATCAAGGGATCAATCCAAGAAGAAGATATAACAATTATAAATATATATGCACCCAACATAGGAGCACCTCAATACATAAGACAACTCCTAACAGCTATAAAAGAGGAAATTGACAGTAACACAATAATAGTGGGGGACTTTAACACCTCACTTACACCAATGGACAGATCATCCAAAATGAAAATAAATAAGGAAACAGAAGCTTTAAATGACACAATAGACCAGATAGATTTAATTGATATTTATAGGACATTCCATCCAAAAACAGCAGATTACATGTTCTTCTCAAGTGCGCACGGAACATTCTCCAGGATAGATCACATCTTGGGTCACAAATCAAGCCTCAGTAAATTTAAGAAAATTGAAATCATATCAAGCATCTTTGCTGACCACAATGCTATGAGATTAGAAATGAATTACAGGGGCAAAAACATAAAAAACACAAACACATGGAGGCTAAACAATACATTATTAAATAACCAAGAGATCACTGAAGAAATCAAAGAGGAAATCAAAAAATACCTAGAGACAAATGACAATGAAAACACGATGATCCAGAACCTATGGGATGCAACAAAAGCAGTTCTAAGAGGGAAGTTTATAGCTATACAAGCCTACCTAAAGAAACAAGAAAAATCTCAAGTAAACAGTCTAACCTTACACCTAAAGAAACTAGAGAAAGAAGAACAAACAAAACCCAAAGTTAGCAGAAGGAAAGAAATCATAAAGATCAGAGCAGAAATAAATGAAATAGAAACAAAGAAAACAATAGCAAAGATCAATAAAACTCAAAGCTGGTTCTTTGAGAAGATAAACAAAATTGATAAGCCATTAGCCAGACTCATCAAGAAAAAGAGGGAGAGGACTCAAATCAATAAAATCAGAAATGAAAAAGGAGAAGTTACAACAGACACCGCAGAAATACAAAGCATCCTAAGAGACTACTACAAGCAACTCTATGCCAATAAAATGGACAACCTGGAAGAAATGGACAAATTCTTAGAAAGGTATAACCTTCCAAGACTGAACCAGGAAGAAACAGAAAATATGAACAGGCCAATCACAAGTAAGGAAATTGAAACTGTGATTAAAAATCTTCCAACAAACAAAAGTCCAGGACCAGATGGCTTCACAGGTGAATTCTATCAAACGTTTAGAGAAGAGCTAACACCCATCCTTCTCAAACTCTTCCAAAAAATTGCAGAGGAAGGAACACTCCCAAACTCATTCTATGAGGCCACCATCACCCTGATACCAAAACCACACAAAGATACTACAAAAAAAGAAAATTACAGACCAATATCACTGATGAATATAGATGCAAAAATCCTCAACAAAATACTAGCAAACAGAATCCAACAACACATTAAAAGGATCATACACCACGATCAAGTGGGATTTATCCCAGGGATGCAAGGATTCTTCAATATATGCAAATCAATCAATGTGATACACCATATTAACAAATTGAAGAATAAAAACCATATGATCATCTCAATAGATGCAGAAAAAGCTTTTGACAAAATTCAACACGCATTTCTGATAAAAACTCTCCAGAAAGTGGGCATAGAAGGAACCTACCTCAACATAATAAAGGCCATATATGACAAAGCCACAGCAAACATCTTTCTCAATGGTGAAAAACTGAAAGCATTTCCTCTAAGATCAGGAACGAGACAAGGATGTCCACTCTCACCACTATTGTTCAACATAGTTTTGGAAGTCCTAGCCACGGCAATCAGAGAAGAAAAAGAAATAAAAGGAATACAAATTGGAAAAGAAGAAGTAAAACTGTCACTGTTTGCAGATGACATGATACTATACATAGAGAATCCTAAAACTGCCATCAGAAAACTACTAGAGCTAATTAATGAATATGGTAAAGTTGCAGGATACAAAATTAATGCACAGAAATCTCTTGCATTCCTATACACTAATGATGAAAAATCTGAAAGAGAAATTATGGAAACACTCCCATTTACCATTGCAACAAAAAGAATAAAATACCTAGGAATAAACCTACCTAGGGAGACAAAAGACCTGTATGCAGAAAACTATAAGACACTGATGAAAGAAATTAAAGATGATACCAACAGATGGAGAGATATACCATGTTCTTGGATTGGAAGAATCAATATTGTGAAAATGACTATACTACCCAAAGCAATCTACAGATTCAATGCAATCCCTATCAAATTACCAATGGCATTTTTTATGGAACTAGAACAAATCATCTTAAAATTTGTATGGAGGCACAAAAGACCCCGAATAGCCAAAGCAGTCTTGAGGGAAAAAAACGGAGCTGGAGGAATCAGACTCCCTGACTTCAGACTATACTACAAAGCTACAATAATCAAGACAATATGGTACTGGCACAAAAACAGAAACATAGATCAATGGAACAAGATAGAAAGCCCAGAGATAAACCCACACACCTATGGTCAACTAATCTATGACAAAGGAGGCAAAGATATACAATGGAGAAAAGACAGTCTCTTCAATAAGTGGTGCTGGGAAAACTGGACAGCTACATGTAAAAGAATGAAATTAGAATACTCCCTAACACCCTACACAAAAATAAACTCAAAATGGATTAGAGACCTAAATGTAAGACTGGACACTATAAAACTCTTAGAGGAAAACATAGGAAGAACACTCTTTGACATCAATCACAGCAAGATCTTTTTTGATCCACCTCCTAGAGTAATGGAAATAAAAACAAAAATAAACAAATGGGACCTAATGAAACTTCAAAGCTTTTTCACAGCAAAAGAATCCATAAACAAGACAAAAAGACAACCCTCAGAATGGGAGAAAATATTTGCAAACGAATCAATGGACAAAGGATTAATCTCCAAAATATATAAACAGCTCATTCAGCTCAATATTAAACAAACAAACACCCCAATCCAAAAATGGGCAGAAGACCTAAATAGACATTTCTCCAAAGAAGACATACAGACGGCCACGAAGCACATGAAAAGATGCTCAACATCACTAATTATCAGAGAAATGCAAATCAAAACTACAATGAGGTATCACCTCACACCAGTTAGAATGGGCATCATCAGAAAATCTACAAACAACAAATGCTAGAGAGGGTGTGGAGAAAAGGGAACCCTCCTGCCCTGTTGGTGGGAATGTAAATTGATACAGCCACTATGGAGAACAATATGGAGGTTCCTTAAAAAACTAAAACTAGAATTACCATATGACCCAGCAATCCCACTACTGGGCATATACCCAGAGAAAAACGTAATTCAAAAAGACACATGCACCCCAATGTTCATTGCAGCACTATTTACAATAGCCAGGTCATATAAGCAACCTAAATGCCCATCAACAGACGAATGGATAAAGAAGATGTGGTACATATATATATACAATGGAATATTACTCAGCCATAAAAAGGAACAAAATTGAATCATTTGTTGAGACGTGGATGGATCTAGAGACTGTCATACAGAGTGAAGTAAGTCAGAAAGAGAAAAACAAATATCGTATATTAACGCATGTATGTGGAACCTAGAAAAATGGTACAGATGAACCAGGTTGCAGGGCAGAAGTTGAGGCACAGATGTAGAGAACAAACGTATGGACACCAAGGGGGGAAAACTGAGGTGGGGTGGGGATGGTGGTGTGCTGAATTGGGCGATTGGGATTGACATGTATACAGTGATGTGTATAAAATTGATGACAAAAAAAAAAAGTCACATTTTCAAATTAAAAAAAAAAAAAGGACTCATAGTTTCATAAAGGAGGTTTTTATGCCAACCAGTTCATAAATCTTGAAAGGATCATGGTTGAGATAAGTACAAAGCAGAAAGGAAAATGGGGTCAATCTTGTCTGGTTAGGAGCTTGTGAAAGACCCCACCCAAGTGAAAAGCTGATTCTTAAATTATGGATAATAATTTCTCAGAAGGAAAAGGAAGCAGTTGGAGAAATAAACCTGGTATTTTGGCTACAGCAGTAGTTCAGCATGACTTGAAGATAGATTTTTGGGAGATGAGGCTGCAGATCTCCTCGAAGGGTTGGAAGGAAACTTGTATGCCTTGCTGTGGTTTGGGAATTTCATTCTGGAGTCAGTGAGATACCACTGAAAATTGAGGATGGAGAATGACATGTTCCTATCACTCTAACAACAGTGTAGACTGAGGGTACATCAGAAGGGGGAAGATAGGCTTAACAGAGTTTTAACAGGCACACGTTGAGTGGATGTCATAGGCCAGACATGGCACTAGATTCTGGGTATACCTTGGGAGCAAAGTAACTATAACACCCACCTCATTCTAGGTATCACAATAACAACAGTACCATTTATTTTCTTTTTTCTTGGTACTTATCTGGATTGCTTCACTTGTTTTAAGTATTTCGACTCAGAAACTCTGATTTGTTATTACTATGTATATTTTATAGGCAAGGTAACTAAGGTTAAGAGATGGTATCTTCCCAAAGCTGTGTTGCCAATAAACTGTCAAATTAGGATTTGCACCCAGGCAATAATTTCACTGTGATCTATTGTGATGGAAGTAAAAGAGATATCTGTAAAATTGGCCATGACCACAGTAAGAACAGAGCTAGACCACAGTTCCTTGCTATAAGAAGCAGGGAAAAAAATCTAGTCTATAAAGAATCTATAATGAAGGTAATATGGAAGCTATAGCATTAGGGCACCAAACATGCTACCCTTCACCCTTTCCTAGATTGTTCTCTCTGCTTTCTACATGTCAGTGGATGAAGCCAGCTGGTCAACGTGCAGTCTAGTGCCAGAGTGGACAACCAAAGTGCAGCTGTGGCTTTTTCTAGCCATTTTCACCTCTTGCTGCACTGAGTGGCTGGTGGACAGCTTCCACTCCAGGACTTCAGATCTGTCTGTTGGTTCCTGTGCATTCAGCAGCCAAATGCCTCATAGCTCTCTGCTGAGCGTCCTCCCAAATTTAGTTTGAAGAAAAATAATAGAATAAAAATTGTCTTTCAGCATCCCATAACCACAGGATGTCTGAAATGCTATTCAGAAGTTAGAGTAGAAATATACTGTGGTAGGCAGAATTCTAAGATGGCCACAAGATTCCACACCCTGGTGTACGTGCCCTGTAAACTCCCTTTCCCTTGAGTGTAAGTAAGATTTGTAACTATGGTATCTGTGGATCTGTGGTAACTATGATATCTAAGTAGGATTTGTAACTGTGGTAGTGATATGGTATTAGTGCCATAATTATGGGACTGTATATGGCAGAAGTGATTTTGCAGATGTGAATAAGTTTCCTAATCAGTTGCCTTTGAGTTCATCAAAAAGGGACTATCCTGGGTGAGCCTGACCCAATCAAGTAATCCTTGAAAAGAGGTCAGAGAGATATGAAACATAAGAGATGTTTTCCTGCTGGCATCGAAGGAGAAAACTGCCATGTTGTAGAGAGGGCAAAGAACTAAAAAACAACTTCTAGGAACTGAGAGCGGTCCCTGTCCAACAGCTAACAAGAAAATAGGGACCTCAGTCATACAATCACAAGGAAATGAATTCTGTGAACAACCAGTGTTTGCAAAAGCAGACCCAGTGCTTCAGATGTGATCATAGCCCCAGTCTACACTTTGATTTAAGCCTGAGTGGAGGACTCAGAAAACCCATAACCAGACTCTTCATCCATGGACACTTTAAAATATTCAGTTTGTGTTTTTCTAAGTCCCTCAGTAAAATATTAAATTTGTGCTTTTCTAAGTCCCTCAGTTTGTGATAATTTGCTATGCAGCGGTGGAAAACTACTACACTAATGCCACAGTGCAGAGAGGTGCCATCCTCAGTTATCAAACTAGCAGGTCATGCTGGACTAGCTTGTTCTTATGCCCCTTTAAAAAAGTTTTAAGCTTTTCATGGCTCTCTATATAAGTTTAACATAGTATGCCATCAATTTTATATAAAAGTTAATCTTTTTAACTCTTTGAGGCCACTTTGTGTTGTTTAATGAGTTACATTTCCATTGTGCTGATGATCATTTTTCTTTTCAGTGTGGTCCTACTAAACATAAGTCTTATGTGTGTGCTTCACATAAAACATAAGCTTAATTATTATGCAACATTTGATTCTCGCATGATGTAAATATCATGGCTAGTATAGTTGAAATATTCCTGTTGAAAAGCAAGTTCATTAAAAAGTGATTAAGTTAGAGTTGTTAGTAATTAAACTACAACATATAAGTAGCATGAATAATTGTCTAAAAATCTGTAGAAATTGCCCTGGGCTTAATGATCACATAAATAATCCTGTTTCAATTATTTGAGTTTTACATGATTTCATAATAAATGAATTATGCATCAGAAAAAAAAAAAAAAGAATGAATGTATTCTTACAGTAAGCTGCCTAGTACTCTCTGTCTTTCCTCAGTGCTGGTTCTTTCCTCTTGTCTTCCCCTGGAAAGCATTACAGAGGGGTTTACCTCATATAAAATGAAGCAAGAGAATTGGCTGCACTGTTTGCCCAGGAACTCCCTTCTGAGCTCTAGAACAATCCCCAGTCCCAGAAAAGAAACTGGAACACACGCAAGATATTGCTGGATCTCTGGTTTAGGAACCATTTAGCTCCTGAGGTGGAATACTCTTGCCCAGTATCCGGAGTGTCAACCTCCTAGTAGTAAGATTCCTAGAAGGGGAAGGCTGACTGCCAGTCAGAATGTTGCTTGGTGACCAAGAAATCAAAGTCACGACAGGTGGGTACTTTGGGAACATTGCATCCAGGTCACAATAAATCCCAGTCCTGAAATAAATATGGTATTTGTTTATTCCAGCCTTGTTTTAAACATGATCTAAAATAGCTTAAACAATAAAGAATTACAACCAGGGGAAATGAAGAGTTAGAAAAATCAGATAAAACCAAGAGTAAGGTTAATATAAACATCATGCCAGCAGGAATACCACAGATTTGGAACTGAGCTCTCTAGCAGCCAGTTCAAAGAGGGAAACACAGTCATTTCATGGCACCCAATGTCCGTAAAGTAAAAAGAGACCAGAATCTCAGGAGATGCACAGCTATTCGTTTTCCTGAGATGAGGAGGTCCCGGTGGAAGTGGTGGGATAAAGTGAACAGTACCTCAACCACATCCTTATCATGAATACAAGTTTCATAGGGTCTATTCGTTTCTTCCAGTGTCCCTGTGACAGCTGGTGGTACCATGTTCAGGCAGAATCACTCAGAGCAGTGTAATCCATGTGCCTGTGCTGTTGGTCCAGCTTAATCCAGGGAGAGATTCTAGCGTAATCATGAAATGGGTGGCACACATATTCTTCATCAAATTGACATAAGAAGTCCTCTCCAGCCATCTTTTGATATATAAAACATGAATGTGAGTTCAGTGTTATTATACACTTGACATCACAGCCATTTGGTGCTGCTGATTAACAGTAGGTTACAACAGGGACTTCCCTGGTGGCGCAGTGGATAAGACTCTGTGCTCCCAGTGCAGGGGGCCTGGGGTTCGATCCCTGGTCAGGGAACTAGATCCCACATGCATGCCGCAACTAAGAGTTTGCATGCCACAACTAAGGAGCTCACATGCTGCAACTAAACCTGGCGCAACCAAAAAAAAAAAAAAAAACAGTAAGTTAAAACAGAAAGAATATTCATGGCCAGAACAAGCCTGTCTCCCTACAGGGAGCAATTAAACAGCTCACAGTTCTTGTCCCCTGTGTCTCCCTTTCCTGGATCCCATGAAGGCCACCCCTTTCTGCAGCCACATTTTTTCTTCAGATGGAGCCCAGTACCATGAATTTGATTTTTTCTTTCTGAGTTATAATCTCCAACCAGGCATGCTTCCTTTGATTGCACTTGATTATTCCCAAGTTTCCTTAACACATCTGCAATTCTTTCCCCAGATGGTGCCTCTCATTTACTGTGAAAATTCACCACAACTTTCACTCATGAGTGATGAACTTCCATCTAACTTCCCAGGAGGCCCTTTACTAGCTGTGTGACTTTAGGCAAGTTACTAAACCTCTCTGAGCCTTATTTTCATCATTTATATTGTTGATAATGCCTACCTTGGATGGTTGTTTGGAATTAGAGAAAATTGTAATAATAGTAACAGCAGCAAAAGTTTATTAAGTTCTTATTGTGGCAGATACTATGGTCAGCATTTAACATGCAATTATTTGCTTGAGTCATCTCAGCAATTCTATCACATGGGATCTCTGACTATCCCTGTTTTACAGATTAGGAAACAGGTTTGGAGAGTTTAGTGCCTGGCCTATTAGTTACAGTAGTTACAACCATAATTATTCAGTGTCATGAGAAAGGCACAGGGCAGAGGAGTTCTCACTGAAAAGACTTCTTGAACAAGGAGTCATTTGCAGAGGGGTTGGTTGGTTTGTTGGTTTGGTTTCTTTGTTTTCATTGTAAACCTAGTATTGTATGTATACGCTCCTTGAAAAAGTTCAAACAGTGCCTATGGTTACAAAGTAAAAAGCTGAGAAGCTTCCACCACCAGGGAGTAACTGCTGAATAACATCCTGAAGGAAATTTCTCCATGAATATACCGTCTAAAAAAGAGATCAAGCTGTACGTCTCTATTATTTTTTTTTTCCTGGGTATCATTTTTTTTTTCTTTCCTGCTTTTCACTGAGGAGGGGGGTGGGTGAGAGGAGCAAGGGTGCAGGGTGGCCAAGGGCTTGAGGGCTGGCTGCTGGGCCAGGTGCTGGGCAGGGGCCAGGTACTTGCTTGCTTACATGCATTCACTGGTTCTAAAGCCACTCTCTGAGTTCCTCCAGTAGTGTCTGCCTTGGCCTAGAGCAGGGCCCAGGGATGAGGGTGAGGAACAGAGGAAGCCAGAATCCAGCGGGGCAGTTGGCCACGTGGTAATGACCTTCAGTGCAAGTTCCAGGCTCTGCAACCAGCTGATACTTGAGCAGGGGAGTGGCCTGACTAGAGCTGACTTTTTAAAAAATTGTATTAAAATACACATAACATAAAATTCACCATCTTGACCATTTTTAAGTGTACAGTTCAGTAATAATTAAAAACATTCACGGGCTTCCCTTGTGGCGCAGTGGTTAAGAATCCGCCTGCCAATCCCGGGGACATGGGTTTGAGCCCTGGTCTGGGAGGATCCCACATGCCATGGAGCAACTAAGCCCGTGGGCCACAACTACTGAGCCTGAGCTCTAGAGCCCACGTGCCACAACTACTGAAGCCCACGTGTCTAGAGCCCGTGCTCTGCAATGGGAGAGGCCACTGCAGTGAGAAGCCCGCGCACCGCAACGAGGAGTAGCCCCCGCTCACCGCAACTAGAGAAAGCCCGCGGGCAGCGACGAAGACCCAAAGCAGCCAAAAATAAATAAATAAAATAAATAAATTTTTTAAAAAACAAAAAACATTCACACTGTTGTGCAGCCATCACCACCATCCATCACCATAACCCTTTACATCTTGTAAATCTGAAAGTCTATACCTTTTAAACAATACCTCCCCGTTCTCCCCTCTCCCCAGCTGGAGCTGACCTTAGGATGGGCTGCAGGAGACAAGGCCTGTGGGTAAGAGGCCAATTAGGAGATGGCTGTAACCACTAAGGCCAGAGGCCATGAGGATCCCCATGTGAGAAAGAAGGGCACAAACAGGAAACAAACTTAATAATTAAACAAAAGCACCTCCCTGTGCATGAAACACTCACTGTGCCAGGCCGCGTGAAGGCATCTGAGGAGTCATTTCCTCTCCAGGTGACTTGCCCAGCTGGAGTCAGCAGCCAGCAAACCTGAAGCCCTTTTTTGCACCCATTTCTCACATTATTGAAGCTCCTCCATCATCAAAATCTCCCCCTTAGCTCATCTACACTCACTCCCCTTCAATCCCTTCTCCACTCTGAAAAATCACTTTAAAAGGTAAATATGGGGGTTTCCCTGGTGGTGCAGTGGTTGAGAATCTGCCTGCCAATGCAGGGGACACGGGTTCGAGCCCTGGTCTGGGAAGATCCCACATGCCGCGGAGCAACTAGGCCCGTGAGCCACAGCTACTGAGCCTGCGCGTCTGGAGCCCGTGCTCCGCAACAAGAGAGGCCGCGATAGTGAGAGGCCCGCGCACCGCGATGAAGAGTGGCCCCCTCGCACAGAAACGAAGACCCAACACAGCTTAAATTAATTAATTAATTAATTAATTAATTAATTAATTAATTAAAAGGTAAATATGTTTCTCCCCTGCTTCAACCTCTGAATTCTCATGGTTCTTCAGATATGGATAAAACCCCAAAACCCCAAGTCTCTAAGAGGGCCTACAAGGCCCCACAGGATCTGCTCCAGCACCTCCCCCTCCTCACACAGCTGTTCCTTCTTTTTTTTTTTTTTGGCCGCTCTTCATGTGGGATCTTAGTTCCCCAACCAGGAACCGAACCCACGCCCCCTGCACTGGAAGCGCAGAGTCCCAACCACTGGACCACCAGGGAAGTCCTACACAGCTGCTCCTTCTGCCTGGAAGGTGCCTGCCCTGCCACCATCCTCCAAGCCCCCTCACACACCACACACACACACACACAGGGCTGCCCTGCTCTATAGCACATCACTGTTTTAAATTCAGTATTCTTCGTGTAAACATGTGATGTGTTTTTCACCCCTGTTAACCTGTAAGGTCCAGGAGGAAGGGACCATGTGAGTCGTGTTCCCTACTGTAGCCCCAGTGCCTGGACATAGTAAGTGTGCAATGTTAACGGCTAAATGAGTGAACAGTGTAACCTGCTCTCAAGAAAGTTATCTTAGAGTCCATTGCACTGAGTTGCAGATGACTGGTAACAACTCGGGTGATCCTGGAGAGGAGACTGGAGAGGTGGCAGGTGAAGGAGGTGTATGTTAAAGGGTTTGCATAGTTGCTAGGGCTGCCGTACACAGCATCGCAAACTGGGTGTCTTAAACAAGAGAAACCTGTTGTCTCGCTCTTCTGGAGCGAGAAATCTGAACTCAAGGTGTCAGCAGAGTTGATTCCTTCTGAAGGCCCTGAGAATCTATCTATTCCATGCCTCTCTCCTTGCTTCCAGCAGCCTCAGGCATTCCTTGGCTTGTAGGTGACATCATCCTTACGTCTGTACATTGTCTTCCCTCTGTGTGTGTCTGTGTCCAAATTTCCTCCTCTTTATATGGACACCAGTCCTATTGGATTAAGCCCCACCCTAATGACCTCATGTTAACGTGATTACCTCTGTAAAGACCCTATTTCCAAATAAGATGACATTCATAGGTACCCAGAGTCAGGACTTCAACATAGAGGGACACAATTCAACCCATAACAGGATTGAATATGGTCCCACCCTGAATGACTATAGCTCAAACAGACCCTAGCCAGGTGCAGAAATCACTGAGCACTTCATCCTGTCCCAATCTAATGACTTCAGAATCTCTACAGTGAACTGACTCTGGGTCCTAACCTCACTTTACCTGTGGGTCCTAACCTCACCTCAACCCTCCAACCTTGCCCACACCTACATTGGTCTCCACCTGTGCCTCTGCTTTGTTCTCACACACAACCTGGTCCGGGGTGTGTTCCTCTCCTTCAGTCTCTTGGTGACGTGAAAAGTCTTCGTGATTGATGACCCACATAGTCTCATGACTGTAGGATACAATACACAGACCACGTTAAATTAGCAAACTCCATGTAAATTGTCTATCTTAAAAGTTGTCAACAGAAGAAGTAACACTGTTACCACCAACCCTCATGTGGACCCTCAATACCTCGCCTTTGGTTTCAAATACTATTCTTCACCTAAAGAAACTAGAACTCTGCATCTGTTCTTATCAGTTTAATATCTGATACATCCTCTATCCAAGGACAATATATTAAATGGATTTTTGGAGCTAGGAGATGGAATAGGAGCTTGCTCCATTCACTCCGCGCATTGACTTGGTATTGCAGTACTTCCAGAAACAGTGCACCAGAAAAGAAAAGAAAAGAAACTAGAACCCATATAATGCAAGACTTGGATGTTAGCTGATTCCATGTCTCAGGGAAGAAAAGACTTAGGACAGGACTTGAATGTTCTGTTGTTGCCAGAAACCCAGGATACCTTCAAGAATGTCAAGGAAAGTGCTATAAAGGACAAAGGAGCCAACTTAAAGAATCTCCATTGTTCAACCTGAGACAACTGAGCATGAGAAGGAAGAAGACGAGGAGGAGGAATAATAATTATGGTTTACTGAAGTCAACTGTGGCTGTAGAGGCTATGAGATCATTATGATACTCAAAAGATAAAGGTTCATACAAAGTGCACAAAAGATGTCTGTAACAGAAGAGAAAGGATGCAGTTGTTAAAAATGGATTTTAATCAAAAGGGAATTGTTCATTTTGTCTCTTCTGTCAATTATGTGTGTGGTTATAAAGCAGAGAGAGATGCTTTCTTTCACCTACATAAGCGGAAAAGAAAAAAACACAGTCAACTGTGAGAAGGCCAAGTAGCCCCACTCTAAGTATGAACTTTAGCAGAAATAAGAATGTCTGACAAGGGAGGATGTCTGAGGCAATAGTGAAAGGAAGAAGGTGGTTTCTTTTCCTTTTTTTCTGGGCCACACACACACACACACACAGTTTGCAGGATCTTAGTTCCCTGACCAGGGATCAAACCTGTGCCCTCAGCAGTGAAAGTGCAGAGTCCTAGCCACTGGACCACCAGGGAATTCCCAAGAAGGCGATTTCAATAGTAGGTACCAAAACGATAAATTAACAACAACAACAACAAAATCACTAAAAAGGAGAGCTAATAAAGTCAACCCAATTCCTCATCTCCTAGAATAAATATCTAGAATGCCCTACTAATTATAATAAGATACAAATAAGAATTAAGATATAATAATGCTAATAGATCAAGTCAGCATATCATAATGAGAGAAAAATGTATCATAATGAGTGGAAAAATCCACTGATCAAGAGGGATTTTTTAAGTATGTTATATTAAGGAGAAGAAATAGGTTGCAAAATTCTAAAATCTATGCACTTAAAAAGAGTTTTATTCTCCAGTGAGATACAGTTTCACAGCCACTAGGCTGGCTCTAATAAAAAGACAGATAATAACAAGTGTTGACAAGAATATGGAAAAATTGGAATCTTCAAAAACAGCTGGTGGGAATGTGAAATGGTAAAGCAGCTTTGGAGAATCACTGTTTGGCAGTTCCTCAAAAGGCTTAACGTGGGGTTACCATGTGACCCAGAAAGTCACTCCTAGGTACATACTCCAGAGAAATGAAAATATATGTCTACACAAATACTTGCGCACAAATGTTTATAGCACCATGATACATAATGACCAAAAAGTGAAAACAACTCAGAATATCCATCAACTGATGAATGGATAAATACAATGTGTTGTACCTATACAATGAAATAATAGAGAGTTCAACAATAAAAAGGAATGAAGTACTGATATCTGCTACAACATGGATGAACCTTGAAAACATTGTGCTAAGTGAAAGAAGCCAGTCACAGAAGACTACATATTGTATTTTCTGTTTATATGAAATGTCCGGAATAGGTAAGTTCATAGAGACAGAAAGTAGAGTGGTGGTTGCCTAGGGCTAGGGGAAGGGGAATGGGGAGTGACTGCTAATGGGCACAGAGTTTCTCTGGGGAACAATGAAAACGTTCTAAAACTGATTGTGGTGATGGTTGCACAACTCTGTGAGTATACTGAAAACTGAAGTGTAGACTTTCAATGGGCAAATTGTATGGTGTGTAAATTAATATCTCAAGAAAGTTTTTTTTAAGTTTTATTGACTCAACTAGTCTTCTTTAATTAGAAGAAGGAAGAGGAGAAAGAGAAAAAGGAGGAGGAGGAAAGGAGAAAGAGGAAGAGGGGCGGGGAGGAGAAGGAAAGAGCAACAGCTCATGCTGGTGATCAGCAGCCCAGATTTGAATCATAAACTGTGCAACCACGCCTCATGTCCAGACAAGACTAAATTGGTCAAAATGCCATTCCTAAGTTTATTGAAACCTCAGGATGGGATAAAAAGAGAAAATACTGACATCCTAGAAAGGCAACCCAACCCAAGAAGAGAAGAGGAAAGAGAAGGAGAATAAAGAAATACGTTTAAAAAATAAAAATGCATTATGGCAACGGGGAAAAAAAATAAAGGTTTTTTAAAAAATAAAGAGAATTTAAGGAATAAAAAAAAAGAAATGAGTTTAAATCCATGGAACTAGCCTTTCATAACTGATTTTTAGTGGAAGTGAAGTGATTGGTCTTGTAAATGGTATAATAACTTTTGTGTTTGTTTGCTGCTTAGGGGGTTTAAGACATTTAAGAGAATCTTACACATCAGACTTGAGATCTGAATTAAATGCTTAAATTGGTTTAAGTGTGAAACAATATCGATGTTTGAATAAAATTTGGTTTATTAAATCTGTAAGTTTTGAGGTAGTAGTTATGTAAGTAGTATGCAGAGGAAGGTTGTTTAGTGCTTAAATGTTAATTGTTTAACAAACTCATAAGAGTAACAAACTTTATATTACACAGAAATGCCTTAAAGTCCTTTAGACAATGGCAGTGTGTTCCAGGAGGGGAGGCTGGGGTCAGATAATCAAGGGTCCACTAACATAGTAGATTGGTTTTATCTTTCTAGGCTCATCATCTTCGCCCCTGTTCATCACTAACAGAGTTAGTTCTTCTGAATTCAGCATCTTACAATGTCACAGTGAACAGAGAGCCCCAAAGCAATGGGGTACAGGAGAGGTGGGTTTTGATGGGGGTGAGGCAAGGGGGAAAGTCCAGTGCATGGGATGGGTGGTCAGACCAGCCAGAGGGGAATCCTGATGGATTGTCCTGGGTAGCCAGGGAGCAGTTAAGCACAGAAAAAAGGTACATAGAGAGGAGACAGAGGAACAGTGGGAAAGATGCTAAAGAAAACGGCTTCTGCTCAGTCAGTCAGAACTGCCTTCCTGAGGCCAAGAAAGACTAAATGGTCTCAAAACTAGATCACAACTTGTTTCTACCACCTTTCCACAGTGGGGGTTGCCTAACTGGAGACCCTATTAGACCAGAAATTATTTCACATCAGCCTAGCCCACTGCTTTATTTATTTATTTTTTAATAAGTTTATTTATTTTATTTATTTATTTTTGGCTGAGTTGGGTCTTCCTTGCTGCGCGCGGGCTTTCTCTAGTTGCGGTGAGCGGGGGCTACTCTTCTTTGCGGTGGGCGGGCTTCTCATTGCGGTGTCTTCTCTTGTTGCGGAGTATGGACTCTAGGCGCGCAAGCTTCAGTAGTCGTGGCACGCAGGCTCAGTAGTTGTGGCTCACGGGCTCTAGAACGCACGCTCAGTACTTGTGGTGCACGGGCTTAGTTGCTCCGCGGCATGTGGGATCTTCCCGGACCAGGGATGGAACCTAATGTCCCCTGCATTGGCAGGCGGATTCTCAAGCACTGCGCCACCAGGGAAGCCCCTAGCCCACTGCTTTAAACCAAACAGCAGGTATAGCACCAACTTTACTATCACCTCAGGATAAGCCATATCCACCCCACTGATCTATGTGGGGACAATAACAGCCCCGAGCAGTCATTGCTACTGAGAATGTGAAAACGGTCCTTCCTACCCTGGCCATGACCATGCCTCTAAGACCTGAAACACCTATTCTCCTCCCACTATCCCTCCCCTGGACTGTACAGGCCTCCTTGACCAGGATATTCTGTGAGTGGACAGAACTAGAAACCCTGGCATGTGACCGATCTTCCCGAGGGCTGGTGTGCTCACTCTCACGTGTGACAATCTGGGTTCATAAAAGTGTCTTCTGGATGTGTTTACCAGTTTCCTGACAGCAAAGGGAGAAAGCAGACCTAGAAAGAGGTAGAGGGAGTCCCCTGGTGGCCCTGTGGTTAGGATTCGATGCTTTCATTGCCGAAGGCGCGGGTTCTACCCCTGGTTGAGGAACTAAGATCCCGCGAGCTGCCAAACAATGAAAAAAATAAAAAGAAAAGAAAGAGGTATAAAAAGGCAATAGGGAACATCCTTCCAGTGGAATGAGAGGAACACAAGAGGCAGGCATTTGGTCTGGAGAGACAAAACCACAGCCTGGCTGCTGGTCTTCAGATGACATAAAAATGGCTGAAAATGAACGTGTTGGAGGAAGGACTCCAGGTGGTGATTAAACTGTAGGGGCTGGAGAATCTTGCTTTCACCTGCTCTGTGCAGTTTGCCCAGCTTTGCTTGCGGTTTCCAAATGGTACCATACCCAAGCTCCACCTCTTACTGGCTGTGTGACCTTCAGCAAGTTACCTAACCTTGCTGAGCCTCAGTCTCTTCACCCGTAAAATAGAAATAATCAGAGTAAGTACATCCTAGAATTGTTGTGAGAGTTGAGATAACCCTGTAACACATTTTGTTCATGGTAAATATGTGATAAAGGACGCCATTATTACAATCACCCGAGAGTGTGTGTGTAAGTGAAAAATGTCTGAGAGAACACAAGTTTGTTTGAGGAATGAAATAGTTCAAGGAGAAGCCGACTCTCCCTTCTTGATCTTGGAATAATTCTCTTGAGTGTAATTCCCAGGGGGAAGCATCACACCACACTCAACAGTCAACCGTGAAGTCAACTACAGCCACTTCACCAACCAGCCCATTGTGGGCTAAGAACTCTCCTTCTCTGTGATGCCACCAGGACTGCCTCACTGAGACAACATTTTGCATTATAATCAGGCCCTTACACCTGCTCCATTTTTCAGTCTCTAATGTACTTTATCATTATCTTTTTAAAAATATTTATTTATTTATTATCATTTTTTTTTTTTTATTTGGTTGTGGCCGGGTCTTAGCTGTGGCATGCATGTGGGATCTAGTTCCCTGACCAGGGATCGAACCTGGGCCCCCTGCATTGGGAGTGCAGAGTCTTAACCACTGCACCACCAGGGAAGTCCTATCATTATCTTAATTAAATTTCATAACAATCCTGTGAGGTAGACTGGACATCTGCTTTCATCCCATTTTACAGATGAGAAAACTAAGGTCTGCAGAGGCAAATGACCAGCCTAAATTGACACAGCAGAGAGAACTGTGTGGGCAAATGGAAGGGGAATCTCGTCTTCCAACTTCCTGCCGAGTGCCCTCTCTACTGCGGGACCTTCGAGAAATGACTCCTGCTACTCCAGCAGCTACTTCCACCAATTAACCACTAATAAAAATGTAAAAATCTGTATATGAGCATCAGCTCCCACTGCAGACCTTAGGACATTTATTATATCACAGATTACTGACCAATCTCACTTTTTTTTTTTTTAATAGCAGCAACTAACCCTAAAGCAAAGACCAGTCTGACAAAGCTGACCACGGCTACCCGGGACCATCCATCAGCACCAAGTAGTGGATGAACTGCACTCCCTCAGCTCAGTGTTACCTCTGTCAGCCTTGGCTCACCTCACTCTCTGGGCCTCAGTATCTCCACCTGTATAATGGGCCCAGCAGTGCCTAAACAATGGGATTGTTGTGGGAATTAGCTGGAAGGGTGTTGTGAAAGCAACTCATCCAGAGTCTGGCACATAGCAGGTACTCAATTAAAAATTAGATGGGTTTTTGTTAATTGCATATTATACTTGAACACTCCCTGGACAGATAGAAAAACTTGGTTTGAGTCACTGACTCTGTCACGTGTTAGCTATGTCACCTTGTGTAAATTGCTTAATCTCTCTGAGCTTCAGTTTCTTTATCTTACAACCTATTCCTCACAGTTGTTAATGAAGGTGAAAGAATGGAATGTACAGAGCATTCCCAAGCTGAGAAGGGCTTTGTGGGGTTTCTAGGGAGATGTCAGTGAGGCTCTGGGAAGGGCATGGTAGCAGTACAGATGGGAGTCTGTGTGCAGCCCTGTGGCTCAGGAATAAAGTGGAAGAAGAGAGAAAACAGGGAAGTCAGAGAGAGAGTGCGAGTGCGTTGACTCAGTGTTTGCTGAGTGCTGACCTAGGTCCAGACGCTGTCCGTGGTGCTGGGAGTTCCGCAGTGAACAAACAAAGTCCCTTTCCTGTGGTGCTTGTGGGGAACAGAGGAGGGGAGTGCTGACACAGAATTTAAAAGTGCAAATAGGAGTGACTAGAGAGAGGGAGGCAGCCAGAAAGAGGGACAGATAGAAATGAGACCAAGCCTGAGAATGAGCTTGGGCTTGTGGAAGAGACAGGTGCTGAAAACAGAACCGCCTGCCCCAGGACAGGGAGAAAGTGAGAGTCCAGGGTGGGAAAGAATTGGGGAAGGAGGTTGGGGTGATAGAGGGTGGTGTGGCTGGTGATGGGAAGACATGGGTGGACACCAGGAGTGTGCCCCCTGGAAACCCCATCACCCCCACCAGCTTCTGTTAACTTCCTTCTGCACTTTCTTAGAATGACCCTTCCTCACCCCACTCCAACTCCTGTACAAGGATACTGAGCTCCTGAGAAAACCAAAGGCAGGGTAGTGTGACCAAAAGAAGAGACTGTGTCATCACTTGAGAATAAAAGCATCAAATGCTGCCATAGGCAGGACTGTTGGCTCCAAGTTTCTCTCTTCCTGTCCCTTCTCCCTTTCCTTTCTTCCTCTATTGAGGTCTGCTATTTGTTCAGCAAATGCCCAGAGTCTGTGGTTCTCTGGGGCACAATGTACCAAGCGATGCATGTAAGGGAGATCAATGCTTCTTCCACTTCCAAGAACCGTAACTTTCTGGGAAGAAAAGGTAAGCATAGACAAAAATGACTTTCTCTGACCCTCTGTGTCTCTGAATCAAAAGAGCATTCATTCCCCACTTGGCCCTGGTACCAACTTCCTGGACCTCATCCTTGCCTCCTGCCACAGGTGCCATCTCAGTTAGTCCTGCTGCCTCTCCTCCCCTTTTCAGATTCCAGGACAGTTCTGGAACCAGCTCTCCCACCTGGCCCAGATGAGACCACGAGGCCCCACCCTCAAACACCTGGGCTTTGATCTTTTGCAAAGGATGGGGATAGCAAGAGAGTGTCAGGAGGACCCTAGAGGGACATGAGGATGACTAGAAAATGGGGATGGACAAAACTCCAGTTTGCACCCAGAAACAAAGACACTGAGAAGAAGCGGATTCAGTAAGTGCTGTGTTTTATTGGAGATCAGCATATGGGGAGCAGGGAGGCAGTGAAAGTGGAGAGGACGCTAGAAAACAGCTGATAGGATCTTGATTTAGCTCACACTGCAAGGGGAGGGAGCAGGACTCCCTTCTCTGACTTCTAACTTAGGGTTGTCCCCCTCTGTCATTCTCCTAACTCCACTGTGACCCAGGGTTTTGAGGATTGGGAAAGGCAGCTGCAGTGCTCCAATAAGAGCCAGGAGCACGGAGAACTCTGGGAGGAAATCGATTAATACCTGGGTGTAGATGACTATTCCCCCAGCTAGTACCTGGATACCGATTAATAATCCCCCATGTGGTACATGGATACAGATTAATACTCCCCCAGCTAGTACTTGTGTATTGATTACTGTTACCCCAGCTTCCCATAGGGTATGGCAAGCGGTTTCGTCTCCATCCAGTGCCAGGACCTTTACCTTCCCAGCATATACTGGGATTCAGGGACCCGAAGTAGTGACCAGGCAGAACTGGCCATCGAATTTTGCTGATGAGAGACCAGGGAGGGCGTAGGGCAAGGGTTTTTCCCTGGGCGCCCAGCACATTAGAGTGGAGTAGCCGTCTAGATTCAGGGTCCTCGTGGAGGAGTGAAGTCTCGGGTGAGGTGTCTGCGGGGTGTGCAGAGGTCTCTGCAGGCAAAGGCCCGCTGCCCGGAGGGAGGGCAGCCGCACTAGAAAGGTAGGACAGTTCTTCGGGCAGCACTTCTCCCACATGGTCCTTGAGCACAGCAGCCATCGTCGGCCAAGGGTCCTCCGAGGGCCAGGAATCCGTGGAGGGCAGCCCCCCAGATGGGGGCCACCTCTGTACCGCAGCACCTCCTGCAGGTTGAGAGCCATGTGATGGAGAAGCATTGCGCTGCCGAGAATCAATTGCTGAATCATTAGGCCCAGGCTGAGGATGTTCCGAGTTGGAGGGGCCGGTCGAGGAAGGTTGCCCAAGCAGAGGCAGGTTGATCTCCAAGTCTCGGGGAAATTTCTCCTCCACCACACCGATGCTCCGGGCAAAGAGGCCTGAGGGAAGGGGAAGAGGAGGCAGCCAGTGGACCAGATGTTTAGTCTCAGTGCCCTCCCTTCCCTGACTCCCTGATTCCCTTTGCTTCAAGTCCCTCCACTTTGCCTGTGCCAACTCTTTCCTCCCTCAGGGACCCAACTGTACACGCTCCCACCTTTACCTCTTCCCTCAATCCCAGCTCCCCGAGGACCACTAGTCCGCTCCTGCCCAAAGGTTGGCACAGGCTCCATACCTGGAAGATGAAGACAGACCAGGAGCAGGCCCAGAGGAGCCCGGCTCCCTGCCACATGGCCCTGCATCTTGCTCTGCATCTCCCTCAGCCCCAAGACAGCCAGCCCTTTATCCTCTTAGTGGGCGGGGGACGTCAAAAACAGGCTGAGCCAGTGGTTGTGGAAACAATATATCTCTACGTTCCACCTCGTTCCTAATTTGTTCTGTGGCAACAGGTGCCACTTGTATGACCCAGGGAAGCTGGGTGTTCCCACCCTGCTCCTTTCCTCAAGCTCCCCACCCCTTCCTAACCCAGGTGTCCTGGCTCACAGCTCATCACCTGTTGCCAGCCCTACCCTTCCTGGCTGCCGACACCAGGCACATGAGGACCTTCACCCTTGGGGTCCCAATCTCTTCACTGACTTCTCAGCAATAGAAACACCTGATTCTGTTTCTCTTTGGGACCCAGATCATTCTCTTCCAGCACCCCTTTCTCGTGCATCCCCATAGCTTGGGCTTCAGAGGAGCCCTTGCTAAATCATTAGGGCCAGGGTCTGGTTTGGGCTGAGGATGTTCCGAGTTGGAGGGGCCGGTCAAGGAAGTTTGTCCAAGCAGAGGCAGATTGATCCCCAAGTCTCGGGGAAATTTCTCCTCCACCACACCGATGCTCCGGGCAAAGAGGCCTGAGGGAAGGGGAAGAGGAGGCAGCCAGTGGACCAGATGGACCATAGCTACATCGTCTTGACCTCAACCTGCAGGAGGTTCTGGGGTGCAGAATTGACCCCCTTCTGAGGGGCTGCTCCTAGATGAGACCCTGTGTCTAGGGAAATAGACCTGGTTCCCATCCTTAAGAGATGATGGTGTATTGGTTTCCTATGGCTGCTATAACAAGTAACAACAAACTTAATGGCTTACAACAACACAAATTTACTATCTTACAGTTTTGAAGAGCAGAAGTCCGACATGGGTCTCACTGAGTTAAAATTGAGGTGTTGGTAGAGCCTTTCTGGAGGCCCAAGGGAAGAATCCATTTCCCTGCATCTTCCAGCTTCTAGAGGCCACCTGAGTTCCTTGGCTTATGGTCCCCTTCCTCCATGTTCAAAGCCAGAAACAGCAGGATCTTCTCACATTGCATCAGTCTGACCTCCTCTTCTTCCCTCTCCCATATTTAAAGACCCTTATGATTACATCGGACTCACCCAAATAATCCCAGATAATCTTTCTACTTTAATGTCATCTGACTAACAACCGTAACTCCATCTGCAAACAGTTTCCCTTTGCTATGAACCTCACATATTCAGTTTCCAGGCATCAGGGCATGGACACATGGACATCTCTGGTGATGGGGAGGGCACAAGTCTGCCTACCTTAGATGGTCAAATGCATCCACAGAATACAAGAGATACAGAGAGAGAGAGAGAGAGAGAGAGAGAGAGAGAGAGAGAGAGAGCAGATGTTTCCAACTAAGTAGAAGGAGGGCATTGAAATGCTGTTGTCAAATAGCCATGAGTTGATCATTGTTAAGGCTGAATGATGAGAGCATAGGGAGTCATTAAGTATTTTGTCTACTCTTAAATATGTTTGAATTTTTCCAATAAAAAGTGTTTAAACGCCTTTGTTTCTCTATTGCTTCCAAGACGCACCCAGACTAGGCTTCTCTTGTTGCATGAAGTTTAAATATTAGCTGTTAGATTTTACCATTCCATCCTCATCCCCAGCCCCTGCTAGCTGGCTACTGGAAGGGTAAAGAGCTCCTCTCCAGATCTGGCCAGTGGACAACATATACTCCAATAAAAATTTTTTTAAAAAGAGTGCAGGTCTGTCCAGTGGGTACAGGGCAGCAGACTTTTGGGGTGACATCCACCAGTTTTGCAGAACATTTTGACCTGGATCACACCAGAGACTAGAGGAATATTCGTGTCAGAGGCTGCATCCCTCCCACAATTGCGATCCACAGAGACTCTGAGGGCCTTGATTCCTGTCATTGGCTGCAGTCCAGGGGGCAGATGGTAACCAAGGGTGACCCCACAGTGATGACAGAAACAGGACTGTTCTGGAGCCCTCCTCTGTCTTCAGTCAACCCTGCAGGTTGGCTCAGCTGCCCCAGGTCATTTCTGATCAACATAACATATTTCTGCTGATTCGAGAATTCAACAACAGTCCTAAATTTGGGGCCAGCTGACATCATCCCAGTAGCAGGGAATGAGCTAGATCTTAGGGTAGGGGTGAATTCCTTTGCAGCCAAGCAGAGGCTCTCAGAGGTGGTCTGTGCTTTGGGGTGAGGCTCTTCCTGTAAGGGTGAGCACAGCCCACCCTCCCCTCCTTGGGGCATGAGAGCTTCCTTGGCCTCAGTGTCTCCCCTGCTGTCTCCAGGACATAGTCGCGTGGCCCTCGGCGCCCTGTCCACTTTCTCAGTCTTCTCCCATGGAGGCCACCTCCCCTTCCCCACTGTAGTGTTCGGCCCTCTCACCTCTCCCAGCTCTCACTCTAGAACCACAGCAGAGGCAGCAGGAGTGTGAAGGTGGAGAGGACACTGTTGGGGAGGACACTGTTCTGCCATGGGCTGGGGCGTTTCGACGTAGGCCAGTGAGTCACCGTGTTCGGCTGCACACCCGTCATGCTCCTGTCCTCTCTGTCTTTCACTTCCTCCACCCACAGCTCCCAGAACCACGCCCCCCTTGGCTCCTACTCAGTCCCCAGGAATCTGGTCCGGGCTGCTGTGTTCCAGCCTTCCCAAGGCTCCTGGTGTCCCAGAAACCCAGGAAATCAATGCTCGGGACTTCCAGAGAGGATGGCATCTAGAAGGTGAGGCCATCTAATGGATGAGGAGAAGGAGCCATGTGGGGAGGGGGAGGAAATCATTAGGGCTCTATGTAAGGAGAGGGGAGGACTGCAGAGTGAATGGGCAGTGGAACAAGAATGGATTTCCAGGGGCAACGAGAGAGAAGAGATGTGAAAGGAAGGATCTGGGAGACCAACTAACCCCTGCTTTCAGTTCAACAAATATTTATGATTTTCCTCCTTTGTGGGAGGAGCTGTAAGATGTAAGAAATACCAGGCCAATTTATGAATGAAAGTGGGGGACACAGGACCTTTAGAGGCATAGGAGAGCATCACTCAGGTCCCAAGAGGAGACCCAGGACTCCAAGAAGGCAAAAAGTCTAATCTAGTTCACACAGTTTATTGAGACATCTGTCCAGGACCCAGAGGGAGCAGGGAGCCTGCTCCAGTCTCTGCAGATACCCTGGTATCTCCCACACACAGGGAAGCCTCTGAACGTTGAGGGAAGTGGCAGCCAGGAAGGGGGACTGAGATGGAGACCTTGAGAGACAAAGAGGAATGTTGGGAACTCACAAAGGGTGTGGTGAGCTCTATAATGGAGGGTGGGAGTGGAATTGGGAGTGTGAGAACCCAACAGCATATCATGCTGGTTGACCAGATGGTGAAATGAGATCAGTGAAAAATGGTCATTGTTTTCAAATAACTGTTCGGATTGTGCTTTATTTGGCAAAGGGGGGACAGAGGGGCGGGGAGGGGATGGCTTGTCCAGGCATCAGAGTTACTGTAGGACATTTCAGGGGGTTCCCAGTCAAGAATCTGAATGAGTAGGGTTAGCCAATGGACTATACCATCTCAAAGAAATGGCAGAGGAAATTCTAGGGAGAGGGTATCAGGCAGGGAGGGCACTGCAGTACAATGGGAATCTAAACAGTAGGAGAGAATGAGGAAAGGGATTTGGAGCCTACAATTTGGGGAGGTAAAGAAAGAAGAGCTGATAAGGGAGAGTCTGCCACATTGGGGCAATGGGGGAAGTAGAGCAGCTCTCTTGGGAGGGTGGAAACTGAGCTACCCCCATGGCTGGGCCCCTGGACTTCTTCCACCTGGGAGATGGGGTGTGTGTGTGTGTGTGTGTGTATGCCTGCATATGTGTGTAGGCAAAATCTGCTTTATGGACTGTTAGGTAACTCTCCCTAGGGTAGGAAAACTTCAGGGTCAGCTAGCTGGGGCCCCAGGGGCTTCACTTGGGTTAGGATGTCCCGGATGGAGTGGCAGGGGATAGTTCCAGAGCCGTCAAAGCCACAGGGCTTGGCACCAGCTGAGGGGTCATGTTGGGAAGAGCCACCTGCACCCCTACTCAATGTTGAGGAGGAGACAGAAATGCAAGAGCGACCAGAAGAGCTGGACTTGCTGCCACAGGGTTGAAGGATGATTTCACCATGGGATTGGGAGCTGGAGCTGCCACTGAAGGAGCCAGTGCCTGGTGAGGAGCTGAGCCTCTGGGAAACACCACCACAGGGATGGAAAGATGAACCAGAACTGCTGGAAAGGCTAGAACTGCTGTGGACTCCAGAGCTGGAGAGGGAGCAGGGCTCCTTAGAGCCCTTGGAGCCAACGCCATAGGGCGGGACTCCACCAGAGCCCACCGGCTGGAACACAATGGCCGAGGAAGCTCCCGACTGGTAGATGTTGGAACTAGAAGAGCTGTGGCTGGGGATGATGGGGTTGCTGGAGAAGTATTTGCCCTCAGAGATGGGGGCCCCGGCTGCAAAGGAGGGAACCCTTGGAGAGCCTTTGATGGGGTGCTCTTTGATGAAGTGGCCCACCGGGTAGATTTTGCCCCTGATGTAGGTCATGCCTGGGACCAGATAACTGTCAGAGGAGCCACCCACCACCTCATAGCTGCCATATTTGTCTACAGAGGTGATGGGGGGGCAGGGCTTGCCTGGAAGGCCACCATTGCTACAGGGGACGCTTTGACCCACTCTGGGGCCACCAGAGCCATGCTGCTCCACTACCACCACTACAGGCATTTTACCACCAGACACAGAATGGGAGCTGGAGATGTAGGAGCCAGAGTGCGAGACGATGGGTCCCCCACTGCAGGGAGAGTCAGGGATGTTGGAACTACAGGGGTGCAGCTTGGCGTTGACCTTCTGGCCACTGCTGCTGGACATCGAGGAGGTTTGGGAAACAGAAGAGCTCGAGCCTCCTCCAGACTGGGAGCTGGTGCTTCCTGACTGGGAGGAGCTAGATGCACCCTGTAGACTAGAGCTAGATCCCGAGGAGTAGCTTATCTGGGAATACCCTGTTCCTGGCTTAAATAACAAAAATCCTGAAGAACGACCATGGGTAGCAATGGATCCGCTGGAGCCGCCACTAGAGCCACTGGAGCCGCCACTGGAGCCACCACGGGAGCCACTGGAACTCGAAAGAAAACTGCTGGAACTGCTGGAGCCACTTTGGCTACTGAAGCTGCTGGAGCCCCCCTTCCCCAGGAGACAGGGGTCACTGGGGGAGGTGATACTCGTGTGGTCCTTGCAGGGGTCTGAGAAGGTCCCAATGCTCTTGGCCAAGGTCCCTGGGGAGGAAAGTAGTGGTTAGCAAGGTCCAAAGAGGCTGGACTTTCTTTCTCCCCTCCCAGACCCACCTCAGTCATCTGCTACTCTGATCTCTCACGAGAGGAGCCCGGGGAGAGTTTGGGGTGGAAAAGGCAGGGAGACCCCAAAGAGATGGAGAGCGGGAGAGACTGAGACTCTGAGAGGTGGGGGAGACCGTGGGACCAGATGGAAGGAGGAGATGAAAGACAGAACCACAGAGGACTGAGAAGGGAGGGAAAATAGCCAAACAGACGCTGAGAAAAGAGAAAGTGGGGGAGGGGCGGGGGGACCGCAGTAGAGGACAGGACACTTGAGGACTATGATTGGGTCGCCAGTTTCCCCTTGAGAGGCCAGGCTTGGGTACAGAATGGAAATTCTGCTTCCCGCCTCAGCACCGCCCATGCCAGGAAAGCTGGGTGGGGGCCAGGACATGGGGGCACGCACTGTCGCTTCAGAACCCGCTTGTACCAGCAGGACAGGACCCTGCACCCCGAGCCCAGCTCAGGGACATGAGGATGCAGCCCTCCTCCAGGCCCCTGACCTTTATCAGCTGTCTCCCAGCTGGCCAGCACCGCGTGCCTGTCTGCCCCCAGGCCCACATCTGACCGCTTCTGCCTTTACTTCTTTCCTTAACTGACCCTTTGCTCCTCACCCAGGCTCACCTTCCCCCACCCTTCCTCTGCTCCCCACCTCAACCACCTCCGGTCCCAAGTGGTGTGGACAGAGCCACGTACTTCAGGTCATACGTTTGGAGAAGCCAGATCTGCTCTGCCTTCCTCACAGCGTTACGGTGAGCACTAGATGTGACCATGTATGCAGAACGTGCTTTACAAAAGCAGAAAGCATCAGACATGATTTATTACTGCCATTCCTCCTTCGAACACCCCACTAAAAACCAGGTCTCCACAATCTGTGAGTTCCCCATTCTCTCCTCAGAAGGAAATTCAACGCATCCACCTCCACGCCAAACCCCAGCTCTGCCCGCAGCCCCGCCCCCTTCACTCTGCTGCACTAATCAGCCAGGGCCCCCCCACGCTCCTCCTCTGCTCCCCCGATGCCACACAGCCTGCTCCCACCCACGGAGCTATGGGCAAGGTCACTGTGATCAACAGCACAGGCCCCGGAGTCACCCAGCCTGGGGTTTGGATCCCGGCTTAACTGCTTTCTAATTTGTGATCTTGAGCCAGTTTCCTAACCTCTTCAAGCCTCAGTGTCCCCCTGTGTAGAGTGAGGACACCTCTCTCACACCATCCTTCTAATGATCAAACGGGCTAATGCATTTAAAGTGCTAGTGGAGTGTCTCGCACATAAAAAGGGCCCTATGAATGGTAACAATTATTATGACTATTAAATATCGACTCCATCTTCTAGCACTCTAATAATAATAATAACAATAATAACAACAACAGCCAACATTATATAACTCTCTAGGAATTCGACAGCACTGTGGCATACATTACTTAATTAGAGACTCATAGAGAAACTAGAGCTAGGTGTTAACTTTAGCCTCATTTTTAGAGTTTCAGAAACGGAGGCTCAGTAAATTTAAGCAGTTTGCCTGAGGTGCCAAGGCAGTGAGGAGTGGCCCCCAGACTCAAGCATCAGATTCCAGAGCCCCTGCCCTTCCCCCCTCGCTGGGTCCTCTCCTGGACTCTCCCCACGCAGGGTTCCCCCCAGCCTTCCCTGACCTGGCATCTGCATTCCTGCCCCCTCCTCTCCCCACTCTCTCTGCGCCCAGGGCCCCCAGCCTCCTACCTCGCAGGAGGAGACCGGCCAGCAGCAATGCCAACATCCCTTGCCCTCCCACACGCCCTATCCAGGATGCACGCGAAGAGCCCATCTTGGACTGTGTGGCCTCCTGAGTGACAGCAGCTCGTGAACACCCGGGGCCTTTATGTCAGGGCTGCACATTCTCCGGGCAGGAGTCACTGTGGGGAGGGGAGGAGAGGCGGAGGGGTAGGTGCCGGGGTGGGGGGGATGTTGGTGTGGCCGGGAGGAGCTGAAGTAATCAGTTTGGGTATCTGCCTACTCAGCAGCAGGCGTGGCTGCAGTGTGGGTTACCGTGCCCCTGGGGCCACCTGGCTCGCCTGCCCCGGCTCCTCGTTGCCTAACCTGGAACCAGGTGCTCTGCCCCGAAGGCCGCCCACTCCGGGGCGGCCACTCCCACCATGGGGCCCAGTCCCCTGGCTCCCTCACTCTCCTGCCTTCCCCAGTGTTGGCCTCTCTGACTCCCCATCCTCCCTCCATGCACAGATGTGGGCATTTCAACTTTCCCTTCCGTACCGGGTACCTGCTGTGGCCCCCACCCCCGCCGCAGGGTTAACCCCGCCTGGGAGCCCTCCACAGCCTCTGGATCCGTGCCCCCCTTTCCTTGAGACCCACCACTCAGCTTCCACTCTCTTCCTCCGGATATAAGGATCTACACTCCACGCCCTGCTGTCACTGCCCAAGTACCATGCCTGCCACACAGCTATTATGTGTGCCACCAGTGAGCGGACCTTTGGAGTCTGCACTCCAAAGCCAGTTCCCTGACCTCTCCCTTCCAGGGGGCTCCAGGGACGGCACGCAGGTGCTGGACGCCAGGGCCTCAGCCCGGGGACAGGCCTGGGCTGAGGACCCCTGTCATAGCTGGGCCTTGGTTACTCACAGGCCACTCACAGCCCCTCCCCCAGGGGTGACCCTGGCTCCAGTGGGTGAGCAAGAGGATAATAAGGCTAATTGGGAAGGTGGTGGCCCTGCCGCCCATTAATTGGCTGCCCAGACTGGCTGAGCAACAGGAAGCAGCCAGCTTGGTCTGGGTAAGATCCACGGTAGGACCAAGGAGTGTCAGCAGAATCCTGGGTTCCTGAGGGATGAAGGGCAGGACTGGGGGACCAGAGCCCTGAGACCTGCTAAGAGGGGGTGGTTCCTCCTCCATCGCATTCCCCTCCCTTTGCTTGGAACCTGACCCCACCCCAGCCAATTAATTGCTCACTGGTATCAGTGTTGGAAGGAGGGACCTGGGAGTCAGGTCAGGTTCTCTGCCTCTTCCCCAAGCCCACCCAGCCCTCTCCCTGCTCCCCTGGCCTGGACTCTCATTCCCGCACTGCCCTGGTCTCCTCACAGAGGCAGCCCTACCTCCGGAGCCCTCGCTTCGTTTCTCCCTTTCTCTGTCTCCTGCCCTACTTCTGACCCAGCCCAGCACTGTCCACAGAACTTTCTGCCATGATGGAAATGTTCTCTCTCTGTGCTGCCCAATATGGTAGCCACGAGCCACATGTGGCCACTGAACATTTGAAATGGGGCTAGTATGACCAACTGGAGGAACTGAATTTTTAATTTTACTTAATTTTAATTCATTTAAATGTAAATAGCCACATGCGGCTAGTGGCTACCAGCGAATCTAGCCCTTGACTGTCCCGTAGCACCCAAAATGGGAGTGGAAGGGAGAGGGGCCATGGGGGCAGTGAGAGAGCGGCCCCTGAAGAGGGTTGATGCAGTAGGGAGGAAAAAAAGAAAACACTGGTTTTATTTTATTTTTAAATATTTATTTATTTTTTTATTTGACCACGCCGGGTCTTAGTTGCCGCACGTGGTATCTTCGTTGCTGCATGCGGGATCTTTTAGTTGCGGCATGCGGGCTCTCAGTTGCAGCATGTGGGATCCAGTTCCCTGACCAGGGATGGAACCTGGGCCCCCTGCACTGGGAGCACCGAGTCTTAACTACTGGACCACCAGGGAAGTCCCCTCACTGGTTTTTAGAATCAGGATGACCTGGGTTCAAGTCCCAGCTTTGGGCAACTCACCCAACCTTTCTGAACTTCAATATTCTCATCTGTAAAATGGGAGTATTTTAAATGATGTCTACCTTGCAGGATTTCTGTGAGGATCGAATAGGAAATTATCAGAAAGATTAGATGGGACAAGGGTGTGGCCCTCTTGGCACAGGCTCTTGGCAGGTGGCGTCTGCATGTCCCGTCTGTGTCCTCCACTGGGGGATGGCAACTAAGATGGGCTCACGCACAGCCCCAGGCCCTCCCTCCCGAGTCTCCAGCCCAGCTGACCTGGAGGAGTCTCCTCTCCACTCCCCTCCGCCCCCTACAGAGCAGCAGGCATGCATGCACACGAGGGTGCAATTTAAAATGATGACGCTCCTTCCGAAAGTCAGTTCCTCCCTAGAGTCTCAGGCCTCGCTGGCCCCATCTCCAGCGGGGAAGGAGGGAGGGGGCCCTGGGTGCAGGGAGGGGAGTGGCCGAGAGAAGAGGAGCCTTGAGGGTGGACAGAAAAGGAGGAATGGCTTGTGCTCTGTGGGGTATTCTTTTCCAGCATAAACAGAGGTGGCAACGTTTGTCCTGTTTCCTCCTCCCACTCCTCCCAACCTGGGCTGGGACGGCCGGGGCTGAAGGAGGCACAGTCTCTCTGGGCCTCTCACCAAATCTCCAGCCACACACACCACGCAATGGTGCGGTCACATTCCTCCTCCTGACCGCTGCCCTCCTGCCCACCCCTTCCACCCCGTCCCCCACTCACGTCCGCCCCATTCCTCCACTGCCTGCCCACACGGGGGCCCTCTGAACCCCTCTCCTCCACTCTCCCTGTTTCTTCCTGAAATCTGCCCCGATGTGTCTTACTCTGCTGTGTCCCTGGGTCTCACCCTCTCTCAGCTCAGGCCATGAAAATCTGAAGCTGATATGGCCCGGGGGGCAGGAAAGGGCATTGGCTGAGAGACTGCCCAGGCCAGGGCGCCTGGGGGTGCTCACCAGTTAGACGAGGCCCACGGTGGCGCAGGTGGGTCTGCTGTGTTCTCCAGCCCCGGGGCTATCCCTCACCCCGCCAGCAAGTGCCCTGCCCAGTGGGAGGACTGAGTGAGAGAACGTGCGAGGCCCAGTAAACCCCACCAGACAAGACCAAGCTTAAAGCATGTGCCTCCCAT
Organism: Balaenoptera ricei; assembly: GCF_028023285.1. Classification (NCBI taxonomy): domain Eukaryota; kingdom Metazoa; phylum Chordata; class Mammalia; order Artiodactyla; family Balaenopteridae; genus Balaenoptera; species Balaenoptera ricei. Next base: position 24,016,958 of record NC_082649.1, read on the forward strand.
ACCTGTCCCTGCCCCATACCTGAAGAAGGCGGGCTGCATCCACTCCAAGCCACCCTGGGCTGCTCTGTGATGCCGCGTTCTGCACGGGGCACGGGTTCAGGGTGCATGGTCCTAAATCGCAACAAGAAGGAAGATGAACTGTCCTTGCCTTTGAGGAGCTGCAGTCCAGCTGGGAACTCACAGTGTAGAGAGAAGACGGGCCTGGAGAAATGGGGCAGGCACTTGGCTTCGAGGAAGTGGCGGGACTTTCCCTGGCCCTTGAGGAATGATGAGATGAGCAGGGAGCAGGTGGCTCAGACTCAGGGCCCTGGCGGTGCTGAAGGTGTGCTTCGAAGGAGCGCTGGCTTGGGTTGGCATGGGAAGCGTACACGCAGAGGAACAGCGGGCTGGAGGAGTGGACGGGCCACGTGGACCAGCAGGGCGGTGATCATAACACCAGGCTAAAGGAGGGCGCGGGAACTGAGGGGTCTGAGTGGGGAGCAGCTTGGGGAGAGGAGGCTTGGGGGCAGAGAACCCCTGTTTCCTGATCGCCGACTGTGGGCCAGATATGATCCTACGTACTCAACACGTGCTCTGGTGTTTAATCCTCACAACAGCACTACAGGTATATGTTTTTTCTCCCCCATTTCACAGATGACAAAACTGAGTTTAAATTATTTGCCCGAACCAGCTGATAACCAGCAAAAGAGTTTGGAAAGCACTCAAACCCAATCCACATAAGCCCCATTTCTTCATTCAGCTGACACCATGCCATAAATTAATGGCAGTGGTCCGTGGACAGACTTCAGAGGTTCCTTAAATCTTATAAGAATGTGTGCAAATTCCTGTGTCATCAAAGTCTCAGAAAGCAAATCCTAAGTGAGAAAGTCCCTCTCACTCAACCTTTTCTTCTCTGCATTTCACCCATGGGCCTGAAAGTAAGGACAGAAGTTCTGGAACAAGTGTTCCATGCAGGAGTCCTTGGTAGACTTAAGGCTTAGGCTTGAGAGAGGTGGAAAGGGAATGAAAAAAAAAAAAAAAAAGAAGAAGAAGGGAAAAAGCCTGAAAGAGGAGGTTATTCTGTGGTGGGGAGTAGTGGAGAGGCCACCGGAGCCACTCTGGGCTCCAGGACCTGTGGGTTCTCCCCTCCTTTGCTTCAGTCAAAGCCATTTCCCTCTCCTGCTCTCTCTTTCTCCATCACACTCCCTCCACCTGTGGTGGACTCATCCCCCCTCACACGGGAAGCTGACACTCTGGGTCCACTGGTGTTGCTTTACCCGTGGTGGGTGTGGGTGACCCTGAGTCATCCACACTCTCCACCTGGTCCCTCTCATGACCAAGAACACAGAAGGACAGAATGCACTTGTATTTGGACGTTCCTGCCCTCCCTGTCCTGGGTGGACTCTCCTTAGCCCAGGTGAGCCCACGTGACTGGCTAAACTATATTCAGTTTTAGTCTACCCTTCTCTGCCCTCCTCGTGGTTCCTTCCCCGTGGTAGATGATCAAGGGCAGAACCCACGTTCCACCTGGCCTGACTTCTTTACCCTCCTCTCAGATAGATTCTGTAGTACATCATCTATGCAGCCCCCATGCGACCTCAAAATGCGACAGAAACCTTTGGCTCTGGACTGTGGGTTCCACAGCAGTGGGCAAGGCACGTGTCTGTCCACTGAATTCCAAGTACTTAGGCAGTTGGTGATTTGGGGGAACAAAAGAATGAATGAATGTGTCCAGGCCACCCTCCCCCTTCTACCTTTCTCTGGAACACATCGCCCCCCCCCCCCTCTGGTTTCCATGCCCTCTATCCCTCCCAACCACATCTACTACCTGCAAAGCCCACTAGAGGTGCTAGGTGGGATATACCGATGGCCAAGGCCTGGCCTCCAAGAGTGCTTGGTCTAGCCGGGCAGTGGCAGCAGGCACGTGAACTGGGCTCTGACACAGAGCCACCCACCTGTGCTCTCTCGTGGGCCTGTCTGTCCTGCCCTCATTCCTCGTCAGTGACTGTCTCCCTTGAGCCACTCTTCTCTCCCCTGGATGAGCTCTTTCCTCTGAGGGATACAGCACACTTCCATTAACAAATGGCAGAGTTCACGTGGCCACGAAGAGGAAGTACAGGGATTTCCCCCTGGACAAGGCATTCATCTGATGCTGGGGTAGGGTAGGCAGTGCTGTGTAAAAAAATCGCCTAAGTGACTCTTTCAGGGACTCTCACCCCAGCATAACGTGTGACCCCTGGCTGAGAATTGCTGCTCTGGGGGGCAGTCTCCACCCCATCAAAATACATCTACTCCCTCAAAATATATTCCATGGTGTGGTCCATACTCAGCTACACTCTTCCTTCTTCTCCCCCTCAGCTCCCTGGTCCGTCACTCTCTCCTCTAGGACTGACCTCCTGGAACTTGGCCTGGTGAGCATCTACTTTTGCTCTTCCCGGCCCTGTTCTCACCCTCTTAGCAACCCCGCTTGCACCCTCCAAGGGGCCCGGGTACCACAGCAGGGACATGGGAGTGAAGACCGGGGTTGGAGCGAGGAGCACCCTCAGCCAGTGAGTCCCGTAGAGGAAAAACTTGGCAGGCAGGGGCTCTGCCCACCAGGCTATGTGTCCCCCCAACCCCCGTTCTTTTCCCTTCCTCCCCCTGCCCCCCTGCAAGCAGCAGGGAGTCAGCTGAGTGACGGTCATGTTCCTAGAGTCCAAGACTTCATAGCTCTGTTTAAGCCACATCTGATTTGGCCACCAGCCCTCCTGTCTTGTGAGGAGGTAAATATAGAGGCTGTGATTAGCTCTCGGAGTAACAATAATATTTTTCCTCTTCTCTGTTCTGTGGAGCGAGTGCTAGGGAAACCAGCACTCCTTGTCTGCTCATTACGCTCAGCTATTAAATAGTCATTCTTTCCACTGTTGCTATTCACGCATTTTATTGTTTTTGGTCACCCAGAATTAGAGACCCAGCTCCCTCCTGATCCAGCAGGAAAGGGTGAAAACGGGGACTGGGGCAGAGTCTGAATGTGCTTTCAGGAGAGGCTGGAAGGACTTGTCCCAGGAGAGACTTCTAGGCAGGTTGTGGCCCTCACTGTTTCCAGGGGTGGGATCTGCAGGGGCCCATCCTCTCTCCTTCTGCCGGACTGTCCGAATCCCTCTGGCTGAGAGCTCCTCGTGGGCAGGGAGCGTCTCTCACCCCTCAGTGTGTCCCTGGTGCCTGATGCATCACCCGCACACACAGGTAACACAACAGTAAACACAGAATCCTATTGGAGAGGCGGGCGTCCCATGTCCAGCTCTGTTCTCTGGGGCCCCAGGACTAGAAGCAGAGAAGGACAAACTCCTCCTCGACAGCGTGCAACAATCAGCTCGCCATAAACATCTGCACGTGCAGGATTTATCTTGATTCTCTCAATGCTCCTAGGAGACAGAAATTATCATTTACCCTTCGGAGCTGCAGACACAAGTTCAGGGCACTAAGATGATGCCCCCTACCAGTAGCTGGAGACTTTACCTGGAATCCTGATGCTGTAGGCTACACACAGCTAGCTTTTCCTCTTCTCCCTGGATCGTTACATGACCTGGCTCAGTCTCTCATTTCATTCAGTCCTTGTGACTTGCCATCTTCTCAGAAGCCCTCTCTGACTTTCCTATTTAAAATTGTAGCCCTCCATCCCCACACTCATGGACCATATCATTCGCTATGTCCTTCCTCTTGCCTTCTTTTTCTTCATAGCTCTTATCAGGACGTGATAGCCTATTACATACAACCTGTATGCATCTGCTTGTTGTTCACTTCCCCCACTAGAAGGTAAGCCTCGGGAGGGTGGGGCCCTCCTTTCTGACTCACCGCTGTTTCCACAGCTTTAGCGCTGCCTGGCTCATGGAGGGAACTCAGTTAATAATGAGAGAAAGAATAGATAATGAATGGACCACTTGGGCAAGCAGCCTGGCCTGAATTTTCCTGAGGGCCCCAGCGCCTGCCTCATTTCACCTCATGTGACTGACTCACCTTAGAGGAGTCACCTTGGCGACTAAGAAGGCATTAGTGGGACCTGATGGAGGCCGGGCGAGTGATGGTGTTAGAGGCACAACAAGGAGGACTCTGGAGGGACACGCCCTGGAGGAGTCTCTATGCTGCCCTCTGGTGGTAGGTCGTGGAACACCACAGACGAGGAACTGAGGCTGTCAGCCTTGCGTGGGAATTTAGAGATTATTAAGGAAATCCCCTAAATTCACATCCCAGGGCCACGCAGAGATCAGATGGCAGAGTAGGAACAACGAATTGGGTCACAATCCGATGCCTTCACCACTACACCATCCTGTCTGTCCCCATCACCGTTGAGATTATGCTGCAAAAGAGAAGGGTATTAGCTGGAAAAACCTTTGGAGAGGGGTTTGGTTTAATTCGACGAGTTATTTGAGCCAGTGCTAGACGCCTGGTGGGCAGTTCATTAAAGATTAGAGGGATAAAATGTACAGTAAGAGAGCTTAAGTTTATACCAAAGCAAGTCTTTGGTCAGATGAGTTTGAAACATGAAATTGGCAGAGGAGTTAGCACTTCCCTCCTGGGCTTGTACCTTAGGGTGTGCCCCTCCCTAATTTAACTTTTATCACATTTTATTGTCATGATTTATTAATACATCTTTGTTTCCTCTCTAGACACAGATCTCCTCGAGGGCAGGGAGGACTGAAACTTCTCCCTGAGATTGTCACCATCACCTAGCACCCCACACAGTAGATGTTCAATAAATGACCATTATATGGGCAAATAGATAAACAAATGAGTGGTTTGGAGTTTCCCTGCCTAGAGATCTTCAAAGGAGAGCAGACAACCAACTCTTCTGTCTAGTCCAAAGACATTATTCGCCTGCCCAAAGGCTGAGGGCTGTGCCCAATGCTTTCTCAAGGTAACTCAGCTTCTATAATTAGATTATACCAAGGTACCAGTTCAAGGTTCTTTTCTCTTATTGGCTAAGCATTTATTGACTACGGGCCATGTGCAAGGTACGGAGCCATTGTTCTCTAAATCTATTAGAGATCCTATTCTATTATTTAATTCTATTACTCCATGTTGACATAAGATGAAATAGTGTCCCCACCGCAGTCACTCTTAGGTGAGGTCAGCCAAGGCAGATGGGGAAGAATCAGCATTGTCTAATCTAAATGGATAAGCTGGCACAGTGGGTTCCCCTGTGTTAGTATTCCATAACAACCAGTCCCACTCAGCCTCCTCCCAGCTAATAAACACAGCATTTTTAGGTACCAATATCTGCTGCCTATTAATTGGTATTAAAATCTCCAATTACTTCTTGCTTTCCCTTCCCTCCCACTCATCCACCTGTTGTGTCAAACTGGGAAGAGTTGGTTTGGAACTTACATCCAGTTTTGACTTTGGCACTTGTGTTGTCTTGGAAGGTGTTATCTCTGTCAACAGTAGTTTCCTCATCTGTAAAAAGGGGTTAATAATTTGCTTTATTGAACACCTTGTGGGCCAAGTACTAGGAGAGAAGTAAGGCATACAGAGACAGACAAGGCACAATCCCTGCCCTCAAGAAGCTCATACTTTCCAAGAGGAGAAAGACATGGAAACCAACATAATGTGGAAATGATGCAAAGAGCCTGAGATCCTTTCCTGGGTTACATCAGGGACTCAGTTCTTTCCCTCACTTTCTCTCCCCTTTAAGAATGTTTTTCTCTTTCCATTCCCAACAAACTCCATTGCACTGGCTTGAGAAGTTGCTGAGGGAGGGCCAGTTTGAGGAATCCAGACTTCCTTCTTCCCTTCTTTCCCATACCTCCCTGCCACAGTACACCAAACAGGTTATGTGTGCCTCCCCACAAAGAACACAGTTCTATCCAAGGAGAAAGACTTTCAGATATGAGCTCCTGAGCCGGGCACCAAGACCTTCTCTAATTCCCCCCAACCTACTTGTTCCACAACATTTCTTTCTTCTCCAGGCTATAAACTCTTCACTCTGGGAGTTCCCTGATGGCCTAGTGGTTAGGATTCCAGGTTTTCACTGCCGCAGCCTGGGTTCAATCCCTGGTTGAGGAACTGAGATCCCACAAGCCTCATGATGAGGCAAAAAAAAAAAAAAAAAAAATATATATATATATATATATATATATATATATATATATACCCTTCACTCTAAACATTTTGATCTACTCTCTGTTGCCCAAACTCACCATTCATTAATGAATTCAGCCATTCATAAAACATGTATGTGATGGTTAATTTTATGTGTCAATTTGACTGGGCTAAAGAATGCCCAGAGACCTGGTGGAACCTTACATTCAGGTGTGTCTGTGAGGGTGTTTCTGGAAGAGATTAGCATTTGAATCGGTAGACAGTGTTAAGAAGATCGCCCTCACCAATGTGGGTGGGCACCATCCAATCTGTGAGGGCTGAACAGAACAAAAAGGTAGAGGAAGGGCAAATCTGCTCTCTGTTTGAGCTGGGATACCCATCTTCTCCTGCCCTTAGACATCGGCACTCCTGGTTCTTGGTCTTTGGACTCAGATTGGGATTTACCCCATCAGTCCTCTGATTCTTGGGCCTTTGCACTCGTACTGGGACTTAAAACCATCAGCTCCCATGGTTCTCAGGCCTTCGGACCGGGATTAAATTGCTCCATTGGTTTTCCTGGTTCTCCAGTTTGCAGACAGCAGATCGTGGGCATTCTCAGCCTCCATAATCAGAAGAGCCAATTCGTATAATAAATCTCCATGTATATTCTATTGGTTTTGTTTCTGTGGAGAACCCTAATACAACATATTCAGTGTCCATGCAGGCCCAGGCACTGTATTCCGTGTCAGATTTACACAGATGAATAAAGAGATGGGATAATGTAATTAAAATCAGGACAGGCCTCAGTTCAGATCCCAGTTTTGCCATTTTTCTCCGTATGACCTTGCATGAGTCACTGTACCTCTCCAGGCCTTTGTTTCTCTCCTCTGAGAAATGGTGATAACAATAGGGTTATTGTGCAAATTAAGTGAGAGCTTAATCTGTATGCCTTGGGCAACCGTATCCCTATTGCACGTGAGCAGTAAAAAGCAGCTGCAAGGGTTTATAGCAAACCGTTCATTGTGTCTTAGGTTGGATGTTCCAGAAGCAGATCCTGAGACAAAAATTCAAGTAAAAGGGATTTATTAAAAAGTTATAAGGGTGGGGAGGAGGGAAAGGGAGCGGGGAAGTGGGACCAGGAAGGGAAGGAGGCCAAGCAACTGTGTGGAACCAAGCAAAGTCTCATAGAGGGCAACTGGGGCTCAGAAGACTCCCATATTACTCCGTCATCCAATAAGGGCTCCGGGTTGGGGTGGGGAGGGGGAGGGAAGGAGGATGTGAGGGAGAAACGTTTCCAGGTGCTTCCAGCACTTCCTGCACAGGGCAATGTCCCGGAGCCCAGAGGCACAGGTGGGCTGCTGGGTACCAAAATGTAGGTACCAAATGGTGATGGGGTCCAAGAAGAAATGCACAGAACACAGTCTCTGCCTCCAAGAGGTTCGGAGCCTAGTAGGGAAGGGGAGATGGGAATAAACATTGCCATCTGAGTTCTGTCCCAGGCACAGCTGCACCGCTGAACAAGGTGCCACGAGGCAGGGGTACAAGTGAGGGTGGGGGGCAGCGTGGGAGTGGTGTCGCGGAAGATAAATACAACTGGCTGGGGAGAGGAAGGCCATTCCAGGGAGCTGTAACAGCACACACAGGGGCACAGGCTCAGGGCCAGTCCTGAAGCAAGAGGGCTTTGGGCTGCGGGAGCCCAGTTTCCGCGCCTGCTCCTGCGCCTGCAGCCCCCGGCCCGCCCCTTCCTGGCCGGTCCTCCAGCCACGGTCACGGTCACGGTCACGCAGCCTGCCTTCCTGCCGCGCCCCACTCAGGGCCTCCAGGAAGCCTCTCCTGACTACTCCAGCTCCCTGTGCGCGTGACTCTCTTCTGCATTCGTGGCGTTTACTGCCAAGGCTATTACTGTGATGTTTACTCATGTAATTATTTAGTTAATGCATCCTTACAGCCTGTGACATTGTCATTTAACTTTGCATGTAAATCCTGTCTCCCCTGGCCTAATTTTAAGCTTCCTGAGAATGGGAACTGTATATTTTTATTTGTTATATTCCCCCGTGGCACCTGACATTGCAGGACATATTGAGGGTATGAGATAATGATTGAATGAATGAGTGAATCTAGTCCACTTTGAGGCCTATTAAATTACAGGCTCACACCTACAATTCGCACCTGTTCTAAGATTATTTCCAAACTCTAAACTTAGGGGGATTTTTGTTTGTTTTGTTTTATTTCGTTTTGTTTTTTTCAAACCGGTCACATATAGGTTTTGATAGCAGTTACCATGTAAGCAAACTGGGTCCTAAAGCGGTGGATTTTTTTTTTTTTTAAAGGAATTCCTTTATTTTTATTATTTATTTATTTATTTATTTATTTATTTATGGCTGTGTTGGGTCTTCGTTTCTGTGCTAGGGCTTCCTCTAGTTGCGGCAAGTGGGGGCCACTCTTCATCGCGGAAAGCGGTGGATTTTAAGGTCAGGGAACCGTCATTTCTTTTAGGCCCTTTTCAACTCCACCCTGGCCAGCCACTTGATTGACATCAGGCCATTGGGATCTCTGGGCTCCTGCCCTTCCAACTTTCCTGCTCAAATACACCCTTAAAGAATTTGGGGAAACTATGTACCCCTTACACATTTTAAAGTCAACAACTAACATTTTTAATTTTCAGTTTAAATACTGCAAAGGGTATACTTTCTGGGAAATTGTAAATACTTATATATTTAGAAAGTCACATCACTCTTTTAAATGCAGTGGATGGAATATAACACCATAGCCCTTTCATGTTCATTAACACCCTTTTAATAAGTGAAAGTCCATTAGCCAGTCAGCAAATTTACCTCATTTATTTTTCTTTTTAGTTCCTTTTTCCATTTCATTTTCCCTGTAGAGTTTGGTCCTAATGAAATATTGTTTTCATTGTATCACCTTTTTTGTATTTTAGTGTATTTTTGGAAAGTCTTTTATTGTATATCTCTGTAACAAAAATATGTACATATCAATAAATTGGAATTTATTTCCTGTGACCATAAGACTATATTAAAAACCATTATTCTGCCCTGGGTTTATAATTACAATTATTAAAAGATGCAATTGATCAAAACTACAAATATTGACAATGATTAAACAGAAAAGTAAACTTCTACTAAAAATTCATCTCTTCATGAGATGGAAAGGGCCGATTTTTATTTTCCATTGACTTCATTTGGTAGCTCCAGGAAGCGCACCCAGGTTCAGTTCAGAGTGGGCGAGAGAGCTCGGCCTTCCTCTGTCTAGTGAGAGAAGGGTCACTTGTTAATGGAGGCATGTGGAAAAGGAGAACAGTTCTCAGGCAGATTCATTTTAGGAAGGGACACATATGCTTCTGGAAATTGATCCCCTTAAAACTTAGTCCTGCCCACATCTCCCTGGGAGAGTTTTCATGTTCAGCCAGAGGTATGCAAACCATAAGCTATTAAAGAGAGACTTAACTTGGTTTCTCAGTCTCCAAAATAGGGATCCCAGAATGGGAGAAATGTGGGTCTGAATGTCCTTGTAACTCTGATAGTTGCATTTCCAACCCTCCACTGGCTGAGTTCCACATCCCTATGCATATGGGCAAGACAGGAACTCAGAAGACTTCCAGATCTCTGTAGGTCCATGGCTGTTATGAGGGCATCTGAATGTTCAAAGTGCTGCTCATTGGCAAAGACGCAGCCTAGAGTCAAAATTAGAAAACATGGTTTTTTGTTTTTCCATTTCATGGAAGCACCATGGTCTCCTGGTAGTTCCCAGCTGGCGGCCACCAGGTGGCAGCAGAGAACACAGTGCTGCCAGCCCTGCCCGGAGAGTCCCAGGGGTGGGGAAGAGGCGGTGGGAGGGGAGAGGACTGGAGGTGAGGTAGGGGTGTTCACTTTGGCTGTCAGAGAAGAAAGAAGGGGGAGGCGGGGGCTAAATACCAATCTCAAGAGGGGACAGAAAATATTGAGAACAACACCTTCCAGGTTCAGAATAAAACTGAAGGAATGAGGAAAGGAATTAAGGAGTTAGGCTAAATTGGGGAGAATTCAAGGGAAATCAGAAGGGTAGAGATGGGCTTGAGGGCAGAGGCCCAGGATGCCTCTGGGGGATCCTTTATCTGTACTCCTCCTGGGGTGGGTCAAGATCTGGCTCCTCCTGAGATCCGTGGCCCACCTTAGAGGCAGGTGGCCAGGGGTTTTCTGGAGGCTGGGGTCCTGCTGGCCAGGGGTCATCAGGCCGGGGAGGTTGAGAGGGATCAGTTCTAGGGGGTACAGGAGGCCAGACTCCAGATTCAGGCAGGTCTCTCCAGGGACGACTGGGGCCTGGAGGTGGAAGGTCCTCAAAGAGAGGGGGTACCCCTGGCCAGGGGTCACCAGGGATTGGGGGGCCCTGAGTCAATGTTGGGGGGCCCTCCTCCTCTGAGGGCTCTGTGGATGAGGGAGATGGATGGTCTCCGCTGCCTGAGATGCCTGCAGAGGAGGAAGGAGAAAGGTAAGAGGTTGTGAGGATCCCCCCCTCTCCCCGTAGCTACGGACCCAGGGAGCATCACCTCTCTGCGATGGACCACAGCCTGAGCTGATCCCACAAACAAAACTCAAAAGTAACTCTCACACATTCACAAAATACCAAAGTGATCTTAAAATGACATGAAACGCTGTCCTGAACTATTGACTGGACCAACTTTAAACTGACAGGATCCCCTGCTCCCCGCACATAAGCTCCATCCAACCCTGGTTGGGACACCCCACTGGCAGGGCCACTATATGTGTCTGCAGTCCCAAAGCTGTCTACACCCTGGCCCTGCGTGGCACCCAGACCCCATCTCTACCATGACCTCCACCCCCTTAACACGGACCTCAGCTCTGATGAATACTCGCCCCACACCTGAATGCTGATCTAAATCGCCACATGGAGCTACACCCAAACCATCAAAACATTTATTCTGCGCTAAAATGCACCTTCCCGCATCACCTCCATCCCCTTAACTCTTCCCCTCATATGAATTCCCAGGATCTCCCTATCCCTATGCATCCATCTCACCTTTGCCTCATCTTTACCGTCCCCCATCACCCCAAATCACACTCCAGGCCTCTATTCCCAGCTCACCTCCGGCAAAACAGGCAAAGGACCAGGATCCCCAGGAGCTTCCAGTTGAGCATCTTGCCTGTCTCCTGGCCCCCAAAGTCAGGGGTCGGCTGAGTCTGGGTGCTTGGGAACCCCAAGAGGCTTTATAGGGGAGGGGGGGGAAGAGGAGGCCAATCTCTGGGGAGGGACCAGCCCAGTCACACAAGGAATCACATCCGAACCTAACTGGTCAAACCCATTTGGAAGGCCATGGCTAATGTGTAACCTCTGATGGTGGCGTCCCTCATTTTAGTCCCCCAGCTCAGGACCCAGCCACCCAGGCTTTATCAATGATCCAGACCTTGGTCACCCCACCATTGTTTTCATGTCCTCCTTCATACACACCCTGCAGCAACCCCTAATAACAGGGACTTCTACCTCTAATCCCTCAAGGTCATTGGAAGCCAAGGAATGGGAGCAAACCACGCGTGGGGAAGCAGTGTAATTACAGGGGCTGGGAGGCAGGATGCCGGGCAGGGGGTGGGCAATGGGGGGGAGGACAGGGGGTGTTCCCTTGAACAGCTGGGACACAGCTGGAACGGTCTCAGCTAGTATGCCGAGCCTCCCCCACCCATCCCAGTGTGAACCCTCTCCGTGGGGCTCAGCCCTTCCTGGAACTTCCACTTCCCAGCATATGCCTTCTCCAGGCGTGACGGGGGCCTCCCAAGCAGTGACATCTGAGAATTTCATCCAGGAGCCACCTGGGGTGACTGCAGGTGAAGGAGAAAGTACGAGGACATCCTGATTCCTTCTCCCCACCCCGGGGCTGGTTCCATCAGTCACACCCAGAGGCTTGGGAAGAAGTTGCCTCAGCTCCCCCTGGCATCTCAGCCTCTTTCTCCTCCCTCTGGAATCCTCCTCACTGCCCCTTGAGCCCCTCCCCTTGTCCTTGGTGTGAACTCTGTGCCCACCCCTTCTCTCCCCTCCTCCTTCAGTTGTCAGTCTGTCTGGTCTGAGTCGTTCAGAGATCCCCCTAGAACTTTTCCGCAGCAAGGGCTCCTCTGCCTGGACATCTCATGAGCCTCTCAGAAGTAACGTGTCCAAAACAGAACTCACTTCCTCTCCGGGTTGTCCCCTACCGGGTCTGCTCCCCCGCAGTAAGGGACACCACTGTCCCTCGTGGCTCACTTTTGAGGACTTCATTCCTCTCTCTCCTCATCCCGCGGCCACACCCCAAACCCATCCTCCACAGCCAGCCAACAGATCTCTTAAAAATGCTAAGTCAAATCGTGTGGCTGTCCCCAGCTTTAAAAGTACTCTAAGGACTTTCTACTGATTTAGAGTAAAATCCAAGCTCCACCAGGCCTGGCCTCTCCCTGCAGCATCCTCCCTCGGGCTCCCTCCAGCCTCCGCACCTGCGCACCCTGTGCCCGCCCTCGTGCTCCTCCCAGGGGGCTGCACAGCCTGCTCCTCACCTCACTCCGGCCTCAGCACCACATCCCTCCTGAGAGAGGCCTTGCCTGCCCCCCATCTAATGCCCCCCCTCCCCACACAGCCAGTTTCTACCACATCACTGTCATTTATTTTTTCTCTTCATATTCATAGCACTTATTATTGTTTGAAATGCTCATTTCTTCATGTAAGTACTTGCCCGTCGTCTGTCTCTCCCACCGGACTGTAAGTGCCACGGGAGCAGGGACCCGCCCGTCAAGCCCACCACAGTGGCCCCCCGGGGCAGGATGCTGCCTGGATCTGCAATTCCTGTCGAACATGTGAATGTTTTATCTGCTTCATTCCTGGCACTGACCACCTTCCAGAGGTAGTTTTAAAACAAAAGTTGAGAATAAAAAGAAACCTGGAGCTTCTCCAAAAACTTCCTGGGCAGCCTGGGAAAGGGGTTTCGAAAAAGGAATCATCTAGAGAAAGAGCTGTGTGGGGGACCACTTCTCACATTTCCCGGACAAGAGAGGCTGCAGGGAGAAAACTTCCTTATATTCCCAGAGAGAATTGTCCAAACAATGGCTCCTACTGTAGTCATCTTTATTGAGCCACGGGAGAATTCACGACATCTTGGTGGCTGGTGTCCCCGAGGGCAGCTGGATGGGAAGGGAGCTGGGCTGGACCCCCTCCCCAACCCACTCCTCCTCCATCCTCATCCTTCCGGTCCTCGCAGCTGCTCAGTGGCAGACAGAAGAAGAGGTCTGGCTGTCTCCTTCACAAATAGCTTCCTCTTTGGAAATGGCCTCACTCAGGCCCTGCAAGTCATCGAGCAGGACAGAAAGGGATCCTGGGAAAGAAGACCCCAAGGGACAGGAGGTGGACAAGAGAAGGCTGTCACAGTCATGCCGCAGGATGTGAGGGTTATGAGGGAGAAGGCTCCTGGTCCAAGGCGGACGTGAATAAGAGAGGCTGTGGGCCTCCAGGGGTCACAGAGAACAAGCCTCATGCATTGCAGAGTGCCTGGAGGAGAGATGCCTGAAGTCCCCCGCCATCTGTCCCTTACCTTTGATGGACTCCTTGGTGCATAGGGCCGCTGCCGGAGGTGCAGGCGCTGAAGACTCTGAGGGCCTGGGGCTGGACTCCACAGGTAACCCCTTATCCGATGGGGAAGGAAGAACTGCCAACAGTCGCTGCTGCTTGTAACGGGAGAGGAGACCCTCTTGCTGCAAGGTGGCCTGGGAAGGAGAGGGTTAAACGCCACCAAGCCCGGCCAGAGTCCCCTCCCCTTTCCACAGCTCTGCTCCCTGAGAAGAGCCCCTTCTCCTCCTCCTACCAGCATGAGGTTCTTGTCTCTCTCCAGCTCCTTCAGGCGCTGGGTCAGCCGCTGTCCCTCCTCCTTTCGGGCCTCATCCTGCAGGCGCCGCAGCTCCTGGTTCCGCTCCTTTTCCCGGGTGGCTTTGCGCTGGATCTGGCGCAGGGAGACCACTACGGGAAAGCCAGGCCACAGAGGGGACGGGTGTTGGGCAGCCTAGAGGCCATGAAGCACCGTGAAAACAAGCCTGGAAGGATGGGCAGGAACACTGGGTCCCCAGCTCTGTGACTCAGGTGAGCCACTGACACTTTATGGCTTTCAGTCTGCCGTACAGAGGGAGGGGAGTCTGATGCTCTAGGATCCTATGAATCTGCGAACCCAAAGTACCTCCCCCATCACTGAAGCTTCCCAGAGTCCTGCAGGGGAAATCTGAATAGGGACTGGATATCAGATTTTGTGCAATTCATGTTCATTTTCTTGAAGTGTGACAATGTTATTGAGGTTACATAGGAAAATATCCCATTTGTGGGAGATGCAGCTGAACAGTCAGGATGTTTGCAACTTACTTTCAATAATTCCCCCCAAAATGTTTATATATCAATATGTGTATATATACAGATAGGAAATGTGACCAAAGGTTATTAACTGCTGCCTCTAACCAGAGAAGGTATATGAGTATCCATTACATGATTCTTTTAACTTGGCTAGGTGTTTGAAATTTTTCCCAATAAAAAGTTGGGGGTAATCGTTGGTATGAGATGTCAGACTGCCTTTGCGGAGGAGGGTGACTGGGAGGGGCTGCAGGGGATCCAGGGCTGGTCAAGTGCTGTTGCTTGATATGGCTGCTGGCTATATATGGGTGTTTACCACCTGAGAATTCATCTTCCTTGATAACTTCATGACCCGCACACTTCAAAAAAGCTTTAAAAATAAAGTTTTTAAAATAACCTCATGCCTCAACACTTCCTTCTTCCTGAAAACCCACGTCCACCCCAGCCAATCTCACCGGCCTTGGTGTGTTCCCTGCGAGCCTCGTTCAGTCTCCTTTCTGATTCTGAGAGCTGCTCCCGCAGTCGAGTCTCCACTTCGGCCACCTTCTCCTGCAGCGCTGGGGTGGAGGTGCACGTGGGGTGTCAGGGGAGCCTGGGTTCATGGTTCCCACCCCTGCCCCCACCATGGGTCTGCCCATGGCCCCTCCTGCACACCTTGCCCGTAGATCTCCTGCTGCTGGGTCAGCTCCTGCCGGAGACTGGCAGCCTCCGCCGTGCTCTCCTGCTGGCCCTGGCGAGCCGCCTCCAGCTGCAGCCCCAAAGTGGCCAGGGACTCCTGGGTGCGCTGCAGCTCCTGCTCCAGCTGCTGGGCCACTTCGCTCAGCTTCTGCCGCTCCGCCTCCCCTGGGAAGATGTGGTGCCCACTCAGGCTTCTCCATACCCTAGACCCCAGCTCTTCCCTCTTCCTCTTCACCCCCCAGACTCAGACTCTGGCCCCGGCTCAAGCTCGGTGACTCGAGGACCAGATGTACCTTGCTCCCGGGCCCGGCCCACCTCCTGCTGGATGATGTGGGCACTCAGCTGCAGTTCTGTGTCCAGACGGTTCCGTTCCTCCCGCAGCTGCTCCAACTCCAGGCTCATATCCGTGGCCGGTGGGGGTCGGGGGCAGCTGAGACAGGGAAGGGAAACAGAGATGGGGGGAATCACCCAGCTGCCTGACCCCTAAGCCCCCATCCTTCCTCCATCCTCGCTTTTTTGGGTCCCAGAAACCAACACCTTAAAGCCCCACTCCTGCCCCTGATCCACCTCAAAGTGGCCCAAATTTCACCTCTCCTGGCGCAGCTGAGCAAGGGCCAGTTTTCGAGCCATCAGGCCTGGGGAAGAAAAGGCAGAGAGCAACAGAGAGGTGAGCTTGTGGAGGAGAAGAGGGAAAACGGGAGATGCCCGGACTGGTAAGGAGGAGGCAGGAGGGTGGGTGTAGGATGAGAGAGCTGGTGGGGCAGTGACAGGGGCAGGACGCATCTGGCAGTTGCCCTACCCACCCTGAATGGTGTGGACCTTGCGGACGGCATAGCTGACTCGGCTGCTGAGGCCGGGCAACCGGGCTGCGGCCCGCTTCACCTCTGCCACGGCGCCCTGGAGCCAGGTCTGAAAGCTGGAGAAGACACAAAGTCATGACCCTTCAACCCCATCTTATTTCCAAAAGGACTTGACCCCCTCTATCCTGTATTGCTATGTACGTGGGGAAAGCAGGGAAGGGGAAATCAGAGCAAGGGCAAGAGAAGCTGAAGCCAAGAGTAGGGGCCCCAACTCTGTGCCCTGCCAGTCATGAAAGAAAACTGAGAGCTTAAGCCCCTTAGTCATTGTCAAATAAAAATGATGCAGTTGCTCATAAGAAAAGCACAGCTAGGGACTTCCCTGGTGGTCCAGTGGTTAAGTCTCTGTACTTCCACTGCAGGGGGGGTGGGTTTGATCCCTGGTCGGGGAACTAAGATCCCGCATGCTGCGTGGCCCAGACAAAAAAAAAAAAAAAGGCGCAGCTATTCCTGGTCACAAAACCTACATAAGCTTCTCATTTGCGTCCTTGCAATCAGTGTCTTTAAAAACAACCCTACAGTTAAAACAATAATCAGGTTCATGAGGTCGCACCTTATCTGGACTCAGATGCCATCACAAAGTAAAGGGTTCAGTAACATCGATTCTATGGGGGCTAAAACAAGTGCCCTAAAGCAGGCTTATCTCTAGCTGATTTAGACTTTTGCACCTCAGGCCTCCAGGTGCGTCTCCAGGCTTGGGGAGTCTCCTGCCGCCATATGCCACGTTTGGGGTGTATGAACTTATGTGCATTCTTCTATGGAACAAAGCCCATAGCTTCCATCAGTTTGCCCCAAGAAGGCATTAAATGACTGTACATCTTTTCAAGCAATGTGCTAAGCTTATTTCTCACGATCTGCCTTTTGATCACTATTATGTATCAGAGATCAAAGTTATCCTCTCTAACAAGTCCCTGATACCAACAAAGGCCGGGTCCACATGCTTTATCAGCTGGCTGTGCCCAAAGCAGGATCAACGTGGCTCATGGAAGTTGAGAAGTCTAAATGGGTCCCCTGGGAGGAGGGCCTATGCAGCACCCAGGGGAAAAACAAGCGGACGACAAAGGCTGAAGGCTGTATCCCTAGCAGCACAGCAGAGATCACTTTTATCTGAAAATTGTTTGAGCGGGTGCTTCCAACACCTACTGTGGCTCTTACGAAAGCCTTTTCCTGACAGGATCTCCAAGCCACCAAGAGACTAAAAAACCTGGCAACAATCTGAGCTTGGGTTGTTTTAGGCCACGTGGACTTTCTGGCAATAAATCATTAGCAAGGACCATTTCAGTACTGTCCTGGTGTCAAAGTAAAACCCTGTCCACAGTGTATCTTTCTGTCTTCCTGGAGGTAGGAGGCACATGCAATGGATTGAATCTGGGCAGTAGTTCATCATAACTAGTCTCTCTAATGCCATGCACGCTTGAAATTTTTCATGAAATTTTTTTTTTGGTTAAATTAGTCCTCAAGGTACAAATCCAACAGAAGGGGATGGTAGGCAAGGACCCACCCTGCATCACAATTGTTCTAAGCCAAAACTGTTATGTGATCCATCTAGAAGAGCTTCATGGTAAAAGTGAACATTTACAGAATGCAGACAATAAGCCAGGCACTGTGCTGAGAGCTCTCCTCAGACCACCTCAGTGTCCCCATGTCCAAAGCCAAGGAGGGATTGTTACCTGTGCAAAGAAACCTGTGCTTCTCCTTAGATGTCGTTCTAAAGGTTATCTAACAATAGCTGTGAAGGAAACACCTAGGAAGTTGGTATGAGAGACAGGCTTGCAATTGATTAAAAAGGTAACTGGCAGGGAGGGGGAAGGGTAAGCTGGGACGAAGTGAGAGAGTGGCATGGACTTATATATACTACCAAATGTAAAATAGATAGCTAGTGGGAAGCAGCCACATAGCACAGGGAGATCAGCTCTGTGCTTTGTGTCCACCTAGAGGGGTGGGATAGGGAGGGTGGGAGGGAGATCCAAGAGGGAAGAGATATGGGGATATATGTATAGGTATAGCTGATTCACTGTGTTATATAGCAGAAACTAACACACCATTGTAAAGCAATTATACTCCAAAAAAGATGTTAAAAAAGTAAACAAATAAATAAATAAATAAAGGGGGGAAAAAAAGGAAACTGCAATAAAGCGAGTCACACGAATTTTCTGGGTTCCCAGTGCATATAAAAGTTATGTTTATGCTATACTGTAGTCCATTAAGTGTGCAATAGCATTACGTCTGAAAAAACAACTAAACATTTAAAAACAGCATTAATTTTAAAACAATGCTGTTGGAAAAAAAAATGGCACCAATAGACTTGCTCGACACAGAGTTGCCACAAACCTTCGATTTGTAGCAGCATCTGTGAAGTTAATAAAGCAAAGTACAATAAAAAGAGGTATACCTGTGGGTGTTCAGCTTTAAAAAAAATAGATTAAATTTTTTCCAACTCAACAGGGCATGCCTGCAAAATTTGAAAGAAAGAAAGAAAGAGAGAGAGAGAGAGGGAGGGAGGGAGGGAGGGAAGGAAGGAGGGAGGGAGGGAGAGAGGGAAGGAGGGAGAGAGAGAGAGAGAGAAAGAGAGAAAAAGAAAGAAAGAAAGAGAGAAAGAAAGAAAAAGAAAGAAAGAAAGGAAGGAAGAGAGAAAGAAAGAAAAAGAAAGAGAGAAAGGAGGGAAGGAAGAAAGATCAAGTGTCCACATTCCCCATCCTCAAACAGTTCTGAAGGTGGAGACCCTCCTAGGTGCTCTATTTAGCTCAAGCTGTTACTAACTGCAGGAGGAAGTTAGTAATACCTCATCTCCAGCCAAACACGCAGTGGGTGGGAGTCATAACAAGTGACCCTGCTGTGAATGTGGAAGGGGGTTGCCCCAGGAAAAAACAAACACAAAGATTTTACAGGGCTACATACCTCCAGCCCTGCAGCCCTGCATCCTCCACACGGCCAGCTTTCTAGCCCCTCTTGCCTGAGGCTCTTAAACTCCAAGATGCCCAGGAAGCTGTCGAAGCAGAAATGCTACTCCACCCACCCTCCATCCCAGATACCTGCTGACAGCATTGGCCACAAGCTTCAGCTGCTCTTCCGCTGTGGCTGTCTGCTGCTGCTCCCGGCGCCGGGCCTCCTGAGTGCGGCTCAGCTCCGTCTGCAGGGCCTAGGAAGGATACGGTAAAGAACATGGTCCCCTCAGGACTTCCCTGGCAGTCCAGTGGTTAAGACTGCTTGCTTCCACTGCAGGGGGCACGGGTTTGATCCCTGGTTCGGGGAACTAAGATCCCGCATGCCACGTGGTACAGCCAAAACAAACCAAAAGTGTCCCCCTCCCTGGGGTTTCCCTGCCCTCCCTCAGCCTCTGCCCATCTCAGACACTGACCTTGGCACCCATCCGCTCTACCTCCACCTCTGCAGCTTTGTCCTGCAGGGAGCGCTGCAGGATGGCCTGCTCCTGGCACTGGGTTTTGACTCCTTCCTGGAGCTCTGCCACCTGGGGGAGGAGAGGAGGCAGGACTAGAGCCAAAGCTGTAGGGGAGGCACTGGGAAGGAAGGGGCAGGTGCAGGGGTCTCTGAAAGAAGGCCACACATGGAGACATTAAGCCCGGGTTCCTAAGAATGGAGTCTGGGTCCAGGTTTCCTTCCAGAAGCATGTTCCCCATGCCCACACCTTAAGGAACTACCCTGTGACCGACCCACCAGGACCCGTGGCCAGCCTCTGCCCGTGCCACCCACCCATCCTTGGACACTGTCCCCTTCTGGGGGAGGCCGGCCCACCTCACAGAATGTAAGCCTCATGAGAGCAGGTCCTTGTCAGCCTCTGCTCAGGGCTGTGCTGCCAGCATGTGGGAATCACCCAAGTATTTGGTGAATAAATGCCACCCCTCCTGTAAGGAGCAGAGAGCTGGGGGAGAGCATGGGGAGAGAGGGTGCCAGGTGACCTGTCCCTTCAGCTGCTCCACGCATTCTCTGTGCTCCAGCTCCTGGGCCTTCAGCTGCACCATAAGGGCAAACACCTTCTCCCGCCAGCGCTTCAGTAGGGACTGGCACTTCTTGGTGAACTCGGGCTCCAGGCAGTCTGAAGGCTGAACCTGAGGGTGGAGGAAGTGGGGAGAGTGTGGGCCCCTGGGGGAGCAGAGGAAGGAGGTGGGTTTTATTTCTTCTGTCCTGCCCAGGCATCAGGAGCCACAGCAAGAAGAGGCGTTCAGGGGAAGACGCAGGCAGGTTCTAGGAGCGGCACACCGACCCCTCCCACGCACAGGGGGCACCCGGGGGCGAGGGGCCTGGGCCAGGGGCCTACCCTCCGGGCCAGCTCCTCCTCCTGCATGCAGAGGATGTGCGTGAGGCTCTGCACGCGCACCTGCAGCAGCTCCGCGGTGGTGTGCAGGCCGGCCTGGTCCTCCCGCAGGTGCTTCGGGCAGGGTTGGGGGAGAGAGAGAGGACAGCTACCTCTTGTTGGGTCTCCCAGTGGCCCTCGGGCGGCGGCCAGGCTGTGTGCCCCTTGACAGCACTGCCTTCTCTCCCGGGGACTGTGCTCTTCTCCAGGGCCCCCTAGCCCAGGACCTGAGCCCTCACATCCCACCCCATGCCCAGCGCTCTCTCACCTGCACGGTTTCTAGAAGCTCCTGTCGCTCTGATTCCCACATCTGACTGTGGACCTCGGGAGGGACCTGCTCCCCCACGTACCTCCTTAGGTTCTCAACCAAGGTCACCTGAGCCTCCAAATCCTCTTGGGTCTTCCTAGGGTTGGGGTGGGAGCAGAGTAGCCATCGGGGGGCACCCTGGAGACCCACCCCACCCACCAACCCACCGAATGCCAGACCAACTGCCCTTCGGTCGCCCACCCGCCCACTGACCTCAGCTGCTTCCGCAGCAGCTCGGCCTCCCTCTGGGCCGCAGCCAGCTCCTCGGCTTCTCCTGACCTCCTGGTTTCCAGACTACTCAGAGACTTCTCCAGGCCCCCAGCTTTGCTAGTCAAACTGGAAAGAGCCTCCCGGTGAGCCTGTGTCAAGGAGGAGAGCTGTGGAGAGAAGGGAGGGCTCAGCAGGGGCCAGCTCGCCCACACCTGGGCTTTCCAAATCCGCCCTCTGCTTTGGCCCTGCCCTTCACTCTCACCTTCTGTGACCTTGGACAAGCACCCAAGAAATCACCCAACTGTGCACAGCAAAACGGAGACCATGCTTGGTGCCTCACTCCCCATCACCCTCCAATCCACCAGCAGTTCCTGTCAGGTCTCCCGCCAAAACATTGTCACTTCTCTCCATATCCAGTGCCACCAACCTGAGGTAACCCACCCTCATCTCTGGCTGGACAATGGCAACCATCTCCTGACCGGTCTTAGAAACCTCCAGTGGCTTACCACAGCGTTCAGACCGGCTTCTTCCCTGGGCCTGTGAAACCTGTCGTGCCTTGGCCTCTGCCTGCTTCTCTGAGCTCTGTCCTGTTTCTCCCACTGCCCGCTCTGCTCCAGCCACAGTGCTCTCCCACCGTCCCCCCAACAAGTCTGCTCTTTCCCACCTCAGAGTTGACCTGGAGGCTTGGCTTCCCCCAGCTCCTCAGATCTCAGTGATGCCGCCTCGTGGGGAAGGCCTCCCCGGACCGCTACTCCCTACTCAGCACCTGCGCTGTCCTATCACCTGTTCGTGCCCTTCCTGCACTTCTTATCATTATGAAATGATCCTGCTTCTGCACGTGCTTACTGTCTGCTTCCCCCCATCCAGAAGGAAGCCCTAGGAAGGCAGGGAGCTTGTCCTTTTCTCACAGCACCACCAACAGTGGTTAAGGGTGTCAGATACGCTGAAGGAGTCATGGTTCGGCCGGTGAAGGAGGGGAAGTGGCTGCCCTCACTTCCGGTCTGCCCGCCTCTAGCCCTATCTCTATACCATAGTCACTGTGAGCTTTTGGGACACGAATCACAAAACTGGTCCTTTTACACATAAAATATAAACCTGATCATGTCATTTCCCTGTTAAAACCTTTCAGCGGTTACCCATTGCTCTTAAGGTAAAGTATAAAGTTGAACAGGCCCAAGGCCTCACACTCCACCCCAACACCCAGAGCCCCTCTCATCGCCTGCACTCAGGCCCCTCTGGCCTCCTCCCATTTACATCTACTTGAAGCCAAGTGTCACACCAGCCCCCATCACCTCCCCACATGCCTGCCCACCAGCCAACTCCTATTTTTTTATTTTAATTAATTAATTTATTTATTTATTTACAGCTGCATTGGGTCTTCGTTGCCGTGCGCGGGCCCCCTCCAGCTGCGGCCAGCAGGGGCCACTCCTCGCCACCGCGCACGGGCCTCTCATTGCGGCGGCCCCACCCGCTGCAGAGCATGGGCTCTAGGCGCGTGGGCCTCAGCAGTTATGGCACGCGGGCTCCAGAGCGCAGGCTCAGTAGCTGCGGCGCATGGGCCCAGCTGCTCCCCGGCATGTGGGATCCTCCCAGACCAGGGCTCGAACCCTTGTCCCCTGCACTGGCAGACGGACTCCCAACCACTGCGGCGCCAGGGAAGCCCGCCAACTCCTATTTAACACAAATGTCAACTTCTTATCATTAAGCATCTTTCATGAATCTAAAGGCTCTTTATATTTTTCTTTGAACGATCTCCTCTGTCCATTTTCTGCCTGGACTGCTGTCTTTCTCTTCTTGATTTCCAGGCACACGTTATATAGTAGGGATATTAGCTTTTTCTTGTGATATGACCTGGAAATATTCTTCTATAGTTTATCACTTACCCTTTAATTTTACTTTTATTTTGTCATTCCTAAGTTTGGTATTATAAAGTCAATATATCAATCTTTTCCTTAATGGCTCTGGATTTTGATTCACAGGTAGAAAGGTTTCCCCATTCCCAGGTTATAAAGGAATTCACCCATATTTTCTTCCAATATCTTTATGGTTTCATTTCCTAACATGTCGACTGGTTAGGGTGGCCTTCCCAAACCCCCAGACCAGTCAGGGCTCCTTTGTCCTTCTCCTTCATGGCTCTTTTCCCAATTGCAATTAATTAACTAGAATTAAATTAAGCATTGAATGTGTGTATCCCCCACTAGGCTGTCAGCTCCACCCACAAGGGCAGAGAGTTGGCTGATTTGCTCACCCCAGTGTCCTGGCTCTTGTCTCAGGGATGGCAAAGAGTAAACACGGATAAATGCTTGCTGACTGAATAATCGCCCCTTCCCAGTCCACCTTAGGACCCCACTCCCACCTCCCTCGCTCTCCCTCCCACAGTGTTCCCAGATGAACTGGGTACCTGGAGTAAAGTAGAAAGACAAACTACTTCCTACTGGAAGAGGAAGGAGGGCTTCAAGTGGTGGGAGGTCTCCTGAGTCCTGGCAGAAAAGCGCAATCTGAATAAGACCAACACATCCAAGTTCTCCCTCTTTCCAGGTCACCTGTTTCTTTCACCTTCACCAAACATCTCATCACCCTTTTCTGCAATGCCTGCTCTTTGCTGGGGAGCTCCTGCCCAGCTCCCCACTGTGCAGCTGAACCCTTCCCAGGCCCACATTCACCTGCTCTTGGTGCAGCCTCTGAACCTCCTCCAGCTCCCGCTGGCTCCCTTCTTCCAGGTTCTTCCGGACAACCTCGGCCCCGGCCAGGGCAGCACGTAGGCCCTCGGCCTCAGCGCGGCCAGCCTTCTCTGCCCGTGCCAGTGCCTCCAGCTCCATGGCCTGGGCCTCCAGCCTCATCTTCTGCTGCAGCGAGGTCTCCCGCAGCACCCGGACCTCCTCCTCAAGGCGCCGCAGCTCTCGCAGCTGCCGAGAGATCAGCTCAGCCTGCTGGCTCAGGGCCTGCGACCCGGCCAGCTCCACGGACCTTCAAAGACAGGTTAGCACAGGTGAGACCTGTCTCTGGTGCTGGGAGGGTGGCCAAGGCATAAATGGAGACAGGAGAAGGAGGAGAGGATCCCTCTGCTCCCATATGGGGAGATGGCAGGGGATGAAGCTGGGCCATGGGGATCTCTGCATTTCCGTCACCATCATCATTGATAACAGCCCTACTAAGCATATCTGGGCCCACAGGACCTAAAGGTTAGCTGAGTTCATGGAACATGACCTCTCTCGAGGACAATATACAGGCAGATGTGTTAAACATCACATGTGCACATCATTAGGCCACACGTTCTGAACTGGAGAAGCGGGAAGGACACTCAGAGATTTCTGAATTCTGATTTAAGGGCAAGGAAAAGTTTGATGGAGGTGGAAAGAGAGGTCATGGCAACGAGTATCAATATGGTGAGGCCAGGCACTAGTTAAAATCATTTATTGAGTGTTAGGTACACCACATGAGAAGTCTGAGAGTGCAGTACCTCAATAAATTACATAGTCCCAACCGCTGGAGAGCAGAGTCTACTGGCGTCACATAAAGTTGAAACCAGCTTATAACATGGCTCTTGACACAGCTCCCTCACTGAGGCCCAGAACCACAGCATTTTTTTTTTTTTAATTTTAATTTATTTTGGCCACACCATGCAGCTTGCAGGATCTTAGCTCCCTGACCAGGGACTGAACCTGTGCCCTTGGCAGTGAAAGCAGAGTCCTAACCACTGGACCACCAGGGAATTCCCCAGCACCTTTTTTAAGTGGCAGAGATCTGTAGCCTAGAGAAATTAGGTGACTGGCCAAAGGACCCCTAGCTGGTAGCCAAATTAGTCACAAAGAATCTCTGTCTCCTGACACTCACTCCAATGCTCCCCTTTCATCATTATGCTCCTTTCCCTTTGACGGGGTCCAAGGTAGACTCACCTGCAATCCACTCAAGAACAAAATGGCAGGATGATGTTCCAGTACATTTGGGAAAAGACACACATGAAACAACAAGAATAAGAATCTTCACAGACAACAAATTGACAGATGGCATGGTCAGCTCCGTCAGAATGAATCTACACTACCGCCGCACATGGTCTGTACTCCCAGGCCGTACTTCTTCAGCCTGCCTTATCCTACGCTTAATACAATCAGCTGTGGGTCAACCTATCTCTTCCCTTAGGATTTAAAATTCTTTGATAGGGGCTTCCCTAGTGGCGCAGTGGTTAAGAATCCGCCTGCTAAGGCAGGGGACACGGGTTCGAGCCCTGCTCCAGGAAGATCCCACATGCCGCGGAGCAACTAAGCCCGTGCGCCACAACTACTGAGCCTGTGCTCTAGAGCCCGCGCCCCTACAGCCCGTGCTCTGCAACAAGAGAAGCCACTGCAATGAGAAGCCCACGCACCGCAACGAAGAGTAGCCCCCGCTCACTGCAACTAGAGAAAGCCTGTGCACAGCAACAAAGGCCAACGCAGCCAAAAATAAAATAGATAAATTCATTAAAAAAAAATTATCAAAAATAAAATAAAATTCCTTGATATCAGGATCTCTCTTATTCATTTTTGTTATTCTTGTCCCTAGCATCTAGCACACTGCTATTATTTATGCATTGTAGGCAACAACAATTGCTTATATAAAAATGAATAATCATGGAACTAAGGGCTGAAATAGGGTAAGGAATCTATTTCAGGGAAGAAGGGCCACTGGCAAGCAAGCCCAAGAAAACAGCAACATTAGATCTGTACCTGCCTCTCCACCCTGGCTCCTGCCCTTTGCCAGAAACTTCCTGTTCCCACATGGTCACTTGAGGTCTCTGGTTATCTGGCCGCCTCTCTAAGACATCTTGATGGGCTGGGGGCTGAACCAGGGAAATGTCTGAGACCCACGTGGGAGCCATTCTTGGCAGAGTTGGAAGGGGCCGAACTTGGAAGTGGGATGGGGGAATCAGCCCAGTGGAACCTGAAGAATCATAAGGACAAAGATGGTCAGTTTCCCAGGGAGACATAATCACCAGCCCCCTTGCCAGGTCCCACTGACCTGAAGGTCGAAACATTTCCACATTATTTGAAGTCTCTAGAGTCTGTGTCCAGCCATCTATGCTCCCCTGGACAACAGGAGAAACAAGGACACTCCAATTCAATTTTCAGGCCACCTTCCAAAGAGAGAGCCCCTACAATAACAGTCATAATCCTTAAATAATAGCCAGGTCCATCTGACTCTTAGCTCCTCTTATCCTACTTCCCAAAAGAAGTAGGAAATACCTGAAGATCATTTGCTTGTCTCAATCTGGTTCCTGATAGGACTGTGGCAACAGCCATGAGATAGAGAGAATTTACTGAGACAGGCTGAGAGAGGCTCTGGTTTTACTCATACTTTTAAAATTCTGGGCAGTGCCTTTACTCTCCTCCTTAAGTTTCTACAGTCTCTACCTTTCCTGGATGGAGGTGAGAAAGGAGGTATGCAGTGCAGAGGCTGTGAGCCCAATCTCCAGAGTTCTCTCCATGGCTCACCAAGGCCTTGGGGAAGCCCATCCAGACACCACGAAGCCATGACTCCTGGGTCCTTCCCTATCAAAGCGCTGGCCCAATGCCTAGCCCCTGATGAATGTGGCCACATGTAGGGCAGGACGCCTACCCAGGACCCCCGGGGAATCCAGGCAGCCTAGACCCCTTGGCAGAAAAGCCAGCTTCCTGACGTCGCATCCAAACCCTTCCAGCAACCTTCCTCTCAGTTTCTCTCTATTGTCTCCTCAGCTTCCATTCCTGTCGCCCACCCACCTCTCCAGAGTCCTAGAGCAGAGAGAGGGGTCTTCAAGATCTCCCCACCCTCCCACCCGAATTCATCTATTTTTCCCCCAATCTGGGATTCCTATCCCTCCCTACATCCTAGTTTGCTTTTATCCTGAAGAAATTATTCTGGCCCCTTACTCTCTCATCTCCCAATAGCCTGCTCTCCCTCCCTCCTCTCCCCCAGATATGAGTCTTCGCCCTGCTGGACGCTGAGCTCTAAGGCTGTTCTGACCACCTCATTTGTTTGTTCCTTTACCCTGCCCTTGCACCCCTCCACCCTATGGATCCCTGAACCCACCCTCGTACCCCCTCTCAGCCCCTTCCCGCCCCCAACCGACTCTTCCCGAATGCCCCTTACCCGGCGCGAGAGACCCCCTCAGCCCTTTGGCCACACCCCCTACACCTAGCTCCCGGGCGCGGCCTCGGCCCCTGACCGCGCCTGCGCAAAGCGGGCAGGTTGGCGGGACGCTCTAAAGCCTACAAGGCTACCAACCCGGAAGGAGGAGAAGAGGTAAACGCAGGCGCAGTAGTGTCTAAAGCCCGGCCCAATTAAGGCGTTGGGGGCACCTCCGCGCCCTGGCAGCTCCGCCCAACTCCGGGAACCCGGGAAAACTTGTGAACTAATCAGAAAAAGCGGAAGGCGGGAGATCGGGGACCCTCCCAGCTCGTCGCCCAATGGAGAGAAGGAGGGCAAACAAGATGGCCAATCAGAAACAGCGCGGGGGGCGGGCTCGCTCGGCGGGAGCTTCGGACCCGGGAATTCCGAAGGCGGGGTCGGCGCTGCCCGCGCGCGGAGGCCGCGCCCCTCCTGCCCTTGGTTTCCTCGCTGTCAAACAGCCGCAGGAGCACCAACCCGGGCCGAGCTGGCACTGCCTGGAGAGGGGACCATTCCGAGACTGCACCGCGCGGTAGATACGAACCTGGGCTGGGGCGGGGAGGGAAAAGGCTGGGTTTGCCTTGCATCATCCCGGGAGCCCTTTCTTCTGTTTTTATCCCACCCGGAGAAGTCGGTAAGCAAGGGTTTAGATCCACTTTGCTGGAGAACGTTAGAGACCCGTTTGCACTGCCTTTTGAGGGGTGACAGTGGATACACTTCCCACTGGGGTTCAAGCCAACTAGTTATGAGTGAGGGATTGGCCAGAAGAGTGAGGCGTGGGCTAGCAGGAGGGTTACTCTATTTGGATCAGCAGGTTTTACAGGAAGAAGCTTCTCTTCTCCAAATTACACTGAGGTGACAAGTTAATATCACACAGAAGCAGTCCCCACCCTCACCCCCACACCTACAGTTCGAATTTCCCTAGAAGCTGCCTAATGTATTGTTGCCTTGCACAGATTGAAGGCTCCTGGAATACTTAGCAGCCTGAGGATCCGATTCAGCTTCGTGCCACAAGACGCCTTCATTTTTGCACTACACTGGGACCTTCACCAAATTTTTCAGTTGCAAAGCTGTTGACAGCCAATTTTGCATCGCGTCCTAGGCTCCTTGCACTCTGAATTTGCCCTACTCAGGGAGTGTGCTCAAAGTTGAAATTGCACAAAGGACAGCTCAAGTTTGCATCAGACGGAAAGTGAACTTAGGCCAGATGTGCATGGCCCAGGGAGTGGGAAAGGTGATGGATTCCTAAAGTGGAAGAGGTGGTGTGGAGGGGGCACCGCCCATGCTGCCTTGCTTCCAGCTGCTGCGCATAGGGGGCGGCAAGGGTGGCGATCTCTACACCTTCCACCCCCCAAGTGGGGCTGGCTGCACCTACCGCTTGGGCTGCAGGGCCGACCTCTGTGATGTGGCCCTGCGGCCCCAGCAGGAGCCCGGCTTCATCTCTGGAGTCCATGCGGAGCTGCACGCTGAACGCCGGGGTGACGACTGGAGGGTCAGCCTGGAGAACCATAGCAGCCAAGGTGAGGAGTGAGCAGAGCAGCCTTATGCCTGGGCAGTGCAGTTCTGGGCTGGAATGACCAAGAGTCTCCACAGGGACTCTGCCTGCCTCCCAAACTCCCCATCAGGTTGGATGGATGGTTGTCATCCAGACCTGTCTTCCCACCAGAAATGTGCAGTGTCAGATCTTTGTGGGGCTCACCCTGTTTAGCTCTTAGAGGGGCTGGGAGGTAGATCCAGGGCCTGGAGTATCACAGTGGGGTTGTTCTGGGGCGACTGGGGGACAAGCTCAGATTTGACTAAGTTTCCAGATTTGTTTAGGAACCTTGTCCTTAGCTTAGGGCAGTTATATGTTGAATTGTTTTAATGATCTGGACATGTCTTACTCCCTGACTTGGAGGCAGTTAAGTCAGCCTCAGAAGGCCTGGGTTCCCATCTCAGTTCTGCTACTGGCACCTGGCAGTATCACTCAGGCCTGTCACTTCACCTTTTTAGATCTTAGTTTCCTCTTAGGTAGAATGTAAATCTTTCTAAGGTCTGTTTTGGGGAGTGCTGTGGGGATTGGATATAGTGGCCAACATTCATTTAGTGCTTACTATTATGAGACAAGAACATTTTAAGGGCATTAAATGTAGGTGAGCACAAATACCCCATTTCACAGACAAGGAAAATGAGGCATAAAGAAGCTAACTTGTCCAGGGTCACATGGCTGATAAGTGGTGGAGCTTGGATTTGAACCCAGACAATCTGAGCTGTGCTGATTAGTACTGAGTTGGAACTGAGTGAAAGTGAGCATCTCTGAGAATTGGACCTCAGTGAATTGAGGGAAGGAGTTCATTCCCTTCATGTGCCCTGAGGGAGGGCATAAGAAAAATAAACTCATTCCCAACTCACAAGGAGTTTCATATCTGATGTCACCTGCTGAGAGATTTAGAATGTGAGAATTTGATGACAGGTGTCGTGTTCTTCCTCATGTTCCCCAGAAAACCAGACAGGACCAGATTTCTCCACTTCTGACCTGTCATTTGTTTTTGTCGTTCTCTGTATTTGTCTGGTGCCCCACAATCAACAGGGACTTTGGTCAATAATGTCCGACTCCCAAGGGGTCACAGGCTGGAGTTGAGTGATGGTGACCTTCTGACCTTTGGCCCTGAAGGGCCCCCAGAAACCAGCCCCTCAGAGTTCTACTTGTTTCAGCAAGTCCGAGTCAAACCTCAAGATTTTGCTGCCATTACTACCCCACGGTCTAGGGGAGAAGAGGGAACCGGGGTTGGTTTCCGGCCCATGCTGCCCTCCCAGGGGGCTCCACAGCGCCCCCTCAGCACCCTCTCCCCTGCCCCCAAAGCCACGCTGATCCTCAACTCCATTGGCAGCCTCAGCAAGCTCCACTCCCAGCCCCTCACCTTCTCACGGAGTGGGGGTAGGCCACAGAGCCTGCCTGTTCCCACTCCAGCTGGGGAAGTGGGGACCACCCCTTCTGTCCCACCCCCAAGAAACCGGAGGAAATCAGCTCACCGCGTGTTGGCAGAACTGGATGATGAGAGAGAGGCTCCCAAGAGCCCCCCACCAGTCCTTTTGGAGCCCAGGAAGAAACTCCGTGTAGAGAAAACCCCACTGACACCCAGTGGGTAAGTGGAGAGAACTTTGTCTCGTATTTCACTGCCTTTTGATTCTTTTAGAGCCCTAGGCTGGGAAGTAGCTCTCTGCTTGGGGGATGGGGATGGGAGATGGAACAGAAGTTGGAATGACAAGACCTGGGTTCGTTCTTCTAACCAGATTCACCTTTAGTCTAGTGAATCTATATAGGTTCACTCTGCAGTTATCCAGGGGAAAGTTCTAGGCCTCTGCAGGTTTCCAGTGACCCTGGTTTTTGTGTCACTTTCTTCAGAAATCGACGTGGGCGTCCTCGGAAACACCCAGTGAGCAACCCCAGGGCTCCCCCTGCAGTTGGGGGCGGGGAGCACTGTGCAGCCCCTTGTTGCTGCCTACCCCAAGAAGAGACAGTAGCCTGGGTTCAGTGTGATGGTTGTGACATCTGGTTCCATGTGGCCTGTGTTGGTTGCAGCATCCAGGCTGCCAGGGAGGCTGACTTCCAGTGCCCAGGCTGTCGTGTAGGCATCCAGACCTAAGGCCCACCACCAAAGCACCAGAGGACAGAGCTGGCACCTCCAGGACATGGGTGGACACTGGGGTGCCAATGGGTCCTAAGAGATGCCCTCTTCTTCCCTTGCCTCTCTAGGAGGGAATGACTACAGGGGAAGGGTCCATTCCTATGGATTATCAATTCAAGGCCTGGAGCAGGCCCTCACGGCCAAGGTAACAGAAGAGATGGCTTCCTGCCAAAGATATTGCTGCCTCCAGGAAGTTGCCAGTGAGCTGGAAATTCCTACTTGTCACAAGCTGTAGGTCCTTGTTGTCATGGACACTAGAATGTCTGGTCAAGAGAACCCATCAATTGCAGAGGTCACGCCTGGGAAGTTATAAGCCCCAGACTTGAACAAGCAAGTTCTAAATGTTCTTGATGGCATCGCCTAAGGCATCTCTGGGAAAACCTAGGGCACAGCCCCCAAACTTCCTTACATTGTGAGCAGTCCTGCCGCTGACCACCATGATTGTGACCTGACTTTTCAGAGCTTTGCTTCCATTTCCAAATAAAGAATGAGCAGCTTCATATACTCCAAGGTACTTACTCTTTTTGTGGGTCTGATACTCCTTGCTTTCCAATTTTTGAGAGAATGGAGTGGTAAAGTCTGGAAAACTAATTCAGATTCTTAGGGGAGGAGATGAGCAGACAAGGCAGAGAAATACAAACCTGCTCGCTGAAAAGGTGCAAATATATGAGGTAAGCTGGAGGTGGGAAGACAGGAGAAAAGGAATCCAGGTAATTACAGTTTCTAGTTTCAAAGAAAACAGATCCGGGACTTCCCTGGTGGTCCAGTGGGTAAGACTCCGAGCTCCCAATGCGGGGGGGCCCGGGGTTCGATCCCTGGTTAGGGAACTAGATCCCGCATACATGCCGCAACTAAGAGCCCACATGCGCCACAACTAATAGATCCCACGTGCCGCAACTAAGACCCGATGCAGCCAAAATAAATATTTATAAGACAACAACAAACAACAGATCCACTGCCATTAAAATAAGGTACTTGGGATTTGGTCAAGTTCATGAGGGTGGCAGAACTTTTACAAGGTTGACCAGTACTACCAGGAAGAGAAAACCTGAGACACCAGCTACAACAGATGCGACCTGGTCCAGTATATCAACATAACCCACATATGCTACACTGATTCTCTTCTGACAGTCGTACACCAAGCCAAGATACTGTCAAAGTAGCATTTCTATAGTTCTTATTAGGAAAGCCCTATCTTGACCTATCCTATTGCAACCTGCATATCCATCCCCTTCCTCCTCTACTTAGACTTACCAACCCAAGTTTTTTACACATTGAGGAAAGGCTCCAGAGCAAGGGCCCTAATTAGGAAGTGGCAGAGGCAGGACTAAAATGTGGGAGGTTTTGGTGAGTCACAGACAGGGTAGGCAAAAACCTTAAGTGCAAACCAAATGGACCCAGGTATCAAGAAAGCACAAAGTAGAGTTTCCGGCTGGGGTGATATACAGAAGAAATGAGTACCTAAAAGACTTGATTTCTTAGCACAAAGCCACTGAGGACTTCCAGAGTAGAGTGGGGAAAAGCAAAAAGCCAGCTCCTAATAGGGAATGGGCTATGTAATAACTGCATCTTTGGGCAAAAATAAGGTGTTCACCTCCAATTTCCCCAGGTCACAGGCTCCTAAGAACTAGCTCACACCTATAAGAGCCCTCTACATATAAACTTGGGATCCAATCCCAGATCTCCCTCTGACATTGTGACTCTGGGCAGTTTAAACGGCATCCTTGGTCTCAGGGTCATTTGGGTGGAAGAGCTATTAATACCCACTATTAACTATCCCCATCCACGCTTCAATAACTAGAGGAGAATAAACCAAAGACAAAAGTATCCACCTACTAGGTCCCAGGCTTCTTTATTTAAGAACAAAGTGATGAGTGATGTGGGGATTAAAATCAAGAGCATCATTGAACTTCACCTTCCCTCCAACCAGTTCCCCCAAACTCCCTGCCCCCACACCCTTTGTGTTCCCAATTCCTTTCTTAGTGAATGAAGAACTTAATCCCAAAGCCCTGGTACGAACCCCAGGGTTCTCTCCCTAGCTGTCCCCCTTCCTCTGCCCCCATTCCTGGGAAGGGCAAACACCTCAGTTTGAATGCATGGGGGAGCCCAGAGTGGTGACAGACACCGAGGGAAAGGCCTCACCCTCAGGAAATGGGACTGAGGAGTACAGCGTAGTGAAATGAGGACCCCCATAGCCTGGGGTACCAAAATGGGGCCCTGGAGCCAGAGGAAAGGATACTGGTCCCCCTGAGAAAGGAGACCCAGCAGCCTCAAAATCCTCTCGTTGCGAATAGTCACTGCTTGATCGTTTGCCCTTCTGGCGACGGTTGCAGAACCACACTCGGACCACCTGGGAGTGGAAGACGGGAGAGGGACATTCGATCATAAGCTCTGGGAGGTGTGAATGGGGAGGAGGAGATGGAGCACACAGGGACGCAGACAGGGGCACTCACATCCTTCTCAAGCCCGAGCTGCTGAGCGATGTGGCTGATCTGCTGCAGGGTGGGCTTTGGGCACTGCAGGAACATGCTCTCCAGGTTGCCTCTCACTCGGTTCTCAATACTCGTCCGCTTTCTCTTCCGGGCCTGCACAAGGGTCTCTGCCTTGCATATCTGGGCAGGTGGGGAGATGACAAGGAAGGAAGTGGGAGGGCAAGCCTCGAACCTGCTGAGCAACAGCATCATGAGGTCAATGACTCGAGAGCCAGCTGCTCAGGAGCACTGACTGGCACCAGGGCCACAAGAAAGATCCTGGAAGGGTGGGTTTAGACCAGTGGCCCTGGACCTTCTCCCAGCAGAACTGAGGAATTGCACTCCATCCCAGTGAGGACCACTGCCTCCAAGAGGGAGAGCTGCCAGCCATGGATGGAAGCAGTGGAAATCGGGCTGAGACCAGGCGGGTCCCTATGCATCCCTCCCACCCTCACCTCCTGCAGATTCTCGTTGTTGTCTGCTTCCTCCACCCACTTCTGCAGCAGGGGCCGCAGCTTACACATGTTCTTGAAACTGAGCTGCAAAGCCTCAAAACGGCAGATGGTCGTTTGGCTGAACACCTTCCCTGGGGAGGTGGGTTGAAAGAAGCAAGGTGAGGCAGCAGGCAGGGCCCTTTCGACCCCAAGACCCAGGGCTTGCCACCTCTTCCTGCCCCCCCAAGATCCCACACAAGTACGGTATCTCTTCCCCCTCTACCCTCACCCCTAAAGAGGGTAGAAACACCCTTCTCTCACTCCCTTGGTGGGGAGGAAAGGCCCAAATTCAGGGATGTTCCTTCTAGGGGAGATGTGGTCCCTGTGTTCTGTGGGTCAGAACATGCTAGGTGAGACTCACCAAAGAGAACCCCCAGGGTGAGCCCCACATCGGCCTGGGTATATCCCAGGGTGATCCTCTTCTGCTTTAGGAGCTTGGCAAATTGTTCAAGGTCTTTCTGAAGAGCTTTGATGTCCTGGGACTGCATTTTAAAAGGCAGAGGAAAAAAAAAAAAAAAAAGGCAGAGGACATGTAAGAACATAAACATACCAGTTACCCACCCCACCCCCCCTTTCATTTGGGCCCCAAGGAATAAACAGTCTATGGGAGCATCTCTGCTTCCAGGCTGCCCACCTAATAAGTAGAAATAAACTATATACAAATGTCATTTACCCCAGAAAGTGACACATCCATCAGATGCAGAACGTCATTCGATAATGCAAAGAAAAGCCCAGGCCTCAATGAGAACACCTGTCAGGTTATGAAGGGGGCTCCTGCCCTTTAGTTCTTTAACACTCACAAAAGCTTTTTGACTCTAGTATTACCTCAGTTTGAGGAAGTGTTGAGTGTAGAGATACAGAGCACCATGTCTCTGGTTCTCTTTCCAAATATACTCTCTCCAGCTTACTTTGAGGGTCCCACAAACTATGACAAGGCATGCACATTCACAAACACACTACAAAACAGTCGTCATACGAGGTATGAATAACATGCTTTGTATATAGTTAGTGCTCAATTTTTAAAAATCTGATTATCCCTTATTTTTAACTGTATCTTTCTGCAATATAAAAGCATCCTCATTGACTAATTCAACATATTTATTGAGCACCTTCTGCAAACCAGTGGCTACACCAAGTAGACCAAAAACCCTGGCCCCAGGGACTTCCCTGGT
The DNA here is from genome assembly GCF_028023285.1 of Balaenoptera ricei. Taxonomy (NCBI): domain Eukaryota; kingdom Metazoa; phylum Chordata; class Mammalia; order Artiodactyla; family Balaenopteridae; genus Balaenoptera; species Balaenoptera ricei. The sequence continues at coordinate 24,051,647 of NC_082649.1, forward strand.
GGTCCAGCTGTTGAGACTCCACACTCCCAGTGCAGGGGGCCCGGGTTCCATTCCTGGTCAGGGAACTAGATCCCACATGCCACAACTAAAAGCCTGCATGCCGCAACTAAAAGACTCCACGTGCCACAACTAAGACCTGGCGGCGCAGCCAAATAGATAGATAAAATTTTTTTTTTAATTAAAAAAGAAAGAAAGAAACCTAGCCCCAAGGGCTTTCACTGTGATGAAATTAGTATCCAGTATGTTAGAAGTGCTATGGAAAAAAGTAAAGCAGAGTAGGGAATTATGGGGAAGGTGACAATTTTAAATAAGACAGTCAGAGGTGATGTTTGAGCAAAAGGAAGGAGCAAAGTGGAAAGGCCCTGAGGTGGGTGGGCCCTGGTAGTAGCAAAGCCAGCAACAAGGCCAGCAGCAAAGCTAGCATGGGCGGAGCAGGGTGAGAGGACTGAGGAAAGGGAAGAAGGGGAGCTGATGAGGTCAGAGAGGTGAGCAGAGCAGATCCTGGAGCTGCCGCCATAACTTTGGTTCACTCAGAGAAGTGGAAAGGCGCTGAAGGGTTTTGTGCAGTGAAATGATCTGACTCTCACATTTTAAAATGTTCACTCCAGTTGATGTACTGACCATAGACTAAAGAGGCAACTGCAGCAATCCCAGCCTAATGATGGTGCCTGGGACCAGGATGGCTCTAAGTGATTGATTCAGGATGTATATCCAAGGTAAAGGTAGCAGCGTGTCCAAAGGATTGGATGTAAGGATGTGAAAGGAATGAGGATGACTGGTTTGGGCCTTAAACTACTGGGAGATGGACAGGGTAGGGCAGTGCAGGGAGCCATCCCCGCAGGAGACAGAAAATGCAGTGGTCATGTCTAGAAGATATTTGAGCCTTGAGGGTGGATGAGAGGTGGATGAAAGGTAGACAGAGCAGAGGTTGATGGATGGAGCCCTGAGGCTCTCCAATGAAGGCCAGTGGCCAGAAGATGAACAAGAGCAGCCAGGCCTCTGTGCAGTCCTGGAAACCTAAGGGAAGTATTTCGAGGGTCATCAATCACATCAAACTCAAATAAGGTAACTTCCGTTCCCAACTTCTGCTCAACCGATGTCGCAAACCTATAAACGTCAGCTGTTCCCATCTCGGCTTTTCCAAATCATATTTTGGGGATTTGAAATAAGGTAAACCCCAGTTCAAATCCTAGCTTTACCATTTAGCAGTTAAGACCCGTGAAATAGGCTAATAATACCTCCCTAGGAGATCTTGTGCCAGTTAATGAGATAATGATGTAGAAACTGAGCCCACAGCCAGGCATTTAGGAAATGGACCACAATTGGCAGCCATTATCATTCAAGGCTCAGCCGTCGCCTCGAGCAAAGAGTCTAGGGCTACTCGGTCAGCTGCAACCAATCACACCACCTTCGAAGAGGTCTAAAGGTTTAGTACTTGATCTCTAATTGCTTGCACTTGTCTCTTCCTCCGACTAGAAGATATATCCTTAATAGTCCCCAGCAGGGCTGGATGCGGAAGTCTTCAATTCCCTCAGCAAACCCTACATTTGGGGAATGGCCTGGAGATGACTTCTTCCCCTTTTCTCCCCCTGTTCACTACTTATGGAATTACGGCTGAAATTGGTGTTTCCAGCTCTCTACAAGGGGGTGTCAGGGTGTGCACTCTGCCTGACTGTGACTCACTGGGCCCAAGGCAGAGGTCAAGGGAAGACAAGCCCTAAACTTGATGGAGGGTAAACCCAAACTCCATACATCCACGCAGCCCAAACAGGAGCTTCTATCAGAAACCAGTCACACCCTAGACTTTCAGGAACAATAACCCTGGGATAAGCACGGTTTTCACCCTCAGGCCACACTTAACCCTAAGGCGGAGATCCTGGATCTGATCAAGCTCAAATTTTCAAGAAGGGATCAGGGTAGAAGAAGGGGCTCCAACCCCAAGCTGGGTCTGGTGCTGGGCTGGTAATGAGTGACCCGACCCAGGTCAGACCTAGGAAGTGGAAGGACCTACTTGACAAGGGCCGAGGGGGGAAGCAAGGCCAACTTCCGACTGCCCCAGGCCGCCCTGCCCTCACCTGTGGTTCTCTCTAAATTCCAGTCCCTAGTTCCCACCGGGCCCCTGCTCAGGGCGGCCTGCAGTCGCCACACACGCGTCCAGGGGCGCCGCCCTCGCCCGCTCCCCTCCTGGGTCGGCGACCCGGGCAGCTGCAGGCGATCACCTCCCCTCGCGTGGCCGCCCCCGGCCGGCGCGGTCGCCCCCCGCCGCCCGCCCCCAGCAGCTCACTCGCCTCCTCGGGGTTCGGCTCCAGCTTCTCCTTGTCCAGCTTCACGGGGCCAGCGGGGGCGGCGCAGGGCTCCGGGGAGGCCCCCTCGGAGTTGCTCTCCACCCCGGCTCCCGCCTCGCCCTCGGGCTGAGGGGTCTCCAGGCCGCCTTGGGGCACCAGCCCCACTCCAACCTGAGGTGCACAGTACGCCATCCCTCCGCAGAAGTCATAGGGCGGGGGACACGCGGGAAGACCCCACACCTCGGCGCCGGGCCCAACCCCCGGCCCGATCCCTGACCCACCGGGAGGCCCTTGGAAGCTCATCCAGGTCCGAGGATCAACCCAGCCCGGCTCTGGCCCTCCCGGCCCATCGCCTCCACCGCCCGGCGGGGGCGAGAAGGCGAAGTCGGAAGCCAGGTGTCCCGCCATGGGGAAGGAAGGCGCCCCAAGCCGGGGGCCTAGAAAAACGAGGGCTCTCCTAGGGACGGCTCGACACCTCTCTCCCTCCCCAATCCCACCCACTAGCCTTGACCTCTGGCCCCGCCCCCTGGATGGGTGGGGGAGGGGACGGTGGGGGTGGGAGAAACTGAGGCGGAGGGTGTTTGCCGGCTGCTGGCGGTGGTGTCTGGGAGCCGAAAGCCAGGCAGCTCCAGCGGGCGCCTCTCCAGGCCCCAGATCCCGAGGCTCTAGGTGCAGGTCCCCCATGCGGGCCTTCACTCCCAACTCCCAACAGGCCACCCGGCCCTCCCGACGCTCCGCACACACCAGAGCTGCCTGGAATCTCTTGCACACCTCCTGCCGGTTCTTCAGGAGCCCGGCTGCTGGACCCCTCTCCAGACACCCTGGCACCGTCCCCTCACCCGAACCCAGCCACCCTCTCGGCTCCTCAAACATTAATTGTTTATGTGTCAAGTCCTGATGGGGCTACCCCTCAATTCCTTAACAGTCCCCCTCCCCGTTGCCCTCCTGCACCCCCAATCCAGGAACCTAGTTGTTCCCATTTAGACTACTGGCCAGATTCAGTTACCCCAAAGCTGCGATGCCCAGCAACCATCTGCCCAGCCTGCTAAGTTCCACCCCATCACCAGGGGCAGACTGCCAGACAGGCTTCCATTCCATCCCCGGCTTTCCCGGCTTCAGAGCCCCCTCACCTACCAGAGTCAGGGATGGAACCCCTACTTTCCCTTCTAGGGGCCAGGCTCTGGGCTGACTGGTCCTGAGTCTCCCAATCTTTGTCCAGACAGAAGAATCGGACGCCCCCCTCATGGGTCCCCCACTGTGGGTCACGCACATCAAGTTCCTTGCCCCCCTCTTCAGAGACCCACATTATCTAGTCCGTAGTTGACTGTTCTCCCTCCCCCACCTCCCAACCCAGGCCTCCGGCCCTAGGCCCTGGGTGGGGAAAGCCCAGGAGGGAGGGGGGAAGAAAAAAATATCTGACTTCAGGTTCAAAGAGGCTTGGGAGGGACGGGGGGAAGGGGGCCGGACAATGGCCTTGGCTGGACAATCCTGGTCCCCAGAGGGGGCAACTCTAACCCTAAACAAGTGCTCAACCCTTGAATGGGCCTGGATGGCTCCCCTGGGGACAGCTTCCTGCCCCCCAACCCCCCAGCCCCGATCCCCTCACACGGAATCCCCCTCAGAGCAGCTAAAAGAGCTCCAGCAATAACCCCCCCATCCCCTCAAAGACTGAGCCTCAGACAGGGACCCCCACTGGGACCTAGGTCTCCTGTCCCCCTCTAGAGGACTCAGGCGTCCAGCCTCATCATCTACCCCTCCCCCAGCCCCCCCAGGCCTTTGTGTAGGGGGGCTGGTGAAAAGATGAGGAGGGGGTGGAGAGCGACTTGGGGGGGTGTGCAGGAAGCCTGCCCTAAGCTCTCCCACAGGGTCTATTTTTCTGGGCCTGTCCTGAGGGCTCACACTGCAGGCATAGTGCTTGATTCTGTTTGCAAGAGAATAGCTTTCAGACTGCCTCTCTGCTTGGGATGAGGTTTGTCTGTCTGCTCCCCAAACTTGCCCTAAATGAAGGCCCCGAGGTGAATTGGGGGGCCTCCGGAAAGGCTGTAGACCAGAGCTCCCTACAGCTTGGAAGGCCAGAATCCTGAGCCTGGGACATGGACCTCTGCCGACTTAGACATCTCTTCATCTCAGCCCCGTCTGAGGTTGTTTGCTCAGCATCTACCTTCTGAGGGGCTTGGGGGTCCTGCTGGGGGTCCTCTTGACTGGCCAGCCATCTTCAACTTGGTGGTATCTGGGAGTCCTTTGAGCCTGTTTTTTTTGTTTTTGTTTTTTTTCTCCTCTGAATCTATATCACACAGCCCCTGCTCCAGCCCATCTCTAAGTACTTTTTGGGCAACTAATTGTATGCATGCATTTCAATACTTCCCATAGGTCTGCTGGAAGATCTACAGGGCAGCGAAACTGGAGCTGTATTCACCACTAAACCACTAACTGCCCAAAAGGCAGATAGATTAAGGGGCCTGGTGGGGGTGGAGAGGTGTGCTTTGGACCAGGAGGGGCCCCTCCCCAGCCATCTCCCCAACCCCCAGGACAGAGCCATCACAGCCCCTTTGTCATGCATCTATCTGCTGTCTGCCAAGAAGACGGCCTCCCGGAGGAGGGGGAGGGGCAGACCTGAGAAATCTCCTACAGCAGTGCTTCTTGGCTCGCCGCCCTCTAGGCTCCCAGAAACCCCTTCCCCCATGTGGTCCAGAGAGCCCCTGTACCCCTGTCTTCCCAGCGGCCCCTAAAACACCTTCCTCTTCTCCCCCCACTCAACAACACCCTCTGTTTTTTAGATTACAATCAATAGTTGCTCTAGGTGGTATGTTTCTGGCCTTAGCAAGAGTCCCATTCCAGAGGGAGAGACAGAGGAGGCGAGGGTGCCTGGCTGCCTGCCTGGCTTGTAGCCAGAGATCTGAGCCAGATCAGTCAGGTGCTTGCCTGGAGCCTGACCCAGAACCTTAATGGAAAGTTAAGTTTGTCTGCAGTCCTAGCCAGCCCCTGCCCAGGCCAGCTCTGTGCAGGCCCAGAGGAGACTGGAAGCGGGGTTGAGTCATCAGACCTGGCTCCTCCACTCTCCTGGGTCTTAGGGAGTCACTAAACAACTTCAAGTCCCCGAAACCAATTTAGGACTGGGCTCACAAACTCTCCGCATACACCTTTATTATAGTGCAATGTCAAGGTCCTACACAAAGACAAACGCAAGTATCTGGTTGTAGAGCATGACCCAAGGAGGGCAGATGAGGGCCACCACTCCCTGCCAGGTGTGGCTGGCCTGGCTTGGTTGCTAAGAGGTGCAATGGTGGCCTTGCTGCTATCGGCCCAGCCATCCCCTCGCTGTTCTGTTGGGAAAACCAGCTGAAATGGCTCATGGGGACCAACGGAGACTTGCTCTAGACCAGGGTGGCAAACCCCTTATTTTGACTTCTGGCTTCTGTCAATCTGAAGGCAGAAGAAAGGGAAAGAATGGAAGGCTGAGGAGAGAAGGGTTCAGGCTTTGCCCACTTTGGGAGAATATCTCCCTTAATCTCAATTTACACATTTTCCACTGCTCACCGTAAACCACCCCCCTTCTTCTCAACAACTGACCCTATGATCTCTCCTGCGAGGTCTGCAAACTGAAATCTTCTTTTCCCAAATCCAGGTACTGTTACCTCAAATCTAGGGGTCAGCTCTCTGCTTGTAGTCTGTAGGGAGATAGAGAAGTGAAAGCAAGAGGGAGGGGAAGCCAGGAGAAGAGGTCAGGAATAAACCAAGGGTCTGCAGACCAGGGTCCTGGGCCCTGGCTCTGACACCCCAGTGGATGGCGCCTCACTTTCTGTGCCTTGGTTTCCTCATCTAATAAAGAGGAATTGGACCAAATGAGCCCTAAATTTCCTTCCAGCTCAGACATAAAAGTGCTGCCCCTCTCCCGTACACCCTCCTCTCTATCCTCACCACTTAGTTGTCATGGGACTAGCAATCTCTCTCCGCACGCCTGTGAAGAAAAACTGGGGTTGGAGGGGTGGGAGAGGAGGGACTCAGTGAGATGCTGACACAGGCTTTCCCGCCCCGCACCCCCATCTCCCAGCAGCCTTCCTGGGAAATCTAGCAGAGTTTCCCCTCGAGTTTGATCAAGATTTGTTTGATGAGTTTGGGAGGCCAGTTTTGATTTGGTTTTGGTGTTTGGGAACTTATAAGAAACATACTTCAGGAAGTAAAACTTTGTGTGTGTGTGTGTGTCTGTGTGTGTGGACAAAGGCTAGAGAGGAAACGGAAATCCTAACCTACTCCTTCTTCTTTTCATATTTTTCATATTCCCTCCTCAGTTGCTTTTCTCTAAATCGCTGCTCTTGGACCTCAGCCTCCCAGAGAGAGGGAAACCAGATGATCCTTAAGGTCGCTTCCAGCTCTAAAATTCTTTAAAAAAAAAAAAAGAAAAGAAAAGAAAAGAAAAAGAAAGCAAAACCTGTCGGGACTTCCCTGGTCGTCCAGTGGGTAAGACTCTGCGCTCCCAATGCAGGGGGCCTGGGTTCAAGCCCTGGTCGGGGAACTAGATCCCACGTGCATGCAGCAACTAAAAAAAGAAAAAGAAAGACAGTTCTAAAATTCTGAGCATACCTGCTGCCCTGCCCTTCTGCCACTTCTTCCAGAGGAAGGTGCCTACAGCTCCCACAGTGACCACTCCAGAGGCCAGGAGCCCAAAGAAGATCCAGACAGGGGTGGGTGTGTGTTGCTTAGAACCAAGAGGCTCTGAAAGATGTGGGCATGTGAGGCACTGACAGACCAGCCTGGCTCCCCCACCCTTTCCCTGGGCTACCCTGGCTGCTCATCTGAGGTCCTGCAGAGACCCAGCATCGGACTGGGATGCCACCAGACAGGAAACCTCTGCTGTGTCAAAGGGCATCTCAGTGGACTGCTGGCTCTAAGCAGTCCCATCCCACTGGGATCAGATGGCTTGAGGTCCCAAAGACCCAGGGTTCAGGGACAGCTGGACACCAGAGGACAGAAACCACGGGCCCTGCATGTTGGGATGGGCTCTCTTCTAGGGGGCTTTGTAGAGAGGCACACGCACTGAGGGGGCCAGTGGGACAGGGAGGAGTGGTGGCAAAGGAGACCTAGAGACTCCTAGACCAGGGGGGACTTGCCACCTCTGGTCTTGCCACACTGCCATGCACCCTCCACAACAGGGCCTGGGCTGCCACCCAGGCACCATTCACACCACATTCCATGGTGACTGTCGGTCACGCCCCGCCCTGAGTACCCTGGGGTGCTAAGCCCTGGGCCAGAACTTGAACACCAAGTAGAGAATGGATTGAGCAAATATGTGTGAGAGAAGGCAAGCCCAGTGGCTAGGCTGGTCAGCAATAGAACTGTGCTCATGAAGGACAAAGATAATGCACGGACTTCCCTGGTGGTCCAGTGGTTAAGACTCCGCACTTCAAATGCAGGGGACACAGGTTCGATCCCTGGTCCGGGAAGATCCCACATGCCACGTGGTGTGGCCAAACAAACAAAAAACCGTGCTCACGAAGGACACATTTAATGCAATAGAGGTCTGCTCCCTCATCCCTCCCCGCCATGCCCTCGGCCCCTTCACCTTCCCCACTGCTCAGTCCCCACCTATCATTCCTATCATAGGCTGAAGGCTGGGGCCCCACCCCAGCTTCCAGGTATTTCCTGAAATGGTAGAGGCAGCTCTTGGTCAAGAAGGATTACTCTTTTCACTTCTCTCCATCTGTAGTTCTGTTTTTTTCTAGCTTGCTTTTGCTGGAATTGAAAGACTCAAGTGTACTGAGAAGGGAGTCCTGGCCATCAGAGTTGTATTGCCAGTGTCCCCAGGTGCTCTGATTCCCAAGCAAGTCGTGTGACTCTGAAATGCCAAAGTCCCAGAACTCCAAAGGAGAACAAAACATTAGTTTTCTCTACCTCCACTCCCACCACTTTCCAAAATGCCTGGAATTCCCTTCCTCGGCTGATAAACCCTCACTCATTCTCCAAGACATATCTTCCCGGTCATGCACATCCCCACCAAAGTCATGCTGCACCCCACCCTTCATGCCCTGCAGCAAGTGGCTCCCTCCTTTGCTCCCATCATGCCCTGCTCATGCCACAGTCATGGTACTGACCACACTGAGCCCTCCTGAAGTCAGGGACCCATGCCCTGTGCCCAGCATCATGGGGTTTTGTTTGTTTGTTTGTTTGTTTTTGGCCGCACCTTGCCCTTGCAGGACTTCCCTGACCAGGGATAGAACCCGCGCAGTGGAAGCGCAGAGTCTTAACCGCTGGACCACCAGGGAAGCCTCATCAAGCTTTTTTAATTGAAGTATAGTTCACATACAGTATTATATTACTTTCAAGTGTACTACATGGTGATTTGACATTTGCATACATTATGAAATGATCATCACGAAAAGTAGTATCCATCTGTCTCCAAAAGCGTTACTACTGGGGACTTCCCTGGTGGTCCAGTGGGTAAGACTCTGCGCTCCCAGTGCAGGGGGCCCAGGTTCGATCCCTGGTCGGGGAACTAGATCCTGCATGCATGACATAACTAAGAGTTCACATGCCACAACTAAGAAGTCCACATGCCACAGCTATGAATGAGCCCGCATGCCGCAACGAAGATCCCCCGTGCCGTAACTAAGACCCAGCACAGCCTAAATAAATAAATAAATAAATATTTTTTTAAAAGTGTTACTACCATATTATTAACCATATTAACCGTATGCCTTACACAGCAACATGTTTAAATCCCAGATCCAAATGCCACTACTAGATATATTGTCCATAGCAAATGTAACTGAACCTCTCTAAGCCTCAATTTCCTCATCTGGGAATTGGAGATAACAATAGTGATCAAATAATATAATGCATGCCAGTGTTAATGTCATACCTGCCAATAAGAAATCAAGAAATTCAAGAACTAGTAGCTGCTGTTTATTTTTTAATATTTATTTATTTATTTGGCCATGCTGGGTCTTAGTTGTGGCACACAGGATATTCGATCTTCATTGTGGCATGCAGGATATTTGATCTTCATTGTGGCATGCAGATCTTTTTAGTTGCGGCATGCAGGGTCTTTTACTTGTGGCATGTGGGATCTAGTTCCCTGATGAGGGATCGAACCTGAGCCCCCTGCATTGGGAGCTCCGAGTCTTAGCCATTGGACCACCAGGGAAGTCCCAGTAGCTGCTATTGTAATGTTTATTATTGGTAAAGCACCATGAACAGCATTTACTAGACCCTCAGATATTTGCTAGATGAAAAAAAAAAAAAAAATGATGTAGGTTAGAAATATACTTCTCTTGGGACCCTGACCAGGTCTCCAGGGTTCCTATAACTACTGGTGGAGATGGGGAGATGGCTATGTCAGAAAGGCCATTTATTTCCCAGACTCTGGATTTGAAAAAGTTGGATACAATTTTTTTTTTTTTCACCTGAAGGGAAGGCCTGGGGTTCTTGAGACCATGGAGAACTCTCTAGCCCTGTTCCCTGACTGGAGAAAGGTAGGAGTCTTATACTTAAGTCCTACCCTTTCCAATACCCAATACTCAATATCCAATCCTTTGGGCACCATCAGGTACACACTAGGGTCTGGAGTCAGGGATGAAACCCCCCAGGAGGAGGAGGCAGCATCAGTGAAGGGTGCTGTATCCAGAGTGCTCAGCAGGGTGCCTGGCTTCGAGTTTAATAAATATTAGTTTAACAATAATGAATGAACAACTCCATATCTTTAGGGCTGCTTTGAGCTCTCCCCTTCACTCCCCATCACCTTGGCTCTGATTCTTCTGCTCCACGATGCTTCTTAGTTGATGACAAGGTACTGGGCTTTGGCCTTCATTTTGAGAATCAGCTTTTCCCAAACCCCTAGGTCCCTGGCTTCAGACGAGGATGCCTGGACCTCTGCCCACCTGCCCTCCTTGCAGCACCATTAGAAAGACTGGTCATCCAAGAGCTTGAGAATTCATAAAGGGCTTGCTCAGGGCTGGGCTGGGAAAGAGTGATGAAGCTGAAGTGCAGAGAATAGGTTGCTGAGGGGAAAAGAAATGGTGGGAATGGGTTATCTTTAGTGGGCACTTTTTTAGGAGATGATTCCACAAGTATCCTGTAAGAAGGTGAGGAGATAGGACTATCATTAGGACAGCAAAAGAGTGAGTAAGGGGCATGGGGAGTGAACAATGGGGAGGGAAACTTACTGCCCTGCAGGATCTCATCCAGGCTCCTAGTTTTAGATAGTAATGACTCCACTGTCCAAATCCTTGCACTTCACATCAGTGTACCCAACCACCTACTGGCCATCTTGACAGAATGTCCTACATCACCTTAAATTCAACATATCTAAACTAAGGATATCCTCTTAGCCCCCACCAGGGAACAATCTGGCCCTCATCCTACATTCCTGGTAGGTGGCATCACCATCCGACCTATCTGCTTGCTTAAGTCAGAACTGGGTTGTAGTGTGGGAAATTAACCTAGGTCACAGTGGCCTCCTGGTACAGTACCATGAAGCTATCCAGAGGTCGTGGAACAAAAAGGCTCACAGACCAAACTAAGATGCTTGAACCACGTGGTTTATTAAATAAAGGTAAAACACACCGTGAGGAGCAAGGGAAAGCGATGAGGGGAGGTTAACACATTTAAGATCAGGTTCAAATTGGGTGGAAGGCTCTTGCAGCCTGAATTCTGGGTTATGCATACTGATAGCCTCAGATGTCTCATATGTTTTAGGGCTCATGAGTATTTAGTGCCTACTTTGGTCCTTCCCTCCCTCCCTCCCTTCCTTCCTTTCTTTTTCTTTTTTCTTCTTCTTTTTTCTTTTTTTTTAATTAATTTATTTAATTTATTTATTTTTGGCTGCGTTGGGCCCTCGTTGCTGGGTGCAGGCTTTCTCCAGTTGCCGGGAGCGGGGGCTACTCTTCGTTGCTGGGTGCAGGCTTCTCATCTTGGTGGCTTCTCTTGTTGCAGAGCCCGGGCTCTAGGTGCGCAGGCTTCAGTAGTTGTGGCTCGCGGGCTCTAGAGTGCAGGCTCAGTAGTGTGGTGCATGGGCTTAGTTGCTCTGCGGCATGTGGGATCTTCCCGGACCAGGGCTCGAACCTGTGTCCCCTGCATTGGCAGGTGGATTCTTAACCACCGCGCCACCAGGGAAACCCTCTTTTTCTTTCTTTTTTTGGCCCCATGGCATGTGGGATCTTAGTTCCCCAGCGATTGAACCCACGGTCCCTGCACTGGAAGCATAGAGTCTTCACCACTAGACCTCCAGGGAAGTCCCCCTCCCTCTCTTTCTACCTCAGTTCACACAAATACGTGTTCTATTGATACATACTTATCGACATCTAACGTGTCTCACAGATTCCCAGTGTGCTTACCTTTATAAAGTCCATCTGTCCCATTTGTCTTCTTGTCTTCTATAGCAGAACTGGCTATTCCCAAACAATAGGCAGGTGTGCTTTACATGGGCGCTTATACTGGATTGCTGCCTGCCTCAACACCTTCCAGTTTCAAACCATTACCAAGCTCTGCCCATTTTTAACTTCCCATTTCTCAAATCTGGACATTCCTCTTTATCCTCATCAAACCAACCCATAGCATTGCTTGCTTGGTTTATAGCCAGAGTCTTTCCAATTGGACTCCTTCCCTCCCATCTTAACCATTTAAAATCCATCCTCCTTGATATAATCAGGGTAATCAATCTGGAAATATGTGTCTGACTGCATAGCTCTCTGCTGCTCCTTCAAGGATTCCCTTTCGTTTTCAGGATGACTTCCAAGCTCCTTAGCAGACTAAACAAGGCCCCTCAAAGGCGTACTTCACCCTCATCTCCCACCACTCCCTGCCTTCACTCTACGCTCTTGGACCAGGAATGTTTGAGCATCTCTACTCCTGCTGTTGTTCCATGTCCCAGTGTCTTCCTGAGACTGTTCACTCTCAAGGGAAGACTCGCCACCCCTTCTGCTCCATACACCAGTGGCATTAAAGCCTTACCCTGGCCTCAAACCGTCTGCCACTCTACTGCACCCCTTTATTTCAGAGATGACCTCTGACTCTTACTCAGAGAATGGTGGGCTAATCCACAATGCGCACACACACCCTGCACACTCATCTGTGGGCTGTACTGCCCTAACGGGGCCATCCTTTTTCTTCCTCAAGTTTCTTCCTTGGCCTCCCTTTGACCCCCTGGTTATTCCCTTCTATCTAGCAGGGGAATAGAGAGGTAGGGGGTTTGAGGACAGTGCTCCTCAAGCTTGACAGAGCCTAAGAATCACCTGGGTTTTTTGTTTCCCAGGCCTTTCCTCTCTAGAGCCTGACTCAGGAGGTTTGGGTGGGACCCAATAATCTATTTTTAACAAGCACCTCATTGGTGAGTCTTATGAGATATAATGCCTTGGTTTTAAGTCTCTGAGCTTTACTTTTCTCATGTATAAAATGAGGAAATAGTGCCTGTCTTAGAGGACTAGAGGTAATACCTCTCCCCCTAAAAAAAAAAAAGAAAACCGGTAGGTATTTTAAAACACATTGCTAGTCAGACATAACTCCTGTTATCATTGGCTCCTTTTCCAGAAATTTCTCCCTTTAGACTCACTCCTTCTCTTCCCAAAATAGGCTCCGAGAATAAATTGTCCTTCTCTACTCCTTAGCCCCTCACTTTTTTCCTCTAATTTTTTTTTTTATTGAAGTATAGTTGACTTATAATATTATATTAGTTTCAGGTGTACAACATAGTTATTCAATATTTTTATAGACTATATTCCATTTAAAGTTGTTATAAAATATTGGCTATATTCCCTGTGCTGTACAGTACATCCTTATATCTTACATTTTTTTAGCCCTTGCCGCATGGTACCTGGGATCTTAGTTCCCCCACCAGGGATCGAACTTCTGCCCCCTGCATAGGGAGCATGGAGTCTTAACCACTGGACCACCAGGGAAGTCCCTATATTATTTATTTTATACCTAGTAGTTTGTACCTCTTAATCCCCTGCCCCGATCTTGCCCCTCCCTCTACTCCTCTCCCCACTGGTAACCACTAGTTTGTTCTCTGTATCTATGAGTCTCTTTCTGTTTTCTGTTGTTATAGTCATTCATTTGTTTTATTTTTCAGATTCCACATATAACTAAAAACATACAGTATTTGTCTTTCTTTGTCTGGTTTATTTCATTAAACATAGTACCCTCCAGGTCCATCCATGTTGTTGCAAATGGAAAAATTTCATTCTTTTTATGGCTGAATAATATTCCATTGTAGATATACATCACATCTTCTTTATCCATTCATCTGTTGATGGATACTTAGATTACCTCCGTATCTTGGTTATTATAAATAATGCTGCTATGAACATTGGGGCACATGTATCTTTTCAAATTAGTGTTTTTGTTTTCTTCAGATATATACCCAGGAGTGGAATTGCTGGATCATATGGTTGTTCTATTTTTAGTTTCTTTAGGAACCTCTACACTGTTTTCCACAGTAGCTGTACCAATTTACATTCCTACCAACGGTGCATGAGGGTTACCTTTTCTCCACATCCTCACCAATAAAATTTATTGTTTGTTGTCTTATTGATGATAGCCATTCTGACAGTGTGAGGTGATACCTCATTGTGGTTTTGTTTGCATTTCCCTGATGATTAATGACATTGAGCATGTTCTCATGTGCCTGTTAGACATCTGTATGTCTTCTTTGGAAAAATGACAATTCGTGTCTTCTGTCCATTTTTAAAATCAGGATGTTTGGTTTTTTGGATATTGAGTTATATGAGCTGTTTATATTTTTTGGATATCAACTCCTTATGAGACATATCATTTGCAAATATCTTCTCCCATCCAAGACGTTGTCTTTTTGTTTTGTTGATAATTTTCTTCACTGTGCAAAAGCTTTTAAGTTTGATTACATCTCATTTGTTTAGTTCTGCTTTTGTTTCCCTTGCCTAAGGAGACAGATCCAAAAGAATATTGCTAAGACTTATGTCAAAGTGTGTACTGCCTATATTTTCTCCTAGAAGATTTATGGTTTCCAGTCTTACATTTAGGTCTTTAATCCATTTTAAGTTTATTTTTGTATAAAGTGTGAGAAAATATTCTAATTTCATTCCTTTACATGTAGCTGTCCAGTTGTCCCAACGTCACTTACTGGAGAGACTGTCTTTTCCCCACTGTATACTTTTGCCTCCTTCGTCATAGATTAATTAACCGTATATGCATGGGTTTATTTCAGGACTCTCTGTTCTGTTCCATTGATCTATATGTCTGTTTCTGTGCCAGTACCAAACTGTTTTGATAACTGTAGCTTTGTAGTATAGTCTGAAGTTAGGGACCATGGTACCTCTGGCTTTGTTCTTTTTTCTCAATATTGTTTTGGCTATTTGGGGTCTTTTGCAGTTCCATACAAATTTTAGGATTATTTGTTCCAGTTCTGTGAAAAATATCATGGATATTTTCATAGAGATTGCATTAAATCTGTAGATTGCTTCGGATCATTTGGACATTTTAACAATATTAATTCTTCCAATCTATGAACACAGAATATCTTTCCATTTACTTGTATTGTCTTCAATTTCGTTCATTAATGTCTTAGAGTTTTCAGAGTATAAGTCTTTCACCTCCTTGGTTAAGTTTATTCCTAATTATTTTATTCTTTTTGATGCAATTGTAAACGGGATTGTTTTCTTGCTTTCTCTTTCTGAGAGTTCGTTCCCACTCACGTTTAATTAACAAAATATTTTACTTGATTGCTTTTTTCTGGTAATAAAGTAACATCAACTATCTCAGAATAACACCACAAAGAAAGCGAAAGGCCCTCCAACACCTTTCCTCCCAACATAACCACTGTCATCAGCTTGGTGAATGCTCTAAAAGGTTACTTTTCATGAAATCGCTTTTTTAAACAAAAAATTAGAGTCTACTCTTATGTAACTTCTTTATTTTCTTTTTTTTTCCCAGCCAGTTTCTTTATTTTTCTTTTTTCTTTTTTTGATTTTAACATGTTCTTGCAACTTTACTGAAATCGTGAATATCCCAGAGTCATTTACCATTTTAAAAAATCAATTTAATGCTATCAAAAGGTGATGTTCACATTAATCCTATTTGTCTTCACGCCACCGCCATGAGCCTTCATTCCAGGCGCCATAAACAAAGAGGGCCAGCACCACGTGGGCGGCAACCACTGCAACAATAACAGCATAAAAATAGCTGTCCCTATTGGACATCCCAAAGGCACCTTCAAAAACATATTTATCGTGAAATATAACCCAGCAGGTACAGTGATCTTTAAAGCTGCGAAGAACAGGAGCATCTCCAGAGTGAATGCTAATGAACTCTCATTTCTGAAGCCGGGTGGCTGCAGCGCGTTCAGTGACGCTTTATCAAGGCGCTCCGTGCCCGCAGCAGGTGCTCAGAAGAGGGCTGGTCTCAGTGGCTGTGCTCAGTCGGCTTGGACGACAGGTCAGTTCAGGCGGGCTGCACTGGAAGTGCCTGCGAGCTCAGACTGACCGGCCTACTATCCACTTCCTAATTGCAAAATCCACCAACACTTTTCAGCCCTTATCTGATGTGGTCTCTCAGCCACCTGTGACTCTGGATGTCACTTCCTCCTGTCACTCTCCTGTTTGGGAGCTGACTCCTCTCCCCTGCCTCCCAGACTGGCTCCAGTACCCCAGCCGTGACTATTGGGTTTTCTGAGTCACTTCCTCAAGCCCTACCCTCTGCTCATTCTCCAGGTGTTGCCTGGAAACACCCACTCACCTCTGGACTTCTCTCATTACCCTCCTAGCTCCCATCGTCCATCCTCCACACAGCTGCTTTTTCAACACAAGTCTGATCATTTTACTGCCCTGCCTGAGATTCCTTCAATGAGACCTTCCCCAATGCCTTCAAAAATAGTCCATTTCTCCACCTGGCTCCTGTGAGAAACGAACCTGACCAGTATTTGGAATCAGAAAAATCTGGATTGACGTTTCTCACTCAACAACATACCAGCAGTGTAAATTTAGGGAAGCTGTGTAACTTCTAAGTCTCTCTCTCTCTCATCAGTAACACAGGAAAGCAAGACTAAGGAATATGGCTGAGAGTCAAGAGTTTAATGTTAGTAAATACCCAGAATGCAAGGGCAGAGAGGAGGGCTCTAAAAACCGATATGCTCTGATTCAGCCTATGCTTTCCTACCCTCAGACAGATTTTCAGATCTCCCTGTGATTCCCAGAAGCCCACTCTAGCTGCCCAGTTGCCTGGAGTGCCCTTTTCCCTCTCTGGTTTGTCTGCCCAAGACCCTGCCTATCTTCCAACATTATTGAATTTCAGCCACTTCCTCTCAAGCCTTTCTGCACCTCTGAATGTAGAATTCACATCCTCCTTTGGGAAGTCCCTGACCCTACACATTCTGCTGTGATAGCATCTTTAATATTTTATTGCACTAATCTGCTCACTCAATCGTTTTTTTTTTTCTTTTTTCTTAAACCAAACTGACACCCTTTAAGATGAGATTTTATTCATCTTTTCATCCCTCGCACCAAGCACAAAATAGTTCATCAGTAGTGGGGGGTTGCCAACACCAATTCGATATAAAACTCGTTTCCCCCTCTGCTCAGTTCCTACCATCATGTAGGACTAAGTGTAGGGATTAAGTTTCAGACTGAAGTGTGGTGGGAGAGGATTTGGGGTAATGTTACTTATGGCCTTATCTTCTCTCAGCTTTGGCAACCTTGTCTCCCCAGACCTCTGTTGCTGGGCTGCAGGAGGCGCTCACAAAGGGCTTCACAGAGGTTTGGGGGAGGGTGTGCTTGGGGTGAAGCGGAGAGGGTGGACACAACTGAGTGGCCCCAGAACTCAGCGCCCCCGTGAGGCACGGTCAGGCCTTGGGGCGGTGCGGGCGGGGCACCTGGCCTTGGTTTTCCGGGGGGGGGGGGCAAGCCTCTCGCTGCAGGGCTGGGGATGGGGCATGGAGGGGGTATGTGCTGCAGCACAGCAGCAGCACCAGCAGGAACCGGCCAGGGCCCGGCTCGCTCATCTAGCCCCGAGGCAGGGCGAGCCCCACTGCCCACCCGGCTCCCCGTGGCGAATCCCAGGGAGGCTCCCACGGGGCCATAGCTGCTTGAGAGACGGGACTTTTCCTTTTCCTTGAATCCCTTTGGATTAAATCTAGTCAGAGCCAGGCTTCTGCCCTACCCTGATGGACAGAGGTGCTTTGGTTCATCCTGACTGGATTAATGAATTTAAATTGTTCTTCCAGGGCTTCCCTGGTGGCGCAGTGGTTAAGCATCCGCCTGCCAATGCAGGGGACACGGGTTCCAGCCCTGGTCCGGGAAGATCCCACATGCCGCGGAGCAACTAAGCCTGTGCACCACAACTACTGAGTCCGTGTGACACAACTACTGAAGCCTGCGTGCCTGGAGCCTGTGCTCCGCAATGAGAAGCCCTCGGCAACTAGAGAAAGCCCGCGCACAGCCACGGAAGACGCAACGCAGCCAATAAATAAATAAAATAAATCTATTTTTGGAAAAAAATTTTAAAAAATAAATTGTTCTTCCTCGGTCACCATGGGATTATGACTATTTTTATGCTCAGACTCCTCTTCACCAGTTAAATATTATGCTTTTAAAAATCTACTTTCGGGACTTCCCTGGTACTGCAGTGGTTAAGAATCTGCCTGCCAATGCAGGGGACACAGGTTCGATCCCTGGTCTGGGAAGATCCCACCTACCTCGGAGCAACTAAGCCCCTGCGCCACAACTACTGAGCCTGCGCTCTAGAGCCCGGGAGCAACGACTACTGAGCCCACGCGCCACAACTACTGAAGCCCGGGTGCTCTAGATCCCGTGCTCCACAACAAGAGAAGCCACCACAATGAGAAGCCTGGCACCGCAATGAAGAGTAGCCCCCGCTCGCCACAACTAGAGAAAGTCCACAGGCAGCAACGAAGACCCAATGCAGCCAAAAATCAACAAAACTTTTTTTTTAAATTTAAAAATCTACTTTCATGTCTGATTTCCTAACCTCTGACTAGCCCCAACTTCCATTCTCAGTTACTGGAGCATTTGAAGATGCATGGGTGTTTTTCTGGTTTCGTTTCAAATTGTGGTAAAATACACACAACATAAAATATACCATTTTAACCATTTATAAGTGTACCATTCAGTGGCATTAAGTACATTCACATTGTTGTGCAACCGTCGCAAAGAAACTTTTGTATGTATTCAATATAAAATTTAAAGTATAAAAAGTAATATGTGCTTCTTGTTATAGGTGAATGCTCCAAAAATTTATAAACGAAAAGTTAACAAATGTATTCTGTTTCCACCACCAAGAGGTAACCACATTAACAGTCTGCCATGTAACCCCTCCAGATGTTTCTTTAATGACCATACAAGCAGATGTCCACATATTTGAGGGTTTTATTTTTTGCTTTTACAGGGATGGGATAATGCTGTTTATAATAGTCTGCAACTCACACACATCCCTCTGTACATATAGATTAAACTCCTTCTTTTTAATAACTGCATAATAGTCCATGATATGGATGCATCACAATTTATCTAGTCTTTCACTGGATGGACATTTGAGTTGTTTCCAGTTCAGCACAACAAATAAAGCTACAATAAACATCCTTACATGTTCTTAACCTGCTACCTCCATAGGAGATATTCCCCACCTTGGACTGCTGGGTCAGTGGGTGGCAGGTATTTTCCTTTACATTGTCAGATTATTTCACAAACAATGGAAGCAGTTTCCAGTCCCCACAGTTTCCATTCTCAAGAATGCCCCTGTCCCTGTATCTTTATCAGCTGTAGATGTTATGGCTAATCCGTTGAGTGACCTTTCATGGGTTTGCAGACCATTTGGAATTGTAATTAAAGATTTTAATGAGGCTGAACTGCCAAGTTTATCTCTGTCTCAAAGAGACTTCAGCTTCCCTATTAATTCAGCCAGGATCAGTGCTGCTTGGTTTCTCAATAGTCAGGTTCTGAGGCTGGCTATGGCCGTGGTACCCATGCGGAACACCACGGAATGTAGTCAAGGGCTGTGAGAGGTTTGGAAGAAGGCTGGACCTAGGAGAAGTGTGGGTGGGCAGTGGTGACCAGTAGAACTCAAAGGTCCTGGGCCTATGTCCTTGGGGAGTGGTCTCTTCACCCCACCTGTCTGCCTTGTTCTGGAATGAGCTTGCTCATCTTTCAGGAAGACTGAAGGGAATTCAGTCAGAAAGACATTATTTACCTGTGTGCAGATATGAATTCCAGTAAAGAGAGTTCTGGAACCTGTCATACCCTATGTGTCAGCTGCATCCAGGTCACCTTCCCTGAATTACCCCTGTCCTCCCTCCAAGGATGGGGATGACACCTAATTTTAACACAGAAGATTATTACAATCTTCTCTAGGGCCTTCGTTCCCCCCAGACAGTAAACTCTTTGAGAGCAGGAGCTGTCTTACATATTTTCTTATCCCCAGAGGCAAGGACAGCTCTTGGCACTCAATAGGCACTCAATTGTGAAGTGAATGGGCTGGTGTGGGGAAAGGTAAAAGGTGGAAAGGCAGAGACCCCAGGAGAAGAAGGGTCCATGAAAGGCAAAAGCAATTTCTTCTTCCTTCCTCCCCAACTCTAGCCATTGTGGAGAGAGGGAGAGGAAGGGGTGCTGGGTAAATCAGAGGGGATGATTTCAATTCTTTGAGGAAGGCATGGGGGAGTGGAGGGAGGGATGCTTCTCCACTGTTTTAGTGCAGATCCAGCTGATGCATTATCCCCAGTCTCACCACCCATTCAAATTCTTCCCCCTTCTTTGGGGTCCTGAGATGGGATAATGGAAAGAGGGCAGGCTTGGAGGCTGGAGTCCTGGATATCCATCCAGCTTTGCTCCCGGGTGATGCTGTAGACTGATGAGTTAAGCTCTGGACTCTCAGGTATAGATGTCTGAAATGGAAGGTTCCTCTTCACAAGAACATTGTGAAGATTAAAGGAGATTCTATCTAAAGTTCCTGGCAAAGAGTACATACGCTACAAAGAAGCAAGCTACTTCCCCTCTCAATCCCAACCTCTGCCCCCCAAACCCTTAATGCTTCCTCTGGCCACATTGATCTGTCTCTTTCCTGAAATCATACGAGTCATAAAATGTTGGCTTGCAGATATGTAGGATCTTATATCATTATCCTGTGGTTGTGGTATGTTTGTTTTACTCTCTTCTCTTAAACAAAGTGTGGAGGTGCCAGATACCACGGCTTTTGAGCTCTTTCTGCTCCTCTTCTCTCTGGCCTAGTTTGGGTGCTTGTCAGGTGTCTCATGTCATCAGTCATGAATCTGCCCTGAAAAAGCTGTTTGTGCCACCTCCTCACTCTCTCTGGGGCTTCAGCCCATGCAGATGGTATTTGGTAGATTGAAACAGGGTGTGGGAGGGGTCCGAAGAGCAGGAGCTCTTTTTTTTTTTTTTTTAAAGTGAGTGAGTTTTTGTTCTGTTTTGGTTTTTAACTTATTTATTTATTTTTGGCTGTGTTGGGTCTTCGTTTCTGTGCGAGGGCTTTCTCTAGTTGCGGCGAGCGGGGGCCGCTCTTCATCGTGGTGCGCGGGCCTCTCACTATCACGGCCTCTTGTTGCGGAGCACAGGCTCCAGACGCGCAGGCTCAGTAGTTGTGGCTCACGGGCCCAGTTGCTCCGCGGCATGTGGTATCTTCCCAGATCAGTGCTCGAACCCGTGGCAGGCAGATTCTCAACCATCGCGCCACGAGGGAAGCCCAGAGCAGGAGCTCTTAATGAGCTCAGGAGAGAATCATTTGATTAAATAATTCATATCTTTATAGGGATAACAGAGCAGAATATTTGACTTTCAGACTGTTAAAACTTGAAGTGGTCCCTACCTTCAAAGAGTCTACAGTTGAAGGAAGGCAGACAAATGTTTTAAAAGATACACAATAATACCAAGGCACATTCTGAAGAAGCTAAAGAAGACACAAAAATGGAGAATTCCACTGTATTTGTTTTGAATTAACCAGCCCCCTACTGATGGATTTTTGGTTGTTTCCAGCTTTTGCCTTTACAGTGCTGTGGTAGATGTCTTCATACATCTTGCCTTCAATTATCTTATTTTTATTATTAACATTAACAATTTTGGGGAATTCCCTCGTGGTCCAGTGGTTAGGACTCCTCGTGTCCACTGCCAGGGGCCGGGTTTGATCCCTGGTGAGGGAAGTAAGATCCCACATGCCATGCAGCAAGGCCAAAAGGAAACAAAACAAAAACATTAACATTTTTTTTGTTAGAAACATTTTTAAATTGAGGTATGATGTACATATAGTGAAATGAACAGAACTTTAGTGACTCAAACGATGAATTTTAACAAATACATGCAGCTATGTCACCCACACCCCTATCAAAATATAGAATGTTCCCTTCACCCTAGAACGTTCCCTTTACTCCCTTTCATTTAGTCCCCCTTCCCCAACCAAGCATCCACTGATCTGGTGACTATGACCACAGAGTAGTTTTGCCTGTTTTAAAACTTGATACAAATGCACTCACAGAGTATGGTCTTCTCTGTGTCTGGCTTTTTGCCTTTGGCATAATATCTATGTGATCCATCCATGTTGTTGTATGTAACAGTAGTTCTTCATTTTAATTGCTGAGTAGTATTCCATTGAAGATTGGGCCACAGTTTTTGGGTATTTGAGGGTATTCTGAGTTTTTGGCTAATACAAATAAAGCAACTACTAACATTCTTGTACATGGTTTCTATAGACATATATCTTGATTTCTCTTGAGTAAATACCAAGGAATGTACATGCTGGTTACAGATTCCTTGTTGTTTTACTTTATTTGAAGATCCAAAACTAATTTCCAAAGTAATCATTTTATATTCCTATAGGCAATGGATAGGAATTTGGGTTGTTCCACATCTTTGCCAACATTTACAGTTATTAATCTTTTTACTGTTAGCTTTTCTGATGGGTGTAGTGGTTTCTAACTGTGGTTTCAAAGTTTTGACTTTGTATTTTCCCAATTGATGCTGAGAACTTTTTCATATATGTATTGTCCATTCATGTACCTTCCCTTTGTAAAGTGCCTATTTAAGTCTTTTACTCAGTTTTGTTGTTGTTGTTGTTTGTCTTTTTATTATCAAGTCATAGCAGTTGTTTATATACTCTGGATACAAATCCTTTGTCAGATACATGTATTGCAAACATTCTAACAAAGGAGTTTCTTTTTTAAAAAAAAAAAATTCTTTGGAAAGCAAAATCTACTGATTTTTCACACATTATTGAGAATAATGGCCCAGATTGTGAGGTCCTAGCCTACAGGAACTTCACATTATTGTCTTTGTATTCAGAAAGTAGGCCAAAGTACTTAATTTCTCTGAGGGATCCAGGAGCTATTGGATAATTCATTCTTCAGGTTGTAAAAGCTATTTCAGAAGATCCCTCTAAAGATTGTGGAAAGAGCTACATAAATGTTAATTCGCTTTCCCTAAGCTTTGGATCCAAAGAATGCTCAGAATCCAGCCCTTCCTCCCAGTCCGCGCCCCCCACCTACCCCGCCCCAAGAGTTTGACACCCAAGGCCTATTTGTGCCTGTGGTCCTTCCTTCATCCTTCTTTCTTGGTTCTATTCACTTCATTCTGGCTTCTGCTCACATTCCTCAAGGAAGTCTCTTCTGGTCAAGGTCACTAAAATAGTACTGTTAATTCTAATGGAGATGTCTATGTCCTCATCTTTCTTTACCTCTCAGCAGCTTTCCCCATACTTGACAACTCTTTTTATTTATTTATTTTGCTCAGTTCTTTTGGATTTACCTCACAAATTTTTTACAAAGTAGTTCTAGTTGGAAGAAAAGAATAGAGAATTATAAGAAAGCTTTATGGAGGCACCATGCAGGTTTGTCGATTTGTAACATTTTAATATCATTTGCTACATGTGGTATACATAGTAAACAGTAGAAACATATGCAGACAGTCTTCATTTTGCATGGTTTTGATATGCATGTGTTTCAGTTAACATTTTCCTGGCCAGGATGGCTTGGTGTGTGTGTGTGTGTGTGTGTGTGTGTGTGTCTTGAATTTGGTGTATGCTTTTTTTACTAAGGATTTTAAAAATCCTCTTGTTAGGTATGTTTTAAGACTGTATAAATTGTTTCTTGCTAAATGTATCATTCTGTAGCATACTTTTTCATTTAACATTGTACATGAGATGAATCCACGTTTATACAAATAGTTCATTTGTTTTCATTGCTGGATAGTAGCCATGGTACGAATATGCTACAATTTCTCTCTCTTTTTCCTCTTCATTGACTTTTAGTTTGTTTTTATCACAGACATGGCTGCCTGCAGTGAACATTTTTGGGTACCTCTCCTTGGTCCCTTGTGTGTCCCGCTAGGATATGTTTGTAAGTGTGGAATTATTGCACTTCTTTACTACGAGATGCCAAATTGTTCTCCGAAGTGATTGTATTAATATATATGTATACTCTGCCCACCCCCCCACGCGCCCTTGTGACATACAGTTCTAGTTTTCTTCTTACCACCCTGGCTGCTCCTTCTCAATCTCCTTTGCCGCCTCCTTTTGCTGTAAATTTGGCATGTTTAAGAGCGTTAACTGGGCTGCTTATTCTGTTCTTACTGCTTTCCTAATCGCTCTAGTTTCACCCAGTCACAGGATTTTAAATATCATCTATACACAGATGGCTCCCAAATATGTATCTCTACATATTTTCATAGTGTAAAAAATAATCGTGTCAAAATTGGTACTCAAATATATTGCAGATCGGATTGTAAATTGGTAATGTTTTTATGAAGGACAATATGGCAATCTCTGTGCAAATTTTTATTTTTTAATTAATTATTTTTTGATTAATTTATTTATTTGGCTGCGTTGGGTCTTCGATGCTGCGCGGGAGACATATATACACTATTATGTATAAAATAGATAACTAATAAGAACATGCTGTATAAAAAACTAAACAGGGGCTTCCCTGGTGGCACAGTGGTTGAGAGTCTGCCTGCCAATTCAGGGGACACGGGTTCGGGCCCTGGTCTGGGAGGATCCCGCATGCCTTGGAGCGACTGGGCCCGTGGGCCACAGTTGCTGAGCCTGCGCGTCTGGAGCCTGTGCTCCGCAACGGGAGGGGCCGCGATGGTGAGAGGCCCGCGCACCGCGATAAAGAGTGCTGAGCCTGCGCGTCTGGAGCCTGTGCTCCGCAACGGGAGGGGCCGCGATGGTGAGAGGCCCGCGCACCGCGATAAAGAGTGGCCCCCGCTTGCCACAACTAGAGAAAGCCCTCGCACAGAAACGAGGACTCAACACAGCCATACATAAATAAATAAATAAACTACATTCCTTTAAAAAAAAAAAAAACTAAATAAAATAAAATTCAAATATTCAAAAAAAAAAGCATTGCATATCTATACAATAAAGTACCATAAGAATAAGAATTTTTTTTTTTTAAAAGGGACTTCCCTGGGGGTCCAGTGGTTAAGACTCTGAGCTCCCACTGTAGGGGGCAGGAATTTGATCCCTGGTCAGGGAACTAAGATCCCACATCCTCATGGTGAGGTTAAAAAAAAAAAAAAAAAGGACATAGGAAGATTTTTTTTTTTTTTTAATGAATTAATACTTGGCTGCAGTGGTTTCTCTTGTTGCGGAGCACGGGCTCTAGGCACGCGGGCTTCAGTAGTTGTGGCGTGAGGGCTCAGTAGTTGTGGCTCGCGGCCTTAGTTGCTCCGGGGCATGTGGGGTCTTCCCGGACCAGGGATCGAACTCATTTCCCCTGCAGTTGCAGGCAGATTTGTAACCACTGCGCCACCAGGGAAGTCCCTGCATTTACTTTCTTTACATATCTTTCAATCATTAAAAGGTAAAATAAGGGCATGATTAGTTAACAAATGCAAGTTGTTTGGTCAAGAAACCGACTGTTTTATTTTATTATTGTTTTTTTGGCCGCGTCGCGTGGCTTGCGGGATCTTAGTTCCCTGACCAGGGATCGAAACTGCGCCCACAGCTGTGAAAGCGCCGAGTCTTAACCACTGGACTGCCAGGGAATTTCCATTTTAAAATTTTATTTTATTATTTTTATTATTATTATTACTGACCAAATCTTGATTTAAGCAGGAAAGCCCAATGTACAGGGCATTTTTTTGGTGGTTGGACACAACACTTGTAGCTTCAGCAATCTCAGGACGCCCTCTAGTGTCCATGTGGGCTCAAGGTCTCAATAATTAGAAGATCAATCACTTTGGAGTTTCACCTAGGACACCTGATTGAAGCCATTTGCCAACACTTCGGGGCTCTCATTATTGGCCCATTCTGTTATCCTTCAAGTTTGCCCATGCCTATCAGACTATGTCACCCTATATTTGGATCAGAAAGTGTGATCAGAGCCCCTCTGTCACATCATAGGCCCAAACAGCTGAGGTATGGTGGAGGAAGGCCTGGAGGTCAACGTGCTGAGGGGTGAGGAGGGGCCTGAGGGTGTAGGAGCCAGTCTGGGGAGCTGCAGCAGCCCCAGGTGCTGAGCATAGAGCACTGCCTCTGGATCACCCTCTCTGACCTCCACGTCTGGTCCCTACCTGTCTGTCTGCCATTCCTGTGACCCCAAGGCAATCAAACACTGATCACTGCGGTGGGAGTGGGGTTCCAGGGTCGGTCAGGTGTGGTCTGGTTTGTCTGATACCGCTGTCTCAAAGCTCCATTCCGATATTAGAAACCAAATCAGACTCATAAATCCTTGCTCTTCCTCCATGAAAGTGGTTCTAGTGTGGTTCTCAAAGTGTGGACCCAGGACAGGCTGCACTGGCATCACCTGGGATGCAATTTTCAGGACCTACCCCAAACCTACTGAATGAGAAACTCCAGGGGTGGGGGCCCAGCACTCTTCATTTGAACAAGCCTTCCAGCAGAATTTTGCTGTTCAAATCAGGCTTCTCTCTCTCTCAAGTCTCAATATTTAGTAGCTGTGATTCCTGAATAGTCAGATGTTGGGACATACTTTCTAGCCAGGAAGCACCTGGTTCCCCAGTCAGCTTAGACTGAGTCCTGGCCTGGCCCAGGCAAAGAAATGAATGTCCTGGATTCTGAGTCATGTTCATTTGTCCTGGGTGTCCACTGGGCTCCTACTTACACCTCAAATTGCAGCTCATATGTTGTCTCTTTTTAAAGGCTTCTGTGACTCCTTGATCAGACCTGACAGACTACATATATGTCCACAAAGCACGTGTGCAGGTTGCACTTACCATTTGCGTTAAAATTTCCTTACCAATCTGTGCCTGAGCAAGACTGCGCCAACCATGAGTGTAAGGAGAGTGTGGTTCCACCAGCCCCAGCTCCTCCTAAAGGCAGCGCCCAGCACAGAGCAGATATTTAATACACATTTGACATATGAATGAATGGTCTCTTATAGAGATAGGGAATTGAAACAGGAAACTACAAGCCAAGAATGACTGGGAGGTCAGCCATCTTCCAGATCAGCCAAGCCCAAATCTCCAGATAACTTGTGTCTTGGATCCACATGCTCATCTGCAACCCTGAGGGTAAGTTCAGTGAAATTTAGATTATCCAGTTGGGATGAGTCATTTGGGGGGTGTGGGGGGGAGCACTTGTTGGCCTTAACATTAGGGAAGTTATCTTTGCATTTGTAAAGAGAAGCCTGTTTGATGTGGGAAGAGGGGAGGGAAAATATCGTTTTAGTATGTGTAGGAGTCTTCAAGAGAAAAACTACAGACAGCTCCAGAAATGCTAGGACCCACACTCAGTGACAGAGTGACCCACTCATCTGTCACCCAGGTGGTGCCCAGGTGGGCTTCCCAGGAGGTCCAGTGTCATTTAAGTTTCAAGGTCAACATTTTTTGGAGAATCCAGGCCACACATTCAGTATCTCAGGGACTTAGATTCTCAAGCTGTGAAAATGAAAGACTCCGTGCTACTTTCTCAGGTGTGGTGAGATTAAAATTACGTAACAATCAGTAATCTATAATTGATGGTATTCTTAGTGTTGCCTTTATTGTTCAGCCAACTACCAAACCCAATAATGGATCAAGGATTGTGGAGGAAGAGTTCATTTCTTCCCTCTGGAGGACCATCAGTAGGGATTTCTGCCCTGTGGAGTCCCAAGGAGAGATGTTGCTTCAAGCTGAGTTGGGAAAGGAGACTTGGACTTTTTCATTAATATTTCATTTTGCATGTTTTAATACTTCATAATAAGTACTTTATCCTATTAAAAAAGTAAAGCTTGCTCAGTCACAGACAACATATAAAAATGTATAGAAACAGAAAGATGGGAAACCATCTGGTGTCTCCACTGGGAGGATCATGGTGAGCCCTTTGGCCCTTAGTTCCCACCAGCTGCTTCCCCTGTATTCGTGTGTCTATACATGACTGCATAGCTGTAGTTAGCTGTAGTCATACATTATGAATTATTTTGAATCTTGTTTTTGAAAACATTATTATTATCAATAAGCGACTTTATGTGATATTACAAACTCTCCTTAAACACTGCTTTTACCAGCTGTATACTATTTCCAAAGAAAAAAGGATATACCTGCTCTTCTGTATCACTTTTTACCATTACAACTAAAATCTGATTAATATTCTTTTTATTTTATTTTATTTTTGGCCACGCTGCGAGGCTTGTAAGGTCTTAGTTCCCTGACCAGGGATCGAACTCAGGCCACAGCAGTGAAAGTATCTAGTCTTTTTATTTATTTATTTATTTATTTATGGCTATGTTGGGTCTTTGTTGCTGAGAGCGGGCTTTCTCTAGTTGCGGCGAGCAAGGGCTACTCTTTGTTGCAGTGTGCAGGCTTCTCATTGTGGTGACTTCTCTTGTTGCAGAGCACGGGCTCTGGTGCTAGGGCTTCAGTAGTTGTGGCTCGTGGGCTCTAGAGCTCAGGCTCAGTAGTTGTGGCTCACAGGCTTAGTTGCTCCGTGGCATACGGGATCTTCCCGGACCAGGGATAGAACCCATGTCCCCTGCATTGGCAGGCAGATTCTTAACCACTGCGCCACCACAGAAGTCCCTGATTCATATTCTTATGCCTAGGGAGTTCCCTAGTGGTCTAGTGGTTAGGATTTGGAGCTTTCACTCCAGAGGCCCAGGTTCAATCCCTGGTCAGGGAATCGTGATCCTGCAAGCCACCTGGCATGGCCAAAAATTTAAAAAAATAAAATTCTTACATCTAAATATCCTTCTATATTTTATTTTAAAATCATAGATTTGTTGAATAAAAATTACTGGGTCAAACGGCATGAACATTTTTAAGGCTTGTCATACATGTTTTCAAATTGCTTTTCAAAAGCACTATGCCAGCTTATATTCAACCCATGTTTACTGAGCCCCTACTATGTACTGGGACTGTTCTACATGCTAGAGATACAAGTGGTGACAAGTAGACAAGGTTCCTGTTTTAAAGAACATATATTTCAATGATACAGATGAAAAAAGCAATTATTCTGCTATCAGTGATAATTGCTCTGGAGAAAAATATGGCTGGGCTAGAAGATTGGTGGCGGCAATGGCAGGGCAAATATCTCAGAGAGTTTGTTGGACACGATGTTTCTGAGGACTTGACCTTAGGACACTGGACCTGAATGGAGGGGGGGATCACCCATGTGAGTCTCTGGGGAGGAGGTGCACTTGGGGAGTCACAGCAAGGACAGGAGCCCTGGGACAGGACTGGGCAGTGTCAGAGGCCCATGTGAGTAGATGAGTGAGCCGGGCTGCCAGTGGTGGGCTGAGGCCAGGGTGGCCAGAGGGGCCCTGTCATGAGGGGCTTGTAGGCAGTGGTGAGGGACTGGGATTTCATTCTGCCTAAGAAAGGAAGACACTGCAGTGTTCCGTGGGATGTGGTGGTGAGGATGTGCTTTAACTCACAGTTTAAAACTTCATGTCATCTGTTACGTGGGTAAAGGACAGCAGGGCATGAGAGCCAGCAGGGAGCCCACCTGGAAGGCTAGCCTGTTTACTATTGTGGGGAGGATAGTTCTAGGATGGAAGCAGTAGAGCTGTGAGAAGTGACTGGATTTAATGTTGATACATTTTAAAGATGGCGTGAGCAGTAAGTCAATGAAGAACCACACATTTATTTACTTATCTTAATTCCACACTTGATTCCAGGTGGCTTACTGCAACAAACTCAGTGTAATATACATGAATTATTTAAAAATCAATACAAAAATATAAATTTTAAATGTTGAGACTGGGGTTCAAGTTAGAACATTACTAGGCAAGCTGGAATATCTGAAACATTTGTTGAAATGGAGAGTTTACTGTTTACCTAGCCATGGATTTCATTGGCTCAAAATCTCTTACGATTATTGCCTAAAAGAGCCATGGGTGGGACCATAGCTCAGGGTCAGTCCCTTGCTTCCTGCTTCCAGTTCTATACTTAGAGTAAACCAAATTAATTCCAAGATGTTCAAAGATTAAATCAGCATCTACAAAGTCATTGAGTAAATGTAAAAACCTCAGGAATTCAAGGAGATTATACAGTTTTTCCCAGAAATGACCTCACTGTGTGCTGCTGAAGAGATAGTGTTCTTTCTGGGGGCCCCAAGATGTAGGGGCTATTGAGCTATAGCCCTAAATAGAGTTGTTCTTTCTACCTAACAGGTCCCACAAAGCCTTACAGCCAACCTCAGTGATGTCATCTGAACTAGGATTTTGGTTTTCTGATGTTGGTTCTATTTGAGCATTTGTGTGGGCTTAAAAGTGTGACAAAGGTTTCCTTGCAATGATATTTCTTTGAGGGAACTTGACATCCACCCTTGGTGGCTCTGACTTCCCTGACCAGTCCCTGGAGGGAATGGACTGTCCTGTACCACTTTTCAGTATCCCTTTGTGTAGGAGTGATCCGTAGACTTGGAGTCACAGGGTCCCCCCATCTCACCCTCCTCCCGAATGCAGTCCTTTAAGCCTTTTGGTTGTGGGGGGGGCGGTGTTTGCAGTCTGCTGATCTGATGAGTGTCATTGTCCCATATCCAGAAATAAAGGCACATGTGACCATAACACCAAAGTCTTGAATGTAGTGCCAAGGTGGGAAGGTTTCCTAAATTTTGACTCTCCATTTACGCCAGTGGTTCCCAACTTGGGTATTCCAGATTTACACAGAGAGAGGGCTGGAGGGGGTGGGGTGGGATATCTAGAGGCGGAGCTACAGGTGTCCTTCAGGGTTTCTCTCAGTGGTCTTTGCCTCTCTTTTTTCCTGTGGTTCAGAGGAGTTTGTACTCCAGGAGAAGAAGTCTTTTGAAAAGGGTGAGAGATATTCAGAGATGGCTCTGGGGAGGGAAAAGGATGAGGAGTAGAGACAAAGCAGAGTGGAGCTGGGCAAGAGGTGGAATCCGGCAGGAGAGGGGCCTGGCCTGAGGGCAGCAGGTCTGGAGCCCAGCAGGTCACTGTGTGGAGTCCTAAAGCAAGTGAGGAATGGGGAGAGTGCAGACCTTCTATTGGCCAGAAAAATCAGAATTTGACTTTGTTTTGTTTTTGTGTTTTATCAGGATGAATTGGTAAACCAGTCAGAGTGGCAGATTAGGAGCCTACTTTATTTTTGAATTTAAAATTTTTTTTTCATTTATTTTTTTATACAGCAGGTTCTTATTAGTTATCTATTTTATACATATTAGTGTATATATGTCAATCCCAATCTCCCAATTCATCCCACCACCATCCCCACGCCCCCCCCCCCCGCCACTTGGCGTCCATACGTTTGTTCTCTACATCTGTGTCTCTATTTCTGCCCTGCAAACCGCTTTGTCAGTACCATTTTAGGAGCCTGCTTTTCAAAGGAAAAAAGTTACAGTCTCCTCCCAGTTTAAGCTCATCAGAAATCTCCAGGAGAGACCCAGGTCTGCACCAGCCGTGCCTCCCAGGACCGTGTTTTCCCCTCCAACACCTACAGGAAGGGGAGCGGGGATGGGTGTGGAGGTTTTGGGTCCTCCCTACCATGCTTTCTTCCTCTCCAGTTATTGTCTGAGTTTTCTTGCCTCCCCGCCACCATCCCAACCCTTCCTTCCTTCCTTCCTTCCTTCCTTCTTTTATTTTGGCCGCACCGCACTTCTTGCAGGATCTTAGTTCCCCCATGGGGATTGAACCCGGGCCCTCGGCAGCGAGAGCTAGGAGTCCTAACCACTGGACCGCCAGGGAATTCTCAGTTTCTCTGCGTCCTCTCCTTGAGCTACTGCCAACCCGCGAGCCAGAGCGAGCATCGCCCATATGGGCTGGATGGTCTGACTGAGACACTGCCATTGCCCAGCATTCTTGAAACTTTACATCAGAAAGTCAGTGTCTTGTTCCTCAGACTCGCTCTGAAAGCCTTTATCTTTTCTCAAGGACAAATCGAGGCTCAAGGATAAGGTTTGCCCTGACCTTTTCTCGGCTGGAGGACGCTATGGCACCACGGGTTTGGAACGTGGGTTGAGTATAAATGTGACGGGATCCCTTGTGTCCCCACTGATTTGCGCTTCTTTTTATTAGAGTCCGAGCCTCTTATAAATGTTTGTTTATATTCCGTCTACTCCACTAAAAACACCCCTTTGCAAAGCACTTTGAAAGATTCAGGGCTGTGAAAATGGGAAGGATTATCTCAAAATACAGTTTCTGGTGTTGGATTTTAGTTAACATTTTGGTGTTTAAAAATCTGTAACTTATTGACTTTGGGGCTTAGTGTCATGATATTTTTAAGTGGAAATATTCACTCCCTGACCCCCTACACAATACAAATCCAAATTTACACCAAAAGAAGATTCCAACATTTCAGATAAATTTTAAGCCACGAATTATCTTACTCCCTGGAGATACCACTGTCAGAACTTTGGTGAGCAATCTTCCAGGTTTTCATCTATTTAAAATATATATTTTGGGGACTTCCCTGGTGGTCCAGTGGGTAAGACTCCGAACTCCCAATGCAGGACGCCTGGGTTCCATCCCTGGTCAGGGAACCAGATTCCACATGCCACAACTAAGAGTTCGCACGCTGCAACTAAGACCTGGTGCAACCAAATAAATAAAAATAAATTTTAAAATAAATAAAATATATATTTTGTAAGTGGTGTTAGTGGCATTATAATTCAGTACGTTCTCTAGCTTTTACAGAAGCTTAAAAGTGTGTTGGGCACATCTTTTCATAGCAATACATTAAAATCTATCTTACTCCTTATATTGGCTGCATGGAATTACGTCACAAGGCTTTTCTTTGGGGACAGTGGAAATGTTCTACATCTTCACTGTGGTAATGGTGACATGGGCGTGTAAATTGCCAAAACTCAAACCAGCTGTGCATTTCAAATAGATGCATTATATTGTATGTAAAGTATGTCCCTTCAAAGTTGATTTTTAAAATATTATCCTCTTTGGAATTTGTACTTTGGTTAGGTAAGCAAAACAAACAAAACACCTTGTTCTTGTTGCTAAGAGCTACACCCTGCACATCTGGAGGTGAAGAGTCCTGCTGTGTGCAACTTACTCTCCAGCAGTCCGGCAATAACAGTAATAGCCGTCTATTTATGCATTCAGAGAGAGACCAAACAGCTATGGCAAACGTTGAATAAATGACAGAACTAGATAAAGAATAAAAATAAACGTTAGAAATCATAAAATTACATCGTTAAAAATTTATTTCCCCGTAGGTTTTTCCTCCCTTTTTCTTCTCTTTTCCTTTTTTCAACCCTTTCCCCCTTCCCTTCCTTCCTCCTTTTTCCACTCTCTCCTTTAGGGCTTATCCCCTGCATATTCAAACACACGAACACACGTGACTCACCTCGGACCGGTCTGGTACCGACGCCCAAGTCGACTCTCACCGAGGCGTTTTGTAAACGATGAAGCGTTGCCCGGCTCCGCTGTTATCGTATCATTTCGGGCAGTCACCCCAGTCTTTGAAGGAAGTCACACTGGGTCTAAAGTAGTTTCTTCCCTGAACGTGGCAGAACCTCGGTGGTTTTTTTGTTTTTGTTTTTGTTTTCTGGATCTCTGCTTTTCATTCGGGCAGGCAGGACCGGATTCAAAGGCCAGGTCCGCGGCGGGCGCTTTCCTTCCTGAGGGCGACGCGAGGCTGTAGGAAGTGTACTTAGATCCTAGAATCTAAGGGTGGGCCCCGCGGCGGAGGGGGCTGGAAGAAGCAGCTCCGAACTCAGAATCAATCCAGAGGCCGTTTAAAATAAGTCGGATTCCAGATCTCTCGTCAGACCTACCGACTCGGAATTTCCGCGGACCCGGGCAGGTCTGCATTTTCGCAGCCTGCAGCTGTAATTGCCGAGCAGTGTGAGGACCAGAAGCCTGAATGCAGCTCACTCCTCTCCCAACCTGCCCGTAAGAGCCTTTATTCTGCTTTTATATCCACGAACAACTTTTATTTCCTTTAAACCAGAGTTAGGGGTTGGGTGATCTTCTGAGGGTGCAGCGGGGCCGCGCCTTGGGTTATGCAAGCATGCGCGCTGGCTGTTTTCAGTTTCCTTTCGGGACCCGGCGGCAGTGCGAGACGTCTGCGCAGAGAAAGATGCCAGTGTGCCGGTGAGTCCAGGGGTATAAAAGGGAGAGTGGAGGGAGAAAAAGTAGTTTATAGGGCAGAGCAGGGGAGGCTGGAGGCAGGGTGGGGTGGAGGGAAAACACTTTGTACAGAAGACTAGCTGCGACGCTTGATGGGGGAGGGGCAGCCGCGCCTAAATCCGGGAGAGCAACCCAAATCTGGAGTCGTACCTCCCACGAAGAGTAGATGGCTTTATCTCTCATTGCAGTCATCTCTAAATGCTGTGAGACAAACCTAGCATATTAGTATTAGTATTAAAAGTCTTTTTTGGGGGAGAGGGGGTGTGACTCGAATGAGACAGTTTGCTGGAGCTGCCACACCTAGCAAGTCTTTGAAGGAGGATGGTCATGGAGGAAAGGGCTTGTCAGGAGAGCTGGGATCCATCTGCCACTCTATACTTTCACTACCCTTGTGACCTTTCGCAATGAAAAGAAGCTCTCCGAGATGGGACAGGACCCAATCCCTGACCTGCTAAATAAAGTGATGGTCAAAGTAATTAATTAATAAAAGTTTGAAATCTGAGAAATTGTTAAAACGTTCTGAGGCACGACATTTCCATCCACAGGAAAAGTATTGGATAAGGATCTTAGTGGAATGGTTACTAATGAGAGGCAGAGTACAACTTTAAAAAAAGCATTTGCAGGGAGACAAAGATGAAATGAACACAGTTCCTGATTCTAAAGTGGCCCATTGTCTAACGTGGGGAGTATAAAATGGTCAGATGGGGTTCAAGGCAGGGCACACTTGGTTCCATCAGGGAAGTTTCAACCAGGGCTAGACCAGTGATTCTAAAACTTGCCTACACATTTGGAATCACTGAGGGGGCTTTAAAAGATACGAAGGCCTAGGTTCAACCCAAGGGATACTGATTCTGTTGGTTTTGGCCATGGCCTAGACATATGGTTAGTAAAAACTCCCCAGGTGGTTATATAAGCAATCAGGTTTGAGGACCATGGCGTAGGAATGCCAAAGACCAAGAGATGTGTGTTGGGGATAAGGCACAGCTTTCAGTAGAAGGAGGCTTTTTTCAGGATGGCATTATTATTATCATAGTATTATGGAAATATAGTTCATGTATCACATAATTCACCCTTTTAAAGCATACAGTTAGATAGTTTTTAGTATAATCCCAAGGTTGTACCACCCTTACCCCCAGCTAATTGGGATGATCTTTTAGGATGTGCAGTTCTGATGGGCTGGAAGGCAGAGGAGAGTAATCCACAGGAGGGCAATATGTAAGCAGTGGCATCCTGATGGGACAGGGCAAGGAAATGGGGGGAGCCCACTTTTACTGCAACCCAGGGGGGATGTCACCAGAGAAGTGGAAGATGATGCCAGACAGCTGGTTGTGGCAGCTGCAGGCTTTGATGGTGGAGTAGAGACCTTATGTGTTAATTCTGCAGATGGGGCAGCTGTGGATGGCTGGGGCCTTATGGTTATGACTAGAGACAGGCAGGAGTTTAAGAAGCCTTTCCAGTTCTCTAGGCTGAGGTAGATGAAAGCCTGGACTAAGATAGTTGCAGTGGGACTCAAAAGGGGCTGGAGGAGCTGACTGTGAGCCCATGAGAGGCAGGGGAAAGGGGATCAGAAGGGACCAAGCTGGTCGTGATGCTTAAAGAGAACTTGGGGAGGGAGAGAGGCTGGTGTGCGGGGAAAGGGGTAGAGTTTGCCTGTACATCTGTTGGGTTTGAGGGGCAGATGGGCCCAGAGGCGCAGATGTCCTGAGGCAGGTTGGAAAGGGAGTCTGGAGAGGTTGGTGTTGGGGTAGATCACGGGGAACCACCTCATTGGGCCTGAATCAAGAGGCTGCCTTGGGAGAGTGTGGATACCTATAGGCTGAGGCCACAGGAAAAGAGACGTGGCTCGGTCTTGGAGTCAGTGGGAGGAGAAGGAGATTATAATGGTGGAAACATCTTCAAGAGTTTGAACTCTTGAGTCCTTCATCTGGGGAAGTGGCTTCTGAGAGGCAGAGCTGCTGAAATCTGCAAATCTGGTCTCAGCGGACTGTTGCCAGTACCTCTGCTGTGCAAGGTGGAGGGAGGGGTTATGGGAGAGAAGTTGTGCCTGAAGGAAGAAGCCCCGAAAGGCCGGAAACGTGGGGTGTCTCTGAAGCAGCCTTGTGAGACCTTCCCTGCCGTGGGCGGGGAGTCTTCTTTGCAGGGGAGGGAGGCGGTGATCTGGGCGCTTCTGACGGCGCGGGGGGGGGCGCCCTAACTCTCTGCTGCTCAGAGCCTGTCCCTTCGGCATTTGTCTACACTCACCCTCCGTCTCACCTTCCTGGGGATCCTAAGGCTTTTCTAGCCTCCAGGCTTTTCTAGGCAGCGGAGGCGGCCGGATGACGGTCCCCGCTCGGGGGAGGGAGGACAGGGACCGGGACGGGGCGGGGGCGGGGCCCAGTTTTTAAACCTCCGTGCGGGCCGTCTCCGCTGCCAGTGCGCCGCCGCCGCCCGGCTCAGCGCCGCCCGCTCGGCTGCTGTCCCGGAGCCTCTGGGAGGTTGACAAGGTCCGGGCCATGGCGCTGCTCTTTGTCCTGCCGTTTCTAGCCGGCGCTGCCCTTTCTGTGCTCCCGGCTACCGCCGCTGGTGAGTGGCGTTCATTGAGGTCCTCAGCCGGGAGCCTGGGGCGGTTTCAGGGTCCGGGTGGGATTCAGTGAGCGTCGCGGGGACCGTCTCACTGGCGGTGCAGCGGGGTGGGGAGTGGGGGGCTGGGTGAGGTCGGGGAGGGGCCGGGAGCTGCTCGGGGCCTGTGGCCACCACGGCACGTTCCCGCTTTTCAGTCTCTTTCCAACTCCCACCCTCTGCTCCCCCTGCTGCACCCGCCCTCCCTGCTTTCCTCTTCCTCACACATCCCCGTCCTCTGACTCCCGTGGGTGGGAAGGCTGCCCCCAAGCCCGGGTTGCTCCCGTCAGAGGCGATCAAGGGCTCTTGGAGGTCCGACGCTCAGGCGGCCACTTCCCACCGGTGTGTTGGGCTCCCTCTTAGGCCCCTGAGCGCTGTCCTCTCCTCCTGTTCTCAGCTCTGCCCTCTTCCCGTTTCTGGCCTCGGGAATCGGGGAGCTTCCAGGCAGGCAGCGCTCAAGGGCCTCAGTCCTTGGAGTTGGGGGTCTCTTTCTAGTGACCAGGAGCTCTAGGAAGGGCCCAAGGGCCCTGAACCACACTTCCTACTGCTGTGGGCACCGTGGCCGATCCTGACTTTCACTGAGAGAAGCGACAAAATATGTTTTCACATGTTCAGATACAGGGAAGTCATTCTGGCTTATACATGAACTGAGTTGAATTTTGCGCTAAGTAAATTGCCTCTTTGTGGCCTGTCAGACATACATTGTACATCTGCTTTAATTATTAAAGGAAAGGGCACATTGACCAGAAGTAAAGAATGTCCATGTTAAAAATAAAGACTAAATGCCCCTCTTCCTGGGACTCCACCGCTGGTTCACCTTTGATGATAAGACTCCCTTCCCAGGTGCCAAGGCTATACTGTATGTTCTGCATGTGTACGTGCTGGTCTGTTTTTGGTTGTTTGTTTTTAAACCTTGGAGAAATGTAGCCCTGACTTGCTTAATGTTCTTTGTTCTGACAAGATATACAACTGCGCTAGAGGGGAATTCCCTGGCGGTCCAGTGGTTAGGACTCGGCACGTTCGCGGTCTTGGGCCCAGATTCCATCTCTGGTCCCGGAACTAAGATTTTGGAACTAAGATTTTGGCACGGCGACAACAAAAAAACCCCACAAGTGTGCTGAAAACCCTGCTTCTCCAGAGCAGTTTCTCAGAGTTATCTGGGAAGCTGGCTTCTGGACTAGTCCTTAATTTGGCTCAAATAAAACTCTCTATTCTTATTATAGATTGTTTATTGATTATTTTCACTGACAGAAGTTAGAGTGTGACAGCTTTGGAGCCAAGGGATTCTTCCTGTGATTTCTGTGGTCTCCACTCCGCACCTCCCCCCTCCCCTGCCAATGTTTACTCTAATTTTCTGCTATGCCCATGTTCCCACCCCTGATTCTCTCCTTGCCTCCTCCCCTGCCGTCACTTGTGCCCCCTCAGGATTTGTCCTCCCCCTCCCTGCTGTCCCCTCCCCTCTGTGGTTCTCTGATCCCTTCCTACGGCATCCTCACCCTCATCGCCTTTCCCACCACCGGGCCCTCTCCTCCTCTCATGGCTTTTTAAAAACATTTATTTTATTTTATTTTTTATTTTGGCCACGCCCCAACCCCGCGGCTTGCAGGATCTTAGTTCCCCGACCATGGATTGAACCTGAGCCTTCACAGTGAAAGCGCCGAATACTAACCACTGGACCACCAGCAGACTCCCCCCTCATGGGTCTTTACCTGCAAGGATCAGACACCTGCATGGCTCCTACCTCCCCCCAGCTTTCACTAACCTTACATTTCTGTGGATGACTTTTGCCCAGGGGGACTTCCCTCCCTCATCACTACCCTATTTTATCACCAGGGGGAGCTGTGCTGCTAATGATAACTGGGCCTTGAGCACAGTGCACAGCCCCTGTGGGAGGACCTCTCCCCTGGTCTTGGCACCCATCCTCCTAGCTCCGCCCCAGTGCAGGCACCTGCTCTTGGCCCTCGTTCAGTGTGGGCGTTTCACCCAGCACTGCCCCTTCCCCACTCCTGCATCCTAAACCTCACCCTCTTGAGACCTCCACTCTCCAGGCCTCAGCTGCTGGACTCCACTTGCCCTGGTCCCTCTGCACCTACCCCCATGGCACCTTGCCCAGCTCCCACTCCTTGCCCGAGTGCCTTGGGCCCTCACCATGTTCTCATCAATCACAAGCTTCCTCCCAGGAATCACCACGCCATCCTCACCCTCCCTCAACCAGAGCCCTCCTCCTCTCCTGTCTTCACCCTAACCCAAGGTCCCCCAGAGTCACCCCTGAGGCATGCTCATCCCCTGCCCCCCAATCCAGGCCCTCACCACTGTCTCCTCTGCAGCCCCTTGCCCTTCCTCCCTCCCCAATAGGAATACTACCCTTGGTCCAATTGCCCACCTCCTTGGCCTTCACCACCCTCTCTTAGGTTCACTGACCCCAGTGGGCTCTCACTACCTCAACCATGTATCCAGAATCCTTGTTGATGCCACTTGGTGAGTTGGCCTTTCCCTACAGGGTGTCTTCCCCCAGCCCCGCCCTCCTGTGCTGGCTGCCTGACCCACACCCTCTGTGGAGGTGTGACCTGCCCCCAACCACTCCCACTGTGCAGGTCCCTCCCAATGTGCACCTTGGCTTTCCAGTTCTATTTTCTCTTGCCACCGCTCCTTCTAATTCTCCATGGCCCTTGGGCACATGGCACTGACTCAGGCCCCCAACACCCACCACTCCCAGGGGACACTGGCAGGTCCAGCCACCTCCCCACCTGGGGCCTCACCATGCCTCTTGCACTCTGGGCCCAGACCCACTGTTTCACCTCCACCAGGGGTACTGGCCCTCCTTCAACTGTCTTAGGGCCACAGCCCAGCCCCTCAGGCCCCTCTGCCTCGTGCCCCACCCTCCCTTGAGTCCACCTCGTCCATGATGAACCTGCCCCACGGGCAGCAGCCCTTGCTCTCCATCTCACCTGACCGGCCTCTGAGCAGGGATGCCCCTGATCCTGGGCTGACACTGCCCCTCCCTCCCCTCTGACTCCACCTCCCCTCACCTGGTCTTCCTGCCTCTCCCTTGCCCCCTGCAGGCCAGCCTCTCCCCTTGGCCTCCTGCCTGGACCCTTAGGGAGCTGGTGCCTCCCTGTCCTGGCACTTGTCCTGAATGTTTGCCCATCTCCACCCCTCCCTCCACTCCTCAATTCCCCTCTCCTTCACTCCTCTTTTTCTTTTTTCCCCTGTGTTGGAAAAATTCTCATTGTGGTCCCTTGTACACGTGCATGTTCTGCATCCTCAGTCCTGGAGCAGGTCAGGACAGCAGAACTTGTCTGGTAAACATTTGATGTGCACTTGTTTCTGGAAAGCTGTTTCATCTGCGGTTCCCCCTTCCCCAGGATCACACAGTCTTCATTACAACCTCACAGTGCTGTCCCGGGATGGATCTGTGCAGTCCAGCTTTTTCGCTGGGGGACACTTGGATGGCCAGGCCTTCCTGCACTGTGACCGTGAGACAGGCAGGGTAGAGCCCCGGGGACTGTGGGCAGAAGAGCTGGGAGCTGAGACGTGGGACACAGAGTCCAAGGACTTGACAGAGACCTGGAAGGACCTCAGAAAGCTTCTAGCAGAAATCCTGTCCCTGCAGGAGGAGAAAGGAGGTGAGAGTGGGGAGGGTCCGAGACTGCTGTGAGGCCTTTCACTGGATTAGGGGGCAGGTCCAGAGGACAGAGGTCTGTGAGTTCAGCAGGGGGGTGGCCATGACTCAGCAGCACTGGGAAGACATGGAGGGGAGCAGGGAGGGAGCCCTCTGGCTGGAGTTTCTCACTTGGGTGGGAGGACAGAAGGACATGGGGACTGGAGGAGTCACTGCTGAGGTGGGGTGGGGTGCAGGTGTGAATTCCCTCCAGGAGATGGTGGGCTGTGAAATCCAAGAAGACAACCACGCCTGGGGCTTCAGGTTTCTCTGCTATGATGGGGAGCTCCTCCTCTCCTGTCACCCAGAGACCCAGGGTTGTACAGTGCCCCAGTCCTTGGCTCGGAACTGGGCCATGGAAATGGAGAAGTTCGGGGACACAGATAGCTTTCAAAGCAAGTATTACTGGGCCCACGTGCAGGGAGAGCTTTGTGGAAGACTGCGGGGCTATCTGGAATCCTGGACAGGCTTCAGGGAGAGAACAGGTACTGCTCCTGGACCAGGGCCCTTCCTCTCCCCCAGACCCCTAGAGCCTCCACGCCCTGACTCTGCCCACAGAGACCCTCCCTGTCCTCTGGGTGCATATATGCTCTGTTGGCGTGGTGTCCTGCAATTTGCTGTTCTGTTAAATCCACTGTAGAAAGATGGGCAGGTGGGGAGGGGAATGAACCGCCCCAGTGACAATCATCCAGGGGAGCAGTGGGCCCTCTGACAGAAACTGTACCAATGAAGGTGAGTGTCAGTCAGGAGAGGAAGGCCCTAGACTGGAGTGGGCCCCCCTGGCTCCCAGCCTGCCTGTTCCAGAAAGTTCCCTGCTGGTCCCCAGGAGCCCACCCCGCACGGCCCGCTCCTCAGCATCAACACGTGGATCCAAGAGAGTGAGGCCCCGTCACAGCCCCTCCCCCTGCCCGGCTAAAGGAACTGGGCCCCAGGGTGCAGAACAGACTTGGAGCAGGTCTGGGGTGGGCGAGGGCTCAGCCAGAGGTGGAGAGTGGGCAGCAGCAGCCCTGTTCTCTCCGTCTTCCTTAGAGGGAGCAGGGCTTGGCCCCGGGCCTCACTGGCTCTGTGCTTTCTCCCCCAGGGCCCCCAGCCGTGAACGTGACCCGCAGCCAGGACTCGGAGGGCACAGTCAACCTCACATGCTGGGCTTTCGGCTTCTTTCCCCGGAATATCTCAGCGGCCTGGTTTTGGGATGAGGAACCCATGAGGCGGGACGCCTAGCAGTTAAGGGTGTCCTGCCTGATGGGAACGGGACCTACCGGTCCTGGGTGACCAAAAGTGTTCCCCAAGGAGAGGAGCAGCGGGTCCAGCGCCACGTGGAACACAGCGGGAATCACAGTGCACACCCTGTGCCCTCTGGTGAGCCTGGGGTGAGCCTGGAGGGGGTTGTGACCCTGGGAGGGTCAGAGGCCAGGATCAGGGAGAGGAGAGCAGACCTGTGGCTCTGGGGTGCCTGGGTTATATAGAATAAGGCCCTTTCTCAGGAGAGACCCTGGTGTATCAGAGTCAGTGGCGGACCATCCTGGGTGTTGCTGACTTTGCTCTTGTTTTTATCATCAGGCTTTGTGTCCTTTGCTGCACGAAGAAGAAGAAGAAGACAGCATCAGCTGTGGGGAGCCCAGGTGAGAAATCTGGGCAGGGGGTGGGGATGGGAAGGGCTCTGCCTGGGATGTAGGGTCCCCCTCGTGTCCCTCTGCACAGATATGAGAGGATGACAAGCCTCTGTTCCAGGAGCTGGACACTGGGGTATTTGTGAAGGGAATGGGAGCCACATCTGTTCTAACCCCTTGGTCCTGCCCAAGGCCAGGGCCAGGCTGGGGCCCTTAGTGTCCAGCAGGGGCCTCTCTTTCCTCTGGGTGAGACTGGGCGCAGTGAGGGTTTCAGCTCTCTGCTCTGTTCTCATCTTTTTCTGTCTACTCTCAGCTCGTCAGGCCTCATCTAGGGGTGATATGTTGGGTCATGTGCTGGTTGGGAGGGTCTAGGTGATCATGGATTGATTCAGAGGGAACCTGCAGTAAAGTGTCTGTGAGCTTGTGGGGAGGGGTTAAAAACTGAGGAGGAATTCAGAGGCCAGGCATGGGCTTATCACTTCCTATCTGCATTTCTCTCCCCAGTTTTTCAGCCATCATTATGAATCCAAGGAGCTAC
This sequence comes from Balaenoptera ricei, assembly GCF_028023285.1. NCBI lineage: Eukaryota > Metazoa > Chordata > Mammalia > Artiodactyla > Balaenopteridae > Balaenoptera > Balaenoptera ricei. The sequence goes on from NC_082649.1 coordinate 24,093,795, forward strand.
TGTATAGCTCAAGGAATTCTACTTAAGGCTCTGTGGTGATCTAAATGGGATGGAAATCCAAAAAAGGGGGGATATATGTATATGTATAGCTGATTCACTTTGCTGTACAGTAGAAACTAACACAACATTATAGAGCAGCCATACTCCAGTAAAATTTTTTAAAAAGAAAAGATAAATATAAAACTTCAGTTTAAATAAATTTAGTTTTATACAGAAAAAAAAAAAAAGAATCCAAGTAAAAGAATCATAAGGCTCAAACTAGGGTTCAGTGGATGGTGCCAGAGCCCTGCCTGTGATGCGCCCTTGTGAGGCCCCACTTAGAGATGTTTTGCAACCTCTCCAAGTCCTCCTCCATGAACTGTCTTCTGAGTTTCGTTTCCTCTGGGTCACCCCCAGCCTGCATCCTTCTCAAGGTCCCATCACGTGCCCCCATGCTTGCTGGAATTTCCTTGCCCATAATATAGGGAAGTAGTGAGCAGATACCCCTTGACCATTTGGGGAGAGGAGAACAGCCAATCCTTGGACAACTGGGGTCACTGATTTTATCTCACCTCCAGGTTCTTTCCTGTCCAGCCCCTCGGGACACAGTCCAAGGGCTCTTTAGAGGAGGGCACTGGGTCTGTGTTCTGTGGCCTCACCCTGCCCTCCCTGAGCCAGTTCCCTTGCTCATGGTGGTCACTGCCCTGTAGATTTGGAGAACGGGATGGTCACATTGATTTCCCCATCATCAGGTTGCTTGAGGGGAGGGGAAAAGAGCAGCAGAGCTTTGTGTTTGGCAAAGAGCAAAGGCAGAGCGTGGAACAGTGAAAGGGTGGCATGTGCAGAGACTCAGCTCCTTCTGTTGATGCCACCTCTTTGTGTCACTGGCATGCTTGGGGACGTGGTTTCTCATCCACAAGCCCAATTCCCTTATCATTTGGCCTTCAGCCTGGGCATACAGGGATGGTTAGTCACCCTGCCCCGCAGCAAGAGGCTCTGTCCATGTAGCACCCAGAGCAGGGGACCAGGCAGCTCTGTAGTTGCTCCTGCTCTCACCTGGGGCACCCCCGACCCCTCCCCACCCACCCCACCCCCAGGGAACATGAGTTCTGGTTCCGCTGAGACAGAAACGGTTGTCTTGTATGTCACTGGGGCATTTGCTGGGAAAACAGTGTGAAGATCATGTGCTAATTTCTCAAAATTACTTTTTAAATTTTTTTTTTTTTTAATAAATGTATTTATTTATTCATTTATTTATGCTGCGTTGGGTCTTCGTTGCTGCATGCGGGCTTTTCTCTAGTTGCAGTGAGCGGGGGCTACTCTTCGTCGCGGTGTGCGGCTTCTCATGCAATGGCTTCTCTTGTTGCAGAGCACGAGTTCTAGGCAAACGGGCTCAGTAGTTGTGGCTCGTGGGCTCTAGAGCGCAGGCTCGGTAGCTGTGGCGCACGGGCTTAGTTGCTCCGCGGCATGTGGGATCTTCTCGGACCAGGGCTCGAACCTGTGTCTCCTGCATTGGCAGGCGGATTCTTAACCACTGCGCCACCAGGGAAGTCCCTACTTTTTAAATTTTTGATGTCCAATACAAATGTTTATGACTTCAGATGGCAAAGCTCAATAGAATTTCCTCCAATACTGACCTTGTGGTGCATATTAAATGAAAGAGGAATTCAAAAGGGGCGCTGCCTGTGGGAGGTGGAGGGTGGCAGTGGCAGTCCCAGGGTGCAGAGGGGGCCAGGTACAGCCTCGGGCTGGGGGTGTCCCCCCCATCCACATTGAGCAGCAGATCCCTACAGCAAGGGAGGGCGGCCTGGTTGAATCCCTGCCTGGAACAGGGCAGGAGGGACTGTGCAGCCTCAGCCTAGCAGCAGCACTTGGGGTGGAGTTGGGATTCCAGGAGGCAGTGGACCAGGAAGGAGGAGAGAAGACCAAGTGCACCCTGAGAGCCTGGGCGGGGAGTGAGGGTCGCGGCAAGGCCAGGCGTCTGCAAGCCAGGGGTGCTCCAGGGTCAGGTCAGGGGCAGGGCCTGTGGCAGCCCAGTTTTTCTAGATGGGGCTGCTGTCACCTGGGCTTCCCGATGGGCTTTCCAGTTAGGAGCTGCTGGCTCAGGGCTGGGGGCGGGCAGGAGGTTGCGCTGCAGGTGGAGGTCAGGGCCTGAGGTGGAGCCGGGCAGTGGAACAGGTGCTTGTGCAGGTGAGGAGGTCCGAGAACAGAGGAGAGGAAGGAGTTGTGTGTGTGTCCACTCCCAGGCCTGGAGGAACGCGGAGTCGGGACCCGTCTGTGACAGAGCCTCGCACTGTGTCGGGGATGGGTCCGGGCTTAAGGCGGGAGGGCTTTGGGTTTCCACTCCTGGATCTTGTCCTTTCGTCCTTCCGACCTTTGTCCCTGTCGTGGAAGGTGGTGGAAGCAGAGACACGTGATGATATTGAGGAGTCAGGGGAGGAGTCCAGCAAGGGCTGGGCAAAAAGGGGGCAAAATAGGAGGGGTGTTTTCTTCCCTCAGAGAAGGACAGAACCTGACTTTGGAGCAACTGAAGGAGAATCTCTGAGGGAATAAAGAGCAATATTCTGCAGCCAATTGGTCATTTATTTATTGGTTTTTCCTTTTCCCCAAAGCCGTTAGCCTGCAAGACCTGGATCAATGCCAGATGGAGCCAAGTGACCATAATGGCCTCACACAACCGGGATTTCAGTCCTTGTTGTCAGACCCTGCGTCCATCAATTCCACTGTGGAAGCTTAGAATCTGCTGCCAGAGGCCTGAATTCAGCTCCCTCTACTGGTCTTACTAGCACTTTCCCTTTTTTTTTTTTTTTTTTTTGCACTTTCCCTTTTGTGTGTGTTCTGTTATTTATTTTATTATTTTAAAATTATTTTTATTTAAAAAAATTTATTATTATTATTTTTTGAGGTGGAGTTTATTTACAATATAGCACTTTTCCCTCTTGATGCCTCAGTTTCTTCATCTATGAAATGAGAAGAACAGTGTTTATTTCCAGTTGTGGTGGGGACGATTAAAAGCGTTCATATATGTGAGGTGGGTGCAGATGCACTACACTAATTACTAACTCTATTTTTGTTTTTTTATGTTATAATAGAATACATGGATAATAATTCAATTATTACGAATAAGCTTTATCAGTAAGTTTCCTCACTGTGGCTTCTCCCAAAATGACTAATAGCAGCTTTCTGGAAACTTGAGGTTCCCTTCACACCCTGTCACACTTGTATATGCATTACTTCATGTCTGCAATATCTATATAATTTCATATTAAAAGTTTTAATTGCTCTTTAAATGTACACGTCTGGTCTGTTTTATTTCACGTGTCTGGGAAGGGACAGCGAGTAAGATTCTGGGGAGAAGGAGGGGTCTATCTCACTGCCTTGACACAGCGCTAAAAATTCTCCACCTCTCTCTCCCCTCCAGCTCCCAGTGACTGACAGATTCACAGCAAAGCATAAAGGGCTGGGAGAAAATACACCTGGGGCCAGTGTTCAGGGGCTGACGCTGGGCGGGGAATCTCCCCTGAACAGTTGTAACCCTCATGTGATGAAGCAGAGCTGAAGGGTGATATCATGTGAGGGGGACAGGGACAGGGATTTGGGGTTTCCTGATTATGAGGAATGGGGGTCAGTCTGCTTCTAGGGTGATGTGACTGCTGGGAACCCTTGGGCTGAGGTGAGAGAGTAAAGGAACCCAGAAGGCAGAGGAATCAATCAAGCATCAGCATCTCCCTCCATCAGTTCAGACTGATTTCTTCAGGGCAGATGGGGAGGTGAGATTTCTCCATCTGATCCTCAGTCCTTCCTGACTTCCGGTCTTGGGGCACACAGGTGAGTGATGCTCTTCTTGGTCAGGACAACCTTAGCCCCACCCGGGTAAAGCACTGCTGGCAGAGTGTACTAGGGGGCACCTCCCACAGACTCGAAGCAGCTGACAGGAGCGCTTTCTGCAGCAGGACCTGCCTGGAAGCAAGAGGGTAATGAGGGGCTCTAGTCAGGTACTGTTCCCTCCCTGCTGGGTTCACAGGGTGCCCAGTAAGGCAACAGGGATAGAGAATTCATTCATGCATCTATTTATCCAGATAGGTGTATACTGACGTATTCTTTCATGTTTTTTTCAGGGTTGATGTCATTCACACACTTGTGCCTGCATGTTTCCATGCGAGTATTCTTGCATTTTAGTCAACTCTCAAGTGTCATTTGTTGTACTCAGTTGTCATTAAGCATAAACTTTCATACTCATTCATTTTTTGTGTGGTTATTTTAATCAAAGGCACAATTGCCTATAAATTAAGGAGTCAAATATCTGTGCAAGATTTCATATGAAATAGACTATTATTGTAGTCCTCTCTGATTCTCCTCAATTTCTGTCTTCCCAGAGGTGACCACTTTCTATATTTTTTTAGCTGATTCTTTTGGCTTTTACTTCCAAGTCTCTAAACAAAATGCCTTGTTAGAACTGTTGCTTGATTTTTCTGTCGCAGCCACTGTCTGTCACATCACACAGTGGCTGATGCAATAGTTAATAGTCATTGCTTTCTTTCACGCTTCCCATTCCTTCACTTTCCCAGTTTATTTATGTAGTGATCGTCTTTAGTTCATTCAGCTTTTTCTTTTGCGTGACTAATACACTCATGTGTAGACTCTACTACTTCTCACTTTCTGCACAACCTCTTGTTCTCCCTGAGTTAATAATTGCCTTTGTTTTTGTCTGATTCTTTCCTATGTAGCTCTCACTAATTGAACTTTGATGTTTCTTCTATTTGTATGATTTTTTAGAGAAGTGAGGATACTTTGGGCATTCTATCAATTTTTCCTTTTTGGAGATAACCTCCTGGGCCCTTCTGATGTGCTCCCACCTGGACTGGAATCTTCTACATCTGGAGCAGAGCCACCCTCCCAGGATGTCCCTCCACCACCATCTGGGCAGTGCTTTAAAGTGCTGTGGACACTGTACAGCACAGGGAACTCTGCTCAATACTCTGTCATGGCCTATATGGGAAAACAATCTAAAAAAGAAAAGAAGAGTGGATATACATATATGTATAACTAAATCACTTTGCTGTACACCTGAAACTAACATAACATTATAAATCAACTATACTCCAATAAAAATTTTAAAAATAAATAAACCAAGTGCTGTGGAGTCACCTGGGCATCCTGTTAATTGGCAGACTGAGTAAGGATGTCAAGGATGGGACCTGTGAGCTTGGTTTTCTATCTGGTAAGTATGATGCTGATTCTGTCGGTTCATGGATGACAGTTGAGGCAGAAAGGATCTCTCGTTGTCTTTCTCCTGTGTTGTATGTCTGGTTTTCTGTAGCCTACATCTTTCTCTCTCTTTTTTAATGGTAAGCTTATACTAATACATTTTAATTAAGTAATGTGTTTTCTTTCTCAATGAGTAGGCTTAATTAATTTTATTGTGGTTAAAAAAACACATAACATAAAATTTACCAGCTTAACAATTTTTTAGTGTCCAGTGCAGTGGTGTTAAATATATGCACGTTGTTGTTTTACAACAGAGCACTAGAACTTTTTCATCTTGCAAAACTGAAACTTTATACCCATTGAACAAAAATTCCAATTCTCTCTCCCCGCTGGTTCCTGGCAACCATCATTCTCTTTTCCATCTCTAAGAGTTTGACTACTTTAGACCCCTCATGTAAGTAGAATCATGCAGTATGTATCTTTTTGTGACTGGCTTATTTCACTCAGCATATGGTCTTCAAGGTTCACCCATGCTGTAGCAAATGACAAGATTTCCTTCCTTTTAAAGCTGAATAATATACAATTATATGTATGTACCACATGATCTTTATCCATACATCTGCCAATGCAGTTAGTTTGCTTCTGCCTCTTGGCTTTCGTGAGAAATGCTGCAGTGAACATGGATGTGCACACTTTCTCTATTTAATACCCTCTCTCATTTTGGTGGAATTAATATTTTAGTAGTTTTTTTATCGGAATCTGTTTGAAGTACATGTTGCATGTATTATTCTTTGGCTTGATGAATAGTTTGGCTGAAATTTGGAGGCACTGCTCCATGTTTTTCTTTCTTCTTTTGAAGAAACAGAGAGAGAAACAGAGGGAGAGAGAAAAGGCAGCAGGACAGCAGCATCTCATGGGGTCTCTGAATTTCACACATTAATTACCAGACTCTTTTTACCCTGGCTTCCTTCTGGCACTGTCAACAGATCACTTCTTTTTTTTTTTTTTTTTTTTTGAATTTTATGTTATTTATACAGCAGGTTCTTACTAGTTATCTATTTTATACATATTAGTGTATACATGTCAATCCCAATCTCCCAATTCATCACACCACCACCACCCTCCTCTGCCCCGCTATCTCCCCTTAGTGTCCATACGTTTGTTCTCTACATCTGTGTCTCTATTTCTGCCTTGCAAACCAGTTCACCTGTACCATTTTACTAGATTCCACATATATGCATTAATATATAATATTTGTTTTTCTCTTTCTGACTTACTTCACTCTGTATTTCAGTCTCTAGGTCCATCCACGTCTCTACAAATGACCCAGTTTCGTTCCTTTTTATGGCTAATATTACATTGTATATATGTACCACATCTTCTTTATCCATTCGTCTGTCGTTGGGCATTTAGGTTGCTTCCATGACCTGGCTATTGTAAATAGTGCTGCAATGAACATTGGGGTGCATGTGTCTTTTTGAATTATGGTTTTCTCTGGGTATATGCCCAGTAGTGGGATTGCTGGGTTTTATGGTAATTCTATGTTCAGTTTTTTAAGGAACCTCCATACTGGTCTCCATAGTGACTGTATCAATTTACATTCCCACCAACAGTGTAAGAGTGTTCCCTTTTCTCCACACCCTCTCCAGCATTTGTTGTTTGTAGATTTTCTGATGATGCCCATTCTAACTGGTGTGAGGTGATACCTCATTGTAGTTTTGATTTGCATTTCTTTAATAATTAGTGATGTTGAGCAGCTTTTCATGTGCCTCTTGGCCATCTGTATGTCTTCTTTGGGGAGATATCTATTTAGGTCTTCTGCCCATTTTTTGATTGGGTTGTTTGTTTTTTTAATATTGAGCTGCATGTGCTGTTTATATATTTTGGAGATTAATCCTTTGTCTGTTGATTCATTTGCAAATATTTTCTGCCAGTTTGAGGGTTGTCTTTTCATCTTGTTTATAGTTTTCTTTGTTGTGCAAAAGCTTTTAAGTTTCATTAGGTCCCATTTGTTTATTTTTGTTTTTATTGTCATTACTCTAGGAGGTGGGTCAAAAAAGATCTTGCTGTGATTTATGTCAAAGAGTATTCTTCCTATGTTTTCCTCTAAGAGTTTTATAGTGTCTGGCCTTACATTTAGATCTTTAATCCATTTTGAGTTTATTTTTGTGTATGGTGTTAGGGAATGTTCTAATTTCATTCTTTTACATGTAGCTGTCCAGTTTTCCCAGCACCACTTACTGAAGAGACTGTCTTTTCTCCATTGTATATTCTTGCCTCCTTTGTCATAGATTAGTTGACCATAGGTGCGTGGGTTAACCTCTGGGCTTTCTATCCTGTTCCATTGATCTATATTTCTGTTTTTGGGCCAGTACCATATTGTCTTGATTACTGTAGCTTTGTAGTATAGTCTGAAGTCAGGGAGTCTGATTCCTCCAGCTCCATTTTTTTTCCCTCAAGCTTGTTTTGGCTCAGAGCACTTCTTAATTCACTATATTACAGTAAGCCAAATTTAGCATTAGTATGATGGGTCAATGTTGTAATATGAGTAAATTCTTGTTGATATTTTATCCCTCTGAGTGACCAAAATCTGGTAGGGTCCTGGAATGAAACAGTTGGCAGAATCAAAGAGATAAGTGGAGAGAGTGTAATGACCACGCTATTTACAGAGCTGTAGGCAGCTAATAGCAATAGAAGGTAGAGTACCCTGGAACTAGAAAAAGCCGGAAGCTGTTACCACCTCTAGACTGAAGGGACTGCAGAAGGAATTTGTTTCTAGAACCCAGCAGAGCTGTAGCCTCTGAGAGGGGTCACCGAACAAGTGTTACTGCTGAAGGGAGAAGAATGCAGGCATTACTGTAGTGCAGCCCTGGAGGAGAGAGTGGCCATCAACGCCTTGGATTCTCTCCTCCCACACAGTGGTCCCTGCAGTGCCTGCTAATGGCAAACCCAACCAGAAGCCAGAGAGGAAAAACCCCAGGTGACGTGTTTTGTGAGAATAACAGGAAATATAAGTGATGCTCCACAAGAGGTTCAGAACCTAGAGAGTTGACAAAGAACAGTTAGGATGTTGAGATTATGCAGATTCTGTGAAATTAAAGACAAGATGTGTGTCTTCAATTATAAGAATAAATGTTGGAAAAATGACAGACATTAGGCTTATTCTATATGGCCTCATGGGTTATGTCTAGGTGGAAGGGAGAGGAAATAGCTACAGATATTCATGAAGAAGAACAATCTCCAAAGCCAGAAGGTGATGAGGTCTCCATTAATCAGGATGGACGAACACAGGCTGGACAACCACTTAAAAGGAACCTATGTTCATTTCGTGGGATGCGTATCAGAGCGTAAGCCTAGAGACCAAGGTCATGGTGGTAAATGAGAGTGGGTCCCTCAGATTCTACTAGCACATGAGAGCTCATGGCCTGTGGGTATTAACCGGCTGGAAAAAGGGACTGTTAACTCTCCTTGAGTTCTCCCCGAAAAAGTTGTGGCCCTGAGCTAACCTGCTTACCCCATCGAATATTTGTTTTTTGTTTGTTTGTTTTTGGGGTATTTGTGGCCACATTTCTTGTGGGATCTTAGTTCCTGCACTCCACAGTGAGAGCGCAGAGTCCTAACCACTGGACGGCAAGGGAATTCCCTGAATACTTGTTTAACATGTATTTTATGTTCCTGGACAAATCTTGTGTTTGCCTTCACTTATATGCTTTAAATTCTACAAGGGTCACATATACTCATCTGTTAGATTTTCATTTGGAAAACCTCTTCACAATCCTACAAGTTCCACCTGACACTAAGAATTATACTGAATAGGTAATAAACATGTTTTTTTTTTAATCACTCATCACTTTTACTATTTTTAAGATAGAAATTGTCAGGACTTCCCTGGTGGCGCAGTGGCTAAGAATCCCCCTGCCAATGCAGGGGACATGGGTTCGAGCCCTGGTCTGGGAAGATCCCACATGCCGGGGAGCAAAGCTCATGTGCCACAACTATGGAGCCTGCGCTCTAGAGCCCAAGAGCCACACTACTGAGCCCGTGTGCCACAACTACTGAAGTCCGCGTGCCTAGAGCCCGTGCTCCGCAATAAGAGAAGCCACTGCAATGAGAAGCCCATGCACCGAAACGAAGAGTAGCCCCTGCTCGCTGCAACTAGAGAAAGCCTGCGCACAGCAACGAAGACCCAAAGCAGCCAAAAATAAAAATAAATTAATTAAAAAAAGATAAAAATTGTCCAATAACATCTCTGTATATCTGAGTTCACATCCCCACAGCATTGTGTACTTTGTGAAGTAATCTGTTGGGTTATTTGTAAAAAACAAAAGCAGTCTTACTCTGCGGGAAAAAGGGAATGTGTTGGGAATAATGGATATAGATTATAGACTCATAGGTGCAGCCGAAGAAGTAAGACTCAGGGCAGGTGGGGGCCAGGGCAGCACTGGGACAGGGGGAGCAACTACTGATCCTCAGTCTCATTAAGGAACGACCATTGGGATAAAAAATATAATACCGCACAATGTTCACACTCTTGCACTAGCTCAAGGTTCACATTCCCGTGACAGCATATCCAGTCAGTATAGCTTGGGCCTGCTGTCCACTCCTTCATTAAAAGAAGCAATCAACATTGATCAACAGGCTTTCCAGGCTACATCCAGGTGGTATATCACAGTTCCCTAAAGCATACTGGGGTGCACTAGCAAGGAATAGGCATGATTGATAGACAAAAAATTGTAATAAATATTCACTGCACAGGCAAAATACTGGATTCCTTCTTTTTTTTTTTTTTGGCTGCGCTGGGTCTTTGTTGCTGCGCGCGGGCTTTCTCTAGTTGTGGCAAGTGGGGGTTACTCTTCGTTGCGGTGCGCAGGCTTCTCATTGCAGAGCACGGGCTCTAGGCGTGCAGGCTTCAGTAGTTGCAGCACGCAGGCTCAGTAGTTGCAGTTTGCAGGCTCTAGAGCGCAGGCTCAATAGTTGTGGTGCATGGGCTTAGTTGCCCTGCAGCATGTGGGATCTTCCCAGACCAGGGCTTGAACCCATGTCTCCTGAATTGGCAGGCGGATTCTTAACCACTTCGCCACCAGGGAAGTCCCTGTATTCCTTTTTAAAGACAAGTCTCAGAGGCCAGATCATCCTCAGGGCAATGCATGTCATCACTGCGCATGACCGCAGTGTGACCAGGGAGGTGACCTTCGGCTGGGTCTGGAGCATCTCAGCTCTAGGCCAGGGACAGCCGTAGTCGGAGAGGGTCTTTGGGGCTGGGGTTCAAGAGGAAGAGGTCTCAGATGCCTCTGCATCTACAGCTTCCCCCCACCAACATGTTTAGTGGGTTTAATAAGTTTACCCCTTCAGTTCCTATTGGCAGCACCCAATATTCCTCGGAAATACCAGACAAACCCAGCAATGGCCAACAGTAAAGTTCAGACCTCCAGAGTTTAAAAGTTCAGGTTCTCTGAGCATTCTGTGTTGGAGTGGCACTTGTCTAAAATTGGTACTTCCCTATAGTTGGGGAACTTTAAATATAGCAGTGAAAAAAGCTTTTTCCTGTTCAAGGGGAAGAAAGAAAATCATTCCTCAAAACCCAGATCGGGCTGTGAGGTCTCTCCTCCTGTCCCATCTCTTCAGGACTGTGTTTCGCAGTGGAGCAAGAGACCAAAATCTAACCTGAGTTACAAGAAACAAGGCAGTGATGGGTATAAAAGGAGTGATCAGGAGCAACAGATTCTCCTTTACCTCTCACGTCCAATATATGTGCTTCACAGAAAAAGAATAACAGGTCCACAAAATACAACAGCTAGAATTACAAAAATTCATTCATCCAAGGGTGGTGGAAGGCTGGAAGGGGAAGTGGGAGGGTAAGTGGCACAGGAAGAAAGAGTATTCAAATCAGTCCAGGCACAGGGACTGGCAAATGCTAGCAAAGAGCTGCAGAAAAACCCATGGTCAATAAAAACAAACAAACAAACAAAAACCTGTCGTCCTTTCAGACTCACAGGTGTTTAAAATCCATACTGGTGTCTGGAAGATTCTGTCTCATGTGCTCCAGAAACAAAGTCCCGATGCCTCAGAGAGAAGGGAATATGCACAGGGCCCTGGGTAGAGTGGGTCCTGCCTTCCCTGGTTGGGGAGGGAAACAAGGAAAACAGCTGCCACAGGGTCCTCCCAATCCCACCCATCCCCTCTGGATGGCAGGTGACTCAGTGCCCGCAGCCTGACATTTGGCAGGCGTGCATCTACGGCTCTGTCATCTGATTCTCCTACTTCCATCCCATTACGTCTCAGACTCAGAGTGCCTATTCTTCCCTTGTTTTGTCTGATGGTTAGGCCAAAAAGTTGTGAAAGTGATCATATAATAAGTCTCAAATTAATACTGTGATTTCTAGGGTAACTAATGGAAAAATAAAAGAATGTGTAACTAGAAAGCTAATTAAGAAGACTACAATAATGAAAAGTTTTTGGTTAATCCAAAAGAAGGCAACAAAGAAAAACAATGAAGCAGAGAATAAATGAATTAGAAGACAGTAAGTGGCCAGGTGGTAGTAAACCCAAGTGTGTCTGTAATGACATTAAACATAAATGAACTCAAACACTACAGTTAAGGACAAAGATGGTCAGGTGGGTAAAAATAAATGAATAGCTATATGCTGTTTACAAAAGACACAATTTCAGTAGCAGGTTACAGAAATGTTGAAAGTAAAAGGATGGAAAAAAGAAATACCATACAGACATTGATGAGAAACCACACAGAGATACTCTTTAGAAAGACCACAGAACATGAATCTCCTTGGACATAAAGTACATGTATACAGTTTACAGCATCTTTAATAAAGTTTATTTACCTGATGAGATCCTTGAGACAATGTAATGCCACATATTTGATACAGTGTGCAATAAATACACATTGCATGAAGGAATAAAGTGCCCATAATTCAGGACTTCCCTGGCGGTCCGGTGGTTAGGACTCGGTACTTTCGTTGCTCTGGGCCCAGATTCAATTCCTGGTCGGGGAACTAAGATCCCGCAAGCCATGTGGTCAAAAAGAAGTGCCCAGTAATTCAAGTGTTATTCATATTTTAAAGAGGAGAAGCAACATCCTCGTGAACTAAAGTAAAATAAACTATATTAGGCCCTCTGGATAGCAGAATCGAGAACACATTCTCTGCTTTAAAGGAATCAGAACTCTACTTAGGGCAATATCATGTATCATATATGTCAAATATGCCAATTACTAGGATTGAATTGATACATTCCAGAAGGCACCAAAAGAAAGTGTGAAGACGGATTCATTGAATGCAGACATAAGGGAGAAACTGATTTGTTTTAAAGATGGATAGAAGTTTTCAGGACAAAAAAAAAGGGGGGGCAAAGGCCTTATTTGGACCAAAGCAAAAGAGGAGCTCACCTATACAGGTGGGCAAATGCCTGACCTAACCCTGCCCTGGACCCAGAGGAGACCCAGGCAAGCAGAGCTCCTGGCCTGGCCGCACCTCCGTGGGTCCTAATCGTGGGAGATTTGGACCCCAGGAGACATTTTGAAATGTCTGGATCATTTTTCGTTGTCTAACTTGGCAGAAGCAGGTGTTGTAAAGTGAGGAAATACTGCCCTTAGTGGATAGACACCAGGGCTACGGCTAAACATCCCACAAGGCACAGGACAGCCCCCCACAGCCAGGAACTATCTGGCCCAATAAGTTAATGGTGCTAATGGTGAGAAACTCTGTCCTAGAGGTTAGTGCTGCAATGTCCTCATCATTTCTCAGATGAAGAAACGGAGGCATCAAGAGTGAAAGTGCTACACACAGAGAACAGACTTGTGGTTGTCAAGGAAGAGCAGGGTGGAGGAGGGAAGGACTGGGAGTGTGGGATTAGCAGATGTAAACTATTATATATAGGATGGATAAACAACAAGGTCCTACTGTATAGCACAGGGGACTATATTCAATATCCTGTGATAGGACTTCCGTGGTGGCGCAGTGGTTAAGAGTTCGCCTGCCAATGCAGGAGACACGGTTTCGAGCCCTGGTCCGGGAAGATCCCACATGCCACGGAGCAGCTAAGCCTGTGCACCACAACTACTGAGCCTGTGCTCTAGAGCCCGTGCTCCGCAGCAAGAGAAGCCACTGCAATGAGAAGCCCGTGCAACACATCGAAGAGTGGCCCTTGCTCGCCGCAACTAGAGAAAGCCCGCACACAGCAATGAAGACCCAATGCAGCCAAAATTAAATAAATAAATTTATTTTTTAAAAAATATCCTGTGATTAACCATAATGGAAAAGGATATTTAAAAAAAGAATGTCTAAATGGTACAGATGAAACAGTTTTCAGGGCAGAAATAGAAACAGAGATGTAGAGAACAAAAGGTATGGACACCAAGGGGGGAAAGTGGTGGGGGGCGGAGGGATGGTGGTGGGATGAACTGGGAGATTGGGATTGACATGTATACACTAATATGCATAAAATAGATAACTAATAAGAACCTGCTGTATAAAATATAAAATTCAAAAAAATAAAAATAAGGGGCTTCCCTGGTGTCACAGTGGTTGAGAATCCACCTGCCAATGCAGGGGACACGGGTTCAATCCCTGGTCTAGGAAGATCCCACAGGCCGCGGGGCAACTAATCCCGTGCACCACAACTACTGAGCCTGCGCTCTAGACCCTGCGGGCCACAACTACTGAAGTCCGTGGGCTTAGAGCCCGGGCCCTGCAACAAGAGAAGTCACCGCAGTGAGAAGACTGCGCACCGCAACGAAAACCCAATGCAGCCAAAAATAAATAAATTAAATTAAACAAAAAAAAAGATGAGTTAATTGGGTAGGAAACACTTGTATTCTCTCAAGGATACCCCCTCCTCAGGCTCTCCAGATTTCAGGACTTTCATCTGAATTCCTCTCCAGTTTTTAACGCCTCCCCACCAGGTCATAGACACTTAATTGTGTGTTCCCAGAGATGCAAAACATCTCTTTCTAAGTGGGACCTCCCAAGGGGACATCATGGCCAGGGCTCCAGCACCATCCACTGACCCCTAGTTTGAGCCTTGTGGTTCTTTTACTTGGATTTTTAACAAGGGCTAAAAAATTGGGGAAGAGAAATTCAGGAAGAGATAAGAGCCATTGCCTTCCATCTAAATTCCTCCTCAGTTTTTAACTCCACGCCACGAGGTCACAGACACTTTATTTCAGGTTCCCTCTGAATCAATTCATGATGACCTAGACCCTCCCAACCAGTATATGATCCCACACATCCCCCCTAGATGAGGCCTGACAAGCCGAGAGTGGACAAAAAGAGATGAGAACAGAGCAGAGAGCCGCAACCCTGACTGCCACCCAGTCTCACCCAGAGCAAAGAGAGGCCCCGCTGGATACTAAAGGGCCCCAGTCCAGCCCTGGCTTTGGGCAGGACCAAGGGTTTACAGCAGACGTGGCTCCCATTCCCCTCACAAATAACCCAAAATCCAGCTCCTGAAACAGAGGTTTCTCATCCTTTTACATCTGTGCAGAGGGACACGAGGGGGACCCTACATCCCAGGCAGAGCCCCTCCCATCCCCACCCCCTGCCCAGATTTCTCACTTGGGCTCCCCACAGCTGATGCTGTCTTCTTCTTCTTCGAGTAGCAAAGGACACAAAGCCTGATGATAAAAACAACAGCAAAGGCAGCAACACCCAGGATGGTCTGCCACTGACTCTGATGCACCAGGGTCTCTCCTGAGAAAGGGCCTTATTCTATATAACCCAGGCACCCCAGAGCCACAGGTCTGCTCTCCTCTCCCTGATCCTGGCCTCTGACCCTCCCAGGGTCACAACCCCCTCCAGGATCACCCCAGGCTCACCAGAGGGCGCAGGGTGTGCACTGTGATTCCCGCTGTGTTCCACATGGCGCTGGACCCGCTGCTCCTCTCCTTGGGGAACACTTTTGGTCACCCAGGAGCGGTAGGTGCCGTTCCCATCAGGCAGGACACCCTTGACTGCTAGGCGTCCCGCCTCATGGGTTCCTCATCCCAAAACCAGGCCGCTGAGATATTCCGGGGAAAGAAGCCGAAAGCCCAGCATGTGAGGTTGACTGTGCCCTCCGAGTCCTGGCTGCGGGTCATGTTCACGGCTGGGGGCCCTGGGGGAGAAAGCACAGAGCCAGTGAGGCCCGGGGCCAAGCCCTGCTCCCTCTAAGGAAGACGGAGAGAACAGGGCTGCTGCTGCCCACTCTCCACCTCTGGCTGAGCCCTCACCCACCCCAGACCTGCTCCAAGTCTGTTCTGCACCCTGGGGCCCAGTTCCTTTAGCCGGACAGGAGGAGGGGCTGTGACGGGGCCTCACTCTCTTGGATCCACGTGTTGATGCTGAGGAGCGGGCCGTGCGGGGTGGGCTCCTGGGGACCAGGAGGGAACTTTCTGGAACAGGCAGGCTGGGAGCCAGGGGGCCCACTCCAGTCTAGGGCCTTCCTCTCCTGACTGACACTCACCTTCATTGGTACAGTTTCTGTCAGAGGGCCCACTGCTCCCCTGGATGATTGTCACCGGGGCGGTTCATTCCCCTCCCCACCTGCCCATCTTTCTACAGTGGATTTAACAGAACAGCAAATTGCAGGACACCACGCCAACAGAGCATATATGCACCCAGAGGACAGGGAGGGTCTCTGTGGGCAGAGTCAGGGCGGGGAGGCTCTAGGAGTCTGGGGGAGAGGAAGGGCCCTGGTCCAGGAGCAGTACCTGTTCTCTCCCTGAAGCCTGTCCAGGATTCCAGATAGCCCCGCAGTCTTCCACAAAGCTCTCCCTGCACGTGGGCCCAGTAATACTTGCTTTGAAAGCTATCTGTGTCCCCGGACTTCTCCATTTCCATGGCCCAGTTCCGAGCCAAGGACTAGGGCACTGTACAACCCTGGGTCTCTGGGTGACAGGAGAGGAGGAGCTCCCCATCATAGCAGAGAAACCTGAAGCCCCAGGCGTGGTTGTCTTCTTGGATTTCACAGCCCACCATCTCCTGGAGGGAATTCACACCTGCACCCCACCCCACCCCAGCAGTGACTCCTCCAGTCCCCATGTCCTTCTGTCCTCCCACCCAAGTGAGAAACTCCAGCCAGAGGGCTCCCTCCCTGCTCCCCTCCATGTCTTCCCAGTGCTGCTGAGTCATGGCCACCCCCCTGCTGAACTCACAGACCTCTGTCCTCTGGACCTGCCCCCTAATCCAGTGAAAGGCCTCACAGCAGTCTCGGACCCTCCCCACTCTCACCTCCTTTCTCCTCCTGCAGGGACAGGATTTCTGCTAGAAGCTTTCTGAGGTCCTTCCAGGTCTCTGTCAAGTCCTTGGACTCTGTG
The DNA here is from genome assembly GCF_028023285.1 of Balaenoptera ricei. Taxonomy (NCBI): domain Eukaryota; kingdom Metazoa; phylum Chordata; class Mammalia; order Artiodactyla; family Balaenopteridae; genus Balaenoptera; species Balaenoptera ricei. The sequence goes on from NC_082649.1 coordinate 24,110,290, forward strand.
TCCCACGTCTCAGCTCCCAGCTCTTCTGCCCACAGTCCCCGGGGCTCTACCCTGCCTGTCTCACGGTCACAGTGCAGGAAGGCCTGGCCATCCAAGTGTCCCCCAGCGAAAAAGCTGGACTGCACAGATCCATCCCGGGACAGCACTGTGAGGTTGTAATGAAGACTGTGTGATCCTGGGGAAGGGGGAACCGCAGATGAAACAGCTTTCCAGAAACAAGTGCACATCAAATGTTTACCAGACAAGTTCTGCTGTCCTGACCTGCTCCAGGACTGAGGATGCAGAACATGCACGTGTACAAGGGACCACAATGAGAATTTTTCCAACACAGGGGAAAAAAGAAAAAGAGGAGTGAAGGAGAGGGGAATTGAGGAGTGGAGGGAGGGGTGGAGATGGGCAAACATTCAGGACAAGTGCCAGGACAGGGAGGCACCAGCTCCCTAAGGGTCCAGGCAGGAGGCCAAGGGGAGAGGCTGGCCTGCAGGGGGCAAGGGAGAGGCAGGAAGACCAGGTGAGGGGAGGTGGAGTCAGAGGGGAGGGAGGGGCAGTGTCAGCCCAGGATCAGGGGCATCCCTGCTCAGAGGCCGGTCAGGTGAGATGGAGAGCAAGGGCTGCTGCCCGTGGGGCAGGTTCATCATGGACGAGGTGGGCTCAAGGGAGGGTGAGGCACGAGGCAGAGGGGCCTGAGGGGCTGGGCTGTGGCCCTAAGAGAGTGGAAGGTGGGCCAGTACCCCTGGTGGAGGTGAAGCAGTGGGTCTGGGCCCAGAGTGCAAGAGGCATGGTGAGGCCCCAGGTGGGGAGGTGGCTGGACCTGCCAGTGTCCCCTGGGAGTGGTGGGTGTTGGGGGCCTGAGTCAGTGCCATGTGCCCAAGGGCCATGGAGAATTAGAAGGAGCGGTGGCAAGAGAAAATAGAACTGGAAAGCCAAGGTGCACATTGGGAGGGACCTGCACAGTGGGAGTGGTTGGGGGCAGGTCACACCTCCACAGAGGGTGTGGGTCAGGCAGCCAGCACAGGAGGGCGGGGCTGGGGGAAGACCCCCTGTAGGGAAAGGCCAACTCACCAAGTGGCATCAACAAGGATTTTGGATACATGGTTGAGGTAGTGAGAGCCCACTGGGGTCAGTGAACCTAAGAGAGGGTGGTGAAGGCCAAGGAGGTGGGCAATTGGACCAAGGGTAGTATTCCTATTGGGGAGGGAGGAAGGGCAAGGGGCTGCAGAGGAGACAGTGGTGAGGGCCTGGATTGGGGGGCAGGGGATGAGCATGCCTCAGGGGTGACTCTGGGGGACCTTGGATTAGGGTGAAGACAGGAGAGGAGGAGGGCTCTGGTTGAGGGAGGGTGAGGATGGCGTGGTGATTCCTGGGAGGAAGCTTGTGATTGATGAGAACGTGGTGAGGGCCCAAGGCACTCGGGCAAGGAGTGGGAGCTGGGCAAGGTGCCATGATGGTAGGTGCAGAGGGACAAGGGCAAGTGGAGTCCAGCAGCTGAGGCCTGGAGAGTGGAGGTCACAAGAGGGTGAGGTTTAGGATGCAGGAGTGGGGAAGGGGCAGTGCTGGGTGAAACGCCCACACTGAACGAGGGCCAAGAGCAGGTGCCTGCACTGGGGCGGAGCTAGGAGGATGGGTGCCAAGACCAGGGGAGAGGTCCTCCCACAGGGGCTGTGCACTGTGCTCAAGGCCCAGTTATCATTAGCAGCACAGCTCCCCCTGGTGATAAAATAGGGTAGTGATGAGGGAGGGAAGTCCCCCTGGGCAAAAGTCATCCACAGAAATGTAAGGTTAGTGAAAGCTGGGGGGAGGTAGGAGCCATGCAGGTGTCTGATCCTTGCAGGTAAAGACCCATGAGGGGGGGAGTCTGCTGGTGGTCCAGTGGTTAGGATTCGGCGCTTTCACTGTGAAGGCTCAGGTTCAATCCATGGTCGGGGAACTAAGATCCTGCAAGCCACGGGGGGGAGGGGAGGGCGTGGCCAAAATAAAAAATAAAATAAAATAAATGTTTTTAAAAAGCCATGAGAGGAGGAGAGGGCCCGGTGGTGGGAAAGGCGATGAGGGTGAGGATGCCGTAGGAAGGGATCAGAGAACCACAGAGGGGAGGGGACAGCAGGGAGGGGGAGGACAAATCCTGAGGGGGCACAAGTGACGGCAGGGGAGGAGGCAAGGAGAGAATCAGGGGTGGGAACATGGGCATAGCAGAAAATTAGAGTAAACATTGGCAGGGGAGGGGGGAGGTGCGGAGTGGAGACCACAGAAATCACAGGAAGAATCCCTTGGCTCCAAAGCTGTCACACTCTAACTTCTGTCAGTGAAAATAATCAATAAACAATCTATAATAAGAATAGAGAGTTTTATTTGAGCCAAATTAAGGACTAGTCCAGAAGCCAGCTTCCCAGATAACTCTGAGAAACTGCTCTGGAGAAGCAGGGTTTTCAGCACACTTGTGGGGTTTTTTTGTTGTCGCCGTGCCAAAATCTTAGTTCCAAAATCTTAGTTCCGGGACCAGAGATGGAATCTGGGCCCAAGGCCGCGAAAGTGCCGAGTCCTAACCACTGGACCGCCAGGGAATTCCCCTTTAGCGCAGTTGTGTATCTTGTCAGAACAAAGAACATTAAGCAAGTCAGGGCTACATTTCTCCAAGGTTTAAAAACAAACAACCAAAAACAGACCAGCACGTACACATGCAGAACATACAGTATAGCCTTGGCACCTGGGAAGGGAGTCTTATCATCAAAGGTGAACCAGCGGTGGAGTCCCAGGAAGAGGGGCATGTAGTCTTTTTTTTTTTTTTGGGCATTTAGTCTTTATTTTTAACATGGACATTCTTTACTTCTGGTCAATGTGCCCTTTCCTTTAATAATTAAAGCAGATGTACAATGTATGTCTGACAGGCCACAAAGAGGCAATTTACTTAGCGCAAAATTCAACTCAGTTCATGTATAAGCCAGAATGACTTCCCTGTATCTGAACATGTGAAAACATATTTTGTCGCTTCTCTCAGTGAAAGTCAGGATCGGCCACGGTGCCCACAGCAGTAGGAAGTGTGGTTCAGGGCCCTTGGGCCCTTCCTAGAGCTCCTGGTCACTAGAAAGAGACCCCCAACTCCAAGGACTGAGGCCCTTGAGCGCTGCCTGCCTGGAAGCTCCCCGATTCCCGAGGCCAGAAACGGGAAGAGGGCAGAGCTGAGAACAGGAGGAGAGGACAGCGCTCAGGGGCCTAAGAGGGAGCCCAACACACCGGTGGGAAGTGGCCGCCTGAGCGTCGGACCTCCAAGAGCCCTTGATCGCCTCTGACGGGAGCAACCCGGGCTTGGGGGCAGCCTTCCCACCCACGGGAGTCAGAGGACGGGGATGTGTGAGGAAGAGGAAAGCAGGGAGGGCGGGTGCAGCAGGGGGAGCAGAGGGTGGGAGTTGGAAAGAGACTGAAAAGCGGGAACGTGCTGTGGTGGCCACAGGCCCCGAGCAGCTCCCGGCCCCTCCCCGACCTCACCCCGCCCCCCACTCCCCACCCCGCTGCACCGCCAGTGAGACGGTCCCCGTGACGCTCACTGAATCCCACCCGGACCCTGAAACCGCCCCAGGCTCCCGGCTGAGGACCTCAATGAACGCCACTCACCAGCGGCGGTAGCCGGGAGCACAGAAAGGGCAGCGCCGGCTAGAAACGGCAGGACAAGGAGCAGCGCCATGGTCCGGACCTTGTCAACCTCCCAGAGGCTCCGGGACAGCAGCCGAGCGGGCGGCGCTGAGCCGGGCGGCGGCGGCGCACTGGCAGCGGAGACGGCCCGCACGGAGGTTTAAAAACTGGGCCCCGCCCCCGCCCCGTCCCGGTCCCTGTCCTCCCTCCCCCGAGCGGGGACCGCCATCCGGCCACCTCCGCTGCCTAGAAAAGCCTGGAGGCTAGAAAAGCCTTAGGATCCCCAGGAAGGTGAGACGGAGGGTGAGTGCAGACAAATGCTGAAGGGACAGGCTCTGAGCAGCAGAGAGTTAGGGCGCCCCCCCCCCCCCCGCCGCCGTCAGAAGCGCCCAGATCACCGCCTCCCTCCCCTGCAAAGAAGACTCCCCGCCCACGGCAGGGAAGGTCTCACAAGGCTGCTTCAGAGACACCCCACGTTTCCGGCCTTTCGGGGCTTCTTCCTTCAGGCACAACTTCTCTCCCATAACCCCTCCCTCCACCTTGCACAGCAGAGGTACTGGCAACAGTCCGCTGAGACCAGATTTGCAGATTTCAGCAGCTCTGCCTCTCAGAAGCCACTTCCCCAGATGAAGGACTCAAGAGTTCAAACTCTTGAAGATGTTTCCACCATTATAATCTCCTTCTCCTCCCACTGACTCCAAGACCGAGCCACGTCTCTTTTCCTGTGGCCTCAGCCTATAGGTATCCACACTCTCCCAAGGCAGCCTCTTGATTCAGGCCCAATGAGGTGGTTCCCCGTGATCTACCCCAACACCAACCTCTCCAGACTCCCTTTCCAACCTGCCTCAGGACATCTGCGCCTCTGGGCCCATCTGCCCCTCAAACCCAACAGATGTACAGGCAAACTCTACCCCTTTCCCCGCACACCAGCCTCTCTCCCTCCCCAAGTTCTCTTTAAGCATCACCAGCTTGGTCCCTTCTGATCCCCTTTCCCCTGCCTCTCATGGGCTCACAGTCAGCTCCTCCAACCCCTTTTCAGTCCCACTGCAGCTACCTTAGTCCAGGCTTTCATCTACCTCAGCCTAGAGAACTGGAAAGGCTTCCTAAACACCTGCCTGTCGCCAGGTATAACCATAAGGCCCCAGCCATCCACAGCTGCCCCATCTGCAGAATTAACACATAAGGTCTCTACTCCACCATCAAAGCCTGCAGCTGCCACAACCAGCTGTCTGGCATCATCTTCCACTTCTCTGGTGACATCTCCCCTGGGTTGCAGTAAAAGTGGGCTCCCCCCATTTCCTTGCCCTGTCCCATCAGGATGCCACTGCTTACATATTGCCCTCCTGTGGATTACTCTCCTCTGCCTTCCAGCCCATCAGAACTGCACATCCTAAAATATCATCCCAATTAGCTGGTGGTAAGGGTGGTACAACCTTGGGATTATACTAAAAACTATCTAACTGTATGCTTTAAAAGGGTGAATTATGTCATGCATGAACTATATTTCAATAATACTATAATAACAATAATGCCATCCTGAAAGCCTCCTTCTACTGAAAGCTGTGCCTTATCCCCAACACACATCTCTTGGTCTTTGGCATTCCTACGCCATGGTCCTCAAACCTGATTGCTTATATAACCACCTGGGGAGTTTTTACTATCCATATGTCTAGGCCATGGCCAAAACCAACAGAATCAGTATCCCTTGGGTTGAACCTAGGCCTTCGTATCTTTTAAAGCCCCCTCAGCGATTCCAAATGTGTAGGCAAGTTTTAGAATCACTGGTCTAGCCCTGGTTGAAACTTCCCTGATGGAACCAAGTGTGCCCTGCCTTGAACCCCATCTGACCATTTTATATTCCCCACGTTAGACAATGGGCCACTTTAGGATCAGGAACTGTGTTCATTTCATCTTTGTCTCCCTGCAAATGCTTTTTTTAAAGTTGTACTCTGCCTCTCATTAGTAACCATTCCACTAAGATCCTTATCCAATACTTTTCCTGTGGATGGAAATGTCGTGCCTCAGAAAGTTTTAACAATTTCTTAGATTTCACATCATTTTTATTAATTAATTACTTTGACCATCATAATTTATTTAGCAGGTCAGGGATTGGGTCCTGTCCCATCTCGGAGAGTTTCTTTTCATTGCGAAAGGTCACAAGGGTAGTGAAAGTATAGAGAGGCAGATGGAACCCAGCTCTCCTGACAAGCCCTTTCCTCCATGACCATCCTCCTTCAAAGACTTGCTAGGTGTGGCAGTTCCAGCAAACTGTCTCATTCGAGTCACACCCCCTCTCCCCCAAAAAAGACTTTTAATACTAATACTAATATGCTAGGTTTGTCTCACAGCATTTAGAGATGACTGCAATGAGAGATAAAGCCATCTACTCTTCGTGGGAGGTACGACTCCAGTAAAAGTGGGCTCCCCCCATTTCCTTACCCTGTCCCATCAGGATGCCACTGCTTACACATTGCCCTCTTATGGATTACTCTCCTCTGCCTTCCAGCCCATCAGAACTGCACATCCTAAAAGATCTCTTTTACATAGTGGGATTGGTGGCACAACCTCTGGATTATACTAAACACCACTTAACTGTAACTTTAAAAGGGTGAATTATGTGATATATGAACTATACTTCAATAATACTGTAATAATAATGCCATCCTGAAGGCCTCCTTCTACTGAAAGCTGTGACTTATCCCCAGCACTCATCTCTTAGTCTCTGGAATACCTACACCATGGTTCTCAAACTTGGCTGCTTATTAAAACCAGCTGGAGAGTTTTCACTGTCTGTATGTTCAGGCAGTGGCCAAAACCAATTGAATCAGTATCCCTTGGGTTAGACTTAGACCTTCATATCTTTTAAAGTTCCCTTGGTGATTCCAATGTATTAGCAAGTTTTAGAACCACTGGTCTAGGCCATGGTTTGAACCTCCCTGATGGTACCAGGTGTGCCCTCCCTTGAACCCTATCTTACCATCTTATACTCCTCCCATTAGACAATGAGCCACTCCAGGAGCAGGAACTGTGTTCATTTCATCTTTGTCTCCCCTGCAAATGCTTTTTCACATTGAACTCTGCCTGTCACTACCAACCATTCCACTAAGACCCCTACCCTACACTTTTTCTGTGGATGGAAATGTCATGCATCACAAAGTTTTAACTATTTCTTAGATTTCACATCCATTTTTATTAATTAATTACTTTGAGCATCATAACTTATTTAGCCATTCAGGGATTGGGTCCTGCCCATTCTCAGAGAGAATCTTTTCACTTCTAAAGATAGCAAGAATAGTGAGATGTAGAGAGGCAGATGGAACCCAGCTCTCCTGACAGCTGGGCCCAAGCCCTTTCCTCCATGATGTCAACACTCCTTAGAGGACTTCTTAGGTGTGCAAATCCAGCAAACCGTCTCATTCAGCTCACCCCCACCCTCCCAGAAAAGACTTTTAATACTTTAACGCTAATATTCTAGGTTTGTTGCACAGCATTTAGAGACGATTGTAACTAGAGATAAAGCCAATCCTACTCATTCTGGGGGTGGAAGAGGCCCTGATGGTATAGGGCTCAGGGTCAGGGTTGCTCCCTGGATCTAGATTTGGCTGCCTCACCCCCCAACACACACCAGCCCCCCGCCCAAGCTTCCCAGGTTGTCTTTTGTACAAAGTGTGTTCCCTCCACCCCACCCTGCTTCCAGCCCCCTCTGCTCTGCCCCATGAAAGACGTTTTCTCCCTCCACTCTCACCTTTGTACCCCTGGAGTCACCCGCACAGCGGCATCTTTCTCGCTGCAGACCTCTTGCGCCACTGCTGGGTCCGGAAAAGGAACCTAAACCACCCAGCGCAGATGCTCACAGAACCCAAAGCGGGGCTCGCAGGAAGGCCCTGAAGTTTTCTCTGCTGGGCCAGAGTTTACAGTGAGGACTGGAAATCACCTGTCTGCCAAACCCTGGGTTGAAGGAAATAAAAGTCGTCCACGGATTTAAAAGCAGAATAAGGGAACTTATGTGCAGGCTGGGAGGGGAGAGAGCTGCATTTAGGTTTCTGGGTCTCAAACTGCCGCTTGAGAAAATGAAGACCTATGTGGTCCTCGGAAATTCCGAGTTGGTAGATCCGGAGGGGATCTGGAATCCGACTTATTTTAAACAAGGTCTTGGTTGATTCTGAGGCGTGTGAATAGGGAAATGCTTCTTCCAGCCCCTCCCCCCACCCGGGCCCCGCCCTTAGATTCTAAGAACCAAAAACTCTTCCTTCAGCCTTGCTTCCGCCCCAGGAAGCAGAGGGTCCGCCTCGCAACGTCCGATTTGAGTCGGCTCCGCCGATCTGGATGAAAATCAATGACTAAGGATCCAGGAAATACCCACCGAGAATGTTCCTTCTTCCGTGGAGAACATAATTTAGAGCTGGTGTGACTTCCTTCAAAGACTGGAGTGACTTCACTAAAGGACACAGTAACAGCGGGTCCAGGCACAGCTTACAAACTGCCCCAGCGAGCGCCCACTCCCCTGTCCGCCCGCATCTGGCCTGAGGTGGACAGAGTCACCTGTGTTCACTGTGGTGCTCGAATGTGCAGGGGACAAGATGTAAAGGAGAGACCGGGAAAAGGAGGGCGGGAAGGGAGAAAGGGTTGAAGAAAGGAAGAGAGAAGATGGAAAAGGGTGGGAAAATCTACAGGGGAAATAAATTTTAAAATATATTTTTATTATTTCTAACTTATATTTATTCTTTTTGTTGTTGTTGTTGTTATATTATTTATTTATTTATTTATGGCTGTGTTGGGTCTTCGTTTCTGTGCGAGGGCTTTCTCTAGTTGTGGCAAGTGGGGGCCACTCTTTATCGCGGCCTCTCTTGTTGCGGAGCACAGACTCCAGATGCGCAGGCTCAGTAGTTGTGGCTCAAGGGCTTAGTTGCTCCGCGGCATGTGGGATCTTCCCAGACCAGGGCTCAAACCCGTGTCCCCTGCATTGGCAGGCAGACTCTCAACCACTGCGCCACCAGGGAAGCCCTATTCTTTAGTTCTGTCATTTATTAAAATTTTACCATAACTGTTTGATCTCCCTCTGAATACATAAAAGATGGCTATCATCGTTATTGCTGGACTACCTGAGAGTAAGTTGCAAACCTTAGGACTCTTTACCTCCAGATGTGCAGGGTGTAGCTCTTAGCAACAAGAACAAGGTGTTTTGTTTGTTTTGTTTACCTAACCAAAGTACAGATTCCAAAGAGAATAATAGTTTTAAAACCAACTTGGTTGGGGCATACTTTACATACAACCTATATTTCTTTATTCTCTTGAATATTTTATATAGATCATTAGGTTTCCTTGAAGGTTTGGTAGGACTTAACCTCTAAAACATTCTGGATAACGTAGAAGGGAAACAATTTTTATAACTGCTTTAACTTATTGACTTGTAGTAAGTCTTTTCCATTGACATAAATTTCTTCAGTTTTAAGATTGTTTAAATCTCTCTTTGTCTGCAGTGACATATCTCAGACAACTATGTTTTGTTCTGAATTTTGCCTATTTTCTCTTTTTAAAATAACTATTTCAATTCAGTATTTTACTTGGTTTTCTTCTTATAAATCCTCAGCTGATTTTTTTATTTATTTATTTACTTATTTTTGGCTGCGTTGGGTCTTCATTGTTGCACGCGAGCTTTCTCTAGTTGCTGAGAGCGGGGGTTACTCTTCCTTGCGGTGTGCGGGCTTCTCATTGTGGTGGCTTCTCTTGTTGCGGAGCATGGGCTCTAGGGGCGCGGGCTCTAGGGGCGCGGGCTCAGTAGTTGTGGTGCACGGGCTTAGTTGCTCCGCGGCATGTGGGATCTTCCCGGACCAGGGATTAAACCCGTGTCCCCTGCATTGGCAGGCGGATTCTTAACCACTGTGCCACCAGGGAAGTCCCTTATTTCTCTTTTCAAAGCTGCTATCTGTAGGGACTTCCCTGGTGGTCCAGTGGTTAAGACTCCATGCTTCCACTGCGGGGGGCGCGGGTTTGATCCCTGGTCTAGGAGCTAAGATCCCGCATGCTGTGTGGTGTGGCCAAAAGAAAAACAGAAAAAAAAAAAAAAGCTGCTATCTGTAGGCTGAGCAATCAGCAGTGGCTGATGCCAGGTCGGCCTTGCTAAGTGGAAAGCCATATTGTTGAGCCCATGCAGTCTTTGTCCTAGTTGTCATGGCCACTTTGTGCAGGGAGGGACTCCATAGCAAACCTTGTGGTGCTGGGGAGACAGACGACGGGCAAGTACTTACATGAACAAATGAGCATTTCGAACAATAATAAGTGCTATGAATATGAAGAGAAAAAATAAATGACAGTGATGTGGTAGAAACTGGCTGTGTGGGGAGGGGGGGCATTAGATGGGGGGCAGGCAAGGCCTCTCTCAGGAGGGATGTGGTGCTGAGGCCGGAGTGAGGTGAGGAGCAGGCTGTGCAGCCCCCTGGGAGGAGCACGAGGGCGGGCACAGGGTGCGCAGGTGCGGAGGCTGGAGGGAGCCCGAGGGAGGATGCCACAGGGAGAGGCCAGGCCTGGTGGAGCTTGGATTTCACTCTAAATCAGTCGAAAGTCCTTAGAGTACTTTTAAAACTGGGGACAGCCACACGATTTGACCATCCATCAAATCACACCCCCCCACCTGATTACAAGCAGCCCGCACCACATACCTTCCCTCTTCTGGGCATCTACCCGTGCACACCCGCATCTCCATCCACTCTGCTAATGGCCAGAGGTCCATGAACGCATCTCTCCTTCACCTCTCAATTTTCCAACTTTATTTTGCTCAAGTTCCTGACCGGCCAGTCAGTCCATTACCTGCTGCCCATGAGACATTCATGCACTACTTGGGGGGATCATTCACACTGTCCACCTCCTAGGGGCCTCCTTGGGTTTTGATTCCTACTTCCTGGCTTGACAGCCATTCCCCAAACTATTCTTGTGTCGGCTTCCAGGCTCACTGCTCTCACTTTAGCTTCTCTCCTTTATATCTGATTCACAGGCACACATTTCCTTGAATTTTTAAAAATTGTAGTGATTTTTTTTCATTTCAGCATTTCTGAGGGCTTTCAGTAAGAAGAATTCTATGTTAGCTTAGAGGAAATTATTTCAAAAATCCACGAAATTATACTTTCATGAAGGACAACACCCATAGAGAGGGGGGCAGCTCATAAGTGTGCAGTGGATTTTCACCAAGTGAACATTGGGGTAAACAACACTCACATCAAGTAACATTTCCAGCATCCCAGGAAACCCTCTTGAATCCTATTCAGTCATAAAGGAACCTCCCCACCCCACCCCTCAGAGTAATCATTATCTTGATTTTTAACACCATAGGTAAGATCTGCCAGTTTCTGATTGGAAAGAATTATACAGTGGATGCCCCTCTGTGTCTGGCTCTCTCACCCAACATTATGTCACTGGGTCTCACCCCTATTGCTGTGTGTGGTTGTAATTTATTTACTCTCATGGTGTTCCATTATACGAATAGACCACATTTCTCGTCCTCTACTGTTCATGGGCATTTGTGTTATATCCAGATTTTACAAATCGGGCCGCTATGAATAATATTTTCATATGTTTGGCACACATATGCATGCATATTTATTGAGTATATAACTAAGAGTGGAAATGCTGGTGAGTGAATGTTTGGCTACCAGCAAAGACGTTTTCAAAATATTTGAATCAATTTGCTCTCCAACTAGCAATATATAAGAGAGATAATTAGCCCAAATTCTTGCCAACAACTGATTTTGCATGACTTTTTCATTTTAACCACTCTGGGCAATGTGCAGCCATGCCATATTATGGTTAATTTGAATTTCCCCTCTGACTAAAAATGTTGAGCAATTTTTCATGGATTTACTTGTCATGTAAATATCCTCAATAGGATGATGGACTAGACAAGTTGTTAATGACTGAATGGGACTCTAGTCATGTGCCAGCCTCTTTTAACTGTTATGGTCCTTCTGCTCTAAAGGATCTGTGGTCAAAGACGGGGGTGGCCTGTGGTATAATAAAAAAGAAAAAAAAAAAAAAGAAACTTGGTCTTTGTCCCTGCACTTGGACTCTCTTGAGTGATACGAGTGTCTTCGGGGTGCTAAGGAGATAAGTCTTTTCTGAGAGGTCCTAGAAGCTTCAGGATGGGGGCTGGTCACCAGAAAGAACAAGCCATGATCAGAGGTTTGGAACTTTCAGCCTCACTCCCTAACCTCTGGGGAGAGGGGGGCTGGGGGATGAGGTCAATCAGTAATGGTCAATGATTTGATCAATCATGCCTACATCATGAAACTTTTATTAAAAACCCTAAAATGATGGAATTCACAGACCTTGCAAATTGGTGAACACATCCACATGCTGGGAAAGTAGCACACTTCAACTCCATGGTGACTGAGGCTCCTACACTCGGGACCTTTCCAGACCTCGACTTAGGTACCTCTTCATCTGGCTGCTCACTTGTATCAACTATTATAGACTGTAATTGTAAGCATAGCATTCTCCTGAGTTCTATGACTTGTTCTACCAAATTATCAGACTTGGGGGGAACCCCTAGCTTTTCAAGTCAGACAGAAGTGCAGGTAACACAGGGACTTGATGCTTGCAACTTGCTTGTGAAGTAAAGGAAGTCTGCGGGACCGAGCCCTTAAACCTGTGGGGTCTGATGCTAATTCCAGGTAGCTCGTGTCAGAATTGAGTTGAATTGTAGGACACCCAGTTGGCATCTGAGAATCAGAGGATTGTTTGCGTGAAGGAAAAAATCCCTCACCAGCTCACAAAGAAATTCAGAGTAAGAGTAATAAGCAAGTAAATCTCTACCTTGGATGTCATTTATTAGTCACTTGTTCTTTCAACCAAACCCGAGTGCCTACAATGTACCAGATCCAGTTCCAGTCTCAGATCTTTGCTCTAAGAATTGAAATTTGACGTTCTTTTTCCATCCCTCGCCACCCCCGTATCTGATTAGGAAAATTCCTAGGAGAATTCCACACTAAAAGAGTCTTGGTAGGAGGCAGAGAACACCTTCCTCCATAAAAGAGGAAAACCCACTTTCCCAAACATTCTTGCAGGTGGACACAGCATGGAGCTCAGACCCCACCACTCAGGAGACCACATTTCAGGCTCTACTCAGGACGTGGTGACACAGAGAGGCTGGGACTGAGCAGAATGCATTTGGCAAGGCTGGTGTGAGTGGCAGTTACACAACCTCCAGTTGTCAGGAGCCGCAGTGACAGCCGTCCTCGCCGCAGGGTCCACGTCCAGCATGCGGGGCTCACTGTGTGAGCAGTGACATCTGTGCCCAGCAACAGGGGCCAATGTTCCTATGTGGGACCTGGCCTAGGGTGGACACTGTGGATTCTGTTCCCGTGGAGCCTCAAGCCTGCTTCTGTGGCCTTCCCAAAATGATATGAGCCCCCATATCATATATATATGGTACTTTCTGCCTAAATTAGAAAAATTTTGGATCCTATTGTTTGCTCCAAGAGTGAGTGAGAACTCAATCTGGAGAATAATTTCAGAGAGCAAGGATTTCATTATGCTGAACCACTTCCTAAGTCTTCCATCTGACTTCCACCCATGGTAGAGAGAACTACATGTATTTCTCAACATCATATCTCATAATTGACAATATAGGTACTCCCTTTTCTTTCTGAACAAAACAAAACAAAACACTGTTAAATGTGGATTTAAGACCCTTCTCTGGCCGCTCTCTGTCACTGACCTTGGTGGTTCCCAAAGTGGCTGAGCACCAGGATTGCTTGTGGGGCTTCTTACAAAATGCTCAGGCCTCTCCCCAGGACCACCTTCTCAGAGTATTAGGCACAAGATCAAGGAATTGGGGCTTCCCTGGTGGCGCAGTGGTTAAGAATCCACCTGCCAATGCAGGGGACACGGGTTTGATCCCTGGTCCAGGAAGATCCCAAATGCCGCAGAGCTACTGAGCCCGCGCACCATGACTACTGAAGCCTGCGCGCCTAGAGCCCGTGCTCCGCAACAAGAGAAGCCACCGCAATGAGAAGCCCGCGCTCTGCAGTGAAGAGTAGCCTGCGCTCTGCAGTGAAGAGTAGCCCCCGCTAGCCACCAACTAGAGAAAAGCCCACATGCAGCAATGAAGACCCAATGCAGCCAAAAATAAATAAATTTAATAAATTAAAAAAAAAAAAAAGATCAAGGAATTGCTTATCTAACAAGCCCTATGTGTGAGGCTGATGCACAGCCACGTGGGAATTCTGGTCTGAATTCTTGCTACTAAAAGTGTGATCTGAAGACCAGAAGCATCAGCATCAACCTTGATCTAAACCCAGAATCTCATGCCCTACTCCAGACTTCCTGAATCTTAAAAAGATGTCCAGGGGTTTCCTGTACAAAGCAAAGATCAGACTCCTGGGTCTCTGGGCCTTCTAGACGGGGTGTCAGAACCACGCAGTCTGCTCAGCTGTGTGATCTGATCCGATCACATAGCGCTGGGGGGTCCGGGGTTCAGTCCTTGTTCTTCTTCTTCTACAGCCATCACTCCCTCCCTTGGAGACTTCATCAGTTCTCAAGGCTTTAAATATCATTATGTGGCATCGCCTCCCAAATCTATTTCTCCAGCCCAGACATTGCTCTTAAACTCCAGACTCATTTGTCCAACTGCTAATCCAACTACCTGGCTTGTATTTCTAATAAAATCTCAGCTCAACATCTCTTAAACCAAATGCCCATAATGCCCCCTCTCCCCCAAAATTTGCTCCTTCGTCTTCCCCATCTCTGGTGAGAGTAATGCCATCTTTTTACTTACGTAGTCCAAAATTTAGGGTGTCCTCCTTGACTCTCTTTCTCATACTCCAGATTTAAGCCTTTAGCAAATGCTGTAAAGTCCACCTTCAGAATGTATCCAGAATCTAATTACTTCCCATTACACCCACTGCTCACACCCCAGTTGAAGCAATGGCCATCTCCAGCCTGGACACTGCACTATTTTCCCACTGCTTCCCTACGTCCTCACTCCCTCCTTGCCTCCCAGTTCTGTTCTCAGCACAGCAGCCAAAGTGATACTTTTAAAGGTGAAGTCCAATGGAATATACTCAGCCATAAAAGAGAATGAAGTAATGTCATTTTCAGCAGCATGGATGGCCCTAGAGATTATCATACTAAGTGAAGTAAGGACAGAGAAAGACAAATACCATGTGGTATCATTAATATGTGGAATCTAATTTTAAAAAAAGATACAAATGAACTCATTTACAAAACAGAAACAGACTTACAGATATCAAAACAAACTTACAGTTACCAAAGGGGAAATGTGGGGGGGAGGGATAAATCAGGAGCTTGGGATGAACATACACACACTACTATGTATAAGATAGATAACCAACAAGGACCTACTGTATAGCACAGGGAACTCTATTCAATATTCTGTGATAACCTATATGAGAAAAGAATCTAAAAAAGAAAGAATATATGTATATGTATAGCTGAATCACTTTGCTGTACACTTGAAACTAACACAACATTGTAAATCAACTATACTCCCATAAAATTAAAATATTTTAAAAAAATCAAGAAGTCATACCATGTCCCTCTTCTGCTCAAAACTATCTTATAATTCCCATCTCCCTCAGAGCAAACGTCAAAACCCTTCCAACATCCTCCAGGCCTACATGGTCTGGCTGTACCTCTGATCTCATCTCAATTAATCTCTTCTCCTGCCATACTGGCCTCCTCACTTTAACTGGGACACACAGACATGCTTCTGCCCTGGTGCATTTGCCTGGAGGTTCCCTCTGCCTGGAAAGAACCTCCTCCAGACATCCTCAGGGATAATTCCTCATGTCCTTCAAATCTTTCCTCAAAGGTCACCTTCCCAGTGAGGCCCACACTGACCGCCCTAGTAAAATAGCCATTTTCCCTGTCCCCATACTCACTCTCTGGATCACCTTCTCCACTGCATCTTTTCCATTGTATGTAGCCCCTTGTAACAGAACACTTTCCTTATTTACTATGCTGATAGCACATAGTCTGTCTCTTCCCACTAGAATACATGCTCCACAAGGCCAGCAAGCTTTCTGTTTTTACTTCAGTGATGTTTCCCAGATGCAAAATACTGTGTCATATATCTGGCACACAACGGTATCAGTTGAATGAATGTTCAATGTAAAGCACCTCCCTATTCTAGAGACAGCATCTTTACTAATGTGACCTCAGGCCAAATGCTGTTTTGTGGCAGCTACAGCACAACATCTACTCACATTGACATCAGTGCTGCTGGTGTTTTTCTCACAAGTGCTGCTCTCCCCTTCCCACCAACCAACCTTCCTCCACACTGCCTCCCACAAGTATATTCTTCTTTTCAGAAAACAATGATCTTTGACTTATTGGTCCTATTTTCCAACCAAATATAAACCTAAATTAGACTCTGCTTTACATTTTTTTTTTTTCTTTTTTTTGGCCACACAGGGTGTGGAACTTCCCTGACCAGGGATCAAACCCAAGCCCCCTGAAGTGGAAGAGCAGCATCTTAACCAATGGACCACCAGGGAAGTCCTAGACTCTGCTTTATAAATCCATGAGTTTGTACTGGAGCCAGCACTGGGATTACTAGAGCTAAGGGCAGAGAGAGTGAATGGGTAGGCGAGCAGAGCAGAATCCCGACAGGAACTTACCTAAGACGAGACATTATGGTTTCCCGCCTTTCTGCTAATTCCAGAATCTGGATCCTTTGAGAAGGTTGGGGGAAATATGGAAAGAACAATCAAACCCTAGACAAAGGGCAAGAGCTGGATGAATCTGAAAATCCATCTCTGGACACCACAGACTCTCCTGTGTGCAGGGGGAGCCTTGGGCCTTGTGGGGACCACGACTGGCAAAATGACTCCTCCAGCTGTCAGAGGTGGGGGACACCAGAGGAGAATAAGACACAAACTCAGGCAAAAACCTCTAAAGAAACAAAGAAACAACAAATAACACCCAAAAGATGGGGGATGAGGACTGGACACAGGCCTGAGCCGAGGCTGACCTGGTGACTTCCTCTGAGATCACAGCTCCTGGTGGGACAAAGTTCTACTGAAGGGACAAGGACAAAGGAGCTGAGAAGATGTGACCAGGAGTGACCACATCAAAGCCCACGATGCAGTGAGCACGGAGTGGGCACAGGCCGCATCCACGCTCGGCTCCTCACAGCCTCCTCCTGTCCCACCTGCAACAGACAGAGCACAGCAAGCACATGGATTCTGGAAGGTTCTCAGTGCTTCCATTTATTTCCTCTCTCAAACTTTAGGAATCCTCTCCTTT
Organism: Balaenoptera ricei; assembly: GCF_028023285.1. Taxonomy (NCBI): domain Eukaryota; kingdom Metazoa; phylum Chordata; class Mammalia; order Artiodactyla; family Balaenopteridae; genus Balaenoptera; species Balaenoptera ricei. Next base: position 24,127,177 of record NC_082649.1, read on the forward strand.
ATTATCCCATCAACCCCTCATGGCAGGAATTAGAAAAAAAAAAATTCATATATAGGGATTTTATTTTCAATAAGGATATAAGACATTATTACTCAGTGCAACACGAAGTTAAGACAGGGATCGAGGTGGCCCAGCCCTGCCTCTGCTGGAACAGGCAAGTGGATCAGGGAAGAGAACACAGGTCAGGGTGGGGAGGGGTCGTGGTGGGCAGGGGTGGGCCAGTCTCCCCACCTCCTCACATTATGCTACGAGGAACACAGACACATTCAGATGCAGCTGCAGAAAGAAGAGTCACGGGATCTGAAGCCACAAAGTGGGACCGTGCATCACTCAGTCCCCACGAGGTTGCTGTCTCACACTGTGAAAGAAAATAATCATGAACAAATTCAGGTCAATCATGTAAGTACTGACCTTCCCAACAGCCCCCCACATGGTCAAATGTCCCACTCAAAGATCCCCACCACCCGGGGAATCCCCTCGGCCCCAACACCTCTCCCAATCGAGGCCCTCCAGGGTCTCACCTTTAGGATCTGTGAGAGACACATCAGAGCCCTGGGCACTGTCACTGCCTGGGGGAGAACAAAACCAGGACGTGGTCAGAACCCACAGGAGAGAAACTAGAGAAGGAACTTTAGGAGGGTGAGCCCCCCATGGCCTCCTGTCTGCGCCCTCACAAGGGTCTCAGGAATCACACCCCCTCCACACTCACTTGCAGCCTGAGCATAGCTCCCTCCTTTTTCACCTGTAAGAAGAAAACATCACGTGAGAGGCCAGGGAAAAGACTGAGTTGAGATCCTAGAGGAACCCCCTAGTCCTGGACCACAGAGAACTTTCCAGAACTGTAACCAAAAATCCAGGACAGGAGCAGGAACATGAAGAAAGGAGATGTGGGGGGACTGGACCAGCTGCCCTCCTGGGACTCTGTCCTTAGCGGGACCTTCCCCCTCTGACCTTCAAGTGCTGAGAAACAGGCCCCCAACTGGAATTATGAAGGTGAAAAATCTGTCTTTCATTTTCACATGTACTTTACAAAAGGGTAAGTGTTAGCACTCAGCTCCATATTCCACATGTGTGTGTAGGGTACTTTCCAGTAATGAGGCAGGCAAACTTTACCTGGGCTTGAAACCCCCCAGTGAGACAAGAAAACTCAGATCCCTCCCTCCCTTCCCTACCTGAGTGCTTCTTCCTCCAGATCACAGCTCCAGCCACCACGGCTCCAGTGACCACCAAGGGAACCAGGCCAACAATGAGGCCCATGATGGGGACGGTGGGCTGAGGAGGTTCTGTGGAGGAAAGGGAAGGGGCCCTGATCTCAGGCTTGAATCCCGACCTTGCTGAACGTGTCCACGTGTCCAGAAGGGCTCCTGCTTTATCTGAGAAGCTCCATCTCCCATCTCCCTCCTTACCCCATCTCAGGGTGAGAGGCTCCTGAAGCCCCTCGTGCTGCACATGGCACGTGTATCTCTGCTCCTCTCCAGAAGGCACCACCAGAGCCGCCCACTTCTGGAAGGTTCCATCCCCTGAAGGCCTGGTCTCCACAAGCTCCATGTCCTGGATCTGATCCTCTCCATCACGTTGCCAGGTCAGTGAAATCTCCTCAGGGTAGAAGCCCAGGGCCCAGCACCTCAGGGTGACCGCACGGTCAGAGATGGGGTGATGGGTCACATGTGTCTTTGGAGGATCTGAGGAGGAAGAATCAGAAAATTCACACTTAGTGTTACCTTCATGGGCCACTAAAGCAGCATCATGTGACCATCCTGAGAATGGACAGCACAGTGGGTTTGAAAATAACGAGCACAAACACCAGACACAGGCCTGGACTCCGGGGTCTGGGAAAATCTCCCAGTCCTTGGAAAGTTCTAGAATAAGGATGAAAGCCAAGGTAGGAGGCTCCATGTAAAGGGGAGAATACAGAGTAATGGTCCTGTCTTTGGTGGAGGCTGTATGATTCAGAAAAGCTGGAGTCAGGCCTCCTAAGATGTCCTCAGGCTGAGAACAGGCCTTGAGAGAGAAAGTCATGGTTCACAAGATGGGGGTCAGGGTCAAAGGGCACCGATGATCAGTTATTTCAGGGATGGTTTCCGGCTTCTTCCCCAAAGAGACTGGATTCCTTAACTGTCTTTCAGAGAAGTGAGGCCACCGGCGAGTCACTGTCTTGTACATAATATGAAAACCTGGGCGGATTCCTCCCTCTCCCGACAAGAAGTTGGGGCGCTGTTCCCACAGGGACCCCATTTCCTCCCCTTGTGGGAAGCCAGCTCCAGCCCGAGGGGAGACCAGGGAGGCCCCGCGGCCCCTCGTACCTGCGCGCTGCAGCGTGTCCTTCCCGGTCTCCAGGTATCTGAGGAGCGCCTCTACGCATGCCCCGTCCAGGTAGGCTCTGTTGTGCTCCGCAGCACCAACCGTCTCAAACTTGCGCTTGGTGATCTGAGCCGGCTCGTCGGCCGCGGTCCAGGAGCGCAGGTCCTCGTTCAGGGCGATGTAATCGGCGCCGTCGTAGGCGAACTGTCTGTACCCGCGGAGGAGGCGACCGTCCGGCCCCACGTCGCAGCCGTACATCTCCTGGAGGGTGTGAGACCCTGACCCCGCCCCGACCAGCCGCAGCGATTAAACCCAAACTGAAAATGAAACCGGGTAAAGTCCCCGCGGGCTGTTCCCGGGTCGGGAACCGGGGGGTCCCGCAATGTTGGGGTGACCCTCGGACTCGGAGACTCAGGGCGACGCCGGCCCGTCCCTGGGGATGGGGGTCGTGACACGGATCCGGGCCCGCGTCGCTCACCGGCCTCGCTCTGGTTGTAGTAGCCGCGCAGGATGTGCAGGTTCGCTCGGAAAGTCTGTGCGTCGTCCTTGGAGATCTGCGTCTCCTCCTCCCAATACTCCGGCCCCTCCTGCTCCATCCACGGCGCCCGCGGCTCCTTCCTCGGATTCGGGGCGTCGCTGTCGAACCGCACGAACTGCGTGTCGTCCACGTAGCCGACGGCGATGAAGCGGGGCTCCCCGCGGCCGGGCCGGGACACCCCGGTGTGGAAATACCTCAGGGAGTGGGAGCCTGGGGGCGGGGAGCGGTGACACCCGGTCCGACCCTCCTCCCGGAGCGGGTCCCCGGGTCCGAGGTGGTGGGGTCTGGGGGGGGGGGGCAAGGGGCGGCGTGAGACCTGAATGGGTGAGAGGAGGGTGTAGGACCCTGGGACAGGGGAGCGGTCAGAGCTGGGCGGCGAGGTGAGGGTGTGGGCGGAGAGTTGCGGAATTGCTCCTCCCCCGCCCCGGGTCTTGCCCCCCAGTCAGGCGGTCCCCTCGCTCCTCCCCGCAGAGGCCGTTCCCTCCCGACCCCGCACTCACCTGCCCAGGTCTCGGTCAGGGCCAGGGCCCCCGAGAGCAGCAGGAGGAGGGTTCGCGGCGCCATGACCCGCACCCTCGGGGTCTGAGGAGAAGCTGAGTTCCGGCGGGTCGGTGGAAACTTCGTAACCGGGAACCGCGGGGACGCCGATTGGCTTCTAGAAACCGGACACGCAATGGGAGTGAGGACTGGGGCGTCGTCATGAGTATCCAGTCAGGAGGGTTCGACACAGGCTGTGAGAGAGAAAGTGAAACTCAGGGGAGATGAAGAATCCCCAACACGGAGCGTCCCCGCCCCAGACACCGCCCTCAGAGAGACCCTGTGAGCCACAACTCGAGTTCTGGGACTTTGCTCTGATCCCGCTCCTCCTGCACCGAGTGCTCTTCGTCACATTGTCTCTCTGAGTCCTGACCCAGGGGCTGTCTGAGGAAACCAAGAAGCCATGCCCAGATTGGGCTCAGCCAGTTTTTCCTCCAGTGTTCTTTCTGAAACCATCGTGGCTGAACAGGACCATCTGCCTCTCACCCCTTATCTCTCACCCCTTGGACTCTTCTAGAAGAAAACTCACCCGCTAGGGACCTTGATGCCAGAGAGTGAGGTGTCCCTCGGAATGGAGGTGGAGGAACAGGGGTTTTGTGCTTTAAACCTGGAGAAGTTGTTCCTGAAAACACCAGAGAGATTCCCATATGGATCAGTTTCCTTTGTGTTTGTTAACTATAGCGGGGAGCACAATCTTGATGATCCACAAACATCAGGAATCTAATCTGTAAAACTGATTTTGGCCCTTACCAATATAGAAATGTGTCTAAATAGCACTGCCAATCATACTCACAAAGCTCCTAAATTTTACTTTCCCAAACCATGTATCAGTGTCTCCTGTGTTGCTGTGTTTTAAAATTGTCTTCATTCCATATCCCTGAGTTTGTGTGAGTTGAAGAGGAGCAGAAAAATACCACCCCAAAATATATCATTTTGGCATATTGATTATTTTGAACTGAAGTTATGATGAAATAAAATTTATATTTTAAGGCAAGACAAGAAAAAATTAAACATAAAATTCTCTCCCTGTGCTTGCTTGGGCCTCCTCCCTCCCTCTCTAATGTGCCGTGTGTGTTCGCATTACACATTAACCAAACTTCCTCAAAGATGGGAGTGCCTGCTCAACCATAAAGATCAACTTTCTTTTTTTCTTCTGATGCTAGCAGTGTAACTTCTTAAAAGAATAGCATTCTTTCCCAGCTCTGTAGGGGGTCATGGTGACTTGCTGCTCACTTTTACGCTTTGTACGTACTTACCTGGACTATGTACCCTTGGTGAACTTTGTGTAAAATATCAGTATGTCATTTTGATGTATGATCCTTTGTCTCGAAAATGTATGTGACTGTTCCTTTGACTTCGAACAGGCAGAACAGTTCTCAGAGCTTTCCGAAAATCTGCTTCCCAGGTTATAATCCTCAGTTTCGCTCAAATAAAATTCCCTTTTTTCTTCTTAACTTGATAGTTAATTGAATTTTCATTAACAGTTACTTAGGAAACAGCAATGCAAGAAGGACATTCTGACCGCCCTTTGTCTCCTTGAAAGCAGGAAGTAAATCTCGCATGTCAAAGGTACCCTCCCTGTACCAGGAGGGTAGAAGGCAACCTTAACACAAGAGGTAGGGAATTTAGGGCCAAGAACGCTGTTTAAAGGAAACTTCTTACTTCACTAATTTACTGCCCCAAGGCCCAATTTCTTTGTCTTGTCAGTTCTTCAAATTTTTATTGTGTATTTGTCTAAAAGGTATAAAAGCTGCCTGTTTTGGTCACTTGGGTCTCATATGTCTATGAACTCCCATACATATGAAATTAAGTTTATTTTCTCCTGCTAATCTGTCTTATGTCAATTTAATTATTAGACCAGCCAAAGAATCTAGCAGGGAAGAAAGGAAAAGTTTTCCTTCCCTACAGATCCTGGACATAGTATCTTCAATACATGGAAGCACAATGTGTTACTGTGTATTTCATCTAGAAGAGTGTGCAAATTTTAATCACCCCAAAGGTGCAAGTACTCAATGCAGTCAAAATGCCCTTCACCAACATTCATGCATTGCATATGTTTATGATTAACACCTAAAGAATGTACATATTTTGTCGGGGCACTTGGTATTATTTTCTTTACCCTGATTAACATTGCAAGGCAATTGGTTTTATGCAGCCCCACAGAATGTAGTAAATGCTATCTGCAAAGAATATCCTGCTAAGCCTGTAGATATATATTTATTAAAAATCTGGGGAGTTCCCTGGTGGTCCAGTGGTTAGGACTGGGCACCTTCACTGCCGTAGCTTGGGTTCAATCCCTGGTCAGGGAACTAAGACCCCACAGGCCGCACAGCCTGGGACAAAAGAAAAAAATTCTGGCCATGTGGGATCCTTGGGGAGCTGAGGATCCCTGCTACCCTTTGTGGTGCTCTCTTCCTGCTGCCTTTCCTGGCTGGCTTCCACCCCATCCCCACAGCAGAGCCTACATTAGTGTTTGGTTGAATAACTGTGAGCAAGGTGAATAACCAGGGGGGTGGTTATTAGAAGTCCTTCATAGAATCTGCCTATCATGGCTTGGTTCTTCCTTTTTTGTTTAATTGGGTCACAGCTAGAAACTGAAGTTCAAGTTAATAGAGTGTTTGAATAGTAATGAAATACATCCTATTGGGACTTCCCTGGTGGTCCAGTGGTTGAGAATCTGCCTTCCAATGCAGAGGATGCAGGTTCAATCCCTGGTTGGGGAACTAGGATCCCACATGCCACGGGGCAACTAAGCCCGTGCTAGAGAGGCCGAAACAAGAGAAGCCCGCACACAGCAACTAGAGAAAGCCTGAGCACCGCAAGGAAGAGCCCGTGTGCCACAACAAAGACCCAGCGCAACCAAAATTTAAAAAAAAAAAAAAAAAAAAAAAAATCCTATTAGCCATTTAAGAAGGAAATTCTTCTTAAATCTTAAAACCAAATGACATGTTTAATATCTTATAATTAATTTAGAGCAAACAAAAATTAAAGTACAATAATTTATTTTCCTCCTGAGACACTATATTAGTTACCTACTGCTGCAAAATAAATTATTCAAAACTTAGCTGCTCAAAACAACAAACATTTATTATCTCCCAGAGTGTTTCTGGCTCTGGGCCTCTCTAAAGGAGACAATCAAGTTGTCAACCAGGGCTGCATCATCTGATGGCTTGACTAGGGCTGCAGGATTCACATGAAACACGGCTCACTCGTACGGCTCTTGGAAGAGGGCCTCAATTTGCAGCCACATGGACCTTTCCATAGGGCTGCTTATGACATGGCAGCTGGCTTCCCCCAGAGCAAGTGATCTGAGCGAGAGAGCAACAAAGATGGAAGCTGAAGTGAGTTTTATGTCCTAGACCCAGTGTCATACACCATTACATCAGCATTACTCTATCAGGTAGAAGTGAGTCATTAAGTGCAGCCCACACTCAGGAGGAGAAAATTAAGCTCCACCTTTGGAAGGGAGGAGCATCAAAGCATTCATGTCTGTGCTAAAACCAAAATTAAAATTAAATATTTTTTCAGGATTTTAAAAATCAAATACTGGAGTATATGGTATATACACTTTAACCATACTAGATAATGCTATTTTGATTTCCAAAGTGCTAGTACCCAACACAACATTGTAAATCAACTATACTTCAGTAAAAACATAAATTTAAAAAAAGTGCTAGTACCAACTTAAGCTTTTACCAGAAATGTGTAAGAGTTCATGGAGCTGATGTGTTTGCTCTGAAAATGAAACAAACTCAGCTTGGGACTTCCCTGGTGGTCCAGTGGTTAAGAATCCACCTTCCAACGCGGGTTCAACCCCTGGCTGGGAACTAGGATCCCACATGCCACAGGGCAACTAAGCGCGCTGCAACTACTGAGCCTGCGCCACAACTGGAGAGCCCACACGCTGCAACTACTGAGCCTGCAAGCTCTGGAGCCCACGCGCCACAACTAGTGAGAAGCCTGCGTGCCGCAACGAAGAGCCCGCATGCCGCAACTAAGACCCGATGCAGCCAAATAAATAAATAAATATTTTTTAAAAAGAAACAAACAAACTCAGCTTAAGGAAAGGAAATAGGAGTTGAAAGTCACTTCCTTGTTTGCAGAATCACCCACGCGTTTTCTTTTCTTCCTTTATTTTACTTTTATTCCATATACCTTGGCATTATAATTTTAGCATATACAGATAATGCTTCCTTTCAGTATAACCACATAGTATTATTTTATATGTTTGAAACATCCAGTAATAAGAATAAAGGAAGGAGGAGAGGAGAGAAGGAAGAAAGCAAGGGGGAAGGAGAAAAGACAAAAGAAAATAAAAGTAAAAGAAAGAAGAGGGGAAAAAAAGGAAAAAAAAAGAAAGAAGAGGAAGAGAGGATTTGGAAATGAGTATAAATAACATTTTCAAGGTGAAAGGAGATCAAACAGATTTAGGCAATACCTATAGAACAATAGAGACTTAAGAGAGCTTTGTTAGTTATCTATTGCTGTGTATCAAACTACTTCTAAATCTTAGCAGCTTAAAACAGCAAACATCTATAGTTAGTCAGACAGAGAAAGACAAATATCAAATGATATCACTTATATGTGGAATCTTAAAAAAAATGATACAAATGAGCTTATTTACAAAACAGAAATAGGCTCACAGACATAGAAAACAAACTTCCGGTTACCAAAGGCAAAAGTGGGTGGGGGGAGATATAAATTAGGAGTTTGGGATTAACATATACACACTACTATATATAAAATAGGTAAACAATGATCTAATAGCACAAGGAATTATATTCAATATCTTGTAATAACCTATAATAGAAAAGAATCTGAAAAAGAATATATATCAATATATATGTATTTACTGAATCACTTTGCTGTACACTTGAAACTAACACAACATTGTAACTTAACTACACTTCAATTTTTAAAAAACCAAACATCTATCACCTCAAAGAGATAATACGAAACAAGCAAAATGGAACAGATGCTGGTAGGAGAAGTTGGATAAAGAGAAGGATTTTACAAGATGGAATAAGTAAACAGGTTGTTGGTATACAGATGGAAATTATTTTGCTAGTCCCAGTCCTCCAAGAAACAAATGCCAAAATAGGATTAAATTCAGCAGAATTTTATTAAACATCTGTCAGAGAATATGGAGAGGGAACCAGAAAAGATGAGAGTCAGCAGACCAAGATGCAACTCTGATCGAAAGTGATGGACAGAAGGAGAGGTTTCCTGGACTATCCAAGACCACCAAAAACAATCTAAGCGAAGTTAAGCAACGCCAGAGGGAGTCCTCAAGTCACAGTTGGTCATCAGAGGAGTCCCATGTCTCCCAGGAATGAGCCTCCCATAGTGTCCCTGCTGTGACCAGTTACTGTCTGGGAACAGCCCACGGGAAGCAGGGCCTCTGCACAAACGCTGCCATAGATTTCAGAGCACAGGAGCGTGGGCCCTGTGCCTTACCTGGGAGTGTGACCCAAACTTTCACACCTGATGGGTCTGGGCCTCTGGAAATCAAACACTTCTGTTATTGGACTTAATTACATCCCTCCCAACCAAATTCTTATGTTGAAGACCTAAAGACCAATGAGATTCTATTTGAAGATAAAGCCTTTAAGGAGGTAATTAAGGCTAAACAAGATCATAAGGATGGAGCCCTAATATGATAGGACTGGTGTCTTTATAAGAAGAGCAAGAGACACCAGAGAGAGCCTTTTTTTTTTTGGTTGGGGTGGTGGTGTGGCCATACCGAGTGGCTTGTGGGATCTTAGTTCCCCGACCAGGGATCAAACCCGGGCCCTCGGCAGTGAAAGTATGGAGTCCTAACCACTGGACCACCAGGGAATTCCGTCTCTCTTTTTCAATTCCCCTGTGCTCACAGAGGAAAGGCTGTGAGAAGGTCACTGTCTGCAAGCCAGGAAGAGAGGCCCCACCAGACACTAACCCTGCTGGCATCTTGATCTTGGACTTCCAGCCTCCAGAACTGTGAGCAAATTAATTTCTGTTTTTAAGTCTCCCAGCCGATGGTATTCTGTCATTACAGCTTGAGCAGCCTTTCTCAGGCTGGGTTGCTGCATTTGTCTGTTCAAATTACAGGGAACGTGAGAGAACCAGGAAGCGCCCAGTCTACCACCACTTCTGAATGGATTCCTCCTGCCCTCATTGTGTGATAGTAGCTCCACCCCTTTCTGCAAATTAGGGTAAATTACTCCTGCCTCAAGAAGAGGGAACTCCTCTTCTCACCTGCTGGTCTCTGGGCACATGGAGTCCAGACTTCCCTGGTGGCAACAGTAATGTGTAGAGGTGTAGTTCCATGGTATCCTTGTGGTATACCTTATAAGAGTGCCCCTTTTGAGAACCAGGACCTCCAACCCTGTGGAGATGTGAAGGCAGGAAGCGTAAAATCCCCCAGTGGGTGATTGGAAGTAATGGTAAATGGAGTGACACCTGTTTCCAAACCTTGGTCCTGGACCCACCTTAATTTTCCTATTGAGAACATGGCACTATATAAAGGTCTCTGATTTAATAATACACTGCATCCAGAAAGATGTAACCCCATCCCTTCAAGATGTTTCCTCAAAGTTGGAGCTTTAGTTGCATCTTCAGAAGGCCTGTCCAGCATTCTGTGTGGCCGGCAGCCCCTGGGTGGTGCAGATTGTGATATGACAGGTGGATCTCATGGTCATGGCCCAGCCTGCACCTCCTTCACTGTGAAGCTGGCCCCTGGTCGGATACTCTGCTAAGAGCAATTCCAAGTCTGTGCATCAGGAATTTCAATGGCCACCAGGTAGCGGTGCTGGCTAAAGTTCTGAGGACTGGAAAAGAAGATCCGTACATGGAATAGGTGTCTGTCCCAGTGAAGATGAACCTCTGGCCCTGCAAGGATGGAGGGGACAGAAAGCAAGTCAATTTGTCAATTAGCAGCTAGTTGGTCACTCAAGAGATAGTGCTATATCAGGGCCCGGTATTGGTCTCTAATGCTGACAAGTTGAACATTCAGGGGAAGGTGTCGGAATTCTAAAGTCAATGTTCACCTGCTCAATGTCCATGCCTCGGCTGAACAGGTTGGTAGCCACGAGAATTCACAGTTGAAAATCTTTAAACTGTTGATACTGAGAAAGCCTTTGTGAGAAAGGAAAGCAGAAAAATGTTGAAAGTCCCTTCTTTTAATGGCCTCTTTTCCTTGCAAGGACACAAAACATCTTCCCCTTCTCTGACTCACCTCTCCTCCTGGGGCATCCCACAGTGGATGGCAATGGCTGGGAAGTTTTGCTCCACTAGGAGGCGGGCCAGGGCAATGCAACGCTGCACAGACCTCAAAAGGATCATTACGTGTTGGGTGGGGGGTGGTGGTGAGAATGAGGGGATGTGGGCTCCCAGGCAGGCTGCCTTAAACTCCTTGAGCTCCCAGCCACCCTTAGACGTGGCCCTGTCCACCAGGGGGCCCAGGAGCCAGCCCCACACACAAGTGTGCAGGCACTAGACCTAAGATTCCCAAGGCCCTGCAGCCAGAAACCCCTGGACCCAGCTCCACCCATCAGTGGGCAGGCACCAGCCCCAGGACACTCTGGGCCCCAGCACTATCCACCAGCAAGTCGATACCAGCCTCGGGACCAGCCTCACATACCAATCAGCAGGCACCAACACCAGAACCCACTAAACCTCAACTCCCCCCACCAGTGAACGGATACCACCCCCAGGACCACCACAGCCCCAAGTCTGACAGGGCAGGACCCAGCCCACCAACCAGCAGGGCGATGCCAGCCCCAGGTCCTGCTGGGCCTCAGTGCCATCCACCAGCAATACAACGCCAGTTCTGGGATACCTGGGCCCAGCAGCCAGAGAACCCAGGTCCTGGCTCTGCCAGCCAGTGGGCCAGCACTAGCCCCAGGGCCCAGTTTCACCCACTGGTGAGTGGGCACCAGCCCTGGGATCATCCGGACCCCAACCCCACCCACCAACAGGTGGACACTGGCCCAGGGACCAACACAGCCCCGCAGCCTGCATTGTCAGGACCCAGCCAACACACCAGCAGGCTGGCACCAGTCCCGGGACTTCCTAAGCCCCAGCCCTGCCCACCAGCAGGTCAACTCCTGCTCTGGGACACCTTGGACCCATCAGCCTGCTGCCCTGAGATCCAGCCCCATCCACCAGCAAGTTGACACCAGCTTTGGGACCCCTAGGGTCCCGCAATCAGAGACCCCAGGACCCAGCTCCACCTCCCAGTGAGCGGGCACAAGCCCTCGGATCCCCCATGCCCCGGCCCCACCCACCAGCAGGCCAACACCAGCTTTGGGATACCTTAGACTCCTCAGCCAGCCACCCCAGGATTCAGCCCCACTCATCAGCAGACCAACACTAGATCCAGGAACCCGAATCCACAACCACCCCCCCACCCCCGAACCTGGATCTGACCACCAGTGAGCCAGCTTTAGCCCCAGGAGCCCCTGGGATCCCACACAAGCTACCTCATGACCCAGCCCTGCCAAACAGCAGCCATCAGCTTCTGCACAAGGCAAGGCCTGGCAATCAACAAGACCAGGGGTCAGCCACGCCTACCAGATGGTCCACAGTAGTCAGCCCACCACAACAGAAGGACTCACACAGTCCACATAGGGGGCACCCCTAGAGCATATAGCTCTGGTGACCAGAGAGGAGTGCACAGCTGGGATGCATAATGTCTCCTACAAAAGGCCACTTTTCCAAGATCAGGAAATGTAACCAATCTATCAGATACATAGAAACAAAAACAGCAAGTTAGCCAAAATGAGGCAACAAAGGAGACTAGAAATCAACTACAAGAAAAAATCTGCAAGAAACACAAACACATGGAAGCTAAACAACATGCTAATGGATCACCGAAGAAATCAAAGGAAAAATTTAAAAATACCTAGAGACTATTGAAACAAAAACATAATGATCCAAAATCTATGGGACACACAGAACTAGAACAAATAATCCTAAAATTTATATGGACCACAAAAGACCCGAAACTGCCAAAGCAATCTTGAGAAAAAAGATCAAAGCTGGAGGTATCATGCTCCCTCATTTCAGATTATTCTGCAAAACTACAGTAATCAAAACAGCATAGTACTGGCACAAAAACAGACACATAATAAACTCACACATCTAGTCAGTTCATCTACAACTAAGGAGGCAAGAATATACAATGGAAAAAAGACAGTCTCTTCAACAAGTGGTGATGGGAAAACTGACAGCTACGTGTAAAAGAATGAGATTAGAAAATTTCCTCATACCATATATAAAAAACAACTCAAAATGGATTTAAGACCTAAATGTAAGACCTGAAACAATAAAACTCCTAGAAGAGAAGACAGGCAGAACACCCTCCGACATAAATAGTAGCAATATTTTTTCAGATCTGTCTCCTAAGGCAAAGGAAACAAAACAAAAGCAAAAATAACCATGTGGGACCTAATTAAACTCTCATAAGCTCTTTTTTTTTTTTTTTTGGTCACGCCTAGTGGCAGCAGTGAAAGCACCGAGTCCTAACCACTGGACTGCCAGGGAATTCCCAAAACTCATAAGCTTTTTTTTTTTTTTTAATATTTATTTATCTTTTTAGCTGCGCCATGTCTTAGTTGCGGCACGCCAGATCTTCAGTCTTCATTGTGGCATGCGGGATCTTTAGTTGCAGCATGCGGGATCTTTAGTTGCAGCATGCGAACTCTTAGTTGCAGCATGTGGGATCTAATTCCCCGACCAGGGATCGAACTCAGGCTCCCTGCATTGGGAACACAGAGTCTTAGCCACTGGACCACCAGGGAAGTCCCAAAACTCATAAGCTTTTTTTTAAAAAAATATTTATTTATTTATTTATTTTTGGCTGCATTGGGTCTTCATTGCTATGTGCAGGCTTTCTCAGTTGCAGCGAGTGGGGGCTACTCTTCGTTGTGGTGCACGGGCTTCCCGTTGAGGTGGCTTCTCTTGTTGCGGAGCACAGGCTCTAGGCGTGCGGGCTTCAGTAGTTGTGGCGCACAGGCTCAGTAGTTGTAGTTCACGGGCTCTAGAGCACAGGCTCAGTAGTAGTGGCACACGGGCTTAGTTGCTCCGCAGCATGTGGGATCTTCCCAGACCAGGGCTCGAACCCGTGTCCCCTGCATTGGCAGGCAGATTCTTAACCACTGCGCCACCAGGGAAGTCCAAAACTCATAAGCTTTTGCAGAGGAAATGAAACCATCAACAAAATAAAAAGACAACCTAATGAATGGGAGAAAATATTGATGTGACTGATAAGGGGTTAATATATAAAACATAAACAGCTCATACAACTCAACATCAAAAAACAAACAATCCAATTAAAACATGGTCAGAAGACCTGAATAGACATTTTTCCAAAGAAGACATACAGATGGCCAACCGGCACATGAAAAGATGTTCAACACTGCTAATCATCAGAGAAATGCAAATCAAAGCCACCATAAGCTATCACCTCATACCTGTCAAAATAACTATTATCAAAAAGTCAACAAATAACTAATGTTAGTGAGGATGTGGAGAGAAGGGAACACTTGTATGCTGTTGATGGGAATGTAAATTGGTACAGCCACTGTGGAAAAGCGTATGGAGTTTCCTCAAAAAGCTAAAAATAGAACTACCATATGGGGACTTCCCTGGTGGCACAGTGGATAAGACTCCGAGCTCCCAATGCAGGGGGTCCGGGTTCGATCCCTGGTCAGGGAACTAGATCCCACATGCATGCCACAACTAAGAGTTCGCATGCCACAACTGGGGAGCCCGTGTGCCACAACTAAGGAGCCCGTGAGCTGAAACTAAAGAGCCTGCCTGCCGCAACTAAGACCCAGCGCAACCAAATTAATTAATTAATTATTTTTAAAAAAGAAGATGAAAACACTCAATGCTCTGTGGTGACCTAAAAGGGAAGGAAATCCAAGGAATAGGGGATATATATATATACGTGTGGCTGATTCACTTTGCTGTACAGCAGAAACTAACACAACATTGTAAAGCAACTATACTCCAATTAAAAAAAAAGAAAATGAAAACACTAATTCAAAAAGATACATGCACCCCACTGTTCGTTCAGAGCATCACTACTTACAATTGCCAAGATATGGAAGCAACCTAAGTGTTCATCAACAGATGAATGGAATACTATTCAGCCATTAAAAATAATGAAAATTTGCCATTTACAACAACGTGGATGACCCTGGAGGGTATTATGTTTAGTGAAATAAGCCAGAGAAAGACAAATACTGTATGTTATCACTTATATGTAGAATTTAAAAAATAAAACAAACGAATGAATATAGCAAAACAGAAACAGCAGGCATAGAAACAAACTAGTGGCTACCAATGCAGAGAGGGAAACGGGGAGGGGCAAGATAGGGGTAAGGGAATAAGAGGTACAAACTACTATGTATAAAATAAATAAGCTACGAGGATGTATTATACAGCAAAGGAAAAATAGCCGTTACTTTGTAACAACTTTAAATTGAATATAATCTATAAAAATTTTGGATCACTATGTTGTACACCTGAAACTAACATAATATTGTAAATCAACTATACCTCAATAAAAATTTTTTCATTTAAAATAAATGCAAGGTTTCCCTGGTGGCACAGTGGTTAAGAATCTGCCTGCCAATGCAGGTGACACAGTTTCAAGCCCTGGTCCAGGAAGATCCCATATGCCACAGAGCAACTAAGCCCATGCACTACAACTACTGAGCCTGCGCTCTAGAGCCCAAGAGCCACAACTACTGAGCCCACGTGCCACAACTACTGAAGCCCACGCACCTAGAGCCCATGCTCCGCAAAAAGAGAAGCCACTGCAATGAGAAGCCCACGCACCACCGCAACAAAGAGTAGCCCCTGTTCGCTGCAACTAGAAAAAAGCCCATGCACAGCAATGAAGACTCAGTGCAGCCAAAAATAAATAAATAAAAATAAATAATTAAAAAAAAGACTACTAAACATAAATAAAACTTATTATATAAAGAAAGAAAGACTATTAGATACAGGAATAACAAAAATAAATATATACAGTAACAAATCTAGGTTTACATTTATCTATCTTCATCCCTTCATTTCCATGACTATGAGATCCACAGCTCATCCAATACATTTGAACTGATCCAAATACCAGTCTTTTCTTTAGTTCTCACAGACGAACAAAGCCAAATCCACAGACTCTATTACAATTCACAGCTTAGGACTGCACACTACAAGTTATTGGATGTTAGTCCATTTTGGAGTTCATAACCTGAAATAGAAACTCAGATGGTTGGGACCTCCCTGGTGGTCCAGTGGTTAAGACTCCATGCTCCCAATGCAGGGGTCCCAGGTTCAATCCCTGGTCAGGGAACTAGATCCTGCATGCCACAACTAAGATGCCACATGCCTCAGTTAAGACACAGTGCAGCCAAATAAATAAATAAAAACTCAGATGGTTGAAATGTCTAATTTTCAGGAAGGATACTTCGTTATTTGTGCATCATTTAGATTGCCTTACACAAGTTTCATTTATTTTCTTAACAGCTGCTAATCTTGCTTTTAATTTATAAATGTGGTTAGTTTCACTTCAATGTTGAATGTTGTGGGCTGTTTAATCGTATACTAGTTTCCCTTAACTGTAACAACAGTAGTTTGGGCCTCTTATGTCCCAATACGTAAGACTTTAGCCTGTGCATACATTGCAGTTCAAAAATGAACCATGTATAACCCTATCACTGAGAGACAAGAAGGAAAGCTTCTCTCTTCCAGAATTTTACAGGGATTCTCTTTTTCCACTGAAAAATGGGAACCTGCCAGCTAATGGGGAACGTGAGGTCTCTGACCTCATCCAAAGGTGCTTCAGTCTCTCAAGTTCAAGAACCACTGACCTGCAGGAAGGCCTTCCTCTCTGGTTCCTGGACCCCCACACCATGGCAGAGGCCATCTTCCCTGCAAATTCAGTGTGATGTCCCAGATAGCAAGCTGGTTAGCAGCTGTCCACTCTCCAGCAACCTTGCTTTCTGAGGCATGTGTTAGTTTCTTCGACCTAGGAAAAGATAGGTCTGAGGACCTATCTTTTCCTAGGTCGAAGCTGGAACCATCCACCCCCTTCTGAGCCACAGAGGTGTGGCTGTGCCCTCCATCCACAACAGGACATCGCAGGACACACTGCAGGAAGTCCGATATGTATACCTAAGGCTCACACAGTGGGTGCACAAGGCTTTTGTTCTAGTGCAGATCTGATGGGAGGGCTCACCAGTTCAACAAAGCTTGAAACCGGTACCAGTGTACAGTGCCCAGACTTACCAGAGAAGGTAAACCCTGACGATGTGCAACGTACAACGGGGACAAGGAAAAAGCTCTCTCTGGGCCAGTAAGAAGAGGAAAGGGAAACAGAGGGAGAAGCAATACTTGAGCCAGGTCAACGGGTATGAGCTTTCAAGTCAGGTAGACCTGGGGGTGAATATTCCTGGCTTTTCCACCAACCAGCTGTGGAGCCTTGAGCACATCCGGCCCAGAGCTGGCCCCAGCCCATACTTACTGAATTGAGCAAGTGCTGAACGAAATTCTCTGAGCATTTCCTCATCTGCCAACCAGTAATGCAATTTCTACCTTGCAGATTTTAGAGGAATGAGAAAACACACAGTGCTAAGAAAAACAGACACAAGACATGCAGCAGGCTGGGGACCAGAGTTCTAAAGCAAGTTCTGCCTAACCTGGCAGGAACATTCTCACACCAGGGAACATGAGTTCCTGGACTCTGTCTGGGGCCAGCTTAGAAGGCGGGTGGGTGCAGCAGAGCAGGGCAGGGGCAGGGCCAGGCACTGAAGCGAGGCCACAGCCTGGAGCGAGCCAGTTCCTGGTGGCTGTTGGGTGGCTCAGACAGCTCCTTGCCTCCCCAGCCATGGTTCTCCCTTTGCCCTGGCTCTCCCGAAGTTGCTGCCGTCGCCTCCTCCTACCATCCTGGCCCCCAGCACTCCAGGGCTCCTGGAGGTGCTGCTCCCAGGGTCCCAAGGCAAGCACAGAAAAGACGAGCTCCACAGGCACTGGGCAGACGTCACCTTCCAGGGTAAGTGGCGCCAAGAGTGAGGGTGGAGAGCGTGAGGGCAAATTTGTACTGGGGGCAGGGAATCCCCTCCATCTCACCCTGTACCACAGGCCAGCTGGATGCAGACACTACCGCCACCCCTAGAGCATGCTGCCTAGTTCCTCAGTTCCCCAGCACCCCCACCCCACTCCAGACCTCAGAGCACCCTTTACCTACACCCCTCCCTCCCTGCAGTCCACGAAGTCCTTGAACAGGCATTTCCCCTCATCCAACAGTTAATTATTTCTCAGGGGGGGGTTGGGACAGCCAGTCCTCCCCTTCCCATACGTCGCACAGAAGTCCAGTTACAGCCCCTGGGCTGTGATCTCTAACTTTCCCCCTCCCCCCAGGCCTATGCCTAAGACAGGAAGCAGTCCAGATGTACTGCTGGCACTGCAGTACAGATGACCTTAAACTAATGGGGCTGAAAAACAGGAAGGAGGCAGTGAGCCTCAGCCCCCTGCCCTGGCTGATGCTCTCTCCCTAACACCCTCCTCTCCCAGGACCCCTGGCCCCGCCCCACAGCTGAGCTGGCCCAAGCTGAGGAGCTGCTGGAGCAGCAGTTGGAGCTGTACCAAGCCCTGCTCGAAGGGCAAGAGGGGGCCTGGGAAGCCCAGGCCCTGGTGCTCAAGATCCAGAAGCTGAAGGAACAGATGAGGAGACACAGAGAGAGCCTGGGAGAAGACGCCTAAGCTTTCCACCAGTTGCCACTTCACCCTCCTACGCTGGAAATACTGCACACACTACCCTCCCCAGCCCTTCGATCAGAAACATCCCAGCCTCTCCCAGGCCACTAAGGAAACGGAAGAAACCACCACAAAGGGCCAGAAATTTGAAAGTAGTGAGAAGCCACTGCAGTCTTTTCAGTAACATCCCCCAGTCTGACACCTCCTACTGACCTCCGCCCCACAGCAGTGTACACAGTCCCCACGGGAATTTACTCTGGATTATGCCCTAAAATAGCCTCAGCCCAAATCCAATAAAGGGACGGAGCGCTTACAGACACCACAGACGCATGTGTTTCTTAGTTTTGTTAAAAAAAATTCTGACAAATCAGGGAAATGGGGGTTTAGGAGTGGTGGCGATGCAAAAGAGGGAAGCCATGGGGTGGGGCACGGGGTCGTCAAGGGTAGGCGGCAGCAGTGTCTCCTTCACCCCCACGCCTGGCATCATCTCCTGAAGAGGAGCAGACTGTCACACTCCAGAATGGGTGGGGAGTCCTCTACCGCGTCTGTTCAACTGAAGAAAAACATGGCAGTTAGAATAATGTATGGAAACGAAAAAGCTAGGTTGGTAGAAAAGGCCCTTCCGAAACACATGCAGATGTTTGTGCAGTGTGTGGGTCAGAGGATACATCTGGGGGTAAAGAAAGAAATACTTTGATGAGAAGTAATTTGATGAGAAGAGACCCCATAAAGAGGTCAACTAAACATCCCAACAGGGCATCAAGATGGGGGTGCGGGGAAGAAAACAGATGACAAATTTGTCAAGTGCCCACTATGCACCAGGGGCTTTAAGAAAAAACCCACTAAGGAGCAAGGAGAACCTAAAGGACTGGGGGAGCCAGTTTCATGAGATCATTACTCACTGTAGGAGGAGATGTCTATCTCATCAGGCAGCTCACTAATATTGACTTCAAAGCGATCCTGCACATCATTGAGAATCTTGGCATCATTCTCATCTGACACAAACGTGATGGCCAAGCCCTTGGTGCCAAACCGGCCTGCTCTGGCCACCTGGAAGAAGACAGATGATAGAACTGGTAGACCCCAAAGAAGGAAGACACCCAAGAGGAGGGATGAAGATGTACGGTATGAATAAAGAAACTAAGGGGGTGGGAGAGGACCCTGGGATACCTTCCGGGTGTGGGGCTTACCCGATGCAGGTAGGTGTCAGAATCCTCAGGCATGTCGTAGTTAAAGGCAATGTTCACCCGCTCAATGTCCATGCCTCGGCCAAACAGGTTGGTAGCCACAAGAATTCGTCGTTGAAAATCTTTAAACTGCTGATACCGAGAAAGCCTTTGTGAGAAAGGAAAGCAGAAAAATGTTGAGATTCCTCACTCTCAAGGGTCTCTTTTCCTCGCAAGGACACAAAGCATCTTCCCCATCTCTGACTCACCTCTCCTCCTGAGGCATCCCACGGTGGATGGCAATAGCTGGGAAGTTCTGCTCCACCAGGAGCTGGGCCAGGGCAATGCAACGCTGCACAGACTTCACAAATATCACCACCTGTGTGTGTGTGTGTGTACGTATAAGATTGGGGGGGGATGTGCGTCCATGTGGGTGTGTGTGAGAGAGATTACGTGCAAGAGTTTTCAGTAATTACACTCTTCTAAAAGAACTCCTCTTAGTCCCCATCACATATTTCCTCTTCTGCTCTAAATATTACTTAGCCTTTCCCTCTTGGCTCTGATTTTTCCTGAGCAGACAGACATGCTGCAGAGAAGGTATGGAAAACAGGAACTAAAATTACCAGACATATTAGGAGACAAGGATGAAGCCACCTCATGAGTGGTAAAAATTTGAACTAAAGTCTGGAAAGACCACGACCGATACTCCGACTCACCAAAACATCAAATATAAGAACCTACCCTAATTCTAGAAAGTAGTTTTTAGTGCAAGCAAATCACACAACAGGTAAAGTGATGGAACACTTCTCCCTTAGTAAAGAGTACAAGAAACAAATAAAATTTAAGAACCTAACAGGCCTAATGTATTTCTGCACTTTCACCAACTTATTAAAACTCTTCAAGGATTTTATAATTTGAGCTTTATTTTGTTGAATATCTACGCCAGCCATGGAAAAGCAGTTCCCACCTTGCTCACGCTCAGTGCCACCAAAAGACATTTTTCTCTCATTTAATAGAATTTTCATTTAAGAGACTTTCTCCACCGTTCTCTTTCACACGACACACATGGTTTCCTCGATAAAAGGATATATTATAGAGGTTTCTGCAACAGTTGGAGACATGCTCATTCTCCCTACTGGACCTTGAACAACTGACCTGGTTGAATTCAAGGACATCCAGAAGGTCAAAGAGCTTCCGGTTCTTCTCGTTGTCCTTCAGTTTCACGTAGTACTGCTGCAACCCATGCAGCGTCAGCTTCGTCTCATCATCCACGAAGATCTCCATTGGCTGGGGGGGAGGGGGGAGGGAAGGGGTGGGGAACGGGAGGAGGGCAGAGTGGGGGGGTTAAACCTGGGGGGGTGGAGGAAGTTGATCTCCAATACACCCCATGGCGGGATGGGGAGAAGAGAGGAGATTGGAAACCCAACCCCACCCCCAAAAATACCCACATTTTAATGTGGTCTTTTCCACAGTAGATCTAATTTCCTTCCTATCAGTTGAGTTTTAAGATTTTCCAACTGAAAATTTTCACGGGAAAGAAACTTTGCAGGGAGGAAAAGACACAGTACAACCACCCAATGGCAAGATGCCATTACCTCAAATGGTGGTGGTGGAGGAAAGAAAACAATGGGAGGTGATTCTCCAAGAAAGAACATGATCCAAACACCTGGGAAATGATGGGAAACAGTGACTCGAGGTCAGAATAACGCCATCAGAGCTGGTTTAATATCGGTGAGAGGACAAGGACTACTCCATTTTATGCTCTCAACTACGAGAATCATATCCCTATTAGAAAGGTGGACGTCTTCCATATCCCCATTAGAAAGGCGGAAGATCAGAATGCTTCAGTGGACATAAGTCAAAATGCCATGAAAAGAGAAGCAAAAATTACGCAAGATGAGCAACAACTTGCCCTCAGACCACAAGGAAACAGTTTTAGATAAGACTGGTCTCAACTAAAAATCAAACCACCTATACTGTTACGTGGAAGGTATCATTAAGTGGTGCTAAGAAGCAAATTCAGAGCAGCAGTTATTCACTCATCTTTAAAAACAAAACAAAACATATACACACACAACCCTTGAAGGGAAGGAAGGCAACATTTAAAAAAAAAAGGGAAAATTGACCTTGGGTCAACTCAACTCCAAAGCCCAACTTTCCTAGCACTCTTCACTAACTTGAAGACATAGTTAACATAAAACTCCAGGGTCCAAGATTTCGGGAAAGGATGTGTGTGTCATGGGAGAAAACCAGAAGCCCAATCTCAGAAGTCAGACTAGCAAAGGCAGGCTTTCCAAAGAGAAGTTCCATGGCTTCTTTCAGATCTAATCTGAGCCCCAAGTACAGCTGAAGAGTTTTGGTCCCATGGGAAGGAGCAGAGCAGGGAGGGAAAGAACACACTCCACTGCTCATACAACGGCCCCGCCTAGCCCCAGACCCTAGCACCCACCTGGTTACATCCAAGTGGAGCTCCTCACTTTACCTTTCCCATATCCAAGTATTAAAAAAAAAAAAAGTGTTTAAAAAATGAAAAAAAATCTACCACCCCATTCAGAACACCCCGCCCCACCAACACAAATGGAGGGAAATAGGGAACACGGCACGCCTTGGGTTCAGGAAAAAAAACCGGGAACGGAAAAAGAGGCTGGTTTGGTCCTCGGCTTCCTGGTCAGGTTCCCCGCGGCCTCCGCTGCCGCCATCCACCGCCGGGTGCCGTCCGCATTCCCCCGCCGCGCCACGGTGCTTCTCTGCTGCCGGCTCACATCAACCAAGGTTCCGGATGGGTGCGAGGAGGAGGTACGGGTGGGAAGGAGTATGGACTCGGGGACTGAGGTGCCAAAGGCCCCCACCCCTGGAGGTGGGGAGGGAGCGGATTCATCTGTGCTGTTTGCTCTTCTTTTGGACAATGCCCTGCCATCTGTCTGTCCCTCTCTTGCTCTCCTGCCACCGGCACGTTATGAGTTTGGGGAGCAGAAGGCTCCGGTTGTATGCTTGATGCCACCTTGAGGGTGCGTGGCTGTAGGGAGTATGTAGGAGACGATGGGTGGGTGGTAGGGCAGAAAATCCTGCCCTCCCCCAAATGGGAGAAGAGGTTCAAAAATGCTGTGATTAAAAAAAAAAAAGTCGAACACTTCCCGCTCTCACGTTAACCCGACCAAGTCTTCCGGAGTTTCCCTGGCGCCCGCGCAGACCCTAACACTAACTGTCTCTGCCTCTGTGTGTCTCTTCAAGGAGTCATCACTCCCAAATGGGCATGTGCCCCCTTCTTGGCGCTTGAAGGACAAGGGAGTCTGGAGGAAGAGGGCGCGGAGGGGGAGGAGGCAGCGGGCGGGGAGTGGAGGGAGAGAAGGTAGAAGGGTATTTACGTCTTGCATGAACTTGCGGCAGACTGGGCGAATCTCTTTGCTCAAGGTAGCACTGAACATCATGACCTGCTTCTCATGGGGGGTCATGCGAAAAATTTCCTGGACATCCCGACGCATGTCTACAAGAAAAAGAAACTATAGTAGAAGAGAAGCATATATCGTAAACAAAGACCAGAAACAGGCTTACCAATGAGGTAAAGACTGTTGGTAAACAAGAGTCTCGGTTCAGGGGAAGATTTGCCTCAGGCCTCTCTCTACTCTGTTTTCTCCAACCACCATATAATCATATCCATAGGAATAACACAGTGGAAAGAACAACGGATTTGGGACCAGGGTCCAGCTGTGTATTTTAACCACACAAGAAATTAGATGAAACCCCAAAGCCCACAACTAAAAAATGGGGATAAAGCCCACTGCAGAGGCTCACAAAGATAAGTCCTTTGAAAAATGCTTTACAAGGCCCTTCTCCCTATTCCTCTCTCCCCAAGCTCCAACTGTCTACAAATATCGCGCACCTATTACATTCCAGCTGTCAGAGTCCATTCCATGCTTCCTCTGGATCACACTGTCCTATCCAGTCAGGCAAATATGACATCTCTACTTGGAGCCCACCTTATAGCTCGCCATCTAGAATAGCCAAAGATCATTTGGAATGACTTATCCCTGGGGCTATGTCGATCCCTACTCTCTCATTCACCAAATTTGAGTTCTTACAAAACATCTTCCTTAACCCCACTTAGCACACCAGAATACCACACCACACAAACTCCCACAAACACCCTCCACGTTAATTCTAGAATTTAAGTCTAGAGATCTATTCAGCTATGAATTCTGACAATATATGCTGAGCTGAGGATGCCAAAAGAGTAGACTGTCTCCTCATCCAGCTCAAGTTTCTCCCCTATGACACCCACTATAGGGTTTTACAAAGGAGAATAGTGGTGTGACTAATATCCAAGATCAGCAAAGTCCCTTTTCTCAAAGATAAACATCACCAAAAGAAAGAACATAACACCTTCCTCCTTGATCACTAAGGATGCTTAAAAAGCCTAACAAAGACTGACCAGGGAAGCCAGAGCCATCAGTCATGGGTGATAGATTAAGAGTCGTCCTGGCACTAAAGTGCTCCAGTATCGAATAAACATCATTTGGCTCCAAAAGGCAACTCCCAGATCACCAGCCCAGTCCCAGCACTGCTACTCACCGAGCTGTTCAAGCATCTTATCGCATTCATCCAAGATAAAGTGTTTAATGTGTTTGAGATTGAGGCTCTTATTTCGAGCCAGGGCTAGGATGCGGCCAGGGGTCCCCACGACGATATGCGGGCAGTTCTTCTTCAGCACCTCTTCATCTTTCTTGATAGACAGACCACCAAAAAACACTGCGACCTGCCAACCCAGGAGAAAAGAGTATCTCACAAGGAAGGAAAGAATTCAACCTCCCCAAGGTTCCCATCCTTTCAGTTTACTCTAAACCAAGTCTTAGAACACTTCGGAGCTAAAGGGAACATAAGAGATCACCTAATCTAAAATTATTATATCCCCCAAACATTAAACCTAAGAAACAAAAGTGACCTGCCCTAAATTACATGGCTGATTGAGGCAGTGAGGACCAGCATTTAGTTCTGACTTAATCTAACAATCTTCCTTCCCCAAGGCCAGGCTTCACCGTAAAAACGAGGACGGCAAGAAATCACCAGAGTGTCAAGTACCAAAAAAACCTCATGGACATCAAGTTTTCCTAAATGACCCCAGATTTTTAAACTCCTTTGCATAAACCCTATGAAATTACTGATTCAGGCTAAATATACTACTCCATGTTAAAACCATTAGGGGAATGGTTGTTGAGGATCTGGGCCTTTATACTCTCTCAAATAGCACCAAAAACTCCTTTTTAGTTTCAAGGGGGAAAGATCAGACTGTCAGGACCCTAATTCTAGGGTAAATCTAAAACCATTAACTGTGGGACAAGCAGGTTTGCAACAAAACAGGGGATACATAGCATCATCTATAAAGAATTCTAGCCAAAAATGTTTAACTTGTACCAGTTAAGCTTTCAAATATAAATTTCAGTTTAGGGACTTCCCTGGCGGTCCAGTGGTCAACACGCCACGCTTCCTACGCAGGGGGCGCGGGTTCGATCCCTGATCAGGGAATTCAGATCCCACATGCCGCATGGCGCGGCAAAGGAAGGAAGGAAGGGAGGAAGGAAGGGAGAGAGAGGGAGAAAGAGGGAGAGAGAGGGAGAGAGAGGGAGGGAGAGAGGGAGAGAGGGAGAGAGGGAGGGAGAGAGGGAGGGAGAGAGAGAGAAAGAGAAAGAGAGGAAGAAAGCAAGGAAGCTCAGTTTATAGGAAACAGTGGGAGGGAAGAACAAGTTAAAACAACACAAGGGAGTAACCAGACAAACCCAGAGGTAAGACATTCTGTAGAACTAGCCCAACCTCTTAAACAAATCACTGAAGCATAATTTTGAGCAAAAGAAAGAAAAGTAAGACTATGTCATGAAAATTTATATTTGATCTTGACACCAAGACCAACCTCTTTTGAGTCCACAAGGTGATGAGTCAGACCTATACAGGAAGAAGTGCAATCCTAGTCCTCTACTGAGCTCAATGACAAATGTTTCCACAGTCATTAACTATGGAAACTGTTTCCTGGTTTTCAACTTATAGAATCAACCTAGCAACAAGACTGCTTGCTAAAAGGACAGAAAGTAAACCCCAATGAAACTGACCATATAAGAATACAAACATACATAACACACACACCAGCTTTGACTATATTTAAAAAATTTAAATTAATACAGTTTTCAAATTCTAGGAGAATAAGTGTAAACAAGCTAAATAATCTTTCACGAAAAAGTCAAAAAGACCTTTAAGTTGACAAACTGAGAAAATAGCTCCTAATACTTGGTTTCACAGAACATCAGAACTTAAAAAAAAAGTTAACTAGTGATATTCTGTGAAGTACGATTACACGGGAGAACAGAATCTTTTCATTATAAGGCCCTCTGGATTACCTATGCACTTTTACCAGGCACAGATACTACTTTTACTACTTTGGTTTTAAACAAATTACTTTTAGTTTAGGGCTATTACTCACACATTCCTAGTTCTACACGTAAGTTAATAATCAATTATGAGGAAAATTACAACAATCTGAACAAAAATACTGTTTTTTTTCCACCCAAGGAGGGTACAAAGTTATATACATCAAGCATATGTTTATGCTTCTCAAACTCCAATTACCCAAGGATCTTGTCAGAACACATATTCATACTCGGTAGGACTGGGGTGGAACTCATGCAATCTATATTTCCAACAGGCTCCCAAATGACACTGAAACCACGGGTCTGGGAACCACACCCTGAATCTCAAGGTTACACAATGCACAAACATATTTATAGAACGTGTTTAAAACCAAGGCAAACTATAAAGCTTCTCCAAAATCAAAATACAGCAGACATCTCTGAAAGTACAATGCATACCCAAACGAACCCTAGAATATAAATCTCTTATACACCTAAGTTGCAGAAACTTACTACGTACTACACGTAACTGAGATTTCTGTATAGCTATTTAACACCTGTGGGATGTGAAGACTGCTGATCTAACAAGACTCCAATGCCTCCAACTCCCCACACCCTCACTCCCCCAGGTCTCTTTACCCTGGCTTACCTTGACGTTGGGCATGTATTTAGAGAAGCGTTCATATTCCTTGCTGATCTGAAAAGCCAACTCCCGAGTGTGACACATCACCAGTACAGACACCTGGGAGGGAAGTAGATGGAGACACACATACAGTATACCCCTTCACCAGGTATGTCACAAAAGCACACCCAGCAGATCACAGGTGACTACAATTCTGGATCTAAATCATTAACCCCGTGATTACTACAGAATACTCTCATGGTTATTGGTCAAGGATGATAAAGGTCATCTTAACAACAAGCACTCCCGGCTCTGAATGCATCATGTAGCAGAGACAAAAATACCCTTCCTGAATATTACTAGCCAAAATGCCTTCCCCAGCACTCTCCCCAAGTGTACCTGCCCAGTAACTGGCTCCAGTTGTTGCAGTGTAGCCAGCACAAACACCGCCGTCTTTCCCATGCCTGACTTGGCCTGGCATAGGACATCCATTCCCAGGATGGCCTGAGGGATGCATTCATGCTGGACTAGAAGTAAGGAAAAAAAAGGTAAATTAGTCTCCAGAGAACTCCACCACCTTTTTCACCAGGCCAAACCCATTTCTCACCACTCAATTCTTAAGTTGTTCTTGTCAATTTCCAGACCCTTTCTACCTCTCTGCCCTCTCAGTCAAGTGATTCCCAAATCAGACCTTCCCAGTTCCTTCTAACATAGCCTCTTCCAGCTCCAGGGCCCAAAGTCTTGCTAACAACCCTCTTGCATCTACCAATTGGACGCCTTAGGTGCTCCTGATTCTGTCTGAATGTTCCTTAATCTGTAGCAATCCATGAATTTTGAGTGCCTGCTACAGGCCATTTCTCATACTTAGATTGTCATGCTTTGGGGCACATAAGCCTGCAACAACCTTGAACAAAATGAAGAACTTGGTACCTGACCCAAAAGCCAGCCATCCTTAGACCAGCCATAAAGGTTTCCAGAGACCAGAGTTGGCCTGGCCCAAGGGTCCAACCAGTTCCTCTCTGGAAATTTTAAATTAAAAGTCAGAGAGACAAAATTAAAAACAGGCAAGAAAAAAAGCCACTCCAAGTTGCTTTTAGATCACCAGCACTTACATGCTATCATGAATGAAAGACCAACTTATATAAACCTCTTCTATTGCTAAAATAGTTTTTGGTACTTATTTCCTGATCTATCCTGAATATAAATCTGTATCACCTGAGGGACCATGACCATACTGTTTCCTGTATCCTTAAAGACCCTAATGAATACTCCATGCCCAACAGAAAATTTACCTTCTGATGGATGCTCAAAGCCACAGTCAACAATGGCCCGGAGCAACTCTGGCTTGAGCAGAAAGTCACGAAAGCCAGAGCTGTGAATGGAAACGTAGGAGCCCTTGACATCCTTCTTGGCAGGGGCCTCAGCCCCATCTCCCCCAGCTGCTGTCTCCACCTCATCATCTTCATAATCCAAGAGCTCATTGTCCACATCGTTCTCTGCCATAACTGGGCCGGCAGGGGGAGAAGGGGAGGGGTCTCTGGATGAGTTCACGCAGAATAAGGGAAGACAGAGAAGGAAAGCGGGGGCTTGAGGAACAGTAAAGGAAAAGAAACACACTAGTTTCTGACAGAAGAGCTGGGGAAAAAAAAAACAGAAAACTCATCAGTCATGAGCAGAGCCTTCACCATCTTTTCCATCCCCACATTCTTTCCACTTTCCCTAAACTAGGAAACATTTTCCTGGAAAAAAAATAATAAAGAAGGACAAGACATAAAAGCGAAAGGCAAACATAATACAGGGAATGGGAAAAGTGGGCCCAGGGGAAGTGGTTAGGACATAAGTTCCCAAAAAGACAGGATCAGAGAAGCAGAAACCGGAAAGTTGGAAGGGCAAAACCGACTTACAAATTCCTGGTCTATGACAGTAACAAGAAAAAAAAATACATGTTTGAAAAACAAAATACTATTAATGACTTAAAATGGAGAATGGAGATGAAAGTGACAAAACGAAAAGTCCTCAACGGAAGACCTTGTGCTTTCCCTAAAATCTCAAGGTGTCGACAGCAGCCATCAGTCAAGGGTGATAGATTACGGTCGTCATTACGCAAAGCGCTCACTTTTCAAAATGAAAACATCATGTGGCTGCCATCCACCTCTCGCAGCATTCCAGCCTCCCACTCCTCAATAACCTCCTTCTGGCGTTTAAGAAATCCTTGTGTAATTAATGGCGGAGAGAGAGGCTTAGAGAAATGGCTCGGCCGGGAAAAAACCCACTCCTCCATCATACGATGAATTAAAAAAAACACAGTAGTTAAGAAAGACGTATCCTCGTTCCGGCTAACAGAAGCTTTACCAAGTGACCTCCCATCACCATTATGTTACTCCTCGGTGTAACTCATTTCCGAAAACACACAACGACACCACTAGTAAACATTTGGAAAACACTCCAGATAATGGTGGGCAGTCCGAGATGAGAAAAATCCAACTAGGCCCACAAATCGGTACTCCTTCCATTCCCACCGCGGACCGAGAGATAAGCGGGAAAGTGGGAAGAGCCCCGCCCTCTGCAAATGCCCAGGACCAGAAGACGCCTAGCGCCGCCTCTCACTGTCGCTGGGTTCTCAGGTAACCGAGGGGCCCACCGAAAGAGCGAGGAGCAAAGGAAGCACAATGGCGCCGGGGCCACCATCTTGGATTGGGCCCCCCTGGATTCCCTACCTCCCCCCGAAGTTTCTTGATCTCGAGGGATGCAAGTGATGGAAGTAACGACCCAATCAGACTCCAGCGACCAGACCATAGCCTGTACAAGGGTTATCAGGAGGCCGTGCGACAGGATAGCCGCAGAGAAACGCAGATGGAGGCGGATGGTGCCGAAGGCCAAAGCTTACCTGAGCAAGGCGAAGGCGTATGGCGGCGGCAACAGCGACGAAGGAGGGAACCTGCCTTCACTTCCGGTTCCCGGCTTCCCTCTACCCCGGGCTCCCGCCTTACGACCGCGCAGACGTAAGGGACCGGAAGAAGGACCTTCCACGGTTCTATAGTTCCGCGCGCTCCTGGGTTGCCTTTAGAAAATGCCTGTGTGGAAAAAAAAATTTTTAAGCCACTTCTAACTTCTCCGCTACTGCCAGTAACAAAAGGCATAAAGGAAACTAGCATCCTCCCCATTGTTATCTTTTTTCTCTTGTCCTGCTCTTTTCCACGCCTCTCTCTTCATTTACGTTCTTGCCACGCAGGCCTTCTCTCTGGGCACCCCTCCATGGGCGCAGGAAGACCCAAGGTGGCGGGATTTCGAGTTCCCACGGGGTCCTTGGCCCGGTAGTCAAGGTGACCTGGGGGCGTTGGCGCTGGAGCTAGGGAACAACCGGCCCCAGGTGTGGGAAGTGAGTCGTGCTCACGAGTCCTACTCCTACCCTTTCCTCAGCCATGGAGCCGGTGGACGGCATTTGCCTAAAGTAATGTTGGCCGATGTAGCTGATGCCTTAAGGGCCCTGAGGTTCGTGGGCCTGGGCTGGAATCAGGAAGGGGTTCTGAATCCACTGAGTGGGGGACAGGGTCTAGATTCTGCCCCAAATGTTAACGATAAACGGTAGGGCTTGAGGGTTAAATAACTTTTTACAAATGTTGTTAATTCTACCAGAATGTGCTTAGCCCTGCCCCCAATAGCCCCTTGGTTCAGCCTGGATTTTTTTCCTGAATGAAACATTTGATATCTCCCGCCCCGCTTTTGTATGCTACATAAGTCAGATGTGACTTAACAAAACTGACAACAGACGTTTGGCCCTTTACCTGTTATCACACTTAACCATTTAACACCAAGGTGCACCCTTATTCCCATGCTATATCAAGCAAACAGATTCAGAGAAATAAAGCAACATTTCCAAAGTAATACAGCTAATAAGGTGACAGAGCCAGGATGTAAACACCTCTTTATTCTCTACTGTATCCTGACTCCCTGCTTAAAGAGTCTGGTTAATAAATACACACTACAGATTACCTCACTGGTTCAAGTGCTTGGTGAAGTAGGCTCGTTTTCTGTGGCCAAAAGAAATAACAGTGATCCAAGGATGATGTTACAGAAGCGCAGTTTTTCAAACCCACAATATTAATCTTTTTCAACAGTATTTATCAACTGCCTGTCCTGTGCCAAGTGCTATCCTAAGATCTGGGGACACAGCAGTGAACAGCCCTGTCCTCACAGAGTTCACATAACAGGGGAGACAACACATGAACATGTCAAGTATCGATAGGTGCTATGAAGGAAAATAAAGCAAGGTAAGGGGCAGAGTGCTTGTTCCTACACCCCAGCTCTTCTCTACAGTTACCATCTATAGTCCTCAGGTTCACAAAGGAGGAGCCACGTGTTTCTCACTTTAGAGAAAAAATGATGTACCATTTGCTTTTGTTTCTCAAAGCTCCAACACCTTTTGGGTGTTTGGGGAATACATAAACAAGGAACAAGAGTGACTGAAAATGAGAAATGATGGAGCAAAAGGAGGCTGATTCCACCCAGCAATTGATTTGCCCATAATTATTTTATTGACACTTTTTCATTGTTACAAAGGTAAAGTAAGGTGTTGAGGATGTAGAAAGGAAGGCCATGCACATGCGGGACACAGCATCACTTTAGATCTCAGGAAGCAGTAATAAGCATCTGATGGGTCTTTGGGGAAACAGGAAAAGGGGGAAATCCAATAAAGAGAAAGACCAACTTAACAGAGACAAAAAGAGAGGCTAAGAAATGCAAACATCTTCCTGGAACCACAGAAGAGAGGCTAAATGAGGCCATCATTTCATCTTTTCAGGGATAATAAGGTCTTTGGGGAAAGAGAGGTGGGAAGAACCAATTTTTTAGAGAATTTTTAGGGTCACAGAATGAATGAGTAGAATTACAAAGCCACAGACAGAAGTGAGAAAACAGCTGTGTTTAGGTTTTGGAAGGTGGGCAGAGAGTAGTAATAATATCACAGGTTTGCCATTTATTGAATCACAGCTACTACATGCTGGAAACCATGCTAGGCTCTTTATAGAATGATTCCTAATCAATGCAACACCCCTGCAAGGTAGGCATTATTGCATTATTATTATTATTCCAACCTTGTGACGGACACTGGGGTTACAGTTTAAGTAGCTTGTTCTTGTTGCCCAGCCAGCAAGTGGCAGGGTCAGAAGAGGGACCCGAGCCTGCCAGGCTCTGAAGTCAGAGTGTTTTCCGCATCCCTACTTCTCCATGCTACAAATTTCACAGAGGGGCTGGGTGAGGGTGACTTGGCAGTTTCCAAGCTCCCAGTGAAAGAACAATAAGGAGATTCAGGTCTGAGCAGGTCTGAGCAGGATATTGGATCCTGCTTCCTAGAATTTTTAGGGAATGCAAGGGAGAGAAAGGATTATGGTGGGAGTTGATTTTCACTTGGGGATTTCTTTGCAGGAGGGAACTGGCAGGAGGAGTCAGGCCCTAGGGTGGGTCCTAGGCAGCAATCCGGTAGTTGGGGTGGACCTGGGGCCTGACGTCACAGACCATGCCAAGAAGCTGGGCCAGGACACGTTCGCGGCTTCTCTGCTGGGAGCTCTGCATGCCCTGCACCTGGCGCCTTGTAGCCTGCTCCACCTCAGCTGACAGATTCCCTTGGGAGCCCATGGCCTGGTGGGTGGGAGAAAGGGTGGAAAAGAGAAAGGAGAAAGCAGAAACAGAGAAAGAAGCATCCATGCATGTGGAGGGAAGGATCCTGGAGCAAGACCAGGAAGAAAGGCCCTCTCCAAAACCACTCCCATCCATGGAAACATCTAGACACTGAAGAGACCAACATAATGCCCTCTCCCCTAGGACCTGACATGCAGCATCATCCTACAACAGACCGTACCATCCCCACCACCTCACCACCCATGCCCATAAAACTCTGCCCTCCACCCCAAATATCATCATACTCTACAGAGACTGTGGCAATCCCCCCCACCTCCACAAGCTGTACAAGTCGTTCAAAACTCCCAGACTCTCTTACACATCACAAAGCTTGACCAATATCATGGTCTTCATCAGGTCCCCTTCAGCCCTTTACTACCTTATTTTCTTGTGGAATCACCCTGTACACACCTCACCAGACATACCCACCAACTTGCACCCTGGGGTCCCATCCCAGCCTCCCCTACGACTCACTGCCTGCTGCTTGCTCTGGAATTCCTGCTCTCTCTCTCTGCGGTATTGCTCCACTTCCATCTGTGCCTCCTCCTTTGCCTGTTTCAGACGCCGGGCCTTCCCTGGAGGCAGGAGAAAGGACTGAAAGTGGGGGTAGACCCCACACACAAAATGTGAGAGCAGGGGTCAGTCCCTCCCAAAACGTTAGTGCCTTCTCTCAGCCAGCCAAGAACTAGATTCTGACACCCACCCATTTCTTTCCTCCTAATAAGCGCCCCCAGCCTCCCTCCCCCCGCCCCACCAGCCTTGGGTTATCCTAAGGACTCAAATGTTTGCTGTCCTTCCACCCCCAATTTTCTTTCCAGATTCCTAAGGGAGAAATAAGGAGACTCACTCTTTCTGGCATCTGCCACCTTCTCAGCCGCCCGCTTCTCGGCTTGCAGGAGCTGCTGGATACCCTGGGATTGACTGGCCATTTCTGTCGTTATGGCCGATGCCGTTTCGGAAGCTACCAAGGTACCAGATGGCTCCCACTTTTCCCCTCCCCCCACACCGCCTACTCCTCCTCCTCCTCCTCCAGCTGTTTGCTGCTAAGACCCACTACCCCTGGGTCTTAGTGCTCCCCTTTTCGCTCAGCCTCCTGCACCGGGTGTCTCCCCCAAACTGATCCTCCCATTGATGGCTGGTCCTCCTCTCCCACCTCTCACTCTGGCAGTACCCAGAAGGACCGCCTGGGGGCAGCAGAGACCAGGTCCAAAGCTGCCTGCTAACTTCACAGCAGGTGCAGGGCTTTCCCAGTTGGAAGGTCTAGGAATGGGGGCAGGGGCCGAGAGGAGAGGGGTATTTGAGAGAGAAGGAGGCAAAGAGGGATTGAGAATGGGGTGAGGAGGTAAGGAAATTATCATGCGTGTTGTGTTGGGAATAGAGTATGCTGGGCTTCTCTGAATTCTTCCAACTCCTCTTCCTTTTTCTCCCTCCCATTTCCATCTCCTTTTTCTACACCTTTCCCAATTCCAAATTTCTCCATTCACCTCACTTGCTTTGTCCTGCGGTTGTTTCCCTTGTCTTTTGCTTCCTGTGTTTTTCTCTTTTATGATCTGCCCCTTTCTTGGCCTCACTGTGGTTTTGATTTTTCATTTTCACTGTGATTTTTATCCTGTCTTTATCTCCCCTGTTTTCTCTCTCTTCTCATCTTTTCGCCTATCACTGAACCATCTCCTCTCTCCTCCCAGTAGGGGGAAGCGGGGTTAAACCTCGAAAAAGCCCTTGCTCTTCCTTTTCCTCGCCTGTCGTCCAGTCTTCCGGTTTCAGACGGACCCTTTATCTTAAGTTCCCTAGTTTCCCCCCGGAGGCTAAGGCCAAGGAAACACCTCCCGCCCCCTCGGGGAGGAATGACATCCGGTAACGCGCCTCACAGTTCATTTCCGCCCTTTACCTGCGTCTCGGCTTGCGCCATTTCCGTCAGTCTAGAGTGTCTCCGCCCTTCCCGCCTCCCTTCCTCGGAGCGTCTTAAACACAGGCTTCGGGCCTACTGCTCCGGGGGTACTTAGGGGGCGGGGGGCAGGTCTGATGAGTAACCCCTCCCCCCAAGTCCCAGAGGGAGAAGCCTCTACATCTGTCTGCCGGGTACATTATATTCAATTTCTAGATCATTATTTGAAATTGTGACTTTTTAAAATTCAGATTTCTATTGATAAAAATTTCCCCCATCAGTCTCTATTTGTCTTTATTATATAACAAAGTCCTTTATTAAAAATTTACCTGGACTAATGAGCCTCTAAGTAATCATTTATCCTTTTCTCAAATTTCACATTAAAAAAAAAATGTGACCCCAGCTCCCCTCAAAATTGTTTTGAAACCTATCACCTGGTAAAGGGATGAGGGTTAGGACTGGCCTCATCTCTTGCTGAAAATGTAAGAAGAAATGGGGAACCGAAGGGAGAAACAGAGGGAGTGTCAGAGATGGAGGGGGAGGGACCATCCAAGGCTGGGGTCCTGACTGCTGCCTGTTTATCCTTCTTCCTCAGCCCAAGAGTTCCATGGCCTCCACTTCCCGTCGCCAACGCCGAGAGCGTCGCTTCCGTCGTTATTTGTCTGCAGGACGGCTAGTCCGGGCCCAAGCCCTCCTCCAGCGACACCCAGGCCTTGATGTAGATGCTGGGCAGCCTCCACCACTGCACCGGGCCTGCGCCCGCCACGATGCCCCTGCCCTGTGCCTGCTTCTTCGGCTTGGGGCTGACCCTGCCCACCAGGACCGCCACGGGGACACGGCGCTGCATGCTGCTGCCCGCCAGGGCCCTGATGGTGAGTCGGCTTCGTGGGGAACAAGGTCATGAGCAACTGGTGGGGTCTGAGATGAAGGCCAGTGGTTGGAAAATAAGCTAGTTATTTGGTCATGGGACTTAGGGAAATAGTTGACCAAGTTGGCTTGTGGCTGTCATT
Organism: Balaenoptera ricei; assembly: GCF_028023285.1. Lineage (NCBI taxonomy): Eukaryota > Metazoa > Chordata > Mammalia > Artiodactyla > Balaenopteridae > Balaenoptera > Balaenoptera ricei. The sequence continues at coordinate 24,162,049 of NC_082649.1, forward strand.
TGTGCCTTTACATTATTGAGCTACCATTGTCTGAAGAGCCCAACATTCCCCAAACAGCAACTAGTATTCAAATTACACATCTCTCTAGATTAGTAGGTACTTTGTCTCTTGACTGGTTGTTTGCCTGTAGTGTGAAAAGCAGGATAGAGGGTACTCTCTGCAGTTACATTGCCTGGGTTCAAATCCCAGCTCCACACTTAATAGCTGTGTATTCTTGGCAAGTTTCTAAACTTGCCTGATGCTTCATTTGCCCATCTGCAAAATTAAATAATAGCAACCATTGCTGTGTGCCAGACACTTCTCACAAAGCAACTCATTTAATCCTTACAACTACCCTATGAAGGTATAAGTACTAACATCATCCCCCATTTCTCAGATGAGGAAACAGCACAGAGAAGTTTAAGTACTTTGCCAAAGTCACACAGCTATTAAGAGCAAGGGTTGTATCCCAGACAGCCTAACTAGACTGCCTATGCTCTAACCTGTGAGATACTTTATAGAATTATACAGTAATAACGCCTGTGTTCAAAGCACCCATGCTGTGACATGTTTTGAGAATCAGCTGACACAGTACATAATTAGAGCACTTGGCACATGATAAACACTCTAGATACTGGCCATTGTTCCTGTGGTTATCAACAGACCCATACTCTTTCACCCACAGTTCTGAAACTCAGAAACACTCTGAGAACCAAACATTTTTCATCAGTCTGCCACCAAACTCATTTGGTAACAAAACCTAACATAAACTAAAGCTAGGCTATTTATGATGTTTTTATCCTACTGATGTCAATATTCATATGTTTCACTGCAGAAACATTCACGTGTTTGGTTACTGGGGCTACCCAGTCTCTCCCGGGCTACATAATATACAGTGTACAGTTGTCCCTTGGTATCCGAGAGGGATTGGTTCAAGGATCCCCCTCCCAAGATACCAAAATCCACAGATGCTCAAGTCCCTTTTATAAAATGATATGCTATTTGCATATAGCCTACAAACCATCTTCCTGTATACTTTAAGTCATCTCTAGATTACTTAAAATACCTAATACAATGTAAATGCTATGTAAATAGTTGCAGGGAAGCAGCAAATTTAAGTTTTGCTTTTTGGAACTTTCTGGAACTCTTTTTTCCTGAATATTTTAGGTCTATGGTTGGTTGATCCTGCGGACGTGGAACCTGAGGATATGGAGGGCCAACTATATGTATACTTTCAGATCAACTCTATCAAATCCCCAAAATATCTGCATTCTGGAAAGCCTTTGATATTGAGGGTTTCAGATGGGGACTTGTTGATACATTAGTGGCAGCGGAGGCAGCTCTGCAGAGGTACAGCCCTCCTAGGAAAATAACAGGTGAAACCCCTTTCCCCTTTTAGAGATTTTCCTTCTGTAATAAGAACATTAGATGAAAACCTTTAGGTTGGGACGAACAACCTGAACTCAGTTTGATTGCTATTATCATCCCCCAGCTCCCCAAGAATACACAGAAACCTCACCCACATCCCCGAAACCTCCCCCATATAGTCAAAAATCCCCTTTTCTTTAATTCCCCTAACATAAGTGAGATAGGCTGCCCTGTTCAGATTTTTTTTTTTTTTAACTGAGAACAAAGAGAGGAGGTTTACAAAGCGCAGGCACCTAACTCGACAGTTGACATTGTACATGGCAACAGAGCAGAGTGCCCTGAGGCCGACCTCAGACCCCATCCAAGCTCCAGCTCTGCCACTTACAGGCTATGTGACAGGGATATGCAGCTTAGCCTCTATGAACCTAATTTGCTTCTCTGAAATGGAGGTTGTGGCGAGTAAGTGAGGCAAGCACTTGGCAGTTTTGGTCCTCACTAGATGATAAGTATTGTTATTTTTATTCTTGTATTATTCAATTAAGGCTTTTTAACTAACAGAAATGTCTCTTACAGTATGGTAGGTGCTTCCTTCATTGTACTGAATTCTAAGAATCATGTGAGAATGACATTATGGTTGCATTTACAGATGAGGAAAGCAGGGCCCAGAAGGTTCAGGACCTTGCTGAAATCTCACCTACACTCAGGTCACTCCCTAGCCCTCTCAGGCCTTCCTTCCTCCTGGTCCCCTACCAGCCCTACCACCAGGTGGCCTTCTAACTCCTTGGTAGAAAGGCCTGTCTCTAGAGACCACTCTGCCTTAAAATGCAGATATTTCCTTTGAACAGATGAAATGACCCAGAATCTCCTGGGGGAGGGTAGGTTCCCTTCAGTTCCCATGTTAAGGGATGTGCCAGTTCACGCTGAATTGGCTGGGCTGGGTTGTCACACCTAGTGAGATGCCAGTGAATGGCCACTACCTTTGAGGCTTTTGGTAACACCTCATGGGGAGGTGGTCTTAGCTGTCAGAGACCCCATATAAACACACCTTAGTCCAACAATAGCCATTCTCTACATACAGCAAGAATGAGTGAACATTGAGAAACGGGGTTGTTTTCTCACAGTCTTTGCAAAAAGAATAAGTCCAAAGCCAGCTCGTGTGTTTGTTTTCTTTTTTTTTTTAAATGTAACATTCACTGCACCTGTGCCAGCACAGTATTAGACATTTCCCATCCATTACCCACTTTGATCTGCTCGGTAGAAGTAGGCTGTGGCCCTGCTTTGCAGATGACTGAGCTGTCCGGTTTATGTTCTCTTTGCTTTCCAACCTTACCTCCCACGGCGAGCCCACAAACCCGAGACTCCTGCTTCGTGACTCTGTCTTCAGTGACCCCAAGCATGTTTTCAACAAACATGCTTGTTTTTTTATCTGCCTCTTGCCTGTCGCCTTCCTGTCCGCCCTACTAAGTTTTCCACCTTGCTAGATTATTCTCCCTTCACAGCCCAGTGTAAGTCCCCACCTCCTCCTGGAAGCCGTCTCCAACCACCCTGCCCACTGTTACCTTTTCTTCCTGTGTCTCAGTTGTCACTCAATATAAACTTCTGGTCCGGCATTTTTAAAAAGTGTTTTGTACCAATTAGTATGAACATCTCATTAATGTAGAAATCATGTCTCATTATGGGGAGGAGAAGAACAGTGCTTCCATCACTAAGAAGAAGTACATTTTTACTCCACAAAGCTTTTTTTTCACATTTATTTTTCCCAATATAAAAGTACAACATGTTAATTAAAGAACATAAGGGAAAAGTTGATCTATACTGCTAAATTGGTGGTAAAGTTGGTGTTTCAGATCACTGGAGGGGGTGGTGGTGAACTATTTAATAAACAATACTGGACCATTCGTCTTCTCTGGAGAAAAATAGTCTTACCTTACACCTGACTTAAAAGTAAATTACAGCAGATTAAACACCTATATGTGACAGGAAATGCATAGGAGGGTTTTCCCTGGGGGGAATAAAACTTGGAAGACCGTATCAAAGAAAACTTTAGCTTCATCTATGATGGTTTTTTTTTTTTAATGATGTTGCAAAATGAAAATATATTAACATACCTTGTGGTAGGAATAGGGTTGCTTATCATACTATACTTTGTACTTTTTTCCTTTTTTTATATTTCTAGAAATATAGTAGGAAAACACAGAAGGGCATAATCTTGGAGTGGAGAAAAACCTTCCTAAGAATGAAATAAAGTCAAAAGCTGTAAAATGAAAATATTGATACAGATTTAACTACATTACAATTTTGAAAAGACAGATGGGAGAAAATATTTCCAATATACGTGACACAGACACAAAGGGTTGGTGTCTGTACTATATAAAGAGCTCTCATATGTACATGTATAATTTCCAGGGGAAAGTAGACAAAGAATATGAATATGAAATTTTTCATTAATAAAGTCATTTTTTTAATCTATCAGATGGGCAAAATTTAAAGGGTTGGGGATATTCAGCTTTGGTAAAGGATAACACAGGCACTCATATATTCTTTTTTTTTTTAACTTTGATAATTACCTAGTTCATTTCAAGAGTAACTGAATAATATTCTTTATCGCATATATGAAAAGATTCCTGAAAGTGATAAAGCTATAACCTCATCAGGTGCTCATATATTCTTGATGGCACAAACTTTTTGAAAGCAGTTTGGCAAAATTGCACATGTTGTTTGACTCAGAAATTCCACTTCTGAGAACCTGCCCCACAGAAGTACTGTAAGGAGTCCACAGAGACACACATAAGACTGATCATTTTTGGAAACAAAGTCTTTCTATTGGGGGTGGGAAGATTTGTTTCATGCACACAGTGGAACACTACACAGTCATAAAAAAGAATGAGGTAGACTGTGTATACTCCTGTGGAAAATATAAATGAGGTGTTAAAATGAAAAAAGCAAGTTGCCAAACAATATATAGTAGTATGGTCGCATAACTGAAAAGAAATTGTGCATTATGTGTTTATATAAACCAAGACAAGACTAGAAGGGACCACAGCAAACTGTTAACAGTGATTAAATTTATTCTTTAGTCTTTAAAAAGAAAAGAAAATTTCATATTAATTATGTCCCTTTCACATTAAAATATCAGCTAAGGTTGGAGGAAAGCCACCCATAGTCTACCACCCAGAGACTAGAATGTTTACATATTCCCATCCAGTCTATCTATTTCAAGCATGGGATTTGGTCTCTTTTTCACAGAGTTGTGATTGGATCCTATGTACAGTTTTGCAGCCAGCTTTTTCCACACACAAACATAATTTTTAGTGGCTATTTAATATTCTGTACCAGATTTTACTCACGATGTTTTATAGTTGGAGGCCTTACCCCTTCAAACCTATGAATTTAAAAACCTTCCACCCACCCTCACACCTGCTGTGAGCCCTGGTGGGATATAAGCCATTGAAAGACAAGACCAGGTACTTGCTGGGAGGGACAAGTTGGGAGGGCTTGTGACAGGTCACGTCAGTACTAAAGAGAAGTGCCCCCACCCCTCGTTCTGCTGTGGTTTGGGTTGGGTGATGCTCAGGTGTGCCAGGAGATGGGTGGGGGCAGTGGACCTTGGCCAGCCAAGGCTGGACCCTTCTATCTTCTGCCTTCCTGGCAGTGACAGGACAACCCTTCCTCTCTCTCATCCTTTTGTCAGGTAGCCAGTATGTTCTAGCACCACTGAATAAAGATCTAAAGACTGCCGGCCCACTTCTTCCTGCCATAGGGAGAGAAACTAGGTCCACAGGAAGGGAGGGTGCCTCACTCATCTTGCTCTGTCCTGAGAGTGCAGAGGTGGTTGGCGACCGTGGCAGGTGGCAGGCTGGCCAGGCGTAGGGTGCTGGGTGGGCAGTGAGGAGAGCAGCATGGCACTCAGCTGATGCGTTGAGGTCAGGGCTCAGGAAGAGGGGAGCTCAGGAATGTCAGTCCCTCTCCTGTTTTCCCCCAGCCTCCTGTCAGCCAGGCCCTGAGTGGAACCCTCTATCTCAGCCCCATTCCCCTGCCCTAGGTCAGCAGTCATTTGGAAAGAGTTTGCTCTGCTGCTGGGAACATTTCTATGGCTCAAATTCGTTACTGGGCTGGACTCTCTACTTCTCCGTCCCCATCCCAGCATCCCCTGGCTAAGGCTGGCTGAGAGAAATTCCCCTGAAAATATTTATCTTACTCAGCTTATTGAAAAGCGATATAAAGAAAAGTATTAAGTATTTGTATACTTAGAATGGTACAAATCGGAGTGTTCAGGTATTTTCCCAGTCTGGAGAACATAGTTTTGGGTGAGAAGCACAATGAGAGGTATAAAGTGACAATATTTTCAAGCCAAAAATGGAATACATAGTCAAAGGGTTTTGACATCACCCTAGGTGGCTGGAGGCAGACCAGAAAATGTCATTGACGTAGTAGAGCTCCCAGGACACTAAATTAGTTTGTGAAGACGCAGGTCAGGATATTTTAAACTACCACACTTATCACGCATGTGGTAAAGTATCAATAAATATTTGTCAGTGTTGGTGATTTCCTAGCACCCAGGAGGCATCCATGTGGGCAACCCTTTCATTGCTCTAAGACCAAGAGAGTAAGTAACCTGTAGGATTCAAGATGGCGGCCCTACCGAGGAGTGAGAGTTCCAGCTAACTTTCGCTCACTGCTCTCCCACAAACAGCCTACACGGATTTCTTCCTGCCACTGCTGAGTCGCTGTCCCTCTGCCATGGGAATAAAGAATAAGGATGGGGAGACCCCAGGGCAAATTCTGGGCTGGGGACCCCCCTGGGATTCTGCCGAAGAGGAGGAAGAAGATGAGGCCTCTAAGGAACGGGAATGGAGACAGAAGCTGCAGGGAGAGCTGGAGGACGAGTGGCAGGAAGTCATTGGGAGATTTGAAGGTAAGGAATCCATTTCCATCCACAGCCGCCCTTCTTCCGTACTGGCTGCTTTTCCTACACCCACTCCACGAATGCTCCCACCGGCTTCCTATGGTCCCTTCTTCTGTGCTGCCCCACCTCTCTTGCCTGTCACCTTCTCATGGCCCCTCTGCGACCACCACCTCCCACCCTCCCAAACAGATGATGCTTCCCATGAGACCCAGGAACCCGAGTCCTTCTCAGCCTGGTCAGATCGCATGGCCCGGGAACATGCCCAGAAGCGCCCGCAACAGCGTGAGGCAGAGGGAGCCTGCCGACCCCCACGGGCTGAGGGTTCCGGTCAGAGCCGGCGGCAGCAGGAGGAGGAGCAGCGGCTCTTCCGGGAGCGAGCCCGGGCCAAGGAGGAAGAACTGCGTGAGAGCCGAGCCAGGAGGGCACAGGAGGCTCCTGGGGATCGAGTGCCGGAGCCAGCCAGGGCCGGGCCCAGGGCAGAGCACCCCAGAGGAGCAGGGAGGGGCAGACTCTGGCGCTTCGGTGATGTGCCCTGGCCCTGCCCTGGCGGAGGAGACCCAGAGGCCATGGCTGCAGCCCTGGTGGCCAGGGGCCCTCCCTTGGAGGAGCAGGGGGCTCTGAGGAGGTACTTGAGGGTCCAGCAGGTCCGCTGGCACCCCGACCGCTTCCTGCAACGATTCCGAAGCCAGATTGAGACCTGGGAGCTGGGCCGAGTGATGGGAGCTGTGACAGCCCTTTCTCAGGCCCTGAATCGCCATGCGGAGGCCCTCAAGTGACCCCAGGGAAAGAGCAAGAAACTGCAGGAAGTGCAGGGCAGTAAGAAGGGTAAGGTCAGGAGACCAGTGCTGAACGGCAGAGGGTGTGGGGCGGGAGCAAAACTTGTAATGAGCAGGGGTGGGGGGATGCGGGCCACCACCACTGCCCCTTGACTCTGCCATTTCCTAATAAGACCTGGTTCCACATCTCACTCCCGGTGTCTCCTCTGCCTTTTTCCATCACTGTGGTTTTCATCACCCATAACATCTCCTTTCCCACTCCACCTGCCCAAACCCACAGCTCCTGCACACCTGCACCATGCACGCACACCCTAACTCGTGCCCTCAGCTGGAGACTAGGAGCCCCCTGCTTGCCTGCCCACCCGCCCACGAGGGTGGCCCTAAGAAGGCCCAGCTTGCCCTCCAGTCTCTCCGCTCCCTACACTGGGCTCCTCTCCACTCTTCAGTCAGCGGTTGGAGAAGTAGATGTGAACAGAGGCAAAAAGGGGAACAAAACCAGTTTCCCTCCCCTCCCCAGCCAGAACCACATCCTCCTCCCCACTTAACACCCCCTTCCCCCAACACAGGGCTTTCCCTCTGCTGAGTCAGTGAATGATCTGAACTGGGGGCAGCTGGAGCTGGGGGACCATGAGGAGGTTGTGGGAGGATGGGGGATGGAAGCAGAAAGGATGGAGGAAGAGCCCTGTGGGGGAGTGGAATTTCGGTTGCTAAAATTAGGAGCAGGGGAAGGAGGCGGAAAGAGCCAAATTATGTAACCTGGGTTGTCTGTTCTTGGGCAACCAGGGATCCACACCCAAGGCCATTCCTCTCCTCTAGCTTCTCAGTCCCGTCTCTCCTCCTCTAGGGTCCCGATTCTCGGCTCCCTCCATCGAGCTTCTGCCGCCATCCCAAACCTGGGCTTCATCTCTGGGCAGCCCAGTCTTGGCCTTCCAGATAAACATCCCCTTTTCCTGAGGTTGAGGAAAGGGCCTGGAGGGTAGAGGGAGAGGGTCCAGGATTCCCAAGGCGGGGGGTGGGGAAGGGCACCCTCCCTTCCACTGTTCATACTCAGTCCCCACTTCAGCTCCCGGGAACTGGGGTAGGAAGTTTGCAGACAGCACCAGACCCCACCGCCACCAGCAGGACACAGAAGGAACTCAGCAAAGAGAAAGGGCAGGACTAAGGAGAGTACAGGCATGTGCTGGCACGTGCACAGTCCGCATGTTGTCTGCATCAGAGAATCATGAATCAGAACTTATTTTTCAGGTTTGGAATGGAATGCCGGTCTACACAGGAGCATCCCAGGAGTGGAAGTGGAGGGCAAGAGGTGACAGGGAGGGGAAGCCTCTGGAAGCATGGAAACATGGGGCGGGTGTGAGACCCTTGGAGAAGACAGAGAGCCAAGAGGCCCCAGGTCTCCGAGGGACCAGGCAGATGTTCAGGGGGCAGGAGGAGGAAGGGCTGGTGAGAAAGATCCTGTGAGAGGAAGCTGCTGTGATTCAGAGAAGAGACTGCGAGCTGTGAGCAACCCAGGCGTCCGGTTCCTCTCACAGGCCGGAGATTTCGGAAGTGGCATGCAAAGAGCTCAGGTTGGGAGCGGAGGCGGGGTTGGGGTTAGGACCCCTAAGCTGGGCGTTGAGAGGTAAGAACAGAAAACTTTGGTGTCCATATTTGTTCCTTCGTCCAGCAGACTTTTGTCTGGTTTTTAAGCACATCATTTGCCCTTCTGCAAGAGTCACATAAAACCAAAGCAAAACAAGCCCTGATACCTGGCCCCCAAGACCTCGCTCTTTTCAACGTCTCTCCCTGGTGTCTGGCCCCCAGCCCTGTTGGGGGTTCCCCTGAGATGAGGGCTGTTCACTTTCTCTGACCACACGGTTTCCGCTTCTGTGTCTCTAATTTCCTAGGCTGATAAAAATACTGAACCCTAGAGGCCCTGGCTTCCTCTGACCCCCTGGGGCCAGGCGGCAGGCATCCTGTCCTCCGTGGTGGGGGTGGGGAGGAGGAACCAGGGATCCCCAAGGGGTGACTCAGTGCCTACCATGAAACACTGGGGAGGTAGGAGTGTGCATATCTCGCTCTCTAGACCTGGAAAGAGGAATCACTTCTCAGAGGAGGATGCGTTGGGGTTCAGTTAGAGAAACGGGATTGGGAATGAGACCAGTGAGATTGAAGAGGGTCAGTTGGGGGATTGGGTTGGGGCAGGTTTGGATTAAGTTAGAAGGGTCTGGGAGGGACTCTATTCAGTGCAGTTCAGCTGAGCATCAAATAGCCCAATGATAAATGCAAACTCTGTTTCAAGTTTGCCATCCAATAGGGGAGGCAGGCCCATACCTAATCAACTGATTCCAGGCATTCTGAGTAAAAACGAGTAAGGTACAGTGGATGTGCAAAAAAGGGAAGGGGAGGTGGATTCCGGCTGAAAGCACCCGGGGGTCTCTGAGGGAGGAGCGGGCATTTGATGAATGGGTAGGATTTCTGTGGGAGGGGGAATGGAAGGGCCCCAGAGAGGAGTGAAACAGCTTGAGCAGAGGCCAGGAGTCAGAAAACAGGAAAGACAAGTGTCCTGAGGTAGACGAAGCACAGGTGTGAGGGAGCATGTGCTGAAGAAAGGACACAGAATGTCAAGGTAAGGGATTTGGACCTTATCTGTGGGCAGTGGCACTGTGACAGCTGTGAAGAAGAGGGAGTACAGGGGAGTGCTGCAGGTGTACAGACAAGGAATAAAAATAACTGCCATTTTGGGGGCCACATACTATGTGTTAACCATGTCAAGCCCTTTTCCTAATGTCAGAATCCTGCCAGCAACTGTCCAAAAGGGACGTGGTGGATCTCCATTATACAGATGAGGAAACTGAGGCTCATAAACATACCATAGCTTGCTTAAGGTCACACAGCTCAAAAGTAGTGGAATTAGCATCAAACTCATTTTACTCCAAAACTTGTGTACTTTCTACTTAGGTCCCAATAACTCCAAGTGGCGTTAAAGGAAGGAACAGATTTTATAAACTTTGACAGGGATAAGTCGTTAGGTCATGCCAACTGATTGGATGGTGGGAGTGAGGGAAGAGGAGTCTTAGATGACTCCAAGTTTTGAGCCAAGGGCATAGGAAAGACGATGATACCCTAAACCAAGGAGGAGTGTGGCTAAGGGGAAAATGAGTTAATTTCAGACATACAATCAAATTTTTATTAAGCCCCTGAAAGGAGCAGGATGCTCTGCTAGGCAACGGATATAAATGACATAAAGTCACTGCCCTCATAGGGCTTGCAGTCTAACGAAACAACATACAGACAAGGACCAGCTACACGTGATGACAGGAGGTGCACCTGCTAAGAGTAATAAAGTACTCAAGAAAGTCCTGCTGAGTTTGAGGTGTTAGCATGACACTCAGGTGGAGATTTCCAGTGAGCACGTCTGGAGCCCGACAGAAAAGTTGGGGCTGCTGGAGGCATAGGTTTGGGCATCATTCCTTTTCCAGTAGAGGTGGAGCCTCTGAGTGGACAGGATCCCCAAAAGAGAGGGTGACCAGAAGAGCCTTGAGGATGATCAAAGGAAGAGGAACCAATAAAGGAGAGAGGTCGGGGGGGCAGTCAGAGAAGTAGGGCAAGGGAGAGGTATGCCAAGCAGAGACTGGGCGTCCATATCTGATGCTTCAAAGAAGTCTAGTAGGTAAGAGTTCAAAAGATCCTTTGGGTTCAGGAACTAGACGATTACAGATTTTGAGAAAACAGTTTCCACTTACCAGAAGCACAGAGATCACTTTACGTAGGTTAAGGAATGAGTGGGAGGTGAGGAAAAGGAGGTGGTGAGTACAAAGGCATAGAATGGTGAATACTGAAGGTAACAGTATCATCTCTAGCTCAACCCACGAATTTTACAGTGAGGAAAATTTTACCAGTTCCCGAAAAAGTGGTTAGTTAGGGGGCTAGTCTCTTGAGACATCACACAGAAAAGGAGGGTGAGAGATGGATGGACATTTAAGGGAGAAAGTCCAGGGAAGGCTTTTTATTTTCAAGAAATAAAGTTGAGTATGTAAAATGAAGGTGCATGAAAAGAGAGATACTGAAGACAAAAGAAAGGTGGGAAAGAGTATGGTAAACATGGGGAAGTGGGAAACAGAGTACAAAGAATCAGCCTTGGACAGGAGAAAGAGTCCTCTGAATCAAGAGGAAAGGAAAAAGGAAACATGAAGTGAAGGGAAAAGAAAGCAGTAAAGAGATCCATCTTGGATGGCCTTAAGTTCAATAAAAGGATGATAGCATCACCAACTGAGAGTAAAGAGGTTGGGAGGCGTGGAGATTTAGAACATCACCTGCAGGAGAAGAACAAGGGAATCAACAAACAAAGATTAGGGAACACTGAGGGCTTTCTGAGGTTAGATGGTCAGGATTAGTAGTAGGCCTCTTATGAGGACATGACTCTCTCCTGCAATGCTTGGCAGCCTAGGAGAAAGACCCAAGAATGAGACCATTGAGTTTACCCAAATCACGTTTTTCAAGATTTTCTTGGTAGAATATCAAGAAGGGAATGAGAGATGAAGAAAAACTTATCTAGATATATAAATTGTTAAGTACATGGTAGAGATGTTGGTGGAGAAGATTGTGCTGTGAAGACCAGAAGAACGTGGAAAATGCAAAAGGCATGGACTTCAAGAGAGGAGGAGGTTATCAGTGATGCAGAGGGGAGAGAGAACAGTGGCCTCTCCTCTGCGCCCCTGCTCCTAGTGATGGGTGTGGAAGAAAGAGCAGCCTTCACCAAAGACAGAAGGAACATCATTAGGGAAAAGCCAGGTTTCAAAGTACCAGAGGAAGTTGCTTTCAAAAGTGAAATAGAGGATTTGAGGAGTTCCATAAAATACTGTGAAATGGATTGGTAGAAACATCCTTTGTTGGGTAGGGAATCGGATCCAGGGAGGCTAAATCCCAGTGAGAGTTCAGAAGGAAACTAAGTCTGGAGGATTTTGCTTCCGGAAGCAAGAGGCTGCTGCTTCTGGAATTTAGGATGGGAGATACACTGCATTTATCCTGAGGGAAAACACTTTGAAGGAATCTTAGGGGGATGCGTAAAATAAGGTATCTCTTCCAATTCCATGGCTTTCTTCGTGCCAACAGTTCCCATTGTTGACTCTCTAGTTCTCACATTGCCTCTGAAATCTAGACTCATATATGTGACTGCCAAGTGACATTTCTTGGCAAGGCTTGAATGTTATCCAAGACTTGGATGTCTGTCCAATAGGTTTAAACTTAAATCCAAAATTGAACTTCTGGTTCTCCCATCCCATCAGAATCCTGCTTCTCTCCCAGTCTCCCCGTCTTCCACCCCACCACCATCCATCCAATCCATCATCTGGTCCTGTCAAGTCTACCCATGAAATATATCCCAATATATCCCAAATTTGTCTACTTCTCTCCATCTTCATGGTGGCCACCATCTTCTCCCCAGGATTACTGCAGTTGCCTCCTAACTGGTGTCCCTGCTTGCAATGTTACCCACTACAGTCCAGTCTAAACACAGGCGCCACAATGACCTTTTAAAAATGTAAATCCAATCACCTCTACCTCAGACCTCCCTCCCTCCTCCCCCCACCCCCACGCAACATGTGCACACCCTGACACCCTCCAGAGCTTCCCATGGTTGAGTAAAATTCAGGTGCATTACCCGTCCTTGCAGGTCCCTGCATGATCGGGCCCCTGCCCCTGCTCTCTGACCTCATCTCCCACCTCTCTCCCACCTCTCTCTGCTCCAGCCACGCTGGCCTCCTTTCTGTTCCTCAACACCCCCAGCTCATTTCCACCTTCTGGCCTTCGCAGTAGCTGTTCCCTTTACCTGGAATGCTTCTCCCCCATACCTTCACTTGGCCACTCTTGTCATTTGGGTCTCAGCTTAAAATGCCATTTACTCAGAAAGGACTTTCCTGACCACTGTGTCTAAAGTAGTTCCCTGCCACTCTTATCACATGGCCCTATCTTATTTCCTCATAGCCCTACTTACTGCCTTCTTCTTCAGTGTATTTCTTTTCTGCCTTGCCTCACTAGAGTGGAAGCTCCACAAGTACAGGTACCTTGTCTGACTTGTTTGCCACTATATTCCTACTGCCTGGAACAGTGCCCAGCACATAGTAAGCTCCCAATAAAGACTTGTTAAATGGAGGCATGGATGAATAATGGGGAAAAGCAGGATAAAGCTCAACTTTAGGCTTGTGGTTCAAATTGAACTTACATTTAGAGTCAGGTTTAACTATAGGATTAGGAATGGGGATGAGTTAATTCCAAGATTAGCTCTAGAAACAGGGCTGGGTTAGTTTAGAGGATAAGTTTATTTGGGGGTTCATTTATTGAGATGTTTAGATTTGAGGTTAGGGTTGAGTTTGAGTTGTGATTTGGGTTGAGGTTAAATATGGGTTAGGATCAAAGTTGATATGTAATCCCACTTTAGGTTTTGAGGCTAGGTTCAAGTTTGAGGCTATTGTCATTTCAGCCTTATTTGGAGGGCTCAGAGATTTCACTAGTTTCTCCACAGAGACCACTGTAGAAACTGTATATCCCTCGGTTTGGAGCACAAGACTCCAGTCATCACCCCTCCCACTCAGGGAAAGTCCCAAACCAACTGCTGGCCTCCTCAAGAAAGAAACTGAGTTTCACACAACCTCCAAAACTGAGATTGAAACCAACATTGGCCCATCACAAGGAGCATCCTTCAGCACATAGCAAATGCCTGTGACACGGAGCTTCGGCCCAGTTCTCACCCTTCCTTCCTCTCTGTCTCTCATGTCTCCCCATCACTTGTCCTCATCTTCCCCTTTTTTTTCTTCAGTGCCCCAGTCTTTCTCTCTGACCGAAGTTTCTCCGTTTCTCTCTATTTCTCACCGTTAATTGCAACACCATTTTACATTTTAATATAGCCGAGTTCTCCTAGTCCATTGGCTCCTACCATTGGAGAGGCAGAAAGAGATAGCAGGAAGAAAAAGGGACTCCAGAGAAAGAGGGACACAGAGGAAAGGAAAGGAGCAGGGACCAAGAGGGAGGCCAACAGTGACACAAGACACAGTGAGGTTAAAAGAAATAAGATGAAACCAAGATAGAGACCAAGATATTTAAAAGAGGCCTCTGTGGCTACCCTTCTTCCGCCATCACATCTGGTCAGCCACCAAGACCTGTAGATTTTGCCTAGAAACTCTCTCCTCCTCTTCATTCTCCTGCTACTGCCTCGATTTAAATGCAGGCTCTTGTCACCTCCTTGCTGAGTTGTTGCAAAACCCCCCTAACTGGTCTCCACACTTCTGGTTTCCCCTCCAGACCCCAAATCCCATTCCTCAATTCATTCTTCATGTAGCATCCAGACTCATGTTTTAAACATACCAATCTGGGTGGGTCCCTCTCTCACTCAAAAATTTTGGTAGCTCCCCATCACAATTACAATGAAATCCAAACCTCTTTTCTTGGTTTTAAACCCCTAAGGATGTGGTCTCAGCTTACCTCCCAAGCCTCATCTCTGCTCCTTTTATGTGTACTCACTTGCACAGGTTAGTGCACTTCATACTCTCTTTTACCTCCAGTCTTTGCACCTTCTATTCCCTCTATCAGGAATGCCCTTCACCATCTTGGCCTTGATACTTAATGCCTGAATCACCTCTCCCCCAGGCCAAGTGTGATGGCTTTACTGTGGGCTGCCATAAGCCCACTGTCACAGAACCCACACTAGTCTTTGAGCTCCCAGAGGTCAGGGGACTGTCTTTCACATCTGTTTCCTCAATGCCTTGTGCAGATGCTCAATAAATGTTTGTGAAATAGAGAGAAAGCTAAAGAGATGGAATGAAGGAATTCCCTGGTGGTCCAGTGGTTAGGACACCGCACTTTCACTGCCGTGGCCCGGGTTCAATCCCTGGTCAGGGAACTAAGATCCTGCAAGCCACGAGGCACAGCCAAAAAAACCCAAAAAGATGGAATGAAAAGAAGTAATAGGTTAGACTAGGAAGGCATGAAAGGCAAAGTTGCAGGGCCTCAAGTAGCGGGGAGGAAAACAGGAGAACTAGCTGATGCACACCCTGAATATCACTTATGTGCCACAGGACACCAAGACACCTCAGGAACTTTCTGCCCAGTGCAGCAGAGGGAGGGCTTTAGTTTCCATCACCACCATCCTCAGCCCCAGCCCCTCCAAAAACCTCCAAATGAAAGCATAACAAGTTAGTAAGAGTAATAATAATATTTGAGGGGGCCAATTGTTATTTTCTCAATCTCATGAAATGTGACTAAAATCATCTTTAGAAACCTTGCTTTTTTTTTTTTTAACCTGCAACCTGCAAGCTAAGCGAAAACTCGCTCATGTTCAATAACGTTCATATCAACGTTTTTCATACTAGCCAAAAACTAGAAACGAACCAAATGCCCATTAACAGAAAAATAGATAAGTAAATTAGAGTATATTCACACAACATCACATCACAATGAAATAAAAATCACTGATACACACAACAATATACATGAATCTCACAAACATAACGTTGAGAGAAAGAAGCCAAATACAGATGAGTAAAGTCTGTGTGATTTCATGTATATGAGGCTCAAAAGCTGGAAGAACTAATCTATAGTTGTAGAGGTCAGAAAGTGGTTGGTTATCTTTGGAAGGTATGAACTGGGAGGGAGCACGAGAGAACCTTCTGGGGACCTAAAACTATGTTGGGCCCGTGAGCCACAATTACTGAGCCTGTGCATCTGGAGCCTGTGCTCCGCAACAAGAGAGGCCGCGATAGTGAGAGGCCCGCGCACCGTGATGAAGAGTGGCCCCCGCTTGCCACAACTAGAGAAAGCCCTCGCACAGAAACGAAGACACAACACAGACATAAATAAATAAGTAAATAAATAAAAATAAATTAAAAAAAAAAAAAAACTATGTTGAACTGGATGGTGGCTACATGGCCATAAACAGATGGGAAAGTTCATCAGGCTGCCCACTTAGGAGACGTGCACCTCACTGTACCTGAGTTCTACATCAATAGAAGGGGGAAATCCTTAATCATTTTACAACAGTGTATTGGCTTTACAAGTGCAGCTGCAAGACAAGTCCCTTTGCTGTCCCCACCCTGCCCTAGGTCGCCACCCTTAAGCTCCACCTGTGTGGAATTCTGAAGCATCCCCTGTAGAGAACTTTAGCAATTGCCACATTCCTTGATCCTGGAATGTGTTTGTTTGGGGTTATATAAATCTGATCTGTGGAGCCCACCTGAGGTCGGGATGAGGTGGAGGGCATCCTTCAGCAGTGAGACAAGACCTCATCATACGTGAGTTCATGGCTCATCGTGAGCGGGATCTTCCAAACCAGAACACTTTTGAGAGTAAAAGGGGGTCCATGAATATTTCTACCAGGACAACAGGCATAAACCAGGATGTACCAGGCAGGAGGGTATATAATGGAACTTCTTGATATGAAACCTGACAGACAAACTGGAAAATGCACATACTGGGACAAGTGTGACTTGAGTCTTTGGGACAAGGACAGGGGTACAAGAGGAGGAAATGTGCACAGAGAGAAGCCTGTAATCAGCCAAGGGTGCAGAGGTGTTATACATAATTGCTCTTCAGGGAACTGGGCCTCCAGCCCACGCCCCAGCTGCTCCCCTTCTCCTCCTCCTCTGAATTTACTGTCCCTTCTCTGGAACTCCTAAGCCTGACCCCCGCTCCCTGGCCCTCCCAGCCCACAGTTCCCCTGACCCCACTCCCTTTCCCAGAACTCAGTCGTCTGAGCCCCCAGCCTGCGGTTCTCTCCTAGGCCTCAGCCTTTCCTGCCTTCGACTGAAACAGCAGCATCTTCTAAGCCCTGGGGGCTTCCCCGGGCCCCAGCCCCGGCCTAGAACCCGCCCGCCGCCTGCCACGCTGCCACTGCCGCTTCCTCTATAAAGGGACCCAGGCGTCCCGGCCAAGGGGCCCCGCACAGCAGGTGAGACTCTCCCACCCCATCTCCTTGGGCTTCCCCGGCTGTGGACTCCTTCCCTCGGGGCGTTCAGTCCCTCCACCTGGGCCTCGGCCCCTCCTGCACCTCCTGCTTGGGCCTGGGCCTGGGCCGTGGCCTTGGTGGGTTTGGTTTTGGTTTGTTCCCCTCTCTCTGACTCTTTATCTGTCAATCTCTTTCTTTCTGTCTGTGTCACACATTCTGATCCCTCTCTGTTCCCTTCTCATCTCTGTTCCTCTCTCTCTCTCTCCCCCTGCTCACCTGGGGTTTCCCTGACTGCATCTTGTCCCCTTCTCTGTCTGTCGCCCCGTCTCTCAGGGTGGCTGTCTCCACGGGCAGGAGGCCCGTCTTCCGCATCGCGCCCCGCCCCGCTCACTGTCTCTCTCCCTGCAGGTTCTCCCCATGACACCACCTGGACGTCTCTACCTCCTGAGGGTGTGCAGCACCCCCCTACTCCTCCTCCTTCTGGGACTGCTGCTGGCCCTGCCGCGCGAGGCCCAGGTGAGGCAGCAGGGCAATGGGGACTGTGTGGGCAGCCCAGCCTGACCTTGGGCCTGAGGACCTCTCTGACTCTGTTCTCCCCTAGGGGCTCTCTGGTGTTGGCCTCCCACCCTCAACTGCACAGCCTGCCCATCAGCACCCCCCGAATCACTTCACCCGAGGCACCTTCAAACCTGCCGCTCACCTTGTTGGTAAACATTCACCTGCCCTCTTAGACATGTAGCCCCCAGCCCTCCTCCCATCCCCCTTCAGGGACCCAAGCATCCCCTCCAGCTCACCCCCACTCCCACTCCCTTCTGTCCTCCCAACCATCCCCCAGGAACTCAGTCCAGCACCTGCTTCCTCAGGGATTGAGACCTCTGACCCCCAGGTCCTTGACTGCCATCCCCTCTGGCTCTTCCTAGGAGACCCCAGCACCCAGGACTCACTGCGCTGGAGAGCAAACACGGATCGTGCCTTCCTCCGCCACGGCTTCTCTCTGAGCAACAATTCCCTCCTGGTCCCCACCAGTGGCCTCTACTTTGTCTACTCCCAGGTGGTCTTCTCCGGGGAAGGCTGCTTCCCCAAGGCCACCCCCACCCCTCTCTACCTGGCCCACGAGGTCCATCTCTTCTCCTCCCAGTACCCATTCCACGTGCCTCTCCTCAGCGCTCAGAAGTCCGTGTGCCCAGGGCCACAGGGACCTTGGGTGCGCTCAGTGTACCAGGGGGCTGTGTTCCTGCTCACTCGGGGAGACCAGCTATCCACTCACACAGATGGCATCTCCCACCTGCTCCTCAGCCCCAGTAGTGTCTTCTTCGGAGCCTTTGCTCTATAGAAAAATCCAGAAAGAAAAAATTTGGTTTCAAGGCCTTCTCCCCATTTTGCCTCCATTCTGACCACTTCAGGGGTCACCACACCTCTCCTTTGACCGTTCCATCAGTCTCAAGTCTTCCCCCGTTCTCGGCACCTGGAGCTTCCAAAGAAGGAATTCTAGGCACCCCAGGGGGCCACACCTTCCTGAACCACCCCGGATGCTCGGCTGAGGACTTCAAGCCTGCCTGGAAATGCCCGCCCAGAGCCCTTCCTCTGCCCTGCCCGTCTAGGGGGCCTTGCCCTGGACATGGAAGGGGAGCTGACACATGAGGGAGCTTGGGTGGATGACTGGGGGCAGGGAGGGGGGTTATTTATGAAGGGAAAAAAATTTAAATTATTTATTTATGGAGGATGGAGAGAAGGGGGACGGCAGAAGAAAGAGATAATACACCCAAGAGATGAAGAGTGAGAGGGCGTGGGCACAAGGATGACCTAGCAAGAGAGAAAAAGAGTGGGTCTGAGGGACCAAGGGGCTCTGGAAGGAAGTGAAAGGCTCTTAAGAGCCAGCCATTGCTTGACTGGACACCCCACGAGGAGATATCTGACCCTTGATGAAGCCCAATAAACCTCTTTTCTCTGAAATGCTGTCTGCCTGTATCTGTCTGTCTGGGAGGGGAGAATTCCCCAGATGTCTCTAAGGAATGGAGGGAGGACAGGAATCAGAGGGACAGGAGCTGTGGGCATACAGAAAGGCCTAAGGGGCTCTGGTGAAATATGGTGGCCTCACAGGGGTGAGAGGAGACCAGAGGATAAGCTGAGAAGACAAAGGAAAGATGCAGGTCCAAAGTCTGGAGAAGGGGAGGTCAGGGAACCCCTGAGGAATGGGGGTTACAGGAGGCTTCTGAGGAGCAGTGACCACACTGAAGGGTGTTTGTTTGGGACTGTGGAGGAGGAGCATGAGGCCCCCTGGAAGACGTGGCCATGCCAGGGCCCCGAGGAGTGGGAGAGCCTCCAAGGCTGGGGGACTGGAAAACATAGGGGACATTTCAGGAGACATGGTCATGGGCAGGGGCTCTGAGGGCCAGGGCTGTCTCCAGGAAACTGGAGGGAGCAGGGAATTCTTTGCAGATACATGGCCACACACAGGGACTCTGAAGGGTGGGGTCTTCATGCAAAAATTGGGGCATCACATGCCCTTGGAAGCCAAGACTGAAACCAGCACCAGAGTTTTGGTGAGTCCCCGGTCAGAGTGAAAGGAGAAGGCCTGCCGTGGTGGGGTTCGTGAATTCCCAGCGTCTCTTTCACTCCTCTGGGGCTGTCCCAGGCTTGTCCCTGCCATCCTCCCCCAGCCCTTGCAGAGCCTCAAGCTTCCCTTCCTCCAGCTCCTCTTGCCCCCAGGGACCCAAACACACATCTCAGGACCCAGCACAGTTTCCCCCAAGTTTTCTCTCCATTAAGGACTCAGCTTTCTGAAGCCCCTCCCATTTCTAGTTCTACCGTTACCTGAGTCCGGTCTGGAAATCAGAAGGAAATCGGCCACAGAACTCATCCCCCAAAGAAATGGAAACAGTGGGAACTGGGGGGCAGAGGGGAAATGGGGTCCAGCCTCCAGGGTCCTACATCTACAGCAGTAACTGGCCCAGGGAGCCCCCCTCAGAATCCGGGTGGGTAGGGTAGGAAGTATCCTTGATGCCTGGGTGTCCCCAACTTTCCAAACCCCCGCCCCCGTGATGGAGAAGAAACCGAGACAGAAGGTGTAGGACCCGCTACCGCTTCCTCCAGATGAGCTCATGGGTTTCTCCACCAAGGAAGTTTTCCGCTGGTTGAATGAGAGCCTTTCCCCGCCCTCCTCTCACCCCAGAGCGTATAAATGCAGCTGTTTGCACACCCAGCCAGCAGAAGCTCCCAGAGCGAGGACACCAGGGGACCAGCCAGGAGAGAGACAAGCAACTCCAGACCCCCCTGGAAATAACCTCCCAGACCACACACCCCCACCCCGACAGGCAGCCAGACGACTCACTCCCTCTAACACAGCCTGCCACAGGGCTCTACCGTCTCCCAGCTGGACTTGAGCCCTTCAGAAAAAGACAGCATGAGCACTGAAAGCATGATCCGGGATGTGGAGCTGGCAGAGGAGGCGCTCTCCAAGACGGCAGGGGGCTCCCAGGGTTCCAGAAGGTGCTTGTGTCTCAGCCTCTTCTCCTTCTTCCTGGTCGCAGGAGCCACCACGCTCTTCTGCCTGCTGCACTTCGGGGTAATCGGCCCCCAGAGGGAAGAGGTGAGTCCCTGGCCAGCCTTGGCTCATTCTCTCACCCAGAGAGAAATGGGAGAGGAAAAATGGCGAGATATGGGGTGGGGGAAAGAGGTGTGCTGATGGGGAGGCTTGGGGAGGCAAATAGTGGAGAAAGATGGGGAGGCAGAAGGAGACGTGGAGAGAGATGGGGGAAGAGAAGGAAGGATGGAGAAATAGGGTGCCTGGCGCATGGGCGTTGCTCTCTAAATATTTGTCGAATGAATGAATGAGTAAGCAGGGATTTAGATATAAAGAGAGATGTGTAGACAGATAAGGGATATGGGTAGAAAGATGGGGAAGAAAACAAGTCATCTGGATAAAGGTGGTGAGACAGAAGGAGATACAGCAGGTATGAAAGAGAGCTAGGAAAGATGAAGCTAAGGGTGTCTGGCACACGGAAGGAACTCAATGCAAGAACTGTTAAATGCATGGATGAATGAAAAAAATGGATGAATGGGGAGAGAAAACGAGACACATCAGGGCAGAGAGTACAAGCTAGAGAAGCAGCCGGCTGTTTCTCCTTCAGGGGTGACTTGCTTTGATACTAATCCTCCTTCTTCTCCCAACAGTTCCCAACTGGCTACTCCATCATCAGCCCTCTGGCTCAGACACTCAGTAAGTGTCTCCAAAGCCTCTCTCCTAATTCTGGGCTTGGGTGGGGGTAGGGGTTAGTCCTGGGATGGAAGCAGTAGGGGAAATTTGGAGTTTGGGTTTGGGGGAAGGAGGAAAGGAGGTCAAAGTAGTGGGATATTTTCTGGGAAGCTTAAGGGTCTCTCACCTTCTTCTTTTCTCTTTCCTCCTCAGGATCATCTTCTGAAACCTCAAGTAACAAGCCCGTAGCCCATGTTGTAGGTAAGAGTTCTGAGGATGTGTCTGGGGGATGAAGAAGCAGATGGGATGGAGAGGGGTAGGATTTGGCAGCTGAAGCCAGGCTGAGGGTAGACAGACCTTGGAGACAGGGTGAGAAGGTCTCACTGAGCTCAAGGGGAGGGTGGAGGATACTTAGAACTTGAGGGGGATACTCAGAACCTCATGGCCAGATGGGATGTGGGAAGACAGACAGAGGGGACAGGAACCGGATGTGGGGGGGGGGTGGGCAGAACTTGAGGGCCAGGATGTGGAGAGTGGAACTGACAGGGTCACAGTGACTCACCCCTCCCTCTTTTTCTCCCTCCCTCCAGCCAACCTCAGTGCTCAGGGGCAGCTCCGGTGGCTGAACACATATGCCAACACCCTCCTGGCCAACAGCGTGAAGCTGGAAGACAACCAGCTGGTGGTGCCGACAGACGGGCTGTACCTCATCTACTCCCAGGTCCTCTTCAGGGGCCAAGGCTGCCCTTCCACCCACTTGTTCCTCACCCACACCATCAGCCGCATCGCTGTCTCCTACCAGACCAAGGTCAACCTCCTCTCTGCCATCAAGAGCCCTTGCCAGAGGGAGACGCCAGAGGGGGCTGAGGCCAAGCCCTGGTATGAGCCCATCTACCTGGGAGGGGTCTTCCAGCTGGAGAAGGGTGATCGACTCAGTGCTGAGATCAACCTGCCCGACTATCTGGACTTTGCTGAGTCTGGGCAGGTCTACTTTGGGATCATTGCCCTGTGAGGGGGCAGGACATCCATCCTCTCCCACCTCAATTACTTTATTATTTACTCCTTCAGACCCCCTCATCCCCTTCTGGTTTAGAAAGAGAATTAGGGGCTCAGGGCTGGGCTCCAAGCTTAGAACTTTAAACAACAACAACACTTAGAAATCAGGGATGCAGGGAAGTGTGGCCTGGACAATGGGGCACTGACCACCACCAAGAATTGGAACTGGGGCTCTGGAACTCACTGGGGTCCTCGTGTTTGGATTCCTGGATGCAACCTGGGACAGCCAGAATGTGGGGGCCAGGGGAACTTGGGTTCTGACTGGAACACTTCAGAACACTCCTTAAGAAGATCTCACCCAGAACTTGACATGAGTGGACTTCAGGCCTCCCTTTCTTCCAATGTTTCCAGACTTCCCTGAGATGCGGAGCCCAGCCGCACCCCAACGGGGCCAGTTCCCTCTATTTATGTTTGCACTTGTGATTATTTATTATTTATTTATTATTTATTTATTTACTAATGAATGTATTTATTCAGGAGGTCAAGGTGTCCTGGGAGACCCAATGTAGAGGCTGCCTTGGCTCAGATGTGTTTTCTGTGAAAACGGAGCTGAACTGTAGGTCATTCCCACCCTGCCTCCTGGCCTCTGTGTCTCCTTTTGCTTATGTTTTTAAAAAATATTTATCTGATCAAGTTGCCTAAATAATGCTGATTTGGTGACTGACTTGTCGCTACATCACTGAACCTCTGCTCCCCAGGGGAGTCGTGTCTGTAACCGCCCTACTGGTCAGTGGCGAGAAATAAAGTGTGCTTAGAAAAGAAATATGGCGTCTTCCTGGGAATTAATTCTTCATTGGCCTCTCCTTGGGGGTGAGACGTGGCTCCCTGAAGTTCTTTCTCCACAGGGCTTAAGATCCCTGCACCTCACTCCTTGGACTGCTGGGGCTCAGGAGACCCTACATAAAACAAAGCCCAGCTGAATATGCCCCTCCCCCAAGAAAGGAACCTGAACTTAATTAACTCTCCCTCAGGGCACTGGAATTTCCAACTCTGGGAATTCCTATCCAAGCGGGGGAAGTCCTGCAGCTCAGATGAGATTTCCGGCTGTTGCGGCCTGAGCGAAAGACCCGGGGAGCGGCCAAATTCTCAGGTACCTGAATCACAGCCAAGGGACTTCCAGACAGTCAGGCACCTGGGCTCCAAACCACCTGATCCCGCCCCACGCCCCTCCCCGTGCCAGCGCAGTCCTAACTGTGCAACCTGAACCAGTCACTGAACCTCGTCTATCAAAGAGAAGTAGGAACGCCCACCACACACGGGGCCCTGTGAGAACAGAAGACCTAAACTCTACAACAGAGCACCTAGCGGAGCACTTGGTGAATTCTGGCTTTCTCCCTTTTCCCAGCCCCCAGTCTTCTACCCGCTTCCATCTCTCAGTGGATGGAATTGAAGAGGAGGAAGAAAATAAAAAACAAGGAATAAGATGTAGGTGAAGGACCCACCCCCCATGCCAGCTTGGTCTCCCTGATTTTCTCGGCGAATGATGAGGAGAGGGATGGGAGGTGGGTGAAGTGGAAAGAGAAATGCATTCCACCCCTCCAGGAAGGCGCTTCTGGACACAGAGTCAAAGACAAATATGGAATCAGAAATGAAGACTCAGAGAGTGGCAGCCCTCACTGGGCTCTGAAGTTGGGCTTTCCTTCCTGCTAGCGTTGCCAGGCAGGGGGAAAACTGTGCGGTGTGCCGCAGATGTGGGGTGACCCACTGGGGTAACCTAGATAGAGCCTTGGATCCTCCTCGGCCTCCTCTAGCTCAGGGCTGAAAGTCGGTCATGGAGTGAAGGGGCTGCTGTTACTCACTCTGGGGCCCTGACACTTGCCCACTTATGGAAAGGGGACCTGAAGTGTGACTGAGGGGTGAGGACCTTCCATCCCACCCTGGACAGGGCCAGGTGACATCAGTTTTTCCTCCTCCCCCTCCTCCCCAGGTTCTCCCTGGTGTCCTCGGGCACTATCCCCACCCCATCTCTCTTTCTCAACCACCCTCCCAACTCCTTCAGCCTCCTCCCTTCATGCCCCGGTCCCCACCCCCACTCCCCCGCTCCCCGAGCTGTGGGTCTTCCCTTGGAGAAGAGTCAACTGTGGCTAACAGGGCCTTCAGGCAGCTAGCAGGGCAGAAACGCTGTCCCCTCTGTGCTTCATTATCAACCCTATTCAGGTTTACTCTGCTGGCTGGGCCTTTCTGAGTGGTGCTTGCCTTCCCCGGTAATGACCCCTATCACTACCGGGAGGGACCCAAGAGAGAAGAGTGCAGTGTTGAGTCTGCGGGGACCATGTGGCCTTGAGAATCAGGTTGCTTGGAGATGCTCTGGGGTTTGTGGAGAGCCCTTTCCTTCTACCCTCCAAATGGGCTAATGCTGGGGCAAGGCCAGTCAGAGGCAGGGGTGGGTGGGACCCACAGATCCCCATCCCAGGGAACAGAGGCCACGCCAGGTGTTATGAATTGCTTCAAGCGACCAGAAAAATAGAGAGCCTATTTAACCAACATTTGTGTACCCACCCTGAATGAAGACACATTAGCATCTCAGCATCTGTACCGGCAGCACTAAAGTTTTACATTCTTTATTTTCACCAGGCTCAAAATCAGTTTCTAAACAGTCTTCTACATTTTCGCCAAGGCCATGGGGTCCCTGGTGTCTGGGTCCCCAATATCTAGGCTGATTCGTTCACATACTCCCACCATGCAGTAGTCGTTTTAGGGACGCGGGTAGCCCTCACCCCACCATCACCGCCCCAAAGAAGGTCTTTCCTCTCCTGTAGTCCACCATATCGGGGTGACTGATATTGACGTACACTCTCTCGCCCCTCCGGAGCTGCACCAGGCCACCGAACCCCACGCTCGTGTACCAGAGGGGCCCGTACTCGTGCCTCCGGGCGGGGTCCAAGACTGGGGTCACGGTCTCCGCGCCCTCGAGCAGCAGCTCGGGACTCCCCGATCCATAGGCGCCCCCCGCCCGGTACAGCCGGCTGAGCAGCGTGACCGAGCGGTCCAGGGGGTCCCCGCCGGGAGGGGGCGCCCGGCCCCGGTAGCCGACGTGACAGTAGAGGTAATAGAGGCCGTCCTGCGGGAGGGCCAGCCCCTCGGCGCCCGAGAACTGCGTCCCGCTCCTCAGAAAAGCCTCTTCTTTCTTCGCCTCCCAGCCTAGCCCCTGCCCCCTGGTCCAAGCGCCTGCGGAGAAACGGGCCAGTTGGCTCTCGGAAATCCGATCCTGAAAGGAGTGATCCAGGCCCGGGACTTCTGGGAGGGTGGGCATGAGGGACAGTTGGGGCTTTTAACCCACTGCAGGAGTCCAGCCGGGCTGGGGGAGCGGGGTGATGGCGCTCCCTCTGCAATGAGTACGAGTTGGGACTGAGGGCACCTTGGTGTGCGGTACGGAGCGCTGTGGTGGGGAGATCCAGGCCGGGTTTTGCCTCCTCCGGCGCGGGGGGAAAGCGAGAAGCTAGAATGCTGGACGAGCAGAAGAGTGCGTACGATAGAAGCGGCGAAGCAGGTGGGCAACCCAGCACGGCAGTAACAGAGCAAAGGGACCCTAACTGTGGGCGAGCAGAACTGGCACCCTTGGACTCTTCAGGTCTATGAGATCCTTACCAATGAGGTGGGCAGCCGGGAGCCTGGGGCTGAGATCTGTTTCTGCCTCCTCCTCCACCGGCAGCTCCCCGGACTCTGGAAGGGGCGAAGAGTCCACGGTTGGGGGCAGGGCGGCCACCCACGTGTAGTCACCTTGAGAGGACAAGGCGCCAGGGCCCAGGGATGGGGCACCTGGATTCCTGAAGGAAGAGAGTATCTGGGGATGCAGATGGATGGGAGCTGGGAGTCCCTGAGGGGCAGAAGCAGGGGAGGGGGAGATGGTCGGCTCTTACCAAATCGCTGATGGGCCTGTGCTTGGGCGCCTGGGTCAGCGGTCCCTGTTACCTGAGTGGGTGGGGTCACAGGGCCCAGAGTTCAGTCTTAGCTGATGCCAACCCCACCCCTCCCATTCCCAACATAGATGCAAGCTCCAGACTTGGGGTTTCTCCCGCCAGCCCCAGCCTCAAAACACACCTCCCTGGAATGGAGAGCAAGCAAGGCATCTGTACTTGGGCAGAGAGACAGAGGCCCAAGTATGTCTTGGGAAGAGGAGAAGAGACATACAGACAACCAGAAAGGGGCTTGGTGACATCAGGGCACAACAGCATCACAGGAACGTGGAAAGAGAACCAGCAAAGAGACAGAGAAGACATCCCCACTGGGGGACAGCCAAGCCAGCTGAGCAGGAGGAGGCAAGAGGCATAGCCAGAGGTGAGTGAGCATCAGCAATATACGGCCCTTGGAGGATTTGTGGCAGCCACTCACCAGTCCTCCCTGCTCCTGGGGCACCAAGGCCAGCACAGCCAGAACAGTGATAGGCACAGCCAGCAGGAGGGTCACCAAGGAAGTGGCTCCTGCGACAGCCAGCAGGAGGCATCCCTTCCCCTGGGGCCTCCTACCCCGGCACTCCAGCCCCAGTGCCCCCATTGAGACTGAGCCAGGGCCAGGGCAGGGGGGCTTTCATACCTCAGGGGTGGGGCCACCCCCTCCCTGTAGACCCACACACCTGGCTGGGACTTTCCGAACACCCCTGCTCCCCTCACCCTGCTTCCTGTTTACCCAGAGCTAGGGTGGGGCAGCTGGATGCCTGGGTTCTCTGAACTGGGGAGGGAGTTGAGGTGAAGAGACAGGCTTTCAGGGTAGAGCTGGAGGGGGCCTTAGAGATCTTCTGACTCAGTGGGAAGGGAAACTGAGGCCCAGAGAGGGAAACTAGCTTGCAGAAAGTCAGGCAGCTACAATGAGAACACAGAACTCCAGATAGCTAGTGTGGTCTGCATTCTTCTTCATTTTTTTAAAATTAATTGATTAATTTATTTTTTTATTTTGGCTGCACTGGGTCTTCGTTGCTGCGCACGGGCTTTCTCTAGTTGCAGTGAGCAGGAACTACTCTTCGTTGCGGTGCACGGGCTTCTCATTGCAGTGGCTTCTCTTGTTGCGGAGCACGGGATCTAGGCACGCGGGCTTCAGTAGTTGTGGCACGCGGGCTCGCAGGCTCTAGAACGCAGGCTCAGTAGTTGTGGCACACAGGCTTAGTTGCTCCGCGGCATGTGGGATCTTCGTGGACCAGGAATTGAACCCGTGTTCCCTTCATTGGCAGGTGGATTCTTAACCACCATGCCATCAGGGAAGTCCCTGGTCTGCATTCTTCTGCACCCCAGAGGTGGGTGCTGGAGGGAGGGCTGCATCCATATCCCTGAGGTCAAGGGCTGGAATAGGAGGACGAGAACTG
Source organism: Balaenoptera ricei (assembly GCF_028023285.1). Taxonomy (NCBI): domain Eukaryota; kingdom Metazoa; phylum Chordata; class Mammalia; order Artiodactyla; family Balaenopteridae; genus Balaenoptera; species Balaenoptera ricei. Next base: position 24,189,541 of record NC_082649.1, read on the forward strand.
GAATCTTCAGGGATGGATGTCTAGGTTCCTAAGAAGAACCTGTCCCCACATTGGACTGACCTCCTCCTCCCATTCCCTTGCTGCCTCCAAGCACCCAGAGCTAGGTGAGAAAGGCAGAGTTAAGCCAATCCACGGTGATGGCAGCTGAAGGGGGCCTCAGCCTCACCACTGACTATTGACTCACTGAGGAGGGATGGAAATAGAGCATTACCTCCCTTGCTACACAGAGTGTAGACAGGAGAGCGATGAGGCATCCACCCCCAAAGAGCTTCACAGTCTAGAATGAGCTCCATCCATTTAGTAGATGCTGACTAAGTGTTAAGTGAAGAAAGGACAAAAGGATGAATGAGTAAGCGAAACAAAGCAGTAAGGACCAAATGAATGGTATAGTAGGCAGAGCAGTAGGAGTTGAAGGGAGGAAAAACCAGGTCAAGAAAGTTGGAGGTGGTCCCAGATCACTTCCCCTTCTTGATAACTCTGTGTGTTCAGGTAATAATAATAATAATAACAACATAGCTAATATCCAGATAGCATTTGGTATGTGCCTGTCACTAATCTACACACTTTATATATAATAATGCTCTTTCTTTCTTCCTTCCTTTTTCTTTCTTTCCTTCCTTCCTTCTCTCTTTCTTTCTTTCTTCCTTCCTTCCTTCCTTCCTTTATTCCTTTCTTTTTGGCCACACGGCGCAGCATGCGGGATCTTATTTCCCCAACCAGAGATCAAACCCGTGCCCCCTGCAGTGGAAGCGTGGATTCTTAACCACTGGACCTCCAGGGAAGTCCTATAATAATGCTTTTAATCCTGATAAAAATTCTAAGAGAGGGACTTCCCTGGTGGCACAGTGGTTAAGAATCACGGGCTCCATAGCAAAGAGAAGCCACCGTATTGAGAAGCCGGCGCACCGCAACAAAGAGTAGCCCCCACTCGCCGCAACCAGAGAAAGCCTGAGCGCAGCAATGGAGACCCAGTGCAGCCAAAAATAAATAAATAAAATAAATAAATTTATTTTAAAAACCCCCAAAAAACTCTAAGAGGTAACTGAGGCACAGAGAAGTTAAAGAACTTGTGGAAGGTCACACAGTAGTAGCAGAGACAGGATTTGAACGCAGGCAGTCTGGCTCCATGCCGTTAACCACAAGACAGTTTAAAAAGTGAGCACTGACTTCAGATTTGTCCATTTCAGGGTATGTAAATCTTACCTTCCTCACTCCCCCCAAAAAAGAATAGGGAAACAAATACTGAACTTGAGTCAATGATAAGCATGGTAAAGGGTTTAGAGGTAAAATGTACTGAGGTTTGCAACTTTGAAAGGTATCAAAAAATGAGATGGATTGATAGATATATGATAAAGCAAATATATAGAAGAATATTAATTGTAGAATCTAGGTGGTAGGGATAGGTTCACTGTACAATTCTTTCAATTTTTTTCTGTTTGAATGTTTTAATAATAAAACATTTTGAAACAATATTTTCCTACTGTCCTGCATGGGAACACTGTGGATGGGGGAAGGGAAGGAAGTAGCAGAAAATTTCTCGATCTGGAGAAGGAAATGCAAATGCTTATGGGCCCAGGCACCAGATCTCCTCTTCAGTCCTTGCTTCCACATGAGCTCCCACGTCTTCACCCTCCTCAAGGACTAGGTGTGCCATCCTCCAGCAGTTATCTCCCTCTCCATCACAGTGCCACTATGAGGCCTTCATCCAGGTCCTTGGACTACCACCCTTACTTTTGTGCTCAATATCAGAATGCTGCTCCCTGCAGGAAGGCCATCTGGATTGCCCACACCTCTTCTCCCAACACCAACTTGTCATCAACTTTCTGTCCTAGATCTATCAGCAGTGCTCATGTCGATCTAGTCTGGCTGTCTCTGACTCTCCTGTTTGTTAATCAGTCAGCCAAGTGCCCTGTTAGATACAGCCCCAGAATACCAGGAGAGTTACCCAAATCCACCAGAACTCCCAGTCTGCCTTGGGAGCTGGAGTGTGTGTCCACACATACCAGGATCATGAGCTCTCAGCGACACAGTGTAATTGGGAAAAGTGAATCAGGGAAGGCACCTAGAAGGTATATGATCACTGATGACTTGCAGGATCAATAGGATGGCTGGAGCTGACAGGGATCACAGGCTGAATTATAGTCCTAGGAGTCTGAAAGGAAAAGATGTTGTAACCCTAACCCTCAAAGCCTAACTTCCTCTCCTAACAATGCTAGGAGGCACCCAGGCTGGGGGAGAAGTTAAACCAGAGGAGGGGCAGGAATGTCTGAGGTGGCAACACTTTACCCAGGCAGCTCCGGTCAGTCTGGAGTCTGGCCACAGACTCTAGGTAAGCCGGGCGAGAGCAGGGAACCCCCATGAAGGAAACCCAGGGAGGGGACAGTCACCCCGAGAGTGAGGTGAGTCTAAGATGAAGGAAGGGAGAATATGGCTTTGAGGTTCCCTGGGCCCTGAGGGAATCCTCTGTCTGGCCTCTGTCTGCGCTCCCCAGAGAAATTTAAACAATCCACTTCTGCCGCCACTCCCCGTCATGGCCACCGCAGGCCCTCCTCCCCACCTTCCACCCCCCACATCCCAGCCTTCCTCTTGAACCCAGGATGGTCTCAGTTTCTACACCCTGGTCACCGCATCTGGCTCTGGATGAAGTCAGCAGCCCCCTCTTTGCCCTCAAACAGGAACCAGTGGTTGTAGGGCAGGAAGTGCCTGAGGGGAAGTTATGGGCCCCAGACACTCCTCCATGTCCCACTTCAGCCCCAGCAGTATCTGCCCAAGGGAAGCGGCTCTCCACACCAGCCAAGTGGGGGCTCCCCTTTCCTGAGTTGCTCTGGGGCTGAGGGAGCGGCCGTAGCTGCCAGGTGGCGCTGGACACCACCTTCCCTATTTTCCCACCCGTCCCCACACACCCTCCGGACCCCAGCTCCTGCCTCAGCCCCCTCACCGGAAACTAGAACTATCCAGTGCTGGAGAGGCCCCTATGAACCAGTTGGTCAGCCTAGGGTTGGAGAAACAGAGTGGGCTCTGGAGCTGGACAGAGCTGGCCTTGAACCCCAGCTCTGCCACTTCTGGGCTGGACGTCCTTGTCGGAGTCCAGCCTCGAGTCTCAGGTCCTTCACCAAGGAAATGGGCACCATAATACCCTACATTGTTATGGGGATTAGTGGTGACAAATAGAAAGAGCCCAGTTCAGGGTTGGCACATAGCTAAGGCTCCTCAGTCTGGGAAACGATTGTAACAGAGGCCCCGGACTTTACAGATGAGGAACTTGGGGCACGTGACTCACCCCAGGCCATTTAGCCTGGAAGAGCAGCGCTAGGTTTCCCAACCTGCAGGCTAGTCTTCAGTCCCCAACCTAATGAAAGCTTGTGAGGCAAACGGTAAGGTAACCCTCCGCCCAGGGAGGGTTGTGGTGCACAGGGAACAGTGGATAAAAAGCCGTGTGTGCGCGGGTCGTGGGTAGGTGGCCAGGGTCTCTCGGGGCCAGCCAGTGCAGGGGACAAGGGACTTCATGGGGAGGCCCAGAGAGGGCAGCAGTGGTGGTGGGAGGTTTCTGAGGGGCGAGTGGTCTCGGGGACGAGCAAGGTCACTGATGAGGGATGGCCACCTCTGGGAGGAGGTGACGGAACACAGTCTGGGGTGAAGAACCTCTGAGAGAATGATTTTCTGCCTCTAAAACTGTTGGAGAAAGGAGCTGAGATCCCCGACCAACGAGGAGGATGGGGTAAGCTGAAGAGAGAAATGGGCCCTCTGACACTCACCCCTTTTCCCTGCAGGGATATACCCTTACCTATATGGGGGCCTAGGGCTGGGGGTGCTCCTGCCCCTCGCTATGGTCGTTCTGTCCATCTGCCTGTGTCGGCTCCGTGGGAGAGGTGAGCCCCACCCTCACCTCCCTCGTACCCCCTCGCCCCTCACCCCCAGGCAGCACCCTGTGCCGCCCAACACACACCCTTTCCTACTGTGCTCCCAGACGCCCCCATCAACCCTGACTCGCCCCTCCTCCCTGAGGAAGGGGGCAGAAGTTGGGTGGGAGAGGGGAGGGGAGAGTGTCCAAAGAGAGAGACCTTGGCTTTTGGCTGTGGGAACCACAGGGAGGTTGGCAAGTGAGGAAACACCTGCTGGGGGGGTGGGGAGTGAGCGAGGAGGGCTGGGAGGTGGCACAAGGGAGGCAAGGGCCGAGCTGAGCTTCTTCTTTTCTTCCAGTGAGGAGGCTGGAGAGGAGCTGGGTGAGTCTGGGGCAGGGAAGTGCGTGATGGGGCAACAAGAGGGGACTGAGGTCGGGGGGCAGGAGAAGAGGGAGAAACAGGAGCAGGAGAGACAGAGAGACAGAGGAAGTAAGAGAGAAGCAGAAAGAGGGAAATAAGGGATGAGAAGAAGAGAGGAAAGGAAAGGAGTAGAGATGGAAAGAAGAAATAAGACAGAAAGGAGAGAGAGGGGAAGAAATGAGGGAGATAGGGACAAAAGTGAGAGGGAAAAATCAGAGAGAGAATGAGAGAGACACAGGGAAAACGAGAGAAATCAAGAGAAAAAGTAAGAGAAGGAGATTAAGAGTGATAGAGGGGGAGAGTGAGAGAGTAAGAGAGACACAAAGAGAAAAGGACAAGAGAGAGAGACGGAAAGAGAGAGAGAGGGAGAGAACGCGCAAATAGAGGCAATGAGGTAAGAAAGTGGGGCGGGGGGGCAGCAAGAACTCAGAGGGGAGTGTCAGGGGAGGGAGGCTCCTGGGGACCTCCTGTCAGCACCCTCCGCCCCGGCCCCAGGCCCAGCTCTCGAAACAGGAGCCCCACTATGCGTCCCTGCTGAGGCTGCCTGAACGGGAGGGACCTGGCCCCGGCAACCAAGAAAGGGAAGGCAGCAAGGAGGACCCCAGCACGGACTACGCCTGCATTGCCAAGAACAAACCCATCTGAGCACCTCCAGACACCTCGTCCAACCCAGGCGGGTGGTCAGGGCCATCCTGTGGTTCACCCAGTAAAGACCATGGTCTCGCCACCCTCTGTGTCTCAGGCTTCTCCATCCACCTCAAGCCCCAGCTCAACAGGGCCACCATCAAAACCTAAGCAACTTACTCTCCCACCCATTCTTACCCACCTGGGATTCACTGGGTGAAGAAGAGTGTTTAGGGACCCAAGCTCCCCTGAAGGCCAGAAAAGAGCATTTGTCTGTGGGCCATTGAGAAGTAGAACTAATCATGTCTGATATTCCACTTTTCTCAGAACAAAGGGCCTTAGCCTCCTGGGTGGGAGAAGGAGGTGTGTTGAGTCTCAGGATGATGGTGGGAGGGGACTCTAGGCACAATCCTGGGAAGCTCCCTCCTTGGACCTTTCCAGACCAGAATTGGTAGAAGGGAGAGTAAGAGTTGGGAGAACCCAGAACAGGGCACATTGGGGCATCTAGAGATAGAGCAGGAAATACACAAAAGGAGTTAATGGTGGGGCAGAGAGGGATTTATTGGGGGGTCTCTTGAAGAACTTGGGATCACTGGGGTCTGAAATCACTCATCAGAGGCCATCCAAGGAGTGGCAGTGTGTTCCCATGTGACAGTGGCCTGGTGGAGAGGCCACAGGAGTAGCTCAGTGCTGCAGCCCTCCTTCTCTTCTTGGTCTCTGTCTCCGCCTGCTCCAGCCCTCTCAGTGCCCCTCCCATCTCTGCGCCCATTGTCCCGGCTCCACTACTCACATTTGCCCTGGTAATAGATGGTGCTGCCCATGGCCACTGAGAGAAAGCTGAAGGCATAGAACCCAGCCCGAAGGAGGAAGACTGTGCCGGCCGCTAGCTGAGGAGGTCCTGCATGTGGGCGGGGATGGGGAGGGGGAGAAGGGCTTAGGAAAGGAGACCCTGGGAAGGAGCGTGCACAGGCTTAGGGAGGACAGCGGGCCTCAGGGAAGGACTCTCAACTCGACTACCAGGGAGAGTGGGGCCTCCGGCCAAGGAGGCACAGCTTCCCAGCACCTCACCTTTCTCCACCACCAGCAGAGTCCCATTCCCTGTTCCGACACCCAGGCCCAGCACCTCCACCCTGCACACGTAGACTCCGGCGTCACGGGCTCGGGTGTCCCAGATGTGCAGCTCAGCCTGGTGGTCACAGAGGAAGCGGGAAGAGGGAAGAGGGGCCAGGCGGCCCCTGAACTCTGAGGTCTCATTCCTCACCTCCTTCCCTGGGGCCACTTTGTCCTGGTACCACGTGACAGAACCAATGGCCAATTTCCCTTGGCTGGCATTGAAGGAACAGGGCAGGAAGGCAGGGGTGCCCTCCTGGGTACGGATCTCAGGGGGCTGGGACACCCAGAGAGCACAGGATCCTGGGGGCAGAGAGAAGACCCAGAGAAACGCCTCCCCAATTACTCCAAAGAGAAAGGACAAGAGAGCTTGCAGTAGACTATCCCTGCTGTACCCCACCCACAGAGGGCCCAGAGGGATGAGCACTTTAGATGTCTCATTAATCCTTTCCTCTTTACCAATCTAATTTCTTAACATTGCTTATTAAATTGTTTTTCAAATTCTTTCCCATACCAACTCTCACCCTCACCCTCTCCCATCATTCTCCAGTTCCGTTCACTAGTAACATTTTGCTGAAATTTAACTTGTCACAGTGAAAGTGAAGCTCATTCATGAATGTGGCTGCCTAGTTAACTAATAGCATTAATTATATTATTCCAGGTATTATCTTAGTACTAATAGCATTCTGTAGCATACCATCCTTGCTACTTTGGTTTTTTTTTGTTAAAGAGCATTAACTAATTAAATCTCCAGGTGAAGACATGGCTATAATTGCTTGGGATCCCTATTTAACTTACCTAAATTGATGAATTAAACCAATTATTAAAATTCTTGATTAAATTCTCTAGTTAATGAAATTTACTAATCATTCTTCTATTTCAGTGATTCTCAAACTTGAGAGCACGTTGGAATCACCTGGAGGGCTTGTTAAAACAGGCCCCACTCCCAGACTCCACTCCCAGAATTTTTTATTCAGTGGGTCTGGAGTGGGTCCTGAGAATTTGCCCTAGGTCCCCGCTGATGCTGATGCTGGTCTGGAATCCACACTGCCTTTAGTTAATGAATATGTATGACAATTAAAATCAGTTTCATTAAGAAACTTAACTTAGATTTAATTAGATCTCCTAAACTCCTAATTATATCTAGACCCTAGATAATAAGCCTTGTTTAATAAGTTTATTAAACTCATCGAATTAAAACTGACCCCTTAAAAAGATTTGACCCCTTCCTTCAAGCCCTTCCTTCCTTCAAGCCCTTTTTTTACTGGTTCTTTAAACTTTATCTTGTTAGGAACGTGGCTGGGAAGGAAGAGTTCTGGGATGGAAGCTGGAGAATGACCTTCCCAGCTGGTGACAGGGAGGGAACTGCGAACTGGGGAAGCCCACTGGGTATCAGCTTTATGGAGGGACCCCCTGCTTTCAGCCCCCACCCAGTCTGCTCCCCCGGGACATCTATGTCCAGCCTCCCCCATCCTCCATCCTCCCAGCCCCACACCCCTCAGGGTCCTGGGAGAAACCCCTGTCACCTGGATGGACCGTGATGAAGATGAGCAACAGCATTCGGGCCATGTCAAAGGGTGTTCCTGTTGACGAGGGGGACATGAGCAGTGAGGTCTGGGTGGAGGAAAACAACCCACTAGTTTTGACCAGGACTTTGGTCACTGGATGGGGGTGGGGAGCTTCCTGTGACACACAGGACTCACACATCACTTACAAAGGACCTCAACTCCCTAGGGCCTCGGGCATCAGATGCACACCTCCCTGAGGAAAGAGGATGCTGCTGACGGTGATATCTGGGTCGTTAGGAGGTGGGGGCAGCATGTGGGCATGTTGCCTAAGTGTTTGAGGGGGAGGGTGGGGCTTAGATGGCCGGTAATGCTAGGGTGGGTGGGTGGACGGGTGAGACCAGGATGTGGTTCCCCTATTTTTTGAGGTTCAAGAAGACCAACCCTTTACCAAGAATTAGCCTCCAAGAGCCTTTCTGGGCTCAGAGCTAACCTACTTCCCCTCCCCTTGGCTCAATAGTGCCCAGGTCCACCCCATCTATTCCCTTCCTTCGAGTCCGGCCCTCCCCCAGGGCTGCTCTAGAAATTCTATAAGTGAGAGGATTAGCAGAAGTCAGCTGATTGGTGGCGGCAGGGAGTTGCCAGGGACTTTGTCTGGAAGCTGCATTTGCGTAGCAATCACCCTGTTTCACTTAGGATGTGTTGACTTGGGTGGATTGGCAGAGTGAGTGCCACTGATGGGGAAGTTTGGATTCATTCACATTCAGATCCCTGTTAAAGGAATACACCTCTTGCAGAGGTCTGCTTTACCAGGTGTGTTCTGCACAGATTTATCACCCACTGGTCAATTCACTCATTTTTTATTTTATTCATTATTTAGCTAACATTGAGAAATCACAAAGTGCCTCCATTACATGAAATGCATTTTGACAGACCCAAATGAAATACACATTATGTTATACCACTATGTTACACGTAACTCCCAGGTTATGCAGGGATTAGTACAAGAGTATGCAACACACTCTTGCATGCGTATTACACACCTACATGAGATAACACAGCACAGAGAATAGAGGATGATGTGTAATATGCTGGGTGAAGCCCGCCCAGCCCTCGCCACACATTTTCCCTCTGGCTCCTTTTATATCAGTACATATTCTTTCTTTCTGTCCGAGTTTCTCGCTGTTTTCACAATACAGCCATAGATCGTGCAGTCCTAATCTCCACTGCAGTGATCTGGAGCATTTTTGGAGAAGTAGTAATTTTATGGTTAAGAATGCTGGCTTGAAGTCAGGCTGTGATCAGCTCCCCTACAAACTAGTTACATAATCTTGAACAAATTATTGAACCTCTCTGAACCACCTAGACAAGCACGGTACCTCACAATCTGGGAAGGACTGACTCAGCCATTCTCTTTTAGTGGAGTGGCTGCCTCCTCAGGGCCATCTAACCAGAGGGTGTGGAAATCAGGTGCCATGGCAAGGCAAGGGCTGCCCCCTGGTGGTCACAGAGAAGAGGGAGGCCTGAGGCACCAATATGTGGCTTTTCTCAACTGGGCCTTAATTCCAGCTTCTGCCCTGTCCCTTACCTTGCCTTGTCCTATCAACGCCCCATCCCCATCCCCAAAGGGTCAATGTGGAGCAAATTGTCTCTTGTACTCAACTGTGAGAACCCCATGGTTTGGGGAGGGAGGGAAGATCACCACCAGTGGAGTGGGGGTGAGGGGCTGGAATGGGCAACTGGCCTGAGGATAAAACTCCATATTTCACAGGGCATATAATTAATCACATGGCACTACTCCATGTCCCAGGGCAATGCAGCTTAGAAGCCAAGTCAACGTAAATAGGAATCATGGTTCCCCTACTTACATATCTGTAAAATGGGAGTAGCATCTGTCAGTTTTCAGACTCCACTGTAGTGGAGGGTCAGTGTGTGTTAGGCTTTATCTCCTCCCCAGTCCTGGGCTAGAATGACCAAGATTATAGCTGGGCCTGAACTCAAAGGTGTTTTGCTCTTTCAACCTCTTTTGTCCACCTAAGATTTCCAACATCCAAAACTGTTGTGGATTATGAAGACAGTACTTGGCTTTTTTTAAAGTCCATCTAGAATAAATCCTGGTGTATGTGTGGATTCAAGGACCCTTTCAATAAATCTGAGACTCTCTAGGGAACTTTAACCTGTGGGATGGGAACTGCTGTGCTAATCCTCTCAGCAAACTCAAGGATGTAACTTTTCAAAAGAAACTTTTACCAGGTACTCAAGAAGAAAGGCAACAAGTAGGAAAGTTGTGAAATGGATGTACACACGTCTCTGGTCTGATTGCTTTAACATCCAGCTGTGGGCTGCCTTGAGGGTGGTCAGGGCCAACAAACTCCCAACTTAGAGCTTAGAGCAGGAAAAGGAGTGAAAAAAACAGAAGAGATTCTGGAATCCCAGCACAAGTGATCCCATCTCACCTGGTGTTTCCTCCTCTATGTGTTGGCAAGGGTGAGACTTGGGTGACTTCTCCTCCAGCTGAGTCCTTATAAATATTTTTCAACTAATTAACGGTTCTCAGGCTATACTTTCACCCTCTGACCATGACTCCTCTGAGGTTCACCCCACCTCCTTTGGCCTCTCCTTCTTGCTGTCATTGTCCAACTCCCTCACATTCACCAAGAGCAGACGCCCGACTCTCCAGCTTCCTCTCTATTTCAATCTCTGCCATCTCTCTGGAAGATTTAATGTCCATGTATACGACATTATATACAGATGTAAATATATATATATATATATATATATATATATATATAGTAAAGTACATAGATCTTAAGTGTACAGTTTGATGACCTCTGGCAAATATATACACCCATGTAAACAGCACTGCAATTGAGATACAGATCATTTCCACCACCCCAGGAAACTCTCCTATGCCCCTCTTTGGTCAATCCCCTCCCCCTCCCAGGAGCAACTACTGATTTATACCCCTATAGATTAGTTTAATCTGTTCTTGAACTTCATACAAATGGAATCATATAGTATACACTACTGTATCTGGCTTCCTTCATTCTGCATAATGTCTGTGAAATTCATCTATGTTGTTCCAGGTGTCAGTGGCTTGTTCCTTTTTGTTGCTGAGTGGTATTTCATTATATGGATGTACCACAGTTTGTTTATCCATTCACCTGATGGTATACAATTGGATTATTTCTATTGGTTTGATATTATGAGTACATCTCCTATGAACATTCTTGCACACAACTTGCAAATTACTTTTTTTTTTTAAGTGTATTTTTTTTAGGTCTTCTTTTTTTTTAATTAATTAATTAATTAATTAATTTATTTATTTATTTATGGCTGTGTTGGGTCTTCGTTTCTGTGCGAGGGCTTTCTCTAGTTGCGGCAAGTGGGGGCCACTCTTCATCGCGGTGCGCGGGCCTCTCACTATCGCGGCCTCTCGTGTTGCGGAGCACAGGCTCCAGACGCGCAGGCTCAGTAGTTGTGGCTCACGGGCCTAGTCGCTCCGCGGCATGTGGGATCTTCCCAGACCAGGGCTCAAACCCGTGTCACCTGCATTGGCAGGCAGATTCTCAACCACTGTGCCACCAGGGAAGCCCGCAAATTACTTTTAAATACACTAATTTCACAGTTCCTTCACCTTGTCCACTCCATCCATCACCTTGACTCTACATGACCTATACCTTGGATCTTTTCTCCATCTTACCTCTTCTTTCACAGGGACATAAAAGCAATCAGACCTGAGTCCCTCCCAACTCCTGTACCCCCCACATGTGCTTTCACACCATTCTCCTTTTGGAAGACTTCCGGGATGTTTCTCTTACTTTCATTCAACTGAGCATATACTATGGGCTTACCTAGGCAATTCTGTCATAGCCACAGTTTTGTGTTTTTTTTAAATAAATACATTTATGTATGTATGTATGTATGCATGTATTTTTGGCTGTGTTGGGTCTTCGTTGCTGTGCGGACTTTCACTAGTTGCGGTGAGCGGGGGCTACTCTTCATTGCGGTGCACGGGCGTCTCATTGCGGTGGCCTCTCTTGTTGCAGACCACCGGCTTTAGGCGTGCAGGTTTCAGTAGTTGTGGCACGCGGGCTCAGTAGTTGTGACTCGCAGGCTCTAGAGCGCAGGCTCAGTAGTTGTGGCACACGGGCTTAGTTGTTCCGCAGCATGTGGGATCTTCCCGGACCAGGGCTCGAACCCATGTCCCCTGCATTGGCAGATGGATTCTTAACCACTGCACCACCAGGGAAGTCCATAGCCGCAGTTTTAACTACTGCTAGTCTCTGTCGAGTCCCCAGTCTATATCTCCATCTAAATTTGTACCTTTACCTCAGACCTCTTTCTGAGATCTGAGTCCAGATTATCTAACTTCCCTCTAGACATCTCCTCCAGAATGTTCCACAGGCATTTCAAAATCATCAGTGTCTACCCAAACCAGGTCAGCCTTCTATATTCCCCACCCCAGTGAATGGAAACAATCTACCCAGTCACTCAAAGCAAAATCCTGGGACTTATCCTATTCTGCCTTCTCCCTCCATTCCCCCATCCAAACAAACCCCAAGTGCTATCCATTCTGCCTCTGAGATATCTAAGTATCTTTCTCTGCCTTTTGATTCTCACTGCTAGTTAAGGCCCTCATCATCTCAGGATGAAACTAGGACAATTGCTTCTCCGATGGATAGTGGGTTTCTTCTCAATATCCATTCCACGCCTCCCTATCTGAGCATCAGGGCTCATCCATCTATTCAACTATGCCTTTACTGAGTGCCTTCCATGTGCTAGACATCCTATCTTCATCTTCTCTGATCTCTCTTTCCCTTACCTCTCTCCTTATCTCTCATATATCTCTGTCCACAACTCTATTTTTTGTCTCACCATCTTTATTAATATGACTTGTTTCTTCCCTATCTTTCTATCTACATGCTGCATCTCTCTAAACATCTCACACACACATGCACACACACATCCATGTACACAGGCTAATGTGCACGCGCACGCAAACGTCTGCTTATTCACTAATTCATTCATTCAACAAATATTTAGCGAGCACCTTCCATGTGACAGACACCCTCTCTCTCCATATTTCTCTTTCTCTTCCCCCATCTGTCTCCACATCTCTTTCTGCTTTCCCATCTTTCTCCACATTGTCCCTCCCACCCTTCCCCATCAGGACACCTCTTTCCCCCACCCCATCTCTCACCCTCTTTCTCCCCCATTTCTCTTTGAGTGGGAGAATGAGCCAAGGCTGGCAAAGTGCTCTCCTTTTCCTCTGGGGACTGATCACCCCCCCCACCCCACTGAGAAGCCTTCCCTAACTCTGCCAGGCTGGCTGGCTGGGACCACTCCTGGGTGGTCCTGGGTGCCCACGGACACTCTGTGCAAGGATCCTTTTTTTAAAAAAAATTTAATCTACAATATTAGAGGAAGACTTTAACTCACATCTCTCAGAAACTGATAAATCAAACAAGCACATAATTACTAAAGATATAAAAGAGTAAAAGCAGACAATTAAGAAGCTTGATGTAATGGAATTATGTAGAATATTAGAATAATTAGAAAATATCCATTGTTTTCAGGTACACAGAGAGAGGTTTAGAAAAAATCATCAAAATCATTTAGAACACAATTGCTGACCAAAATCCATGACAGTGTAAAAGAATAACAAAGAATATTTATCATACATTTGGAAAATTTAAAAATGCATTTCTAATGTATTTGTAAACTTTTAAAATTATTTATTTATTTATTTATATTTATTTTGGCTGCGCCAGGTCTTAGTTGCGGTGCGGGATCTTCATTGCAGCATGCAGATCTTTAGCAGCGACATGCATGTGGGATCTAGTTCCCTGACCACGGATTGAACCCGGGCCCCCTACATTGGGAGCACGGAGCCCTGACCACTGGACCACTAGGGAAGTCCCTGTATTTGTAAACTTTAAAAACTTACTTCTAGGGCTTCCCTGGTGGTGCAGTGGTTGAGAATCTGCCTGCCAATGCAGGGGACATGGGTTCGAGCCCTGGTCTGGGAAGATCCCACATGCCGTGGAGCAACTGGGCCCGTGAGCCACAACTGCTGAGCCTGCGCGTCTGGAGCCTGTGCTCCGCAACAACAGAGGCCGCGGCAGTGAAAGGCCCGCGCACCGTGATGAAGAGTGGCCCCCGCTCGCCGCAACTAGAGAAAGCCCTCGCACAGAAACGAAGACCCAACACAGCCAAAAATAAATAAATAAATAAAAATAAAATTTATTAAAAAAAAAAAAAAAACTTACTTCTATATAATTCAAATGTCAAAAGAAAATATAATGGAATTTAAAATATTTTGAACTGGGAATTTCCTGGTGGTCCAGCAGTTAGGACTCGGCGGGGCCTGGTTCGGGGAACTAAGATCCCACAAGCCACTCGGCATGGCCAAAAAAAAAAAAAAAATTTTTTTTTGAACTGAATGACAGTGAAAACACTGCCTAACTAAACTGTGGGATGTAGCTAAAACAATTCATGGAAGAAAGTAAATGTGAGGATTAGGAAAGAAAGTTTGAAAAAAAATGAGTTGAACAGACGTTTCAAGAAATTAGAAAAAGTGCACAGAGTATCCCCCAAAATTTAGGAAGAAGATAATAAAGATACTTTTAGAAATTAATGAACTAGAAAACAAAGAAATAATAGAGCAGAAAACAAATACATATTTACAGAGACTACTTATATTAAAAATCTCTGACCAGACTGGTAAAACAGAAAAAGAAAAGGCATACACATACACACAAAAAAAGTAATTTATAGGGAATGTAATGTCTGATACATTAGATATTTAGATTGCAAACTTTGATAAGATGAATAATTTTCTAGAAAAATATATGACCAAAACTGACTCAAGAAAAAATTAGCAGCCTGATATACCTATAACCATTAAAGAAATTGAATCAGATGTTCAAAATTTAAGCACCAAAAACATCATCAAGCCCAGATAGTTATGAAATCTTCAAAACAGAGATCATTCCAGTCATATAAAAATTATTCTAGGGACTTCCCTGGTGGTGCAGTGGTTAAGAATCTACCTGCCAATGCAGAGGACATGGGTTCGATCCCTGGTCCGGGAAGATCCCGCATGCCGAGGAGTAAATAAGCCTGTGCGCCACGACTACTGAGCCTGCATGCTGCCACTACTGAAGCCCTCAGACCTAGAGCCCGTGCTCCGCAACAAGAGAAGCCACCGCAATGAGAAGCCCGCACACCACAACAAAGAGTAGCCCCTGCTCACCACAACTAGAGAAAAAGCTCCTGCGCAGCAATGAAGACCCAATGCAGCACCCCCCGCCAAAAAAACATTATTCTAGTGGTCAGAAAACAGGAAAAGTTTCTCAACTTACTTCACGAGATTAATATAACCTTGCTACAAAAGCCAGGCAAGGACAATTTTTTTTAAATAAATAATTTTTAAAAATCAGTTTTATTAAAGTATACTTTACATATAATCAAAGAACCAATTTTAAGTGTACATTTTGATAAGTTTTGACAAATGATAGTGTAAGCACTATCACAATCAAGGTATAAAAGATATTATTACCCTAAAAAGTTCCACTGTGTCCCTTCCCAGGCAACCACTGATCCTCTTTCTGTCACTCTAGATGATTTGTCTTTCTAAACTTCCACATGAGTGGAATCATACAGTATGTATCCTTTTGCATCTTGCTTTTTTTGCTCAGCATGTTTTTTGAGATTCATCCATGTTGTTGCATGTGTCAGTAGTTAATTCCTTCTTATTGATGAGTAGTATTCCATTGTGTGGATGTACCATAATTTGTTTATCCATTTACCTGTTGATGGATATTTGTGCTATTTCCAATCTTTTAAAAGATATTATGAATAGAGCTGCCATGAACATTTTGTATATGAATCGTTGTGTGGACATACGTTTTCCTTTCTTTGGGGTAAATATCTAAGAGTAAAATGGCTGAGTCTTATGGTAATTCTATGTTTATGTTTATAATGAAGTACCAAACCATTTTCCAGAGTCGCTGTAACATTTGACATTCCCACCAGCAGTGTATGAGAGTTCCAGTTGCTCCACACCCTTGTCAGCACTTGGTATTGTCAGTCTTTTTAATTTTAGCTATTCTGACTGGTGCCTAGTAGCACTCTGTTTTCTTTTAGTTTTTTTTTTTTTTTAATTTATTATTTATTTATTTATTTATTTTTGGCTGCACTGGGTCTTCGTTGCTGCGTGCGAGCTTTCTCTAGTTGCTGTGAGCAGGGGCTACTCTTCATTGTGGTGCATGGGCTTCTCATTGTGGTGGCTTCTCTTGTTGCGGAGCATGGGCTATAGGCACGTGGGCTTCAGTAGTCGTGGCATATGGGCTCAGTAGTTGTGGTTTGCAGGCACTAGGGCACAGGCTCAGTAGTTGTGGTGCATGAGCTTAGTTGCCCCGCAGCATGTGGGATCTTCCTGGAGCAGGGCTCAAACCTGTGTCCCCTGCGTTGGCAGGCGGATTCTTAACCGCTGCGCCACCAGGGAAGTCCCTTCTTTTAGATTTTTATCATGAAATATTTTCAGCATTTGAAATATTAATAGAGAATAATATAATGAATACCTATGTACCCAGTGCCTAGCTTTGTCAGATGTTAACATTTTTCACAATTGCTTCAGATCTAATTTCTTTTTATGCAGAGAGTCTATTGAGAATTCCACGTACTGCACAATCATATGTCTACATTATGTTTCAGGAGAGGATTTAGAGGCAAGGACAATTTGAGAAAGGAAGATTATAAAACAATTTCCCTCACGAACATAGATGCAAGAAAAAAAAAACTTAAAAATATTAGCAAACCTAAACCAGAATTGACTAAATAATGTAAAACTTAATCAGGAATTCCCTGGTGGTCCAGTGGTTAGGACTCCGTGCTTCCACTGCAAGGGGCATGGGTTCGATCCCTGGTCAGGGAACTAAGATCCCGCATGCTGCACACCATGGCCAAAAAAAACAAAAACAAAAACAAAAACAAAAAAACCTTAACCAAGCAATACCTAGTTTCCATTCATACAACTCAATGCATGAAGAGATGAGGGAGGAAAATTCATATGACCATCTCAATCAATACAATAAAAGCATTTTACATAAGGTGTTTATGATAAACAACTACTCAAATTTTTAAAATAGAAAAAAAATCATTTCACAACAGTCATTTATGATTTTAAAAATTAGGACTGTATAACAAATGCCTCTCTTCTCCAGTGAAATTTAGTGTATGTTTTTGAAATGGCTTTGTCTTTTTTTTTTTTTTGTATACATTTCCTCGTGTTCCTATTAGTACCCTCTGTTAACCATCATCTCTTGTGGGAGTATTTGGATTTCTGATATGTGGCCTTCCTTCACTGTTAAAAGGCTATGCTAAGTTTTGTTGTTTTTCAATTCATGATGGAATTTTGGGCCACAGTTTCCACCTGCTTTTGGCAATACATTTCTGGTGTGTTGTCATCTGTTGGAAAATTGTGTTCTTCTTCTTTACCTTTTTTTTCATAGTTAATTGAACAGATGCTTTGGTCATTTCTTTTTTTTTTTTTTAATAAATTTATTTATTTATTTTATTTTTGGCTGCGTTGGGTCTTCGTTGCTGCACGCGGGCTTTCTCTAGTTGCGGCAAGCGGGGGCTACTCTTCGTTGCAGTGCACAGGCTTCTCCTTACTGTGGCTTCTCTTGTTGTGGAGCACAGGCTTTAGGAGCACAGGCTTCAGCAGTTGTGGCACACGGGCTCAGTAGTTGTGGCTCGCGGGCTCTAGAGTGCAGGCTCAGTAATTGTGGCACACGGGCTTAGTTGCTCCGCAGCATGTGGGATCTTCCCGGACCAGGGCTCATACCCGTGTCCCCTGCATTGGCAGGTGGATTCTTAACCACTGCGCCACCAGGGAAGCCCTGGTCATTTCTTTTTGTTACTCATTTTTTTTTTTAAAAGCTTATCAGTTTAGGGGTATTTTTTAGTATTTATTTATTTATTTGGTTGCACCAGGTCTTAGTTGAGGCACGTGAGCTCCTTAGTTACGGCAGGCGGGCTCAGTTGCAGCTCGTGGGCTCCTTAGTTGTGGCATGCAAACTCTTAGTTGCGGTATGCATGTGGGATCTAGTTCCCTGACCAGGGATCGAATCCGGGCCCCCTGCACTGGGAGCGTGGAGTCCTATCCACTGCGCCACTGGGGAAGTTCCACTCATATTTAAATGAGCTAGATTTTTCTAAATTATTAACAGGAGGACGTTTGGTGGGGGGTCAGGATGGCTTTCCAGACTTACAAGTTCAAGGACTCCTCTTTTGCCATCACAATGGATTATTTCCTTAAATTTGGCACCTCTGTGTAGCCACTACCTCCTTGGCCTCTGAGAACCTCTCTCAGTTAAGTAAGCATTTACCCCCAACCTTAGGCTTCTTTATTTCACAGGAGACCTCACAGGCTGCCATCTCCCAAGTGCACCTAAGGTGGTGCACTTAATATTAGGAGAATTTTGCTGCCACATCTGGGTCCCTTTGGCTGCTTTAAAACATTCTCTCTCCACCTTTACAGGTATTTGAATCTGTTCAGTCAGCACTGCCCTCAGCTTTTCCCTCCAGGGGTGAGGCCTTTCCTCCCAGGAAGGAATATTTGCTTTTTTTTTTTTTTTTTAGCAGTCACTGGGACCCTCCCTACTCCCCTGCTCTTCTCAGAGGCACTCCTGGGGAATGCCTGCTCAGCGGGGAATTTGGTCACACAGACACATAAATCGGAGTTTGTAGGTACTCTGTATCTCCTAGCTTCACTGAAAATGTAGCGCACGCGTGCACGTGTGTGTGTGTGTGTGTTTCCAATCTCTTTACAGGCGTCAAGAGGGGAAATTTAGAAATAAACGGCTGCCACATTTCCCTCAAAGCCCTACAAGGAGGCTTTTTAGAAAAGAAAAGACTTTTTGGCAAAAGCAATGTTGGTGAGTCGGTTATGGTTCTACAGAGCTGTCCCTTGTAGACTCAGAATCCTAACTTGTTTTCCCGCCTCAGGGAAAGCCTCTTGTTAACCAAGCCCCTGAGTCTGGTGCAAACACCAGGATGCCCTTTTGTTCATTTACAATAAGAAATAGAGCTGCAGCAGAGATCCGTTTCTTCCCAGCCCCCCACACTCGCCCCATACACACATGTACACTGTATCCATTCAGGTTCTCAAATTTGGTTCATTTGAGGAGACAGTTTTGTTTTGTTTTTTTAATTTGGCTGGGCTGGGTCTTAGTTGAAGCACGCAGGATCTTTAGTTGCAGCACGCAGGATCTTTTTTTAGCTGCGGCATGCGGGATCTTTAGTTGTGCCATGCGAACTCTTAGTTGCTGCATGTGGGATCTAGTTCCCTGACCAGGGATGGAACCCAGGCCCCCTGCATTGGGAGCGCAGAGTCTTAGCCACTGGACCACCAGGGAAGTGCCCAGAGATAGTTTATTTACAAAGGTGTGGGTCAGGTATACGTGAATCACAAGGCATATTGTAACCCCGGCCCAAAGGGATGAGGGGAGGAGAGATTACAGCAGTGGTTTTTACTCATTTTGTGCCACAGATCTCTTCGGCATTCTGGTAAAGTGTAAAATAAAAAATATATAACAAAGTAAAACAATTACATTGAGCTCCAGTTATCAAAATACTAATAAAATATTGGGATAGAAAAAACCATGTACTTATTACCACATTAAAAGACAAGAGATTTAAAATAGAGGCAAGTTGGGACTTCCCTGGCGGTCCAGCGGGTAAGACTCCACGCTCCCAATGCAGGGGGCCCGGGTTCCATCCCTGGTCAGGGAACTAGACCCCACATGCCGCAATGAAAGATCCCGCGTGCCACACTAAGACCCGGCATAGCCAAATAAATAAATAAATATTAAAAAAAGAAATACAGGCAAGTTGAAGTTAGACTTTAATAAAGATATATCAGTGCAAAAGATGTTGTTGGCTTGAGTAAGAACTTTAAACTGTGAAGTGGTCTTTGACAAGGCAACACGTGTAATGTTGGACGTGAGAAGAGGTTGTACATTTTTTTCTTTTCCAAATTCACAGACCACCTGAAAGTTATTTCCTGGGCTTCTGAAACCTGGAAAAGGACAGCATCATGTAGAGCAGGTTGCCTGGAGAGGAGCATTGCCCATAGATGGAGGTGTCAGCCAGCCTGAGGTGACCTTGTGGGAAGGGAGCCAGAGGAATGAATACCCTTAATGTCCTCCCTCCTGTTGTTTTCCTGCCAGGCTCCCCATCAGCCAAGACAGCTAGAAGCCAGAGGTGCCCTTGATATAGTCTGTACAGGTTAGTCTCCTGGGGCAGAGAACAGAGTGGGAGAGGGAAAATGGAGGGGCAAACAGAAGACATCCAGGCCCCCCCACCCCCATGCACAGACAAGCTTTCTGGCCAGTGTATTTTCTTCATGTAGGTACACAGGGGGCCTAATTCTAACCAGGAGTTCCCCTGGAGAGTGTGGAACCATATCAGGGACACTTAGCAACACGGTGCCAGTCCTGTAAGGGGCTCTAACCTCACAGGGTTCTAGCGGGTCATTTCTTGAGCCAGCTCAGCATTCTCTCCCTGACTGCTTGGCTGGACACTAACAACTCTGGCCTCAGTGACTCCTCCTTTTTCTGCCTCCAAGACTCACCAGCCCCACCACCCACTGACACGTACTTAAGCCATGTTGACACCTTCAGTGAGGACAGTAAGCCCTGCAGGCTTGGGAGTCACTCTCTTGCTTTAGGGCCCATGGCTCTCAAACTTGAGTGTGTATCAGAATCATCTGAGGCACTTGTTAAAAAGCTATTGCTGGACCCCACCCCCAGAGTTTCTGATTCAGTAGGTCTGGGATGGGGCCCAACAATGTGCGTTTCTAACATGTTTCCATGTGATGCTGGTGGAAGGACCACTCGCTGAGAACCACTGCTTTAAGGAGATTCTGCATGTCTCTCCTCAGAGCTAGATTTTGCAGCCTGTCACAGAGTTACCTACTTCCCTTATTTCTGGGTTCACAGCTGCTCCCTGGCAGCTCTCTGCCCACAGGCCCCACCTCCCCTTCAGCCTTGACTGCGGACTGTGAGCTTGCCCTCCCTTTGGTCCAGCGGGCCGGCCCCTGGGTTTTGGTGGGAGGTGTCTTCTCGCATCTCTGTTCTTCACAGGCTTTCCCACATCTGTGCTTATGCTGAGTTTCATTCGCCACTCACTTGCCCATCTAGTTACTCTTTACACTTCATTTTTGTCCCTTGGTCAGAGCAGCTGTCACTTTCTCTTTCCCAGGAAGTTTTTCTGAGCATCTAAGCTCTATCTCACCTTGGTAGTCTGCCAAGCCACCCGCGAGGGAAAGACTACTCTGGGACGCAATCTCAGTCCAAATAAAAGCCAGATTCTTCCCAATGGCCTACAAGGCCCTATGCAATCTGACCTCACCTCCTGCCTCTGCTTCCCCTCACACACCTGGCTCCACTACACTGGGCTTCCTGCTGCTTCACGAATACTCAGACATCCAGACACGTCCTCACCTTAGGACCTTTGCGTTTGCTGTTCCCTCTGCCTGAAATGCTCCCCTCCTATATATCCACGTGGCTTGTTCCCTCACCTCCTTGAAATCTTTGCTCAAATATCACTTTCTCAGAGAAGCCTCCCTAAGCACCCTATTTAAATCTGCAGTTCGCGCAGCCCTTCCTATCTCCCTCCCTACTTTGTTCTCCATAGGCACCTACCACCTTTAATATACTTGTTTATTTTTATTGTCTGTCTCCCCCAATTAGATTGTCCATGAGGACAAGAGTTTACATTTATTTGGTTCATTGGCCCTAGAAAGGTGCCTGGCATATAGTAAGCACTCAATAAATATTTGTTGAATGAATGTATGAATAAAAAAATAGATTCCCCCACCAAGACCATCGGGAGGGCAGGGTTGCAGCTTTCTCCTCAGGGGGAGAGGAAGCTGTGATAAAGGGAACTCAAGAGGCCAGAGTCCCCATCAGCATCTCCCCCAATCATGTGGGTCAGGGAGAGGGCAGTGAGAAATGAAGACTCCCAGCTGCAGAAGAGGAAATAGGTTGGGGGCGGGGGAGAGAAGGAAAGGTGTGCCCATCAGTGCTGGGGCAGAGTGGCTGGAGCTTGGGGCGGGGAGTTTAGACTAAAGTGTCTCAGTGAGGGGGACGCACTGTCCTGGCCTCCCCTAGAAGCCACTAGCCAAAAAGAGCAGCAAAGAGGATAAAGAGTGTGCCTAGGGAGGACATTTATCAGAGGCTACTCCCCACTCTGTTGAACCCACAGTGACCAGCACCGCCCCACCCCTAATGTCGGCCTCACTCCCTGGCTCTTGTGTCCACCAATGCTATCTCTCTCAGCACCACTGGCCTCCAAAGAATCTATTTTTTTTTTT
This sequence comes from Balaenoptera ricei, assembly GCF_028023285.1. Classification (NCBI taxonomy): domain Eukaryota; kingdom Metazoa; phylum Chordata; class Mammalia; order Artiodactyla; family Balaenopteridae; genus Balaenoptera; species Balaenoptera ricei. Next base: position 24,211,428 of record NC_082649.1, read on the forward strand.
TTTTTGGCCGTGTCATGCAGCTTGTGGGATTTTATTTCCCCCACCAGGGATTGAACCCAGGCCCTCGGCAGTGACAGCGCCACAGTCCTAACCACTGGACCACCAGGGAATTCCCCCAAAGAATCTACTGAAATTCTCAAATTCCAGAGCTCTGTAGATTTTACTGAAAATTTCAAAGGAGATAAGATGAGGGGATTACATTGTACATCCTAAAGCAAACAAAGACTCCTTTGTCAGACACTTCCATATTTCCAAGTGCCTCTCTGGAGCTGCCAGGTGGGAAGTGAAGTACCTCTCCCTTTCCAGACCCTGCACCCATCTTGCCACCCTCCCAGATCTGCCAGCAACTTCAGGTTCTTCTCCCATCCACAGTGCAGAAAAATTCAGTCAGCCTTTCCTCAGCTCCCTATCCAAACCTGCGTGTCCAGACTTGTGAAACCTGGGCCTCAGTCACCTGAACCTCCAGACCTGTTCAGAGATTCTTTGTTCCTGAGAATAAACGCTCCCTGGGGTCTTACTGACCTTCCCCCACTCCTTTGGTGGCTTATCGAAATATTTCTTTCACACGCACACTGGGCTCCCCTTAAGAGGAATTAAGGAGAATGTTGTTTTCTCATCTCCTTTCTACACCCAGCTCCCCCTTCTTCCTGGGTGCTAGTGTCAGCAGAAGCTGATGGGGAAGTGAGGCCTGGAACTCAGAGGAGGAGGGAAGGAGGGGAAAGGGGAAGTTTGGGAGGGAGGCCTCCAGGAAGCTGGTGGGAGAGGACAGCTGGCAGACAGAGAGGCGCCCAGCCTGGTCTGTCTCCTCCAGCATCTGCTGAGCTATGAGCCAAACCAGGGATTTACAGGGTAGGGAAGGTGGAATAGGCAGGATCCTAAAACGGGAGAAAGGAGGTGGACAGCCCTGGGCTGGGGGCTGGGAATCTGGCCCATGAAGGCAGAATTGTGATGGCTTCAGGCTGGGCTTGGGGGTGAGGAGAGGCAGGGGGCAGTGAGGCTACATTAACCTTTGCGCCCCTTCAGGAGGAAAAGCCTTTGGGCTGCTGAAGGCCCAGCAAGAAGAGCGACTCAGTGAAATCAACAAGGTAAAAGGAAGAACTAAGGTGCGGGGCCGGGGGGCGGGGTGGGGGGCGGTGGTGTGTGACTAGGAGGGCCTACCCAGGTTCTTGCTTTCCCCCACAGCAATTCCTGGATGATCCCAAATATAGCAGTGACGAGGACCTGCCCTCCAAACTGGAAGCCTTCAAGAGTGAGGGGAAAACTATAGGGGTGGAGAAGGGGGTGAGGAGGGTAGCATTTCCCCAGGAAGAGAGCAGATGGCAGAAACGAAGTTGACTTTTGGGGTGGGAAAAAGGAAGGCTGCCTCTATCGCCACCCTGGTTAGTCCTTTTCCCCGGCCTGCCCCTCTCAGGAGCCCCTCTAGTTCCCTACACCGTACCAGGGCCCTCAGCCTCCCAACCTTCACACTTCCTCTACCTGCCCCACCTCTTCTTCATCTTCCCCCGACACCTAGCACTCGGTCAATCCCTGCCCTGCCCCTGCCTGGGACCCTCCAGCCAGTGCTTACCCTCTCTGCTTTCTCCCCTCACCCAGAGAAATACATGGAGTTTGACCTGAATGGAAACGGAGATATCGGTGAGAAAAGGGTGATCCTGGGGGAGTGTGCAGATCTAGGAAGAGGGAGGTCTTTCCCACAGTGCTCCATTCCCAGTGGTTCGGGAGAGGGCCCATCGACCAGGGCAGGAAGGGGAATGGGGATGAGGAGGTAGAGGCGACAGAGTGAGAGAGGCTCCCCCTCTTCCTACCCCCATCCTCTGCCTCCAGATATCATGTCCCTGAAGCGAATGCTGGAGAAACTTGAGGTCCCCAAGACCCACCTGGAGCTAAAGAAATTAATCAGGGAGGTATCCAGCGGCCCTGGGGAGACTTTCAGCTACTCTGACTTTCTCAAGATGATGTTGGGCAAGAGATCTGCCATCCTAAAAATGTGAGGGTCCAGTTCCAACCTCCCCTATACTTACCTGTTTCCTCTCCCCCCACCTCCATCCCCAGGTTCACCTTCTACACATTACTCAGCATGCATTTCTCTTCCGTCTTTTGAGAGACCCTTCCAAGGTGCTATCCTCATCCATGGTCTGGTCCCCACAGCCCCCAGTACTCCCACTCCTGCCCTTTCTCCTTCTCCTCCCACCCCCACAAACCTCATCCTTTTCCTGGACTTTCACAGCAGCCTAAAATTTATTCTCTTGAGAGGACTGTCCCCTGATCCCTGTGTCTCTTCCCATCTCCATCAGGATCCTGATGTATGAAGAGAAAGCAAGAGAACAGGAGAAGCCAGCGGGTCCCCCAGCCAAGAAGGCTATCTCTGAGTTGCCCTGATTTGTGGTGAAGGAGATGTGGTAGGATTGAAAGGGCTTCTATGACTCCAACATGGAAAAAGAACACAAAATTGTGAGCCAGAGCTAAACTAATTTAAATAAACTACCCTCCTTCAGATCAACAGATCAGCTTGGTCACTGTTTGGGGGATTTTTTTTTTTCCTGGGTTTGGGAAGGAGTGAAGCGTCTTTGAGGGAAGGGTAGCAAGGATTTGCCCATCTGAGCAATCCATCAACAATTCTGTAGTATGTCTACTACAGCAGATGGTTTTGAACACCAAGGGGGATTCCAGATGTATAAGATAGCCTTGACCTCCCTCAAGGAATTTAAGTGGGATGAAAAGACATGTACAGACAAAAAAATATATCATCCAAGCTCATGATGAAGAGCAAGGATTACCTTGAACCAACATTCTCTATGACTATAAGCTTTGTAACCTCAATGATTATTCAGCCTCTCTGAGTCTTTCATTTGAAAATGAGAGTAATATGATCTATCCTGCAGTGCCTGAGATATCATAAGCCCTCAATAATGTTTAAAACTTGAATGAATGGATGGATGGATAGATGAAAGAACTGGTGTTATTGAATTAAGTAAAGGATTCACGACACTATAAAGCCTGATAATTTAAGTGAAAATGAGTCTTGAGGTCCCGTTGGGGACAAGCTACAACAACCGAGTCTATCTAATAAAAGGAAAAGGGGCTTGTATTAGGAGAGTACTGAGGGCATATTCTGAGGATACAGGATCCCTGGATGGCAGAAAGGGTTAAAAAGCCAATTCCAGGGAAGGCAGGAGCCTGAGAGTTCCCAGGCCTTTGGTGAGGCTATTCCTGGACTTTTCCTCCAAGGGGTCCAGATGCATTAACTCCAGCAACTCCCAGTCATTGGCCACTATTTCAGATTTCCTTACTCCCTGGAAAGCAAGAATCAAATTGGCCCAGCTTGTTTCATGTACCAAGGACAGATCAGGCCCCTAGGGCCATTCATTTTGGCCCTTTCCAATGGTAAAGCCAGGTTGGCATCCTAAAGAGTGCTACAGTAACTGTATAGGACTTCAGATGAGGACGAGATCAATGTGGGTTCAATAAAATTTCTGAATATAACAAAATTAATAGCTAAGCTTTACTGAGCACCTACTATACACTGGGTAGATGCTTTCTGTGTATTAATTCATTTAATCTTCCCGACAACTCTGGCGACACCAAGGAGGATAGGAAGGATCTGGAGCTTAAACAATTTGTTCATTCAGGATAAATAAATTGGGTTATATTTACACAATGGACTACTATTATATAGCAATAAGAATGAACAGACTACAACTACATGCAACAATGTGGATCAATTTCATTAATACAATGTTGAGCAAAAGAAGACAGACATAAAAGAACCCTTACTGTACAATTCCATTTATATAAAGTACAAAAGCAAGTAAAACTAATATATATTGTTAGAAGTCAGGATAATAGTTAGCCTTGGGGGAGGGCAGTGACTACAAGAGGCCCTCGGGCAGCTTTTGTGCTAGTTAAGGTTCTGTTTTTGGTTACATGTTTTGCTCAGTTCATGAAAAGTTATCAAAATTTCATATATATATATGAAATACACATATATATTACACACTTTGATAAGAAGAATTTTTTTTTTTCTTTTTTGGCTGGGTTGGGTCTTCATTGCTGCATGCGGGCTTTCTCTAGTTGCAGTGAGCGGGGGCTACTCTAAAGAAGATTTAAAAAATCACTTATTGGACATTAACTATGTTCCATTCCCTATTCCAGGTGCTTGGGATAGAAGAGTGAACAAAACAAAGATCCCTGCCTTTGTGAAGTTTACGTTCTGTTGTAGGAACTGGTGTGGGAGGAGGACAGACAATAAAAAGTAAACATAATTTAAAATTTATATGATCTATTAGAAAATGACAAGTATTATGAAAAAAAGAGAACGTAGAGCAGGTTAAAGGGAATGAGGGGTGCCAGGATGGTCAGGGAAGATTAAAATTTTGAAAGGGTAATCAGGAGAGGCCTCTTTGAGGAGGTGACCAACACTGAGCAAAAACTTCAAGGAAATAAAGGAGTGAGCCATGCAGGTTTCTGGGGGAAGAGTCAGTTGGGCAGAGGGAAAAGGAGCAGAAGGGCCCTAGGGTAAAGACAGGTCTGTGCAGATAGGCAGAGTAATAAAATCAGAAACATAAGAGAGGGCCAAGTCATCTAGGGTCTTGTGGGCCACAGTAAGGACTTTGGTTTTTATTCTGAGAGAAATGGAGAGGCAATGTAGGACTTTGAGCAAAGGAATGCTTTGAAAACTCCTCTGAGAAAAGGCCCCACTCTGACTGCAGTATAGAGAATAGACTGCAGGAGCAGGGGTAGACTTAGGAAGACCAGTTAGGAGGCTGTTACTGTAACCCAGGTAACAGATGAGGACGGCTCAGATCAAAGTGGAAGTGAAGAGGTTGGATTCTGTATAATTTCTCAATATAGGATTTCCTGTCTGATTGAAAGTGGAGAGTGAGATAAAGAAAGGAGTCAATGAAGTTTCCAAGGTTTTTTACTTAACTGGAATTTTTTTAAATTAATTTTTATTGGAGTATAGTTGCTTGACAATGTTGTGTTAGTTTAACTAATTTTTAAATTGTCATCAGCTGAGATGGTGAAGGCTGTGGATAGAGCAGGTATTGGAGGACTGGAGATCAAAATGTTCAGTTTTGGACATACTGAATTTGAAATGATGTTAGATACCCAAGAGGTGATGTCAAGTACATAGCTGTGTATACAAGTCTGGGTTTTGGAGTGAGGTCTCTGATGAATAGACACATTTGGGAGTCATCAGCATATAAACGTTATTTCAAGCCATGAGACTGATGCTCTTGGCAGTTTGGGTAGAAGGTGGGGATGAAGGCTTGACTGGAGTGGGTTTAAGAAAGAATGAGAGGAGAGACATTGGAGACAGTGTATATGGATAGGTCTTCCAAGAAATTCTGCTGTGGTAACTGACCGGGGAAAGGGGACACGAGAATCATTTTGAAAGTTTGAGAGGGACTTCCCTGGTGGTGCAGTGGTTAAGAATCCACCTTCCAGGCCTTCCCTGGTGGTGGAGCGGTTAAGAATCCCCCTGCCAATGCAGGGGACACGGGTTCGAGCCCTGGTCTGGGAAGATCCCACATGCTGCCGAGCAACTAAGCCCGTGTGCCACAACTACTGAGCCTGTGCTCTACAGCTTGCAAGCCACAACTACTGAGCCCGCGAGCCACAACTACTGAAGCCTGCGCGCCTAGAGCCCATGCTCCGCAACAAGAGAAGCCACCACAATGAGAAGCCTGCGCACTGCGAGTAGACCCCACTCACCACAACTAGAGAAAGCCTGCCGGCAGCAACAAAGACCCAACATAGCCAAAAATAAATTAATTCATTAAAAAAAAAAAAAAAGGAATCCGCCTTCCAATGCAGGGGATACGGGTTCGATCCCTGGTCCGAGAACTAAGATACCACATGCCATGGTACAACTAAGCCAGCGCACCACAACTACTGAGCCTGCACGCCACAACTAGACAAGCCCGCACGCTGTAACTAGAGAAGCCCACGCGCCTCAACAAAGAGCCCACATGCTGCAACAAAGACCCAGCACAGCCAAAATAAAAAATTTAAAAATATATAAATAAAAATAATTTAAAAATAAAAAGAAAGTTTGAGAACTGAAGTCATCTCAACCATCTTAATGAGCCTCAGGATAAAATTCTTACCAGATTCTTGCTAAATTTTCTGCTCTCATTTTCCATTATGGACAGTCAGTCCCTTAATTTAGCCACACCAGCCTAGGCATAGTTTCCAAACCCATGCCTCTGCTTATCAGTTCACTGGGCCCGAGATGTGCACTCTCTCCTCGAACTTGCTAAACCTTTTTTTTTTAAATTTACTTATTTTATTTATTTGGCTGCATCGGGTCTTAGTTGCAGCACACAGGATCTTTGTTGTGACATGCGGGATCTTTCGTTGTGGTGTGCGGGCTCCTTGTTGCGGTACACGGGCTTTTCTCTAGTTGTGGCGCATGGGCTCCAGAGCACGCAGGCTCAGTAGTTGCAGCGTGCAGGCTCTCTAGTTGTGGCATGTGGGCTCAGTAGTCGTGGCATGCAGGCTTAGTTACCCTGCGGCATGTGGGATCTTAGTTCCCTTAGACCAGGGATTGAACCTGCGTCCCCTGCATTGGAAGGTGGATTCTTTTTTTTTTTTTTTAATTTATTTATTTTATTTATTTTACTTTTGGCTGCGTTGGGTCCTCGCTGCTGCGCACGGGCTCCCTCCAGCTGCAGCGAGCGAGGGCTACTCCCCATTGCAGTGCGCGGGCCTCTCACTGCGGTGGCCTCCCCCGCTGCAGAGCACGGGCTCCAGGTGCATGGACTTCAGCAGTTGTGGCTCGCGGGCTCCAGAGCACAGGCTCAGCAGCTGTGGCACACGGGCCCAGCCGCTCCGCGGCATGTGGGATCCTCCCGGACCAGAGCTCGAACCCGTGTACCCCGCATCGGCAGGCGGATTCCCAACCACTGCGCCAACAGCAAAGCCCGGAAGGTGGATTCTTAATCACTGGACTACCAGGGAAGTCCCCTAGCTAAATCTTAACTACTTCTTCATATCACTTAATAAGAGTCACAGTTTTCTAGAAGCATTTCTGAACCTGCTCAGGCACAGTCTGATTTTTATTCCTCTACTTCTATAATATTCTGTGCATATCTCTGGTGCCTTCAGAACATAGTTGTTGACAATGGGTCACTTAAGAAATCAAAGAGGAAATTAAAAAAAGCTGGAGACAAATGAAAACGAAAACACAATGATCCACAATCTATGGGATGCAGCAAAAACATTTCTAAGAGGGAAGTTTATAGCGATACAAGCCTACCCCTGGAAACAGGAAAAACCTCAAATAAACAATCTAACTTTACACCTAAAGGAACTAGATAAAGAAGAACAAACAACACCCAAAATTAGTAGAAAGAAAGAAAGAATAAAGATGAGAACAGAAATAAATGAAATAGAGACAAAAAACAGAAAATATTAATGAAAGAGCTGTTCTTTGAAAAGATAAACAAAATTGATAAACCTTTAGGCAGACTTATCAAGAAAAAGGGAGCGGGCCCAAATCAATAAAATCAGAAATGAAAAAGGAGAAGTTACAACTGACACCACAGAAATACAAAGGATCATAAGAGATTGTTACAAATAATTATATGCCAATAAAATGGACAACCTAGAAGAAATGGACAAATTCCTAGAAATGTACAATCTCCCAAGACTGAATCAGGAAGAAATAGAAAATATGAACAGACCAGTTACTGGTAATGAAATTGAATCAGTAATTTAAAAAAAAAAAAACCTCTCAACAGACAAAACTCCAGAACCACAATGCTTCTACCAAAGATGAATTCTACCAAACATTTAAAGAAGAGTTACCATCCATCCTTCTCAAACTATTCCAAAAAACTGCAGAGGAAGGAACACTTCTGAACCCATTTTATGAGGCCAGTATCACCCTGATACCAAATCCAGATAAAGATACCACAAAAAAATAAAAATTATAGGCCAATATCACAGATGAACAGAGATGCAAAAATCCTCAAAAACTATTAGCAAATGGAATTCAACAATACATTAAAAGGATTGTACACCATGATCAAGTGGGATTTATCCCAGGGGTGCAAGGATGGATCAATGTCCATAAATCAGGCAATGTGATATACCACATTAATAAACTGAGGAATAAAAATCATATGGTCATCTCAACAGATGTAGGAAAAGCTTGTGATAAATTCAACATTCATTTATGATTAAAACTCTCCAGAAAGTGGGCACAGAGGAAGCATACCTCAACATAATAAAGGCCATATATGACAAGCCCACAGCTAACATCATACTCAATGGTGAAAAACTGAAACATTTCCTCTAAGATCAGGAAGAATACAAGGATGCTCACTTTCATTCAACATAGTATTGGAAGTCCTAGCCACAATGATCAGACAAGAAAAAGAAATAAGAGGAATCCAAATTGGAAAGGAAGAAGTAAAACTGTCAGTTTGAAGATGACATGATACTATACATAGAAAATTCTAAAGATGCCACAAAGAAACTACTAGAACTCACCCATGAATCTAGTAAAGTTGCAGTATACAAAATTAACATATAGAAATCTGTTGCATTTCTACACATTATCAATGAATTATCAAGAAAAAAAATTAAGAAAACAATCCCATTTACAATCACTTCAAAAAGAATGAAATACCTAGGAATAAATTTGACTAAGAAATGTAAGACCTGAAACCATAAAATTTCTAAAAGAAAACATATGGAGTATGCTCTCTAACATCAATCTTAGCAATATTTTTTTGAATACGTCTCCTCAGACAAGGGAAACAAAAGCAAAAATCAACAAATGGGACTATATCAAACTAGACAGCTTTTGTGTAGCAAAGGAAACTATCAACAAAATGAAAAGGCTGCCTACAGAATGGGATAAGATGCTTGCAAATAATATATCTGATAAGGGGTTAATATCCAAAATATACAAAGAACTCATACAACTCAATTAAAAAAAAAAGATTAAAAAATGGGCAGAGCAGAAAAAAAAAAATGGGGACTTCCCTGGTGACGCAGTGGTTAAGAATCTGCCTGCCAATGCAGGGGACACAGGTTCGAGCCCTGGTCTGGGAAGATCCCACATGCCGCAGAGCAACTAAACCCGTGCGCCACAACTACTGAGTCTGCACTCTAGAGCCCATGAGCCACAACTACTGAGACCACATGCCACAACTACTGAAGCCCCCACGCCTAGAGCCCGTGCTCCACAACAAGAGAAGCCACCAAACGAGAAGCCTGTGCACCGCAGCGAAGAGTAGCCCCCGCTCGCTGCAACTAGAGAAAGCCCGCGTGCAGCAACAAAGACCCAATGCAGGCAAAAAAAAATAAAAAATAAAAAAATACTATGAAAAAAAAAATGGGCAAAGGACCTGAATAGACATTTTCCAAAGAAGACATAAAGATGGCCAATAGGCACATGAAAAGATGCTCAACATCACTAATCATCAGGGAAATACAACTCAAACCACAATGAAATATCCCCTCACACCTGTCAGAATGGCTATTATCAAAAAGACCACAAATAACAAGTGTTGGCAAGGATGTGGAGAAAAGGGAACCCTCTTTCAATATTGGTAGGAATGTAAATTGGTGCAGCCACTATGGAAAACAATATGGAGATTCCTCAAAAAAATTAAAAATAGAACTACTATACAATCCACTAATTCCACTCCTGGGTATTTATCTGAAGAAAATGAAAACATTAATTCAAAAAGATATATGAACCACTATGTTCACTGAAGCATTATTTATAACAGCCAAGATATGGAAGCAACCTAAGTGCCCATCAACAGGTGAACAGATAAAGAAGATATAGTATATATGTACCATGGAATATTACTGAGCCATGAAAAAGAATGAAATCTTGCCATTTGTGTCAACATGGTGGACCTAGAGGGTATCATGCTAAGTGAAATAAGTCAGACACAGAAAAATACTGTATGATTTCACTTATGTGGGATCTATAAAACATAAAAACAAATGTAACATGGCAGAAACAGAGTCATAGATACAGAGAACAAACAGGTAGTTGGCGGGGGAGGAGAGAAATAGGCAAAGGAGATTAAGTGATTAAGTGAAAGAAACTTCCAGTTACAAAATAATTGAGTCACGGATATGAAATGTACAGTGTGGGGAATATAGTCAATAATTATGTATGATGACAGGTGATAACTAGACTTATGATGGTGATCATTTTGAAATATCAAATCACTATGTTGTGTACCAAGAACTAACATAGTACTGTAGGCCAACTATACTTCAAAAACAAACAGGGACTTCCCTGGTGACGCAGTGGTTAAGAATCCCCCTGTCAATGCAGGGGACACGGGTTCGAGCCATGGTCCAGGAAGATCCCACATGCTGCGGAGCAACTAAGCCCATGTGCCACAACTACTGAGCCTGGGCTTTAGAGCCCGTGAGCCAAACTACTGAAGCCCCCACGCCTAGAGCCCGTGCTCTGCAACAAGAGAAGCCACCGCAATGAGAAGCCCGTGAACCTCAACGAAGAGTAGCTCCCCACTCACCAAAACTAGAGAAAGCCCGCGCGCAGCAACAAAGACCCAGCACAGCCAAAAAATAAAGAAATTTATTTTAAAAAAACAAAAAACAAAACTTATAGAGAAAGAGATCAGATTTGTGGTGGGGGGTAAGGGATGGATAAAGGCAGTCAAAAAGTACCAACTTCCAGTTATAAGATAAATAAATACTAGGGATGTAGTGTATAGCATGATAAATATAATTAAAACTGATTAAAGTTAAGAGTAAATTCTCAGAGTTCTCTTCACGAGGAAAAAAATACATTTTTTCTATTTCTTTAAGTCTGTAACTATGTGAGATGATGGATGTCCACTAAACATTGTGGTAATCATTTCATGATGTTGCTAAGTCAAATCATTATGCTGTACCCCTAAAGTTTATATAGCGCTGTGTGTCAATCATATCTCAATAAAACTGGAACAAAAAACAACGTATCACTATTGGCTCATCAACTGTAACAAATGTGCCACACCAGTGCACGAAGTTAATAATAGGGAAAACTGAGGCAGGGGAAGGAGTATACGAGCATTCTCTGTACTTTCTGCTCAATTATCCCGTAAACTTAAAACCGCTCTAATAAAAATCTATTTTATATATTTTTAATGGTTAAAAAAACATAGCTGTTGCATGATTTGCGGAACGGGTAGTAGAAGCAAAGTAATAGAGTAATAGGAGACAAAGGAGGGAAATGGTACTGCATTTCGTAGAATTAAACTCGTTGTGAAGCGAATGCAAACTGCTAATAATATCAGATATACAAATATATTCATGAAAATTGTAGATTATAAAATTAAATGCCCGTCTTAGTCATTGGTTACCACTATTTTGATGAATAGGTTATTAGTAGCGTATCTTTGTTCAAATTATTTGCATATGTTATGCAAATAAGTAGAACTACCCACAGAAGGCCTATGCTGTGTGATGCACGCCCCTGGCCCCTTGGATTGGCCCGTCAATCCACCTTATTTGCATGACGTGATTTAATAAATGAAGGCCCGCCCCCCCCGGTGCTTTCACCTCTCGCGAAGAGAAGCGTGAGTTGGGACTCTTCCCTGGTTACGTAAGCTCCGCCCTCCGGCAAAGAAACCCTTCCGCCCCGTCTTCTAGCTCCGTCTCCTTCGCCGAAAGCGCCGCGGACCTAGCATCGTTTCCTTCCACTTTCGGCGTCCCTACGTCTCTCCGTTCCCATCTCTCCACAAACGCACGACGCACGCTCCGCCTCTTTCTCCCCCTATTTGTCGTGCAAATTCTGCGCCCCAACCGCCCGGCCGACCGGCTCCGCATTCCCGCCCCCTCTACACGTCTCAACGGCCGACGCCGGGGGCCTTCCACTTCAGCCAACCGGCGTCCTAGCGCCTGTAAGTCCCTCCTCTTTATGCAAATAACCTATGTCAGCTTCGCACGCTCTGCTTTTTTTTAATAAGGATAGCCCTGGAAGTAAAGAGGGATAGGGTAGGAAGCGCCCCGCCCTTTATGCAAATTAAGGGGCGTGCCTAGGCGCGGAGGGAGGCGGCGCGGGGGGGCGCTCCCGGGGGTGGCGGTTGCCCGGATGGGCCGTTAGTCGGAGCCCAGCCGCGGAGTGAGCGAGGGAGACGGGAGGAGCCGAACCCGGCGCCATCCGCCGCCATCCGTCCCCGCCCCACCGCCATCCCACCCCGGGGAGCCCCTAGGCCCCGGTCCCGGACCCCCGCGCACCCGGCCAGGTGAGTCTGGGCGAGCCGAATGCTAACGCCCTTTTCCGGCGCGGGAGTAGCGGTGGCAGCGGCAGCGGCGGCGGTGGCGGGCCGGGGTGAGGAGAAGCTGCCATTAGCCGCCGCCATTTTGTCCTCCTGCTGCCGGGCCCTGCCTGCCCCTCCCCCTCCGATACTCCCACCCCGGGATCCGCACTTCCAGCCCTTCTCTGAGTCTATGACCTGCCCTTACCCACTCACCTTATGGTTTCATGGGGCGACCCCCTATTCTTGGGCCGTAACTCCCCCCCACCCCCGTTGCGCTCCTGGCCTTTCACCCGTATTTGTGGTCCCCTTCCCTGCCGCCGCTCTAGGGTGGGCCGCGCCTGACTGTCCTCTTCTCCTAGAGTCTCCCTTCCTCGCTAGTGGACGCCTCCCATCATCCAGCGCTAAGGTTCCCTCTTCTTGACGCCCCACTTCGCGTCGAGTCACTCCCACCCTGGAGCCCTGCTTTTATCCCGCATTTGTGCTTCCTACGTTCCTCAATTTCTTCTCTGCTTTTTTCATGTTTCCTCTTTCTTATCATCTTTTTTCTATCCCAACCCCGCCCTTTCTTCGGAGTCTCTTGACGTTGCTTCCTTACTTTGGTCTGCATTCTTTTCCTACCATTCCCGCTTATGTGTATTATTTCTTACCTGCTTTCGTATTCTCTTTTATTAGTTTTAGTTTTTTCACTATTTTTCTGTTTTTTTCTTCATAAATTTATTTTCAAAGACTGGTCTTCTTAAACACCTTAAAAGCGATCCTCATCTAACCTGTCTTAAAGTTCTTGATTTGGATTATCATCCTGGTCCTGTCTGGATGTCTCACCAACTCCCATCTCTTTTCTTTACACCATTCTCTATAAACGAATGCCTTGTCACCCAGGAACTGACCGATGTTGGAGAGTTTGGCCGGCTTGGGGAGCAAGGGGTATTAGGGAAAGAAATGACTGCTGATGGGTGTTTTTACTGGGGTTAGGAAAATGAAGCTGGTTCCGGCCTTGGCCCCATGGTTACATGGTATGTTTGAGGTGGGTCCATAATGCTTTGTTTTTCTCACATCTACATAGGGTAAATCAGAGCCCACCAGTATTTCATCTGCAGACAAAAATTTTTCCAGGAGCTGGGATGGGGGCAAGTGTAGGAAAAGACAGGCTATCCCAAATACTTGGTTCTATAGCTTGGGAGTATGTAGAGCCCCATTTGTTCCCTCAGGAATTCTCTGGCACCAGCCCCCAGTCTGGCTGAGCAAGCTCATAAAATCCTTAAACTCCGGCATACCTTCCTGCCAACCTCCCCGGATGGGAGTGAGGCGGCTGGGAATAGAACCTGGCGCACAGAAAGCTGGTATCTAATAAGTAGGGGATCTAAAGCTCTGTTCCTTACATGATGGAGCTGTATGCGTCTTTCTGGTTTTCTCTGGAGCTTGGACTTGCCCTTTTTTATTGTAGGTCTCTGAAATGATTTTGGTGGAGAGAGATGGTTACTTGTGGGCATAATGAAGAGGCTGCTACACTTTATATAGATCGGTACAAAGGGAAGAGTGTTTGTATTAGGAAGATACTGGATTTTTATTTGGGTTTCCTTAGCAAGAGGTGTCTGGGGGAAAGAGGGAACATGGCATTTGGGCTCCATGGGGAGCTAAGTAGATAATGGTTGCTTAAAGGGACTGGGGTGTTTGAATAGGCTGGAGGAAGAGACACTAGAAGGCCACATATCTGGGCCCCTGATGAGAATAAAAGGGAGCCTACGAGTCTAAGCTTCTGTTGAAGTCTCTAAGTGGAGCAGAGACTGAAACACTTGGTATCTGGCCCACAGGCTCCGGCACGTTTTGGGGGAGGTGCCTGCAGGACCCAACGTACTCAATGAGCTTCCAGCGCAATGTCCGATCGCTCGGGGCCGACTGCCAAGGGGAAGGATGGAAAAAAGTATTCCTCGCTCAACCTGTTTGATACATATAAGGGCAAGTCCTTAGAGATCCAGAAACCCGCTGGTGAGGGTCCTGCAATGATGTTCCTAATTATAGGAGGCTGGGCGTGAATGGGGCACATTATTTCAGAGTTCTTCGGAGGGAAACAACTATGGTACATACATCCAAAGGTTAGAGGAACGCTAGAGACTTTCTAATTTTATCTTGGGCCCCATGGGATGTTGCACTTTGGGTGAACACCAGTACCCTCCTACAAAGGCGTGTCTGTGGTTTCCCGTCTTTGGACACGTAAGAATTGGAGGCAAAGAAATGTGGACTTGGAGAAGTCTGGGGCCAGCTTGTTCCCTGCAGGCTCAAGATCAACCATCCCACATAGAAGTATTGAATGTAAAGCATCTCAGCCTTCCTTCCTGATAGAATTTCGGAGGTTGCCTAGGGCAAAGGGAGGGAAGGTTTCTAGGAAAAGTTTGGTTTCTAAGAGAAGATATTGAGGATGTCTAAATGGGACCTAGGGTAGGATGCTGTCAGATCTCCTATATAAAACATTTTTCACTCTCTCTCCACCTTTTCTCCAGTTGCCCCTCGCCATGGCCTGCAGAGTCTCGGGAAAGTTGCCATTGCTCGGCGTATGCCACCCCCAGCCAACCTTCCAAGCCTGAAAGCCGAGAACAAAGGCAATGACCCCAACGTCTCACTAGTGCCGAAAGACGGAACAGGATGGGCAAGCAAACAGGAGCAGTCCGACCCCAAGAGGTAGACAGAGACCTGGGGGACTTAGAGTTATGAGTATTTTAACTTTGAACTTGGGGATGAATGGGGGTTGGTCTAGCCTGGCCACATGAGAGTCAGAGACAAACAGGGAAGACCCTGTCCTGCCTATTGTAGGACTCCTGTTAGATGACTAATGAACGGTACCTTTAGCTTTCTGTCAGATGTAAAGAAAGCTTGAAGAATAGAGGACAGCCTATGCAGGGTGACGAGCTTATGGTATTTTGCCCTAATGCTTGTTAAAAGTAGGGAGTAGACCTGGGTTCAGTTCCTGTCCTCCACCAGTTGGAGAAGCAGGGGAGCCGGAGCCATCTCAGACTCTAACTTTCTCATCCTACCATCCCCTCAGTTCCGATGCCTCAACCGCTCAGCCGCCGGAATCGCAGCCACTGCCGGCTTCACAGACGCCTGCCTCCAACCAACCGAAACGACCCCCAGCAGCCCCCGAGGTATCTGAAGAACTGGATGTTATTTAAGGGGCAGGGGCAAGAATGGCTTGTAGCTTCTCATCCACGTCACCATTTATTATTTCTGCTTCCCCAGAACACTCCTTCGGTTCCAAGCGGGGTAAAGTCCTGGGCACAGGCCAGTGTCACCCATGGAGCACATGGAGATGGTGAGTGCAGGGCTGTTTGGGGAGTCTCTTTGGGCACCATAGTAGGCAGGAGTCCTGCACTGTACCTCCTCATTCCTCTTTGGCTAAATTTTGGATCTCATATTCAGTTTCATGGGACACAAATGAGCAAGTTTGTCTCAGAATTAACTGAAGGTGAGGAGGTTGTCCCAAAACTGACCTTGTTTCTTGGGAAGTGATCATGTAATATGTAGGGGGTGAGTTTGGAGGCAGAACTGGATCTGCTACCTGTCAGACCCTTTCACTTTTCATGGTGCGTTCTCAGTAAATGTACTTGTGTCTTCTACTTTTGCATCTCAACACCAACAGGTGGAAGGGCATCAAGCCTACTGTCACGATTCTCTCGAGAGGAATTTCCGACCCTGCAGGCGGCTGGCGACCAGGACAAGGCTGCCAAGGAAAGGGAGTCTGCCGAACAGTCGTCTGGGCCCGGACCAAGCCTCCGCCCCCAAAGTGAGTGGCCGCCATTAGTGAGTGAATGAGTGGTTACCTTTTGGCCAGGACATTATCTTATTCCATTTCAGAGTTAGCTGCTAGCTTATTCATCTTTCTCCCCATCATTTTCAGCTATGTTCACTCTCTGCCTTTTCCAAAATACAGATTCTACAACTTGGAGGGACGGAGGTGGGCGTGGCCCTGATGAGCTGGAGGGCCCGGACTCCAAACTTCATCACGGCCATGATCCCCGGGGTGGGCTGCAGCCTTCAGGCCCACCCCAGTTCCCTCCCTACCGCGGAATGATGCCGCCTTTCGTGAGTTTGGATATCTTGTTTTGGATTGGTTGTGCTGGAAGTTAGAGAGTTAGGAATTAGGGCTTAGTCTTCGGAGGGGACACATGGAAAGCAGGGGCCTGTGACATATAGTGAGGGTGGGAGGATAATAGGTTTAGGGAGCTGGTAAGCTATTTGATTGTCCCTCTGAGCAGCTGCTATTGGGCCCTTTTGCAGATGTATCCCCCATATCTCCCGTTCCCTCCGCCCTATGGACCCCAGGGGCCTTACCGATACCCCACTCCTGATGGGCCCGGGTGAGTAATCTAGGTCTGGGTTTGTGGTTGGGGACAGGGGAAGCCTATTGGGGAGGAGATGGTTTTCTAGCCAGGAGACTCAGTCTTGTATGTGATTATACAACATGCCGTTTTTTAATCTCTTCCCCCATTTGCTTTTTCATACACAGCCGTTTCCCCCGTGTGGCAGGCCCCCGAGGTTCAGGGCCGCCAATGCGCCTTGTAGAACCTGTGGGTCGGCCTTCCATTCTTAAAGAAGATAATCTTAAAGAGTTTGATCAGTTGGACCAGGAGAATGATGATGGTTGGGCAGGTGAGTGGATACTAAGGACCAAGTATTTTTGTTTGGTTTTGGTTTTGGTTTGGGGTTTTTTTGTTTGTTTTGGTTTGGTTTGGTTTTTGGCTGCACTGCACAGGTTATGAGATCTTAATTCCCCTACCAGGGATTGAACCCAGGCCCTCGGCAGTGAAAGTGTGGAGTCCTAACCACTGGACCGCCAGGGAATTCCCAAGTATTTTAGTTTTAAAAAACAAAATCTGATGAGGAAAAAACGGGTTATACAGGACTTCTCTGGTAGTCCAGTGGTTAAGACTTCACCTTCCAATGCAGGGGATGCAGGTTCGATCCCTGGTCGGGGAGCTAAGATCCCACATGCCTCGTGGCCAAAAACCAAAACATAAAACAGAAGCAGTATTGTAACAAATTCAATAAAGGCTTTAAAAATGGTCCACATCAAAAAAAAATCTTAAAAAAAAAAACGGGTTGTGTGGGAGAAAAGCAGACACTGAAAGGTAGGGGAGATAGGTGGAGGAAAGCCAAGTCCTGGTAGAGAACTAAGAGGAGTGAGAATGAGAGTCATGGTGGGGATCTGGATGTCAGTGGGAGGAGGGCAGTTGGCATTAGTAGTACATCCCATCACGTAGTTCCTGTGTTCTAGAAAATACGAGATTGGAGAGCAGAATGCTTGGGTTACCACTCTTCATTATTCTCCTCAGGGGCCCACGAGGAGGTCGACTACACTGAGAAGCTCAAGTTCAGCGATGAGGAAGACGGGCGAGACTCCGATGAGGAGGGAGCTGAGGGCCAGTGAGTTCGGGCCCTCTGGGGAGAGGAGGGGGCTCCGTTTCTCTCATGGTAATACACTCTTAAAGGAGTTGGGTTGCAGCTGATTTTAATTCCACTGTTGATCTGCCCACAGCAAGGAGTCCCAGTCAGCTGCTGGTGAGGAACGGCCCCCTGAAGCAGATGACAAAAAGGGCAACTCCCCCGGCAGCGAACCACCCCCTCCCAAGACGGCCTGGGCAGAGACCTCTCGGCCTCCAGAGACAGAGCCGGGGCCTCCTGCCCCAAAGCCTCCCCCACCCCCACCTCACCGGGGCCCCACCGGGAACTGGGGCCCCCCTGGGGACTACCCAGTGAGTGTCTACAATGAGGGGTTGAGAGGGTCAGTTGTGGGAGATTAGTTTCAGCTGAGTAATTGAAGCAGTAGTAATAAGAGGAAGCTGGAGGGAGGACCGAAAATGGGCTGCAGGAAGCATAGAGCTGTGGAGCATCTCGAAAGGTCTGGAACATCGTTGGTGTTAGGCGGGTCTGGGTGAAAAGAGAAACTGGGATGCCAGTTAGGAAAAACAAGGAGACCTGGGTGTTCGGGTCTCTGAAAGAGAGGAAACAAGACTAGGATGATGAGTTTGTCCCTACCCTGAGAGGCCATCAACCCCAAGGCCTGGTCTTTGCACCTGCAGCTAGAGACAGTTGATCAGTCTGTGAAAGAGATCGTAAGAAACATAATGACTGATAACCTCTGGCCCTGCTGGGTCTGCCCACTGACAGGATCGCGGGGGCCCTCCCTGCAAGCCCCCAGCACCCGAAGATGAGGATGAGGCTTGGCGGCAGCGGCGAAAGCAGTCTTCGTCTGAAATCTCCCTGGCTGTGGAGCGAGCCCGGCGACGGCGAGAGGAGGAGGAACGGCGCATGCAGGAGGAACGCAGGGCAGCCTGTGCCGAGAAACTCAAGCGACTCGATGAGAAGTTTGGGGCACCTGACAAGCGGCTCAAATCGGAGCCTCTTGTACCACCTGCTGCCCCTCCTGCCCCTGTTCCACCACCTGCGGCCCCCAAAGAACTCCCCACACCTTCAGCTCCTCCACCGGCACCAGTCCCGACACCTGAAAAAGAACCGGAAGAGCCGGCACAGGCCCCTCCTGCCCAGTCCACCCCCACTCCAGGTGTGGCTCCAGCTCCCACCGTGGTGAGTGGTGGTGGCAGCACCAATAGCACCAGCAGTGGCAGCTTCGAAGCCAGCCCAGGTATGGAGATGGTGATGGGTACTACCAGGTGCCAGATCTCTTTTCTGCTTGGGGTTGAGGGTGAAAGTGGTAAGGATGTGAGTAAAGGAAATAGAGGCAGTTGTTTCGGTTTATTGGACTATCAGTGGTAGGGGCGAAAAGGGTCTTTTTGCTTGTATGGACATCCGAGGGGGAAAGGTTTTGTTGCTTGAATTCCTGAATAAGTAGTGACCTAAAACCACTTCCCGTAGGCCTAGAGTGGAGCAAGGCTGAAGAAGTGTCGGTTACTTTTGATGATCTCATGGGAAGTTAATGCCACCACTGTTGGCTTTTGAGAGACCATGAAGTGTTTTCATGGGTTTTAAATGGGATGGTCTTAACCTTAGTGGGGGAGCTAGAGGTGAGAGCTGAAATTATGGGGGTGTTCATGGAATATCTGTTGTGGGACTAGACCACTTTGATGAGTGTCTTTTCTTTAATGCAGTGGAACCTCAACTGCCCTCAAAAGAGGGTCCTGAACCACCAGAAGAGGTTCCTTCTCCTGCCACGCCCCCAGCCCCAAAGGTGGAGCCCAAGGGTGATGGGGTTGGTCCTACCCGGCAGCCCCCCAGCCAAGGCTTGGGCTACCCCAAGTATCAGAAATCATTGCCTCCTCGTTTCCAGCGGCAGCAGCAGGTGAAACTAAGTTACTTCCCCTCTTAAGGGCTGCTTTTCTTGGTTTCAACATTTATCCTATCCATGAGTTACTTTCTGGGTCCCTCTACCAGTTATCTTTCCTTTGTGTCATCCTAGTTTTCCATCTAGTCCAGGTATTTGTCCCATTTGCGGGTTTTTGTTTTTTGTTTTGTTAGTTCGTTTTTTTGTTTGGGGCCTTTGATGCCTCTCTCATCCCCTTTTGTCCTTCCCCAGGAGCAGCTCTTGAAGCAGCAACAACAGCAGTGGCAGCAGCATCAACAGGGCTCCGCCCCACCTGCCCCAGTGCCCCCATCACCACCACAGCCTGTGACCATGGGGGCTGTGCCAGCTCCACAGGCTCCGCCACCACCCCCCAAGGCCCTGTACCCAGGTGCTCTGGGCCGGCCCCCACCCATGCCCCCTATGAACTTCGATCCCCGCTGGATGATGATTCCTCCTTATGTGGACCCCCGGCTCCTTCAGGGCCGGCCCCCTCTGGACTTCTATCCTCCTGGTGTGCATCCCTCTGGTAAGGGGCCATAGAAGAAGTAGGGGGTGGTGGACCCCTTAGTCCTGGGAAGTGGCTATCAGCATCTTGCTACGGGGATGAAGGGCCACCCAATTAAGAGGGGAGCCTAGCACTGCTGAGATACCTCTTTGTTGCAAAAATGTAACAGTGGTCCTCCTTTAACTGGGATTTACCTGGGTGGGGGGATTAACTGGATTCATCTGTAGGGAAGCTTAGTGGATAACTGTGTTTCAGGAGCGTGGGCAAGGCCCAGGAGATAGAGGTGCCGACATTGACTGGGCTGACATGGAAGATTAACTGGGGAGATGCTTTTTGGGCTGGAGGGCTTGTAACATAAAAAAGGGTGGTTTTTCTCATACTGTTTGGTTTCCTCAGGCCTAGTTCCCCGGGAGCGCTCAGACAGTGGAGGCTCAAGCTCAGAGCCATTTGAGCGCCATGCACCCCCCCTCTTACGGGATCGTGGCACCCCACCAGTGGATCCAAAGTTGGCCTGGGTAGGAGATGTCTTCACCACCACACCTGCTGACCCCCGCCCACTTACCTCACCACTGCGCCAGGCTGCTGACGAGGATGAGAAGGGGATGAGGTGAGTCTGAGTAGAGAAATGGGTGGGTTTCCAGTGAAAATATTTAGGCTAGGAGAAAAGGTACTTTGGGTTATCGGTGAAGTGATAGGAGTAAACGTGAAAGGAGTGTCTGGGTCGTAATAAAGTGTTCTCTTTCCCCATCTAGTTCGTTTTCCTTGTCTTAAGATACTTAATTTCCATTCTTTTCTGTCTCCCTCTTCAGGAGCGAGACCCCTCCAGTACCTCCCCCACCACCCTATCTGGCCAGTTATCCAGGCTTTCCTGAGAATGGAGCCCCTGGGCCCCCAATCCCTCGCTTCCCTCTGGAGGAGCCAGCTCCCCCAGGGCCCCGTCCACTCCCCTGGCCCCCAGGCAATGATGAGGCAGCCAAGATACAAGCTCCACCACCTAAAAAGGAAACCCCCAAGGAGGAGACTCCACAGCTGACCGGGCCAGAAGCTGGTCGAAAGCCTACCCGTGGAATCGGAGGCCAAGGCCCCCCGCCACCTCGCAGAGAGAGCCGCACTGAGACCCGCTGGGGCCCTCGTCCAGGCAGCAGTCGTCGTGGAATCCCTCCAGAGGAGCCAGGGGCCCCTCCCCGCCGCGCTGGGCCTATCAAGAAACCCCCGCCGCCTGCAAAAGTCGAAGATCTGCCCCCTAAGCCCCTCGAACAGGGGGATGAAACCCCCAAGGTTCCAAAGCCAGACCCGTTGAAGACGGCAAAGGGGAAGATAGGTGGCCCCAAGGAGACCCCACCCAGTGGGACTCTTTCCCCTGCCCCAAGGCTTCGGAGGGACTATTCCTATGAGAGAGTGGGTCCTACCTCTTGCCGGGGTCGGGGCCGAGGGGAGTATTTTGCCAGAGGGAGGGGTTTTCGGGGCACCTATGGGGGACGGGGGCGGGGAGCCCGAAGCCGAGAGTTCCGTAGTTACCGGGAATTCCGAGGAGATGATGGGCGTGGAGGTGGGGCAGGGGGACCAAACCATCCTCCTGCTCCCCGAGGCCGCACTGCCAGTGAGACACGGAGTGAGGGTTCAGAGTATGAAGAAATCCCCAAGCGGCGCCGGCAGCGGGGTTCAGAGACAGGCAGCGAGACCCATGAGAGTGATCTGGCCCCCTCAGACAAGGAGGCCCCGACACCCAAGGAAGGAGTACTTACACAGGTTCCTCTTGCTCCCCCACCATCAGGAGCACCCCCTTCACCAGCCCCAGCCCGCTTTTCCACTGCCCGAGGTGGACGAGTCTTCACTCCCAGAGGGGTGCCATCACGCCGGGGTCGAGGGGGAGGGCGGCCCCCTCCCCCCATTTGCCCAGGCTGGAGCCCCCCAACCAAGTCTCTGGCTCCAAAGAAGCCTCCAACAGGTCCTTTGCCTCCAAGTAAGGAGCCTTTGAAAGAAAAGCTGATCCCAGGGCCCCTGTCCCCCATGGCCCGAGGAGGCAGCAGTGGAGGCAGCAACGTAGGCATGGGTGTGGAAGATGGAGAGCGGCCCAGAAGGAGGCGACATGGGAGGGCTCAGCAGCAGGACAAACCGCCTCGTTTCCGGAGACTGAAACAGGAACGGGAGAACGCTGCCAGGGGGGCCGAGGGCAAGTCCTCTTCCCTTGCCCTTCCAGTCTCCACTCCTGGACCGGAGGAAGCCCTCACAACGGTAGCAGTGCCCCCACCACCTCGCCGGGCAGCTGCTAAGTCTCCCGATCTGTCAAACCAGAACTCAGACCAAGCCAATGAGGAATGGGAGACGGCCTCAGAGAGCAGTGACTTTGCCAGTGAGCGCCGGGGGGACAAGGAGGCTCCGCCAGCAGCACTGCTAACCCCCAAAGCTGTGGGGACTCCCGGGGGCAGTGGAGGTGGAGCTGGACCAGGCATTTCAGCCATGTCCCGTGGAGAGCTGAGCCAGAGAGCGAAAGATTTGAGCAAGCGGAGCTTCTCGAGTCAGCGGCCAGGCATGGAAAGGCAGAACCGGCGCCCAGGCCCGAGCAGCAAGTCTGGCAGTGGTGGTGGCAGCAGTGGAGGAGGTGGCGGGGGTCCTGGAGGGAGGACTGGCCCAGGGCGAGGGGACAAGAGGAGCTGGCCCTCTCCCAAGAACCGAAGGTGGGTACAGGCAGGTGATTAAGTTTATTCTTAGGGTTAAAAAGTTGGGGGAGGGGAGAAAACCTGGGGGAAAGGTGTGGCTGTGTGCTGTGGAGTGTGAGATCGGAGGGCGCAGCGTAAGCTCTTAGGCGCGCTAGGTTATCCGTGTTTAGGTAAAGTAGCTGGAAAGCAGTTAACAGCGTTGGGAACACTCATATTCCTTGCTTTTCCCTCGATAGACCTTTACAAGTAGAATTCCTTGGAAGTGCTCAGAAATGGGGAATTCTCTGGCAGTCCAGTGGTTAGGACTCGGCGCTTTCACTCCTGGAGCCTGGGTTCGATCCCTGGCTGGGGAGCCGAGAATCCCACGAGCCGCATGGTGTGTGGGGGTGGGGGTGGGGGGGAAGTGCTCAGAAACGCCTGGATTTTAGCCCAGAGGACTGGTTGAAGGTGGAGAGGTAGAGGAGATTTGACTTGTAGGGAAGATATAACAATTCTGTGCATAGTGGAACGGATGCTCTGTTTTCTTCAGCCGTCCTCCAGAGGAGCGTCCCCCAGGGCTCCCTCTGCCTCCCCCACCCCCCAGCAGTTCTGCTGTCTTCCGCCTGGACCAAGTTATCCACAGCAACCCTGCTGGCATCCAACAGGCTCTGGCCCAGCTCAGCAGCCGCCAAGGAAGTGCAGCTGCACCAGGGGGGCACCCAAGGCCCAAGCCTGGGCCTCCCCAAACCCCCCAAGGCCCCTCCCCTCAGCCCCCAACCCGGTATGACCCTCAGAGGGCCAACAACAATGACGTCAATTCGGGTAAGCTGGAGGGGCTGAGGGTGCAAATGTCTCCATCCCCAGAGAAGGCCAGGTGCTGAAGGGGGAAGAATCTGGCCTGGGAGCCCTGATGCTGGGTGTCTGCACTGAGGGTGGAAGGGTTGGGAGGTGGAGTACAGAGGGAAAAGCTCGGTTCAGTGATAGAGCAAGACGTGCTGACGGATTTCCCCTTTTCCCCAGACCCCCACTTGGAGGAGCCAGGGCCGATGGTCAGGGGGGTGGGCGGGACTCCCCGGGACTCTGCCGGGGTTAATCCCTTCCCCCCCAAACGGCGAGAGCGGCCTCCCAGAAAACCGGAGCTGCTGCAGGAGGTGAGGGATGGGGCTTGAGGTGATGTTTCACAGCTCTCACTTTCAAAGGTTTTCACTTATGTTTTCTTCACTCTTTTTCCTATTTTTGTCATTGTGTTTTTCACCCCAAATTCTCAGTGTTAGTTGTTTATCTCCCACGTCTCCCTTTTTCCCCACAAGTGGGGCACTCTGTCTCAGGTGCTTACATTCCCCAGTTCCCACCTCATTCATGTTTTGCTTCTGGCCTCTCTCACCTTTAGGAATCTTTGCCACCTTCTCATAGCTCTGGATTCTTGGGCCCCAAACCTGAGGGCCCAGGCCCTCAGGGAGAGTCCAGAGATGCAGGAACAGAGGCCCTGACCCCTCACCTCTGGAATCGTATACATACTGGTGAGTTGAGCTGAGCAGGAGGGACTGGGTTAGAGGGCTTAGAGAGCGAGGCGGGCCACAGAGCCATCTTCTCTCACTCCTGTTGTGTTGGTGCTCCTCCCAGCCACTAGCCGGAAGAGTTACCAGCCTGGCTCCATGGAGCCTTGGATGGAACCCCTGAGTCCTTTTGAGGATGTGGCTGGCACGGAGGTAAGTGAGGGTGGGAAGGAGTGTCTGAGCTGGGATTTTACTGAGCAGTGGTCATACTTCCCCACCTATTCTGGGATGAGTGTGGGGCTGTTGCATCACGTAGCTGCCTACTTTCTGTAGTTTGTTTGTGTGTGTACCACAGTCAGGTATCGGGGTGCCTTCTACTCTGACCTAACTCCTTCTCCACTCCTCTCAGATGAGTCAGTCTGACAGTGGGGTGGACCTGAGTGGGGATTCTCAGGTGTCATCAGGTCCCTGCAGCCAGCGAAGTTCCCCTGATGGAGGACTCAAGGGGGCAGCAGAGGGGCCCCCCAAGCGGTCTGGAGGCCCCTCCCCCCTGAATGCTGTTCCTGGTGAGGGTCCACCTGGCTCTGAACCCTCTGAACCTCCTAGGAGACGGCCACCTGCCCCCCACGATGGGGACAGAAAGGTAAATGACCAAGAAAGGATAAGAATGTTTCTGGGACTTTGACTTTGGCCTTACCTTTGTCTGCCCTTTCCTCTGCCTGTGTGTGCTGATTGGGGCTTCCTTTTCCTTCCCCCAACCCTACTTCACTGTGTTGCCCTACCTAGGAGCTGCCCCGGGAGCAGCCTCTGCCCCCTGGGCCCATTGGCACAGAACGATTGCAGCGTACAGACCGAGGCCCAGAGCCTGGCTCCCTCCGGCCATCCCATCGACCTGGTCCTCCGGTCCAGTTTGGTACCAATGACAAGGTCTGTGTAGGCTAGATTTGGGTGTCTTGGGTGGGGTGGACTAGAAGTGGGATGTGGAGGACACATGTCTGAATCATGGGACAATCTCTCCTGCCTCACGATCACAGGACTCGGACTTGTGCCTAGTGGTGGGAGACAGTTTAAAAGCAGAGAAGGAGCTAATGGTATCAGTCACTGAGGTAAGTGGGAGAGAGGTTTTGGGGAAAGGCCTTAGACTTCTGGAAAAGGGGTCTGGGAGTGACTTGGGCATCCAGGTTGCCCGGATAGCTCCCTTGACAAGTCTTCTTCTTCCCAGGCCATTCCCCTAGCCCGAGACTGGGAGCTGCTCCCCAGTGCTTCTGCCTCAGCTGAGCCACAATCCAAGAACCTGGGTTCTGGGCACTGTGGCCCAGAGACCAGCTCCTCAGGCCAACGCTTGTACCCTGAGGTCTTCTATGGCAGCCCTGGGCCTCCCAGTTCTCAGGTAGGTCCTACTTCCTATCCCAAGACCCCTTTCTGCCTGTAGTCTCCTAATATCAAACCTTTCCAATTTGTAGTTTTTAACACTTTTTTTTTTTTTTTTTTCTTTGTCATTTCATTTTTCTCCCTGCTTTTGCTGTAGTGGGTGGGGTGGGTGAGCTTTTCTGGACCAGGAAAACTGGAGCTATTCCATACTTGCTCTCCTGCAGGTTTCAGGGGGAGCCATAGACTCTCAGCTACATCCCAACAATGGAGGTTTCCGCCCTGGGACACCCTCATTGCACCCTTACAGGTAAGACTAGATCTCTGTGGATCTCAGAAGGAAATGGAACTGTGTTTCAGGGGAAGAGGGAAGGGGAAAACATTTCTAGGGTACCCGGCGGCTAGTGGACCTAACAGTACTGTTCAGACTAAAGGAGTAAATGACTCTGGCTTCCTGATGCCTTTCCTCCCCCTTGCCCCAATTTCTTTTCAGATCACAGCCCCTGTACCTCCCCCCAGGCCCAGCCCCACCCTCAGCACTGCTCTCGGGGGTAGCTGTCAAGGGCCAGTTTCTGGATTTCTCCACACTGCAAGCAACAGAGCTGGGGAAGCTGCCAGCTGGAGGAGTTCTCTACCCTCCACCTTCCTTCCTCTACTCTCCAGCTTTCTGCCCTAGCCCTTTGCCAGACCCACCCTTGCTTCAGGTAAGAAGAGGTGGGGGTGTGCTGGGCTTAGGGAGTTAGGGGTGGGGTGAAGAATGCTTTTGGGGGAGTTGACTTATTTCTCCCTGTTCCCCAACAGGTGCGACAGGATCTGCCATCCCCTTCAGATTTTTATTCTCCCCCTCTGCAACCTGGTGGCCAAAGTGGCTTCCTCCCCTCAGGGGCCCCTGCCCAGCAGGTACCTTTTATCTTCCCAGTTCCCCTTTGTTCTGTTCTCCTCCAACTTCTAGCTTTTTTTGTTACTTGTTTGGACTCTCTCCCTGGTTTTCTGACATTCCTCCCTGCCCCAGCACACACTCCCATGTTTCTTGTTACAGATGCTTCTACCCATGGTGGACTCTCAGCTGCCTGTGGTGAACTTCGGCTCCCTGCCACCAGCGCCGCCTCCTGCCCCACCCCCCCTTTCTCTGTTACCTGTGGGCCCTGCTCTGCAGCCCCCCAGCCTGGCTGTGCGGCCCCCACCTGCTCCTGCTACTCGGGTGCTGCCTTCACCTGCCAGGCCCTTCGGCCCTAGCTTGGGGCGAGCAGAGGTAAGGTACAGGAACTGAAGTGCTAGGGAACCCCAAGAGTTAGGGGTAAGGATTTAGCATCTCGAGATAAAAGGGTTGAGAGGCAGGATGCTCATGAATTTTTTGTCCTTCAGCTGCACCCAGTAGAACTAAAGCAGTTCCACGATTATCGGAAACTGAACAGCAACCTTGGGGGACCTGGGTCATCACGTACTCCTCCAGCTGGAAGGCAAGAGAAGGGAATGGGGATGCAGACTGCCTATCCATCCCCAAGGACTGACTTTCTTTGGGGACCAGGGGCGGGTCTTAAGGTTGCCTCAAATGCCATTTCTCCTTTAGGTCTTTCTCTGGCCTCAACTCCCGTCTCAAGGCCCCACCTTCCACCTACAGCGGAGTCTTCCGCACCCAGCGCGTCGACCTCTACCAGCAGGTGAAGGAGAAACCCCTGTGGTCTCAAGTCTTAATTTAAAAGTCACCACCTGAGTTCCTGTCCTTTCATCCCTGATCTCCCTGTTTGACTTAACTCTTCCACATGTACCGGTCCCCCAGGCCTCCCCACCAGATGCCCTGCGCTGGACGCCGAAGCCTTGGGAGCGGACGGGGCCACCTTCTCGAGAAGGGCCGTCCCGAAGGGCAGAGGAGCCTGGGTCCCGAGGGGACAAGGAGCCTGGATTGCCCCCACCCCGCTGAGGGAGTGCCCTTTGCCCCCCACCCCCCCGGGGCGTGTATATAGATTATAAATATATAAGGGGGAAAGGGGCGGGTGGGGAGGGGTTGTGGGGCTGGGGCCTCGCTTCCCCTCCTCCCCCCTCCCCTGGTCCCCTATCCCTGGGGCCGTTTGTTAAAAAAGAATAATAAAAGGATTAAAAAAATATTTCCAAAATGATTTTGGGGATGGGTCAGTTGTTTGCAATGTCCTGTGTCATAGTTCAGTGCCAAGTGATCTGTAGAGTGGTTTTAGTCAGGGAACTATTTGCCATTTACCTCAGTGATGTAACAAAATACCTCAGAACAAACTTTGGTTGTATCTTAAAATTCTGTGGGCCAGGAATTAGAGCTGGGCTCCCCTGGGCAAATCTTGTGCCAGTGCGTGAGGTTGGTCGGTAACCAGTCAGCCAGCACCTGACAGCTCCTTGGTCCTAGAGGGCTTCTGCTCACATGTCTGGGGCCATGTTGGGACACCTGGAAGGCAGAACTCCATTGGGTTGTCAACCACTGTCTCTGCATGGCTTCTCTGGCAAGATATCCTGAGTCATAAGGCCTTTCAATGTCCCTGAGTCAGTGTCCCAAGAGGTCTGGGCAGAAGCTGCAAAGCTTACAACCTGTTCTTAGGTTTCTGCCACGTTCTATTTGCCCAGCACGAACTAGCTAAAAAGGGGAAGGGACAGCAACTGCATCTCAAAAGGAGCAGCAGAGAATTTGCAGCCACATGTCCCTTTGGTCCTGCCTACAAAGAAAGGAAGTGCCTTTATAGCTGTCACATGTGTTCAAGCACAGGGCTTGAACTTGGGCTCCTTGAACTGGGTAGACCAGTTCCACCATAGTCGAACTTCGTTGAGTTACACTGGTACCACTGCATGCTAGTCAAGACTACAGGTCTGCAGCTGCTTGTCAATTAAATGGTTTGAGAGCCCTATCCTAGCATGTACCTGCAGTAGGTTTCTTTCATCTCATTTACACAGTTTTCCTTGAAAATGGCTGACCTCAAAACAGGCTTGTACGCTTGTGCTGCATGAACAGTAAAACATCATACTGCACATCTCGTGTTGAAATGTTAAAAGCTGTCTAGTATAGGTGGGTTCCTGAGAATTATAAAACCAACTTCACAGAAGATTAAGGGGCTTAGACTAAACGAAGACAATTTAGAGACCAAAAGAAAGAGCCAGGAAAATCTGACTTTATTTCTTAAATACTGTGAAGGAAGAGGGGAGAAATGGTCCCCTGATGATGGAGGGCCATGGAGCAAAGAGCTAGGGATCATCAGCAAAGGCCCTGTGGGCATTAGGGAAGCGCTGGGGGCTGTAGTTAGGGTCTTCCTGCAGTCGCTTTTGTATATCAGCCCGGAGCTAGAGAGAGAGCAAAGCAGGTTGCAGTGGTACTGGCCCAGCCCCTAGGATCCCAGCAAGCACACACAAGTCATCCCTCAGGAGCTAACATTTCCCCACCAGCCATGTACTGTCCAGTAGCCCAATATGGCATCACTGAGCCTTCCCAGATGCCCCTAGGGGAAAACAACATTATAAAACCAAGTGGTAGCCCCAGACTGACCAGTTCATCTCTGAAGGGATCCAGGGAAGAGGGACCCTAGCCCAATCCCTCCCACTAAGACCATCCCTATGCTGCTTCAAGGTGGGGGCACCTGCTGCCTGTAGCTCTCCTGAACCTCTGGTGCCTCCAGGTCCCGGCTCAGGCTCTCGGGGCTCGTCAGGGGCCGAGCTCCGGCTGCCTTAGCTGCCCGGCTCACGGCCTCTGAGAGAAGCAGCTGGGGGCCCTCACCCTGCATCGTCTGGGGGATGGGGTTGAAAGGGAAAAGAGGATCAACATCAGATCCAATGCCACCACCCAGCTCACCCTTTCCATGAGTCAACCACTGAGTCTCCATGCTAGCGGAGAGAAGGGAAACAGTCCATGTGTAATTTTGACAGCAGAAATGCCTTCCTAATTTTGTTTGGCTCTGGCCAAAAACACTATTGAATGTGCTGGACTTGGTCTTCAAAACAAGAGGGGCAAGATGGGTCAAGCCACCCAGTACTCACAGCTAGCTAGTCCACAAGAGGAAGCCCATCTTAAGGAAGATGGGCCCTGGTCACATGGGGATTGGGCAACTGAGGGATGACAAGGACTGCTGACAGACTAATGTAAAGGTGTGGGGCAACAACCGTGAACAAGTCTGAGCCAGAAAGGTTTCCTCATCAATTAAATCGGGACTAAACTAGGAAGAATTCTTTCCAGCTCTAATTAGTTTGACTCTAAGCACAACAGGGGAATTTGGATAAAGAGGGATCCTCAGGGAAGAGGCAAACCAACCTTGCGTCTCTTGGCAGGCATACCACTGAGGTAGGCATCACTCAGGGGGGGCTGCGGTTTCACCTTCCGCTGGCTGTGAATGTCCTGCTGGATAATAGGGACCCATTCCTGGGGAGGAAAAGATAAGAAAATAGTAATTCCCACAACTTTCAGCTGCCTTAGCCCACTGGACCACCTCCTGACACTCACTGGGGGGACTGCAGCTGCCCAAGGTTCTGTCTCAGCTGAAGCTCCATCCTGCTCGTCTCGGGAGCCTCCCTCAGGAGCAGGAGGCGGACCTCGGGACATGGCCTCTTCTGCCGTTGTTCCAGGGGCTGGGGAAGCATTCTCCCGCTGGCAGTCAGACAGTGGGAAGACCCAGGCTTCAGAATTCTCAGCCTCCAGCCCTTCCGGCCCCAGCCCTCCACTCCACATTATCTGGCTCCTCGACCTCTCCCTGGTACCTGAGGCTCAGGGGGAGTTCTCTCTGATCCCTGAACTTCCATTGGCTCCTCAGGAAGCGTCTGTGCAAAAGGACAGAGAAGCAGACCATCACAAAAGGCCCTCTCAGATCTCTTCAGTTCCCTCGAGTCCCCTGACCCCATAGCCCATCAGGTCCCTTACCTGGGGGGGATCACCAACCCTGCGAACATATCTGAGAATGGCATCAGGGCCTACAGGCATGTGCTCCAGTACCACCTGAAGCCTCAGTCCCATCATAGTGGTGAGCCAGCTCACCAAGGACGGATTCACTCCACGAGACATGCGACGCTGGGGGGCAGAAAGCAGACTTGGAACACAAAACTCTCAAACAGCTTTCGAAAGGTACCAAACAGTAAAGGATGGCAGTTTGGAGAAAAAGAAAAAAGAAAAGAAAACTGCAGGATACCAAAGAAAACAGAAACCTGAGGAAACAAAAGGCTGGGAATCTCGGACTGGGTGATGCTTACAATTCGGCCATTGATGACAGCAGCAAGCTCCATCTGCTGTCCCCCCAAGCAGTGCAGGTTCAGGGCCAGGCATTCAAACAGGCCCTGGTTACACAGCTCCAGCAAACGGGCCCCAAATCCACTGTCTGTGGGTGAGAAATAAGGACGGAATGCTGGCACCCAGCAGCCCTGCACATCCAACATGCCCCATTCACCCGGCCCAGCGAGCCCCTGACCTGTGCAGTGCATCACATGAGCAGCAATGCTATTAAATTGCTCTTGGAGAAATTCCAGGTTTGTCCGGATGATGTCCACACCTGGCTGAACTTGCACCAAAGACTGAGAGACAAGACACACAAAGACCCCCAAATCAGAAGCCCTGAGAGACTGAGAGCCGTGGGCTATCCTGACCAGAGCCAGGACAGGAAGGGATGGGGAAGTGTTACTCACAAAACTCTCCCGCACGTATTCTTCTAGCCCCGTGATCAATGTGTGGGTTGCCGTCTTGGGGGCAGTGTGGGGGGAAGAGAACAGCACAAGTTTAGAACCAGGTCCCACACCCCTCAAGACACTTCCCCCTCCTCCCCCACCAAGCCCAGGGCTTGAGCTGGGGCAGTCACAGCTTTAGGCAACGGACAAAGTTAGGAATAAGGAACTGAAGGTGAGACGGAGAAGAGCTCTGGGCCCAAGGTCTTCATTTACCCGGATGTTACCAGGTGTGGGCTCCTGGCCACCCAGATAGTGCTGGTGGAAGAAAGATCGCAGCTGGGGCTGGAGCCGCTGCAGTGGCTGGAAATGCCCGTGGAGAAGCATCACCACATCCACCATGGAGAAGTTCTGGCACAAAAGAGAGAGCAGTGCCCCAAAGAATCCTAGAGACAGGGGCAGAAGTTAGCAGTGGCCTTTACCACCTGGCCTGCCCACCAGCCCATCAGCCTCACCCCACCTTGGCAATACCCCTAACAAAGGCCATCTACCGTCCCCTGGTTGCCCCTCCCTAGAGAAGGCCAAGGCACCCCCATTTGCTCACCGAGAGCCCCATCAGCCCCAGGCTCAAAGATGTTGCTGGATCCACTGAGGCGTTGTATGAAAGCAGCGATACTTTCACTGCTGCCAGCCCGAGCCCCCAGGGAGCCCAGCAGGGAACTCAGCACACCCTGCACCACTGAGGTGAAAAACTCCAGCGGCAGGCTCTCAGGACCCAGGCCTCCAGGACTCCCTGCGCCACCAGAGGGGGACCCTGGTGGAGGCGCCGTCTGCTGTGCTGGGGCCGGAGGTGGGGGTGGGGGCGGAGGGGGCGGAGGGGGCGGAGCAGCTGTTTGTGTCGCCTGCCCCACAGAGAAGGAATGAACAGAAGACAAAGTGAGAATGGGGACAAGGACATAAAAGGGCATCAGGAAGGCACAAATCAACAGGAGTCTGGAAGACGTGGAGCTCTATTCCAGTCTTTGCACCTTAAAGCAGAATACACACTGTAGCTTCTCCAGAGTAGAGTCAGGTTGAGCAGCTACCTCTCTCCCTCTGATTGGGTTAGGTCAGAAAGCAGTGACCCAAATTACTATGCTTCTCTCTCCAAGCCCTGTTTTCCTCATCGCCAAAATGGAGGGTTCTGAGTCAATAAATTCCCAAGTTTCCTTCCAAGTGGCAATATAATGGCAACAAGACTCCAATGCCTGGCTGCGCCCAGGAATAGGAAGGGTGAAGTGAGGAGCAAGCCAGCCACTCACCTGCAAGAAGTCAGTCATGCCCTGGAGAAAGGCAGGGACACCAGGCATCGCCACAGTAATGGTGGGAGAAGCCATGCCAGGCCCTCCAGCCCCTGGCCCTGCAGGCCCCAGCAGGTTCCCCAGGAGCTGAGAGAATTGAAGATCAGAGGCGGAGGGTTGAGGAGGTGGAGGCTGGGCGGGCCCCCCGGGGGCAGGGCCAGCTGTGGTAGCTGTGTTGGTGGTGCCGGCACTGGCTGATGCAGTGGCAGGGGCTGGAGGTGGAGCCATTCCTGGGGTCCCCTGAGCTATAGGGGCCAAAAGAGGAAAGTTGAAATCTCAAGAAAATCAAGACCCCACAGCATCTCCATTCTGGTCTTCCCAGTAGGAAAGCAAGAACAAAGGAATACGGAGAGAACTGGGAAGTGCCAGTGAGGAGTCCAGGAAGGCAGCATCAGCCTTCAGAGCCATGGAAACCTCTTCCGTTTGAAGTGGGGAAGAACAAGTACTCACCTACAAGGACAGGCTGCATAAGAAGCTGCCCCACGAGGCCGCTCACCATCTGGGCTAAAGAGGCGTTGGTACCCAGACCAGCGCCCGGCTGAGGGGAGAGGAGAAGGGCAGGCTTTCAGTCTTGGCCTCTCCATGCCCCACCATAGGATTTTCTCCCCATACTCTTCCCCAGTGGAACTCCCCCACCCCTACTCACCAGAGCCCCCGAGACTGGGGGCCCCCCAGGATGGGAAGGCCGAGCCTGTGGAGGGGTGGGCCGGGCAATCACCACCCGGGTGGGAGCTGTCGGGAAGCCTGGCACCTGCTGTCCTGTGGGTGGCAGAGGGGAGAGACCGAAGAGGGCTGAGGGCCGGGCCCTGGCCTGCCAGTGGATGATGCCCACCACCGTGGACCAGGCCCCACCTCCCAGGCTTCCCCTTTTAGGTCATTACCTGCGGCCGCGGAGGCAACAGCTGCCACCATGGCCTGATGTGTGATCTGGTGGGCGACGGCGTGCATGAACTCAGGGGGCAGGGAGGGCGGCTGGATGTGGGTGGAGCCTGGGGGGTGGGTCTGATGTAACCTTGAACCTGGACCCCCTTCAACCCACCCACTTGGCCCTACCCCTTCTCTACCCAGAGCTCAGCCTGCTCTGATGCCCTCACTCTTACCCAGGGTCTGGCCATGACCAGGGGGTCCTAGGGGGCCAGTGGGAGCACTCGGAACTCCACCGGGCTGTGTGCCAGAATCTGGGCAAGGAGACAGAGAGAGTGGCCCTGAGACAGGCGGGGCCAAGGCCTAACTGTATCCTCCTGAGATCGGCGCGCTTCAGGCTTCCACTCCCCCGACCACAAAGCCTGCCTTTCACTCCATCTAGCCAAGGAGGAGACGCTCCCTTCACCATGCAAACAACTCTCCGAGGACAAGTAGTTCTTCCTGCCCCTCCCCCCCCACACCAACCAGAAGAGCTTCTGCTCGGTCCCCCTGCCACCGCCATCAGCCCTGGCCTCTCCTTTCCCACCCTGGCGCCCTCACACCTCAGCGCCAACCCCACCTCCTACATCGCACTGCTCTGCTCTGCCAGCGACTGTTTCCTAACTCACCTTGAATGTTCATGTGCATCATGACCACGGGTTCCACGCTCTGGTGGGAAATCCGGATGACCCTCGGGTGGCTGGCGGTCGGTGGGGGAGCTGGTCCTGGCGGGGGAGCCCCCTCAGTCGAAGACTCGACGGTGGTAGAAGAGGGGGCCAGGGACGAGGCCTGCCCAGGACCAGGAGGAGATGCCTCCGCACTGGGAGTCGGGGGGGGCCGGGTCCCATTCCCCGTCATGGTCACAGTGGTCCCCACGTTGATCTGGACGATAGAGATGGATGGGGCAGAAGTGAGAAAAACACCAGAGCCTAACCCAGAGCACCCCACGACACACTGTATTTCTAAAGGCTCCTTCATCCTGCGTCACCATGTTTCCAAAGTATGCTCCCCTTCTAACCTCTTTTGAGCTCAATAGCTATGCTGGATCGTTCCACTGACAGCCCTCCATTCTCCCTCAGGCCAGGCTCCCCTGACCCACCTGGATGGGGATGGCTGCCTGCTGGAGCACCATGGGGGTGGTGTAGTGAGACATGGGCCGGACCACGTGCAGGTGACGCGGCGGCGCACACGCCAGATTGCAACGCAGGTCAGACAACGCCACAAAGGTGTTGCCCAGCAGCCGCAGGCTCTCCCCCACCAAGTTGATCAAGCGCTGGTCCTCTTCACGGCCCTCTTGCTGTACTCCCCGGGGCCAAACACAGAAAGGCAGAAAACTTTAGGCTAGAATCCACCTCGCTAACAAAAACAGCACCTTCTTGAAATTATCACGTTCTCACGTCCTCTACGTCTTCCAGTACATGCTTAGGAGCTTCTGTGTAGACCACATCTTTGCAAGTAAATTCTATTTTATACACATAAACAGCTTCCTGATAAAATAAGCCCTACGATGAATCAGTTATCACCTGCTAATCTCCCTTACTTTATAAACTTCCTAAATAACTCACTGAGGGGATCAAGAGGGTGCGAGGACAGTGACAGTGGTCATCATAAAGAGGTCAGGGAGAAAAAGATCCTCCTTCTCTGCCACAGAGAAAAAGATCACTTCTTTCCAAATCTAAAGAGCAGCTATTCTGTCGAAGGCAGTGTCTTCTGCGGGGGGAAGGGGTGATCTGCATTTCTCCCTGCCCCACTGGGGAGTACTGGGCGAGGGGGTGGGCGGGCTCACATTGTTATTGTAGTCTGTAGTGGCGGCGGCACCCAGAACCTCATAGTAGCGCTGCACGAAGGGCTGGAGGCGGCTCTCAAGCCGCTGTAGCTCCTGAAGCACCTCGACATACTCCGCAGGGGAAGGATGGCTGTGGGCAACCCCAAGGGGCAGTGAGCCAAGGCTTCCCTCAGATTCCCAACCTCACCATATCTGCCCTACCTCTTCCTGGCCTCCCAGACCCCTGGCCCAATCCCTTCCTGAACTAGCAGAGCTTCTGTTCTTTAACCTTACCCAGGGGAAGATGGGAAGAGGAAAATAAACTGCTTCCACCCTCCCCACCATACAATCCTGTACCTACAAGGGCAAAACACTAACCCTAAAAAACAGATGGGGCCTGTGTGGACTCAGGACAGAATCTTAATCAGGCTCAAGAAGCACCACTTGGATTTCCTTGCCCCAGGGAAAGCAATGCTTCTGGCTCAGCGGCCAGTCCTAACCCCATCTACCTACACTGGAGCCCCTCCCTGCCCCTCAACACTAACTCTACAGGTAGAACCCCTAAGCAATCCTTCCTCTGCCATCAGACCTTTCCTGGTCCTCATACTTCACTTAGAATCCCCAACCCACCCCTACCCCAAAAGGTTCCCTCCATCTCTCACTTGGGTGCATTTGTGTCTGGGGCAGGTGTTGGGCCCGCTGGGGCTGGGCCAGAAGGGGAGAGCTCCGGGCTCTGGGCAGGGGCACGCTCCTCCACCTCTTCTGCCTCCATGGGCTCCCGAGGAGGCACTTCACTTTCGACCGGTTCTGATGTTGGAGAGCTCAAGGCTACTGGCTCCGGGGCCACAGCTGGCGTCTGTGGGGGCGGCTGACTCTGCTGGGCTTGGGGTCCCCCTCGGCACTGAAGGTGGGGAAGAGTCAGGACACCAAAGGCAAGATGAGACAGCAGCAGAAAATTACTCAGGTCAAAGCAGACTGCGTGGAGAATGCGCTAACTCAGCTCCCTGAAGGCAGGGCTCTGCATCTGTACCTGACTCCCTAGCAACTCCCTAAGACTTACACAAGTTAGACGCGTGGTGAATACCCATGATACCTGCAAACAAGTTACTACAAAAAGTATGGCCTGTGGTTTCCTAACCTCCAAGAGAAAAGAAGGAAAGGCCACTGGTTGCAAACGCAAACTAATAAAATTAGGCCATCCCACCCAGTATCAAACATGATAAGCGAGGAACAGAAAAGCATGGAGTCCGTATTTAATTGAAAAAACATGCCGTGAGAATCATCTGACAAGTCTGCAACAAACTGCCCAGATACCCGGTACTCAGAGGATTGGCAGGGACGAAACAGCCTCACAAAGATACTTTTTCTGCCCCAAAGAATGAACACTGCAACGAGACTAGATTAGGAGGGGAGAATCCAGTGGATGTGGCCAGTCATGCCCCCACCCCTAGGCTAAGAGAAAAGGGGTAGGGAGGATGGGGTGAGACAGACAGACCCTAGCCAGCCTTGCCCACTCACCTCCATCCGGGATAGTAAGGTCTGTATATCCCTGATCATGTGCTGAGCCATCACCAGCCGTACTCGGGGCTCACTCTACAACAAGAGAGAGAAGATCAGAACAGGTCTGAGATAAGCCACAAGCTCCACCACCTATTAAACCAGGTCCCAGCCATCTCCTCAGCCAGATCCACCCCCACTTCATGGCCTCCTTCTCCCAGATCCCCTTCCCTGACCCTCCCAGGCCCCGTGATACCTGAATCGGGGCCTGTTCCATGTTGATGTGAACATCCACAGCAGAGCCGTCACTCTGGGGAAAGGGTAAGGGAAGTTGCTCTGGGAGAAGTCAAATACTAAGGCCCCCGCACTTCCAAATGATTCTCTGGAGCCCCACCCCCTATCTCCTCAAAGACTGAGGCCATCATCAGACCACAGGGCCCTCCAAACCCAATCTAAAGACTGAGACACCTGTCTTATAAGCTCTTGACTGCTACCACAACCAAAACTACCCCCAGAAAAACCCTCCCATGTGAAACACAAGCTTACAGGAAGATTGAAGGTTCCAACCATGACATAGCTGTTGGCATTCCGGTCATGAACAGAGGCCCCAGGCCCCCGAGTACCAGGCGGGGGTCCCCCACCATGGGTGGCTGAGGCAGACCCTGTTCCAGAAGACGCTCCAGAAGGGAGCTGAGTCTGAGGAGGGGCCCGTTCCACAAGGTGGATAACCTTTCCCCCAACATCTGCAGAAAAAGAGATACACACCGAAACACTGTATGATCAGGCAAACCCACGGCCTCAGCTCATCCCTCTGAACAGCAGCCGCAAGCTCTGAACTGCTTCCCCCACCCCCTTACTGTATTCCTGGAGCTTCTTATCATCCTGCAGAACTCGCCCCTGGTAGATAAGCCGTTGTTTCTCAGAGGGGATGCTGACAGAGGCAGCAATGTGCTCCTTAAACTCCTTTACATTCATCTGTAAGGAAGAAGAGACGTAAATAGGAATCAGGGAATGGAAGAAAAAGGAAGGACAGCAGAGGGACAACCCACTTGTGAGGGGTAAAAACCATCCCATCATAAAATCACTACCTGCCTGTCTTAATTGTGAGGTAATTATTGTGCAAAGCCCTGAACTAAGGCAACACCTGTCAAAACACTTACAATAAACATAAAGAACTTCAGGTTATAGACCTAGGAGAAAACTACAGGGCTGAAAAACACAAAAGTCAACTGACATTCTCTTCTCTCCTTCTCTGCCTGGCTCCCAAAGGAATGTGCGTGTCTAAAGACACCGGTGACCCCTCCCCAAACACAGAACGATACCAACACCGTAGTCTCAAAGATAAAAGCAGTAACAAAGAACATGGAGTAGAAAATCAGATTAAGGAAGGCAGACTCAAGCAAGAAGAAAGAAAAAGGGGCAAATGAGAAAAACATTTTTCCTAACTAGACAACTGACTCCTGAGGAGTACCAAACTGTTTACATACGCCTAATCACACAAGCCTATATGGTTTCCTTAAATACATGTAACACTGTGTTTTAAAACTATAACTCAACCACCTCGCGATTTTGTCTATTAGGGCTCCACCTGCATTATGAACATTACAGGATCTGACTTCTATCCTTTAACTACACAGTACAGACCTCACCAATTTTTGTTTTTAAGACACACTTGTATTTTAGGTCTGTGTGTTCTCTTTCCTTTCCCAAAGGCAGGAGCTATGTCTCTCCCTTTGGGCTGGGGTTCATCTATGATGTTGGAATACAGACTCCTCCTTCCTTCTTTCCCTCTGCACTGAGTTTTATCCAGGTGGAGGAAGGCAAAAGAAAATCTGCCTTCCCCAACAAAAGCCAAAGAGGAAACATCAGAAAATGTTCTGGCTACAATATGAACGAAGGAATCAATGAAAGAAAATTTGAAAACCAAAAAATTACGCTCTTCTCTCAGAATAAGGAACCTATAAGAGGAAGAGTTAATGGGTGTCTCCCAGAAGTACTAGGGTCTCACCTGGGCCCCCACAATAAAGGTCCGGGTCTGAGAGTCCAGGGTCTTCACCAGCACCTCCAGGCTGTCAGGTTCCTCCATAGTGGTACTGGTACTATCATTGGGCTCCATGGCCGACAGCTCTCTAAGGAAGAATGTTATGAGGGAGGTCCGCTGTCGCCCAGAGCAGATTTTTATATACCCGGAAGCCTCCCCGGCCCGAGACTCCGCCCCAATACCTAAAGAGTTTCTCTCACACAGGCACACACACTCACACCCTCCCCCATTCCCCTTCAGATTCCGGGGCACAGGGAGAGAAACACAAAGGGCAAGAGATCGACGGCACAGGGAGCTGGAGGACGGCAGGTGGGAGGGGCTCCACGATGCCAATCACAATAAGGGAGAGCCAGTCGGGCTAGGAAGCAGGGAAGGAAGGAAACACAAGACCAGTGTCATCACTGGTCGCGATAAGACAAGGGCCCGAGAAGTCGGCAAACCCTGGGACAACGAGAGACCGAGGGTCGCGCCAGACTCTGCGGAGAAAGTGATTTCGCGCACGCGCGCCACGCCACGCCACGCCCATCGAACCCGCCTAAGTCACGACAGACCCGAAATGACGGACACTCACGGGGGGCCAGATCTGCTAGCTGACTGCCTCCCTCTTCCACCTACCCTCGGTGCTCTAGCAGAGCGACGCAACCAACACAGACCAAACACACACCCACACACACAAAACACACCCACACCCACACACACCCCACAACCCCGCAGCTCCGCCCCCGACTTCCCCACGGTACCGTCACTTCCGGCCTCCCCCAACCTGCCTCCTACGGCCACTTCCGTTTCCGACAGTATTTGGGGGATCGCGAGGCGGTACTTCCGGCTCCCCCCAGGTCCCCAAGCTTTACTTTTGTGGGGCACGACGAGAAAGTCCGCGGCCCCAAATAGTGAGTTCCTGGGGGCTAAACGGGCCGGGGCCGGCCTAGATGGGAGGGAGCCGAGCACCCCGAAGAGCCGCCGCCGCCGCCGCCGTCACCCGGGGGACCGTACTGCGCTTGCGTGCGTCGCACTACGCATGCGTACACGCTTAGGCATCTCTCCACCCCTGCCGGTGCTGTCCATTTCTTACGTGCGCGCGCTTAAGCAGTAGGGGGTTGTGGTGGCCGCTATAAATGCCTGAAAAAAAATTATCAGGTGGGACTCTTCGACTGCCTCGAGAGCGGCTTTGAACAGTTATATGGATCTTGGAGTTTGGAGACTGGGGATTGTGCCTCGCTAATCTATGTTAAAATCTTGGCCGGCAGAGAATTTGAGGCGGCACTGTCCTGGCCACCTAGAATTCTGTCTTCCTCTTACCATCGTCCTCGTTGCGCCACTCCTTCGGCGCCTCCGGAAGTCACCCTTTCCATAGGCGGTTGGAGGTGGCTCTCGAGCTGATTTGCGTGCGGTGGCGTCGTTGGGTTTGACCTCGGTTTTGCCCGGTGGGCGTTCTGTGGCGCCATGTTCTTCCCCGGCGGTGTGCGGCCGAGGGGACATGCCATGTTTTGGAGAAGCGAAGGAGTCACTACTTTTCAGGACTTTTGTCTAAAAAAGGACGCCTCCGAGTTCGGGAATTGGGAGCAAATGGAGTTACATTGGACCGAAACACAAGACTCTGACCCTGGGGAATTGAAAGGGCCGCCTAAGGGCTTCTGCGGGCCGGAGGTCCGGGGGGATTACCGTCCCTCTGTCCTCTTCTCCCCCAGCCCCTCGGGCAGAGGCCTGGGCCCCGCGATGCTCTAGCCAGACCCGTTGCTGCCAGTGTGCCTGCCTCTGGTGCCCATCCTTTCTGGGATTCGTAGTTTATACCTAAGTCCCAGTACTGTTTCAGTTAAGAGTTCTAGTAAGCACCTGTACATGAGCCCCTAGTTTGTGCCAGCCAGTTTGCTGAGGGTTTCACGTACTGTCATATTTAAAAGGCTTTCAACATTTGAGATAACTGTTACATCCATTTTACAGGTGAGTACACTTAGGCGAATGTAAGTGGCAGAACTGACAAATTCAGGCCTACCAGACTCCCTTGGGTCAATCACTTCTACTTTACTGCCCCAATAACTTGTATTTTAGTTTTTTTAATAAAAAATGTCAAACATTACCCCAAAACAGTAATAATGTACCCTCATATACCCATCATCCAAAGTTTATTCTTTTAACTAAATCGCAAGCCCATAGCAAGCCTCACCTCTCAGAACAAACCTTTATG
Organism: Balaenoptera ricei; assembly: GCF_028023285.1. NCBI lineage: Eukaryota > Metazoa > Chordata > Mammalia > Artiodactyla > Balaenopteridae > Balaenoptera > Balaenoptera ricei. The sequence continues at coordinate 24,252,301 of NC_082649.1, forward strand.
GCAGTCTGTGGGTTATAAATAATATATAAAAGAAGCCCCACACCTTCCATTACATTAACTGCTCCACCCACTTGGCACTCACTACCCAATGACTGCCTCTTGACACTTCTTTCCCTACCTGCTGTTCTTGAGAACTTAATACCCACCAGAGACTAATAAGTACAAACACTACTATTAATTATAGCGAATATTTATTTTGGACTTATGTGCAAGCCTTTGCTATGGGCTTTATGTGCATTAGCTCTTTTAATCCTATGAGATGGATGATTTGCTCATTTTACAGATGAAAAAACAGGCATAAAGATTAATAAAATTATCCAAGATCGATAAGTAGAGTTAAGGGTTTGGACCCACTCTGCCTGACACCACTGTCTGTTCTCTTTAACCACTAGAGTATGTAGGCTCTTACTTATACTAATAAACATTGAGTGAATGAACTCATGTGTGAGCAAACTTTTCTGGGGGGTGTACATATTGTTTCCCCAATTAACAACTTCAGAGAGAAAGCCTCCCATCCACCATGCTCCAGCACCTGGTTCATACCTGTTCTAAAGCACTTACCAGATTGTACTGCAATGATTTGTTTACACAGCTAGTTTTCCATAGACTGACTTCTTCAAGGCCAGGGACTGTGTCTTATTCATTGTTATGTTCCCAGGGCTTAGCCAGTTCCTGACCAACAGCTGGAACTCAAAAACACTTAGTTTGCTAAGTGAGCAAATGAAAGACTCAATCCACTTCTCTTCATTGCTGCACAGCACAGCAGATATCCCAGCTCAGATATGGGTTAAAAGATCACAGGCCTACCTGGGGGGCTCAGCTCTCTTAATTCCTGGGAGACCCTGGACATGCCAGGATGTACTGTGGAGTAGTTGCATTTAGAAGATGGGGAGGAAGTCCCAAACACTGTAAGTAATCCAGGCTTGGGTTGGAAAACAAGGTTGAAGTTACTCATTAGCAGGTGAAAGGGTCAAGGGTCGAGGCAAGGGGGCTGGAAGCAGAGTGGACTGAGCAGCCAGTGGGGGAGAGCAGTTAAGGCACCAGCCACTCCACGCAGACCCCCAGCTCCCTCCTGCCTGAAGATGTTCCACCAAATTTGGGCAGCTCTACTCTACCTCTATGGCATTCTCCTTAACTCCATCTACCAGTGCCCTGAGCACAGTCAACTGACAACTGAAGGAGCAGATGGGAAAGAGGTATGGACTGAGAATGTGGGAAGCTTTGCCGGGTTGGGGGTTGGGGAGGCCTTGAGAAGTGGCCTAGGATGACCAAACAGCCACACTGGGAAAGGAAGGGAGGAAGAGGATGTGGCTGTTGTGATGATGAAAGCAAGAAGTAAAAAAAATATTAGTACTGTGGCCATCAATGTGAAGACATGGTAGAATTGGGAGGTGGGGTTTACTGAGGAGGGGCAAAGAGGAAAAGTCATTTAATGACTCCTTGTCATGGATCCAACCCTCAGTTGGAAAAAGGCAGCCAACACCTTCACCCCTAAGCATTGTCATTCTGACGAAGAGGTTGGATGGATTCTGTAGTGAGACCCACCTTCTTCTGCTCCCCTCGTCATCTCTCCAGTTCCCAGAGCCCCACCTGGGCCGGTGGTACTTTATCGCAGGGGCAGCTCCCACCAAGGAGGAGTTGGCGACTTTTGACCCTGTGGACAACATTGTCTTCAACATGGCCATGGGCTCTGCCCCCATGCAGCTCCAGCTTCGAGCTACCATCCGCATGTGAGTGGTGAGGAGGGAGAGGCACCAGTAGGTACAGTCTCTGCCTAAATTGTGAGCACCCACCCACAAAGAGCTGGGCTCTTTGGCATATCCATTATTCTTGGTCCACTTGAGTTCAACAGCTCTATTAGTTTCTCTCCGGAGAGATAGGGACCTAACCATCCCTTGGTAGCTTGAAACCCAAGGGGAGCCAGGCTTCAAGAGGGAATAAGATGGAATAAATAGAGGCTGGTACTGAGTGGTTGAGGTGTCACTCAGTCTTTCCTCCTTGTCACCACCACCTCTGCAGGAAAAATGGGCTCTGTGCGCCCCGGAAATGGATCTACCACCTGTCTGAGGGGAGCACAGATCTCAGAACCGAAGGTTGGTTCTCTCCAGCCCTCACTCTCCTCAAGCCCCCTGGGCTTGCTTGCTTCTGTACCTCTGTCCTCACACTTTCCCCACCCACCCTGACAGGCCGCCCTGACATGAAGACCAAGCTCTTCTCCAGCGCATGCCCAGGCGGAATCATGCTGAAAGAGACAGGCCAGGGTTACCAGCGCTTCCTCCTCTACAGTGAGTGAGGGTGCCAGGCAGGAAGCGCTGGGGGGAAGCGGGGGCGGGGGGCAAGAGAGCCCCTTTCTCTGGGCTCCGTGACATCATCCCAGGAAGGGCTGCGTGCTTCCATGAGGGCCTCACCAGGGGCGGTGCTGAGAAGCATGGGCTTTCACGGGCCTTGCCTTGCTCTTCCAGATCGCTCACCACACCCTCCCAAGAAGTGTGTGGAGGAATTCCAGTCCCTGACCTCCTGCCTCGACTTTAAGGCCTTCTTACTGACTCCCAGGAATCAAGGTGAGGGGGTAGAGTCCCACAGAAAACAACTAGGACTCACCAAGTCTTCTGTGAGTGCTGGATGAAAGGGACTCAAGTGATGTCACCAGAGGGCATGGCCAAAGGCCGACATCATCACACTGGCTGTGTTGACACTTCCATTTGTGTCACAGACTGTGATGGCACCACAGGGAGCCAGGATGGGCTCTGGGATACTCAAAAGAGAGATTTCTGAGTTTGCAGTGGATAAAAGGGGCAGAGGGTCAGACAGGGGGCAGAGGTCTGTAGCGAAAATAGGCCTCAGAGACCCCTTCTCTGACATGGGGGAATGAGGGAGTGCATTCTTCCTCATCCCATTACCGTCAGCCTTGCCTCTCTCCCTGGGTCTCCTTCCTTTTCATCCTCTTTTTTTCTCCCTCCTCCCACCAGAGACCTGTGAGCTGTCCAGTAACTGACCTGTGGCTTCATCTGTGCCCCCCAGATGGATACAGTGGGAACTGAGATTGTGGTGGGGGGAGAAGCTGGAGACTCTTAACTCCCTTTCAAGAATAATAAAGATGATTTTTCAATCCTCAACTCATCTGGGGGTTTGTCTCCCAACATCAGTCCCACTCCCCCCATTTCAATACTCCCTCTGGACCTTCTACCACCTAAGCCCCCAGCTGGACGGCGTCAGGAAGGACACTGAGCGACAGTAACTCTCACTTTTAGTGGTGTATTTAGGATTTGGTGTGACACAGTTATTTATTGCTGAGTGAGCAAAGCCAACCCCCCAGTGGGGTCTGCAAACTCCAGTGCTCCCCCATGCTGCCTATGAGCTGCCAGCCCCTCTGAGCTGGCCCTCCTGCCAACACTGCCAGCACCATCCCCACTCCCTCTGGCTCCTAGGAACACCCAGATCCCCCCTGCAGGCTCCCCATCACCTGTGGGAACCCCATCCAGACCCCCTAATCCACCCACCTAGCAGTGCCACTCTTCCCTAGATAGCACAGATCCCAGGATCCACAGGATCCCTTGAGTCTCTCAGCCACCCTCTTACCCCACCCAGAGGTCTGTCTGTCTTGCCTCTAGTCTCCTCCACCCCTGGAGAGTTTTGAAAGGTAGAGAAGACCCTTTAGTCTTTATTCTCCACCACCACACTTTTTTTTTTTTTTTTTTTTTTTTTTTGGTTTTTAAAAAGCGGAGGTGGGAAAAAAAAAAACGAAGTGGGAGAAATGTAAAAGCAAAAATTAACAATAGCTGGTGAATTCAAGGCCAATGCCCCCACTGTCCATAAACACAGACACCCTAAACAGCTCTGCTGTGTGTGAAGGGGGGCTCTGTGCCCTCATACTCCGGGGTTTCTGCCCCATCCCTGAGGTCCCTGTGCTTACAATGTGGATCATGTCCCCACACTATCTTCACCCTTGCTCCCAACCCACTGAGGGTGGGACCCTGGGCCACACCCCACCGCGTGGTCACAGCCTCTCTCCTGGGTCTCCCCTCTGCTCCTCACCCTCCCTCCCCAACTTCTCGCCCTCCAAGTCAGTGGCCTCCCCATCCCCACTGGGCTCCCGGAGGCTGACAGCCAGCACCAGGGCCTGTAGAAGACCAAAGAGGCAGGCAAAGTGCAGGGGGTGAGCGGTAAGTAGGCTCAGCACGGCATGGAGCCCATGCAGGGCAGCCAGGAAGGACAGTAGCCCATGCAGCCAGAGGCCCAGCGGTCCACGCAGGCCCAACGCGTCCAAGGCTGCCCGCAAGGGCCTTGAGCACAGCCCTAGCAGGGCTGAGGCCAGAAGCTCCAGCAGATGCAGGGTCAGGTTGGTGGAGATCTGCAGACACTCCTCTGGGTCCCCCAGGTACTGGTAGGGAGCCCCTGCTCCCCCACCTGTTTCCCCCCGCAGCCAGCCCAGCAGCTTCTGACGCTGGCCAGGCTTCTCCGCTGGGGCTTCAGGCCCAGGGGAACTCAGTCCCTCTTCAGGGGACACACCAGGCTTCCTGGTGCTACCTGAGTCCACAGGATCCCATCCTAGTTTGGGAATGGTCTCTCCAGCCTCCAATCTCCCAGACTCTTGAGTGCTAGAGACAGTCTTGTCCCACTTGAGAGAATCCATTCTTTTGCACCCCAGTTGCTCAACTTGGGACTCCCTGCTTGGTTCTGGAGCAGCCCCAGAGCTCCTCTGTGCACCTGAGTCCTTGGTCTTGGGAGGCCCCAGATCTCCCATGGTTTCTGGGGCACTGTCCCAGTCACTCCCTGAATTCTCAGAGGAGCTGTCCATCCGTCTGGGTTCTGGGGCGGGCAGGTCAGGCCTCGTTGATTTCCAGCGGCCCCAGGGGCGAGGTAGCCAGCCACCAAGCTGTCGCAGGAACATGGTTGGGGTGCGTAATGAGCCCCCAAATTCTGGGGCTGCTTCCTGGCACTGCTTAGACTCTCAGGTTTGGGGGCTGAGGGTTTCTTCAGAAGCCACAGTCTGTTCAGGCTCAGAAGAACAGGTATCTGCTGGTGAGTCCTACTCTGAATTCAGAAGTGGCTCCCCACTTCCCTGGATGGTCATGCAGCCTCAAGTGTGTCAAGCGGCTTGTTTCCTTTACAGTTTTGAGGTGAAGGAAGGCACATCCAAGTTCATTCACCACCACCACCCAACACACAAGATTCCAAAAGTCTCAGGATCTGACAAAGCCTGGGTCACCCCCACAGTGTCCTCCCTGTTTTCCAGGTTTCTTTCCCAGCAGGCAGCACCCCAAGTTTCACTCACCAAGGCTACGCCCCAAGGTGCCCCAGAAACTGGGGAGGAGGTGCTCCATCCAAGAAGGAAGGAAAGAAGGAAGGTGGCCCCGGGTCCTAGGTGCTCCGGAGCAGGAGAGTCCTGAACTGCTGCCCTAAGGCAGCTCAGGAAGAAGTCTCCTGTTAGGTGAGTGAGGGAAGAGGTATCCGACAAACTCCAGCCAGCAACGTTCGTCCCTTGATTCAGAGGGCTATGAACCCTATAAAGTGGCCCCGCCGGCCCCTGAGCACGCAGCTGAGACTCGGTCTCCGCGAGGTCAGGCCGGAGATGTCCTCGGAGATCCTGGTTGCGAGGCAAAGCGCGGGCCTGCCTGGGGAGCCAGGCGTCCAGGCGCTGCAGCCCCTCCCGGGCCCAGCGTCCGGGCCGCGGCCTCGCAGATCCGCCCGGAGCCGCAGAGCCCGGAAGCAGCTGCACCGGGACTAGAGGGACAGGCGGAGGCGGAGCCCGAAGCTCGCGGGGCGGACCCTGCCGATCCACTACCGCCCCCCGCCCGCGCTGCTTGTGCGCGCCATCAGTGCGGACCGGGCCGTACCGCGGGGCGCAGAGCCAAGATCACAGGGACCCAACGCCTGAATGTAAACCCAGCTTTCCCTTTTCGTCGTCTAGAGCCCCCGTGACGCCAGTGTTCCCTTAAACTCGCCCGCCCGCTTTAGTCCCCTTTTCTTATGACTTCATGAAAGGATTTTTCCGGAAAAGAAAGCTGAGAGGAGGCTTGGGACTTGAGTAGCCCTTCCTTGCTCCTCCATGCACGGATTTTACCTCTTGGATTTGACGACAGTGAGCGCTTCATGTGCCTGGCACCTAGTATGAGCAGCACAAGGGAGGAGCGGAAGAGGAAGTGTGGGAAGGACAAGTGTAGACAAATAGGATGTGCTTCCTGCCCTCAGGAGTTTTCAGGTATCAAAATGAAGAACTTTGGCTTAAAGTGTATATTTGGGAGGCCAGAGTTCCGGTCCCAGTTCAGCTAATAGCCTACAGGCTGCATAATCTTACGCCCTCCTATCACACTGGCCTCTTCCTGCAAGACCCTACCCACCCTCATCAGATCTGAGCCTTCCCTGAATTCCTCTATCACTTGTATTTGATCACATCCTGTCTCCTCCAGCTGTGAGCAACCTGAAGACTGGGAAAGTCTCTTACTCCCATTCTTAGCACATAGTATATGAACTTTGTGAAATCAGTGATTGAATTGGCTGGAGTGGGCAGGAGATGCCTTCTGGGGGAGGTTAGACTTGCATAGAGATGGGTAATTCCTGGTTCAGGGATTAAAAAAATAGGTGGGGCACTCTGGGCAGTGGCTGGGACTAGAAGCGAACCAGACTGGCAGGGAAGTGACCCTATCATACCACCTAGCAGAGCTGCCTCTTCTGGCTCAGGTAGAATTTCATGTGGCCCCCAGCCTGTTTGGCTTCCCTGCAACAGCTTCCAGAAAAGTGAATAAAACACCAAAGAGGGGGAAAAGCTTGATTTATTTCTCAACTCTCAGCCTCTTTTCTCCCAAAGGCAGAGCCCACTGATGAAAACCTGAAGGTTTGGAACCTGGGCAGACCCCAGGAAGTAGAAGCCCAAGTGCCTAGGTCAGGGGCCCAAGTTCAGACTTCAGCAGCAGACGAGGGTCAGAACTTGCCAAGGTCAGAACTCAAGGTTCATGTATGTCCTCAGATCCCGCTCCCAGGCCCTGTCCTTCTCCTCCTGCCTTCTCTCCTCCTTCCGGTTCAGTGTGGTCACCCTAGGGGCTCTCTCCCTCCCAGCCACTGCCCGTGTATCCCGAGCTGGGAAATGTGTAACTCGGGGTTGGGGTGCTGATCTGTAGCCTAATCCTTCCTGGTCCCTCTTGAGGACAGTGGGGATGGGATTGGCACGGCCCTCGCCCCGGGGTCCCAGCCCCATTCCAGGCTCCCAGCCCCCCCTCAGCAGCAGCTTGAAGCCGGGGCTGGAGGTAGGCACCCCAAGGGGCAGGTTGCAGGGCCGGAGATCCTGGGACAATGACAGCAGGTGAGCAGTGGATGTACGGTGGTTAGAGTCTTGGAAGTGGGCATCACAAGTCTCACAGTACTGGGGAGAGGGGGATCGGGACCTGCAGAGAAAAAAGAGAAAGGGTTAAGGGCAGCACAAGGGTTTAGGCCTCAGAGGTGGGTGGCAGGGTGGGACAGGGTCCTTCCAGTATTTCTGCTGAGGAACAAATTGCCTTCCTCCCCACTTAGCAACAAGGGACCCAAAGGGGAATAGCTGGGAGAAGAGGTTAAAAGGTCTCACAAGGCTCTTGGGTGAGGGAGGAATAATAATAATTACTATAGCTAATGTTTGTATAGTGCTTACTATGCTACAAGCACTGTTCTAGCACTTTACATATATTAACCCATTTAATCCTAACAACCCTTTGAGAAAGGTGCTCTTATTGCCCCATTTCTTAGATGAGGAAACTGATGCACATGGACATTAGGTTGCTTGCCCAAGTAAGTACAGTCAGGATTTAAACCCAGGGAATGGGTAAACACGGGAATATAGCAAACATTTTATAATGACTTTAAATGGACTATAACCTTTAAAAATTGTGAATCACTAATATTGTATACCTGTAATTTATATAGTATCATACATGAACTATGCTTCAATAAAAAAATAAAATACAAAAATAAAAACTAAAAAGTAAATTTTTTAAATAAAAAAAAAATAAACCCAGGGAGCTCATGTCCGTAACCAGACTGCCTTATTAGCCTACACTAGAGGACAGGGGAGAGAACCAACCCTCCAGCTCTGTTCTGGGGCCTCTGGTGTGGAGTAGCTAGGAAGGAAAGAACACAACGGAAGATAAGGCTTCCCCTCACCGGTTCTCTGGACTGCTCGTCTCTCTGGGGCTCTCTCTGACCATGCGGGCCACCTCAGGGAAGCCCGCTTCTTCTGCCAGCTGAGCAGCATCCCTGCCACCCAGCTCGCAGACCCCCACCCAGGCAGCCCCACGGCCCAGGAGATAGCGCACAGCTGCCCCCTGGCCTGCTCGGGCAGCACACATCAGGGGGGTCCACCAGAAAGCATCTCGAGCGTTGATATTCCCCCCAGCTCCCCCTGCCTCATGGGGATCCAACAGTCTTTTTAGTTTTGCCACATCCCCCTCCTGGGCTGCTCTCAGTATCCGGTGGGTCATCTTGTCCTCTGCCCCAAGGGATCTCCTTTGTCCATGTCCTCCTGATACTCCTGCTGCAGCTTCCCTCATCATTCTTCTTCTCTTCCTGGCAGACTCAGACTGAGCCCTCTGGGGTTCACGAGTGCTGCTCTCATCCCCAGTCAAGGCTTCGTAGAAAGCCCGGGCTGCAGCTCCATCCAGGGTGGGCTTCAGCTCTTCAGGCTGTGACTGCAACTGCCCATCTTTCCAGAGATCACTGGGGTCAGTGGCTCGGGTAAAGTTAATGAGGGAGGCCCCGGACATGGCTTTTGGGAGATCTGGGAAAATGAGACTAGGCAGGGGGAGGATGAGACAAGGAAGCCAAGCCCCTGGTGGTCCTGCAGTGACCAGAGCCACCTCCAGACACCTGCTGGGAGAAGGAAAAGTATCCTTAGCGTCAAAAATCCCCTCCTAACCCAAAAGTGACCCCACAACCTAGGACCCTGCAGGGCCTGAGGACCATAGATCATGTGGAAAAACAGGAAACCCTACAGTAACAGACCATGCCCCTTAGTAAAGGTTAACAAAGAAGTCTCCGTAAGACAGCTGCCCAGAGGTCCTGCGCTCCGCCCCCACTCCCATCCTCATCAACAATAAATAATAGGCTCTCTGAGGCTACTTTACCACCGCGTAAGACATACCGTTAAGAAAAACAATCAGCCTGGCTCTTTAAATCTTCCTCGATCCTATTTCGGGTAACGTCTTTCCAAACAAAAAGACTTTGACAGACTTGACACTTCTCCGGAAGCAGGAAGCAGATTTCAGGGAGAGGTTCCAGTCTGTGTTGGTTTGTAGCTTCCGTACTGCAAAATGGCGCTACTCTAAGCAAAGGAGTCGACAAAGAGTCACACGGCACAAAGACGCATGCGTGGCTTGGGGGGCAATTACTTGAGGGCGCAGGCGCGCGCAAGCGCCGGGCTGTTTCCCGCCTTGGAATCGTTCCAATAGCACACACGCAACGCACGACGTACCCAGGTAGCGCGAGGACCGAGAAGGATCCGTCGGTTGGGGTGCTGCTTTTACATAACGCCCCCACAATGCCCTTCGCCTCCCTCAAGGTGGCCCCCCGCTCCGAGCTCATTTTCTGTCCCTGGGAAACTTCTCTCGGGGTTAATAAAGGCCCTGAGGTGGAGAATGCCCAGAAACCGTGAAAAGAAATAACGCCTCAGAGCCCCTCACCATTACTCTGACCAGGGTTCGAAGGTCACACTTAGCGCCTGCAGCAGCCCCGTTCAAGCCCTAAGAAGAAATGGAAAAGTGCAACGGAACAAGCAGCAGAATGGCTGGCGCCACCTCAGGTTAGCGCACGGGGCCGTCCTGGTTCTGTCGCCGTTCAGTTCAGCCCAGTACACCCTACCCAGGTCCCTCGGCACGGAACCCGGCCTCACCTCCCGCCCCCGGAGCCCAAACCCCAGGGTGAAGCATTGGCTCCTTCGGGGGTCTCCTTGGCGGACTGACTCGGGCAAGGAGCTCAACAGGCGATAAGGACCAGGCTGGCTGGAGCGGATGAGGTCAGTGCCCTGGGAAGCGGAGCCGCACCGGGGCCTGAGGCTCGCTGTGTGAGGGGAGCGGCAGGAAACGACCCCGGCAGCCTTGTTCTTCTCCCCGCTCTTCTCGACCCCACGGTACCGGGAATCACACGACTATATTTCCCAGGCTCCCTGGCCCAGAACGCGATACTATTTCCGCTTCCGGTGGAGCCTGGCCGCCCCTTGCTGCGCCCCGCCCCCGAGCGGCTCCCTCAGGGGCCTCGCGACACCAGGGTCGTGCGCGGGTCATCCTGGGATTCGTAGTTCGGCTTTCCCTAGTTTCGCCAGTTTCTCCCTACCGGGGACTCCATTTCCCGGCGTCCACCGCGGCTCCCGACGCTAAGCACTTGCGCGTTGCCCTCTTCCCCACCCTCCCCAATTTCCACTCCCCCCCCCACCCCACTTCGCCTACCGCGGTCGGGTCCGCGCCCTGCGTTGCAGCGGTCTTCGCGGTTCCTTGGAAGCAGAAACTCCCCTTCCCCCCCCGTCCCCCGGTCCCAGTCCCCGTCCAGTCGGTGAGTCTGGGGTCGTCCCCGCGCCGTATCCCCTGTCCCTGGGCGCGGCACATGGGGTCTCTGCGCCTTGATATGGGGGAGGGGAAGGAAGTGATCTGGTCCGACACCGAGGGAGGGAGAGGTGGCCAAAAGGGTGGAGGCGGGATGTGGGGACTCCCATGTAAAGGGACCTGAGGGTCACCCCAGGCCATGAGAAAAGAAGGGGCCCGGCTCTTGTTTGGAAAGGATAAACTTCGGAACCGTTGGGAATGGGGCCGGGAACACGCGGAGACCTGCGGGGGTAGGGAGCCTGAGCCGCGGGCCCTGCCGGAGTTGACACGGAGGAGAGAGGGGCCTGGCCTTCGGGAGCGTCAGGGATGTGGGTAGGACTGGTGGGTCAAGACCTGTCGGTTTCTCACAAGTGGTGGGACCCTAAAGAATTTATTTAGTCTCAGAGAAAAGGGACCGAGATGTGAATAAGAGGAGCTAGAGAGACGTGCTCCAGGTTCGGATCTTTTAAGAAAGGGTGGCCCCAAATTCTTCCATGGTTGGAGGGCAAAGTGTGGAAGGAGGAAGGATATCAGAGACAGGGAGGGAGAGCTTAGCCTTACACTTCTCTTTCTCTAGCTGACGTGAAGATGAGCAGCTCAGAGGAGGTGTCCTGGATTTCCTGGTTCTGTGGGCTTCGTGGCAATGAATTCTTTTGTGAAGTGAGTTCTTCTCAAACCCCCTTATCCATCTCCACATATAATCTGGCTAAATAAAATATTCTCCTATATATTCAGCTTCCATACACTTCTTTCACAGGCTTACATAAAAACTCTTTCTCATCAAGGAAGAGTTTCCTGAGTCACTCCCTCACTAACTTGTGGTGAAGGGGCAAGGCTGGGGCCCCAAGTCAGCCCTGCCATTCTCCAGCAGTATAACGTTGGACATGTCAACCTGTGTATTTTCTTTTTTATTACCACAGTGGTACTAGTAGTACCTATTTTTGGTGGCTGTTAGAATTAAAATAGTTCCTACTAAAATGTCCTGTAACATGCAAAGCTGTGTGTTAACATAAGGGATTGTAACTGCCTTCAGAATTCAAGCTGTTGAGCCTCCACCTTCCTCAGAGAGCCAGCTGGCCCTAAGGAGAGGCCAAAACTGAGATGGGAAGCGGGAATAGGGACAAGGATCATGAAAGGAATGTCTCTCTGAGACGGGGTTTGCTGTACCTGTTTATCCTTGGAAAAGCAAACCCAAAGCTTTTATGGGTGGGCAGTATATGTGAGCTGGGGAGAGAGACTCAAGTACTTCTGCTGAGTTGGGAGTGCGGAACAAAGGGAATAGAAGCAGTTGTGTTGAGGTTAAGGCACCAGTTCGAGCAACTTGCCCAGGTCAAAGCTGAGGATTCTGCTATGGGTTTCCTTTTGACTTCATGTCCTGACAGGTGGATGAAGATTATATCCAGGACAAATTCAATCTCACTGGACTCAATGAGCAGGTGCCTCACTATCGACAAGCTTTAGACATGATCTTGGACCTGGAGCCTGGTGAGACACCCTCAGGGTTGTTTTGTGTGTGTATGCTTTTTTTCCTTTTCAAATCCTGTTTATCTGCTTCTTGAATTTGTAAATTCCCTTTTGGTTCTCTGACTCCCTTAACCCAAAGTCCTCTACTTCATTTTGATTCCCTGCCTCACTCTTGCTTAGTTTTGTGACTTACACCGCTTGTTTCCATATTCTGATTCTGTTAATTTAGCACTATTCCATAATGCTCGTTTTTCCATGAGTCTTATTTTCTGCCTGTTTTCCCTGCCTTGCACCTTCTAGGCTAGAGTTTTATCTTCTGTGGTGACATCTTTGCATTTATGTATCGAGGGAGAGAAGGGAGTAGAGGCTGAGAGGGATGGAAAGAAGGCAGAGCTGCCTTGGGTTGGTGGAAGGGTCAGAGGCCCAGGTTTCTGGGTCAAATGCCCAGGCCATGGGTGGGGTGAGGCTCAGAGTTGGATGCTGGGCTAACTTGAGTAGCTAGCAGCCCCTGGGGGTGGGCAGGGCACCTAAAATAGCTGTAAGACAAGTGGTTGCATTTGGTTGTGGCCATGTTTCAGATGAGGAGCTGGAAGACAACCCCAACCAGAGTGACCTGATTGAGCAGGCAGCTGAAATGCTCTATGGATTGATCCACGCCCGCTATATCCTCACCAACCGTGGCATCGCCCAGATGGTGAGGCCTCTCTACTCCCACTTGGCTCCTTCGGAGGCAACAAGAGAAACAGTTCCCTGCAGCAGGAAGTCACTTGTTTCAACCTTGTCAAGGAATCTAGCTGAGAAGAGGGAAAAAAACCTCAGAACCTAGGCTTAGGGGTTAAAACCTGATTGAGGGTTGTGCTAAAGGGGGTGTTTTCAGGGAGGGAGATGTGACCTTGGGCAGGAAGTTGTAGACTGCTTCTTTCTCAGGGAATAAGCAGCGAATGGCTCTGATGGTCTGCAGCCTGCCTAACTGGAGGAAGGGAAGCAGAGGAGTCTTGAGGGCCCATCTGAGCCAGAAAAGGGGCCTCTGGGCAGCCAGAGACAGGAGGATTTGGGGACAGAGTGATGTGGGTTGGGCTGAGGAGGGGGTTGCCTCTTTTCTTCATACCTATCCAGCAACCCCTTCCATTTTATTCACTGCAGTTGGAAAAGTACCAGCAGGGAGACTTTGGCTACTGTCCCCGTGTGTACTGTGAAAACCAGCCAATGCTTCCCATCGGTGAGTGTTGGAAAAGGGAAAGAAGGGCCACATAAAATGGCAGGTCCACTGGGAAGGAGTTGGGGCTCAGCAAGTTGGGGCCTGAGTCCAGGAGGGAGGTTGGGCAGGCTTGGGTTACCTGGCCTGCTGAGTCTGGCTGTCTCCCAGGCCTTTCGGACATCCCAGGTGAGGCCATGGTGAAGCTCTACTGCCCCAAGTGCATGGACGTGTACACACCCAAGTCATCGAGGCACCACCACACGGATGGCGCCTACTTCGGCACCGGTTTCCCTCACATGCTCTTCATGGTGCACCCTGAGTACCGGCCCAAGAGGCCCGCCAACCAGTTTGTGCCCAGGTGGGGAGCAGGGACAGAGTCACCAAGGGTCAAAGGAAAGGGCCGGGATCCCCCAGAAAGAAGGAGGACAAGGACAAGGCATGGTCCTTTCTTGAGACTTACTTCTCCCAAAGCCAGGGCTTTTCCCTGCTGAGTGACCTTGGGAAAGTTGTGTGATCATCTATGCCTCAGTTCCGTTATCCATAAAGTGGGGATAGTGACATGCCTGACAGTGTATTTTTAAATGTATGAATCGCTTAAAATAACGTTTGTCACTTGAAGCAACATTTAAACAATAGCTATCCTTGTTGCCATCTTGGGTGTTCAACCTTCTGCCAGGAAATCCTCAGAGCCACGGTTCAAGTGTGGTTTTTCTTCCTGGAGTATCATTTTTACTCTTGTGTAGAGAAGGAGAGTTCAGCTTTATATTAAAACGAGTACTTGTGCTTGTGCGTGTGTACACACGTGTACGTTCTAGAATTTGAGTTTAAATGGATATTTAAAATAAATTTCCAAAAATTTTTGAGAGAAGAAGTTTGGGAACCACTGCCCTTAAGTACTGAGCAGGCTTATGAAGGAGCTGGGGTGGGGAGGCAGGAATGCTGGCCACAGGCAGGGCCAGGATGGGACTCACGCTGCTGCCTCTCTGACCTCTGCCCTGACCCAGGCTCTACGGTTTCAAGATCCATCCGATGGCCTACCAGCTGCAGCTCCAAGCGGCCAGCAACTTCAAGAGTCCAGTCAAGACGATTCGCTGATTCCCCACCCCACCTGTCCCCAGTCTTTGACACTTTCATTCCTTTGCTGCCACCCTTTCAGGAACCCTCAATGGTTTTTAGTTTAAATTAAAGGAGTCATTATTGTGGTGGGAATATGAAATAAAGTGGAAGAAAAGGCCGTGGGCTGATTTGCTGGTGCTTGGGGTTGGAGAAGGGAGGGTAGTGGTGTGCTGGACCCCAGGAGCTCTCCTGGCCCCGCCCACCCCCCTCAGCTTGAAATCCAGCACAGATTTGTGCCCAGTGGATTTGGGTGATGTTTTTAGTAGTAAAGCAGAGTTCTAGAATTGGGTGTGGGGATGTGCAAAGATCACAAGGAAAAGACTCAGAAAAATCAGATTTCAGAGACTAGAGAAATATTTATTCTTTTTGGGCCACCTATGGTTGTCTGCTTATACTCTAGGGAATGTAATCAACAACAGTTTGGGTTTTACAGGGAAAGTGGTCCCAAAATAAAGAGAACTGTAAGGGGTGGGGAGAGGAGGGGGCAGGGTCCAGAATTGCTGTTTTGTGGTGTCTGCCTGCCCCCTGCTGGGGAGCTGAGACATGCCCATCTCAGAAGGATGGGGGTCACTGGGCTCCTGGCTAAGGTTTCTCCCAGAACAATAGGGACTGACCCTATTGTGTGGGAAGGATAGCAAATGGTACCAGAGAAGGAAACATCCATGGACCCTTGAAAGGCGCACAGGACAAAGGTAGGCTGCTGGACTGGGGCCCAGGTATTGCCCCTGTCTGGGCTACTGCTCCCACATTCAGGAACCAGACCTGGTGGGTGAGGACACGTCCCTCCTGCCAAGTTAATAGGTTCCTCCCCCAGGCAGGAATATAGCTCTGTACCTGCAGTAGCTCCTGCCCAGACTCTGCCTGTCAAAACCACCCTGCAGTTCAGGCTCAAGGAGCATGGTCACAGGAAGGTGGGGTTTCAGAACACCCCTGAGGGACTTCCCCTCTCCCCAGAATTCCGTGATGAAGGCCCATATGTTTGTAGGTGTGCTGGTCATGATGGGCTTCACAGTGGGAAAGGGTAAGTGGGACACAGGGGCAGGGAAGGAGGGGTGACTGAGTCCAGGGAGGGGGTGGCTCTGGATGAGCGGGCTCCCTGCAGGGCAGGGAACTTGGAGTGAGCCGACACGGCCATTCCTCCTGTCTTCCACCTCCCCAGCTCCTGTTCCTGAAGTCCGGACCTGCCACCTCTGCCTCTTAGAAGATCCTACTATAGGATGCGTTTCAGGCTCGGAGAAGTGCACTATCAGCAGCTCATCCCCGTGCATGGTGATCAGCATCTTTCATAGTGAGTCAAGTCCCAGGAAGGGGCTACTGGTAGGGCAGCCATGGCTTGGTCTCCTCTTGTAGATGAAGGCTGCTTGGGGCCTGAGGTCTAAGGAGATGGAGGATCCTGGAAGGGGAGGGGTCTGGGGTTCTGTGGAGCCAGTTAAACTAATTTTTCTGGCCCTTTCTGAAGGAGTCTGGGATAGGAATTGGGTCTGGGTGAGGGATCGCAGAGTCTGTGAAAGGGGTGCCAGGTTTGGGGACTAGGGGAGGCAGCAAGGGTTGTTAGCTGTCCCCTCTCTTCCAGATACCAAGGTTCGCTTCTTAATCCGAGGCTGTGGACAGCACAAGTCTTACCAGTGCCAAGAAAAACGCCCCACCTACCTCTCAGAGTACTGGTACTACGCCCAGTGCTGCCAGTATGATTACTGCAACTCCTGGTACAGCCCCCAGCTCCAGAGCTCCCTCCCTGAGCCACCTGAGGGGTCCCTGGCCCTGCCCCTGTCTGAGTCCCAGATCCAGTGGTTCTACCAAGCCCTGAACCTCTCACTGCCCCTACCCAGCTTCCATGCTGGGAAGGAGCCTTCTGAAGGCCTGGACCCCCTGGCTGTCCTGCCCCTGAATCTGAGTTTGTCCATTGCTGACCTGCGCCGCATATACTGGTTCCTCAACAATTCAGGACTTTTGGTTCTTCCCTGGTCTAGGCTGTGATGTCTTACCCTTCCCAGATTTCACTCTGGTCCAGCGTCTCTCCCCTGACACCCCAGCATCATGTACTGCCCTCTCAGAACACTCACACTCTCTGGTCTGTGAGTTCTCAGTCTTCCTTTCCTTTGTACTTTCATCGTCTATATGGGTTTGGTTTAGTTTCCTCCCCAAAAAGCAGTTGGCGCTGCACCCAGTGCCCTTCGTCCACCTAGAAAATAATCTCAAATGTGAATTCTGCCTAGGCTGACCTGGGAAAGGCACAGTGGTTTCCTCATCCCTTTCCCATCATCTGAGTGGGATCATCCCCCCCACCCCCCATCTTCCTGATCCCCTCTCAATCTGGCTATTTCCACTCCTACACCTGTCTCTCAAACCTTGTGCCAAACTGAACTTGCATCAAGAAGGGTGAAAAAAAAAAAAAAAAAGAAGGGTGAGAGGCGGACTTTGTGCAGATTTCCTGACTGGGCACTCTGGTGTTCCTACCTCACTGTCTCCACCACCCTCACTCCCGCCTGGTCTCCTGCTGCCTTCTCTCATCTCTTGTCCCCATCTTTGGCTTCCACAGCCCCGCTCCACGTCCCTGAGTCCTGACACCCACTTGCACAGATTCCCAGGGAGAGGAGAGGATCTGTCCTCTGCTCCACATTCCCCAGTTTCCCTCCACAATAAACAAACTGGGCTAAGTCTGTGTCACATTGTTTATGGGGTCAGGCTCAGGTGTGGGCAGGTGTAAACAGGTTAAAGAAAGTTAACTGGGCGTGGGGTTCAAACAGCATTGCAGAGCCCTGCCCACTCCACTTGGCCTTTGTGGTTCCTCATGGCCTGCTGCGAAGAGCCCACATCCATCCCACCCTCTGCTCAGCTAGAGATCAAAGTATGAGGATTGTGACTCCTGCCAGCCTTAAACATACCCTACAAAACCTAGAAAGTTAAACCCGGGTGATGTCAGGTTTTTCCACATAAGAAAGGAGGAGACACTCAACCACGAAAACTCAAGAGCAAACCAAAGGGCACAGGTCTGCATCTCAGAGTTACCTGGAGCTGAGGCACCTGCGTTCCTGCCTATTCTCAGTTCTTTTCAGGATCCTGGGACCCAGGACCCCCTCTGTGAGGGCCTAGGTGGAGGGGGTGGGAGAGTACAGAGAGCACACAGGTGGGGCTGCAGTAGTAGGGTCTTTCATTTTAATATTTAGAAAAACTGCAAGTATGCAGAAAGCAACCTTCCCCGTATGTTCAGTAAACACTGGACACACTGCTCTGAGCCAGCCCCAGTATTAAGCACCGAGACTTGCAGATGAGTACAGCCAGGTGTCCACCCTTCCGAATCTCACAACCCAGTGCTGGGATTATGAAACCTTTTTCTGAAAAGTAGTGCAGCTCTGTGGCTGGGAGGCCCAGTCCCAGCTCCTCTGCCACTTGAGTAAGTTGGTCTCTGTGCCGAACTTTGGTCACCTGTCAAGTAGGGATAGTGCCTCAGGATTGAGAGAATGTCAGTGTGTGCACACAGAAGTTAATGGGCTCAAAAATAGACATGCCTTAGAGGCAAACATAAACACAGATTTTGGTCTATTTAGTTTTAAACCTTTTTGGCGGTACAGATGTTTGCGCACCATAAGGTGGGTTTTTGTAAACTACACACCTGTGTTACCACTCACTGAGTTAGCATAAAGGCCTTTATCAGCACCCAAAGCTGCCTTCATGCACCCTCCTAGACCCTCCTAAAATACAGGGGTAGCCACTGTCCTGAATTTTGTCTGTGTGCTTGATAGAAACGACATCACACAGCGTACACTTCCTACACAACATTTTGCATGTAAACAGATTTCTGTGGCCCCTTTAACAGCTTGTGCTCTAGTGGGAGAAACCAACATTTGTTTCTAGGTTAGGAAGCAGTTGGAGGTACAAAGAGAGGTACAAGCCACTGTGTCCCTCTCTTGCCGCCCCAATTTACCCCATGACCTCTGACTTCAGCGTAAGTCAAAGGCCCAGGTATACACAGCTCCAGCAAGTCAAACTGGAAGACAGCCTCAGAGGGTGAGAAACCCAAGGCCCGAAATTGAGTAACTTACCATGGTCCTTGAAAAGGGAAGTTAAGCCTGGAATCAGAGAGGTCACTAGGCCTTGCATCTCTTCACAGAGCTCCTTCCCCACCCTCTCCTCCCTGGGACTGGTTCTTTTACACCTCCACTCCTACCAACACACCCCCATGAACCTCCCTACCAGTCCCCATCCAGCTCTGGGTCTGACAGCACTTCTGAGGATGCCCACTACCCTTCTGGTCTCAACATAGGAGGGCTTGCAGTTCCTCTTCACCTCTTTGTGCTGAGAGCTGAATCAGAGACAGTGGGGCAGGGCAGGAGCAGAGCTCTGCAGAGCTGGGAGCCACTTACCTGCCCCTGATGGGGCACTCAGGCAGTACCACCTCCCTCAGCCTCCACATCCACCAGAAGAGAGAGGCAAATCAAACAGTTGGTACATCTATTTATTTTGGAGGAACAGCTGGGGACTTGGGACAAGAGAGGACTGTGGTGGGAAAAGAAGCAAAGCAGGGTAAAGGGGCATCCTTGCGGTGGGAACAGACAGGAGGAAAGATGTCAGACTGAGGACTGGAAGGAAAACTCCAGAGAATTCTGGAGAGGGAGCCTGGGGAAGGGGCAGAGTGGGAATAGGGGTGTTGAGGGGCGTCAACCAAGAGGCAGATAGGACTGGGGTCCAGTAACTGCTGCTGAGGGCGGCAGGGAGGGCTGGTGGGTGGGGCCGGACGTTGTTCTGGCTGCCCCCAGGTGGAAATCAGGAGGATGGCTGGAAATTGGCAGGTTTTTACTCCAGAGGTCTCTACAGAAGTTCTAAGGACCATATTTTATTCTGTTCTGAGGGTTATTGCAGAAATTCCGGAAGCAGCATCGAGAGAATATCCAGAAGCCCAGCACTGGAGAAGTGTGGGTGTACGAGCAATCACTCATCTGCTCCTTGCTGCGGCAGTCACTCACCATGATCTCCGAACCACTGTCTGGGGAGGGACGGCAGCAATCAGTGACACAGAGTTCCCAGGTAAAGCCCCTCACCCTCCCATCCCCTCACCCCACATGGACTTGCCATCACTGCCCCAGACCCCCAAAATGCAACAATTCCTGGAACTGGACAGGCCAGGGAGTGCCAAGGAGTCACCAGCCATGAACTCTGTGGAAGTTTCCCAGGGAAGGTTGGTGGGAAAGAGCCATTTGAGATACAGTGACAGTTGGAATGGGGTGAATTGGGACTTGTGGAGCAAAGTGAGGAGAACCAGCACTTCAGGCGGGACCATGTAAGAAAAAGTTGGGAGATGTATTGGAGGTCAGATTGCAGACAGGAGGTGTTTGTCGTTTATTTTGTGGGTCAAAAGTAAGAGAAGATGAGGGACTTCCCTGGTGGCACAGTGGTTAAGAATCCGCCTGCCAATGCAGGGGACATGGGTTCGATCCCTCGTCCAGGAAGATCCCACATGCCATGGAGCAACAAAGCCCGTGCGCTGCACCACAACTGCTGAGCCTGTGCTCTGGAGACCACGAGCCACAACTGTTGAAGCCGGCACACCCTAGAGCCCATGCTCCGCAACAAGAGAAGCCACTGCAATGAGAAGCCCGCGCACCGCTACAAAGAGTAGCCCCCGCTCGCAGCAACTAGAGAAAGCCCCCGGGCAGCAACAAAGACCCAATGCAGCTGAAAATAAATAAATAAAATATAAATAAATTTATATTAAGAAAAGTAGAAGAGGATATCTCTGCTGCTATTGTATATATGAGAGCGGGGAAATCTTTGTGCCCATGTACGGGGATGTTCACTGCTGCCCTGCTTGAGAGAGTGAAAACTTAGAAGCAACCTAAAGGTCCATCAGTAGGGGGATGGATAAATCAACTCTGACATGCCCATGCCGTGGAATACCATGCAGCAGGACAAGGAAGCTGGTTACAAACTGATATGGAAACATCAAGTTCCCATAACTGTTAAGTTTAAAAAACAAGTGCAGAACAGTGCTACAGTAGTATGGTACTGTTTGTGGAGGAAAAAAGAGGTGAAAAGGAGTAAACAGCATATTTGTATAGGGTGGGATGTGCACAAAAGATCACAGAAAGGATAATAAAGGCAATTTAAAAAATGGTTTTATGTTATTCATGCCTGAGAGCTGGGTGAATTGGGCCAGGAGTGGGAGGGAGACTTTTCTTGAATACTCTGATGTGGAACCACATCTATGCATCAGCTGTTTTAAAAAGTATAATGAAAGGATTTGAATGAAGGCAGCTTTG
Source organism: Balaenoptera ricei (assembly GCF_028023285.1). NCBI lineage: Eukaryota > Metazoa > Chordata > Mammalia > Artiodactyla > Balaenopteridae > Balaenoptera > Balaenoptera ricei. The sequence continues at coordinate 24,272,877 of NC_082649.1, forward strand.
TACAGCAGTTGTCAAGAGCACCATCTCTGGAACCACCACAAACTGTGGCTCAGCCTCTAGGAGATTTGTGCAAGGTACTGACCTCTCTGCACCTCTGTTTCCACATCTGTAAAATGGGGATAACAATGCCTACCTTGGAGGGTTGTAAGTGCTTAGAACAGTGCCGGGTACATAGTCTGTGTTATGTGTTTATTATTGAAAAAGGTGAGGGATCAGGTGGAAGAGCAGGCTTGAGGAACAGGGAATGTAGTCAATTTCCAGCAAGTTGAAAATGAGGTGGAGATATCCAGAGGGCAATTTGACATTACAGTTTGGCCTAACATTCAGTTTTAGGAGGATGCAGTATGTGCCTTCTGGGTGAAGCCAAGGAAGCAGATAAAATCCTCTGGGAGAGTAAAGAGGAGGAGAGCTAAGGACCAAACTTTGGGGAACGTGAACTGTTAAGGGTCAAGACTTAGTGAAGACTCAGTTAAAGGCAAGACTCAGTGAAGGAGACTGGAAAGAAGCAGTGGAAGATGTAGGAGAAGAGTGGTACTGGCAGGAACTACTGCTGACAGATGGGGAGAAGGCAGCCTGAAGAAAGGCCAGTAGATTTGGTGATCTCCAGGGTCCCCTACAAGGCTGGGTGCTATGAGGAGGGTTAGCCGAGAAGGGGAGGGGAGTAGAAGTGGAGATGGGGAGTGGCTCTAAAGGAAAGGAAGGAGAGAGAGTGGTGGAACAGTGTCTTAGAGTTGTGGGAACCAGAATTAGGGTGCAGCTTAGAAGGCTGGTAGAGACTCAGTTTGGGAATGGGCTGGGCCCACGACGAAAGGGAGAAGGCAGCTTACTGTTCTTTATGAGCAGTGTCATGCAGCTGCTGCCCTTCGGGGTGAGGCAGATGTCAGATCCTAGAAGGCATCCCAACTCCTTGGTCTCCAAGAGGCATCGATAGCAGCTTAGGTATTTGTTTAAGTGAATCTGATGAAGGGGTTCTTGATCATAATGCTCAAACTCACCTAGAATACAGAGAAGCACTGACCCCAAACCCACCTAATTCCCAGACTGGCCAATCCCACTGTTCCCTCCCACCTCCCCATCTCAGAAAACCATAAAATCACCAATTCTTTAATGAACCATCTGGCTTAATCTAACATCAGAAGCTTTAGTTCTCATTAAAAATCTCCATTCTCTGCTCTTTTACCTCCTGAAATGAGGAACTCATTCATTCATTCATTTATTCATATATTTAAGGGGCTAACGTGCCCAGCACTCTACAAGCCTCTAACTTTAAAGGTTAGGCCAAGGCAGCCCATTCCAACTTTTGGCAGCCCTGTTAGGACAGTTCTTCCTCTGTGACTTGGTTTCACTGTCCCCACCCAACCCCCAGACTCTTTTGAATATGCTTTCTTAATCTATAATGTTCAGAAGTGAAAACATCAGAGTGCATCATCACAGGACAGGAAGAATCTCAGCTTTGTGTAGACAGGAGACTTCAAGCAGCCCAAGGCCACATTCTTTGTTTGGTGGTTCTCTCACTGAACAGACTCATATTAAACTTTGTCCACCAAAGCCCTCCCCAACTGCATGCATATTCATCTCCTTCCTCCTCTGATCCCAGGCCCAGACCACATGTTAATGAGTCCCCAGACCCAGCAGAGCACTTGGTGTAAGGCAGATGCTTAGCAAACACTTTGGATCTTGTTTCTGTGTCGATGGTGCTTTGCAGCCAAGTGAGGTTATCAGGCTGGATTCAGCCTTGTTCTACGCTGTGGATCCTGAGGCTGTCATCTGGCATGTTCTCCCAACCCTCCCTATTCTGTATTGTCCTCAGATTCTAAGAGGTTCCCTTTAGTATCTCCATTCAGGTCACTGCTGTTGAGTGAGACAGCCCTGGGGTAATCACCAGAAATCTCCCTCAGAGTGAACATCAGTACATTATCAGTCCCCAGGCATTATCCCACCAAGCCCACCCATCCCATCTTTCCTCCTGCCTGGGTTTATCTGAATCTCCTTGGCAGATGTACCAGACATCTATCCAGGGTTTCCCTATCCAGCAGGATAGGAGACCCTTCTGACCCCTTAGAGCCACTTACCAAACGCCAAGCTCATCACGACCAGCATTATTAAGAGGACCGTGTACAGGGCTTGAGGGGGGCCCGGATTCCGGCTACCTGCAGGGCCTGCCATAACATGCATGACTGCCCACCAGCCTCCAGTTTGGCCTTATATTGGTGGAAGAGAAGTTGGCGAAGACGAAGGGGAGAGGCAACATCCTTTTGGGGTGGAAATCAGTGCCTGAACAGCCAGAAGGACAGAGTGTCCTCACCCACGGCCATTCTGGGGTCTAACATACTGGCTTGGGGACAAGGACCCAGCAACAGGGGAATGAGAGGGGAAACTTCTTTCATATTAATTCAACAGGCATTCATTAAATCACTGCATCAGGTGTTGGGGATACAATATTGCACAAAGTCCCTACCCTCACAGAGTACACAATCTAGTACCGGAGACAAGTCAACGGACAATGAAGGGGGGAGGGGCGGGGAACGCGGGCAGAGTGCTTCCGGGGAGAACTTGGGCAGTGGAAACTACTGACCCAAGGGGTTTCATCAGAGCAGTAACGAGATCAATTTCTGTTTGTAAAAGATCTCTGAGGCCAGAAAACTACTTAGGAAGCTATTCCTAAACCCAGTCACAAGATGGCGGCCTGGTCTAGCAGAAGAGAGGGAAGCCGCGAAGTGAATGAATCTGAGCTGCATTTAGAAGAAAGACTGGACAGATTTGGACTTAGACTGAATGTGAGGTGAGGGAAGGGGGATAGGCTTGCAAAAGGGGGTGATTGTGACACCATTTTTCAAGATGAGAAAAACGTGTCAGAAATCCAAAAGCGAGGACACCTGAGTCGCTAATGACCGTACTCAGCCCAGTGCCCCCTGTGGGTTCCGGGAAGTCAGAGCCTTTCCCTACGCCCCCCTTTTCCGGCCCCGCCTCAGCTCAGCTGCAGGTCAGTGGGTCTGATCTCCGGCGCCCACAGGCTCCGGCGCTGTGTGCTCGCTCTCCGCGCCTGGCTGCACCTCAGAGATTTTGGGAAGACGCGAGGGCGGCCCCCAGCCCAAGCTCAGCTCTCGGCCGGGCGGCTGGGGAGGGCGCGCCCGGCATCGGGACTCAGGCATCCGGCCCTGTCAGACACCCAGAGCACTAGGCGGCTTCCCCGGAACATGGCACTGTGGTGCTAACATCCCTCCCCACACCCGGATTCTGGAGACCACACAGCAACCAATGAGCGGCCGCGGACTGGCTCCAGGCGCCCCATCCACTTCCCCCGCCGGGGGCCTGCTGGGCCCACCATGCCTGCTCCGTCTGCATCTCGCCAGGTCCGTCTCTCTGTGAGAGACACAGGTGTTTTGCTTTAAGGGTCGGTGGGCTAGGGGAAGTCCTCGGCTTCCAGGAACCCACCACCTGCTCCAACTTCCAGTCTGAAGATTTGGGGCCGGGCCCTGCCCGAGGGTTCCCTGCGGTGGTCCCAACGCTATCCAAGAATCATTCGGTCTCAGGGTGCTGATGCGGAAGATGGGAAGAAACTGACGGAGACACGTCAAGAAAGGCGGACGCGAAAGAAGAAATACGAGAGGAAAACACACGCCACTGCGCGCACCCCAAGAGCCTTGGGATGATAAAAATAAGAGAATTATTTTAGAGAAAAGTCAAGAGTAATGGAGAACTGGGGAGGAGCACCCGGGACCGATATAAATGTTGGTTGAATGAGTGACAAAGTGATAGACGAAAACAATTAGACAGCGGGGGCTGCTTTTGAAGCAAAGAGAGCAAAGGAGAGGCAGAAGGGAATTTCACAGCGCCCTTTGACTCCCTCTCTCGAATATAAGCGCAACGAAAAGGCCAAGGGCGTTATGGGTGGCTGAGGCTGGCCTCCCTTAAGGGATCGCCCTGAGAGGTCCGGGAGGACTTGCGGTGGAGCTACGGCAATCAGGGGCCCAGGGCGTAGCAAGTGCGAACAGGCGAGTGGTTATTTCGGAGCTGGGCTGGGCCTTCTTCAGAGAGGGAGTGGCCTTAGGGTCATTAATCCCGCCCTTGTTTCGTTTCGCTCCTCCCCTGTCCACGAGGCAGGGCGCGGCTTCTGCGCGCGCAGAGCCGCTAGAGTTCGTTGTCATGGTGACGGGCTCCTTGGAGGCTTTCCTGGGGTGAAGAGGCGGGGCTTTGCAATAGTCGTCATGGTGACAACAGCGGCTGGAGAAATCCACGCTGAGGGCCCCTCCCACCGGACAAGGGATACCTGAGGGTAAGCAGCCAAATTGCCAAACAAAGCAGGTCGGGCCTTAGGATAGAATGCTGCAATTAGAGGAAAGAATCGGGGAGAACGAGGGGCGGAGCTATGGATGATTGGGCCGGGCGAAAGCCAGGTTCTATTAGGGGAGCGGCCGCGACAGAGCGGTCTGGAGAGGAACTACAGAGGGGATCTTTAATCAGAATAGAAATGAATGAAAAAATGAATGACTGGGCTCTTGAGGGAGCTAGGAAGGCTTGGTGATTGGATGGATGGATGGATAGGGACCTGGCTATCCCCGACTCCTGGGCCCCCCACTCTCTGGAGCCTTTCACCCTCGGGGCCCTCATTCACTTGTGACAGTGCGGGAAACACATGCCCCTCCCGGGGACATGGAGCAAACCCTCAACCCAGACACTCAGTTCAGAGCCGACTCCAGCACCTCACACTGGGAGCAGCGCAGGGTGGAGCCTGGGCCAATGAGACATGGCAAGATAAAGGGTGGCCCAGCCCGGGGCCCACCTCTTCTTCCCAGGTTTCCTGTCCAGTTGCTAGCTCTCCTTTTCCCCAGCCTCCATCCCCTCTCCCAGTTTGCCTAGCAACTCTGGGATGCCTGAGTGTCCAGGCCTCACCTGGTGCCCACTACAGCAAGAGCCAGAGCCTCAGCGGATGTGGTATCTGCATCTCAGCTGGTCTTCTCCCGAGACTGCTAGAACCCTGATAAATAGGGTGAGGAGTGGATGGGGAGCTGGTCCCACCCTGGGGTGGGGGTGGTTCTGAAAACACAGCTGCTGTGAGCCTTATCAGATAGGGAGTAATCTGAGGGGGTAGACTGAGACTCCTTGGTGGCGTGGTCCAGAATTCAAATGTTGAGCCTCACTTCTCCCCACCCACTTCAGGTATCCAAGCACCCCTCATGGCATCCACTGTTCTCTATAGTATGTGCAGGGAGAAGGGGGAGGGAGATGTGGTTGTAGAGGCAGGTCAACAGAGTCCCTAATGGCCATGGCCAGGAAGAGGGAGTCCTTTGTGTCTAGGGTGTGAGATGTGGGGCACCCCGTGTTTGCATTTAAGGAGGTTCCCTTAGCTGAACAAAGACTTGGTTTCCAGGGGGCTAACTGTCCTGATGGCTCTGGAAGGCAAGGTTCAGAATCATGCAGCTGGCCCCACAGCTTCACGCTCCACACTTCCCACCCTGTTTGCTCCCTAGGGCAGGACAGAGGAGAGGGGTGCCAGTATCAGCTCTCCAGTATTTGCTAAAGGTGGAGCATTCTGGAGCTGTGGTCACCTCTTCTCTTCTAACCCCAAATAGGAGGCATCATGTCAACTGACAAGTCTCAGATCACTCCTTTCAGTGGAGACCCAGTATATCTCCCTTTAAGGAGCTGCTGAGCTGGTTAGGGCAGACAGCCTCTGCCCCAGGGATTGCAGGGGAGCTTTGTGCTTTGAGGTTGGAGGAGACACTGAAATTAACCAGAGGCTGTATCCAGGACCTCAGAATACTGTCCACCTTAAGTATCTTGTTCAAAATGGTTCACCCAGGGTGGTAAACCTAGGGGTATTTCATCTGGAAAAGAGGTTTCCAAGGGAAGAAGGTGGCCAGGTAACAAACTGATGGGTGGGAAAGGGACTCATTCTGTTCTGTGAGGTCCAAGGATTGGAAATAGAATGGAAGTTATTGGGAACCAATTTCCTCAGGTTCAAACTAAGAATATTCTAACAGCTGTCCAGAAAGGCAAAGTATGGCTCTGGGAAGACCTGAGTCCTTGGCACCTGCTCCTTGGTCCCTGGCAGGCCCTGTGTTGTTGAATTGCAAAGAGGGTGTGAGGAGAGAGACTTGACATGGTGAGGACGGTGTGCAGGGTTTGCTGCATAAGACATGGGGAGCAGGCCATTCCTCACTCCCCACGGAAAGAGCAAGAGCTAAGCAAGGAAAACTGGAAGTACTGATGGTGAGACCATGCAGGCTGGACCTGGAAATCTGTAGAATTGCTGAGTAGGTGAAAATCAGGAGCTAGAAAGTACTTTGTAAACAACAAAGCCCATGAGTTGTGAGCAATAGGAGGCAACCTTGGTCTCCTGGGCTGGTTGTATGCAGGAAGGCCTAGGCAGGCACCAGGGAGGCTGCACAGTGGTGATAGTACTAGGCATGCCAGGGAAGGGTGAGGATTGGGGACCCACTGCACAAGGATAGCTCGTGCTATTGCCTGAGGCGACAGCAGAGATGGGGAGGGTTAAACTGGCTGTCTGGAGTTGGGGTTTCTCAAAGCCCAGCCCTTTGGAGCTTCGACTCTTCCCACTCCCAACCCTGGCTTCCTGGACACCTGGGAAGTCACAAAATTAGCCAGCCAGTAGAAAAAATACTTTTATTAATTATTAGGAATAATCCATTCATTTAATGCAGGGAGTGTGTTGGGGAAGGTTAGGTACTGCTGGATGGATGAGGGGAAACGTGCAAGAGGAACAGTGAGAAGGGGGATGGTTCCCCCACTTGCCACAAACTATAAACAGCAAAATAAACAGAGAATAACAAGTAATAGGGTCCTTCCTCGTGTCTCCTCCCATCCATTCTTCCAGAATGAGTCCCAGTGTGGTCCCTAGAGGTGCCAGGGCATCTGGAAGTTCTGGGTCGGGAGTGGGGTACAGTGTGTGGCTTCGAAATTGTGCAGATGCTTCTGAGCCTGAGGGGAGAGGGCGGGACAGGTTGGGTGCAGAACACAGACACCCTCCGAACCCACTACCCACTCTACAAAAGCTGCTACTTCCAGTGCTTACAGGGTACCCCTGTCCCCAAGCCCCACATGTGCCCCCTGGCCATTCAGGCACCCTCTTCCTGCTTCCCACCCCTTAGCTCACCAGAAACAAAGCCAGCTGCCGCCTTCCTTCTGGACTCATGTCCTCCCCTGCAGAGAGGAGGTGCTCAAACACGGGCCACGCATCTGGATATTCACCCCCTTCCTGGGCTCTTCCCAACCCCTTCTCCTGCCCCAGGACTTCTTACCCACGCTCCAGGGGAATTCAGGCCCATGTTCTGCCTGGTAGGAGTGGAGGACGGACAGGCACCAGTCCTCCTCCACCTCCCATCGGCTGTAAATCGAGGCTGGTCATGGAGAGAGAGGAGTGCCCATCAGCAACCTGGTTTTGCCAGGCCCCCAACCAAAGCCCTCACCAGATCCCCTTTCACCTTCCTCCAGCTGTGAGGAGGCCTCCAGCCACTGCCTCACCACTTGAAGACCCTCCTCTGCCATCACACGGGGATACCTATGGAGGGAGTGCCGGGACAAGAGGTCAGGACCCAGTTCTCTTCACTCCTCATCCCCGAACCTTCTCCCCCCTCGCCCCGCGCTGGTGTCAGTACACACACATATGTGCGTATGTGCGTACACACACCCTGGCTCTCACCGATGCTGCAGGAGCTTCAGCAGGAGGTCATTGCCTCGGTTAGACATGATGTCCTCAGGAACCCTGGGGGTGAGAAGAATGTACACTGGAGGGGCTGGAGGTTGGGGAGGAAGGTTCTGGATACCTGGTTTTCTGGTGGGCAGAGGGAGGAGGGGCAACTCCCTGGCTGTCTCTGGGATCCAGGAGGGCAGAAGTTCCCAGGCACTCACGTGGTAGTGATGATCTCATCCTTGGTTCTGCGGATCAGCAGCACAGGGCCCTGGTACCTTCAGAGGACAGCATAGTGGGGAGGGAGAGCTCAGAGGGGGAGATAGGTGACAACTGGCCACCCCACCCCTGCACTGGCTGCATTCTTACCCCTGCTACAGCAGGGCCCCCTGGGCTAGCCCTTCACCCAGGGGTGAGAGTCAGAATACTTAAGAATGGGCATTGCTCAAAGTCAGGCCTTGCTGGGAGGTCCCTGCTGTGCCAGGCATGAACCGACTGGTTGCCAGATCATGAGAAGGTCCAGGGTCCCAGGGAAGCTGGGAGGGGTTGGGCCTGCTGTGGTGGTGGCAGGGTCACTCAGGAAATGTGGGGCAGTGGCTTGTACTTGTACTTTGGTACTAATTTCAGCATTTGAACACCCAGCAGCATCTCTACGGGGGGTGAGGTGGGGGAAGGATGTTATACGCTAGACATTGGCCTGCCCTCACCTGCACAGTTGCTCTGCGTTGTTTAGATTGAGATGCTGCCTCACAGTCCTGGTCACCAGGCCCCCTAGAGTGAGAGAAATGTGAAAGGACAGCAGAGACAAAGCCCCTGCTCAACACCAAGGTCCCCACTGTTCACGGAGATAGAAAACTGAGGTCCCCAGACAGGGGAGTCCTCCTGCTTCTCAACAATGGGGTGACCTACTCCCCACCCACGGAAAGGGGAACCATCTCCAGTTAGAACATCTCCCAGTTCCAGCCCACCTCTTTCCTGAAGGGCAAGCCTGGGAGCTGCACTCACTCCAGCTGTCTGGCATGACCTTCAAGGCCAAGGGCACCAGGTCATCAAAGGAGGCATCCAGGATCACGGCACTAATGTCTGGGTAGGACATGGCGGCCCACGTAGCTGGTATCAGGACAGGGAAAAAGGGTGAGGACCAAGGGCAGGCCCACCACCCCTACCCTTGTCCCACTGATCCTATAGGCTGACCCCATCCTGCATACTAAGTGAGCCCCAGGTCTCTCCTTAACCCCTCACTTCACTCAGCCAGGGCTCTGCCCGGAGAGGACGGAGAGAGAACAACGAAGTGCACTGAAGACAATATCGGAGGAGACATTTACTCCCTGATGTCCCCACCCCAGGACCCCGGTCTACTTCTTTTAATAATCGGGCACAAGGGTGGAAGGAAATGTGAAGTGTACACGAACAGGAGAGCTTCTTCCAGACCCACTCAGAGATCCCACCTCCGTCCCACCTCTCCTCCTTGAAGCCTCCACCCCACTCCTGGGCCACCAGTGCATTTCCCCACCTCTCCTGGGGGGACACAGAGATGGCCTGAATGTGCCTACAGTAGGGGGGGTAGGAGGGAGGCTGGTACCAGTGAAACCGCCGATGGACCAGGCATAGATGATGATGTCCTGGGGCTGGAAGCCCAGGCGGTGGATGGCAAACTGGACCACCACATCCATGGCATTGGCCTCGTTCTGTGGGAACGGCACCCCCTGCAGGAAGAAGGGCAAAAGCAGGAATGGGTCAGCACAAAAGGCCACTTGCCCATCACCCCCCAACCTCCCAGCATGGACCCTTCCTGCAGCTACACTGCAACAGACAGCAAAGACGGAACTGCAGCTCTGAACAGACAATTCAGAGTGCTTCTCTAATGGAAGAATAAACGCCTGTCAGTGGCATTAAAAAAAAAGAAAAAAGAAAAAAAGAATAGGGCAGTGGGAGGGGCTGTTCTCTCTAGAAACCAGTCGTTTACAGCAAGATCCACCGCCTCCCCTCCTGCCAAGCCCCCAGTGTGAGAGGAGGAGGCTTGCAGCTCCCTGCCCTTGGCGCCCAGGTCACAGGTGAGTGGGAGGCCCTACAGAAACATATAGCCCCTTTCCCTAACGCCAGTGGCTGACCAGAGGGAGACAGACCATAACTCAGAAAAAGAAGGGATTTCAGAGAAGGTCTCACCGTGCTTCCAGCAAAGCCGGGATGATTCCAGCCCAGGACTGAATATCCAGCTGTAACACAGGGGAAGAAGGGCTGGGACCTCATGGACCACGGCCTCCACCACTCTCTGCCCCCAGCTCTGGGGGAAGGAGCAGAAGGACACTGGAGTTCTAAACACCCAACTCAGAGGCAAAGAACTCCAAGCCTTCCCAGAATGGGAAGATGACAAAAAGGTTCTGAGGCAGCAGAAGGGAGAGAGATGTGATTGTTGGGTCCGGGGAACAGAACAAAGAGCATAATAAGGTTAGGGACGCAGCCCTAGGGGAAGGATGCAAGGCTAGCAAAGCAATGGGGAGGAGACTTTTCCCCAAAGGCAGGGGTCTCAAACCTCACCCAGAGAAAGTGGTTAGGCCCTGGGAGGTCATAGCCATGTGGGAAGGTGGGGACATTCCATTCCAAGGGGCAGAGATAAGAGGGCTGAGCCATGGGCCTACCTTCCAGAGGTGTGGAGACGCAGCCCACTTCATAGAAGCCCGCGTTCCCCTCACAGCAGATCACCTATAGGGGAAGCAGGAAGGAGCCAAGTTGGGACCAAAAATCCCACTAGCGGCAGGGAGGGCAGCCTGTGGGAGCTTTGTAGGAAAGAGGGAAGGGCGCGTTTCCTGTTCTCTCCAAGGAGAGAGAAGTCCGTAAAGTGAGAGGCAAAGTGGATGCAAATGCTTAGCAAACTGGGCCCTCAGAGGAAGAGGAATGATCCAACTTGAAATGCTCAACCCCCCAGCACAGTGTCCATTCTTCCTTGGAAGACTACCAGGTGGCCATCCCTCAGGAATGGGATTATGGATTTATTTTTCCTTTCTAGTTTTGGGGTCCATTTTTTCTGTGACTGTTTCTTTCGTGTGGTATGCCAATCACTTTCCCTCTCCCTCTCGGGCTCCAGAATTATGGTCAGATAAACGCTATTGGTGCCCCAAGCCAAAGCTCAGGGATGGTGGGGCTTGGGTAGACCCTCAGAGCATCTGGGCAGAGCTGGGACTAGAACCCAGCACCCAGCACTGCTGGCTTAGTGCTCTTTCCAGGGCTGCTTCATGGGCACAGGAGATTTTAGAGCCAGGCTGCCTGGGCTCAAATCCCAGCTCTCCCACTCACTAACTGTGTGATCTGGAAAAGCTATTCTGTGCCTCTGTTTCATCATCTGTAAAATGGGCTAATATAAATGGTACCTATCTTACAGGGCTGTTGTGAGGCTCAAACATATGCCCTGCCTGTGGTAAGTGCTAAGTGGTAACTATTACGATGATGACTTTTTGGTCCTTGCGTGTCAACTCCTTCATCTATTTCCCTATCACAGGGATTTCCTACATCAAGAGGTCTTTAGGGTGGAGCTGGGAGATGGGATTATCCCCACTGTGCTTCCTTAGGGCTGCTGTAGAACTGAGATCTCTAGAACCTCCACTGCCCTCCCCACACTCTACCTTTGGGCTCCCTGTGCCCTCTCACCAGCTTCTGTCCCTGGGGCTCAGCTCTCCCTCGCCGGTCCACAAACATGGTGTCAATCTCATTGCCGTCGCAGGCCTGCAGCTTTGCCCGGCGCCCGTTACACTGAGTGGGGGAGATGCAATGGCCAAGTTGGAGGGACAGGAGGCCACATTCCTGGGTGGGGGAAGAAGGGCTGTGGCGGGGGGGGGTCATGGGCAGGGGAGCCTTACCTCTTCCACCAGCCGGGCCTGCCCCTGCAGCAGCACAGGCATGAGGGCCTTCTGGAGCAGGTACACAGAGCCCGGATACAGCATCCGGCGCCCCAGGGTGTGTGCCACCAGATAGCTGTGGGGAACACGGGGTTAATGAACCTCCAACACAGTGGAGCCCAGGGACCATCCCCACCCAAGCACTCAGAGACTCTGGGGCCTGCTTCACCTTTGACCTTCACAGCTTCGTTTGCCTCTTTCAGGACTTAACGAAACAATATATGCACCAATTTTTCAAACTTTTGTTTGTTTGTTTTTTGGCTGCGCCACGTGGCTTGCGGGATCTTAGTTCCCTGACCAGGGATTGAACCCATGCCCTCGGCAGTGGAAGTGTGCAGTCCTAACCACTGGACGGCCAGGGAAGTCCCTCCCTTTGCAAACTTTTTTTACTGCAACCTTTTTAAAATACTTTATATTGTGGCCTAGTACACATATATGCACATATTAACATTGAAAGTTTTATGAGATAATACTTTCTGTATACTGATATGACAAGTAAAAGCAAGGTAATTAACAATTATGATTCTGTTAATGTACTTATTAAAGTCCCCAAATAAATAATACTGTTCATTGCGATATGCCTGGTATCTGCCATGTAGTAGGTGCCAAGAGCCTCGCACAGAGTACTCTGGGGCTTAATAAATATTTCTTGCACAAATATACTAATCTAGACACATAAGATGCGGTAGGGGGCTTCCCTGGTGGCGCAGGGGTTAAGAATCCACCTGTCAATGCAGGGGACACGGGTTCGAGCCCTGGTCTGGGAAGATCCCACATGCTGTGGAGCAACTAAGCCCATGCGCCATAACTACTGAGCCTGTGCTCTAGGGCCCGTGCGCCACAACTACTGAAGCCCATGTGCCTAGAGCCCGTGCTCTGCAACAAGAGAAGCCACCACAATGAGCAGCCCGCGCACCACAACAAAGAGTAGCCCCCGCTCTCCGCAACTAGAGAAAGCCCACGCACAGCAACGAAGACCCAACGCAGCCAAAAATCAATAAATCAATAAATAAATCGAAAAAAGAGATGTGATAGGTGCTATTCCTGAAAAAGATGGTTAACCACTTCCAGTTAATCCCGAAGTAGGATTTGTCCCCAGAACAACATTGTACAACCCTGTCCAGCATCCCCCCTCAAAACCTCAAACTTGGCTCGCTCCTCTGATCAATCAGCACACAGTCAACAACTGACCACTAAGTCCATCCACTTCCTTGGTGTCCTCCAACCTGCCTCCTAGCCCCCAGCAACAGAAAATTCCCACACTGGCCGCACCGCTGTGGTCACTGTTGTTGCTTCAGACATCATCAGTACCCACATCCACGATTTACTTAGGTTTTACCTCATGCTCTCAGGCACCCAGGCAAGGTGGAAGCCCTTCAGAATATGTTAAATCTCACCAACCCTATGAGGCAGGTTGTTCACGGACGCAGAAGTTGGAGCTGCCTCAAAGTGGAAAAACCAAGGAGCAGCGGGGCCAGGATAGGGCTGCAGCTGCCACCAGACCCTGCTGCAGCTAAGGCTGTGTGTCCCCTCCCCACCCATAACCTCACCCTTCCCTCTCAGCCTCACTGAAAGAGCTGTTGTGTCAGACAGAACTGTGTTAATATCCCAGCTCTTCAGGCACCACCTGTGAGATTATGGATCTCTCTGAACCTCTTTTTTTCACACACAGATGTGGATAAAAACTAAATACTTTGCTACAAATAATACAGTGTACATGGCACTAAGCCCAATAAATGCCAGTCATCTTACAGTGGAGCACCCTGTCCTGGAGCCTGCACCCTATGTTCCCTCCACCCCAGCTGGCCTCTCTTCCCTGCTGCTTCCCACCTGGTGATCTGACAAGGCAGCTTCTTGACTCGGTTGAGGAAGGTGTCTGCAGTCCCCCGGTGCAGGGGCTCTGGGCGGAGCAGGGCCACACCCCAGCGGGAAGGCCCCCCCTGGGACTCCTTCCTGAGGAATGGAAAGATGCAGGGGAGGATGGGGTCAGGAGCAGCAAGCTGGACGTCTGAGGTCCGTAGGATGGTGGGGTGTAGGAATGAGGAGATGGCGCTGGATGGCAGGCACTAGACCCCAAGAAGGGGTGGAGGTGGGGGACAGAGCAGGGATGGAGCGAAAGAACTGGGGCCTCACCGGCTGCTGGGTTCTTCCCAGTGGAAGTCGACTGGCCAGCTCCTGAAGTCAAAGTTGTAGTTGGCGAGCTGCCTCTGTGGTGGGCAGAGAGAGATGGGGGAGGGGATGAAAAGGGGAGTTGTGGGGATGCCCACCTACCCACCCTCAACACTCCCACCATCCAGGGGACCGGCCCCCACCCATCATGGGGAGACAAGCAGAGGTCAACACCCTCCGGTTCGCAGATGGAAAGTTCTGCTGAGGCCAGAAAAGTCAGGCTAGAGAGTATGGCCTCTCAGGTATCAACTCTGGCCTGTTTGCCCTCATCCAGAAGAGGAACCTAACACTCTTCGCTTTTCTAAAATCTAAGACTGACTCACCCCCAGGAGGGGTGGCTGGAGGTGCTGGAGCTTCTGAGGGAGGAGGTGGGGAGCCTGTTGGCTGGTCACGCTCCCTTCCCCACCTGAGTCCTTTACATGATTCTATCTTGAAGGATCAAAATGTCTGGTGAGAGGGAAGGAGGGAAGTCACACCCACGGTAGCCCCTTTGCACCTGGGCCACCACTTGAATCAAGGCCTCTCTGACTGTTCCATCCTCACGGGCACCTCCCTTCCCTTGACTCCTGCAGCCATGGGCTACTGATGCCACCCAGACCATCTGTGCCTCCGGTTACCCCACCGAGTCAGTCCACACGCTTTTTGAGGGCAGTGGAGAGCTGTGTCTTCCACTCTGCTGATTTCTTCCCCCGCCCCCAAAGCTCCCAGCGCTTTGAGAATAGGTTTTTATTTTCTGTCACAGACAATTTTTTTTTTTGACATTTACAAAAATAACTGGACTAAGAGAGAGCAATAGAAAAATTCTACAAAAATGTAAATGGCAAAACAAAACAAAATGAAGGGAAGCAAATTTTAGGCAAGCTCTGTTCGGACCTGGACCCAAACACAGGCTTAGTCACTTCCTTGCTCTGTGACTATGCTTGGGTCTTGTAACCTCTTTTTGCCTCTGTTTCCTCAGACATATAAATAAGGGTACTAATGCCACCTCATGCCATTGCTGTGAGGATTAGAAAGGGTGCATGCAAAATGCGTCAGACAGCGGCATGGTGGAATGTCTTTACACAGCTCCATAAGTGGTGGTGTGGAGCAACCAGCAATACGATGATGCTGGTCAGAGCTGTTTGATCCCAGAACCCCCTGTGTAACAGGAAAGAGCTTTATAAGGCCCCAAAGCCCCTTCTCAAAGATAATCACACTCTAGTACTGGCTGGGCTGGCACAACTCCAAGGACACTCTGCCCTAGCCTTTCTCCCTCCTGGCACCACACTGTGCTCTTGGGCACAAGGGTGGACATACCTGCCTGTCTTGTCCCATCCCTGAACAAAACTAGCACAGTGTTCAATGCACACAGCAAAAATAAACAAACATTTACAGAATGAGCTGTTGTGATAGAGAGGAAACCTCCTTCTAAGAAACACTGTGGAATGTTTCCACATCTAGGCAATTCTTGCAGATGGAGGGTGGAGGATTATTCTAGTGGAATATTCCACCAGAAGTGGTAGGGAGGAAAACTTCCTCAGGCGGACAGTTCCCTTGTGGAGGGGAGAAGGGATCCAGCAATGTGCAAGCAAACGCCCAGTGTGGCGGGTGGCAAAACACATCTCCCTGCTCAGGCAGAAGCTGGGCCGGTGCTCTGGGGAGGCAGTTGAGGGTCTCACCTTGTTTTCTGCGGACCGGTTCCTGTGTGTTGCCTCCAAGATGGTGATGAACTGCCGGTACTGGGGGTTGGTCCAGCGGCCGATGCCTGGTGGAGAGAGGATAGGAAACTGTGTTAGGAAAACTGGGAAGCAAGACAAGTAAGTTTCAGGAAGAGAATCCGAGATGGGCAAGAAGTGAGAGGAAAAGGAACAGAGGGCCCCGGATCTGGGGAAATAGGAGACCTGAGCCGACGCCCCTCCTCCATATCCAGTGGCCGGCAAGGGCATTCTTCCCCTCCCTAACTTCTCCAGTTTGTTTCTTCCTAGACTATAGACCTTCCACCCTCCAGAATGTTCATTCTTCCCAGTCTTAAAACACTGTCACGTGCCCTCAGGCTTCACTCTTGCTAACACTGGGTTTCTCTGCTTTTCCCTCCTCCCTTCTCCAATGCTACCTTTCCATCTCTTTTCTGCATATTCTAACTCCTTGCATCTGGCTTCACAGCTCTTGCTCTTGCCCCATAATTACTTCCTCACTTACTGCATCCGAGTCCCCTTCCTGTCCTCATTCTCTCTCCCTCTCTTTTTTTTTTTTTTTAGTAAATTTATTTGTTTATTTTTTGCTGAGTTGGGTCTTCGTTGCTGCGTGCAGGCTTTCTCTAGCTGCGGCGAGCGGGGGCTACTCTTCGTTGAGGTATGCAGGCTTCTCATTGAGGTGGCTTCTCTTGTTGCGGAGCACAGGCTCTAGGCGGGCAGGCTTCAGTAGTTGTGGCACGCGGGCTCAGTAGCTGTGGCACAGGGGCTTAGTTGCTCTGCGGCATGTGGGATCTTCCCGGACCAGGGATCGAACCTGTGTCCCCTGCCCTGGCAGGCGGATTCTTAACCACTGTGCCACCAGGGAAGTCCCCCCATTCTCTTTTAACTGTGCCGCCCAGCACTCTTCCCGTCCGTCAAGATTCCTTTCTCCTGTTTCCTGGGTCCATCTTTGCCTCCTTCCAATTCCTGGGCTGCTCCTCCCCTGCCTCCCTTCTCCTTCTCTCTCTGAATTGAAAGTCATTCTCAACACTGAGCTCTTTTCTCTCTTTGCTTGGCCCCTCAGCGATCGCATCTGCTCTCCCTTCACTGCTGAGGAATCTCAAGCCCTGACTTCTCTGCTACCACTAACCCGACAGGTGTCATGCGCCAGGCACTGTTCCGACATGGGAGAGACAGCAGGAGACGAGACACACAGGTCCCGGCCCTCAAAGAGCTGGCATTTTGGTTGGGGATGGGGTGGGGCTGGAGAAAGACAATAAATGAGTAAACAAGAAAATTTCAGAGGGATAAGGGCTATAAAGAAAATAAAACCAGAATGAACTAGAATGCTATGTATCATCAAGGGTAGAGCCCCCAAACAATACTGAGAATGAAACAAGCTGCACAGTGATTTGGATGTCATTTGTGCTAAAAATGTAAAATGCACCCCCCAAAATGCTATATTTTGTCTATACTTATCATATTGCACAGATTCTAAGATTCATATTTTTTTTCACATTTGAAAATTCTGAAATCGGTACGCATTTACAACTCATAGCAGCTTAGATGTGATGGAATGAGGTCTGTATTTTGTAAAAGTATAAAAATATGGACTAGGGAAAAAAAACACACCAGACGACAATGGTTACTTCTGGGGAAAGAGAAACATGGGGCTGAGGAAGATTCCAATGGGAACGCCAACTCTGTAATGCTTTAGTATTTTATAGACAAAAGGTATTTGAAGCAGTAGCACAAAACATAAGCATTTTAGTTCTTTCTGATATTTTGTTTTACGGACTTTTCTGTACTTAATTTCTCCCCCAAATTAAAAATAAATAAAATTTAAAATTAAGACAAAACTGAGGAGTGGGAGCGACTTGCAGATAGGGTGGTCAGGGAGGGCCTCTCTGAGCAGGGAGCCCAGCCCCATGGTGATCAGGAGGCAGAACGGGAAGAAGGTCCTCACCCCGAACTGGACCCAACGGCAGCCGTCCAGCTCCTGACCCCACCACTCCCTTCTTAGGCATCCCCCTCACCTGGTTTTCTTCAAGTGCCCCCGCCAGAGGGCACTGATTTGGTTTGTCTCTTCATTTTTTAAATTGTGAGATAATAACATATGTACATAAAACATACATTCAGTTTAAAGAATACAAACATTCATGTGCCGATCACCCAGGTCAAGAAAGAGAACAAAGCCACCTCCCACCAGGAGTCCTCCCCAGCCTGTTCCCTCCCCCTCCCAGGTTATCTCTCTCCTGACTTTCAAGATAACCAAGACTGTTTTTCTTTAGTGTTTTGCCACTTATATATGCATCCCTTTTGAACTTTATGTAAATGGAAACATACTGCATAAATTATTTGGTGTTCAGCTTCTTTCATTCAACATTATATCTGTGGGGGACTTCCCTGGTGGCGCACTGGTTAAGAATCCGCCTGCCAATGCAGGGGACACAGGTTCAAGCCCTGGTCCCGGAAGATCCCACATGCCGTGGAGCAACTAAGCCCATGCACCGCAGCTACTGAGCCTGCATGCCGCTGCAACTACTGAAGCCCGCTCGCCTAGAGCCCGTGCTCCGCAACAAGAGAAGCCACCGCAATGAAAAGCCTGCGCACCGCAATGAAGAGTAGCCCCCGCTCTCTGCAACTAGAGAAAGCCCGAGCGCAGCAACAAAGACCCAACGCAGCCCAAAAAACCCCAAAAACGTTATATCTGTGAGATTCATCTGTGTAGCTGAGTGTAACTCTGGCTTGTTCATCTGCCTTGCTCTCTGGTGTTCTGTTGTAGGACTATAACCTCTAACGTATTTATCCATCCTGCTATTAGGGGCCATGGAGTCCACTTAAGGATTAATACAAACATACACATGGACATATGTGGAACTGTTGTAGGGTATATGCATCTTTTTTAGATAATAGCAAACCTTTCTGCTAATTATCTGTTCATATTTACAACTCAACCCCTTTAAGGAAAAGATCATGTCTCGGCCATTAATTACTTCCCTTCAGGGCCCAGCACCAAACTGTATTTGCAAAGGTACTTAATGAACATTTACTCAGTGATGGATAGATCCAAACCAGTCTCCCTCTCCACCTACCTCGGAGGCAGGCCACTCCTGCCAGCAGTAGAAGCAGTGTCCCAGCATAGTGAGAAAATGGCACCACTTTGGACAAACTCAAGTAACCTGGTGGGGGAGAGGGATTATATGAGAAGCTTTCCCCACTGCCCCTCAGCTCGTCTTTGCAGTTCAGCCCCAACATCCCCCCCACACCCTCTTTTGGGGACAGCCACACCCTCAGAGGAAGAAGATGCCTGATGGAAGAGGGAAGCCAAGCCATCCTCATCACAGGTCCCCTTTCCTCATCAGGGGACTGGCTCAGCTGCCAATGACCTGCCCGTTTCCTGTCCCACCACCTTTGAAACCACACTGACCTTTCCTGTATAAGTAGAAGAAGGCGAAGGGAGAGGAGTAGTAAGAGATGGACCAGAAGACTGAAGCCTGTAGCAGAGAGACAGGGACAAGCAATCAATACACACACACACACACAGACACACACACACACACACGGGTCTGCCATTTCCAGGCCTTGGCTCTGAGCAAAGTGGATAACCTGAGGGATATCGTATCAAGTACCTATTCTGTGCATGACACCATGCACACAGTAGGTGCTCAATTATTTGTTGAAGGCAGTGTGTCAGAGCATAACGGAGGCTTGGAAAACTAGGTACAGCTTCTAGTTTCTTCCTCTAATCATCTCTGGACATAATTTCATCACATTTAAAGGCCAGTCTCTCTTTCTACTCAAGTTAATCGAGCCTTTTCAATCAGCCCTGCTCAGGACAGCCCCTGGCCTGGTCCCCAAGAGATGCACAAATGTCACCATGGGAACCTTGCCAGAGAGAACAGCTGTCTCTGCAGCCAAAGAGGCTACCTGCCAGGGAGGACAGGTCACTGGGGACTGCAGGACTCCGCACCTGCGGATGGTCCCAAGAGTAAACACAGCTTCCTCATGGCTCAGGCTGCCCCAGAGAAAGCAGTGCACATGCCAAAGGAGAGTACCAAGTATGGGCGCTTGAGAGCTATCTGTGTGTGTGTGTGTGTGTGTGTGTGTGTTGATGTCTGCTGCAGAGCCCAGAGCATCCCCCACCCCCAGGGGCACTGCCTTCTCCTAGTCTGGGGAGGAGAAAGTTCAGGAGGGCAGCTGGGTCTGAAAAGATGCAGCAGTCCCAGATGCCAGGGCAGACATACCAGTGCCAGGATGCTGTCGGCATGTTTCTCGAGGGCACGGGGCTGATAGTACGTATCCTGCCAAAACAGATGGCCGAATTAAGGACGCTGCTCATTGACAAGTCCTCCACCTTCCCTTTTAGAAGCCCTGATGTGTGACCTCTGGTTCTAGCCCCCAGAGTCATCTCTCCTAGGACATCTCTGGCTCTGTAGGAAGCCCCTTTTCCCCACCCTGACTCAGAAGCTGATTTCCTACTCCAGACCCTGAGAACAAACACAGGGCACTGGACTTGGAAGCAAAAGTGAAAGCAGCATTGGACGACTTTTGCTCTTTTTCACAACCCAGTTTCAAATGGGTTGTGTGCGTATGGGGACAGGGGTAGAGAAGGAAAGACATCATGACAACTTTAAGAGGGAAAGAAGAGCATCGGAAATAAGAGTAGGCTGATTAAGGAAGAGAATGTGGCTGGCGGTGGGCAGTTTGTAGAGGACAATGAACATAATCTGAGACTACCGATAAAAAGGAAGAGAACATTTAGGGACACAGCCTACCACCACCCAGGTTTTCATAAACGCAATGATCCTGGGGTCTCCAAGGTAGGCTGCGGGTGGGGTGGGGGAGAGCGGACATATGACATGTTGAAGAAGTCATTTTGAAATTCAAGGCCAGGGAAGATAAACGGAACCGGGTGAGGCACTGAGTAAGAGGAAATCGAGAGTTTGATGGCAAAATCATCCAGCTCCTGAATCCGCGCAGGGTCTCTTCCAGGACTTAAGAGTCAATTGGGACCGGCATGAAGCACGACGGGCAGGGTTGAGGGGTCGCGAGAGGAAAAAAGCAAGGAGTGGCAGTCGGAATGAGAAAGCACTGGACAACAGCGATACAGCAGGCGGCCAGTCCACAGGCGTGACTTTCACCCAGGAAGCACAAAGAGCGCAGACTTTGCGGAAAACTAGCTTGACAAGCAGGCTCCAATAATGGGCGCTTCTGGGGAGCAAAGGCCGCAAAGGGGTTTGGGCCATACTATGTTTTTAACCAGGGGAGAACTCGACTCACCCAGGAGCTGGAAGGGGGGTTAGTGACTGAAGTTGGAGTCCCAGGGACGCTGGACGGGGCCCTTTCAGAGTCCCTTTCCCGGTAGATCTTGTAGAGCCGGGGGCCTAGGACGCAGCTCAGCAGCTTCGCCATGGCCCCGGCCCGGGGCGCTGCTCTTTCAGCAGCAGGTCCCCCTGCTGGCCCCGCCCTCCCGCGGCCCCTAAGGTGTTGCGTGCCCTTGACGTCAGCACGTACCGGCTCCGCCTCGCGCGCAGTTGAGATATTTTCAGCGCCCTTTCAGCACGGAGTCTTGCAGTTGGAGCTACGGGAACAGCAATGGTCAGAAATTAGTTGGAGGCGTTTGGACCGCGGAGAGTTAGAATATTATCAGACATAGTTAAGTCACTTCTTTCTACCCCTTAATATTGGCAGACTCTCGAGCGACAGTGTGAAAGAGGGGTTAAGATAAGGAGCGTTTGACAAGAGCAACAAAAAAGGTATCTAGGAATACGTCTAATGAAAGAAATGCAAGATTTTACGAAGGAAATTACAAAAATTACTGAAAGAGGTAAACAAAGGCTTGAGTAAATGGAGAGCTACGCCATGGTCATGGATAGGAAGACTCAATATTGTTAAGATGTGTGAAATGCTGGTTTAAAAAAAAAAAGGATGAATTATCGCACTTAAGCGTGAACAATTTTCAAAACCATAATGTTGGGTGGAGAAAAGAAAGCCACAGAAGATTACATACAACATGACACCATAGTACAAAATTCAAAAACACTTAAAATTTAATGATCAAGTATGTGAAAGATAAAGAGCAAATTTATAATACACAGCATAGAGGATCTTTGGCTGAAAGGGTAATATTCTGTTTCTCGATAGATATAGAGGTTTGTTTTATTTTTCTTAGTACCTTACACCTACATAATATATAAACCCTTTAGCTTTTCATTGCAGTAAACACATATAGAGAAAAATGCACCAATTGAATATGTCCATGTAGTCATCACCAGATCAGGAATCTGATTACATCATTACATCATTACCGCATCTAGAAGACCCTCTCCAGATCACTACCAGTTGCTACCACCCCACCAAGGGTAACCATTACTTTTTCTTTCTGTTTAGATCTGAATTTATTTTTAAATTTATTTTATTCATATATAGTTGATTTACAATGTTGTGTTAATTTCTGCTTTAAGCAAAGTGATACATTCTTTTTCATATTCTTTTCCATTATGGTTTATCACAGGATATTGAATGTAGTTCCCTGTGCTACACAGTAGGACCTTGTTGTTTATCCATTCTATATATAATAGTTTGCACCTGCTAATCCCAAACTCCCAATCCATCCCTCTCCCACCCCCCCCCACCCCCCAACCACAAGTCTGTTCTCTATGTCTGTCAGTAGGTTTCGTATATAAATTCATTTGTGTCCTATAAGTGATATCATATGGTATTTGTCTTTTTCTTTATTTTTGGCTGCGTTGGGTCTTCGTTGCTACACGGGGGCTTTCTCTAGTTGCAGTGAGCGGGGGCTACTCTCGTTGTGGTGCGCGGGCTTCTCGTTGCGGTGGCTTCTCTTGTTGTGGAGCACGGGATCTAGGTGCATGGGCTTCAGTAGTTGTGGCTCACAGGCTGTAGAGCACAGGCTCAATAGTTGTGGCACACGGGCTTAGTTGTTCTGTGGCATGTGGGATCATCCCCGACCAGGGCTCGAACCCATGTCCCCTGCACTGGCAGGCAGATTCTTAACCACTGCGCCACCAGGGAAGACCTCTTTTTTGTTTGTTTGTTTGTTTTGGCTGCGCTGGGTCTTCATTGCGGCATGCGGGATCTTTAGTTGCAGCATGAGGACTCTTAGTTGCGGCATGCAGACTCTTAGTTGAAGCATGCAAATTTTTAGTTGTGGCATGCATGTGGGATCTAGTTTCCCGACCAGGGATCAAACCCAGGCCCCCTGCACCGGGAGTGCAGAGTTTTAACCACTGGACCACCAGGGAAGTCCCTGTCTTTCTCTTTCTGACTTACTTCACTTAATATGATAACCTCTAGATCCATCCATGGGTAACCACTCTTTTAATCTCTAACCTCGTAGATTACTTTTGTCTGTTTTTGCACTTTATGTAAATGAATCATACAGTACGTGCCCTTTGTTTCTGGCTTCTTTACTCTCATTATGTTTGTGGGAGTCAACCTTGTTGCATGTCATTGTGGTTTGTTCATTCTAATTGCTATCGAGTGTTCCGTTGTGTGAATATACCACAGTTTCTTTAGCCAATATACAGTTGTACATTAGATATAGTCTTTGGTATGCATGAAATAGTTCATCAAAAACAATTTAAAAAAATAGCCTTTAAAGATAAATAACACATTGGGACTTCCCTGGTGGCGCAGTGGTTAAGAATCTGCGTGCCAGTGCAGGGGACACAGGTTCGATCCCTCGTCTGGGAAGATCCCACATGCCGCGGAGCAACTAAGCCCGTGCACCACAACTACTGAAGCCCGCGCACCTAGATCCCGTGCTCCGCAAGAAGAGAAGCCACTGTAATGAGAAGCCTGAGCACTGCAACGAGGAGTAGCCCCCGCTCGCCGCAACTAGAGAAAGCCCGCGCTCAGCAACGAAGACCCAAAGCAGCCAAAAATAAAAATTAATTAATTAATTTAAAAAATAAAGAAATGCTTTACCAGGAGTCTATTTTTTAAATAAATAAATAAATAACACATTAAAAACTATTAGAGCAATATGAAGAGCTGCCTTAAGAGAGTCCTTCCTGAGGCAAAGGGATGAATCAGTGAATTCTCCAGGCCCCTGCTATCCTTCTCCTTGAGTAATAACTTAATATACTCATCAGGGGCTCAGAAGAAGTCTGTGATGTGCCAGGCAGCCACAGAGAAAGTCATTCTAAGTCATTCAGGGAGTACTGACTGGATGTGCAGTCTTGTGCTGGGTTCCCTGGAAACCAATATGAAGACTCAGCTTCTTCCCTCATGGCTGGTGTCTCTTGGGCTGGAGGAGAGAACACGGAATGTACTTCCAGACTGATGGGAGGTGGACAGCCGTGACCCCTTCTGCACAGGCTTCTTAGCGTGGAGAGTCTTTGTTCTGAGTCCTTCAGCTGATGTGGAGTCTGAAGGGTGAAGAGGTCATCTTTGGAGTGGCCTGAACTTGGTCTTCTCCCTCTTGGCACAGAAAGGTGGCTGTCACTTTTTCCCCATTAGACATGCAGCTGGGCTTTATCTCCCCAGCATTCCCATCCCCTTCAAAGGCCCATGTCACTCCAGACTAGGGAGTATGGGCCTTTATCTGGGCTCTGTTTCCTCCCTGGGGCTAGCAGGTCCCAGGCAAGAGAACTTGGTAAGCTCTCCCCATGGCTGTCTTATTCCTCCTCCTT
The DNA here is from genome assembly GCF_028023285.1 of Balaenoptera ricei. Lineage (NCBI taxonomy): Eukaryota > Metazoa > Chordata > Mammalia > Artiodactyla > Balaenopteridae > Balaenoptera > Balaenoptera ricei. Next base: position 24,296,902 of record NC_082649.1, read on the forward strand.
CTGTGCCTACATGGGCTCCCCCAGGCTGCTGCAGGTAAGGAGCAGGAGTTGAGGGGTCCTTCACTTATTCACAGGGTTGGGAGGGACTGCTGCTGTTTCTCCTTAGGGGCCTGGGGAAGGCCTCTGTCTCAAGAAGATAGATTTACCCCAGTTGACCTCCCCCTGCCTCTAATACTGGGAAAGATCCAGAGTCAGTGAGGGTCCAGGTCAGGTACAGTTTCCTTTAGAAAATAAGAACAGACAAGTAAATGCTCATCCAGAAGAGGAGAAACAAAAGGGAGGGGTATGGGCATTTGTCAGCCATTCCAGCCTTTTCCCTCTTGCCCTCAGATTCCCTCAATTGCCAGGAGAGGTGGGGAAAGCCCCACCCTCTTCTCTCCACCTTACTTTTTTGTAGCTGTCACTTGAGAAATGTGCTCACAGTCCGGCCCAGTGCTGGGGGACCCCAGAAGGGGAAGAAGCCAGGGGTAGGAGGTTGATGGGTGGGGTTGTTGACCTGATGGAGGTCTCTGGTCTCACACAGCCCCCTCCCCACAGACAACATCCAGGCCATCTATGTGGCACTGGGGGAGGCAATGGAGCTGCCATGTCCTTCACCACCCACCCTGCATGGAGACGAATTCCTGTCCTGGTTCCGCAGTCCGGCAACAGGCTTGTCCACTGCTTTAGTGGCCCACGTCCAAGTAGCCAGGCCAGCCCCAGACCCTGGGAAGCCCGGAAGGGAATCCAGGCTCAAACTCCTGGGAAACAACTCTTTGTGGCTGGAAGGGTTCAAGGAGGGAGACGCTGGGCGGTACTGGTGCGCCGTGCTGGGTCAGCACCACAAGTACCAGAACTGGAGGGTGTATGATGTCTCCGTGCTCAGAGGTGAGTGAGGGGCATGCAGACCAGGGGCCACTGGGAACCAGGGAAGCCCAGACAAAGAACTGAGGAGTCCCTCTCTCCCTCCAGGATCCCAGTTCTCTGCGAGGGCTGCAGATGGATCTCCCTGCTCTATCCTGCTGTGCTCTGTGGTCCCCGCCAGACGCCTGGACTCTGTGACCTGGCTGGAGGGGAGGGGTCCTGTGAGGGGGCGTGTGCAGTCCTTCTGGGGTGATGGGGCTGCCATGCTCTTGGTGTGTCCTGCGGAAGGGCTTCCTGAGCCCAGGGGACGTAGACCAAGAAACATTCGCTGCCTCATGCCTCAGAACAAAGGGATCAGCTTTAGGCTGGCAGGTAAACTGATGGACACTAAGGGAAGGGATGTTGCCTCCGACACATCCCGCACTGCTAGCTAGGGGAGGGGGCGAATCTGTTATTGGCTGTTTTTATCCTCCGCTGCCTGTAGGAGGAGGGCTTTTTCTCACTGACTGAATCTGTAACAGAGAAGGGGGCTGGTTAAGCCAGCTTTCTGATGGAATAGACCATCAGTCAAGAGGGAGAAGAAGAATTCTGGTGGAATATACCTTTGTTTAGAAATAGGATAATCTATGATTTTTGTGGAATATCCCTTAGCAGTGAGGAAGAAGGTAAGAATTATTGCTGGGGTGGTTGTCTTTTGAAGAAAGGATATATGCACTGATGTTATAATGGCCCATTGATGGTGGAGGCAGAAGGAGAAAAAATATATAATTGTTTTACAATAAAAAGTCCATTATACAGAGAAGGAATGCTATTGGATGTAGAACAACCCATTTACAAGGCAGGAGGGAGGAGCAAATGACCATTATTTTGGTAAGTGAAGGCCAACTAACAGGCAGTGACTGGGTTTTATTTCCTTCTACATCCTCACACCTAATCTGGGGTCGGGCATGTGGTGGGCACTCAGCGAATACCTGTGGAGTGGATGAATGGAAGAATGAATAAACAGAAGGCATTTTCTTTTTTTACTTAAAAGGGTGGATTACTGTGAAGGGCTTGAGGGAAAAATTGCAGTTATGGCTGGTGGTGGTCCACCCTGGAGTTAGCCATCCATGTGTAGCCAGGGGGGCGTCACCACTCTCTGTCAATGTTGATTTATGGGATCAGGGTGAGAGGCCTGGAAACAGGCAAAATGGGGTGGTGGATATTGGGGGCAAGGAAGTCTTCTTTTGGAAGAGCCCACCAGACTATGGGGGAAAGCCTTTCTTTGGGGCGCAAGGGACAGACCCCCCTCCCTGCCTCCCTCCTTATCCCTCTTTTCGTGCCCTTCCTGCAGCCTCCATGGATGCCTCCCCTGCGCTCTGTGCCCCTTCCACAGAGTGGGGTGCACCCTGGATCCTGATGCTGTTGCTCACAGTGGGCCAGGGCTTCACCATCGTGGTCCTCAGCGTCATGCTCTGGAGGCGGAGGGTCCAGGGGACTAAGCACAGAAGTGAGTCCCTCCTTCCCAGAGGGGTGGGCTCATATCTTGCCTCTATACCCTGTCTTCTCTAGGGGAGGAGGGGGGTAAGGAATATAGCTCTGAGTTATCTGGTGACTTCTCTGCCACACCTCATATGGCTCTTTCTCCCCAGATGCCTCGTTTCCTCAGTTCAAACCCGAGATCCAGGTCTATGAGAACATCCATTTGGCCCATCTCAGGTGAGGAACAACTAGGGGGCAGAGGCTTAAATCCCAGAGGAGACTGAGGTTGGGGTGGGGATGGGATGCTGGTTCCTGAGGACGTGGAGAATAGAAGTATCCTTAATGTCTTTCTGCTTTGCAAAACCCACAGACCACCTGCCCCTAAGACCAGGTGATCTCGATGACATCTGCTGGGAAGTGTGACCTGCTGTCTCCCTGGCCATCTGGCACCTGAAAGATTCCCGAAAACCTTGGCAAGGGGGGAGGGGCTGGGAGTGCTACTTCACAGTCCAGCTGGTCTCCAGCAGCCAAGCTTTCTGTGTGTGTGTGTGTGTGTGTGTGTGTGTGTGTGTGTGTGTGTGTGAAGGGGCTGGGGGCTGAAGGAAAGGAGAAGCATTATTCTGTGATGTCACCTATGAAAAGTGTGGTTTCCTGTCTCCCAGAAGCCAGTGGAGGGGTGGCCCTGAGCCTGCAGTACCATGGGGTTGAGGGGAGCTTGGGGTAGCTGGAAGGGGTTGAGGAGGGGTGGGGATGAAGAAAAGAGACAGAGGAATCCAGAGACTTGAGCCGTGGTGGAGAATCAGTTATGGGGGAACCAAAGGACAAATGGGGGAAATTGAAGAAGAGAGAAGGGAAGAGGCTCAAGTCAGGGTAAAGGGAAAGAGATGGAGAGAGAGAGAAAAAAAATAGAAGTACAAAGTGGGAGGATTGAGGGACAGAGAGAATGGAAAGAAGACTCAACTTGCCTCTAAATTAAGCTAGATCCCCACCCCTGTCTCATCCCCACAAAGAAAAGAAATTGAGAGAGAAGCACCTCTAATCAGACCCCAGACTTCCTCAGATGGAAGTGGAGGGAACTGAGTCAGGATGGGGGTACCTGTGCCTGGCCACCACCCCCACGGCCCCCCCTTATCCTAGGCGCTCCACTGTGGCATCCGGAGCAGGGAGCAGCTTACCACCCTGACATCCTGTCCACTGTGCTGGGTGGGTGAATTCCCTGGTGGGGTGAGTAATTGGGCCCTGCGTGCGTGGCTGTCAGTGAACCAAGACAAGTCTGGGCTGGTGAAGCGGGAGAGGGAACCGGTGCTCCCAGCTCCTAGTCTCAGGTGGAAATGAGCTGGCCTCCCGGCCACACCCTCACCAGTCCACCAGGGGCCCCTTTGTGTGTCTACTCAAGCTTGGGCTTCACTGGAGAAAAGCTTTCTCAGAAGTCTTACCTAAACCCTTCACGCTGCAGTGGCTTAAGCTAAGCTAATGGCAAGAAGGAGGATGCCAATGACAGATGGAGGATGAAGTGAAAGTTGTGGTTCACGTGCCAGCACCCCAGCCCAACCCACCAAGCAGCTATAGTTTGCTTTAGAGCACATGCGTGTGCGCACGCACACACACACACACACACACACACACACACGGAGCAGTGTTACTGAACTCCCAGATAGCACTTTTATTATATTTACTCTTCATAGTTCCCCAAGCCCTCCTTCCTGACCTACCAAGTTAATCTCTCCTAGCAGGACCCTCCTCCTCATCACACCTGGTGCCCCTTCGATCCCCTTGCCTGGGACCCACAGCTCCGTCAAACACCTGCCTTGCCAGAGAGCTGGGGCTGAGAGAATGCATCAGCAACAGACATCTAGAAAAGACCAAAGATTTAGAACAGGTGTTGTTTATGAGGCTGGGCTCCGGGTAGGTGCCTCTGGGCAGGTAGGGGCTAGAGCAGTGCCTGTAGGAATCAGGTTTGGGGAGGGGTCCGTGAAGGTGTTGGGCCCAAGGGGTGTGAGGTCTCTGTACAAGATCAGGTTCTTGGGCAGATCGCAGAAGTGTCTGTGCAGGTGTTTCCAGGGCCACGGTGATAGTGGAGGAGTCTTGGGTTGAAGGCTGGTGGAGGAGGTGGGCTCCCCAGGTGAAGCTGGCCACGAGGATGAGCGGGGTGATGAGGAGGAGGCTGGGGGGCCGATGCGGCGTGGTGGCCGCATTGCCCAGGTCCTGCTCACAGCAGTGGTGCTGAGGAGTGTAGGAGCGTGACCAGCAGGTGGCATGGCCCTGCAGAGAGCACTGGGTCCTTGGGAGGCAGGCTTTCCGCTCCTTGACCTCACTGTTCTATGGGGCAAAGAGGGGATGCTGAGGCAGGGGCAGGAAGGAGGCAAGGGCCATGAGGCCACAGGAAAGGCAGGACGGATGGCGGTGGGGAAGGCCTAGGGAGTCCTCCCTGAGGTACCAATACTGATGCCACAAACTTCATCATCCTGACACTCGGTAGGAACAGGGTAGCAGGGTTTGGCGAAGTTGCAGGTGTAACAGTGGAGCCATCTCCAGGCAGGGGAAGTGGCGAGACCTGTGGGGTCGGTGGAGATCAGGCACGGAGGAGAGGCAAACAGGACAGGTGAGAGGCTGAGCCCAGATTTGGGAATGAGATGCATAGACAGAGGTGATACACAAAGTGGGGAGAGAGGAGCAGTGAAATGGAGGGAAAAACAGAAGTAGAAAAAGAGACACAGAGAAGGGAGGGGGGATACTACAGGAAAAGAAAAAGATGCAGAGGCACGAGGGATACAGGGAGTGTGAGAGACGCACAGACATGAACAGAAGCCAAGAGAATCAGAGATGAACACAGAGAATGACACAAAAAGCCAGGGCGGGACGAGGAGGGGGTACCAGTGAAGAAGTTAAGCAGATGGTGCTAAGTCAGATGAGAAAATAGGAATTAACATTGACCAAGGGGCCCAGCAAAGAAACAGGAGGTGAGATAAGGGTCAGGGGAGACAGAGGCTTGTCAAAGATGCCACAGGAAAGAGACAGTTATTCTCAAATGCCTTTGAAAGGAAATTTTTCTTGTTCCACCTCATCAGGCTGTCCTGAGACCCTTCCCAGTAGCTTTTCTTTCCAAAACCCCTACAACTCCCTCCCTGGCATTTCACAGCACCCTCTCCGCCACCCCCCACCCCCAGACCTCAGGCTCCTCCACAAGCCCCTGCCAGCACCACCACCCCACCCTGCCCCCAGCCCCCAAGGATTCCCCAGCCCACCCTTACCCAGTGCCCCACCGAGGAACAGAATGCAGAGGAAGATGCTGGAGGTGCCCATGGCTGGACCCGGGGCTCAGGAGTCTGGGAGAATGTGATCTGCACACGGAGATCCTAGAGTTGGAGAGATGGAGCACCTGAGCGAGACAGGGAGGGAGCAGTAAACAAACACACCTAGGGAGTGAATCTGAGGGTGGGGCAGAAGCCGGACCAGATTCTGCAGCCTGACAGAGCAGGGACGCTGGCCTCACAGTTCTCACATCCTCCCTGCCTCCTACTAGAGCCTGCTCTTGCCTTGAGGGTGTTCTCCATTCCCGCAGCGTTTGCCTGTTACTCTTAGCTGCGTCTGTCGCTCCTGAATGGTGTCTGTCAGCGTCTGTCACTTTCCCTCCTACTCCTTTCCCTCCCTCCCCTTGTCTCAAGCTGTTCTTTGCTCTCTCATCTCCTTGTTATGTTTCTCTGTCTTTTGTCCTTCTGTGCATTTAAGTCTGTCAAGGTCACTCTCCTTGACCTTGAGCCCTGGCCCAGACCTGTTTGCAGCCCACATCTGTTGGCAAGTGGTGTTTGAGTGTGGACTCAACAATCCCCCACCCACCGGCCCACACAAAGCCCAGCTGCAGCTGCGTAAGGGAGGACGCCACCCAGCTTCCGATCCCTTTGATCCCCCCAAGCCTCAACATTCTTACCCCATAATTATCTCTCCCAGCCTTACTGCGTTAGAGGAAAGAGTTAATCATGGGTGCAGCCAGAGGGACGGATGTGTTTCCACTGGTGCAGGGATGAGGGTCAGAAAGACCAGGAAGGAAGGCAGCGATAAGATTTGGGAGTACGGGTGGTAGAGTCTGGAAGACGGGGGCTTAAGAGATTGGGGAGAAGAGCTGCACCTGGGGAATCAGGGCAGAAGTACTGGGAGTAAGAGGCAGACAGGGTGGGGGAGATGTGAGGCAGAGGAGACACAGGTATCCACTGAGCAGCAGTTTTCAAAACATTTATCTCAGGACCTCTTTACACGCAAAAATTACTGAAGACCCCAAAGAGCTTTTCTTATGTAAGTTATATCAATATTTGCTATATGAGAAATAGAAATAGAATAATAGGTTCATTTAAAAATAAAAAAACAATAAACCTATTACATGTTAACAAAACATAGTTTTGCGAAAAATAATTCCTTTCCCAACAGTACAGTGAGAAGAGTGGCATGGCTTCACCCTTTGGGGAATCTATTTAATGGTGGACTTAATAGAAGAAATAGAAGATGGCTGGGTTTTCACATCTGCTTCTGCATTCAACCTGTTGGGATTTGTTGTTTTGATTGAAGTATCTGAAGAAAATCTGACAGATATGTAGTTGGAAAAGGAAAACGGTGGAGGACCCTCTAAAAGGGCCTTAGGGACCCGCAGGAGGTCTGGGGCCACCGTTTTAGAATTGTTCCTGAGATGGAGGAGTTTGGGGATGCCAGAGGATGCTGAGAGCTCTTTCTCCTGTGGGGGCCCCTCCCTGTCCCCACTGCGGCCCCGGTGGCTGCTGGAGGAGTCTCTTTCCTCCCTTTTTATTGCCCTATAAAGCCCAAGGCAAGCACAACTGGAGAAAGCCTGCGCGCAGCAACGAAGACCCAATGCAGCCAAAAATAAATAAATAAAATAAATAAAAATTAAAAAAAAAAAAAGCCCAAGGCAAGGGGGATAAAAGCCTGGCAGAGCGGGGCCAGGGAGGCGGGTGGGCGGGAGGGAGAGGCGCTACAGACACAGGCAGACACAATGAACCCCCTGTTTGCTGGGATCCCGCTCAGCACCCTGCTGCGGGCTGCCTTGGGTAAGGAGGCAGCCAAGGCGCCTGTCACAAAGGCCCGTCGCCCTGTGCCAGCCGCCCCCCCCCCACCCAGTTCCAGCACCTCTTCTCTCCTGCCAGGAAACCGCAAGCGGTGCTATGACTGCGGTGGAGGCCCCAGCGGCTCCTGCAAAGAGACCGTGACCACTTGCGGCGAGGGCGAACGCTGCGGCTTCCTGGAGCGCAAACCCCAACCAGACCCGAGACAGACCAAGCCAACTGGAAACCGTGAGTTCTCCGTTTGTCCCCCTGCCTCCAGCCCCTACTACTTCAGTCCTTCTGGCTTCCAGAACCTTCCAGGCTCAGTCTGGCTCTGGGCAGATGGTGTCGCTGTCAGAGTGGAGCGGTCTGTAGCCCCTTCTGGCTCCTGGCACTGAGCCCCTGGAAGCCCGCTGTCTGCGCGGCCCCACCCCCTCCTTTTTACCCTCCAGAAAGAGTCTCATAGGCCCATTCACTCACAAATGGGTGAAAAGCTCCCTTGAAGGCAGGGACCAAAAGATTTGGCCAAACTTCAACTTGCAGGCATCAGCTAAGGACCAGGGAGTTATGTGTGTGTGTGTATTCTAATTTTTTTGTTTCTAAATAACTTTAGATTGACAGAAAAGTTAATTTTATTAGAAAAATAGTACAGATCAGTACTGTATAGCCTCACCCAGTTTCCTCTAATGTTAACATCTTATATAACCATAGTACAATTAGCAAAATCAGAAAATAACACCAGTACAGTACAACTAACTAACCCACAGACCTTACTCAATTTAGCCAGTTGTCCCACTGATGTCCTTTTTCTGATCCAGGACCCACACCAGGATCCTACATTGTCTTCTTAGTCGTCCCCCCTCTGGGACAGTTCTGAGTCTTCCTTTGATTCCATGATTCCATGATCTTGACATTTTTGAAGAGTCCTGATGAGTTATTTTATAGAACGTCCCGCAATTTGGATTTACCTGATATTTTCTCATGATTAGACTGAGGTCGTGAGCTTTTGGCAAGAAGTGATGTTGGTCCCTTTCAGTGCATCCCATCAGGGGTTCACAATGTCAGTGTGTTAACTGTGATCACTTGGTTTCAGGGAGGTGTTTTTTGAGGGGGCAGAGGATCCCTTTGGGCTCCTTGAAATCACATCTGCTCTGCCCCAGAAGGCAAGTCCTTAAGCCAGGAGTTCAACAGCCCAATCTCATTCTCTCTCTCAGCCTCAGTGACCTTGATTCATCACCATCCAGCCTGCGTGGCGGCCCATCATTGCAGTCGAGTGGAAACAGAGGTGGTGGGAGACGTCTTATATGACGCACAGGGACTGCTGCGTCTGCGACCTGTGCAACAGTGCTGTGGCGAGCACTGCAGCCCCCGCGTGCATCGTGGCTGCAGGGGTCACCGCCCTAGCCTGGCTCTTGTCAGGACTGTGGAGAGGGTAGTGGGAGTAGGGGAAGAGAAGGGAGCAAGGGAGCAAGGGAACAAAGGGGATATGAGGTGAGAAGATAAACACTCCTCTGTGAGCCATTAAAATCTATCGACCACTCTAGAGCTGACTGGAAAATTCCATCTTTTGTTGATGGGAGGGCTGAAGGAGTAATATGGGGGCAACCAGGCTCTAGTTTAGGGGTTATCAAGGATCAGTGGACTTAGTTACAATGGTGCACTCCTTAACCAACTAAACCCCAAAGGACAATGGAGAATCTGCCCTATGTGACACCTACATCCTGTTGCTAGGGAGAATCTTCCTTAGCAACAAGGATCACCGAGGGGAGCAGGCTCTGGGCTGAGTGGGGGCCACCAGGAATCAATGAGCCTCGTTGTCTGGGCTTGTTCCCCTTCCCCGCATTTGCAACTTGGCTCCCAGTATGACTATTTGGAATTGAGAAAGGAAATGTAAGCACTGTGATAGGAGGGTTGCTTGGTGCCCCACGTACTAGGCCAGGTGAGGCCTCTGAATCTAACCTGAGGGACTGAGGCCTGGAAAGAGGGTCCCAGGTCCCATCCCCATGCAACTCTCCTACCCTTTCTGGGGCGCCCTCAAGCCAGGCTGCACCTCCTTCTTGGCAGTACATCAGAGGTGTGGCCTAAATTTAAGATAAATATTGCTTCTCCAAACACTGGGCCCTGTACGCCAGCCCCCAGATACTGGAAGAGAGGATGGAAGCCTGCAAAACCTGTTTCTCCATCTGCCCCAGCCCAGCCTCTGAGAGAAACTCCCTGAAGGGTTCTTGGGTGAGTGTGAGGGCTGAGAGTGTTATTTCCTGGGAGGGTGCCTCTGACAATAGATCTTCTGATGCACAATTGATCATATACAGACATTTATTACTCAAAATGGAAAGGGGTGAGCATGGGGATGAGGTACGCATGGGAGCCAGGGTTTGGAGAATCAGCTCATAGAGTGAGGTCATCAGGTCCTTCCTGGGAGCCTTCACTGGGGACAGGACAGAAACCCCATTTCAGGCCCAGATTCCAATCCCTCCTCACATAGGGCACAGGGGAGTTCAGGAGGCAAAGTGGGGGGCCCTTCTAGGAGACAATGGAGGCTCTGGAGTGGTGTCGAGGGAAATGGAAAGAGACTCCAGAGAAGCAGAGTGGAGGGTGTGGGATGGAAGGATGGATCGGGAAACCACGGTCTAATTAAAGAAATATGAAGGGTCTGGAGAAATGCTTTTCTGAGCAAAAGGAAGCAGAGGATACGAAGACACAAGAAGAGAGGCTCAGGCTAAGGCAGGTGGGAGGAGGGGCAGCCATGGAGTGAGTCTCAGTGCAACAGCCAGAGGCCAAGGCCAGCCAAGGAGGTGAGGAGGACAAGGGCCAGGGCCGGGGTGGGCCGAGGGGCTGGGTTATTGCAGTTGTCCTTGTTGCAGCAGGTGGTGTTATAGGTCAGGCCTAGCTTGTGGTTGGTTTGGTTGAAGGCCTCCCGACAGGGCTCTTCTGGTGTGCCACATCGGAGGTTGGAGAAAACCCACATCTTCCCTGGGGTTAGGAGGGGGCAGTGGGGACAGTTCAGATGGGCACCTGGCATGCCTGTGTCCACCTCCCCACCCCATGCACCCCACCCAGGCTTCCTTCCTTCCCAACTCTGCCCCTGGCCCTGCCCTTCTGTATCTCTTCTCAGTCTAACCTTTCTCCTGCACTTCCTTACCCTGCCCCTCACCCCAGTCCTGGTCCTATCACTTGCTGCCCATGAGGCTTTGGACCTGTTACTGTCTCTTTTTGAGGCTGTTTTCTCAGTATAATAATAGCACCCACATCATAGGGTTGTCATGAGCATTAATTGAAACAATCCTTGTAAAGACATAGGATGGTGCCTGGCACATAATAATCCTTGGCCAAATATTATCATTGCTGTAATTCTCTGTTCCACCTCATCCCCAGCCATAGAGTCTCCCACTGGCCCCCTCTCCCCACTGAAGAAAGGAATGTTACCGAGGTACACATTTGTTGTCAGGCATTGCTGTCCTGGTTCCAGGTGGCAGGACTGCCGGTCCACACAGCCCAGCAAAGGGACCTTGTAGCAGGAGTGACAGCGAATGTCAGCTGGGAAGACACAAGTCGGGCTGAAGTGATGGAGTGTCTGACTCACCTGGGGATGAGCCCAGCTGGTGGGCAGGGTGGAGAAGAGCCAATCAAGTAGGTATTCTGACCTGTTTGGTCTGGTAGGGAAAGAGAGGGTGAGTGATGCAGAAAAAACGCAAGTGGGTGAGGGTGGAGTTGTTGCTCTGTGAATGGCCCACACCCTAAACATCTTCCTTCATTCCACCCCATCTGGAGATGAGTCAAGAGGGGCAGAGTTACCAACAATGGGGCTGGGGACAGATGAAATGTGAGAATACCACGGGGAAGGAATGGAGGTGGCGAGGGAGGAGATGAAGGAATTCAGAAGAGGTCACAGATGGAGTCTTGAAATAGGAAGAAATATTAAAAGTAAAAATCATGGTGGTTACAACACTTGCAGAAATGGCTTGGAACTTGAGGCCGGCAAGAAAGCCACCTGGGGCCAGATTAGCAATGTATTCTTCACCTCCTGGGGCCGCCAAGAGCATGGGAAGAGAAACCAGACTTGAACTGAATCCTCCCACCCCAGTGGCTCTCTGACAGAAAGGAAAAGTATCTGGGAGACAGATCATCAGAATCCATCCGAGCACTTTACCAAAATGGAGAGGATGGGTGCAGAAAGGCAGAAGGTGGCACCCCGAAAGTTTCTGCTGCATCCGATTCAAGGTTTGAGGGACGGAAGGGTTCAGTCCGTGGGTGGAGGAGCCTGGTGACTGCACCTCAGTGAAACCCACCTCACCCTGGGGGTGAGCAACCTTGGCATTCCCTCCCTAGAAGGCCGGGAAATCTCCCTGGTTCCCTGGGAGGTTCTGAGAGGTCACTGGAGCCTTCCAGAAAGCTTGTGTTCCTGGAGGTATGCACCTCAGGGAGGAGCAGGGGGGGATCTAGGAGAGGCCACTGCTCGAGGGACTGAGCACAAAGTCCCTGATGGAGTAGATGGGAGGATGGGTCACAAAAGAAGCCGCAGGCTGGATGCCTAGATTTCCGGGAGGACACCCTGGCTGAGTGCAGGTGGTGAGAGGAGAAAGCAGGTAAGCTGGATCCTGGAGAGTTCTGTATCAGAGTGGGGCTGGCAGTGGAGCTGGATATCAGAGTTTCCAAGGAGTGGGGACCAGGGGACCTGGAACCCTGGGCAGGTTAGAAGAGTGCGTCTTGGAGGTGGGGAAGAGTCTGAAGATGGAGACACGGGTCCTTGAGAAATAGAGCAAGGACCCTGTCGCAGCGGGGCACAGGAGAGCTGAGCCAGTTGGGTCTGGGGGCGCTTGGGATCTTGAGTAGTGGGTAGTGTAGGGCAGTGCCTGGGGCAGGGTGTAAAAGTCCTGACCAGGTGAACCAGGTCCTTGGGGCCCCCAGGTGCTCACCTGAGACCCAGCAGAGCAGAGAAGACAAGGTGAGCAGCAGAAGGCCTTTCATGGTGAGGATCCTGAGAATGGTAGCAACAGCAGCAGCCGACAGAGTAGAATTTCAGGGCTCCTGCTCTGGGATTTGAGTGGCCTTTTTGGAATTTATAACCACACCAGTCCCGCCCTCCCTGGCCTCTGGTGGCCCCTCCTTCCCCATTTAGGGAGGGGCTAAGCAGGACCCAGTGGGGCAGTAGGGATGGGGATGGGAGAGAGAGGTGGGGAGGGGGAGGGTAGGTGCACTAGTGGCCAACTCCATTTTGGTTCTTGGTTTCAGTCCAAGACACACCCTCCTGGCCCCCAGGAGTAACATCCCTGTCTGCCCAGTCCTCTGAAGAAGTATCACCAAAGGCCCCTGTGATGTTACAGTGGCTGTGGTGGTAGCAGTGTCTGCTGGTTCCTGGGAAATGGACAATGGGGTGTGGCCCAAGCTGACTGCAAAATTTTGGTCCCTGGGGGGCATTGGTAGGGGTATGTGGGCAGAAATTGAGCACCAAATTAATCTCAGTTCAGCCTCCACTTAGTTTTCCCAACCCCTCCTCAGCCACAGGATGGAGGGGTAGGATTTGTGATGTCACCAAGAGCTTCTGTGATGTCAAAGCAGCAGAGGCATGGGCTGGAGCTGCCTGTTAGGGAGGGGCTGCCTCAGGCCCCCTGAAGTTTCTCAGAACCTCATCCTGGCTCCACCTGGGCTTGGCCTGGCCTTGGTTGCTCCGGTGCAGTGAGGGCAGATGAAGTACTGGGTGTGGGGCTGTGCACCTACTCCAAAGCGCCTCCCTAATCAAAACCTGCCAACTTGGGCGGGCCACCTTGGGCCGGGAGGGACGGAGTGGGCACAGAGGGGTGAGGTAGCAGCTAAAATAAGAATAGAAATAGTAATAATGGCAAGCATATAGTGCTCCTATGTCTCTGCCATTGTTCTAGGCATTTACCGTGTATTACTTTATTTAGTTCTCACAATACTCTGCGAGGTAGGTGCTTTTATTCCCATTTTACAGATGAGCAAGCAGGCCCAGAGAAGTTAAGCGACTTGCGCACATCACGCAGCTAGTAGGTGGTGAAGTCGAGATTTGAATTCAGACAGCCAAGATCCAGAAATTGTGCTGCTCCCGGCAACTGCTACGCTTCAAGAGTTAAAGTCTGCGAAAGTGCTTGTGTAAAGGGCCCCAGCATGAATTCTAAGTGAGCATTGGTTGAGGGCTGTGAACCTGCCTGCAAGGATTCCCAGAGGGATGTGGGCAGCTGGTGGCCCCTCCCCCACCCCTTATCGGAGCCCCCAGACCTGCGGTCTCCCCCCTCCACCCCCCTCTGATTTCCCTCCGGTCTCCTTCGCTGATTCACTGGCCTCCTCTTCCCACCACATCGCAGCCATGGCCTTGGTTCTGCAGCTGCTGCCGCTGCTGCTGTGGAGGGCCCAGGGGAACCCCGGGGGTAAGCCATCCCAGGAAAGTCCCCAGGAAAGTCGGAATGGGCAAGGAAAGACTGAGGCAGGAGGAGGAGGCGACCCGGTGGAGGGGGGGGGGGGGGATGAGATGTGTATGGGAAGATCCAGGATGGCGGGAGGGTAGAGGAGAGGGAAAAGACGTAAGAGGGAGGGTCGTCTTGCTCTGTGGACTTGCCTTGACCACCGTCCCCCGCAACCCCACCCCCACCCCCCGCCTCCCCTAGCTTCACTGGACGGCCACCCCGGGGACCGGGTGAATCTCTCCTGCGTAGGGGTCTCGCAACCCACCCGCTGGGTCTGGGCACCTAGATTCCCGGCCTGCAAAGGCCTGTCCAAAGGACGCCGCGCGATCTTGTTGGCCTCACCGAGCGGGACCCCCACCGTGTCTCCCGTCCAGCCCTTTGCTGGCCGCCTACGTGCCCTGGACCTTGATATCCGGCGGCTGGAGCTGCTCCTGAGCGCGGGGGACTCGGGCACCTTTATCTGCAAGGGCCGCCAAGAGAACGAGAGCCGTACGGAGCTTCACGTGCTGGGGGACCGGGCCTACTGCAGAGCTCCGGGGCCTGCCCACGGTAGGTCTAGGCCTTCACACAAAGGGGACCTAACTCAGACACACGCCCCCGTCAGGGAGGGAAGCCTGGTCTGGGGGTTCCTGAGTGGGAGAGCTAGCTCTCTGTCCCCGCACCCTGACCTCGGCATCCACCGCTACCCCGCTTCCAACGTTCCCGCAGGGCCCGTGTATCCCCAGATTCTAATCCCGCTGCTGGGCGCTGGGCTGGTGCTGGGACTCGGAGTATTGGGCTGGGCCTGCTGGCTGCGCAGGTGAGCTCTAGGGGCGGGGCCTGGTTGAAAGGCTCTCGACCAGAGGCGGGAGGGGCAGGCCCAGAACTTTCGCGGGCCAAAGCTACATCGGGAACCCTCGGATGTGGTTCGGAGACGAATGGGGGAGGTCGGAACTTGGGGGCGAGGCCATGGGCTGATGGGTGGAGCCCTAGCTAAGGAAGCCAAGCTAGAGGCTGAGCTGGCTCCAAGTGTGGGCGGAACTATCTGTGCGGGTGGAACCTAGGTTGTTTTGCTGGTCAGAGCCGGCCTGTTGCTGGGTTGTTGTTGGCGCGTCCTGGGGCCCAGAACAAGCGAGACAAGATTAGTGGTTCTCAAAGACTCTTATCCATCTCTTACAGGCGCTCGCCCCTTCACCCGCCTCGACCACCCCCCAGATTTGGTGAGACTAACTCCACCCCATTTGCCTTCCCCGCACATTCCCCACCCAGTTCCTGAGTCTGAGCCCTTGCTGGGAGCAGACAAGTTGGTCACCTTCTCTCAATCCTTCAGCTCTGTCCCCCCCACATAGTTCCACTCGTGAAAGCGGAGCCCCAGAGGCCAGGAGAGGAGGAAGAGCCCAAGATTGCAGGGGACCTGGACCAGGAGCCGGTAAAGGCTTGGGGGTGGGATGGGGGCTGACCAGAATTCGTGAGTAAAGTGGACCAAGAAAGACAGAGGCTTGGATCCCCAAGGGAGTCAGACTTCTGAGACCCTCCTACCTTCCTCCCCACCTTTCAGAGCCTGCTCTACGCAGACCTGGATCATATGGCCCTCAGAAGATCCTGCCGACTGTCCCCAATGGTCCCTGCTGATTCCTCCACCACCTATGCGGTTGTAGTTCGAAAGGAAGCCCTTACTACCTCACAAGCTGGGGGCTCCCAGCTCTCCATAACACCCCTCCCCTTCTTGGCCCTTCACCTGGAAAAGGAAGGCACCATGGGATAGAAATGAGCACTAGACTGGGAGTCAGGAGACGGAGGATCCAGGCTATCTCTGCTGCTGATCTTGGTCCTTCCTTACCCCCATCTCTCACACAGCTTTCAGGTCTCCTTCACCACTGATGTCCTTTCTAAACCTGATCAAGCCCTGTCTCCTTATCTTAAGACATCAACAACTCCTAGATTTTTGCCCTATCTCTTCCCTTCTCTCCACAGTCAAGCTCTTTGAACCAAGGGCCTACACCTTTCTCTTCCATTTTTTTCTTCACTCCACTCCCACTGCTCACGTGCTCTCCATGAGATTGCCAGTGATGTCCTAATAACCACACCCACTAGACATTTATTAGCATTCATCTGGCTTGGCCTTTGATTGCTCTTATTTAAGCTCTGTTTTTCTTTAATGCTGTTGTCTTCCTTCTGGACTCCTCCTCCTTGCTCCCTACCCCTACAGTATTCTCCACCATTCCAGGTTTGTCTTTTTCTTTATCTGCCTTCTCCCTCTCCTGGGATGCTGTCATCCACAGCCAGTCCTCAGCCTTTTTCTCTGCAAGCAACATCCAGAACTCTCTCCAGTTCAGATCTCTGATATGAGATTTCCAAACTGTCCCTCAGACATCCCTGCCTGGCTGGCCCTAGGCATTCTGCACACAGCAGGTCCAAAACCCAACTCACTGTCATCTCCCAAGCCACTTACTTAATCCTTCCTCCTCTGCATTCTCTCTTGATCAAATCCATTGCCCAAGCCAGAAATGGAGAGTCATGTAGACCTCCTTCCTCTCACTCCCACGTGATAAACCAAGTCCTGTCTTTCAATTTTAATGTCACTGTCAAGTCCACACCCTTTTCACACTAGCACTGCCACCTGAATGTACTCTTTATTTCCTCCCTGGATTACCCATAGCCCCACCTCATCCTCCTGCCCTTGTTCTCCTCCCTGAAGCTAGAGATATTCTCCCCAAATGCTAACCTGCTCCTGACAGCCTATATTTCAGCAGTATTTCAGCTCTGGGCCCATGGGCCTCAGCTTTGGGTTCAAGGTGCTACAGTACTCTACTTACTCTCCAGGCTTATCTCTGTCACTCAGTGCCTAGAACAGGACAGCCTTAGAGGAATTCTCCCAGCCCCCAGATGTGCCTTTGCCCCGTGCAATTTCTTCTTCCTGGATTAACCTTTGCCTCCTCCCCACTATCTGCCTGGCTAATTCTTATTTATCCTTAGGACTCTGTTCAAGTGTAGCCTTTTCTGGGAAGCTATTTCTGACCCACTTTGCCCACCCCTGCATACACTCTGATGCCCTAGGGAGCCCCCTTATTTTTCTCATAGCAACAGCCTCCTGTGAATTGTTCCATTACAACCTGTATTTCAATTTATAAGAAATTTTCATGTACTGTGAGTCCCCTGATATCAGGAGACTGACCCTTTTTATATCACCGCTAAGCCTCAGTAAATGAGTGAAAATGAATATCCCTGGAAATGTCATTTCCTCCTATCAACTAGGGATGGGCTGTTGATCTCCCAGTCTCTGAATCATCTGACATTTAGATAAATTCAGTGAGTGATTCACCCATATTTTTTCTCTGCCCTGTACATGCTCCCCATTATAGAAATTCTGTCCTGTCCATCTTGTGCCCAAGCAGCTATGACAGGGCTGGACAATAAGTCAGTGAGCGCTGAATGAGGGTTTGATGAATGAAGGAGGCCTCCTTCCCAGCACTGACCCCAACCTCAGGTTTCAGCCCTGCCCTTGACCCTCTGCCCCAGTAAGACACCAGTCGCAGCCCAGTCGCAGCCCAGTCTAAAAGGTCAGTTCTATTTTATTAGTTCTTGGGGAGAGGACTCACCCAGTGACCTCTATCCTTTTTCTCACTCTATGCCCTCCCCCTACCTTGGGGCCATCTCCCCACTACTACTATTCACTGTCCTCTATCTAACCTTCCTTCCCCTTCTACTCCTATGCCACCCTGCCCCTGGTCAGCCAGGACCCCAAGGCCAGGCTTTCAGCTGTGGGGGCGTGTGCTGAGCACCAGGCAGAGGGAGCTGAGCCCAGCGCCTGCCTTCTCCAGTTCCGAGCAGGACACAGGTACCAGGGTGACGTCTGAGAGCTTCTGCAGTGCCTGCAGGGAGGACAGTGTGTGGGGAGAAGGGAGTAAGACCCCAAGGCCCACAGCCAGGACCCCATTTCAGCCAGCTAGAGTGGCCCCACCCAGGCTTCTAGAAAAGGTACCCCTTCTTCCTCCCACTAGGGAGGCCTGAGCCCCATTTCTCTGGTTGGTGGTGGTGGTGGAGCTCCTGCCTTCTCTCACCTCCTGGCTGTTGGGCAGGTCCCCGCCTCCACGGTGCAGGAGGAAAGGGGGCATACCAGGCAGCCCAGGACGCAGAAAGAGACAGTCAGCTGCTGCATCATCTGGGAGGGTCAGGGAGGCATAGGGGTGATCCGTCAACACTGCCATTGCCTGGGGGAGAGGAGAGAGGAAGCATGCAAGGCTCAGAGCCTCTCCACAACTGAGTCCGGCTGCCCTACCACCGCTAAGCGCTGGGGACAGAGTTACATTATTGTGGAATAATAATGACAGCAATCACATAGAACTTAGTATGTGTCAGGCATTAAGCGCTTTAATTAACTTGTCTAATTTCCACCTCGGACTCACACGCAGTTCTTTCCATCTGCTACCCACTTCTCCCCTACTTCAGACCCCACGGGTCGGTCCTATCCATCCTTCAAGACACAGCTTGGGTGCCCTTTAGGGAGTTTCTTGAAACTCGGGAAAACGATGTTAATTGCCCCTGTTCCTCGGTGTTCCAGCTGTCTGTCCCGTTTATAGTAACTTCTTGTTTTCACACGTGTTTTCACATAGATGGACAGCTCCATGAGGGTAGGGGTTGGAGTTAATTCTCAGAGCCTCCCAACTCCCCGCCTCCCAGGCCCGGAGCCACGCCCACTTTGTTGGCCGCGCCCCAACCTGCCCCACCCCAGCCCCGCCCCTTCTCACCCTGACAGCTTTTTGGGCAGCCTCACTGCTACCCGCCACCACAGTGCGGGGTCCCCCCATGCCGCAGAGGCCACGCAGGTGGGAGGGGCTCGAGACCGGCACCGTGGAGACGGCAAAGTCCTAAGGGGACCAAGGGAAAGTATTCAGGGACGCGGGAAGGGTGACAGGATACCCTCAAACACAGGCTGCTCTCAGCCTCTTCCTCCTCAGCGC
The DNA here is from genome assembly GCF_028023285.1 of Balaenoptera ricei. Taxonomy (NCBI): domain Eukaryota; kingdom Metazoa; phylum Chordata; class Mammalia; order Artiodactyla; family Balaenopteridae; genus Balaenoptera; species Balaenoptera ricei. The sequence goes on from NC_082649.1 coordinate 24,315,616, forward strand.
GGCCCGCCCCGGTCCCTCCGACCCCCATCCGCTCTCTGCTCCCCCCACCCAAGGCTGGTCCCGCTCCTCACCCGGAACGTGTCCGCCACGATCTCAGCTCCTCGGTGATTAGTCCACTTGGAGAGGCCTACGAAAAACTCCCGGCCTGAGCCCAGGGAGGCCGTCGAGGTATGAGGCGGGAGTGGGTTGGAAGCAAGGCCCGAGATGGCCCAGTCTCCCAAAGTCTGCTTCCCTGTGCCAAGCCCCAGGGTGCAAGCACCCCAGCCTCACCGGTGAAGAGAACATCAGTGCCATCCAGCGTCGCGTTCTCGTCCCCCATCTCCACAATTCGGAGTCCCAGGTCCTGGAGGGCTTTGCGGACGCCATCGACCTTAGGGCAGGAGAAGAGGGCGCGAAGCGGAGACATTCCCACCCCCATTCTTCCCTTAAGCCCCAGACGTCCAGATCCTCCCTTCCCCCTACCCCACCCGTGCCCAGGCGCTCACCTCCGGCCTGCGGGCGGGGCTCCAGGGCCGCGTGATTAGGGCCGTATCCCCTTGGATCACAGCGGTGTCACCAAGCAGCGGTCCCAGCGGCAGCGACTCTTCAGGAGGCAGTTCTAATAGCTGCAGCCCCAATCGCTGCCTCAGTTTACCCCCCAGCACCCCATGCTCCCTCTGAGCTTTGGCTAGGTCCAGAGCCGGGAGGCCAGCCCCCGCACCCTCTCCCGACGCCAGGCTCTCCGGGACCCCCCGGATCAGGGCATGGGAACAGCGGCCCAGCCCCTCCCCTGGCGTCCCCATCCCATCCACACAGACGCCCCCTCTGGCTGCGCTGATTTCTTAGTTGTCTCTTTTTTACTTCACCTGTCTGGGAGAAGAAACAGAACGGGGGTAGGCAGAGAGAGAGACATGCAGAGAAGGGCATAGGGGGATGGTTAAAAGCGCCCGGGTCTTCCTCCTGCTATCTCCGGGCGCCCCTCCCACTCCGCCCCACCCCCTCCAGACCTTCCTCTCCTGCTGACCCCACTCCACCCCGCATCCTCGCCGGTCTGCTGCTTTAGGGGGAGTCCGAGGAACGAGATCGGGATCCCTAGTCTCCAAAACACCTGTTGCCCCTGCTCGGGGGCTTCGAGAGGTCCCTGCCGGGCGCCCCTCTTGGCAGCCGCTAGGATGCGCTCACTCCCAAAAAATGCAGCGGCCCCGCCCCCTTAACCCTCTGCTGCTCGCTGCCTTAGGGACCCGAAGTGCGGCGAGGAACCCACAAGGGTTATGGGACAGGAGGAGACAGCTGGGGAGAGAGTCAGGACCTGGGTGATGAAAGTCCTGGGTGTCCGAACGAGAAAGGGAGAGAGGGACAAGGAGGGAGGAATTAGAGCCTAAGGAGTTAAACATCCTCTCCACCCTGGCCGGTCACTCCGTTCCTAGCGCGACCCAGTGTAAACCAGACTGAGTCCCGGAGGACTGGGAGAGGTCTAAAACGAAATCCGAGGGGCGGGGAAACGGGGGGGCGTGGTTCTGGGGAGCAGGCACCGCTCCGGGCGCCAGGACCGGGTCCCCCAGTCTCCCGATCCATCTTCCCCAAAGTCCACCCCGACTCAGCTCCGCACCCAAATGTCGACCCTCTGCACTGTCCGACGCAAGCACGGGCCCAGCACCCCCAAACTCCGGCCCACACACGGTCCGAGGAACACCTCCCACCAGACTCACCTCCTGCGGCCACCCCCACTCTTGCAGCTCTGTGTTCTTGGCTGGGGCCCCACCCCCCTGAGGACAGAGTTGGTGAAGAAGAGAGTCGTAGTCTTCAAGCCTCGGGGATTGCAGCTTTGGCTTTGAGGGGTCCCCGGGTAGGCGCGCTCAAGTACTACAGTGGGTCGGGGGCGCGACGGTCTGGCGGCTTCGGGGCATTGTCTAAGCGGGACGGGGCGGGGCTCCTCGATGTCACGCCCATTCCGCCCTGCTTTGCCGCGCCCGCTCCACCCCGACTGCGCCCCCCTTCTCGGAATTCGGCCCCGCCCCATGAGCTCTGCCCAGACCCACCCAGATCTGGTCGGCTCTGGCAGCTGGGCTGCAAGTGCGACATGGAGCACAAAACAGCGCTATGGTGGACCCGCTCTAAAAATGGCAGCCCGGTCACAAGCACCCCTCTTCTAAATTCCTGGTTTCTGCCAGGAGTTCAAGGTCATTGACCCACTCTTCATTCCGTGTTACTCACACTCCAAGCCCCCTTTGTGTAAAAACACTAGATTTTCTTTTTTTTTTCCCTTTAAAATTATTTATTTATTTTTGGCTGCGTTGGGTCTTCATTGCTAGGCGCGGGCTTTCTCTAGTTGCGGAGCGGGGGCTGCTATTCCTCGTTGCGGTGCGCGGGCTTCTCATTGCGGTGGCTTCTTTTGTTGCGGGAGCACGGGCTCTAGGCGCGCGGGCTTCAGGAGTTTTTGCACCCGGGCTCACAGGCTCTAGAGCACAGGCTCAGTAGTTGTGGCACACAGGCTTAGTTGCTCCGCGGCATGTGGGATCTTCCCAGACCAAGGCTCGAACCCATGTCCCCTGCATTGCCAGGTGGATTCTTAACCACTGTGCCACCAGGGAAGTCCCAAAGCACTAGACTTTCATTCTGTACTTTATTACTGAAATACGTTGTCCTACCCACCCCATAGTAAAAATCTCACCCAGATCCCCCATCCTTTCTCCTCATCCCCCCAGCAAGCCCTGCACAGGTGCTCCAGGATTCTATGCCCACTGGCCATTTTGGAGTGTGTCCATTGGGTAACCATGTGGAAACCACCCAGGGCCTTTGTGGAGAAAATGGAGGGGGGCGAGGGAGCTCCAGGAAGGGCTTATTTGAGGGCCTTGGCCACTTGCTCATAGGCCAGCTCGATCTCCTCATCATCTGGACAGGTGGAGGCAAACTCTTCCCGAGCATAGGCATTGCGCAGGTACCGATGCACTCCCCGAAACACATCCGGAATGGAGAATCCTCGGTACTTCTTACATACCACCTAGGGGTGGGTAGAGGAGAACCAGTAGGTTAGCTTCAGGGAAGACACATTGGCTGCCATGCTCTTGGTCTTTCCCTTATCCCAAGGCCTCATGATAAAATCCAGGCATTCGAGTAGGTCCACTATCTGGTTTCTCTTCCTATGATTCTTATCTCCCATATGAATCATCTTCAATCATCTTTCTTAACTCCTCACTATCTTGTAAGGCCTTCACCCTTCCTCTCCACTTACTGAAATCCTGGCCATTTATAACCAGCCGCTTTTCAGGCCACCCCAGTCCATGGTGCTAGTTTTCCCCTCTTGATTTTGAAATATAATTCACAAACCATAAAATTCTCCTCTTGAATTTCCACAGCAACTCTTTCTACTTTTCATTTGGCTTTTAATCATGTTATTATTAATCATGTGAATGTTTTATCTTCTCAGCTAGATTTCAGATCCTTTGAGGGCAAGGACCAATCACTACATATCTTGTCTTTCAGTGCCTAGTACAGAGATTTTTAGTACACAGTTCTGCAGCAGACTGACACTGGGCCCACGTTTCAGAAACTAAACCATAGCTTTGAACTATGACAAACACATGGGAACCAGCAGTTTTCATCTTCCACAAGAGGAAGTGGAGACTGAAGCTATAGACTTAAAACTTTGATTTTAGGAAAAGCCTGCTCTCTGATCTGGGGATTTGGCAATGATAGAGACAGGAAGAGCATTCTTGAAAGTAATACTGGGATGTGTTACCCTAGGCCAGTCTGTTTGCACCCACACCTTGCATCGTGGAATGTAATTCTCTCAAGTAGTGGTCTTGCCAGCAAAGACAGCAGAGAAGGAATGGGGTGGTGTCTGCTATTAAAAACCACCCCAAGAAAGAAACCACCTTTGGAGTGATTGTCATGGGAAGCCTGCGTGGGAGCCCCTTAAAGAGCCATCCCAGCGACCACCCTCTCCTCCCACAATGACCACTCACCTGTACTATGTGGAGCTTTGGCAACAGGTTGCAGTCAGCCAGAGTGAGCTCATTGCCATCCAGAAACTTCCTCTGAGAGATGCCCTCATCCTCAGCGCTGGTCTCATCTACTTCATCTGGGAGGGGGGATGTCAAGTAATTGTCTAAAACTTTCAGGGCTTTCAGGAGTCCCTTCTCCAGGTCTGTGCAAGAGAAGGGAGTTGGTAAGAACATCAGAAGACTGACATAGTCCAAAAAGGCCCATGAGGGGGTGAACACTAATGGTGAGGCCAGTCCAAAATAATAATAGCTAACACTAATGTAATTCATTTTCTCTGTGCTATTCTAAGCAATTTACACACAAAAACTCATTTAATTCTCACATCAACCCATGAAGTAGGTATTGTTATCCTCATTTTATAGATCTGGAAATGGATTTACAGAGAAGCTAAATGAATTCCCCAAAGTCACACAGCTACTAGAATTTGTACTCAGGTCATCTGGATCTAGAGTCTCTCTCTCTCTCTCTTTTTTATTTTTTTAAATTGAAGTAAGATTTGCCAACATCTGCTCCATCTCCCTGGTATCTGAATGTCCAGGTGCCCCTAATCCCTGGATCTTTTCTATTCCTCCTAAGACCCAGGCCTCCAACCCACAAGACTCACTATCATTGAGAGCTGGGTTTGAATTCTTGATGTAGGCAGAGAATTTGGCAAATATGTCCAGCCCAGCTGTGTTGGATTCAGGGTTCAGAGCTGCCAGCTTGGGGTACCTGGAAGCCAATGGGACAAACAGGATAAGATATCTTCCGAGGAGGAACCTCAGCTCCCCTGCCCCAGCCCCACCACCATCTCTGTTTTTCATTTCTTCAACCTCTCTCTCCCAGTTCCCCTACTCCCCTTTCCAAGTTCCCCTATACCTGGGAGGGCACAGCACCGCCTCCAGAAATTCCTCAATCTTGTTGGTGTCTGTGTGCACTTCAGTGCCGTACAGCAGGAACGGGAGCTGCCCTCCTGGGCACAGCTTCTGTACCGTCTCAGTCCGCCTGGAGGAGAGACCAGGCATTAGGACAGGAAAAGGGGGTTAGGGAGACCCAGAAAGGAGAGATGGAGAGATGTGGGAAAGGGGCTCCGGATGGAGGGGAAAACAGTTCAGGATGGAAGGACTCAGGTAGGTGAGTGTGTAAGTGTGCATGTGTGTGTGCACAAGGGAGTTTAGAGGAACAGAAGGGCGCCTACCTCTTGGTGTCAACAGTGGTGACATTGAAGGTGACTCCCTTGAGCCAGAGCACCATGAACAGTCTCTGGGAGAAGGGGCAGTTCCCGATCTTGGCCCCATCACTGCCAGCCTGGAAAGCAACCCCCAGCCCAAGGTTAGGCCTGGTGCACCCCACTCATCCCCAGGCCATTCTCTGCATCTCCTACTCCCAGACCCAGCTGGTTTCTGCCTAGTCACGACACATACTCAGTCTCACCGCTAAAAGCACCCCTCCAGAACTGGGCTCTCCATCCTGGGGTCTGGGTCAAACCTAAGGTGGATCAGTGAGAATATCTTCTGCAAAGGTAGGCTTCTGGTTCCCCAGAGAGTTGAGGACAGATGGAGGTAGGCAGAGGGAATGGGCTTTGGAGAATTTGGAGGATTTGGACCCTAGAGAGGGAAGACTAATGGTGGTGTAGTTAGTTTTCTCTGTACTATTCTAAGCACTTTACATACAAAAACTCATTTAATTCTCACATCGACCCATGAAATAACACCTAGAGAGGGACTTTGGTGAGGCTAGAGTTGTGGGCTAGAGGCCTGGATTCCTGAATGGAGTAGAGCCTGAGAACAGGAGAGGTGGGGCAGGGTTTGGAAGCAGGAGTTCTGGTTCTCTATACCTCTACCCAAGCAACTGGGTGGAGAGTCAAGGGGCTCAGAGCCTCGCCCTAGAGATGTGGAGGGCCTTGCGGAGGGGGGCTGCCCTCTAATCGGCAAGTAGTGACCTCATCCCCCAAAGGACACCTCCCCGTTAGCTGAGGGTGATTCATCTCACTGTGTCTCCGGTCTCAGCAGCTTCCTTCCTGGCAAGCAGTGGGGGCAGGGACCTGTGAGGCTGAGGCCTGGGCAGCAAAGGCCACCTCCCTCTTCCCTGGGCACGGCTGGGGTTTCCCAGGACAAGTCCCCTGGCTCCAGATAATCTTCCTCACACAGGACCCAGGGCTGGAATCTCTGTAGCGCAGTCTCACCCAGGAGTAAAAATAAAAATAGCCCCTGAGGCAAGTGTGAGAGTGAGGTGGGGACCACACCTAAGGGGGTCGACCCAGGCACGGCTGAGGGAGAGGGAATGGCTACCGGAGAAGCCCCAGCATAAAGGAGAGGGAGAAACGGGCTGGAACACACAAAGGCTAGATGAACAAAAGCGGGGAAGTGGAGAGAAAGGAGGCAGGAAAGTGAAGGGTGGGGAGAATGTGTGAACCGGGAGTTACCGACGGAGGGGGAGGTCGCTAAAGGGAGGGAGGGGCACAGAGAAGAGGTCCAGAGAGGGGAGAGAATGCAGTGCTAGTGGGGAAGGGAGCGGGTCAGAAACAGCAGCCTGCGGTTTCGATATGCAAATGCCTTGGGACCACCTCTCCTCATCCACACCCGAGGGGACAGTGCTGGGGCAACTCTTTTTCTTCTGTTTCTATAACCCCCAAACCCTAAACGCCCTAACCCAGCTCTCCTCCTCCTTCTGTTCTCTCTCCCCATCTACCCTCGTGGTAGCCACAGTTCAACTCTCATCTCCTCGCCACCATCCTTTCTCTCGCTTCTCCAAGTCCTCAGGACACTCGTTCTCGACCCCATCACCTCTCTGAGCCAGCTTCTGGAACTCCACTCCCACTCTCCTGTCTCCTTCCACCCCACCAATTCTTCCCATTTCACCTGGTCCCACTCCCAGGCCTCCGGACCACACCCTCTTCCTTGAAACCTCCCCCTCCCCGACACCCCCCCCCCCATCCAAGTCTCCCCCACTATGCTCCTCACCCTCTGATCTTCTTGTAGGGCCGGATGTCTCCCTCTGTCCCACCCAAAGCCTGTAGGTTTCCTGCTGCCGCCTTCTCTCTCATTCCTCCTATCAGCTGTCCCCCCACACCCACTCCCGTCAAAATCTTCTCAGCTCCTGGGAACCCTCCCTTTTCTCTACTTTCCTGTCCTTCAGGCTGCTGGTAACTTGCACTTCTACAAACTTTTCAGGGTTGAGCCTAGATTTCTCATTACCCGCGCACACATCAATTGTCTTCCCTTCCCAAACCCCGGCCACCACCACCCCAGGCCCCTGCCACACACGCCCTAAAGACTGCACGTGGGTTTGGGGGTGGGGATCAAAGAGGAAAGGGATTAGGAAGTTAAGGCTGGAGCTGGGGAAAAGTGAGAGTTGCCTTCCAGGAACTCAGAGGGGGGCCTAGGAGGGAGAAGGTGTTCTTACCTTCACGAACAATTCGACCTGCGGTTGTTCTTCGGCCATGGTTGCGACGGGGACCAGGAAGCGGCCGTCTCTGAGGGAACTGGGAGGGGGCGGGGCCAGGGAGAAGGCGGTCTCACAGAAAAGATACTCTCCCCCAGACCTAGGACTACTCGCCCTGCAGCGCAGCAAGAGCCCGATCAGACCCGATCACTCCAGACGCGGCCTCTCGACCAGTCCAGCGTACTCCACACCCAGCGGATCTAGCTCTACCCCCTCCCGGGCTGGATCTGGGAGCTGACTCACAGACCGCCCCGCCCTGAACCTGCGGAGGGGACAGGCGCGGGGGCGGAACTCGACGACCTAGGGAGTGGGCCCGGAAGGGTGAGCCTCAGGTCTCCCAGATGATGGGGAAGGGGGTGTTGGGGAGATGGAATCCTGGGAAACTTCTTTTGTCCCTGCCAGTCTCCTTGAACAAAGGACTTTTTTCTGCCTCAGTTTCCCTGCTTCATTAATCAGAGGACACTCCCACTCAACCCTCACACAAGAAATCTGACACCGACTGCTTGAGCACGTCCCTGAGGGCCCAGAAAGGGAATTATAGAAGGGAAAGGTGGTCCTTTATTACTTTCTCCAAGTTCCCTCGGGACTCCAGTCCAAATTCTGGGTTGCTAGGACTGTGGCCCAGGAGAGGGACTTGCAAGTGGAAGCTGGGGTTGGGGGAAGAGAGCGGTGAGAGGTAGGGTAGGGGTGGGGAAAGGAGATAACCAGGCCTTGTGCTGGGGAAACAGGAAGCTGAGCCAAGGGGCCTCATCACTGGCAGAGGTACTCTCCTGCTCCATAGCCCGGTCAGCTTTAATGCTTCTACTTCTGTCCCCCCGTCTGGGGCCCTTTCCTGTGCCCCTTGCCCTTTTATCACTGATGGGTTGCCTTGGAGATGGGGTGGAAGCATGGGGTTATTGTGGCCCCAGAGTAGAGCTGCACCGATGCTAGGGGCTGGTGGTAGCTGGTCCTATCATGGGGGAAAAAAGTGAAGATCAGACAGAATAGGGTGAGTGGAGTCCTTAGAAGGACTAAGGACTAAATAAAGAAGAAGGGAGGGGGCTTCCCTGGTGGCGCAGTGGTTAAGAATCTGCCTGCCAATGCAGGGGACACGGGTTCGAGGCCTGGTCCTGGAGGATCCTGAGCCCACGTGCCACAACTACTGAAGCCTGCGTGCCTAGAGCCCGTGCTACGCAACAAGAGAAGCCACCGCAATGAGAAGCCCGGGCACAGCAATGAAGACCCAATGCAGCCCAAAATAAATAAATAAATAAGTAGGGAGGACAGAGGAAGAAGAGTTCTCTCCCTCCCTCCCCAATAACCTTGATTTTGGAGGTTCTATCAAACACTTTATGATCTGCTGAAAAATAGCCCAAAAATATGTCCTCCAAACTGGACATATGCCAGCCTCCACATCTGAATCTCCTATCCAGCCATCCCTTTCTTCCTCACCACCCTCTGTCTAACAGGACACCTACAGTTTCAGAAAATCATGGTGGAATGCAAGGACATAGGAGCAAAACAGGGCTTGAAACTTAAAGAAAGAGAGAGAGTTGGGGGAGGAGGGGGTGGAGTGAAGAGAGGTGCTGGAACCAGCAGTTAGCGGTTTCCTCTCATGCTTCCTCTTCTGTGGGTTTTCTCCTCCATGGAGAAAGGCCTTTCTCTGTTCTCCTCAGAGAGGGGATATATTTGGTGTTTGCTCTCTTGAATTGTAACATCCGATAAGGATGTAGAATGATTCAACGAGTATGTGTTTGTTGGGGGGGAATCTCCTCCAGGGTGACCCTCAAAATCTGCACACATGACCCCTTCCATCTGAGGAAGGGAGGTCAAAGCAGTGCTACTTCCCAGGGTCCTTTTCTGCTCCAGCTGGTCCATGTCCACCAGAGAATCTGCCCCACAAAAATCTCCCTTCTGGGAGAAGATTCAGGCAAATGGGGCCAGCCCTGAGCTCAAACAGGTTTGGCAGCTTCTCCCCTGCCTCTCTTTCCCTACAGCTTTTATAGCTAGAGCTGCCTTGATCAATATTGACTTTGGCTAGCTGGCATGGCTACCCACAAAGTATTTCTCCTTAACTTCTCAGGTAACAACAGGTAACGCTGCCCTCTCCTGGTACCATCCATCAGTGCCGCATGGGTTTGAAGCCAGGGGCTATACCCCCAAATCCTGCATCAGAGAAGTTTCCCTCCCATCTCAATCTCCTTGCCCCTGCTTTTCTCCTATCTCAGTATCTCCCTTCTTCTTCCCCAGGCTTCTCTTTCCACTCCCTCCCCTTCCTCAGGTTGGTAAACCAGTCCCTAATCTCTTCCCACCCCAGATCGGAACGTGTGTCCCTCCCCAACACTTCTTAGAGCTGTCACCTGGCCTCCTCCAGGTTTCCATAGCCCCGTTGCTAAACAATTTGCCAGGGGTAACCATTAACCTAGCCCTTAACTCACTCCCCCACCTTTCTCACTAGAGGGGATTTTCCAATCATTGGTTAGCAGAGCCAGGTTACCATCTTTCCTAAGCTCTTGGGTGGGATCTCCGCATCTCAGAGTACCCAGAACAAAGCTGGGGGTGAAGATGTATTTTAAGAGATGTTTTTAAAAGTATATGATTGTTTATTTCTTTCTCCTTCACTATCTCCTTGCTTCTCCTCCCCTCAGACACACACACTCAAAAATTAGGCTCATGGAGTAGGGATTTAATTATGTTCCCTGTTTTGAGTCCACCACCTGGCCCAGAATGAATGAATGACACCCTTCTGTCCTTAGAGGTGTGTGTGTGTGTGTGTGTGTGTGTCTGTGTGTGTGCAGGGGTAGGGGCACGTTTCAGTAGGGGTGTAGGTGTTTTTTAGCAGGTCTGCTTCTCTCTGCCAGAACTTGGTGAAATTCGAATGCTTCCAACTTCTCTTGGGGCGCTGAAATTATTAATTAGGCCCTGTGGTGTCCCTATGGGAGTGATCATACTCTGCACCCAGGAAACAGGCAAAGGTGGGCTGAGATAGGAGTCTCGCTTCTTATTTCCGCTTATTTAAAACACTCACGTAGCTCTTACTATGTTTGCCAGGCACTGTTCTAAGCTCATTATAAATATTAAGTTAGAATTGTTGGCATAGGTTGAATTACTGTTGCTTATCTCCACTCTCCAGAAAAAACAAAAACAAAAACAAAACAAAAAACCAAAAAAAACGCGCCTCTGTTCCTTTAAGGTCGGCCTCCTCTCCAGATTACCCAACGCCCCTAGACCCGTTCCGGGGTCTCGGAGTCTAGCTCTGCTAATGACCTTCTCACAGGCTCCACCCCATGTCAATCAAGGGCCAGAGGCCCGGTTGCTAGGCAACAGCAGAGGGCGGGAAGTTTGAACTTCTGGCACCGCCCCATATGCGAATAGGCCAATCATCGTCCACCCTTCTCTGCGGTCCCCTCCTCCCTCTCGCTCTGTTGGATCTCTAGGCAGGATCCGGGTCTCTTCGACCAATAGCGGCTAAGAAGGCGGGGCGTGTGCGCGCGCACCCCGCCCTCGCGTCGGCGCACCCTCCCGGAGGCCCGCGACACTTAGTGACGCGGTCTCGCGCACGTCGCGACCCAGGTGACTGAAAAGGCGGGAAAACGCCGCGAGCTGTCCGCAACTGGGTGGGGAAGTCAAGAGCGTGAGGCTGTGATCTTGGGGGCTTGGTTGGCAGGGGCAGAGAGAGGAGGCGTGCAAAACTTGTCCCACAGGACCCTCAGACCGTCTCCAAATACAACCTCCGCGTGACAGGAATGAGGGTGGGGCGAGTGGTGTTTTCTACAGTCTGTACTTTAGTGAAATACCCGAGAAGTCGCCCCTCCAGATGCCCTGCACCTGTGACCACAGCTCTGGAAGGCCCTAGCAGCCCTGCCCCTCAGCCCTCTCCCATTAGTTCTCAGTGGAGTTGCATTTCTGCGCGCCCCGCTACCCCCGCCTCCTCGCGGGTGAGATCTCGCTCCTGAACCGCCTTCATTTTCTTCATCCACAGAGCCTCCAAGGCCATGGCCTCCGTAGGAGCGACCCCAGGCAGGACGCCGCAGGGACCGGCACCTGGGGAGGCCTCGGCCAGCTTCCCTAGCCCGGCCCCAGTGCCGGACCCCCGGGAGGCCGAGGAGGAGGAAGAGGAGGAGCCCGCGGAGGTCTGGGGGCGGGGCGGAGAGGCGATGTCGGAGGAGCGAGAGCTCGAATCTGGAGAGCAGGGAGTTGATTGGAACGTCTGATTGTTAGATTATAAAGGGGCTGGGAAGAAGAGCTGGGCCAGTCACTTCCCTCCGCTGAATGTCGGTTTCACGTTAACTGAATGGGGGTGACGATGCCTATCTCAGAGAGTTGATAAAATAATTTAAATTAAATAAGGCATGCCTCAACCCTGCACTTAACGAGTGGTTCAAATATTAGTTTCCTTTCTTCCTTGCCGGACAGATTCATCTGTGTGTGCTGTGGAACTCAGGATACCTGGGCATTGCCTACTATGACACTAGTGACTCCACCATCTACTTTATGCCAGATGCCCCAGACCACGAGAGCCTCAGGCTGCTCCAGAGAGGTGAGGACAAAACTAGGAATTCCTCTACTCTGGGATTAGAAGTGTATTTCACTCGTAGGTCCTTACCTGACTCAATCTATTTTTATAGGTTGACTTCTAGAGGCCCCCTTTGTTGTTTTTAGGAATTCATCTCATTATTCACAAATGTACCAGGAGCTGGAGATACAGTCCTGGGCAAATCAGTCATGTCTGTCCTTTAAGGGTTTACAGTCTAGTGATAATCTCCTGGGCACCCCTCTTCCCTCCCACCACCCCATCAGCCTTACTACTCTTTCCTTTTCTAATCTCATGTCTGACTCCGACTTATGCTCCCAATGTGGTGGGCACTCCCTACTCTTAGAGGGAGGAAATAAGTTTCTGAGGGGTGAAGGGAGATAGCAAGGGGAGGGCTACAGGTTCCCTCTTAGTCAAAAGATAAAGATCCTTGAACTCATTTGGTCTCCATTCTCATTCCAAGTTCTGGATGAAATCCATCCCCAGTCTGTTGTCACGAGCGCCAAACAGGATGAGAATATGACTCGGTTTCTGGGGAAGCTTGGTAAGGACTGAGTAAGGGAGAGAGGGAAAATGGGGAAGGACTAAATTATGGAATGTTCCAGGAGACTAAAGGGTCTTGTGGGGAGCTACAGCCAGGAGACCAGAATTGGGTGAGAGGGAAGGTGGAACAGCGGCAGAAGGACTGAGATGTACAGACTGATGGCCCTTTCTTTGCCTCCCTCACAGCCTCCCAAGAGCACAGAGAGCCTAAGAGACCTGAAATCATATATTTGCCAAGTGTGGATTTTGGTATCTCCTCCCTTTTGCTTTGCCCAATCCCCCATCCCAGTTTTCTTTCTCCTAACTCCACCTTCATCATCAGAGGTCTCCCCTCAGCCCTATCTCATTCTAAACCTTTGTGTTCTTCAAGCCCCATGACCAGTCTCCCCACGATCTCTCCTAATCCCTACCCTTTAATAACCTGCAGCTTAGGCTTGTCTAGGGATGAGGGCCTTCCGTGAGAAGACGGAGTAGTAACACTTTTTGGTCAGCTTTGATTGTTGGCATTTTCCCGTTTAAGCCAAAGCCATTTGCCCCTTAAAAAAAAAAAAAAAAGGCACTGCCTCAGTGACCTCGTTCATCTAGAAGACACTTCCATAACCTTCCCAGGTTTTGCAAAAAGGACAGGGAATGTTCTATCCTAAATTAGATGTTGGGGCATTCATGTTATTAGTTCCTCTGTTAATGTGATTTTTTTGACCCCAAATCCCCAATTCCAGACAGATATCTTACTCTCCTGAGCCATTTATCTTTCTCAGTTTATGTTCCCAGCCAAACTTCTTTATAGTATATGTAGAATAAAGAGTCTGAAAATTTGGTTCTTGTCTCAGCCTTACATTAACTGCCTGTGTGAATTTGGCAAGCCACATCATCTCTCTTGCTTCTGTTTTCTCATTCTTAAAATAAGGTGAAGAATCGGGCTATAAGATCTTTCCCTCCCTTCCCTCAAAATAGGCCTGGAGATAAGCAAACAGCGCCTCCTTTCTGGAAACTACTCCTTCATCCCAGACTCCATGACTGCCACTGAGAAAATCCTCTTCCTCTCCTCCATCATCCCCTTTGACTGCCTCCTCACGGTGAGATGGGTCCTGCAAGATAAGGGCTGGGCTGCAGCAGGTTAGAGAAAGGCATAAGCACCTGGAGACTAGGTTTGAGTCCTGGGAGATACTAGCCCAGCCCTGGAAAATAGTGGTTTTCCCTGGTGTCGTCCAGCTTCCAAGACGTTGGGATTTACCCCACCTCCACTACTGATCCCCTCCTAGGTTCGAGCACTTGGAGGGCTGCTGAAGTTCATGGGTCGAAGAAGAATCGGGGTTGAACTGGAAGACTATAACGTCAGCGTCCCCATCCTAGGCTTTAAGAAATTTGTGTTGTAGGTCATTTACCCTAACCTCAACCAAAGTAAGGTGGGATTGGGAGGCCTGGAAAGTAAGATGGGATGGGGGGCGTTGGCAGTGACCCATCTGGTAAAGTGCTCTAGGACACACAGGAGCTCCTGAGAGGGTGTGGAGCTCTGGGGAGAAAACTGAGACAGTACTCTTGAAGGAGAGCTAAGCGAGTATAACTTAAGAATGAACTCATACCTCTCATACCCCAGCCGCCTTCCTTTCTGCTTGTTTTCTGTCCTCAGGACCCATCTGGTGAGCATAGATCAAGACACTTACAGGTAAGGAGATGGAGGCAAGCTGTCATCTTTGGGGAGGGAGAAGGATTAAGCTTAATGCTCTAATAATCCTTAACGGGGCTCCAATTTCTTTAATCCTGGGGCTATTAAGAGCTCTCTCCCTGAAGGAAAGAGAAGAGGGGTGAGGGGAGAGAAGAAGAAAAGCACAAAGGTGTCACCCTCCTTTTCTAAAGGGAGAAACTGAGGCAGAGAGCAGTGAGGGACAAACCTTACATCAAGACTTGATCTCAGGAGGTGTTCCCAATCCCCATTCCATTTTCTCAATTGCCTTTTAAAATACAAATTACTCTAATTTCTCCCTGATAGTGTTCTGCAGATATTTAAGAGTGAGCCTCACCCCTCAGTGTACAAAGTGGCCAGTGGACTCAAGGAGGGGCTCAGCCTCTTTGGTAGGTGTGCCCCCTCCCTCATCCCAAACTACACAGGCCTGCCAGAAAAGCAGCTGCCTCCAAAGATGTATCCCAGCCCCTCTCTTTCCACTTCATCCCATTGCCAGCTGTCTCTTCTGCTCCAATCCAGCTTCTTTTTTTTTTTCTTAATTTTTTAATTTTTGGCTGCGTTGGGTCTTCGTTGCTGCACTCGGGCTTTCTCTAGTTGCCACTCTTCATTGCTGGGTGCAGGATTCTCATTGCGGTGGCTTCTCTTGTTGCGGAGCACGGGCTCTAGGCACGGGGGCTTCAGTAGTTGTGGCTCGCGGGTTCTATAGTGCAAGCTCAGTAGTTGTGGAGCACGGGCTTAGTTGCTCTGCGGCATGTGGGATCTTTCCAGATCAGGGCTCAAACCCGTGTCCCCTGCATTGGCAGGCGGATTCTTAACCACTGCACCACCAGGGAAGTCCCAATCCAGCTTTATTATCCTCTTTGTACTCTCCCTCAGTTTGGGCATCTTCCCGAAACCTTGTCCAGTATAATTGTCCAGTGTCATTTGAGTATCATTTCTTACTTTACCAATTCCATGTTTATTCCTTGGGTTTGTATGAATATTCCTACTAGTGGTGTACCTGTCTAGGGTCTTTGGGAGGCCCTATGTATAGAGGAGAGTTATGTAACTGCATAACTCCTATGTTTGCTTTGCATAGAGTCTTTATCTCTTATAGTTGTTTCAGGCTTTAGGGTGTATTGGGGACATCACCCCAAGTAACCACATGGTTTCACTGTGGTTCTCAGTGGGTTGTGTCTAATGTTTACGTGTATGTGTTGGGCTTTTTGTGAGTCTAACTATGCCTGCTCTGCATATTTTTCTGGCTGAGTGTTCCTGTGAGTGCCCATTCCCTCCCCCAAGCCCATGTAAGGTAATCCCGGCTCAGACTTGTGGCCACACTCTGGCTTTGGCTGCCTTTGTGTCCTGTATCTGGGGAACGCCCCCCAGGCCAGCCAGCCGAACACCCAAACCTCTGACCCTGATGCCTCAGCTTAGACACATCCATACATTCCTTTCCCTGACCCTGCTTGTAACAGGCTCACTCCGTACCCCAACTCCCAACAGGAATCCTCAACAGATGCCGCTGTAAGTGGGGAGAGAAACTGCTCAGGTGAGTAAGAGTCACACACGTGCTACAGGTTAATGCAGGCAATCTGTAGACTCAAACACACCACCCTTAGTAGTAATGAAAACAACTGCGCTTTCCCGAATGCTGGCTAAATACATTTAATCCTTACAACGACCCCATGTGGTAGCTAGTGTTATTCTCATTTTACGTTGTCAGCACAGATGCACATGTACCCACTGATGATACACGGACTTTCACACATACACGCAGCAGAAGCAGAATCACGAGACAGCAATGTACATACGGTAATATCTTTAATTATTAAAAACACACTTCAAATTTGAGCTGTTCTCTGATGACTCTCAAATTTGTATCTCTAGTTCCGAGCTCCATATGTGGAATGCTCTTTGCACATCATCGCCACCTGCAATTTCCATAGGCAGCTCAAACTCAGAGCATCCAAACTGACACCCACTGGCCCTGTTCCTCTTCCTGCATTCCCTTTTCTGGTTAATGGCATTGCTGGCAATATAGCTTCTCAGGCTCTGAACCTTGGATTGATGCTTCTCCCTCACCCCCCATATTCAATTATTCACTGAGACCTATTGATTCTATCCAGAAATGTCTCTCTCAGCCATCCCCTTCTCCCTCTTTCCTCTGCTCTAATTCTGGCTATCTTCATTTCTAACCTGGAGCATTGCATTCACCTTCAAATTGGTCTCTGCCTCTAAACGCTTCTTTTTTCCAATCTATTCTTCATTCCAAAATAGAGGTCTGAGCATGTCACTCCCCCACCCCCCTTTTTTTTAAAGCTTAAGTAGAAACAAAACATAAACCTCAGGAGGTTTCCGCATTACCTGCATGATTAAGGGTCGCATCTTTAGCAGTATGGCATTCAGGGCCCCTCAATTTTAATTTCCAGGCTTACCTCCTCATACCCATGTTTTGTTTTGTTTTGTTTTGTTTTTTTGGCCGTGCGGCTCGTGGGATCTTAGTTCCCCAACGAGGGATTAAACCCAGACCCTCAGCAGTGAAGGTGCGGAGTCCTAACCACTGGACCGCCAGGGAATTCCCCCTCAAGCCTATGTTTATGCTGTTCCCTCTGGAAAGTCTTTCCCCTGCTGTCCACCTGTCAAAGTCTTACATCCTCTTGCAACCCAACTATCACCTTTCTGGTGAAGCTTTCACAGGCACCTCTGAGGAGACTGACATGCACTGTGCTGTGTGGTCACATAGTGCTTGTTTATGTTTTCTAGTTGCACTATCACATCAGGTTGGAATTAGTTGGTGAATCTACTTGCCCTCATAGCTGTGAGTGAGTTCTATGCAGTGGCCCATTCCTGTTAGCTCAGCACATGGCCTTGTACGCAGTAGAATGCAAGCACACTGGTTACATCATCTCTAAAAACTCAGGAAACCTTTGCTAGCCTGCAGGTGCACAATCTTTTCCCCATGCCACCTGCCCTGCAATGTATGTCTTTTGGAGGTTAATTTAGGATTATCTCTGAGGCCATCTCCAGGTAATTGGTGGGGTGATTTAATTACCTCGACGTTCTCTAGTGCTTCAGGCGCAGATCCCTAATCTCAACCAGGGATGAAAGGGAAGGAATTCTCAAAGGAGAAGAGAACTGAGTTAAAGGTGAGGGAGGGGTGCAGATTCCTTAGATAGGATCCTGCAGGGCATAGAATCACAATCTGATGATCAGCCAAGGGCCCAGCTGGCCTGAAGCCAGACAGGGCACCTGGAAGGTGACTAAATGTCACAGTATGCTCTAAAGAGCACTGTCCTAGCAGGCGGGAGACCTGAGTTTGAGATCCAGTTGTACTTCTTACTAGCTGCATGACTTTGGACAATTTGCTTAGCTTCTAAGGGCCTCATCCCCTCAGCTGACTTGAGTCTGGCTCGACTAAGACCTCCAGGCACTCGAAGTACATGAGTCAGAGCTACCCAGGTGTTTTATAAGAATGTCTGGTGAGGCTCGTGCTCTCCAGGTGGGGAGGGTATTCACAGACTGGCCTACACTGCCTCAGGCACCTCTGCTCCTCTGTGGCCAAGGAGCAGAGGTGCCTAAAACCCACCCTCAAATCCACATGAGTCTTCCACTTCATTCTAACCTGGGATGTTCTAACCCAGGGTAACTGGCCGTAGACTACAGTGTGAGATACACATCCTTAGGCCCCAGTGTCTTCACAGGTTGGCTCTTATACAAAATGGTATGCCTAATGGCTTGCTCTAATGTAGGAAAGAATCCTTGGGCTCCCAGGTCCTTGTAGAATCTCACACTCTTCATAGCCACAGGGAGATAGGGATACCCAGAATTAGACAAACACAGATGAGACATTTATTTCTGTATAATAATTTAATTTATTAGGAAATAACCTCAGACACAGAAAAGGTAATAATAATAATAATATAAACCTCTGTGTTTCCACTAGCCAATTTAAAAATAAGACAATGTTATTGAAGCCCTTTAAGTATCTCTACCCAATACTTTCTTCTCTGCAGGGATGAACATTATCATGAATTGAGGACTTATTCTACATGGAACATTTATATACTTTCACAGGAAAAACATGAAAAGACGAATGTCACAGCTAAATACAGCTAAAATAGCTAAATACAGATATACAAACTCTTTCTGACTCACTAAATACAGATATACAAACTCTTTCTGACTCACTCCTACTCAGCTGCAGAGAGAGCTAGAGTGTTGGCATTCAAATGCCTCAACACACTGCTCTCCCTCTAAAATATTGACAAACTCCATCACATATCCACATGGAATGACACATGGTCATATCCATCAAAACCGAGATACACACAGTTGTGCTCACATCCAGAGATTTTCAGTAGATGCAAGTAAACACACCTGCATAGATAGGACACTGTACTTACCAGTGCAGATACGTATTGCCACAATCCCCAGGGACCTCCAAATGCACACTTTCACAAATTGAGATCAAGACAGTGATGAGAACAGATGTAATTTCTGGTCTCCTCACTCCAACCCTCACTTCCAGGCTATGGTTCACACGTCCAACCCAGGACCTGGGGGAACTAAATTCCCGTCTGGATGTCATTCAGTTTTTCCTGTTACCCCAGAATCTGGACATGGCTCAGATGCTGCATCGATTGCTGGGTCACATCAAGAACGTACCTGTGAGCTCGGGGTTGGGGGCAGGGAGGTGAGGAAGGAGGTTGAGGGATGCTGGGCATCTTGAGGGGCATTAGGGTGGGAGAAGGAAAACAGCGGCTGTCTCCTTGTTTGACTCCAGCTGATTCTTAAACGCATGAAGTTGTCCCACACCAAGGTCAGTGACTGGCAGGTTCTCTACAAGGTAAGACCTCCCTTCTTGAATCTAGAAGTCCAGGTTAAGACCCCCAGCATGTGTTCCAAACCCTCTTTACTCTCGTCACTCAGTCCAACTTTATCCCAACACTTTTAAAAAAACTTTGCACTGTGGAAATTGTCAAAAAAAATTTAGAGAGAATAATACAATGAACTCCCATGTACCCACCATGTAGCTTTAACACTTTGACTCATGCAAACCTTGTTTCATGTATATCTTCTCTCACTTTCCTTTTCCTGGATTATTTTGAAGCAGTTCCCAGCCATCATGTCATTTCACCCATAAATATTTCAATATGCTTTCTAAAAGAAAATTATTTTTAAAAAAGAATAACAATGCCATTATCTTATCTAAAAATTAATGTAATTCTTTAATATCAATTATCTCATGTTTAAATTTCTATTTATCTCTTAAATGTAATGATTTTTTTAAATTACAGTTTGTTTAATTAGGATCAAAATATGTTCATATAGCGATGGGATGATGTCTTTCTGAGTCTCCTTTATGGGTTCTTTCTCCATTTCACCATTCTCTCTCTCTCTCTCTCTCTCTCCCTCCCTCCCTCTCCCTCTCCCCCCATCTCTCCATCTCTCCATATATATATCTTTTCCCCCTTGCAATGTATTTGTTGAAGAAGCTGGATTATTTGTCCTACAGAGTTTTCCTTAGCCTGAATTTCACTGATTACACTCCCTGTTTTTGACATGTTTCTCTCCTCTTCTAAAATTTCTGTATATTAATAGTTGAATCTAGAAGCTTGATCAGCTTCAAGTTTAATTTTTTTCAATAGTGTTTCATAAATGGAGGAACATAATGTCAGTATGTCTGACTCTCCTTTTGTGATGTTAGCAGTCTTTGATGTTTAATATCTAAGTCCATTAGTTCTTTAGAGATTGCAAAGTAGTGTTATTCTAATTCTGTCATTCTTTCTTCATTTATTAGACAGAACGTTTCTGGAAGGAAGACTTCCTCTCATCTACTCTTTGGTTACCTAGTGATATCACAGAACATTGCTTGATTTTTTTCCCCCTGATTTTATCTGTCCAGCTATCAGCAAATACGAAATTAGTTCCATAATCCTCCAAGGCAACCAATGAGTTTTTTTGGTTGCTGTTGTTGTTTTAGTATCATTACAAACTTACAGATTTCTTCGTGCTTCAGGCCACTGCTTTTTTTTTTTTTCACTGCATTTTTAATCTTTACACATATTCGAGTTATTCCATCTTTGGCCAATGGGAGCCTCTTCATGTTGGCTTCTGAGTCCTTTAACATGACACTAGTAGACTTGGATAGCTTCCCCACTCTCTGGTTTGACAAGATGTACCAGATATACCATTTATACCTACCCATTCTGACCCGGAACCAGACATTTCTCTGAGGAGCCCTGGTTCCTTTTAGTGAGAAATGGTATTTCTGTATACCACAGTGAATGCTAGAGGGTACTCAGCATGTTTTGCTTTTTGCTTGTAGGCCTTTTCTGTGGACAGATCTAGGAACTTTAAAAAAAATAAAATACATGATAAATTAGTACTGACATCACCTATTTATTTTGTTTTAGTTTTTTAGATATCCAGAGATCACTGTATCTATATTCTTTTTTTTTTAATTAATTTTCTTTTGAGTATAGTCGATTTACAATGTTGTGTTAGTTTCTGCTGTATAGCAAAGTGAATCAGTTATACATAAATATATATCCACTCTTTTTTAGATTCTTTTCTCATTTAGGTCATTACAGAGTATTGAGTAGAGTTCCCTGTGCTATACAGTAGGTTCTTATTAGTTATCTATTTTATATATAGTAGTGTGTATATGTCAATCCCAATCTCCCAGTTTATCCCTCCCCCACCGTTTCCCCCTTGGTAACCATTAGTTTGTTTTCTACATCTGTGATATCACCTATTTAAATTCAGCACCACAGGGTTCTTACCTTGTATATTCCATTTTTATCCTCTTCAATATTTCCTTCTTCCATACTGGAGATTCTGTGTCTCAATAACACTAGGAATGAGAAAATGAAAGTATCACTTATTTGCTTTTTCCTACATTACATCCACAACAATCTTAGAATAGCAATATCACCGTTACTACCAACTATATGATTATTGAACACTGTTTAAGATTTTTTGGGGGGAAGGAGGGATAGTTCTTTCTGTTCTCCCTAGGGATATACAGTCAAATTGCTGTGTTTTAGTCACTATTTCAAGTGGTTATGTCACTATCTGGATATACATTATGTTCATTTGTTTCATTCTTTTTTTGATTTTTAATAATTGCTTCTTAAAACTTAATCTTATAATTATGTAGAATATTTACACAGTTCCAAAGTCAAATCTCCCAAACAAGGTATAGTCAATTAATTGTAGCTTCTATCCCTTTTCCCTCTCTCCACCTATAGATAACCTTTTTAAAAAAAATTTTTTTTTTGGCTTAAATAAGATTAAGTTTATTTATCTTTTATAGAAAAGGATAAAAATAAGCAGTCCATGATTGCTGGGTGGTTTCATAAAGTCCTCAGTGACCCAGTCTCCTTCTGTCTTCCTGTTCTGCCATCCTCAGCATGTGGCTTCTACCACCTAGCTCAAGATAGCAATGTGAATTCCAGCTGTAACATCTGCTTTCCAGCTACTCCTCCTCCACTGCTATTCGAAGTTTCCAGTGACTGTCTGAAGTTCCTCTGTGCATGGTTTCAGTTTCCAGCTTTTTTGCTGCAGCAGCTGCTATAGTTCTGTTCCTAGTGAATTTGAGGTTCTTGATGTCTCATTGCAGAAAGAATTCAGTGTGAAACAAAGTGATACTTAAGAAGTGGATTTATTTAGAGAGAAGCACACTTCACAGACAGAGTGGGGGCCATCTCAGAAGGCGAGAGAGCCTAAAAAATTTTTTTTTTAATTTAAATGTATTTATTTATTTTTGGCTGCGTTGGGTCTTCGTTGCTGCGCACGGGCTTTCTCTAGTTGTGGCGAGCGGGGGCTACTCTTGGTTGTGGTGTGCGGGCTTCTCATTGCGGTGGCTTCTCTTGTTGCAGAGCACGGGCTCTAGGCGCCCGGGCTTCAGTAGTTGTGGAATGTGGGCTCAGTAGTTGTGGCTTGTGGGCTCTAGAACGCAGGCTCAGTAGTTGTGGCGCATGGGCTTCAGTAGTTGTGGCTCATGGGCTCTAGCGCACAGGCTCAGTAGTTGCGCACGGGCTTAGTTGTTCCGTGGCGTGTGGGATCTTCCCCGACCAGGGCTCAAACCCGTGTCCGCTGCATTGACAGGCGGCCACCAGGGAAGCCCTCTACAGTATATTTACCTAACACATAAAGTAGTTTCAGTTTTATTTTACATGAGCAGATGTGTGTGACTATTTGTATATCCCCTCCCACTACTTAACATTTATCCTTGGCTTCAGCCAGGCCAGGCTCTGCGTTCAAGCACTCTGCCTGGGAGACCCACCATGTTCCTGCTCAGGATAGCATGGTGGTTAAAAGCCAGACACCTGGGCTCAATTCCCAGCTCTTCTATTTACTCTCTGTGAGAACTTGAGCAAATTGTGTTACCTCTTTGTGCTTCAGGTTGCTCACCTGTAAAATGGAGTCATGCTAGTCCCTATCTCCTAGGATTATTTTGAGAATTGAATGAAATTAACACATGTAAAAAGTTTAGAATATTGCCTGGCAGGTAGTAAACATTCAATAAGTGTTAGTTCTTATTCCTACCTCTATTCATTTGCCCATGCTCTTCCCCCCACCCAGAATACCCTCCTCCCTTTGGAATTGCCTTATTCAAGACCAAGCTCATTTCTTTTTCTCTGCAAAGCTATCCCAACTATTTTAGCCCATATTAGTCTTATTCTCTGAACTTCCATAGTAATTTTAGTCAGTTTCACAACTTGGTCAATCTTTTTTGTGGGTAGTCATTGTTTTTGTTGCTTGTTTCCATCATGGCTAGATTATAAACCCTTTGGTTTACACACTTTATATATCCTCTGTCACAGAGTGAGGCTCAGTCAATGTCCTTTGGATTGGGTCTATCCACTCAGTCTAATCCCTGGTTAGAGCAGCCACCTCAGGTCACACTGACTTTCACGCTGGGGAATTAATTCTCAGTGACTCTCACCCATCCTCTCTTCCTGCTGTCTCTTACCTGAATGCTGTCATTGCCCCTTCTGCTCATTTACTTCTTTCTGCCTTTCATATCCCTATTTCTCTTTCTCCTTCCTCTGTACAAACTTCTCTCTTGGGATATTGTACAAATCTCTATCAAAGCACCTACCACTTTATTTTTAAATCTTCTGGGTGTATTTCTGTCTTCCTTACTAGACCACGAGCCCGTCTAGGACAAGGGACCCAGTTGTCTTTGTTGTCTTTGGAGCCTCAGTGTTTAGTGTGGTGCCTGGTGAAGAGTTCTGCAGATACCATTTTCTCTCTCACTGTTTTCTTTTTTGCATTTGAGATCTTCTCTCTGTCTCTGTTGTTGTGTTTTTCCCAATTGGTCTTTGTTCTTCTCAGTCCATCCCTGTCCCCTCGCCTAAGCCCGGCCTGGGTATGGGCCACCCTCCTCTGTCCATTTCTCCTACAGACAGTGTACAGTGCCCTGGGCCTGAGGGATGCTTGCCGCTCCCTGCCCCAGTCCATTCAGCTCTTTCGGGACATTGCCCAAGAGTTCTCTGATGACCTACACCACATTGCCAGCCTCATTGGGAAAGTGGTGAGTGGAAGGAAAGAGGCAGAGCTCCTGGGAAACTAGGGGAGAGAGATGGGTTTGGATAATAGAGAACGACTGGGCTCTGGGGAATGTGGTGTGGAAGATGGGGATACATGGGAGACACTGAGGTCTGCTGGATGACCAAGGGATGGGATGGTGAGAGGAGATGGCAAAATATCAGGGATCTGCTTGGAGGCTTGGAGGGTTAGGGTTAAAGCAGGGACTGAAGGGGCCCAAGTAGAGGTGAGGAACAGGACGAGATGGTGCTGGATGTAAAGAACCTGGACTTCTTGTCTCCTCAGGTGGACTTTGAGGGCAGTCTTGCTGAAAATCGCTTCACAGTCCTCCCCAACATAGATCCTGAAATTGATGAGAGTGAGTGTTAGGTGTACGGATGGGCCTGTGAGCACTGAAACATGAGCCTGCCCAGTGATGGGGTACCATTCTCGGTAGGCGGCCACTACAACTGGGGATAATCATCGCAACCAGAGCAGGAACCTTACTTTTGATATCCACGTGTCTTTCACCCTCCTAGAAAAACGAAGGCTGACAGGACTTCCCAGTTTCCTCACTGAGGTGGCTCGGAAGGAGCTGGAAAATCTGGACCTTCGTATTCCTTCATGCAGTGTCATCTACATCCCTCTGGTGAGGGTAGGAGGGTGGGTGTGCTCCCCAGGGGTTTTTTAGGGGGACATTAGGCTTATGAAGGACACATTAGTAGATAAGAAAACCCTGGAGAAATCTGAAGAACAGGAACACTTTTTGGTGGCTTTAGACCCCTGAGGGAAGCACTGGGGGATATAGGGGACTCTGGCTTCCTCTAAGGAAAGAAAGTGCCCAGTGCATCACTCTCTGCTTTATCTCTTTTTTACTCTCCCCAGATTGGCTTCCTTCTTTGTATTCCCCGCCTGCCTTCGATGGTGGAGACCAATGACTTTGAGATTGAGGGTCTGGACTTCATGGTGAGACCCTTGACCTCTGTAGGGGTTGATAAGGAAAGTGAATGAGCAGCTGAGGGGAAGGCCTTACCCCATCAGCACTGCCCAGTGTGGGATCCCTCTTCTGTTGTTTTACTCTGATCTTTACCAGCTCTGAGACAAAGGAGAAAGAAATCAAGGTCAGGGCTGGAGCGGGGGTTAGAGAGGATGAGGATCGAGAGAAGCAAAGCCCGTAGCTTTGAACCCTTGTATCCAGTTCCTCTCAGAGGAGAAGCTTCACTATCGTAGTGCTCGAACCAAGGAGCTGGATGCATTGCTGGGGGACCTGCACTGCGACATCCGGGGTGAGGAGAAGCGAGTGGCTGGAGCGGAGCGGGCAGCGTGGAGATGATTCTGATAGGCTCCTTTCCTTCCTGCTATTGCTCTCGCTCTCTTTCTCTCTCTGACTCTGCCTTTTCTGAATGTCTCTGGGTATTTCAGATGGTATCTGCAAGCCTGTTTCTGGGTCCCTCTGCTGGCCTCTTTGTCTCTCCTTCACTTTCCCCTGGAGCTGACCCCCAGCTCCCTCCCTTACCTGCCCCCAGACCAGGAGACCCTGCTGATGTACCAGCTGCAGTGTCAGGTGCTGGCACGGGCAGCTGTCTTGACCCGGGTGTTGGACCTTGCCTCCCGCCTGGACGTCCTCTTGGCTCTTGCCAGTGCCGCCCGGGACTATGGCTACTCAAGGCCCCATTACTCCGCACGGCTCCTTGGGGTACGAATCCAGAATGGCAGGTGAGAACAGAAAAGGGTGGAGGCATAGACAAGAGGGGCCCAAAGGCCCCATCTTCTGCATCCACAGGACATGTGCAAGGTACCTCTCCACCCACTGCAGGCATCCTCTGATGGAACTCTGTGCCCGAACCTTTGTGCCCAACTCCGCAGAATGCGGTGGGTACAAAGGGAGGGTCAAAGTCATCACTGGACCCAACTCCTCAGGGAAGAGCATATACCTCAAACAGGTAGAGGAATCCCTACAAACTGGGCCTCTGGAATCTTCTCCATTGTCTCCATCCCCCACCTGCCAGTCAACCCAGGTCCCTACGGCCCTTCTCCCACTGTGTTCTGACCCCAGCTGTCATGAAAAGACCATAACCCACACCCGCTGCTCCTCTTCCTCCCAAGTTCTCATTCTCTACCTGAGGGAGAGCCATGCTCTAATGATCATTCCATGGCCTGAATTCTCCTCCCCCACCTCTGAATTAAAGTGTGCCTTTGCTCACTCCCTGCCCTTTACTGATTCTAAAGCGAGCAGAAGGGGCTGTGATCTTCTGTTAAACTGTGTCCATCTCTCTTGATCTATTGTTCTCCCCTCAGTTTAGCCTCACCTTCACCTCAGCCACACGAGGCACTGGGCCCTGTCTCCTCCCCTATTCAGGTAGGCTTGATCACATTCATGGCCCTGGTGGGCAGCTTTGTGCCAGCAGAGGAAGCAGAAATCGGGGCAGTAGACGCCATCTTCACCCGAATCCATAGCTGTGAATCCATCTCCCTTGGCCTTTCTACCTTCATGATCGACCTCAACCAGGTCAAAAGGAGGGAGGGTTGGGGGAGGGGGATAATGGGGAAGGAACCCTACCCGTGAAAAATGTTCAGAACAGGAAAAGCGTTCCTTCTGCTGCCTGCTCTCTGCACTAGGGGCAGGGAGCACCCAGTTCAGAGACCAGGAGAATCAGTACCGCGAACCTTTATCGATCCCCGGCTTTGTGTGAGGCACTGTTGGCAATGAAAGGATGAACAAAACATGTGTCTCGCCGTTTAAGAACTTGCAGTCCAGTCGGGTGGACACATACACAAGCAGCTTCACTGCCAGGCAGACTGTGGTCATTACGTTACAGGCCTCGAATGTTTCTGAAACTCTCCCTTGTCCACCTGGTACCCAGCAGGTGGCGAAAGCAGTGAACAATGCCACCGAGCGGTCGCTGGTCCTTATCGATGAATTTGGAAAGGGAACCAACACGGTAAGGGGAGAAGCTGTTGAGGAGCTAAGGAGGGGAAAATGAAGGAGGGCTAAGGAACAAGAGGGTGCGGCTGCGCCCCTGGAAAAGAATAGGGGTGTGTGGGTGGAAAAGAAACAGAGTGTGAGGCGGGAGAGGCCCGGCAGGAGGAGAGGGGCGCACGGGGCACCTGTGCTTCCACAGCCTCACCCCTGCCCTCTGCACAGGTGGATGGGCTCGCGCTTCTGGCGGCCGTGATCCGACACTGGCTGGCGCTTGGGCCCACGTGCCCCCACATCTTCGTGGCCACCAACTTTCTGAGCCTCATTCAGCTACAGCTGCTGCCACAGGGGCCCCTCGTGCAGTATTTGGTGAGGAAACCAATCCAGCTCCCTAGGGGCCCCTAGGCCGAGCATTTCCCTGAGCTGGGAACTGGCTTCTCCATCAGAACAGGGGCTCCCTGAGCACAGGGACCATGTCCCTTCCTGTTTCTCACTCTCCACAGCAACTGACCAAGGGACTGGGGCAGGAAGCAGAATGACTGATAACATTCCCCTTTTCTTCTCTTTTAAGACCATGGAGACCTGTGAAGATGGGAATGACCTTGTCTTCTTCTATCAGGTTTGTGAAGGTGTTGCCAATGCCAGCCATGCCTCCCACACAGCTGCCCAGGCTGGGCTTCCTGAGAAACTCGTTGCTCGTGGCAAGGAGGTGAGGTCTAAACAGCAACCGCCTCCATCAGGGCTCCCTCCCACTGTCCCTGCTTCTCTGAGGGACCTGGATTTCTGGGCCCATGGGATTTCTGACCCTTACTCTCTCTTCTCTTATCCAACACCCACGCCCACCTCTGCCCCTTCCTCCTCGGTCCTAGGTCTCAGACTTGATCTGCAGTGGAAAGCCCATCAAGCCTGTCAAGGAGCTGCTAAAGGAGAAACAAATGGAAAAGTGAGTGCAGGCCCAGGGTCCTTGTGCTCTCTAGCATGTTCTGCAGCTCTTCTACCCCTTTCAGGGACTCAGACAGCCTCTTGCCCTTTAAAGATTCAAAATTTCTTCCTGAAATTCCTAAATTCTCAAGGTCTCAGGTTTCCTGTGCTGCATCCTCTTCCCTCTGCTCAGGGATTCTGTTATCCATGCTTCCATAAATCTCACTGTTCTCTCTCCCCTCAGTTGCCAGACGTTAGTAAACAAGTTTCTGAAACTGGATTTGGAAGATCCCAATCTGGACCTGGACATTTTCATGAGTCAGGAAGTGCTGCCTGCTGCCACCACCATCCTCTGAGCGTCCTTCCTGGGCTCTCCTCCACATCCCAAACCCCGGGAGGCTGCCAGGCCCTCTTTGTTTCCTTACTTCCTTCACACCCAGAGTTCTCAGTTTCCCTGAAAATTTTGTTTCATGTTAGTAATAAAGTTTATTTTGGAGAAAGTTATTGTTTCCTTAGACGAGCCAAAACAAAACAAGAGAGTAGGAAAGAGATGAAATAGGAAGCAGCAGGCCACAGAAGGACCTGCCCTGCCTCATTAAAAATAAAGTATCACTGCTGGAGGGAGGCCCTCGGGTTCTACCCAGGGGGACTTTATGAGAACCAACCACTTCAACAGACCCTACAAAAACAGATGAGAGGGAAGACAGGAGCCCAAGGGAGATGTTCTTTCCCCTCAAAGTAGGAACACCTCAGCCTGAGACAGACCCAGCAGGAAGGGCTCTGGGAGGCTGAAAGACTAGGCAGGACCGGTGCAAGGCTGGGGGAAAGGGAGGGACCAGCCCTGCACCAGTGGGTGTGGCTCCACCCTTCCCACCTCAGAGCCATGGGGAGCCGGGGTCCTGGTGGGCTGCCCCTGGTGCAGGCCCCCTACACGGTTCTGCTGCTGCCACTGGAGACAAGCCGCCAAGACCCAGGGGCCCAGCGCTTCTTCCTCTGGGTGAGTATCAGTCCCGCAAGAGGTCCCGGGGAAGCCCCTCTCCCTAGATCAGTCTCCTGCAATTCCACTCAATTTTGAGGACTCGTAAGTTCAGCCCCTTGCTTTCCCTCGCCCTCCAGGTCCTCAGTGGCCAGTCTGGGCTCACACTCAGTGACCAGATAGTGAATTGAACCAGGGGTTAAGAGTAAGGGCCATGCATGGCCCAGAACCCTGCTGTGGAGTGAGTCAGCCTCTGCTTCTTGCCTTTTTCAGCTGCAGAGGATGCAGGCTCTGGAGCGGGAACAGGATGCCCTGTGGCAGGGGCTGGAGCTGCTGGAGCATAGCCAGGCCTGGTCTGAGGGCCGTCTGAGGGAGGCCCAGCAACAGCAGCTATATCTGGGGGCCCTTGGTGAGGTATGGGGCTGACCCACGGTATGTGGGGGCAGGGGTAGCAGGGACATGTGGACACAGCCCGACACCATCCTGGAAAGGCAGGAGTTAATGGAGAGGGATCATCAGTTGGAAGCAGCATTGTAATGACAGGATGCCACCAAGTGTTAGGTCGGTTCATTGTTGGGCCTAGAGGAGGCTGGTCTGCATTCCATTCAGAGGGACACAATTTGGCTCACTCCATGGAGATGGGGGAGTGGTCTGGATTGTTCCAGTGAGTCAGGGATGGACAGGGAGGATCCAAATAGAGAAAGCGGGTACTATGCTATGTGAGGGGGTTGGAGGAACTGGACTATTAAAGAAATGGAGTGGAGAGTACTGGAATTTCCCACCTGCCTGGCAGGGAATTGGGATGAGGGGATCCAGATGGAGGAGAGGAATGACCTGTGGTGATAGGAGAAGAGTGGAAGATGGTACTCGAGTTTTCACCACGTTGTCTGCCTCTAACTCCTCCTTTTAGAATTTTCCAACAGATTTACACTCAGAGCCTGGTGGCCCCCAGTTAGCCCATATTCAAAAGGTGAACATCTGTTTGCAGAACCTGATTCAGGGGAAGGTGAGTTTATTGTTTTTAGTTTACTCTTGGGAAGTGAGGGTAAAGAGGGGACTTGGGGTCAGCACTGGTCTAACAAAACAGCGAATTCCCCGCCCTGCCCAGTTCTCCCCGCATCCCCTGAACAAAGCTAGTTCCTGCGCCACCCAGGACTGGAAGGGAAGGCCAAGGAAGCAGAACGTGTGGCAGCAACATGTAAGCAGTAGAGGAGTGGGGGGAGGGCGGAAGCCCTGGCCCTCAGTGGGAGGGAGGGCACAGACACCCAGGCTGTCTCCCTCCTCTTCTCCAGGTGGTGTCAAGGCAGCAGAAAGGAGTCACTCAGCCAAAGGGGGAGATGGCTCAGCCAGGGTGCCCCAATGGACGGAGGGGCCCTACCCGTGTCTAAGGTCTCCTCTGTTTCCCCTCAGTTGTGCTGGCAAGGCTGAGTCAGAACCCCCAGCCTCCTTATTCTGCTTCTTGACTCAATAGCTAAATGGCTCCAGGTGGCGGGTCAACTGAAATCCAGACATCTTGGTGTGAAGTTTCTTCTCCACTCCTGAAAACTTGCATTTCATCTTTTTGGTATCTTACGCTCTCACTCTTCCCTATATGATGTGCATAAGTGATCTTTCTTTGAAATCTCTTTGGGGAGAAGACATGTTTATTGGCACTGTCCTTCAACTTTAAATACAAAAATAAAATATAAGCATCTCCAGAATTTCAAAAATAAAATAGAAGCGTCTCCAGAATTTCAATAAAAGCAATTCTATAAATAACACTTTTTGGTAGGAGGTGGGGTACCCTCCTCCCCACTTACAATCTTAGTCACTGCCCCATGTATCTTCCCCTCTACCTGAGCTTGGGAGAGCACGAATAAGTAGTGAAATAAAGATGCTACAGAGGGCTTCCCTGGTGGCGCAGTGGTTAAGAATCCACCTGCCAATGCAGGGGACACGGGTTCGAGCCCTGGTTCGGGAAGATCCCACATGCCGCAGAGCAACTAAGCCCGTGTGCCACAACTACTGAGCCTGTGCTCTAGAGCCCACAAGCCACAACTACTGAAGCCCGCACGCCTAGAGCCCATGCTCCACAACAAGAGAAGCCACCGCAATGAGAAGCCCATGCACCACAACGAAGAGTAGCCCCCGCTTGCCGCAACTAGAGAAAGCCCGTGCTCAGCAACAAAGACCCAACGCAGCCAAAAAAAAAAAAAAGACGCTACAGAGAAATAGAAAGCAACTTTCTCCAAAAATGAGTCTGGTTTGTTACCCACAAGGGTTAGGGAAAGTGCATTGTGGGAAAATCCATTGCCCTCTATCCCAATCTTGGAAAGGGACAAGTGTATGAGAAAGAAAACCTCCATCCCACCTGGGAGAGGTAGGGTCCAGAGGCCCATGTTACCTTCTTACCAATGGGGCAAGATGGCAAACAGTGCCAGAGACCCATCCCTCTAGGGGCTGTTGTGTCACCAGGAGGCCAGGCCTAGCAGGAGCAGCACTGCTCCAACTGTGCCCCACCAGGGGTTGCTCACCAGCCCTCCCCCAGCCCTTCCTGGAGTCACCAAAGTGGAAAGATGAAAGGCAGGGCTGGTGGTTGTGAGGACAGGGTCAGTCGAGTGGACAGGGGCAGGGAGCTGGTCCTGGGGAGAAGAGGGAGAGGCTGTCAGGGTGGCTGCACCCAAATAAGCCTGCACCGCCCTCCCCTCACCCTGCCTATCGTGCAGTGGAAAGTGGGGGCACCTCACCTGCGGGGCGGGGCCCAGCACCAGGAGCCGGAGGAAGGCATGGGTCGGGGGCACTGTGCTGGCTTCTCGATCCGTCGCGGTCACAGTCACCATCACCACGGAGTCTGAGGCGGCTGTGTCTGGTACCTTCAGCCACAGGCACCCCCAGGCGGACTCGTTCTGTTCCAGGCGAACCCTGGGGAGTGGATGCCGAAGTCCGGCTGAAGCCGCAGGCTCCGAATAGCTGAGAGCCAAGGGGTGGAGCCAAGCGCAGGCTGGGAGGGGAGCGAGGAATCTGAGCACCAATTTGAAAGGGCCAGAGGAGCGAGTACCAGATCCCATGCCCTGCGAATAGAAAGATGGGACAAGAAGGGAGCAGGAGGTTTCAGGGGCTTCACCTGGAGAGGTTGGAGGTGAGAGCGAAGCTGGGGTTGACGTATGTCCTAAGATCGAGATCCTGAGGGCCCGAGAAGCTGGCGATGCGGAGGCTGAGCGGGGCCTTGGTGCCCGGCGCCAG
Organism: Balaenoptera ricei; assembly: GCF_028023285.1. NCBI lineage: Eukaryota > Metazoa > Chordata > Mammalia > Artiodactyla > Balaenopteridae > Balaenoptera > Balaenoptera ricei. The sequence continues at coordinate 24,347,321 of NC_082649.1, forward strand.
GAAACCCGGGGGACCACTGAGCTGCGGAGGAGGGCCGGTCAGGGGAGGAGCAGCAGGCCCTGTTCTCTCCAGCCGCAGCCGCACCTTCCGCTGGCATCTCACCTCCAGAAGGACAGGAACTACAGCACAGGGCTGGGGGGCCGCCCGGTGCAGGCCCTGCCCCACTCCGTCCTGGCCAATCAGCTCCAGAGAGAAGGGTCCCGCGGTGGACAGAAGCGTGGGCGGTAGCGAGGCAGCGAGGAGACCTCGCTCCCGGGGTCCCATGGGCTCCAAAGGCACCCGGCCCAGCTCGGCACCGTGCGGGACACCTCGAAGGACGACGTGGGAGAAATGCGGCAGAGGATCTCCAGGGTTTCCTCTGGAGCCCAGCCCTGTCACTTCTACCAACAGCTGGGTCTGGAGACCTGGGACAGGGGAGGGGAGGAAAGAACAGTGGACTGCGTGAGGTTTGGAGACAGGGAGAAAAGCATGAACGGCTTTGAATAGGGGTTAGCTCTGGGGGGTATGGATGGGGAAAAGGGGTTACCTCTATGGGTATTGATGGGGAGGGCCAGGAGGGAGTGCTGGGATGCTGGAAATGTTCTATAGCTTGAACTGAATGACGGTTATTTTTTATTATATAAAATCCACCCAGCTGTACACTGAAGTTTAGTGCACCTTATTAAATGTTATAACTCAATGAAAAGCTATATATATTATATATATATATATATATATATACACACACAAAACAAGTTAGGGGTGGGGACAGATGTACCTGCAACTGGTTGAGTCAGGGGGTAGAGGCCAGGGTGGGGTCCATCCTCCCTGGGGATCCCAAAGTGGAAGAGGAAGTCCAGGGAGGTCTGGGCTGAGGGAGGGCGAAGGCAGTCAGAGACCTTCCAGAGATGAACGTGACTGATATTGCTCTCTGAGCTTTGCAGTCTCCCCTTCCTTTCCCAGGAATATCTCCCTCCTTACCTTGCACTCTCACCCGGGAGGTACCCTTGGCTGTGACCTGGATCTCCCAGGTTCCTGTCTGCAGGGGGTCATTCATGCTCACCATCCAGAACTGCCCAAAGCGGCGAGTATGACCTAGAGGCCCCTCACCTTCCTCCTGGCCCTGGGAGACCCCTGGATGTGTATTGGGGGCAAGAGATTGTCACAGGAGAATTCCTTTCCCTTAGTACATTACCCCTCATTCTCCAGTCTCCATTCTTGCCTCTGCCTTGAGACACACACATGGAAGTACCTGCAGGGTTTCTAATCCAGAAGCTGCTGACCTCCCCATGGATCCGGACTGTGACCCTCTGGAGCAGCCCATCCACACTGAACACAAGTGGCCTCTCAGGCACCACAACAGGAGGCTCCAGGGGAAGGGTCACCTTGAGGGGGCAGGACCAAAAAATGGGGGAGAAGATAAGGCATGGAATGAGGTGGGAACAAAGACAGGAGAAAGAAAGGTAGAGACAGAAAAAAACTAAGTAACACATGGGATACCAGTGAGAGAGGAAGGACCAGGGATGAAGCTATGATCAAGGACAAAGTTGGAGGCAAGGAATTAAGGATGAGGCAACCACTTCTTGCCCCCCTTAAAAGATGGCAGGACTTCCTAGAGTAGCCGCGAAGACAGAATACTGGAGGCCAAGACTGGGGGTGGTAGTACTAATATGGAAGGAGCAGTGTAGAAGGTGGGTAGCTGTGGATCTCAGAGGGGGAGAAACTTCCTTTCCCACCCTCTGCCTAGAATGGCAACTCAGCAATGGGAGCCATTTGCTTTCTCCTACAAGAAAGAGAAATGCAGTGTCACCATCATCCCCTCAGTTCTGAGCTGAGCCCCCACACTTACCAGGTCAGCTATGCTGTCCCCAACAATGGCTGCCACATCCCGAATGTACCGGTCTTTGGTGAAGATCACCTCTCCTCCTGAGGCCAGCGCCACTGCTTCATATGGCTCAAAACGCAGAGGGGACAAGACCTCACGCCGAGGTCGGCCCTGAACCCTAGATGGGTCTTCAGTCACCAGGAATGTGACCTGTGCCCGGAAGAAAGGCCAGTACTTGAAGTTTCCATTTGCCATCTACCATTGTAAATAAGGATCTCCTGTGCTCAAGCTTTCTACAGAGCTGATGATTGGTGGTAAATTCTCTGTCTACCCTCTGGCTGCTACAGCAGGGTCTCCCAATGACGCAACCCCTGGGCTTCAATTAGAAGTTGCTATTCTCTGTAACTGTCACCATACGTCATCCACATAGTGGATTTTTGGCAACCAAATCTCCAGTTCTTCAAACGGTTTATTGGGGGCAGATTCATATAAGAATTCAGCATCATTAAGGGCAGGGCCTCCCACTCTTTAGTATTGTTAAAGGGATCTGGAAATGTTATACTCATGGTCCACTTCTCCCACCCCCAAGCCAAGTCTGGTTTAACCACCCTAGTGTGAGTGTGACCCTTGTAATGAGAGTTGTCCTGCAGTTTCCCACATCCCTGGGTGGCTAAAATTGAGTCTCCCACCAGCTATGCTTACTCTGCAACGCCGCTCCTGAGTCAGCGATTCCACCCGGTTGGTGAGAAAGGCATCCTTGGGGGAGGCGTCAGTGAAGACGAAGATGTCTGAGAGTGGAGGTGTGTGCAGCAGGGCCAGCTGGCAGGGGAGGGAAAAAACTGGTGTTAAAAAATGGCAGCAGTGGGACTTGCCTGGTGGCACAGTGGATAAGACTCCACGTTCCCAATGCAGGGGGTCGGGGTTCGATCCCTGGTCAGGGAACTAGATCTCACACGCATGCTGCAACAAAGAGTTCACATGCCACAACTAAGGAGCCCGCCTGCCGCAACTAAGGAGCCCACGAGCCGCAACTAAGGAGCCCGCCTGCCGCAACTAAGACCTGGTGCAACCAAATAAATTTTTTAAAAAATGGCGGGAGTAGGGGAATGGGCAGAGGAAGGGAGGGCAGAGTAGAAGGCAATACGGCCCTGGAACCTGGAGTGAAGCGAATGGGACTAGGTTCTGAAGATGGGGTGGAGGGATGAGGTCCCAGGGAAGCTCTAGTTCCCTTGATGGTGGGGCCTGGAAAGGGGTGGGGGGAGAAGAAGAGAAGGGGTGGGGAGGGCACACCTCCAGGGCTGACAGGCACATCTCGGGCTCATCTCCACCTCCCAAGGCATGTATCTCATTGAGTTGTTGCCAGAAGCTGTCAGGGTCACTGGTTGTAAAGACGGGGCCAAACCCTGGGAAAGGAGAAAGGAGATTGAGATAAGTGAGAGGAGGGCTCCCCTCATTCCCACCCACGGGCATCTCCCCAGTCAAGAGGCCCCGCTGTGCTACTTGGGTGGACAAGTATTGAGATAACAATATTCCTTTATATTTATACTGACAGGGTAGAACAAGGCAGAGGCTAGGTACCTCTGGTGGGAAAGTGGACCTCATTTCCTCACAAAATGGTGGCACTTCCTGTGGTCCTGAGTGGGCCTTTTTGGGTATATGTGTAAGTATAAAAAACAACTGGGGCGGGGGGGCTTCCCTGGTGGCGCAGTGGTTGAGAATCTGCCTGCTAATGCAGGGGACACGGGTTCGAGCCCTGGTCTGGGAAGATCCCACATGCCGCGGAGCAACTGGGCCTGTGAGCCACAACTACTGAGCCCGCGCGTCTGGAGCCTGTGCTCCGCAACAAGAGAGGCCACGGAAGTGAGAGGCCCGCGCACCGCGATGAAGAGTGGCCCCCGCTTGCCACAACTAGAGAAAGCCCTCGCACAGAAACGAAGACCCAACACAGCCAAAAACTAAATTAATTAATTAAAAAAAGAAAAGTACAGAGTGACTGGAAAACATATTAAAAAAAAACAAAAAAACAACTGGGGGGAATTCCCTGGTGGCTCAGTGGTTAAGAATCTGCCTTCCAATGCAGGGGACACGGGTTCGACCCCTGGTCCGGGAAGATCCCACATGCCGCCAAGCAACTAAGCCCGTACGCCAAAACTACTGAGCCTGCACTCTAGAGCCCGCGAGCCACATCTACTGAGCCCACGCGCCACAACTACCGAAGCCCGCGCACCTAGAGCCCGTGCTCCGCAACAAAGAGAAGCCACCGCAATGAGAAGCCCACGCACTGCAATGAAGAGTAGTCCCCACTCGCCGCAACTAGAGGAAGCCCGCGCGCAGCAACGAAGACCCAACGCAGCCAAAAAAAAAAAAAAAGCCAACATAGATAACCAACAAGGACCTACTGTATAGCACAGGGAACTATACTCAATATCTTGTAATAACTTATAATGGAAAATAAACTGAAAAAGAATATATATAACTGAATCACTTTGCTGTACACCTGAAACATTGTAAATCAACTATACTTCAACTAAAAAACAACAACAAAAAAAACTGGGTCCTCAGTTTCCTCACAGAAAAGAGAGAGAAATAATAGCACTTACCTCAGAGAGGGTTATTGGGATGATTAAATGAGTTGATTTTGTAAATCTTAGAATAGTGCTTTGACACATAATAAGTGCTAAATTCTTAATTATTCACTTACTCGTACCTTTATCAAATATGTGATAAACCACTTTTGAATGTCAGCTACTATGAGTTTTATATAGGCAGATCAGACTCAAACCCTGCCCTTAGGGAATTCTCAATCCAAATTTTATTTGATGATCATTTCTACCCTGGGAGATAGGTAGGATAAGGCAAGTACTAATCCATTTTATGGATGATGAAATTGAGGAAAGAGAGGTTAAACAATCAGCCTAAGTACACACAGTAAGTGCTGGTCAACCCAGGCCAGATGATCGACTTCTATTTAGCGGGGAAAGGAATATGATGTAACTAGCTGTCTTAGACATTTCACAGAGGCCTGGGCCCACCAACCCCCCACCATCTTCATCCCAACCTCTGTCTACAGGAAATGGAGAGAACTGAAAATGACTTATTAGAATGGAAGCCTAAGAAAGCAGAGGCTACCTGCCTAAGCACCCATAATGATTAAACTTATATGGAAAGTGCTGTCATGTTGGAAGCAGTGGAAGAAGTGGCTGATTGTTTCCTATATGCACACAAGTACCAGTAAAGACTCACTCAGGACCCTAGGAAGTGCCTCCATTTTATTATGGAAGTGAAGCCATTAGGCCCACTTCCTTACCAGTGGCATTTACCCCTTGCCCTGGACTTCGCTCCACTATTCCAGCCAGACCCCAGTTACCTGGGTCATGGAAAGGCACCAGGACATAGTGGGTGGGCTCCATGGGGCCACCCCGTCGCTGCTCCACAATGTGGCGAGCCTGGATTTTGGCAGCGTTGATCTCCTCGCCCATACTGCCTGTGGTATCCAGGACGAAGCTCAGGCTGGAGGCTGGGGTGATGTCCAGCAGCCTGGGAAGCAGGCCAGAGATACAGTGAAGGGTCTGCACACTTGTCCCCAGCCCCTGGTTTCTCAACTCTGGGGCACCTACCTATTAAGGAGCCCATCCCCAGGAGGCCACTCACCTGGAGAAACCCCTGTCTCCCAGGCGGCTTCGTAGGAGGCTGAAGGCCTGGATGGAGGCCAGAAGGGCCAGTTTTGCGGCCTGGAGGTGCAGCATGTGGTGGGGGGAGAAGCCTGGGGATGTGCTATCCTTGTTGATGCCTCCCCGTGGTGGCTGGGAGCTGCTCTGGTCAAAATGGCCCCCATGGCTACATTTCCCTGGGTTGGGGAAAGGGATCTGGAGGGTGGAGGTAAAAAACCCACTGCCTCCTAATAAAACGAGGCCCTCTCTGACCTGCCCTGGCCCTCTCACTCCTCAGCAAAGGATAAGCAGAAAATTATGATACTTTGTAGAGGGCAAATCTGGAGTAAATCTGGAATGATTAGTTACCACAGCACGTGGTGGATCCCCTGATCCCTCCGGTTAGTCCCCAAAAGCTGCCCTCGGGCACTGAAGTCTTATCGGCAGTGTAAGAAGCTGCTCCCACCACCCCAACAATCATGGCCACCTCAGTGGACCTTCCTCCACCCGCCCCCCCTCCCAGCATCCTCTCCTTCTTCCAAGAAGTGATGCCATAGGAAATAGGACAAGGGCTACAGGACTGAGGTCCCTAGGGAGAGGGTCAGGGGAGAGGAAGTGACTTTCTCCCCTTACTTCTGGGGGCTTTCCTGTCTGGTACCTGGAGGTTTGGAGGGATGAGTTCCAAAGTAGCCAGAGGTGAGGAGTGTGAAGCCCAGCAAATTCCCAGGGCAGCTCAACTCCTCACAGTCGGAGCAGGTAGGATCGCCCACTGGGAAGAGAGGGCAAGGGTCTAGCACCCAAGATTCTGCTGCCCCTGACCTTTATCCCTGTCCACCCAAACTTCTTCAGCTTTTCCTCTCGACTGGAGCAAGGCGAAAGCCCATAGGTACCCTTTGCAGGTACCCTTCCAGGCTTTCTGAACTAAAACCTGGAGCTCATGGCTGGCAATGAGACTTAATATTTGAGACTGGGACTGTGCTAGAAAACCCGGAAATGTGGGGGGGACCAATCCTACGGGAGTGTGCCCTCTGTGAGCTGTGGACAGGAAGTGAACCTGTACTAGACAGGAGGCAGCTTCCGGGTCACAGTTCAGTCGGAAGGATGAGGGGACTGAGAGAGAAAGCCCCGTGTGATCCAGTGGGGGGAGGCAGCCGCGTGAAAGACAGAGAACTCCCTGACGTCTGCAGATCTGGTCCTGGCTCTGTCCTCTGCTGCGTGACCTTGGGGAAGCAGCTGACTGGCCTTTGGCTGAACCGAGGGACCGCACAGGTGGTTCCAGAGATGAAGCCATGTCGCATCCTATTTGACCCCAGGATGTGAGGTGGTGGCTGGATGGGCTGAGAGGCGGCTCTGTGGGCTCACCCTTACCAGTGGGGTCCTGGCCGTACCTTGTGCCAGGTTCCGCAGTCCCTGCCTTGGCCAGAGGAGGTGAGGGTGTGGCTGCTGCTTCCCCATTTCCACCCAGTTGCTGTGACTGTAGAAATCCTGGTCCCAAGAGAAAGGAGAAGGGGAAGAAGCACTAGCTCACTGTTCTCACAGTCTCCAGCCCTAACTCCCCCCTCCTCCCAGTTCCCCAGCCTGAAAGCCTCCTCCCACCCTGCTACTCCTTCAGACACCCCAAGTCCCCTCCACTGCTCTCTCCCTTGCCCAGAATAGAGCTTTGCCGAAGTGGGAGCCTCCCACGTTTCTTCCCATCTCACTCAGAGCCCAGCCAGAGGCCTTTCAGTGGCCTGCACAGCCCACCTCTTGACCTCAGCACCGCCCTCTCTCACTCACCTGCTCCAGCCACCAATGCCTCCCGGCTGTTCCCACAGGAAGCTGCCAGTTTGGAGGCGGGGACTAGGGAATAGCCCCAGGGCCTTGGCAAGCAGCGCCCCAGCCCCTTCTAGAGTAGGGGGAGGCATGGCTAAGGAGGCACCATTCGGGAGACAGGAAGACTGGAAATGAAGACCCCTCTGACCGTGACCCCCCCAACTCTGTCCTCACCTGCAAGGCATGAAGCGCAGCCCCGAGGCGCTGGCGGGCCAGGGTGTGGTCAAGGGCTCTGGCTGCCACCACAGTCTCCCCTAGAGCTCCCACCAGGCGTGTGCGCCCCTGGCCCAGCCGCTCGGCATCAAAGTGCAAGTCAGGGTCATTCCTGGAAGTCGGCAGGAAGTCCTGGGCGGCATTGGCACGAGACACCTCTCCTAAGGCTGCTCGGAACCGCCGGGAAGGAGACCCAGGTCCAAAGTAGGCGGCAAAGAGGTTGTCGGCAAGGAGGGTGCGGCCCTGGGAGGGTGGTAGGGGGCAGGGGTTCCAGGGAAGCCCCTTGGATCGGACCACTGCCTACATTTCCTCAGCTCTGTCACTCAAGGCTGGGTGTGGCAGGAATTCAGGGTGCTGGGCCCTACAAGGGAGGGGCAATCCTGGACATTCCTAAGGAGCGGGACTCCTGATTGCAGGACCAGGACTCCTGGGTATTGTTGCTGTCAGGAGGGGAGGAGGGAATGTGTGCGTGGGGTCCCTTCTCTGAGCAAGCAGGACCCTCAAGTAGTAGAAGTCCCCCAGAATGGGGGAATCCACCTGGGATGTGACCGGACCCAGGGACGCTCACCAGGAAGTCCTCAAGGCGAAGGGGGGGCCGACCTGGGGGCGGCTGCTCCAGGAAGAGCTGCAGGGTGACGTTGAGTGCCGCCTCCTCGGTCAGGTCCTGGTGGGTGATGGAGCCGGGGGCAGCCAGGAGGCTCCAGATATTGGGGAAGAAGGCAGATGCGGGGGGCAGCAGTAGCTGCAGCTGCAGCAACAGCAGCAGTGAGGGGCCCAGGTGGGACAGGGGCTCGTCCGTGGGGAGCATAGCTGAGACATGGACCTGGGGAACAGAAGGCTCTCGAGAGAGCAGGAAGCAGCAGAGATTTCAGGGCAGGCCTGGCTCTGTCTCCATGGGCACCTGCTTTGGCCCCTTAACTGGCTTCCCCGCCCTCTCCCTTCAATCATCCAGACAACCTGAGGGCCTCTCAGACCAATAGGGGCTTACACCTGCAGGGGAAGGGTCTGAGGCTCCTCCCCCAGCACCGCACCCCACACCCCTCGGTTAACACCCCCATGCAGAGGAAGTCTCCTCTCTAGGCCTCTCCCCTACCTGGTTGCTGGGTCTCCAGGCAGGGCCGTGGGGGCAGGGTGTCACAGGGCACTTAGGTCAGAGTTATAATTAACCTAGGCCGGATTCAGTGGAGAGAGGGAGAGGGAGGCCCCGGCAGGCTGCGGGCAGGACAGGCAGCCGCTGGCCCCTCTACTGAGGCCTGCCCAAGGCCACAGGCAGCAGCCAGCACCAGGGCGGGCCTCCCACGGCTGGATGGCTGGCCGCAGTGCGGAGGTGAGTGAAGAGCTGGGAGGAGGAGGCTGCGGGAGGAGGAGGGTGCTAGCAGCGTGACTCAGGCCTGGCTCGGGGCCAGGGCCAGACCCAGAGAGACGCACCTCTCTACCGGCCAGGACCCAGTGCCTCACGCCCAGCCTGCTGCCCTCCCGTTCACATTGGCGCCCCTGAGGATTCAGGAACCCAGCCCCTCAGCACCCCCTCCCCAGCCCCACCACACACAGCTAAGAGATGGTTTTGTGGCAAAATATTTTATTGCTGCCATCCCCATGGTGGAACACTGGGAGTTATGAAGGTTGGAGCTGGGTGTATCACAGCATCTTCTGAAATAGGGAGATGGCCTCATCGACTTTCCTGAGCTCTGCTTCTGTCTGCTGGAGCTGAGGGTGGAAAAGAGGGTGAGTGGTGAGACCCAGGGCCAAGAGAAGAGAACCCCAAATACCCACAGGAGCAGAGGGGTCAGGGACTTCCCTGGTGGCTCAGTGGTTAAGAATCCGCCTGCCAACGCAGGGGACGCTGGTTCGACCCCTGGTCCGGGAAGATCCCACATGGCGCGGAGCCAACTAAGCCCGTAAACCACAACTACTGAGCGTGCGTTCTAGAGCCCGTGAGCCACAACTACTGAGCCCACGTGCCACAACTACTGAAGCCCGCGCGCCTAGAGCCCGAGCTCTGCAACAAGAGAAGCCACTGCAACGAGAAGGCTGTGCGCCGCAACCAAGAGTAGCCCCCACTCGCGGCAACTAGAGAAAGCCTGTGCGCAGCAACGAAGGCCCAACACAGCCAAAAATAAATAAATAAATTTATATATTAAAAAAAAAGAGCAGAGGGGTCAGAGTTGGAAAGATGGGTGAGGACCATGGGCAGGGAGTAGCTTGGGGGAACTGTGTGCTTGGCTAGCCTGCTTTCCCTTAATTCCCCACCTCCCTGTTCTCTTCCACCATCACTGGTCTCCTGGGTCCTGTCTTTTCCCAGAGTGGTCCGTTCCCAAAGACAAAGGGGCTTCAGAGCTCATGTGTGCCACCCAGTGGCTAAGCCCCAGCCAATGACTGGGGAAGTAGAGCACAGTGGTTAGGAACAGAGGCTCTGAGGGGCCCTTAGCCTTCATCTGGAAAATGGTGTTGCTAATACCGCCCTGCCATGAGAGGGCTACTGGGACAATCACGTGAGACAACCCTGCTCAGCCGCCACGGCTCTGTAACTCTTAGCCTCCACTCATGTTTCTCTTTTTGTCCCTGTGGTTTACCCCATGGCTCCTCCCTGGAGGGGTCCCAGGTGATCTGCTAAGCTTCCTGACTGCATTGGGTCAGTCCCGATCCCAGCCCCCCGGCACGTGGATGCCAAGTTCTGGGAACCGAGTGGTGCACGAGGGGTCTGGCTGGGAGGAAGGATGGATGGATGGTCTGCTTCCATCTTCAACTTGCTGTGTGACCCTGCCCTGGCTGTTCTTCATGTGTAAGAGGAGGGATTACGTGGTCCCACCTGCTCCTCCATGGATTGCCTGGGGCCCGGCAGAGCAGACGCAGGAGGGGGTTTGATGGTGGAGGGAGTGATGGGGTGGGAAATGGGGAAGGAAATGCCCACCCACACCACACACCTTGGCTTCATCCGCCTCCTGGACTTTGAGGGGCACCTTGACAGTGTAGCCCGAGGCGGCGCGGCGTTCCCGCAGACGCTGGGCCTGCCGCTGCGCCTCATCGTGCTTGGCCTGCAGTTTGCCCAGCTCCCGGGCCGGGTCTACCAGCCCCTGCAGCTGCAGGTGGACAGAGCAGCGGTCAGAAGCCAGGGCCACAGCGCAGCCCTGGGGTGCAGAAGCCCCCAGCGCCAGGACAGCCACTATACCCGCGCTGGCCAGCGTCTGCACACAGCCCGACACTGCTGACGCCAGGGCGCCTGTGGCCTCATCAGCCACTTCCAGGAAACCTGCGTGGAAGGGAGAAAGGAGACGAGACAGCCACACTGGACACTGGTCCCAGAGTGGGCTGAGGGGACGGGGGACACGGGGGCCTGAGGCTCACAGTCAGGCCGGATCCGGGTGAGGTTGTAGTCGGCACGCAGGGAGCGCACGGCTCGAGTGATGCTCAGGGCCAGCTCGAAGGCGGCTTCCGCCTCAGGGTCCTTCCAGGAGCACTGTGGGGTGGAGGAGGGGGTGAGGGAAGCTGGGGCTGGCTCTGCAGAGCTCCCCGGAGCCCCGTGCCAGGCCATCCCCCTACCTCCGAGGGCTCCGGGTAGGAGGTAACGCAGAGGCTAGGCGGAGCTCGTGGCGTCCGCCGGGGCAGCCTCTGGAACAGCTCCTCGGTCACAAAGGGCATGAAGGGTGAGAGCAGCCGCAGGCCGACGTCCAGGCAGGTGTAGAGGGTCTGGCGGGCGCACTCGGCCGCCACCTGGTCCCCCCCATTCAGCACAGGCTTCAGGCACTCCTAGGGGAGGGGGAGGCACAGGGCTCAGGGCTGGGGAAGGCCTAGCCTCCAGCCCTCGTTGAACTGGTGAGGACCGGGAGGGGGACAGGCTGGCTCAGGGCTCATGCCAACCCAGGGCTCTGTGCGCCCAGGCCCCTCGGCTCCTCCTCACCAGGTAGACGTCACAGAGCTCATAGAGCCAGAAGCTGTACTGGGCGGTGGTGACAGCTGGGAAGTCGTAGGCCTGGAAACCTTGGTTGCTGAGCCTCACAGCTTCAGTCAGCCGGCTGCGGATCCAGCGGTCCACCAGGCTCTCGCGGCCTCCAGGCTTGGGGGGAAGCACCATATCAGGCAGGGGGCCACCATATGCCCAGGGGGAGGGGAGCCAGAACCCCATGGGAATGGGAACCATGGGGAAATCTGCATTCCAGGAGCCTGATGGGTCCAAAGCAACCACCATGTGCCCAGTATCTGGGGGAGAAGGGGCAGGCCCCCCTCCACCTTGTGGGAGGACCACAGTGCCTGAGGCTCTCCCGATGACAATCTGTCCCTATATCCTTCTGTCCCCCCAGCTAGACAGAGGCTCCTTGGGGGCAGGAGCCGGGCTTCCTGACTCTGTGGCTACAATCCTGACACAGCATGGGCCGTGCTTGATGGCAACGATGCAACCTGTGTGCGTGCTGCCCACCTAGCGCCCACCAGGCCCTCACCTCAGAGGTGGGTGAAGGCACAAAATCCTTCCCAAGGCCACGGAGGGCAAACTTGGTGGCGTTCCAGAGCTTGTTGCAGAAATGGCGGTATCCCAATATCCGGTTCACATCCAGGTTGATGTCACGGCCTGGGTGGAGGTGAAGTGTGAGTCCACACCGTTCTCCCTCCCAGCTCACGCCCAGGGCAGAGGAGAGAGGGGTGCCTCAGGGAAGGAGGAAGGATGCAGCTGAGACAGGTTTGGGGAGCCGTACCCTGGGACGTGTAGGCGCACAGTCCAAACCGGAGAGCATCGGTGCCACACTCGGGGATCCCCGCCGGGAAATCTGCCTTCTGCGGGGGAGGAGAGAGCACGGGGAGCGTCCTGAGCCAGCCTCGCCTGCCTTCTGCCCAAACTCCAGCCCCGGGCCCACCCTCTGTACCTGCCCTTCTTTAGCCTTTTCCACCTCACTGGGATCCAGGTTGCTGTTCAGTAACTGGTCGTGGAGGCCCTGAGGGTGAGGTGGGAGTAGTCAGGGGCCCGCGGCCACCACCCCACAGCCCTTCCTGGCCTGAGCCCGCGCCCAGCCCCACCTGCAGAGAGACTCCGTGGATAACGTCCAGGGGGTCAATGACGTTGCCTAGAGACTTGCTCATCTTCCGGCCGTGGGCATCCCGCACGATGGCGTGGAGGTAGACCTGCGAGGAAGGGAAGGGAAGGCCTGTGGGGATGTCTCCCCACCTAGACCCCAATGCCTGTCCCCCTACCCTTACCTCTGGTTTGCCCCCCTCTGAACCTCAGGCCCCTCGATGTCCCTGCCAGCCCATTCAGTGCCTTCGTGTGAATTAGAGGTGCTCCCTCCTCTAGGAAGCTGGGGTGCAAAATCACCTAGTGGAGCCCAGGCTGGCTTTGAGACCCCACAAGCCTCCTTGGCCAGGCCCACCCACAGCTGCCCGGGTGAGGGAGGGGACAGCGGGAGTGGTCTCAGCAGTCTCCACACCTCTCGGAAGGGCAGCCTGCCAGTGAGCTTCAGGCCAAGCATGACCATCCTTGCCACCCAGAAGAAGAGGATATCATGGCCCGTCTCCAGCAGCGTCCCCGGGTAGAACACACTCAGATCTTCTGACTGGGGGGCAGAGCAGGGCGTGAGTGATGGCGAGCCGAGCACCCACCCCCAAGACTCCCACCCCACCCTGCGCTGGCCCCGGGAATGTACCTGGTTGGGCCAGCCCAGGATGGAGAAGGGGAAGAGGCCAGAGGAGAACCAGGTGTCCAGTACGTCTTCATCTGAGGGGGGCCAGAGGTCAGAGGTCAGACGGGGTAGAGGTGAGGATCAGCCCCCCTCTGCCCCCACCCCAAGGCCCCGCCTTGCCTTGCTGGAGACTGATCTTGTCAGGGGACACTCCAAACTCCTTGGCTGCCTTCTCCAGAGCCTCGGCCTTGGTGCGCCCGCTCACCCAGTACCGCCCATCAGGGTCCTGCCACAGGTGGAGTGAGTATCCAAGGGGGCACCTCTGCCTGTCCCCCCACCAAGATCCACTGAACCCAGAGCCCCTCCAAGATGTGCCAGTACCCAGCCCTGGCCCAGTTCTCACCTCCCCTGGGGGTACAGCTGGGTCACTGACAGTGACGAAGTAGGCTGGGATGCGATGGCCCCACCACAGCTGCCGGGAGATGCACCAGTCCCTGCAAGTGGCAGGGGGAGGGGAGGGAATCAAGGAAGGGCAGGAGGTGCACCGGCCTCTGCCCCGCTCGGCCCCTCGCCCGGTCGCCCTCCCCACATCGAGGGGCCTGACGCACCGGATGTTGTCCATCCAGGCATGCCACGTCCGTTGATGGGCCTCGGGCAGGATACGGAGGTCGCCCCGTGTCACAGCAGCACTGGCGGCCTGGGCCATTTCCCCACAGTGCACGTACCACTGCGGCCGCAGGAGAGGCTCCACCACGTCCTTGGAGCGGCTGCAGGTACATGTGGGTGGGGAGGCTGGGTGGTGAGCACCCCGAGAAACCCATCCCCTCCCCCCTTCCCTGGCCTCCACCCTCACTTGCAAAGTGGCACCACCATGGGGTTGTCCTCAATGCCACGGAACAGTCCCCGCTCCTTCAGCGCCGCCAGCACTGCCTTTCTGGCCTCAAACCTGGGCAGACCCTGGATGGGAGACAGGTGCTGTCACGGCCGTGCCAGGTACCCCGCTGTCTCCTGAGCCAGCCACCATGCCCCAGGCAGTCTCACCAGGAAAGGTGGGGGCACGTTGACAAGGGCCCCTTGGGCGTCCATGATGCTGATGGCCTCCAGCCCATGCCGCTGCCCAACCTCATAGTCATTCTGGTCATGTGCAGGGGTGATCTTCACCGCGCCTGGGGTGTACGTGGGGGTGCCAGGGTCACGAGGGACTCAGAAGAGTCTCTGCCCACACGCACCCCCCTTTTGCCGACGGATGTGGCTCTCAGACCACCCCTGTCCCCCATCCCCCTCACACAGTCCCCTGAGAAGCAGCCCAACTCCTGCCTGCTCAGGTGAAGCTTATTTTCTTCTTTGAGAGGGAAGATGCACAGCAGGAGTGTGCCTCATGGCTCCTTCCTCTCCCCACAGGACAGCCCTGCGCTCACCTGTGCCAAACTCCATGTCCACAAAATCATCGAAGACGATGGGAAGGCTCCGAGACACGAATGGGTGGATCACGCTCTTCCCCTTCAGGTGCTGGGGATAGAGGAAGATGCCAAAAACGCACAAAGGGCTGGGCTTGATTCCCTCCTACACAGGGTCCTGGCTTCCTAACACCCAAATTCCATGTACACGGCCAGAAAACAGCCAGCGGATGAGTTTCTGATCCAATTTCTCTCATCAGCCGGGGGTCTCAGCGCCCATCCCCCCACGTAGCGCGGGGGCCGCTTCAGCCAGCATTCATCCCCCAACTGTGGGCAGCACACCACCACACCTGGTATCTGGGGTCTTTGGGGTGCACAGCTACGGCCACGTCTCCCAGCATCGTCTCAATCCGAGTTGTTGCCACCAGCACCTCCTCATCGCTGTCTGGGGTGACAGGAGGCCTTGTGGGCTCAGCGCTGGGCCCTTCCCGCCCCCCAGCCAACCCAGCCCAGGACCCTGGTGCCCCTGGCTCCTACCTGAGCCTTGGACCTTGTAAGCAAAGGAGATGAGGACCCCAAACTCCACCTTCTCCTTGTAGCCAGGCACAGAGAGCAGGGTGCGACCTGTCAACTCCTTCTTATCCACCTGTGAGGCGGAGATTAAGAAGAGTGGCCCAGGGGCTGGGGCTGGGGGTGGAGATGGGGAGAGCCGGGGAGGGAAGGGGCACACCTCGATGTCCGAGATGGCAGAGTTGAGGGTGCAGGACCAGTTGACAAGGCGGGTACTACGGTAGATGACTCCTTCCTCATGGAGCTGGACAAAGGCCTCCGTCACGGCTGCTGACAGTTTCTAGGGGGGAACAGGGGGAGCCAGAGATGGGCCTCGGTGTCAAGGCAGCAGGGGCCAGTGAGACCCGGCCGGCCCAGAGCCCCACTGCCCGGCACACGGACCCCTTTAGGGGCTAGAGGAGAGAAGTACTTTTCTTGAGGGGGAGAGGGCACTATGGGAACACAGATCGGCAACAGCCTGGTGATACTGGAGATGGCAGGGAAACCACTCAGCTAGGGACAGGTGCTAGTGCAGAAAATCCTGGGGGTTCAGGCTCCAGGGGAGGGTGAGGCCCCATCATGTGCCACTGGAAGGAATCTGAGCTCCTAAGGTGGGTGACAGGTAACACAAAGGGCCATGACACGGGGTAGAAAGTGGCATTTGCAGCTGAGCCCTAGTGGTTTCCTACGAGTGGGCCACCTCCTGGGGGAGGGCCCTGGGCATATGCTCTCTTCTGTGGGGAGCTTCCTACTCCTACCCCAGCCCCGAGACCCGCCCCTACTCCTACTCACAGGATCCATGGTGAAACAGGCTCGATTCCAGTCCAAGGAGCTGCCAAGCTTCTTCAGCTGGTGGTAAATCCGGTCACCTTTCCTGGAAGCGGACAGACAGGCCGGGATCAGCAATCAGGCCTGGGCTGGAGGGAGACATCAGGCAGCTAATGGGGCAGAATGTGGGGATCACTCATCCCTCTGAAATGGACGTGGGCCCTGGGGCCAAATGACCCTCAGCCTCTGTGGGAGGGTCTGACCCTGCAGCCAGGTTGCAGGTGACAGAGATCTTATCTGGACAGGGGACAGGGAAGCAGGGCTGTGATGCCTGCAGGGACGCTGCACTCACTCCTCCTTCCACTTCCAGACCTCCCGCAGAAAGGCCTCTCGGCCCAGCTGGTGCCGACTCAGCCCCTGCTCGCGCCAGAGTTTCTTCTCCACCACCACCTGGGTGGCAATGCCCGCGTGGTCACAGCCAGGATTCCACAGGGTGGTCTCCCCGCGCATGCGGTGCCTGTGGGAGGAGCACGGAGGAGCAGAGGTGAGCGGGCGGTAGAGCTGCCCCGAAGGAGGAAGGGACTCCAGGCAGGCAGTCGGTGAACTCGAGAAAGAGAGGGGCGATGGGGCAGGACTCTCCCAACTCTAAAATCATTGTCAGGCAGAGATGTGTGAGGACAGCCAAGGCAATTTGGCAAAAGAAGGACAAAGAGGAGGCTCTCGCCCAGCTAGATATCAACACATATGAGAAAGCTATGATTATTAAAAGAAGTTTTCACAGGAACTAGGAAAAAAGTTATAGATTAAGGAAACAAAACAGTGACTGGAAACAGATTCAAGCATATTTAGTATTTGTTAAAGGTGGCATTTCATATCAGTGGAGAAAGGACAAACTATTCAATAAATTTGTTTGGGACACTAGCTAATTGGTTGGAAAAATCGCCCTACCTCCCCATAGCCACAAAAATAAACTTACTTACTTTAAAATCTAAATTTAGTTTGATTTTAATTTAGTTAAAAAGAAAAACCCTCAACTTAAGAAAACAAAACTATGAGAAAAGCATTAGAAAATGGTATCGTTTCCAAAAATCAAAAAAAAGAAGAAAATAATAGGTGATCATGTTTGTAACTTGGAGGCAGGAGAGATTTTCTTTAACAAGACAGTAAAGATTAAGTCAAAGAACATTGGTAAACTGACTAGGTTAAAACATAGAACCTCAGAAAAATAAAATCTCTAAGTTGAAATGCAAGGACTAGACTATTTTGGAGAAAATGACTGGAAGCTAGTAATATTTCAGGGAATTAATCAGGGGATGAATTAGAGAAATAGAGATGGTAGTATCGTGAGTCTTCACCTACCATATTCTGGTACAAGTAAATGTAGTTTACTCTTAATCAAGCTCTGTGCTGATGTGGCCCATAAAGCATTAAACTGTAACGAACTTTTTGGTGACCTTTGAGAAGTACATTTTAAAGTAGGAGAGAGGACCAAATTAAGCTATTATTATTGTCAGCTATTACTATTGTTATTAAAAAATGATACATGTTTATGGGACTTCCCTGGTGGCGCAGTGGTTAAGAATCTGCTTGCCAATGCAGCAAACATGGGTTCGAGCCCTGGTCTGGGAAGATCCCACATGCCGCAGAGCAACTAAGCCCATGCGCCACAACTGCTGAGCCCGCGAGCCACAACTACTGAAGCCCACGCGCCTAGAGCCTGTGCTCCGCAACAAGAGAAGCAACCGCAATGAGGAGCCTGAGCAGCACAACAAAGAGTAGCCCCCGCTTGCCGCAACTAGAGAAAGCCCGCACGCAGCAACGAAGACCCTACGCAGCCAATTAACTAACTAATTAATTTTAAAAAATGAAACATGTTTAAAAAAAGAGTGGGGGAGAGAAAATTACTATAGAAATACAGTAACACTGTGTTCATTCATTATTTTCAATGACTCATCAAACGGCATTATATCCATTACTTTATCAGTCTGTTTACCCCCACTGGGTTTAGATCTCCTTGGGGACAGGACTGTAGCAACTCTGTTCTCTTACAGATCACAGATATTCTTATATGCTGTAATGGATATGAACATTTTCTGACCTTTTCAAGATGTTGTTAAACAATACTATTAAAGAAATCAAGCATGAGAGAGGAAGATAAAAATATTATTTCACTAAAAGTATCTCTTGGGGAGCATATAAATTTGGCCAAAAAAAAAAAAATCAATAAAATGTCATGGATATTTGTAGAAAAACACCCTATTCTCTGCAAGAAGAAGAAAACGGAAAAAACATAGGTAGATAGTCACTTTCATTTCATTTTTATATCTTACTGGAGATACTTATGGCTGTATTTCACGTTATTTGTGATTCTAAAACACTGACATGAATCTATTCCAGTTAAGTAATGGGAGTTTCTAATATTTGATTTAAACCATGCTCATTAGAAAAAAATGTTGCTACCTTAAGCGTTCTGTAAGAAGTGTTAAACCTTTTCTCACGTAAATAATCTGGCTGTTATATATTATACGTATTTAACACAACTCTGTTTTTCCAACTCTTAATTCCTTGCAAAATGCTAAGTCTGATGTATCCCAGTGCCCTGAGCAGAGCTGGCACATAGTTATGTCCTGTAAATATTTTTGACCAAATTAATTGAGTTAAGTAGGACACTAGAAAAACTTCTCAAAATTTAAAATATAATAAATAAACCCTAGTTTCAATAGATAAAATGCTGTTTTAAAATACTTTTTAAAAGAAATTCGTCACCTGAAATATTAGCCTTTGTGGTTGTTAACTAATCAAAATATTAACAGTGGGGGAAAAAAATCAAGTGCTAGAACAGGAGAAAATGTTTATAACATATATAACAACAACAACAAAAATCAATAGCCAGAATATATACATAGAGTCTATAAAGAATCTTCTAACAAAACAATTAAAAAAGTAAACAAACAAAGAACAATAGAAAGATGGGCAAACAATAGGTTCAGACAATTCATATAAAGGGAAACCTGACTGGCCAGGATACATGAAGAGACACAGCCTCACTAGTCATCAGCAGTAACAGAAATAACCATTTTCCCCCCATCACATTGGCAAAACAAAGACAGATAATGTCCAGGGTTGGCAGGGGCACACCTCACATGCAACTCATGGAGTATAAACTGGTAAAGCCGTTTTGGAGGGCAACTTGCCAGCTTCTATTTGTACTTGATAAAGGCATGCCCCTTGGACACAGAGATTTCATTTCTTGGTATCTACGCCAGAGATATGCTTCCACAGGAGCTTGAGAAAGCATGTATAGGAGATGTGCATTCCAGCAGTTTTCAACAGAGAAAAATTAGGAACAACCATTAATAAAAAAGTGACACCATTATGTAGAGCCACACTAAGGAGCAATGAAGGAGAATGAAGTCAGTCTACATATAAGGACAAGGAAAAATCTCTACGATAAACTGTTAAGGGTAAGAAAAAAGTTGTAAAATAACAAGTTTGGTGTGAGCCCTTTATGTTACAGAGAAGAAAAACCCATTTCCCAAAAGGAAAACTACACATTTTTATGGGTACATGTACATGTAAGCAAATAGGAAAGGTCTGGAAAGATACACATCCAAGTGATAACAATGATGTGTGCTAATTCTTAGGAGGGAATAAATCTGGAGGAGGGTGGTCAAGGAAACTTGAAGCTTTAAATTTCTTACAAGAATATATTCACGTATTTCTTGCTAAATTCAAAATAATGTTATTTTTAGTGGCAAGAGAAGAGTTTGCAAGTGGAAGTGCTGGTTACTTGACCAGGAGAGGATGCTAAGTCATCAGATGGGAGTGACCCAGAGAGAAGTGTAGCACCACCAGGGGGCAGAGCTGAGGGCCCCAGTCGGCAAAGAGAAGGGAACCACAGGAGTGTGGAGCCAGAGAAGGCAGAGGGAACCAGTTGGAGGAGAGGATGGGAGCTCACCATCGGGTCAGGGAGTCCTGGATGGCGTTGGTGAGCGCGTGGCCCAGGTGCAGAGAGCCTGTCACGTTGGGGGGTGGAATGCACATCATGAAGATGCCCCGAGGATTTGGTGCTGACACACTGGAACGCTGACGGGGAGGAAGGATGGGTACTTACTAAGGCCTCATGTCACCTCTTCTGGTCCGCTCCCAGGCAATGTATCCTTCAGCCCTGTCCTTCCCCGCCCCCATCCCCTCCGGGCCTGGGCAGCAGTGCCCACTCACCCCGTACTCGGGCTTGAAGAAGCCCTGCTGCTCCCACCAAGGGTACCAGGCAGCCTCCACGTACTGAGGGCTGTAGGAGTCAGGCATGGTGCCACTGACATCTGAGGGGGAGGAAGGGAAGGGTCAGAGCCGAGGCTGGGAGCAGCTGGGAAGGGGACGAGGGGCCAGCAGAGAAGGACCTGGGACTCTGCAAACCCTCACTAAGCAAAGTAGTGGGAGCAAGGACAGAGCAAAAGGGGTAAAAAGAGAAGAGACAAGGAAGGTGGAGGTGAAGAGTGGAGGTCTCTCTTCCTCCTCCTAGTACCTTTCTTTTCTCCAGGTGGGGTTGGGAGGTCATAGGTAATGACCCCAGGATCCCGTTTCTCCCTTTTCTCTGGTTTTGGTTTCTTCTGCTTGGGAGGGAAAGGATATAGGCCCAGATATCAGCCGCTCACCATGGCACCAACCCTCCATCCAGCTCCACCAGCCTCTCACCTCCCCAGGGGGTGGCTGCTGCTGTTGGACCTTCTGCTTCTGTTGGAATTTCTCTAGCTTCTCCCGTTTCTTTGCCTCTTTCTTGAGTTGAGCAGCTGTCTTTGGGGGTGCAGGGACCTCAGAGCCTGGAAAGAGGCACGGAAATACAGACCTGCTGCGGACCCTCTGTGAATAGTTCTATTACGTCTCAGATGGCCTATTTCAGCTGCCCAAAGGCTCCCCCATGCCGACCTCCCACCTACCCCTGCCCAGCTCCTGTCCCAGTGATTTTGCTATTCCTAAGAGAGAAAGGAAAGTGAGCTGCATGAAAGGCCCCAGAGGAACCCCTCCGCTCCCACCCTCCATCCTTCCTCACCTGGCTGTTGGGAGAGAGGCCTGGCCCCTGAATACAGAACCACCTCTCCCAGCACGGCCCAGAATTCTGGCTGCTGGACACATGTGATAAACCAGCGAGTCACATTACCCCAGATCCGGCGGGCAGAGGGGTCCAGGACCTGGGGTGGGGAAAAGAAATGAACTCTCCTTAGTCACCCTATAGTGAGGTCTGAGGGAACCTGCCCTCATTCTTCCCCAAGCCCCAATGACTCACATAACGGAAAGGCAGCAGCAAAGCTGTGACAGCCGCCAGGTCACCCAGAGTGGGGGCTTCTCCAGCCAAGTAGGTGTGCAGCCTAAGCCACTCTTCCAAGGGGCCCAGGGCCCTGCCCAGGGCCGCCAGTGCAGCCTAAAAGGAGGGCAAAGGGGTATGAGATAAGGCTCGGCCCACCTCAATCCCCACCCCCACTCAATCCATTTGGCCTCCTTCCATTCCCACAAATCACCAGTTTCTTCTTCACTGAAATGATTGTAATAAAAATACTTCCCATTCATTCAATAAATTCCTACTGAACACTTTTTTTTTTTTTTTGGGCCATGCCACGCAGCATGCGGGATCTTAGTTCCCCAACGAGGGCTCAAACCCACACCCCAGGCACTGGAAGCATGGAGTCTTAACCACTGGACTGCCTACTGAACACTTACATGTCAGATACAATATACTAAGCACAGGAAGTTAAAGATTACATGAGGCAACACAGTAACTGCTTCAACAAACATTTATTAAGTACTTACTGCATGCCAGGCCTTCTCTAATGAATGAAGAGACAATATGAACAGATGGAGCCCCTGACCTGTTGGAATTTACATTCTAGGGGCGGAGACAATAAATGTGCAAATATATAACGTATTACCCTATTTTTTTCCTAAGTGCTGTGAAGAAAAATAAATGAAGCTGAGGGGGAGAGAGACTCCCAATGAGGGGGGGGGGCTCTATTTAGATAGGGTAGTCAGGATATGAGGGAGCAAACCAGGATCTAAGTCATATATTCATTTCATTCATTCATTCATTCAAAAAATACTAAATATCCACCATGTGCTCAATACTCTGCAACGAGGTGGTGTTATAAGGGTAGTAAGGCACAGCTCCACTCAAGAAGAATTTAGTTATAATCTGGTATGATTATCTCTCCTTTCTCCTACTTCCCTTCTTCCTCATTTCATTTCTCCTCCGTCTTCTCCCAGCAACTGTCATCTCTCCAGGCCTGACTACCTCTCCTCATCTCTCCTTCACCCAGTCTTTGCCTACAATTCACAGTAACCTCTAACTAACCTCATCAGTTTCAGATTCATCAAACTCTTACTCCGAGACTTTAAAGCACCTGGCACTAGATTATGTGCTCTGCACACATCTTTTCACCTTCTCAACATGTTCTCAATTTTCGTTTTCACAGACAGAGGAAGACCAAGGCTCAGAGAGTTTAAGAAACCTGCCCAAGGTTACCATATCAGGTGGCAATCCGGAATACGATCAACCTTTTTCTACGTCTGATATGCTGTCTTCCTCGCTCACCATCGATTGCAAGTCTTGCTTCCTTCTTCTAAATTTCCCCCTTCCCCTCTGCGCTTCTTCTCACCTGGGGGTCCTGGCCAGAGCTTCGGAGTCCCAAGGCTGGCAGCGCTGCCCCACAGGCGGCTGGTATCAGCTCCGTGTCAGCGTAACTGACCCACTGTTGGACGAGGACGGCTGCCCGACTACCCCCAGGGCCCCCCAGGCCTGCTGGCCACAGCAGCTGGGCCACAGCAGTGGCCCCCCACACCCAGAGCCCACCGGGCCCCTGTTCCAGGGCGGGCAGGCGGGGTGGCGGAAAGGGAGTCCTGCTGGTCGGGGGCGGCTGGAGACAGATGCGGGGGTGGGCTCCTCCCCATCCCGGACCCTCCCCAGCCTCCCCGTAGCGAGCAGCTATAAGGGCTCGGAGGCTGGGGAAGGCATCGGGGTGAGGAGAGACGTAGAGGACGGACATGGTTATGCAGGAGGTCCGAACGAGGTGGAAAAACCCTAAGGAGAAAGAGAGACAGGGTAAGACCGAGGGATCCAGGAATCTGACGGGACTTCAAGAGCCGAGGACCCAGCTCTCGGAGTGGCAATGACAGTGGGGAACTTCCCGTGACCGCGGGCCCTCGGGGAGTGTGGGAAGCTCGTAGGAGCCCCTCAGCGGCCGGCAGGACGGGGGTTCGGGCTGTATGTACGTACTGGAGGGAGGTGGTCACACTGAGCCTGGTATCCACCTCATAGCCGGGCGCCGGCCGAAGCTGGACTGGCCTGGCGGCTGGAGCCGGGGAGTCCGGCGGGCAGTTGTCCGGGCGACCGTAGCTCCCTGCGACAGCAGCCCCGGCCGTCGGCGCCCACGTGTGACTGCAAGCGTTTCCGGGCCTGCGGGTCCTGGCGGGGGCAGCCGTGCCCGGCCTGCGTGTGCTGCCCTGCCCGACCCTGGCCCAGGGACCACGCCGCCCGCCGCAGACCGCGCTCCGGAGGAACAGCGAGGGGCGCGGAAACGGGGTGGGGGGTGGCGACGCGCCCAGGAACCGCGCTCCCGTCAGGCGCCGCCGCGGGCACCCCGCGCGGGTCCTCGGCCCGGCGGGAGGGCGGTGCCGAGCGGGCAGCTGGGGAAACGGCGGGGAGGGCGCTCCCTGACGCGGACGCGGATCAATTTGGCGAAGGATCCTGGTGTCCAGGTCTTCCCTGGTCCTCATTTCCTCGTATGTGGGAAGAGGGAGTCACGCTGGATGGCCTCTAAGGTCCCTTCGTGCTGAGAACTCATATCTATAGCGGCAACTCTTGTTTGCTAAACGAGTGAGTTAATTCCCAGTCACAACCCTCCACAGTATTTTGTCACTTGTATTTATCTGCAGTAGATATTGGGAAAGAGTGTACTGGTTTGGCTGGGCTGAGGAAGAAATCCAGCAGCATTAAACGCACTTTGGTGTCTCACTAGCTTTCATGGTAATAGGACAGCAAGCACTCATAGGTACAGTATAAGCAAAAGGCTGCGATAGGTAGGCCATTTAGGTAGGGGAATGTTCAGGAAACACGTGTAGTCTAATTGAGGTAATGATATGGTTTATACCAAGGAGAGTAGCAGCAGATAATGCCGGGATGGGTTGGATTCTTGGCTGGGGTAATGAGAGTAACAGGGCTTGGATGAATTTAGCACCCCTTTCCCATTCTCCAGCCCCCTCCCCAAAACACACACAGAACCAGAATTTGCGTCATAAATTTTATTCCCGATGCGGGACAGATTCCTTCCATCCCCAAAATGAATCACGTGCTACCCTGGAGAGATCTGGGAGATTTTCCCACCATCTCCAGGGAAGAAGTGAGAAAGGCAGGTGCTGGGGACAGGGAAGGCTTCGCAGTTCCCCAGCCTACTTTTCCTCCCCTTCTCAACAGAGGATAGCTGCTCCCTACTATTATTCCTCTCATCCACATCCCTTAAAAAAAAAAAAAAAAAAAAAGCCTTTGCTATGTAGAAACAAACACCACCTCAAGTATGGGAGGGAGGCCTCCCGGGCTGGGACGTGAGGTTAAGGGTCACCAATGGAAGGAGGGGAAGGGAGGAGGAACCATCACTGCTTCTGCTGCAGGGCCTCCTTCCTTGCTGCATCCTGTAGCAACTGTGTGTCGACCTCATCTGCTGGCAACTGCACATAGCGAACTACTGAGCCCCGGATGAAGCAGTTCTTCACTGATAACTAGACAAAGATAGACAAATGTGAAAACACCCTTAAAAAATGTCCTCTATCCACCCAGGGACCTCCTGCTTTGAGAGGTGTTTCCTCTTCTCTACCATCCACAACTCACCATGTGAGGGTATTTCTCAGGGTCTGTGACACTGATGTCAGTTAGTTTGATGTTGAGATACTAAGAAAAGAAGATGAACACCATCATTAGAACTAGAGACAATATGAATGTATGCAGCCCTTAACCTCTCCCATCTCCTTCCCCAAGACCCCATTCAGGGCCCTTATTATATTCTCACCTGATCCACAGAATGGAGGGTTCCACAGATGCTGTCAGGGGCAGAGAGAGGGTAAAACCCAATTAGTTTATACCAAAGTCAACATAGAGGTGACTGCAGAGCAGGGATAAGAGCATGGTTGGGGGAAATAAAGGACTTGAGGAAACCAGAAAAGGCAGAACCAAAAAGGGATATGTCTAAGCTCTGGACTAGGAAAGAAGGTGCTTCCAGAGCAGTGTGTTATTTTAGACCTCTGAAATAACCTCTCCTCTCCCTAAACCAACTCACTCTTAGTAGCTACCATTAAACAACTGGTATGTGCTAGACCTGTATTCTGCGTATTTGTAATCTTTACAGCCACTTCATAAGGTAGCTATTAACCATCCAGGGGCTCAGAAACGGTTTATAACTTGCCCAAGTTTAGAACAAACAGAGACTTTGGCTCAGGCCTGTCCAACCCCCAGAACCACCAGCTATTTTCAAATACTATTGCTTTGGAACCAGAGCCTCATATGTAAAGTAGGTAAAGTAGGTAGCTAGCAGTGTTCTTGATGATGCAGGCACAGGGATGTCCTCTCCCTTCCTCAATCCCCTGCAATGTTAAAGAGGAATGCTATCTAAACACCAGTGCTCCAAGCCATGCTACCTCTCCCAATCCTTTAATTTCTGCCAATAGTTTCAACATGAAGTCTCACAACCTCAAATCCTGTAAGTTGTACTTCTCCACCCTCCATGTCCCATGAATCCCTATGGTTTGCTGATGTCTAACATTTCTGTAATTCTCTTTGTAGTATAATTTCTACAAACCAAGGTCTAATGACTTTACAGCTCAATCCAGGCCAGCCTCCAACCTGGCTGCCTTCATCCTAACCATTCTGCATGTCATCACCAGATTCTAAGTTCCTTAGAACTGGTTCTCAAATACTGATGTGAGCTCAAAGGTTTCATGAGTCCATGACAAAAGAGGAAACGCAGGCTAGTGTAGTATGTATATGGTGTGCTGAGGGTTGTCATTGGTTTCCTCCTAAGAATAACTGCTCTTTAATTGCCCTTCCTTTTTTTTTTGTATTAAAAAAAATGATTGTTAATAAATGGCAGTTTTAAAAATATCCTTACCTTGCCAAAATTCAAGTTCTCTGTTGGCCTTAATTTTTGTAAAATTCTAAGTGTCTGAAATCCAGTGTCTGAGACCAACTGCCTCAGTGGTGGTTTTACCACATCCCTGGCTGCTAAAAAACTTTTGACAGCACCCTATCACCAACTGCAGCAATGCAATAACTTTCAGGAATTGCATAAGGTGGTAACATTTCATTCAGTCCCTTTAGAATGAGATATTTAGGACAAAAGTGGTCTGACAACCAGCACAAGAGAAAGAGCTCTTCTCCCAACCCAATGGATTACCTTCGAATCTTTTAAGTCCTTGCTTTAGGATCTGGGGCTATAACGTAACAGTTATTCTTGCCATGTGGAAGACCCAGGAAGAAGAGGAAAATCAAAAAACAAGTCATCTCACAGAATTGCTGAGGGTAGTTGTGCTTTCCACACTTGTCTCTATATGGACCCAAACTATCAATATATGCCATCAATACCACATGCATTGTCAGTGCCATAAACCGAAATCTCTGATCTAAAAGGCAAATCCCTTGCCTCACCGTTCCCTGCCATGTCAGTGCCTCCCCCACTAAGAAATTATCTCACGTAGAAATGAAGAAGAAACCGTTGGGGAGAGAATACATTCATTCAAACTTTCTAAAGGACAATCAGGTAACATGTATCAATATTTTAAATGTACGTTTCATTTAAAGGATTTTTTTCTAATGAAATGAGATGTATACAAAGATGTATGCATGAGGATGTTCAGGGCAGCATCATTTATAAAAGCAAATAATTGGAAACAGCCTAAGTGTCCAACAGCAAGGTCTTGGTTAAATTAGTTCTAGCCAGCTAAGAAAAATGCCATTCAGACATTAAGAACGTTAAAACGTTAAACATCAACTTTATTGACATGGAAAATATCCGCAACATACCATTAGGTGAAAGCAAGTTTCACAATTGCATAGAAACTATGACCCTGTTTTTAATTTTTAAAAAGGGGTCGGGGGGCAGACAGAATGGGATTTAAGTTCTGGCTTTGTCTTTTAGTAGTTGTGTAGACTTAACCAAGTTTCTTAACCTATCCAAGCTTCAGTTTCCTCATGTGTAAAACAGGAACAATAATATATGTCATGTAGAGGTGTTCTGAGAATTAAATGAGTTAACAAATGTAAAGTATTCAGAGTAGTTCTTAGTCTATAGGAGGTTCTCAAAAGTTGGCTATTTATTTTCCTTCAGCACACATTTATTAAGCACCTACTATATATTGATACCAGGCCTGTGCTAGACATTAGTTACACAGTGGTGAGCTTAAACATGGTCTTGGCCCTGTAGGAAAGATAGATCCTAAACAGTAAATACATTTCTATGAAATCACAATTTGAGAAGCACCCACTAAGAAGAAAAAAAAGACTCTTTGACAGAAGAGTCTATTTGGCTAGGGACTTCCCTGGAGGTCCAGTGGTTTAAGACTCTGTGCTTCCAATGCAGGGGGCACAGGATCAATCCCTGGTGGGGGAACTAAGATACCACATGCTGCGTGGCGCGGCCCAGGAAAAAAAAAAAACAAAAGGAAGCGTCTACTTGGCTAGAAGAAGAAGAATCAGGAAAGTCCAAGGATACAGCATTTAATCCAACTCCTGAAAAATGACTAGAAGCTAATGATACAAGGGTACAGGGGATGTAACAGCAGTACAAACAGAAGGGGCTGCATTGGTCTTCTGTTTACCTTTTATATTTTCTTCAACAAAAGGGAGATTATGCCACATATACTATTCTGCAACAGCTTTCCATAGTAATACATCTCATTTCTATGTGACAGCTATATTATATGGAAATACCACAATCTAACCCATTCCCTATTTATGGCTATTTTTTCCCCCAACTTTTGGCTATTACAAAAAAGAAAAAAATCTACCAACATCTTTGTACATACATCTTTACTTGAGGAACCAATACTTACATTTCTAGAAGTTGGGTCAAAGGAGTATATAATCAGAAAAACAAAACTACGTTTTGTAAAAAATGTTATTGATGCGTCTGCCCTGTCTTCTCTCTAGTAGTTACTACTTACATATTTCTTTGTATTTTTTTTCCAATACAAGATACAACTCCTCAGCTAATCTGTAAGCTTGAGGCACAAGTCATTTATTTCTTTTGTATCCCTCCCACCTTGCCTAGCCCTCAAATACTTGTTAAAGAGGTTCCAGGGCGCTGGGCACATCCACCCCCTACAGACTTGGCAGAGCAGGTACCTACCTCAAGTCATTCTTGAGTTCCACGACCACATCCTTGCCCACAAGGGACTTGAAAAAGGAATAGAAGAGCTATTGGGCGAGAGGGGGAAAACCATCATATGGGAAAGGACATGGTAAGAGGCGTGTCCCCCTGCCAGTATTACCAAATACTGGTATTGGGATCCCCGCCCCATTTCTGGCAGTTCTCAAAACTTCACAGGAAGGAACACTCGGATGAACAGCAGGAGCCCAGATGATTATGCACACTACCTCGAGCCCCTGACATAAAGCTCCAGAGAGAGGCTCTGCGCTACGCACTTCGGGCTCGTCTCTCAACGGACGACCTCTCCTAGGGTCCTGTCCACGCCTCCCAGAGAACTGTAGAAAGTATTCCACCCGCACCCTCCCGGAGCCTGTTCTCCGTCAGGGAAATGGTCCTTGAGGTCTAGCTGTTCCTTCTGCTGTCCCCGCCGACTCTCTCTGTCTTTTTATTCTTTTTTTCTCATGGGGGGAAATAAAAATCCTATTTGCTTCCAGGTCTCTCCTCAAAGAACTTGAGGCGCACGAACTAAGGATGGAGGGAAAAGTCCTAGGGCCCAACCCCAGCCCAGAAGAACAAAGCCCCCAGAGGGACCCCCGCCCCGCCCCCAACCGTCCCAACCGCCCGCGCTCCCCGAGGGCGCCCCCTTGTGACGTCACGGTACCTACCATGGTGCTTGCGCCGCCGGGCGCCCGCCGGACCGAGAGGGCGAGGGCCGGGGGCAGTAGACCGAGGGCCTGGCGGCAACTGGAACGCCAACCCGCACGTGGGGCGGGACGGGGTCGCGCAGGCGCAGCGGGAAGCGCCGCGGATTGCTCCGAGGGGTGGAGGACAGCGCCCCGCAGGATCGCGGCTCGGGGAGGGCGGGGGGGGGAATAGAGCCGAGGGGAACGCCAAAGCCGGGAAAGGGGCGGAGCTTCCCGCCTTCCGACTTCCTCCCGGAGTGGCAGGCTCCCACCGCGCAGGCGCGGGCCCCAGCTGCTGCACGAGCGTCGGGGAGGGTGGCTCACCGCCCCTCAGAGGTGTTTGTTCCTTTCTATGACAATAAGTACAGTTCCAACATGATTTGCTCATACTCTAAAGACACTTCCTATTGCAAACTGCTGGGGAGCTTGTGAAAACCCGTGATGATTTGTACACTTTTCTATGTATGTTACACTTTGATAAAAGTAAAGAAAAAAAAAAATGTTGAGAAGTCCTGGAGATGAGGAGCCTGCGCACAAATCTCGATTTTATCAAAGGTTCCCAATAAAGATATTACTCTCTCGGTCCACATTTCTTTTACGGTTTTGCCTAGGACTGTCCTGTAAAGGACTGAGTAAAACCAAACAGTCTGGCTCGGGGCTAGAAATACCCATTCTAATATTTTCACTTAAAAAATATTTCCTTCAAACAGAAAGGGACACAAATGCAGTTACACAATTACACGTACTTCTATACTCAAGCCCCCAAGGCTTTATAAGTATGCGATATTATGACACAATAGGTGAAAATATTTTTTAAAGGAATAAGATTGTAATAAATCTTCCATTTCTCATCTTGCATAAAAGTACACTTTTGTTGGGAGTTTGTTGTAGAAATATTTTCAGCATGTAAAGGATTGTAATAATGAACTCTGTGAGTGCACAGACGCTGGATTTCCTAGGCCCCACCTGTAAGTTGACATCAGGACATCAAGCAGAAGTTTGGGCCCTCACCACCGCCCCTCTCACCCCAGCTGAACCCTAAGCACAGAAATCAGTCTATAACTGAATATAAGCAGTAACTAATTAGCAACTACTCTTACTGGGGCTAAAGGTGCCTGATGATCAAAAGTTGTTTTCCTTCTTGAAACAATTAGCTCATGAAAATTCAAATACTTTGGCCTTACCAGCTTAATCATTCACAATTAGCTCACAAACAGACCACAGATGGTCTCTCCAGGAGCTCTCCTTTTCCCTACTTTACAAGATACACTCACAGTCTAAAAATACCAGAAGTAATTTGCTTTAGGAACAAATTTACTGAGGGACAGATAACCATCCACACAGGAAGAAGAAAGTTGGGGAGGCTGGAAATAAATAACAGACATTCAAATTCTTCAAATGGTTCAGAGAGAGGCCTAGTTTTCCTAAGAGTCTCAATCCAGAGTCAGAAAGAGAATGTTGGAGTGTGAAAAGATGGTATATGAGACTCCTCTATCAGAATCCAAAAGGGATGGTAACTTAGCTTCAGGTCCAGTCAATTCAGGAATCATAACCATGTTTAAAGATGAGGGGAACAAAATTCATCATAGAGGCACCCTAGAACCCTCCAGCTCCAGATAAGATTAATCTACTTCTTCAATGGTGGGGCCTGTGGCAGCCCTTCCAGGTGTATACCCTGTTGCACAGGAAGGCCCAGTGCATCCTCCCTGGTAGAGCTTTGTGATGATTGGGTTACACACCTGCTCCAATTCCTTTCTCTTATGATCAAACTCATCTTTCTCAGCCAGTTGATTGGCCTCCAGCCATGAAAGGACCTCACTGCATTTACTCAGTATTTTCTTCTTATCAGACTCATTAATCTTGCTCTGTAGATCTTCATCACTCACAGCACTCTTCATGTTAAAAGCATAGGATTCTAAGGCATTTTTTGCAGCAATTTTCTCTCTCTGGACCTCGTCCTCAGCTTTATATTTCTCAGCATCCAGAACCATGCGCTCGATCTCCTCCTTGCTCAGCCGGCCCTTGTCATTGGTGATGGTGATCTTGTTAGCCTTGCCTGTGCTCTTGTCCATGGCTGTTACATTGAGAATACCGTTAGCATCGATGTCAAAGGTTACCTCGATCTGGGGCACTCCCCTGGGTGCAGGAGGGATTCCACTCAGATCAAAGCGCCCCAGCAGGTTGTTGTCCCGCGTCATGGCCCTCTCGCCCTCGTACACCTGGATCAATACCCCAGGCTGGTTATCTGAGTAGGTGGTGAAGATCTGCATCTGCTTGGTGGGGATGGTGGAGTTGCGCTTGATCAGGACAGTCATGACACCCCCGGCTGTCTCCAACCCTAAGGACAGGGGAGCCACGTCCAACAAAAGCAGGTCCTGTACCTTTTCAGACTTATCCCCCATCAAAATGGCTGCCTGTACTGCAGCCCCATAGGCAACTGCCTCATCGGGGTTGATGCTCTTGTTGAGATCACGACCA
This sequence comes from Balaenoptera ricei, assembly GCF_028023285.1. NCBI lineage: Eukaryota > Metazoa > Chordata > Mammalia > Artiodactyla > Balaenopteridae > Balaenoptera > Balaenoptera ricei. Next base: position 24,378,682 of record NC_082649.1, read on the forward strand.
TTAAAGTAGTCCTGCAATAGCCTCTGAACCTTAGGGATGCGGGTGGAGCCCCCTACTAAAACAATGTCATGGATTTTAGCCTTATCCATCTTGGCATCCCGAAGAGCCTTCTCCACAGGCTCCAGTGTGCCCCTAAACAGGTCTGCACACAACTCTTCAAACCGGGCTCTGGTGATGGATGTGTAGAAGTCAAAGCCTTCATAAAGTGAATCAATTTCCAAGTTGGCCTGGGTGCTGGACGACAGGGTCCTCTTGGCCCTCTCACAGGCGGTGCGCAGCCGCCTCACGGCCCGCTTGTTCTGGCTGATGTCCTTCTTATGTTTCCTCTTGAACTCTTCCACAAAGTGGCTCACAAGCCTGTTGTCAAAATCCTCTCCACCCAGGTGGGTGTCCCCAGCTGTGGCCTTTACCTCAAAAATCCCATCATCTATGGTCAGGATGGACACATCAAATGTGCCTCCACCCAGATCAAAGATCAGGACATGTCGCTCTCCCTGCCCTGCTTTATCTAAGCCATAAGCAATGGCAGCAGCTGTGGGTTCATTGATAATTCTTAGCACATTGAGACCTGCAATCACACCTGCATCCTTGGTGGCCTGGCGTTGAGAGTCATTGAAGTACGCTGGCACGGTGATCACAGCACTGGTGACACTGTGGCCCAAAAAAGCCTCAGCAGTCTCCTTCATCTTAGTCAGTACCATAGAAGAGATTTCCTCAGGGTAGAAAGCTTTTATCTCCCCTTTGTAGGACACCGTTACCTTGGGCTTGCCTCCTTCATTGATTACTTGGAAAGGCCAAAGTTTCATATCTGATTGCACTACAGGATCGTTAAATTTCCTGCCGATCAGCCGTTTGGCATCAAAGACAGTGTTCTGGGGATTCATGGCTACCTGGTTCTTGGCCGCGTCGCCAATGAGCCGCTCGGTGTCCGTGAAGGCCACGTAGCTGGGGGTGGTGCGGTTGCCCTGATCGTTGGCGATGATCTCTACTTTGCCGTGCTGGAACACCCCCACGCAGGAGTAGGTGGTGCCCAGGTCGATGCCAATGGCCGTTCCCTTAGCAGCAGCCATGGTTTTCCTAGGCCTGTGGGAAAAGAATGAGATAAAATTTCAGAGAAAACTTTTAATTTTTATTTATTTATTTATTTATTTATTTTTATTTTTAATTGTGGTAAAATACACACAACATGAAATTTACCATCTGAACCATTTTTCAGCATACAGTTCAGTAGTAAGTCCATTCACATTGTTGCCCAACCAATCTACAGAATTTTTTATCTCGCAAAACAAATTCTATACCCATTAAACAACTCCTCATTTCCCCCCTCCTCCAAGCCCTTGGAAACCATTAGCCTACTAGTGGTTTTCCTTTTGGCCTACTTTTTGTCTCTCAGAATTTAACTACTCTAGGTACCTCACATTAGCGGAATTACACACTATTTTTCTTTTTGTAACTGGCTTATTTAACTTAGCATAATATCCTAAAAGTTCATCTATTTTACAGCATGTGTCAGAATTTCCTTTTAACGGCTGAATAATTTTCATTGTATGTATATACCACATTTCTTTATTCATTCCTTCTGTGGCACTTGGGCTGCTTCCACCTTATGGCTATTGTGAATAATCCTGCCACATACTGTGTGTGCAAACATCTCTTCCAGACAAGGTTATGTACAAGGTAGAAGAACTCCTAGCCAACCAGAAGTGGGAGGACAGCGTCATAATGCTGTTTTCAATTTCTCACAGGGCCAGACTCAACTGTCCTGTTCCTGTGTCTGTGACTTTTTTTATTCTGGTATTGTACCTGTCTCCTGCTGAACTCTGATTATTTGAAGTTCTGGTCTCCACAGGAGACATCAGTCACGTGGGTTTAGCAACCCTGCTGATCGCCTTTTACCCTCTATTAGGGATTGGTGGGAGTACATTTGGGCCAGTCTGAAGACGGCTGCTAGGAACCCCATCAAGGCCCCATGAGTTTTCTCAGGTGAGGTGCTCTCTAAGGCTGTCTCTTTCTCTAATCTTCTCCCAAATAAAACACCTGTTATCTGGAGACAATAACAGACTAGCTCCTTTACTTTTTTCTGGCAGCTCTGACCAATCCCAGCCACCTTTGTGGTCCTTAAACGATCCTCCTTCCCTGGCTGGCCCACATCCCCATACCTTAGATTTAAACAAACTAGAGAACTTTCCAGCGCTTCCTCAAACAAGGACTTATTCGTCTTGCCTATTCCAAGCCCATTCCGATCAGAGTACTCGTGGATCACTTAGTGTCTCGCCGCCTTCTATGCAGTTTGATACGGTTCGTTTTGCAGAGCGTCTATAACTTGGGGCTCCCTCAATATCCAAACTGCGCAGCCGGTGTCCCCCCACCCCACCCGCCCTGCCCTACAACTTTGAGCCGGGCCCAGACCTGTCATCCAGACTCCCAACTAGCCCATGAGGTCAGAGGCACAATCTCCACTGTAACGCAACTGCGTGGACGACGTCAACGCCCCCGCCCCCCCCCACCGGACCCGCCAGCTCCTCCCACTCCTTCCCCACCCACTGCCCACTCCCCGAGCCAGTGCCAGCCAGAAAGCCACAGAAGAGTCTGGAGAGTTCTGGGAGGGGCGGCACCCAGGGAGCTGATTGGTCCCAGAAAACCAGTGGGCAGGACCTGAGGAGAAACCCCTGGAATATTCCCGACCTGGCAGCCGCACTGAGCTCTGTGATTGGCTGAGGAGGGAAAAGGCGGAGCTTGATGAAAAACCATAAACACAGAGCCGCCCTCAGAGAAACTGCAAGCCTGGAGAGAGCTGCTAGGGTTGGTGTGGTTGGTGAGCGCAGCTTCCGCAGACACACTATCTGCGAGGACCACCCCGAGCGGCACCGGCGCGTTCAGTTTTCGGATTCCGAAAGGACCGAGCTCCTCGTCGCTGAACTCGTTGGCCGTTTTCAGGTCTGAAGTTCGTTGCGGAGCCGAGAGGGCAGGACACCGGCATGGCGAAAAGCACGGCCATTGGCATCGATCTGGGCACCACCTACTCCTGCGTGGGGGTGTTCCAGCACGGCAAAGTAGAGATCATCGCCAACGATCAGGGCAACCGCACCACCCCCAGCTACGTGGCCTTCACGGACACCGAGCGGCTCATCGGCGACGCGGCCAAGAACCAGGTGGCGCTGAACCCACAGAACACCGTGTTTGACGCGAAGCGGCTGATCGGCCGCAAGTTCGGCGACCCTGTGGTGCAGTCGGACATGAAGCACTGGCCTTTCCGGGTGATCAACGACGGTGACAAGCCCAAGGTGCAGGTGAGCTACAAGGGGGAGACCAAGGCGTTCTACCCCGAGGAGATCTCGTCGATGGTGCTGACCAAGATGAAGGAGATCGCCGAGGCGTACCTGGGCCACCCGGTGAGCAACGCGGTGATCACCGTGCCGGCCTACTTCAACGACTCGCAGCGCCAGGCCACCAAGGATGCGGGGGTGATCGCGGGGCTGAACGTGCTGAGGATCATCAACGAGCCCACGGCTGCCGCCATCGCCTACGGCCTGGACCGGACGGGCAAGGGGGAGCGCAACGTGCTCATCTTTGACCTGGGCGGGGGCACGTTCGACGTGTCCATCCTGACGATCGACGACGGCATCTTCGAGGTGAAGGCCACGGCCGGGGACACCCACCTGGGTGGGGAGGACTTCGACAACAGGCTGGTGAACCACTTCGTGGAGGAGTTCAAGAGGAAGCACAAGAAGGACATCAGCCAGAACAAGCGGGCCGTGAGGCGACTGCGCACTGCCTGCGAGAGGGCCAAGAGGACCCTGTCGTCCAGCACCCAGGCCAGCCTGGAGATCGATTCCCTGTTCGAGGGCATCGACTTCTACACGTCCATCACCAGGGCGCGGTTCGAAGAGCTGTGCTCGGACCTGTTCCGGAGCACCCTGGAGCCCGTGGAGAAGGCTCTGCGCGACGCCAAGCTGGACAAGGCTCAGATCCAAGACCTGGTCCTGGTGGGGGGCTCCACCCGCATCCCCAAGGTGCAGAAGCTGCTGCAGGACTTCTTCAACGGGCGCGACCTCAACAAGAGCATCAACCCCGACGAGGCGGTGGCCTATGGGGCGGCGGTGCAGGCAGCCATCCTGATGGGAGACAAGTCTGAGAACGTGCAGGACCTGCTGCTGCTGGACGTGGCTCCCCTGTCGCTGGGGCTGGAGACGGCTGGGGGCGTGATGACTGCCCTGATCAAGCGCAACTCCACCATCCCCACCAAGCAGACGCAGATCTTCACCACCTATTCGGACAACCAGCCCGGCGTGCTGATCCAGGTGTACGAGGGCGAGAGGGCCATGACGCGGGACAACAACCTGCTGGGGCGCTTCGAGCTGAGCGGCATCCCACCGGCCCCCAGGGGAGTGCCCCAGATCGAGGTGACCTTCGACATCGACGCCAATGGCATCCTGAACGTCACGGCCATGGACAAGAGCACGGGCAAGGCCAACAAGATCACCATCACCAACGACAAGGGCCGGCTGAGCAAGGAGGATATCGAGCGCATGGTGCAGGAGGCGGAGAAGTACAAAGCCGAGGACGAGGTCCAGCGCGAGAGGGTGTCTGCCAAGAACGCCCTGGAGTCGTACGCCTTCAACATGAAGAGCGCCGTGGAGGATGAGGGGCTGAAGGGCAAGATCAGCGAGGCCGACAAGAAGAAGGTGCTGGACAAGTGCCAGGCGGTGATTTCCTGGCTGGACGCCAACACCTTGGCCGAGAAGGACGAGTTTGAGCACAAGAGGAAGGAGCTGGAGCAGGTGTGTAACCCCATCATCAGCGGACTGTACCAGGGGGCGGGTGGCCCCGGGGCTGGCGGCTTTGGGGCCCAGGCCCCTAAAGGGGGCTCTGGGTCTGGCCCCACCATTGAGGAGGTGGATTAGGAATCTTTCCCCAGATCGTTCATGTTTATGGAGACAGTTGGGATCCAAGATTTTGCATTGCCTTATGTATCTGCCTTTCATCAGCTATCAGCTATGCAAGTTGTTTGCAAAGTTGAACTGTGTCTCTTGGTGAAGTTACTAACTCTTTTTCAGCGTGTGAGTGTAGAGATGAATGTATACTGCCATCTTTTGTCAATTTTCCGCTTTGTAATACTCATGCCAAACTAAGGCTTCCCCCCCCCTTTTTAACCGATTACTTCAAAGTAAATAAACTCAAAAGAATTCGAGTGATGTCTGTCTGTTTTATTTTGAGGGCAGAAGGGTCTGCATAGGTTCTCTTTCTTACAGAGTCTAGAATTGAATGGCAATTTGCCTCTTAGATAAGGTCAGGGATCTGGAAAGTAAGGATATGTATTGTATCGTGACACATGTCTTTTAGGCAAATAGTATTCTTGGGAGATACAAAACTGAATTTGAATGCTTTGGGTTTGGTGGGTCCAGAAAAAATAAGAGGTATGGTCATGGTGGCCTCAAGGTGGCTGAGGGGGTAGAGGCTTTAAGGGTGGCCTCAAAAGGAGCTTGTGCGTGGGAGTGTTCTGGAGAAGCAGCCAAATAGGAGAGGCAGTTGGATTGGAAGGTCATGGCTCCTGCTTCCTGTGAGTACACGTGATATGTTAGAGCCCTGTTACTTAATCTGGATTCAGCATGAAAGAGAGGCTAAATTGGCAGTGAGGAGATGTGAGTTCAAGCACTGGCTTGACTAGTTATGCATGAATGCATTCTCCACTGTGATCCCTAGTTCTCATATTTTAAAATGGAAGGGTTTGGCCTCATGCCTCAATCTATATTTCTTATTTCTGAAAGAATGCTGAGATAAAAATGCCACATTTCCAGCAGTGGTTACCTACATTTTAAGTATCCCAGTGAGCACCTTAGGCAGGTGTCATAGTTTCATGCCCCAGCAGGGGGACCCCAGTATTTCAGTGCTCTTACCTACCGGGCACTGTACAGGGGCCTTTTAGGTGTTTATGAATTCTCATTCCACTGCACTGAGTATAGGTGGTGTTTGACTTCCACAGGTGAACATATGGGGAGACTTAAAAGTTACTGGCTTAGGCTTCCCTGGTGGCGCAGTGGTTGAGAATCTGCCTGCCAATGCAGGGGACACGGGTTCGAGCCCTGGTCTGGGAAGATCCCACATGCCGCGGAGCGACTAAGCCCGTGAGCCACAATTGCTGAGCCTGCGCGTCTGGAGCCTGTGCTCCGCAACGGGAGAGGCCACGATAGTGAGAGGCCCGCGCACCGCGATGAAGAGTGGCCCCCGCTTGCCGCAACTGGAGAAAGCCCTCACACAGAAACGAAGACCCAACACAGTCATAAATAAATAAATAAATAAATAAATAAAATTAAAAAAAAAAAAAAAAGTTACTGGCTTAACTAAAATTTATTTCAAGGTTAAAAAAATCAGTTCAGCAAAGATGTTGAACCTGGATTCCAACTCTGGGTTTATTGGTTTTTGCCCTGCTGCCCCAAGTCCACAGGGCTTTGTCTGTGCATGTCTGGTTCTGGGTTATGTTTCTACTCTGCGTTTCACAATCAGTATTCTTTCTGCTTTTACTCTGTATGATCGAAACAATTATGTCAGATAAACAATAGGGTTGATGACAGAGGTTTAGTATTTGTTAATTTGGAAGAGTGATAGAAAAAACTTGCAGCCCTGTACCAGGAAGACTTACCACAGACTTGCTTCCCCTTGAGATGCTTCATACCCTAGCTGCTAGCATCCTAGAAGTAATCTCCTCCACAGCCTCTTTGTTGGAAAAGGCCTGGCACAATCCTCAAGGCTTGGGGAGTGAGCCCTTTTAAAAATCAGTTGTGTCTGGGGTTTACAAAGATTTTGGAACTAGGCAGCGGTGGTGATTGCACAACATGGGAATGGGCTAGGTACCACTAAATTGTACACTTTAAAATGGTTCATTTTGTTATGTGAATTTACTTCGCCAAAAGCAGAAAAAAAAAATTGTGTCAACATTCTATAAAAGCACTTTATGAGTTTGTATACCTCAAGGCCCACCAAACCTTTCACTAAATACTTGCCTTTGAAGAAAATCCAATATTATGGGAATAACATGTATAGGTAGACCTTGCCCTGTAAGTTTGGAAATGGAAATGCTTAGACTTACAGGCCAGTTTGTAAAGACACGTTTAATCCTCAGGGTAGTTGAACTGTAGCGCTGTGGAGTCTAGCCACAATGTAAGTCAACCTTCATGGGCGTATGCATTTGCTACAGGACCTCCTCTACCCCATAGAGCTGCAGTAGCATTTGTGACTGTCATCTGCACACAACACAGTAACTCTTCAAGCAGCCACTACCACTACTTTAGGAGGAGGTAGCAAGGGATGGGGAGGGTGGATGGAAAAGGGCGGAGATTGGGAAGGACCTAAGAAACACCTTTGATAAGAGAGGTTAGGGAAATCTCCAGAAATTACCTTGGAGAAAATGAGTTCCTATGGCTAAATCAGTTAAGGTTATTGAGGGTGTTTTATTGATACTAAGAAGTCAATATGTTATTGCCTTGATAACATATACCCTTGCACGGAGTACTTTGAAAATAATCACTTTTTAAGTTCCAGATGAAGCTGAGGGAATCGCAGAACTAGCAAAGAGAATGCAATGCCATCCCTGGAAAAAGCGGTGTTTTGGGTAGCAGCAGGAACTTTGGGGGAGAGGAGGTGCATCGAGATAATTGTAGATGAGGAAAGAATTTTTAAAATCTAATACCTTCCCTAATTCCAATCTCACCTGTCTCCCTATGCCAGCCCTCAGAAGGCAGGTGGCTATGGTAATATGACTAATTTTATGTCTTTTAAATCCAAGATATTGTGTGATTAGTAATATACATACTGTTATTCCTGGTGTTTAACAGGGTTCTGTCATCAAAAATGAAGAAAAGATACCAAAACAACAAAAACGTTTATAAATGTGAGAGAAGTGGGCAAAAGCATGGGCTTTCAGTTAAAAGAGGTTGTTTCAGGTGAAAAACCAATATTGGCGATTTCTGAGGGGGAGATCCTCACGCTAGGAATAAGAAACGGTGACTGTCATCATACTTTACTCCAACTGATCACCTTAAATCCGTCCCCGAGGGTCACCCGTAAAGTATCCAGTGCAGTTCTGTGACACAGAGCAACCCCACCAGCCCCCTCACCCTCTCCTAGCTCCAGCTCATTTGGAGACGTTAAGGGGTCACGTAGCGCCGCGAATTCGGGATGCCGAGGTCAGCCCGCCCCACCCCCGCGGGCCCCTGTCCAGCCCAGCAGAAGATCGGAGCAGAGGGCACAGCGGGGGAGGAGGGAGGGCACAACGGGGCAAACAGGGTGGGAAGGCGGGGGGAGTTCGGAAGACCAGAATCACCCCCGAGAGTCTTAGACCATTTTACCCCTCCAAACGTCCCCACGAGAACCAGGGACTAGAGTCGGGTGGGGAAGCGGCAGAGAGAAGCCAGCAAGCTCCCATCTGTGGCCTGTCCCTGCCCAGGGCGGTGGGGCCTTCTCCCGTCTGGCCACCCAGTTCATCCGGCTTCCTTGTATCAGTTACGAACTTTTCCAGTGTTTTCATCCAATAAATTAGCGAGTTTGAGTGAAACTCTAAAGGTCTCTCCTTTATTTACTTCTTTAATCCCATTTTGAAAAAACAACCGAAAAACGCCGACACCGGACAGGCAGCTCCGCGGCCAGCCCTACCGTCAGGCCCCGCCCCGCCCCATTTTATCGGGGTCTTACGGCTTCTGGCTCCTTGCCCCCGTTTCAGGCTGTGCGAGGAACTTTCTGGAGTTCTCTGGGCTCGAAGGCGGGGACTGACTCGTAGGAACAGTCCTCAACAAACAGACTGCCCCACCCAAGTCTCCCTACCCCCCAACCCCACTCTAGGATATCAAGCTTAGTCACGGCTCTACATTTAGTTTCCAGGAGATTCTTTGAACTGGGTGCCAGCCTAGCCTTAGTAACGGGCCCCCCCCCTCCTTTCCCCTCATAACAACCGACCAGTCTGGGATGAAGGGAAGAGGAGACAGTTCTGGGAGAAGCTGGAAGGGTGGGGTAGTGGGGGGGCAATGGGGGAGATGGTTGTGAGTCAGAAGCAACAGCCTGGAGGGGAATACCTGCTGGTCACATACCCCCATGGTGCCCAAGGTGCGCACAGAGCCCTGACATTCACTCTTAACTATCTTCTTCTGTGACCATTTGTTTTCTTCTCTTTAGAGTGAAAGGGTAAGGTCTATGTGCCAGCATTGGGAGGAGTCCAAAATAGAAAGTATGAGGACATGTAGGTTCAGTCACCGGTTCTGTAATTATCTGTCTAGGTGACCAGACCAAGCCACTAAACCTCTGATCTTTTGTGCTTATGTTTGAAAATGGAAAGGTTTGGCTGAAGGGCTCTGCCTAAAAATCTTAAAATAGTTTCTATAGTAAGCTGAAAGTAATACTATAGTCCTGGTATTAACCCCCAACCTTCAGTAAGAATGTTTGAGATATATCAGACCTGAGAGAGTGTGGGACCCCAACAAAAGAAGGGAGAAGGGAGCAAAGTTTTGAGCACTACTCTGTCACAGACACTGAACTAAGGCCTTATAAGTATTATCCTTGTAGTTATCCTATGAAATAAATATTGTTAATTCTAATTTAGAGATACAGAGACGTGTAATTTAGTTAACTTACAAGTACTTCATTGTGAAAGAAAGAAGAAAAACAGCCTCAACAACGAAGTAGAGTCCAGACGCAAACCCAGGTTTTTTTCCATGCTGCTGGAAATTAGCAGGGTTCCCAGGTCTTTGAAGCCTTTGCCATTTGATGGTTAAAAATGCCAGGCTCTAGGTTTCATATCAGTTATCTCTTTTGCGTTCTTCTGATAAACCTAGAATTATAATATCTTTGAAAACAAATAGAATTGAGGAGAAAACGATACTGTTTGAAAAACTGTAGGAAAAAGGAGAGAGAAGAAACAAGATCCCGCAGCCTTGCGGGGTTCCCCTCCCCCATACTTCCTGCCGCCGGCGGTCAGGTTTCTTGGCACTCTCTCCCCCATCCCCCACCCTTAAATTTTACCTGACAGCCCGTCAGGCTTGGGGAACCTGAGCCTTGATCCTTCCAAACACCAAACCCGATAAAAACCTAATTCCAAAGCTAATCAAACTAAAGTTCTGAAAAATCTCTTGGGGTTCATATAATCTCCTTAGACATCAATTAAACCGGTAACTGAGTTTCTGCATTGGGAAGTGTCCAGTGCAAAAGGAAAGACAAAATTCAGGAGACTCTCCCCTTGTAGGAAATGGAAAAGGAATATAGATGTTTAGGTTTACAGGCCAGTCCACAGAGAGAAACTTAATGCAAAAGGTAGGTCAAATACGATGTGCGGCTGACTGCCCGATTCAAGAAAAACAGCATTTTCGAGTGGCTTTTTTTCTGCTAAGCCAGCAGCCACAAGATTTGAGGCCCTCTCACATCCTCTACCTGCCTGGCAGTGGAGACAGTGATACCCTTTGCTTCAAGCCAACAGAGGAATACAATTGCAAATTTGGAGAGAAGGAAAGAAGTGAATCCAGAAGTGCTGCTGGTAGCAGCTGATGGTGAGGAAGCTTCCAGAAGGAGGGGGTGAGGTTAAGGATCTCTGGAAGTGTTCCTATACTGGGCAGCTAAGATGTAAGTTTGGGGAATACCCAACCAGATAATGCATAAAGAAATGGAAAATTCCTGAAGTTTGGCCAGTTTGACTAGATAAAGGAGGTGATTCATTTAGGGAGTCACACCTGAAAGTAAAAAAAGTTATCACCTACCTGCACAGAGAAAGATACACAGGTTTGTTAAAGCAATCTTTTTGCAATATCAGTTTAGATTAGCCTGAGCAAATTATAGAATAAACAAATGAATACCCTTGGATTCCAGGAAAAGGTGTATGGATGGACAGGTGTGTGTGTAAAGAATGCCAATTGAGCACAAGTGTTCAAAAGCAAGATTTCTTCCCTTCATCAGAAACTGCCTGCTGGGCTTCCCTGGTGGTGCAGTGGTTAAGAATCGACCTGCCAATGCAGAGGACATGGGTTCGAGCCCTGGTCGGGGAAGATCCCACATGCTGCAGAACAACAAAGCCCATACACCACAACTACTGAGCCTGTGTTCTAGAGCCTGCGAGCCACAACTACTGAGCCCACGTGCCATAACTACTGAAGCCCGTGCGCCTAGAGCCCATGCTCCCAACAACAGAAGCCACCCAATGAGAAGCCCGCGTACCACAACGAAGAGTAGCTCCCCGCAACTAGACAAAGCCCCTGCTCAGCAACGAAGACCCAACACAGCCATAAATAAATAAATAAATAAATAAATAAATTTATATTAAAAAAAAAAAGAGGAATCTGCCTGCCAATGCAGGGGACATGGGTTCATGCCCACATGCTGAGGAGCAACTGAGCCCGTGCGCTACAACTACTGAGCCTGTGCTCTAGAGCCCGTGCTCCACAATGAGAGAAGCCACCGCAACGAGAAGCCCGCGCAGCACAACAAAGAGTATCCCCTGCTCACCGCAACGAGAGAAAAGCTTGCGTGCAGCGATGAAGACCCAACGCAGCCAAAATAAATAAATAAACAAATAGAAAAATATCCCCTGCCTCCTCCCACTTCTGCTCTTACGTTTTCTATGCTCAAGACATGTGAGTACAGCAATAAGTCTATTTTTCTGTGGGTTGTGAACCCCGCACTGTTGCTTTAATGTCCCTCACATTTTCATTTTAGGCGCCTAACAAGGGGTCTGGCATTTCACACAAAGGATGAAAAAACAAAGGCCAAAACAAATTACCAAATATAATTGTATCTAAAACAGGAAGGAAGGTAACCCACAGAAAGTTGAAATCCAGGCTAAAAAACTAAATGGAACGGGCTTCCCTGGTGGCGCAGTGGTTGAGAGTCTGCCTGCCAATGCAGGGAACACGGGTTCGAGCCCTGGTCTGGGAAGATCCCACATGCCAAGGAGCAACTGGGCCCGTGAGCCACAACTACTGAGCCTGCGCATCTGGAGCCTGTGCTCCGCACCAGGAGAGGCCGCGGAAGTGAGAGGCCCACGCACCGCGATGAAGAGTGGCCCCCGCTCGCCACAACTAGAGAAAGCCCTCGTACAGAAACGAAGACCCAACACAGCCAAAACTAAAATAAAAATAAAAATAATTAAAAAAAAAAACTAAATGGAAGAATTACGTGCACAGCAAATAATCTGAAGTTTTAAAGGAGCTAGAATCTGGGTCCCGCCAACCTCTCCCACTTTACAGCACCATCCCGACCAGTTTGCTTTCAAGTGAGCCACCTGCCAACCTGCTGTAGCATATGATGCTGTTAAAGAGGAGTAAACATTCCCGCCCCGCCCTCGCAGGCTCACCACCACATCACATTTATTTTAAAGCGGTGGACAGCCTAGAGGCTGCAAGTGACAAGGCAGAAGGCCGAATTCCGGACTCAGATTAATCCTGGCACCACCAATCATCCGAGGCTGAACCAGGAATGAAGAAGGCAGAAAGGAAACAGGGGAGTGGCCCGGACCCCAGGCTGGGAAAGATGAGGAACTGGGAGAGCCCCAAAGGCCTAATGATAGCTGAATTTCTACAGAGATTTTTTTTCTTCCTCAAGCCCCAGTCCAGCCCGAGGAAAACGGGAGCGGTTCTGGGCGGGGACAGGGGCGCAGTGGATCCAACCCTGCCCTTCCCTCCCCACGCCCCTGACCGAAAACGTCCCTTCTAAGGCGCTGGGAACCTTCTCCAATTTAAGAACCGTCTGTTTACCTGATTACTTTTCTTTTGAAAATTCAAATTTTCCCATCCCCAGATATTCCATCCATATAGGGCTAAAGATGACGCCAAAACTATACTGCATTATCTCTTTCCTTGTCCTTCCTATTTTAAAAATAAGATGGGAAAAACGCCGGGATGGCCAAGGCAATTCTCAGGCAGCCCGGCCCCTCCGCGAACCGGCCCAAACGCGGCTGCTTCCATCAGCGTCAGGCACCAATCAGCGTCTCTTTGGGCCACAGATACCCCACCCTCTTAGAGAAACTCCGGATCGTTCTGTAATTTGGGTCTCCCCGGAATCGTGTACCCCCTAATCCTACTTTAAACAATCAAACTTATTTGAGCCCCACGAACCTCTCACCGCCCTACTTATTACAAGCCTAGTGCTCATCCTTCCGGTCGACATCCAACTACTTGGCAGGCGGCTCGCCAGGGAAACGGAGACTGGGTGGCCGGAGTCAACAACGACTCTTCCCGGCGCCTCTCCCCCCTTCCCTTAGGACTCCAGTTTCCTCCGGCGAATCCCAGAAGAGTCTGGAGAGTTCTGGGAGGGGCGGCACCCCGGGAGCTGATTGGTCCCAGAAAACCAGGGGGCAGGACCTGAGGCGAAACCCCTGGAATATTCCCGACCTGGCAGCCGAACTGAGCTCTGTGATTGGCTGAGGAGGGAAAAGGCGGAGCTTGATGAAAAACCATAAACACAGAGCCGCCCTCAGAGAAACTGCAAGCCTGGAGAGAGCTGCTAGGATTGGAGTGGTTGGTGAGCGCAGCTTCCGCAGACACACTATCTGCGAGGACCACCCCGAGCGGCACCGGCGCGTTCAGTTTTCGGATTCCGAAAGGACCGAGCTCCTCGTCGCTGAACTCGTTGGCCGTTTTCAGGTCTGAAGTTCGTTGCGGAGCCGAGAGGGCGGGACACCGGCATGGCGAAAAGCACGGCCATTGGCATCGATCTGGGCACCACCTACTCCTGCGTGGGGGTGTTCCAGCACGGCAAAGTAGAGATCATCGCCAACGATCAGGGCAACCGCACCACCCCCAGCTACGTGGCCTTCACGGACACCGAGCGGCTCATCGGCGACGCGGCCAAGAACCAGGTGGCGCTGAACCCACAGAACACCGTGTTTGACGCGAAGCGGCTGATCGGCCGCAAGTTCGGCGATCCTGTGGTGCAGTCGGACATGAAGCACTGGCCTTTCCGGGTGATCAACGACGGTGACAAGCCCAAGGTGCAGGTGAGCTACAAGGGGGAGACCAAGGCGTTCTACCCCGAGGAGATCTCGTCGATGGTGCTGACCAAGATGAAGGAGATCGCCGAGGCGTACCTGGGCCACCCGGTGAGCAACGCGGTGATCACCGTGCCGGCCTACTTCAACGACTCGCAGCGCCAGGCCACCAAGGATGCGGGGGTGATCGCGGGGCTGAACGTGCTGAGGATCATCAACGAGCCCACGGCTGCCGCCATCGCCTACGGCCTGGACCGGACGGGCAAGGGGGAGCGCAACGTGCTCATCTTTGACCTGGGCGGGGGCACGTTCGACGTGTCCATCCTGACGATCGACGACGGCATCTTCGAGGTGAAGGCCACGGCCGGGGACACCCACCTGGGTGGGGAGGACTTCGACAACAGGCTGGTGAACCACTTCGTGGAGGAGTTCAAGAGGAAGCACAAGAAGGACATCAGCCAGAACAAGCGGGCCGTGAGGCGACTGCGCACCGCCTGCGAGAGGGCCAAGAGGACCCTGTCGTCCAGCACCCAGGCCAGCCTGGAGATCGATTCCCTGTTCGAGGGCATCGACTTCTACACGTCCATCACCAGGGCGCGGTTCGAAGAGCTGTGCTCGGACCTGTTCCGGAGCACCCTGGAGCCCGTGGAGAAGGCTCTGCGCGACGCCAAGCTGGACAAGGCTCAGATCCAAGACCTGGTCCTGGTGGGGGGCTCCACCCGCATCCCCAAGGTGCAGAAGCTGCTGCAGGACTTCTTCAACGGGCGCGACCTCAACAAGAGCATCAACCCCGACGAGGCGGTGGCCTATGGGGCGGCGGTGCAGGCAGCCATCCTGATGGGAGACAAGTCTGAGAACGTGCAGGACCTGCTGCTGCTGGACGTGGCTCCCCTGTCGCTGGGGCTGGAGACGGCTGGGGGCGTGATGACTGCCCTGATCAAGCGCAACTCCACCATCCCCACCAAGCAGACGCAGATCTTCACCACCTATTCGGACAACCAGCCCGGCGTGCTGATCCAGGTGTACGAGGGCGAGAGGGCCATGACGCGGGACAACAACCTGCTGGGGCGCTTCGAGCTGAGCGGCATCCCACCGGCCCCCAGGGGAGTGCCCCAGATCGAGGTGACCTTCGACATCGACGCCAATGGCATCCTGAACGTCACGGCCATGGACAAGAGCACGGGCAAGGCCAACAAGATCACCATCACCAACGACAAGGGCCGGCTGAGCAAGGAGGATATCGAGCGCATGGTGCAGGAGGCGGAGAAGTACAAAGCCGAGGACGAGGTCCAGCGCGAGAGGGTGTCTGCCAAGAACGCCCTGGAGTCGTACGCCTTCAACATGAAGAGCGCCGTGGAGGATGAGGGGCTGAAGGGCAAGATCAGCGAGGCCGACAAGAAGAAGGTGCTGGACAAGTGCCAGGAGGTGATTTCCTGGCTGGACGCCAACACCTTGGCCGAGAAGGACGAGTTTGAGCACAAGAGGAAGGAGCTGGAGCAGGTGTGTAACCCCATCATCAGCGGACTGTACCAGGGGGCGGGTGGCCCCGGGGCTGGCGGCTTTGGGGCCCAGGCCCCTAAAGGGGGCTCTGGGTCTGGCCCCACCATTGAGGAGGTGGATTAGGGGACTTACTATTGTTTCTCTGTATTCCTCTTTGAGACAGAGGAGACCCAAGGACCTTGGTATTTCCCTGTATGTTAGTCCTCTACTATAGCAGTTCATTCTAAGGTTAGCTTTTAACCTTTAATAATTAGCTTGCTTGTCTTTGTTATTTCTGTATGTTATAACCAATGCGTTCACCAGAATGATTTGCGTCTCATGTAAGTTGGTACTGTAAGGGTCGCTTTCCTGTTTTGTTTTTCCCTCTCTCAAATGGATTAACACTGCCACCTTCTGTCCTATTTTTTGCTTTGTAAACATACCCAAACTCATGGAATTAAAAACTTGTATGCTTAAGGAATAAGAATAAAATGTTAAATATGTATGTCTGCTTTTATTTGGGGAGGGATAATAGTCTCTTCTCTGAAATCCATAGACCATGAAAGGGCTGTACTTCTGAAGAGAGTATCATACGTATTAGGAGCCGTGGGTATGGCTGTTTTTGTTGGGACTTTATTGTAGGTGGTAAATCACATCCAGGACAGAAAACAAATTCCAAGTGCCCATTTTGATTGGGGTGGGGTTTGTTTTAGGTAAAAGTAGGGATGGGAGCTGCAGTAGGGTTTTGGGGAGGAGAGATTGTTGTGGTGTCAAAGGCAGTGTTGAGAGGGGTTCATGGTTCCTTAGGGTCTTGCACTCACTGTGTGCAGAGCTGTTCATTTCTTACTAGACCTGTGAGTCTTCCAGTCTTTTATTTAAGTTATGAATTTAGGGGTGGACGAAACAGTAAAAATGAGATGCAGATTCATACTCTGTTTTATAAATCCCACTTGAGTGACTTAGTGCAAATTACTTAGCCTCTTAGTTTTGGTTGGCTCCTTTCAAAATAAAGCATTTGTCTGAGTGGCCTCAGTTCCAAAGATCTAGATCACTTGAGCAGAAATGTGCTATAGGCAAGCAACATGTTCAGTGAAGGTCACTGGAGCTGCAGTTATTCAACTGAGGGTCTGGGGGAGTGAAATACTGAGAGTTTGGGGGCATGGCAATAAAGAGGAATGGGCCAGGCACTGCACCTGGTTCTCTGAGTCCCTCCTGTAATCCTCAGTAGTTCTCATCACACCACACTCTAACTTAGGTATTGTAAAGTTTTTTTTTTTTCATAGGTAGCATGTGGAGGTGGTCACTTAAGCTATATCCAGAGCAAAACTAGGCAGGAACAAGTGATGATTTGGGGGCCAGGGTTTTTTCACACTGCCTGAACACTGGGGCTAGCGTGGGTGGTTCCTGTCTGGCTGTAAGTGGTGGTTTTACCCCAGTTTTAACAATCAGTAGCCTTTTTGTTCTTTTCATGGACAGTCTCAAAACAGAAGCAACTTAATAGCACATTTAATTATGAACGAAGAGGAAATAAAAGCTGTGCAGCATAGATCTGGGAAGATGGGGAGATGGGCGTTCCTCCCACACAAGCCCTTCCCTAGGGGCTGCTTCTCACTGGAGCAGTTAAACGTCCTTAACACTTCCTCTAGCCTGATAAATCCCAACCTTGTTCCTTCTAAAAACTGAGCCTGGGAGTATCTACTCCAGAATCAAATTAAAGTTCCCTGTGTTTTATCTTTCAATAAATCCTTCCTCTCTGGGAAATTGAAACAACTTAGGAATGACAAAGAACGGGAAGCCTTGTAAAGGAAAAGCTTGTAAAGGAAATAGTATAGTTTTGGTTCCTGGGCCAATTCTCAAAGGCCGGTCTTACTTACAAGATAGGTACACTGTAATATTATAGGCTCTGACCATAGCATATAGTATGTGCAGTTTAACTGCTGCAGAAGCAGAAATTGGGGGCTTGCTTAACTTTTAAAAAATTTAGCCAGCCAAGCAATAGAGGGAATAAACCTTGTAACTTCAAATCACTGGAGCCATGGTTCTCCAACCCAGTGGTATACTGAGACCATTTGGGAAGCTAAAGAAATACTGATACCGGGATTCCCTGGTGGCACAGTGGTTAAGAATCCGCCTGCCAATGCAGGGGACACGGGTTCGAGCCCTTGTCCGGGAAGATACCACATGTTGCAGAGCAACTAAGCCCATGCGCCACAAGTACTGAGCCTGCACTCTCGAGCCTGGGAGCCACAACTCCTGAAGCCTGCGTGCGTAGAGCCCGTGCTCCACAACAAGACAACACACCACAATGAGAAGCCCGCGCACTGCAACAGAGAGTAGCCCCCACTCACCACAACTAGAGAAAGCCCGCGTGCAGCAACGAAGACCCAACGCAGCCATAAATAAATAAATAAATAAATTTATTTAAAAAGAAAAAAGAAATACTGATACCGGTCCTGGAAGAATCAGAGTCTCTGGAAGTAGGCCAAGAAATTGTATAGAATTAAAATTGTCTCAGTGTTTCAGCCAAAGTTGAGAAAAAGCCACTGCACCAGAGGCTACTCCTCCTGATTATGTTTTTAGAGGTATGGGGACCCAAGAGAGGCAGGACAGGAAGGTCTCAGTGCTTCCAGGAGCAGCAGCTGGTGGCAAGGGGCTTTCTGCTGTGAACCAGTGCTGGAAGCCTTCCACGGCCTTAAAGTGTTGATTCACTGGCAGCAGCAGCGATGATAAAGGTAAGGGAAATCGCCAGCAACGGCTTAACGGGCCAAAGAAGAGAATTCCTGAAGCTGGGCCAACTACTTTCATGAGTCCTCATTAGGGAAATGGTTCATTAAAAAGCAACATCAGGAAATTTTCTTGTCCAGTGGTTAGGACTCGGCACTTTCACTGCGGGCCTGGGTTCAGTCCTAAGATCCTGCAAGCGGCGCGCCGCGGCCAATAAAAACAGCCACTTTAGAATATGAGAAGTCATCACTTACCTGTACATATACACTTCCTGGAACTTAAAATCACTTTGCAACATCAACCACAGGTGGAACTCAACCACTGGGAGCTGAGAAATGTGTCAAATAAACAGATGAATACTATAGGATTCTTGGAAGAGATTTTTAAAATATTTATTTTGGGCTGCGCCGGGTCTTAGTTGCGGCACATGGGATCTTTGTTGCGGCATGTTTAGTTAAATTCATTAACTTGAGATGTCTGGTTTTAATTTTTTTAAAAATTTAATTTAATTTATTTATTTATTTTTTTTTTAAATTATTTATTTATTTATTTATTTTAGTTGTGTTGGGTCTTCGTTTCTGTGCAAGGGCTTTCTCTAGTTGTGGCAAGCGGGGGCCACTCTTCATCGCGATGCGCGGGTCTCTCACCATCGCGGCCTCTCTTGTTGCGGAGCACAGGCTCCAGACGCGCAGGCTCAGCAGTTGTGGCTCACGGGTCCACTTGCTCCGTGTCATGTGGGATCTTCCCAGACCAGGGCTCGAGCCCGCGTCCCCTGCATTGGCAGGCAGACTCCCAACCACTGCGCCACCAGGGAAGCCCCTTAATTTATTTTTTATACAGCAGGTTCTTATTAGTGATCTATTTTATACATATTAGTGTATACATGTCAATCCCAACCTCCCAGTTCATCCCACCACCATCCCCCCCCCCCGCCACTTTCCCCCCTTGGTGTCCATACATTTGTTCTCTACATCTGTGTCTCTATTTCTGCCCTGCAAACCGGTTCATCTGTACTATTTTTCTAGGTTCCACATATATGCGTTAATATACGATATTTGTTTTTCTCTTTCTGAGTTACTTCACTCTGTATGACAGTCTCTAGATCCATCCACATCTCTACAAATGACCCGATTTTGTTCCTTTTTATGGCTGAGTAATATTCCATTGTATATCTGTACCACATCTTCCTTATCCATTCGTCTGTCGATGGGCATTTAGGTTGCTTCCATGACCTGGCTATTGTAAATAGTACTGCAATAAACGTTGGGGTGCATGTGTCTTTTTGAATTATGGTTTTCTCTGGGTATATGCCCAATAGTGGGATTGCTGGATCATATGGTAAGGCTATTTTTAGTTTTTTAAGGAACCTCCACACTGTTCTCCATAGTGGACACATATACACTACCAAATGTAAAATAGCTAGCTAGTAGGAAGCAGCCACATAGCACAGGGAGATCAGCTCTGTGCTTTGTGTCCACCTAGAGGGGTGGGATAGGGAGGGTGGGAGGGAGAAGCAAGAGGGAGGAGATATGGGGATATATGTATATATATATCTGATTCACTTTGTTATATAGCAGAAACTAACACACCATTGTAAAGCAATTATACTCCAATAAAGATGTTAAAAAAAAAAAAAAGCTACAA
This sequence comes from Balaenoptera ricei, assembly GCF_028023285.1. Classification (NCBI taxonomy): domain Eukaryota; kingdom Metazoa; phylum Chordata; class Mammalia; order Artiodactyla; family Balaenopteridae; genus Balaenoptera; species Balaenoptera ricei. The sequence goes on from NC_082649.1 coordinate 24,398,486, forward strand.
TGAGGTATCACCTCACACCAGTTAGGGTGGGAATCATCAGAAAACCTACAAACAACAAATGCTGGAGAGAGTGTGGAGAAAAGGGGACACTCTTGCACTGTTGGTGGGAATGTAAATAGATACAGCCACTATGGAGAACAGTATGGGGTTCTTTAATTTTCTATTTTAATTAATTAATTTTTTTATTTTTGGCTGCATTGGGTCTTCTCTGCTGCGGGAGGGCCTTCTCTAGCTGCAGCAATCGGGGTCTACTCTTCGTTGTGGTGTGTGGGCTTCTCATTGTGGTGGCTTCTTTTTGTTGCGGAGCACGGGCTCTAGATGCGCGGGCTTCAGTAGCTGTGACACGCAGGCTCTAGACCGTACGCTCAGTAGTTTTGGCGCAGGGGCTTAGTTGCTCCGCGGTATGTGGGATCTTCCTGGACCAGGGATCGAACCCGTTTCCCCTGCATTGGCAGGCAGATTCTTTACCACTGCGCCACCAGGGAAATCCCTTGTTTTCTCTAATTGACAGTAATCTTATGAAGTGCCGACTACCCGATCTTTCTCGCAAAAACTCTTATATAGCCTGGCTTCTCCCTTACATCTTCAGAGCTGAGAGGCTGCGACCCGGGCCTAAGTCCTCAGTTTTATCCACCAAATAAAACAGATTCTCAACTTTTAGGACGTGCATTTTTTTTCAGTGGACCCAATTATACCTTAATAAAGGTGTTTTTTTAAAAAAAAAAAAAAAAAAAGGACAGAAAGTTTAATGTACCTGACAGGTCTTGCAAATTCAGATTTCGCTGGCTAGACAGAGGAGGGTGGCAGTCCCTTGGAGGGACCCCCGAATCCAAACCGGGACAATTGAGAACTAGAGCGAAGTCCCTTGGTTACACAAGCAGGGACAGGACTATCTGGGAGGCCACCCAGGAAGAGCGTTCAGCTGCGCGCGCACTTGGCAGCGTCGCGGACTTCTCCGGCCTGGCCAGTAAAGTCACCTGTTTTTTGTTTTTCAAAATTCACAAAACATCTCCGAATATTTGCCCAGAAGAATGTGAAACGTCCACTCATGGCCTCTCTTTCACTTAACTTTAGTCTTGTTTGGACAAGCGATGGGGAAAATTCTGAGGATCGAGACAGGCCTCTCAGAAGACAGCTATAGGCCCGTCAGGCCCCGACGCCACGCCGCCGTAAATAAACGGCCCTGGCCCAGGCCTTGTCGTTCTCTTTGTGCAGTGAACTCGTGGATGGCGAAGATGGTGGCTTTGGGATCCGCCTGGCGGAAAAGGAAGGCGACGGCCTGCGCCATCTTTGCACAGCTGCCGGCGTACAGGTACCTCAGTACCTCAGGGCCGTGTTGGACACTGAGGGGACCGAAGTCTCGGGCTGAGCAGGATGAGCTATCATTACAGACTAGAATTTCTGATGTCTCTGTGACTCCACTGCTTGGAACTGACGCAGCCCAGGGCAGGGGGGACTCGTGTGGTAGTCGCCCTGGCTTCTGCTAACTCACTGGTTTCTTCCCAGGCCCCTGATTTCTCGAAGGAGGGTCCGCAGCGCCTCGAGGGTGAGTGGATTGTGCGATATGGAGTGGCTGGTGGTGGTACTGGGGGAGGACGGGGATGATGATGACCCCAGGTGATTCTGAGTGTCTCGCTGACGCCATCACCGCAGCGCGCTGACCACCTCCATCCCCCGGGTTGGGATCCCTAGTATTTGGGCTCGGGGGAGCCGCTTATTCGTGTGTCTCGTTTCTCCATTAGGGGATAAGACGTTCACCGACCCGTGTGTTATTTTTTAATAAAGGTGAGTGTTAGGTGTGCGGGCGCTCTCAGTGTCTCTCCCTTTTTTAACTCCGCAGAGTTTTGTTTAAGCCTTGCTAAGCCTGCTTTCTCCACCTGTTTTACTACTATAAACTACCCTGCATGCCGGGGTGCTTGATGGAGCTGTTCTCCGCAGTTCTAAGTTTGTGTCCTACTTCTTTTCTCTCCTGAACGTCCCATCCCTGAATTCTTAATTTGCTAGATCCATATACGGGGGCTGTTGTCTTTGAATGTTCTAGATTCCTCCCCATAATGGCTTCCCTTGATCCAGGTCTCCCTAAATTGGGGATGATGATTTCTCAGACTAGAGTCTCTGATGCTGGTCCTGATGTCAAAATTAATTTCTGACTCATTTGGGGAACTGGATACTTGGATTTTTGAGAGGAGCCAATGGGAGGGCTGTAGCTCTCTGCTTGTATTTCTCATCGGTGGTCCTGCTTTCATCTTTCTAGCTTGAGAGCTTTGGAAGCCCAGCCGGGGCAGTGCCTCTTCACAGAGATTCAGGGATAGCCTGGTGGCTGAAGGCCTAAAGTTTGGAGTTCTCCTCTTGGAGAAGTGCTGTTGGGATGGCTGGGATGCCCAGGTAATGGTTCCTGCCACTTCATCAACAACCTGTGACAAGAAGTGGAGAGTGACAAGAAGTGGAGAGTAGCGTGCCTTCTGCCTGGGTACTGTGGTAAGTCTCTTGCTGGTTTTCCTACCAGCTCCAGAGTGGTAATGATGACCTGGTTGGACTAGAGTCTCTGAGAACTTCTCTGAGGATCTCTGAAACCACCTGATCCACTCTTATGCTTCTTTCCACCCTGTGTGGCAATTCCCCTGCCCACCCAGACCTTTCTTTTTTTAAAGTAAAACTGGTATATAACTACATTAGTTTCAGGAACATAACGTTTTGGATATTTATATACACTAGAAAGCGATCACCACAGTAAGTCTAGTCACCATGCAATTGATCCTTTTTGCCTAACCACCTTTCTCTCTGATAACTGCCACTCTGTTTCTGTATCTATGATTCATGCTTTTTTAAAATAAATTTATTTATTTTATTTACTTATTTTTGGCTGCATTGGGTCTTCGTTGCAGTGCGAGGGCTTCTTCTTGTGGTGGTTTCTCTTGTTGTGGAGCACGGGCTTTAGGCGCTCAGGCTTCAGTAGTTGTGGCACGCGGGCTCTAGAGAGCAGGCTCAGTAGTTGTGGAACATGGGCTTAGTTTCTCCGCGGCATGTGGGATCTTTCCGGACTGGGGCTCGAGCCCGTGTTCCCTGTATTGGCAGGCAGATTCTTAACCACTGCGCCACCAGGGAAGCCCTAGATTCATGCTTTACTGCCAGTTGCTTGCATGTTTCTAATATGTGTTGCTTTTATGAAATTTTAGAATTTTGCTGACACAAAGGATGTTCTCTACCTGGTGTTGGACAGATCCTCAGAACTTCACATCTTTCCTGCATTAACCCGCGTGAGCAGCTGTCAACCTCCTGGGGTGGAGGGAGGGGACTGCCTAGAAATTGGGGACCAAAATCAATTAGGTGGCCTTTACTTGGTCCTACCCAAAGGATTCCAATAAAATATTTTAAAGCAAATAAAAAATAGATTGGTCTCAGTGAAAACAAGACGGTACAGAAAGATTTAGGGACATGAAAGGTTAACCACCAGTGAATGAGCATCACAGTTGACATCTAGCTGCACCTCTTTGCAGCGACATAGAAAAAGTAGATTTGCCACATATTGACGCCAATGTTAAGGATTTCTAGATTGATTGTGATAGTATTCTAATATTTGAGGTTCTTATGACACCATTAACACAGACATCCAGTTTGCCTTTTGATCAGTTGGTGAAAACATAGGTTGTCCAGATATAGTTTAAAAGAATATACTGGTGGTTGCCAGGGGCAGGGAATGAGGAAATGAAGAGTTACTGTTTAATGGGTATAGAGTTTCCGTTTTAGAAGATGAAAAGAGTTCACGGGGATGGATGGTGCTGATGGTTGCTCAATGTGATGAATGTTTATTACCACTGAACTGTATGCTTAAAAGTGGTAAAGATGGGGAGGGGGATAAATTGGAAGATTAGGATTAACACATACATGCTACTACATATAAAAAAGGTAACTAATAAGGAGCTATTGTATAGCACAGGGAACTCTATTCAATACTCTGTAATGGCCTATATGGGAAAAGAATTTAACATAAAATAGTGGATATATGTACAGGTGATTCACTCTGCTGTATACCTGAAACTAACATGACATTGTAAATCAACGATACCCCAATAAAAATTTTTTTAAAAATGGTAAAGATGGTACATTTTATGTGTATTTCACCACAGTAAAAAAAATGGGGGAAAAAGCATACTCTGTGCTCCTATTTGTCATCGTCATAAAGGAGATTTCCCCACCAGCATGTACAGAGTATGCTGCTGTAAGGCTGTATTGTAAATTATCCAGCTTCTGGTAAGGGGGCGTTTGAGCTTCTGGTCATGGTATATACCAGTGCTGATTCCCTATTAATTTGCACCCATTTGAAGTTGTGTTGTAGAGTACATTTCCAAAAGTAGAATTTCAGAGTCAAAGGATTTGGGCATTTAAAGTAGTAATGTATGTTCCATAAAGTTGTCCCAGTTTATACTCGTAACAGCAGTCTCCTTCAGAGTGCCTGTTTCTCTACCTGCCATCACTACTCCAGGTGGAGTGTACCAGTTTGTGTACCTAATAATTCATCTTTTAAATATTGCACATCTTTTGCATCTGTTTTCCTATGGAACGTTTCCAGCTTGGTCCCCACTCAGCAAAGATTTTTTCCAACTTTTATTTTCCTTAATCGTCTTTGCCAGATCTTTTTTTTTTTTTTCCCTCCTTGAAATTGCCCTGTTTGGTACTCCCTACAGGACACAGTTAGCTGCTCCCATTGCTATTCTCTGACCACGGGTTCTGTATAATCTTAGCAGCCACCATATATTTAGTGCTTTGGTCTGTCGTAGGCTTTTTATGTGTTTCATTTTATTGAATCCTTAAAACCTTGCAAAGTAGATATGTATCTACCCTACCTTGCAAGCAAGGAGAGGAAAGCTCAGGGATGTTAAATAATTTCCCTAAGGTCAGAGAGGTAGGAGGTATTGAGGCCCCTGAGCTGGACACTGGTGTTTGTCAAGTGGAGTAAAATTGAAGCTTGGTTCTCACCCAGACACTCCAAGGACAAAGCAAGTGGCAGAAGCTGAGCTCTGCTGAAGTTAAGAGATAAGATGAGCATTCCTGAGGTCAAGGTAAACTTCCCTGTCTGCACATGCGCAGGAAGGCTCCTTGGGGGTCAAAAAGGGAGGGGGCACCACCCCAAAATAAGTGTCGACATACCCCCCACAGGCCTCTGCAGCGGAATCCATCTTGGCAAAAAGCTGCACTCGCATCTTGGGGAGGGTCTAGGACTGGTCAGCTGTGAAAAAAGAAACAAGATAATTGGCTAAAGGTAAACAAAGACCCGGAAGACCCGTCCTACATGTGATTTAAATCACCCTTTCACTGTACTCCTCATTAGAGAGGACACCCATATCCTTTCTCTCCGTGTATTTCTGCCTTGCTTCCGTCTTAAATAAACTGTTTCTCTGTGTGCTGTTCTCCCACTTGTGCTGTGTCTCTAATAATAAACTTTGTACCTGTTCTTACAGTTGTTGCCTCCTTGAAACATTCTTGCTTTCAAATGGGGCAAGAGCCAGGGAACTTTGCTTCTAGCCTCTAGCCCCTGCTGGACTAGCGGCTAGGTTCTATTCCCGGGCAGGAACTAAGATCTCTCTTCAGGACCACTCACTGGTCTCTCCGAGATCAGTGTCAGTCAGGATTCAAATTCCTTTCTGTCTAGTATATAATACACCTATGGCCTAGCTTTAAACATTTCCAATAACTGAAGCAAACCTTTCTTTGATTCCATTTTTCTTTTTCTCCCTCCCACTCAGAGAATGTCACCCAGCTGAATTGTGGCTGTATCATTCTTTGGCTTTTCTTTGTACTCTGAATTGAATGTATCCCTAAAATATTGTTTGGTTTTGTGTTTTGCATCTTTTTGAGCTTCATAAATATGGACTAATACTCCACGTAGTTATGTTGCAGCTTGGTTCTTTTTTGTTCACATACTTCCCTATAGTTTAGATTCTACCCTTCCAAACACATTTCTGCCCATTTTTATTTAGGCAAAAAAAAAACCAACAACAATTCTAGGTTGATGGGTGTCTCTGGGTAGTGTATGTGAGGACTTGCATTTGTAAGTGCATTTTTCTAGGGTGACAGTATCACATAGGAAGTACAGGGGACTGGTTAAGATGTAGGGAGCCAGAATGAATACTTATAGCTGTTCAACTTTGGCTAAGTTACTTAGCCATTCTATTTCCTCATATGTAAATGGATAAAAGAGTACCTACTCTTACGGAGTTGTTAGGTTTAACTATATGTAAATACACTTAAAACTGGCTAACACATAGTAAGCCTTATTTAGGCATTAGCTACAATTATATTATTCCAAATAGCTTAGACATTAGCTAACATAGCCTAGTCAGTACCTCATCCAGTTTTCCTTAGTCCTTGACATTACTATTAAATGGTCAACTTCATTTCTTGTCCATAGGGTCTCTTCTGCATTCTCTTGCCCTTATTTGTATCATCCAAGTCCTGCCCTATGTGTTCAGACCTTCCTTCCTGTGTCAGTCCCAGGTTTAGAGTATAAGAGTGAGGGACTTGCATGGTGGTACAGTGGTTAAGAATCCAGGGGACATGGGTTCGATCTGATCCCTGATTCGGGAGGATCCCACATGCCACGGAGCAACTTGGCCCATGCGCCACAACTCCTGAGCCTGCGCTCTAGAGCCCGTGAGCCACAACTGCTGAAGCCTGCACACCTAGAGCCCGTGCTCTGCAGCAAGAGAAGCCACTGCAATGAGAAGGCCATGAGTCGCAACCAAAGAGTAGCCCCCGCTCGCCGCAACTAGAGAAAGCCTGCGTGCAGCAACGAAGACCCAACGCAGCCATAAATAAATAAATAAAATAAATAAATAAATAAGTAAATAAATTTATATTAAAGAAAAAGATTGAGCTACAGGCATGGTGAAGATGGTCACGTGAACTTTTCTTAATTCCAGTCATGGAAATCGCTTTCAGTCCTCGCATTCTTGAGCCGTACAGCCTCTCTTCACAGGGGTGACAGTGATTTGATAAGACCCCTACCCCAAAGCACTGAATCTTCTTCACCCCCAGGAGCACTTTCAGAAGTAAACAGTCCTCCCAACCCACTAGGCAGATCTCATACCTCTCTAAAATTAATCTACGCAGAGACTGGCCTGCCATCTCAGCTACTGAAGCCCGTGAGCCTCCCAGGCCTGTTTCCCCAGGCCTCTCATCCCTGGAATCCTTAGCAACTGGCTAGTGCACAAGCCCCTCCAGAATGATACCTCTACCTGCCTGTTGCTTGTGCCCGAAACCTTGGAGTCTGCTTGAGTCCTGTTTGCATATTCTATATCCAATTTGTCAGCAAATCATGCTGGCGATACCTTAACACCAAAATTTGGCCGCGTCTCACAACTCTACTGCTCCTTGACTCTGGTGGGATCCACCATCGTCTCACTTAGCTCCCCTGCGTGATGCAACAGCCTCCAACAAAGCTTCTGGATGTAATCTGGTTTGTGAGGAAATCCTAGAGCCAAGAAATAAAAACTGTTTTGGACATTGTTTGCAGGAATATAACTTTATAGAATCCCTTTGGAAAACAGTTTAGCAGTACCTACTAAAAATGAGGCATGCTCTCTTCAACCCAGTGTTTCCACTTCTGGTGATGCACCCTAAACACTCACATACAGATACAAGGATTAATATATACATCCTTGATGGTACTGTTGGTAAGGGGGGAGAAAAAAAGGAACTCACGTGTTCTCCAATAGGGAAGTGGGGGTATATTCATAAAATACACCATGTGTTACATGCAGCAGTAGGATGACTAACATACCAGCGTGGATTAATCTCACAATGTGAAGAATAAAAGCAGATCACAGAAAAATAGTATGTAATGCTTAAAAACATTTACCACTAAACAATATATTGTTTAAAGTTCCTACTGTATAGCACAGTATATTCAATATCCTGTGATAAACTGGATAGAAAATAATATGAAAAGGAATATATATATATGTATAACAATCATTTTGCTGTAGAGCAGACATTAACACAACATTGTAAATCAACCATACTTCAATAAAATAAATTTAAAAAACCCAATATATTGTTTGGAGTTAAGTATCATAGTAAAAACAAAAAGAAATGCATAGGACCGGAGCTTCCATGGTGGCGCAGTGGTTGAGGATCCACCTGACAATGCAGGGGACACGGGCTCGAGCCCTGGTCCGGGAAGATCCCACATGCCGCGGAGCAACTAAGCCCATGCGCCACAACTACTGAGCCTGTGCTCTAGAGCCCGTGAGCCACAGCTACTGAAGCCCACGCGCCTACAGCCCGTGCTCCACAATGAGAGAAGCCACCACAATGAGAAGCCTGTGCATTGCGACGAAGACCCAACAACAGCCAAAAATAAATAAATAAAATAAATAAATTTATATATATAAAAAAAGAAATGCATAGGATTGCTAAATAAATTCAAGATGGGGTGGGTAGGGACAGTGATATAGTCAAGGAGGTGTACATGGAGGCTCTATGGGAGCTCCTTGTGTAATTCATATTTTCATATGTCAAACTACTTCTTAATAACTTAAAAAACAATGTTTGGGAACTGTGAATCCCAGAGGGCTGAGCACAGGCAAAAGCTTAAGTCAGCCCCAGGGACACCTCCAGACACAGAGAGCTCCCTTGGAAGACAACCGTTCTCAAGATGAGCCAGAACATCCCCAGGAGAACAAGTCAGGAGGCTCAATAACAGGTGACTTTACAACTAAGAAACTCAGATGACAGCACGCTTGGAGACTGAAGATGTTCAAAGAGATAAAGGGGCTCATTCAATCCATTGTGCAGAAGAGGGCATTATAAAGTAGCAGATGGGTTTGAAAAGGAAACAAGTACCAATTCTAGAATTGAAATGAACAGGTAAATTCATAAGAAGCACAACAAACAGGTTAAATAACAGACCAACTGGATAGAGAATTAGTGAATTGGAAGAAGAAATCATCCATAATGTGGAGCAGAGAAAACAGGGATGAATATGAAAAGGAGTTGATAGGAAGGATGAAGTGAGATGCTCCAACATTTGGCATCGTTTGCTTAGAGCTGCCTTCACCTTGCTGGTTTGTTATAATGCTGCAGCCAGAACAGGCGCAGGCACCATGGTTAGCTCTGCGCAGTGGCATCTGTGGGCATCTGGCTTTGAGAAGCTCAGGGCCATCTATTACTTTGTTTATTGTAGTACTTTCTCGACCATTAACATCCTACTTGCCCAGGATAGTCTTTCAATTGTGTTATTTCCCAAAGAGTAAGGACAGAGAGATTATCCTAAGGGTTAAAATACCTGCTGATGCTTAAAATGTTAAATTTTATTGCCCCCAGTCAGGTGAATCTCAGGTGGAAATGGGTCACATTCCAGGCTGGCTATTGCCTGTCATTAAACCATTAAATTCTAAACACAGTGAAGATAGAGATGTCAGCCAATAATCAAACCCAGTTATGTGCTGATGGGTAACAACATGGGAGAGGGAGCTGTCTTTAAAGGGCCTTGCAACAATGGCGGGCACCACCCTGGATTGGGGGCCTCCCGTTTCCCAGCATGCAGGGAGAGGCCTTGCTCCACAGTGGGTTGATTTCTTCTACAGGAGGCTGAGCAACCATTACAAAAGATTGCTTTTTAAACTTTTTATCAGGAAAATTTTCAAACAATAGGAAGAATATAAACACCCATATACCCACCACCTAATCCAACAATTGTCAACATTTTTCCATATTTGAAAATATGGCAAATGGCAAAAATATATATTAAATTATATATGTGTGTATATACATATACACACATATAAAATATATATACTTAGCAGGCTCATTTCACTGTGAATTATAGAGATCATGACATTTTATGCTTAAATATTTCAGCATGCATATCCACAATCTAAGGACATTTACCTGCATATATACAATACTATTATACCTGAGAAAATTAATAATTCCTAATATGACTTAATAGTTAAATCAATACTCAAATTTTTTCAACTGTTCCCAAAATAGCTTTTATGGTAATTGTTCTTCTAAAGAGCCAGTATTCATTGATTCAAGGATCAAGCACTTTCTTTTACTGTTATATCTTGTTAGTCTCTCTTTTTTTTAATCTTTACTTATTTATTTACTTTCCTTTTTTTGGTTGCGTTGGGTCTTCGTTGCGGCAGGCAGGGTCTCCGTTGCGGCACGCGGGCTCTTTGTTGTGGCGCACAGGCTTCTCTCTAGTTGTGGCATGTGGGTTTTCTCTCTCTAGTTGTGGCATGCGGGCTTAGTTGCCCCGTGGCATGTGGGATCCTAGTTCCCCGACCAGGGATCGAACTCGTGTCCCCTGCATTGGAAGGTGGATTCTTTACTACTGGACCACCAGGGAAGTCCCTTGTTAGTCTCTTGATTCTAGAACAGTCCCCTTCTTTCTGTGACAATGATCCTTTGAAGAGACTAGGCCAGTTGTCTTGTAGAACGTTCCACATGTTGGCTTCATCTAACTGTGCTCTCTTGGTGTTTTTAACTTGTTCCTCAACTTTCTGCATTTTCTTTAACCTGGAAGTTATACTTAAAGGACTAATTAGATTTTTTTTTTTTTTGGCTGCAGCACCACGCAGCCTGCAGGATCTTAGCTCCCCAACCAGGGATCAAACCACTGGACCACCAGGGAATTCCCTTAAAGACCTAATTAGATTCTGATTACATGGTTTGGGCAAGAATACTTCATGAATGACACCATGTATGGCTGCTGTAACAAATTACTACAAACTTGGTGGTTTAAAGCAACAGATATTTATTCCTTCACAATTCTGGAGGCCAGAAGTTCAAAACAGTTTCACTGGGCAAAAATCAAGGTGTCCACAGGGTCTTGCCCCCTCCAGAGACACTATGGGAGAGAATCTGTTCCTTGACTCTTCCAGCGTCTGGTGGCTGCTGGCATAACTTGGCTCGTGGCCACATCACTCCAATTCCTGCCTCTGGGTCACGCTGCCTCCTCCTCTTCACTTGTGTGTATTGCATCCTCTTCTGCCTCCCTCTTATAACGATATATGCGATTTCATTTAGAGCCCTCCGAGATAATCCAGAATTATCTCCCCATCGAAAAACCCTTGATTTAATCAATCTGCAAAGACCCTCTTTATATAAGATAGCCTTCACAGGTTCCAGGCGTTAGAGCATGGATATCTTTTAGGGGATCATTTTTTCAGTCTACCACGTGCTACATACTTCACAGGGCCTTGTGTCAGGGGGATCATAAAGTCTACTTGTTCCATTATTCTTTTTTATTTTTAACATCTTTATTGGAGTATAATTGCTTTACAATGGTGTGTTAGCTTCTGCTTTATAACAAAGTGAATCAGCTATACATATGCATATATCCCCATATCTCCTCCCTCTTGCATCTCCCTCCCACCCTCCCTATCCCACCCCTGTTCCATTATTCTTGACCTTAGTTTGATCACCTGGTTAAAGTAGTGACCCCCCCAGGATCTCTTCATTGTAGAGGTGCTTTTCGCCCTTGTGAGTGGCAAGATGGGTTAATTCTTTGGCACTGTTACCAAACCAGGTTTGTTTGCCTGACGCGCAGCAAGCCAAACGCTAGGTTTGCAGCAGAGAGTTTATCCACAAGGCAGCCAACTGAGGGGATGAGAGAACAAGTCTCAAATTTTCCTCCCAAAAAGGCAAGCGGCTTGGGGTATTCATGGGATAAAGCTGAGGTGTGGGGAAAGGTAATTAAGATAAGAGAAAGGTGCTGAATCAACGTTCTGCAAAGACACAACTAAGCTACAGGCTTCTTCTTGGGACCTATGTTCAGAAAATGGCTGTGTTAGTATGCTCTGAGGGTGAATTTTTTGTCCCTTTGATGTCAAAATGTCACGGAGAAGACACTCTGTGCCCAGACACTCTTCATGCCCAGATGGAGGGTCAGTGGTCTTAACCAGTCTTAATTGCTTCTATCTTGAACTGGACACAGACAACTCCAAATCTCAAAAAAACAACTCGGGCAAACATTGTTTAGGCTATGTGATGCTCAGAGGACATGCAAGTTTTTTGTAAAAACGAAGTGAGCTTGATCAGTGAAGGCAGGTTACAGTTTATTATTTATTAATGGCTAACTGCTGACTACCCTTGGTTTCAGCACCTTGTGAATGAATATACAGTCTCCATCAACCTTAACCTAATGATTTTGGCATCCACTGATTATCTTTGCCTGTGTAGGGGAGGAAATAGTTTTCCTTGACCCTCTTAGGGTCCCTGGCTGGGTTTGAAAAATCAATCTGACAAAGACAGATTAACAGGAGAAAAGCATACACATTTATTTAAGTTTTACATGACACGAGACTTCATAAAGAAATGAAAACCCAAAGACATGGCATACTTGCTTTTATGTTAGGTTGAACAAAAGAGACAATCGTGGAAAAGTGTCTAAACTATGGGGGGAGGCTAAAGAAGGTAAGAATTATTTTTAACAAGTTCTGTTTTGTTTTTTTTTTTGTGGGATCTTAGTTTCCCAACCAGGGATTGAACCTGGGCCCATGGCAGTGAAAGCGCTGAGTCCTAACCACTGGACCACCAGGGAATTCCCAACAAGTTCTGTTTGTAAAGAATTCTCTTGGTCGCCAACTTCTTGTCCTCCTGGTTCAGGGAGGGCACCTTTCAAATGGGAATTTTCACTCAAGTTTGCAAAATGATGATTTTCTAATTTGATTATTCCTTCTACACTTATTTGCTGACATTCTTCTGTAAAACAAGTAATAAGTCATCTCACCAACTGGTACTTTGTCTAACCTGAATTACTTTTTCCTACCGCAAACGTAGGAGAAATGATTCATTCTTTTCCTGTATTTACAGTATTGTGTGTGTAAGGGGCTGGTGTAATATTGTCCTCCAGTGGTGGCAAATGAATTCCCCCTCTTTTTTGTATACATGGGTCCAGGAAATTTCCCCTTGACCTTATCAAACGCCTTGCTGAGACTCAGATGTGCAGAGACGCTGGCCTTCCCCTGACCTCTCCTTTTAGAATCTTGGCCAAGGAACATGTTAGTTGCTCTCTACCAGGCTCCCACCTCCAATGGCAAGGGCACTTCAACTCAACGGCTTCAGGGATTCCAAAACACCAAAACCAAGCTTAGTGGAGGTTAAACAACACACCTCCCTTAAATTGGTTGATAGGAACATCACAAAATTAGCTGGACTTAAGATACTGAAGCATAAAGCTGATTATGCATCTTCACTCTTCCCTCCAACCTCATCCTCTCTTGATGCACGTTGGCATTCGCTGTGGACACCACCTTTGTGGTTGTATTTTTTAAAATATATATATATATATACATATTTATTTATTTATTTTTGGCTGTGTTGGGTCTTAGTTGTGGCACGCGGGATTTTTCGTTGCAGCGCATGGGCTCTCTAGTTGTGGTGCATGGGCACTCTAGTTGTGGAGCGTGGGCTTAGTTGCCTTGCAGCATGTGGGATCTTAGTTCCTCGACCAGGGATCAAACCCGTGTCCCCTGCATTGGAAGGCGGATTCTTAACCACTGGACCACCAGGGAAGTCCCTTTGTGGTTGTATTTTTGCCAAGTTACCCAGAGGTCTCCATTTATCTTTTTCCTTCTATTTATTTATTTGTTCCTTTTATTTCTTTCTATTTCATTTTATTTTTAATTTTCCTTCTACTTATTTATACACAAAAGTGTATATAATAATTATGTACAATTTAAAGAAGACTAATAAACAACATGTACTCACCACTGAGCTTAAGACCAGGTACTGCTAAATGTGTGGCTGGCAGATTTGGAGGCCACAGGAAATGTGACTTCTGGCGTTAATCCCACGGGAGTATGAACTTTTTGTTAGGAATTTTCCAGATACTTTTATTTATTTTCCTTTTCTTTTTCCCCCCTCTATCCAGAGCAAAGATGGAGGCCAGTTCCCACACTGAAGATGTGGCCTTTTGATACTTTATTTACAAAGAGTAGTCAGCCTGCGAGCTGTAGTTTGCCAATTTGCCTTTTTTTTAATTGCACTAAAACATGATTTGTCTTGATTCCTGAGCTTTTTGGTGTTCTCTTAAATTTTGCACCCAGGGCAGTAGTGCTTTCCCACCCCGGGGTGGGGGTGGGAAAAATGCTCTTTTTTAACTTTGTCAACTAAAAAAAAAATGGTGCAGGAGGCTGCAAATAAGAAAAGAGTTTATCTGGAGTCTTAAGAATTGCAGTTAGGGAGACACAGATTCGGGTAACCCCGAAAGTGTGTTCCAAGGAAAAGAAAGAGTCAGGGGCTTATAAAGGCACAAAGCCACAAGGTTGTTAAAAGTTGCCTGGCAAGAATTATGATTGACTAAGTCAGAAAATATTTGTCCACAGGGAATCACAGGTTGTTTTAGGGTAGGGGTCTGATAAGTAGACTGTCACGAGTTACTTTATATGTATCTTGAGTTTCTAGCAGGTGTTCTGGATGACTTCATAAGGTCAAAAGGTCAGATTCCATCCAGGCTGAGGTGTGTATAAGTCACATTTCCTTAATGGCCTCCCAGCTCCATTTTAGAGAGCTCTCTTAGCAATACCAACTCCATTTGATTTTCCTTTCACGATTTCCAGAACTTCTCAGGACCTTGGCTTTATATCCTGACTACAAATCTGTGATCCACTGTAATCCTGATTTGGTCACTGAGCATTGACTGATGTCCTCAGGGCAAATGCCAGCTCCAGGGCTCACTTGTTTTTCTGGGTTCTTGCTGTCCATTATTTATGGTTTTTGAAGATTTCCCTTACTTTCTCACCAACTAAGCCCTACACTAAAAATGTGTTTGTTTGTTTGTTTGTTTTTGGCCGAGCCACGCGCCTTGCGGTATTTCAGTTCCTGGACCAGGGATTGAACCTGGGCTCTTGGCAGTGAAAGCACAGAGTCCTAACCACTGGACCGCCAGGGAATTCCCTAAAAATGTGTTTTAAAAAATATTCTATCCAGAATATTAGGAAAGGGAAGACCTACCCTTTCCTTGTGGTAAATTTAAGTCCTTTTGTGTGTGTGTGTGTGTGTGTGTGTGTGTGTGTGTGTGTTTTTGCTTTTTGTCAAAAAGAAATGCAAGCCTTTGTCTTAGATCTTCCTTCCTAATCCTTTTTTTTGGGCAAAAATGATGGACCTCGTCCTGCTCCTTCGTGATAATGACTTCTGGTTGCGAGGACTGAATTAGTGAGAAAGTGTACCTGGTGCCTGGTCCCTGGTATTTGCTGCTCAATATTACTTGTTAGGCTCCTTCTATTGTTTAAGGGCAGCCTGATGAGCAGGGAGAGCCCAGAGTCCTTTCAATGCTGAGCCAAGGGGCTGGGGGGAGGGGTGAGAGGCTTCGAAGCGGGGCAGAAGGGCCTGTGTTAGGGGGTTAGGGCTCCACGCTAGAATTTGGCTGCTGATCCAGGTGGCACCCACCAGGCTGTAGTTTTCAAAGTCCACTTTGTCCTATTTGTACAAATAAGCACATACCTTCCCCTTTCAGTCTCCTGCCACTCCTAATTCCCCCTTTATATTAAAAGAAAAAAAGCCAACCAACCAACAATTCTTCAACCCTTTCTGCACCCCTGACTTGTGTTCTAACCCTGGTTTTCAAACTTGAATGTGCATTAGAATCCCCTGGAGGGTTTGCTAACACACTGAGTGCTGGGCCCCACCCCCAGAGCTTCTGATCCTGCAGGTCTGGTGGGGAGAGGGGTGGTCAGCATAGGGGGAAGGTCAAGCGTTTCTAACATGTTCCCAGGGAGTGGCTGCCACCTACCTGGAACCACGCTTAGAATCACTGGCCCAGCTCCTTACCCATCCTGGACCTGCCTTTCCTCCTGTATTAAGCATCCACCATGTGCTAGGTGTTGTGGCGGGGTTTAAGATGCCCAGGTAAACAGGCAGGTTTGGTCCCTGCCATCTTTTATGGTTACTGGTGTTTTTTAAACACAAATTCTTCCTGTTGAAACAGTTTCTCTTTTGAGATCTTTTCTTCAGTGTTTTGAAATCTAGTCTTCCTAAGTCTAGGCTAAAACGTCTAAGAGACAGTTTCTTAAAGTGCAGCCCAAAGACCCCAGTGTTAGACTCTCCTGTAGTTCCTTTTAAAAATGCAAGGCCCGGACTTCCCTGGTGGCGCAGTGATTAAGAACCCGCCTGCCAATGCAGGGGACATGGGTTCGAGCCCTAGTCCGGGAAGATCCCACATACCGTGGAGCAACTAAGCCCGTGTGCCACAACTACTGAGCCTGCGCTATAGAGCCCGTGAGCCACAACTGCTGAGCCTGCAAGCCACAACTACTGAAGCTCACGTGCCTAGAGCCCCTGCTCCGCAACAAGAGAAGCCACCACAATGAGAAGCCCGCACACTGCAACGAAGAGTAGCCCCTGCTCGCTGCAACTAGAGAAAGCCCGTGTGCAGCAATGAAGACCCAACACAGACAAAAATAAATAAATAATAAATAAATAAATTTATTTAAAAAAAAAATGCAAGGCCCTGCAAAGGAGGCAAGAATATACAATGGAGAAAAGACAGTCTCTTCAGCGAGTGGTGTTCGGAAAGCTGGACAGCCGCATGTAAATCAATGAAGTTAGAACACACCCTCACAACATACAGAAAAATAAACTCAAAATGGCTTAAAGACTTAAATATAAGACATGACACCATAAAACTCCTAAAAGAAAACATAGGCAAAACATTCTCTGACATGAATCATACCCATGTTTTCTTAGGTCAGTCTCCCAAGGCAATAGAAATAAAAGCAAAAATAAACAAATGGGACCTAATCAAACCTACAAGCTTTTGTACAGCAAAGGAAACCATAAACAAAATGAAAAGACAACCTACGAACTGGGAGAAAATATTTGCAAATGATGTGACCGACAAAAGCTTAATTTCCAAAATATACAAACAGCTCATATATCTCAATAACAACAAAATAAACAAAACAAAAACAACCCAATTGAAAAATGGGCTGAAAACCTAAATAGATATTTCTCCAAAGGAGATGTACAGATGGCCAACAGAGACATGAAAAGATGCTCGACATCGCCAATTATTAGAGGAATTATATGTGGAATCTAAAATATGACACAAATTAACTTATCCACAAAACAGAAAAAGACTCACAGACACAGAGAACAGACTTGCGGTTGCCAACGGGGAGTGGAGGTGGAGAAGGGATGGATTGGGAGTTTGGGATTAGCAGATGCAAACTATTACATATAGGATGGATAAACAACAAGGTCCTACTGTATAGCACAAGGAACTATGTTCAGTATCCTGGGATAAACCATAATGGAAAGGAATATGAAAAAGAATATACGTATAACGTATATTCATACGTATAACTGAATCACTTTGCTGTACAGCAGAAATTAACAACATTGCAAATCAACTACACTTCAATAAAATACATAAAAAAAAAAAAAAAAAAGCAAGGTCCTGGACTGATTCTAGAGGCACTGAACCTACAGGCAGGTTTGGGGTAGGGCCAGGACTCTGGTTTATAATGACTCCACTCCGCCACCTCCAGGGGAGGAGATCCTTCCTTGAGGAGCCTCTCTCTTAGCTGAGGGTTCTTGGCTATGAAGAAGGAACATGATCACTTCCTTACAAGCCCCCTGCCATGTCTACTTCACGAGGCAGTAGCTCATGTGGCGGACATTCATGGTATCATTTCCTCTCTCTCCTCCATTATTTCTGATAAAGAAAGTTGTTAGCGAGACTTTCTCAGATGTGCATTTTTAATGGCAGTGGAGAGCAGATGTCCCAGTTGCTGCAGATGCCACCCCCCCCACCGCACTTCCTGCGTCATATCTATTCCTCCACCTGTGTTAGAAGAGCAGAGCCCGCCCTCCCCGGCCATGCTGCCTGTGTTCGTCTCCGCATATTTCTTCCCTCAGATGTCCCCCCGCAGGCCCATAGATTCTGCCTCTGTATGTGTGTCCTGTGTGTTAACAATGTGGTTTACTGGCCAAGGTAAAATATTACATCAGGTTACTCTGAGACCTGGCAAGTTAAGGGGAGAAATGAAGCATTTATCCTGACTTTCCCATACAAATCATGCTTCAGGGTAACCCAACAGCCTTGATGAGGGACAGTTCCTTTTTACTAAAGAATTCCAGCTAATAAATGAGGACAGAATAAAATAATTCAAAAACCAACATTTCACAAACCCTCATGAAATAACTGATTCAGGCAAAACTCATCTGTGGATGAAACTGTCAGTTGGAAGGTTGATGGGGAAACCTTACAAAGGAGGGGTCAGGCTATGGCCATCTGAACCCATCACTCAATTCAGCTTTACTCAGAGAGGGACAAGCGGGCAGCATTTGCTTCCTGAGGGAGCACAATAGGAAACACAGAGCACCTGGGAAGGAATCTTGTCCCCTGCCTCCCTCACCCAGTGGAATCTGAAATCTAATTAAACCTTCAGGTTTGATAACTGGAAATACAAGGGATGGAGGAAAAAAGTTAAATGACACTCTGAGGAAGAAACAGATGAATCCAGAGAGTGGAACGTTCTACAGGACAAATGAACATATTTCTGTGTAGACGGTATCAAAAAGAAAAAAAAAAAAGAGAGAGAGAGAAAGAAGAGAGGATAGGAGGTGTAACTACTGTAGACTGAGATTTAAGAAACATCAAAATGCAATGTGCAGGGACTTCTCTGGTGGCGCAGTGGATAAGACTCTGCGCTCCCAATGCAGGGGGCCCGGGTTTGATCCCTGGTCAGGGAACTAGATCCCACACGCATGCCGCAACTAAGAGTTTGCATGCCACGACTAAGGAGCCCAGGTGCTGCAATGAAGATCCCACACCAACAACGAAGATCTTGCATGCCGGAACTGGCACTAAGACGCAGTGCAGCCAAATAAATAAATAAATAAGCAAACAAATAAATAAATAAATATTTTTAAAAGAAGAAAAGAATGTCTTGAACATTCCTACCGTCCCATCCAGGCATTGCATTTTCTTTCCATATGGAGAAAAGCTGTGGCTGTCCCACTCAGCTGCAGGCTGCCCAGGTTCTTTTCACAGCATCTCCTTTGGGATGAGATGTTGTTTTCTCACATAATTGCCACAGTGCTTATTTCTCTGCCAGGCTGGCCTGGGAGAGGCTTCTCATCTGCATTTTACACACCTGCTCCCTGTTTCATGGAGGATAGTATCTCACCCCACCTTAGAAATACAAAACAGCCAGTTTTTAATTATCTTATGAGGCTCCTCCTCCTACCCCTCATTACACTTGTTAAGAGCAATCTGTTTTTCTGTGATAAGAAGGAATGCGAAAAAGAAAGGAGGATTTGATTTGCCGAAGTCACAGATTTTCACAGGCAATAAGCACACCAGCTTCCTCCCCAAAACTCACTCCCAGTCCCATACGTGTGCACCAGGAAAACAGACATGAAGATGTGCACTGACAGAACCACAGAGACTCTGCAAATATTCATTCTCCTTCATTAAGAATGTTAAGTTATAAACATTTTGATTCATACATAGTCAAAGTGGGTGGTGCACCTCGTTCCTTACCTTGAAACCAAATGTCCTGCCCTTCTGGAACTTTCACCAACCCTCTCCAAAGCCAGCATCTTACCCCAAAGAGGTAAGCCTTCCCCAGTTCCCTGAGTTCACATTTATTTAATGCTACAGGCCCACCTAGCCCTGTCCAAGAAAAGGACCAATCACTGCCCTGAGAGGGCAGAAAGGGCAGGGGGGCAGACCCAGCAATGTGGAAGAGAAGTGCTCCCACGTGTGGGCAGCTCTTCCTATGTGGGAGAAGCCAGGTTTTTAGTCCTAAGGAATGATTTCCCTGTCAAAGAGAAGTTGATTTTGCAAAACGCTAGACTCTAAAGGAAGGTGGAACCGTCTTCTAGGCTCCTCCAGTAGACCCTCTACACACCCATGGTCCTGAGGCTGAGTCCAGGGCCTTCTATCCCCTTGGCAGGTGTACAGCTCAGAGTGTCCCAAAGACGCTGACTTTGGCCAGGGAGATGCTCTCTATGTACTGTTTCCGGCCTTTCTCATACAGGACATAGAGTTGCGGGGCCTGGTCCTCCCCGCCCACACTGCCCTCCAGGGTTGCCAGTGAGGAGTAGCCACTGGGCCCCGGCCACAGCTGGACCGTCTCCTTCTGCCATGAGGTGCCATTGCTGAAGCTCCAGCGCAGGGTCAGGTTCACTCCTGGGAACAGCAGCAGAGTCAGGGGAAGGAAGGTCTCCCCCTAGAGAAGGCCTCCTTCTCTAGGTCACGGGGGCTCCTCGCCGACCCCACCTGGCAGATACTCACGGAACTCTGGATGGGCTGGGTTGGAGAAGAAGACAATGCCGGAGTTGGTGGCTACAGCCCCTGCGGCTACCACAGGGTCCACGAGCTCAGGGTCAAAGGTCACATCACGGGGCCTCAGAGTATCACAGGCATCGTAGCTGCGGAGGATGATTCGGCAATGGCAGTGGTAGTTGTTCTGGTTCCGGGCATTGATGACCACTGAGCCATCGGGGAGCTCAAAGGGCTGAGCGGAGAGAAGAGGGCTTCAGGAAGACGCAGGGTGGGGGCGGGGCAAAGGGTCCTGTCCCTGAGGGAGCAAGGCTGGGTGGCACGGAGCTGGGCAGCCAGGCCCGGGGTCCGTGAGTGGAATGGTGCTCTGGAGGACAGAGCAGGTTGATGGGGTGGGGGACAGCCCATGGACTCCTGACCTGGCACTCGTCGGGGCTGAAATCATTTTCCCGCTTGGGCTGGCCATAGGGGATGCCGCTGACCCCATTCCCATAGCGCCAGGAGGCGCCGTGGTCATCACTGAGGAGGCAGAAGACCCCGTCCCGCTCCAGCGTCCCATGGCCACACACAATGAGCCGGCCCTTCCGAGGCTCCCGCTGTTTCTGTGGGAAAAGGATAGGGGTGCCACAGACAGAGACACTGAGGGGGCTCAGAAGCAGGGGAGGGGAACCCACCACCTCCTAAGTGTGAGGACACACCTTGTCCCCTTCCGTTCCGTCCTTGCTTGTTGAGGGTTCCACAAGCATTACAAACACCCACTGTCTGAATTAAGAAGCTCTTTGGCAGAATAAGCTCCTTCGGGACATCCAGGGTGTACTCTGGACAGGCTGTGCACAGGACAAGGGGGCCTAGCCACAGGGGGAGATGGGAGCTTAAACCCAACCTGTGCTCACAGGCCAAGCTGTGGACCATGGCACAGGCTTGTGTCTGCCCAAAGGAGGGCTTTTTTCTAATCTGCACAGGACTTTCTAATTTTTTTTCTAATCTGCACATGGATTAGTGCAGCCCTGTTGACAACCCCCAAATGGGAAGCCAATGGCAAAATTCCACCTTCCCTTGGTAGGGTGTTCCTCCCAGGATGTCCCTTTCTTCCAAGGAATGCCACCTAAGACAGAAAAATCTGACTTCACAGGATCTTCTCTTTGCAAAGGAGTCCATAACGGGGCAGACTCTCTACGAGGCACCTCCCTCCACCCATCTCAGGACAGAGACCTGAATGCCAGAGCCCGGTCCGGGGGCAAACATCTCAGTGCCTATGTCCAAGGAGAGGTTCCGAGGCGAACTCCAGGAAACGCCGTCATCCTTGCTCCACACCAGCATGGTGGAGGCCACCTGGCAGCCAGCCTTGTGAGCACAGAGGGAGTAGAAAAGGAAGACCACTCCTGTTGTTGTATCGCTCACCACTGCCCCCAAGTTCAGCCCATCTGGGCTCTCCCCATCGTCCACAATGAAAGCTGTTGGAGACCATGTGCTGCCTAAAGAAAAAGGGGAAGAAACCCAGGGTGAGCACTCTGGAGGTTCCCTTTCCACCACTCGCTGCAATTTTCACCTCCTGCTAGGGACCCAAGGCCTTATGATGGCCCCACGAGACCTGCCCCTCCTTACCTCTCAGATCTTATCTATTCTACCCTTGCTCACTCCATCCAGCCACACAAACTCCTTCTCATTCCTCAAATACTCCCCTCCTTGGCGGGGGGGTGGTGAACTCTGTCTAAGCTTGTTTGTTACACCTGCCTGGCTCTTCTTCCAGGCTCACTTACCTCCTCTGAGTCTGCTCAAATGTCATCTACTTAAAATTACAGTCAAATTCTGGCACTCTCCATACCTCTTGCCATGTTTCATTTTTCTCCACTGTACTTATCAGCTTCCAATACAAAAAATACATTTATTTATTATGTTTATTGTCTGTCTCCCCCCACCCCAGTAGAATATAAGCCCTGTGAAGGCAAGGATTTTTGCTTTGTTTTGTTCATAACTGTATTCACAGAACCTAGAACAATGCCAGGTATACAGTAAGTGCTCAATAAATGTCTGAATGAATGTTCAACTCCTTGGTGAGCCCAATTTCCAGATCACTGCCTTCCCGCCTTAGGTTCCCTCTACTCCTCAGGGATCCAGCAGCCTCAGGGCCCTAAGGCAGGTCAAGCTCCCCACCCATCCAGCCTCTTGTGACCCAGGCATCTTTATACCCTGGTCCGTGGACCTCCGCAGAGCAATGAACTTAGCTCCTTTATCCGATGCTGACATTTTCCTGGCCTCAGCAAAGGCAAGGAGAGTGCCCCGAGGAGTGGTGGTGATGAGCGGGATGCGGAAGGTGTCCACAGAGCCGATCTGCTTCCCGCTCACCCACAGCAGCTGCTCCATGGTCACAAGCGGATGAACCTACGAAGCGAGGAGGAAGGGTCAACAGAACAAACGGGACTTGGGGTTTTAGGGTGAATGAATCGCGGCTCGGAGTCAGGTTCCCCTGGGAGAGGCAGGGTGATGGGGATCCCGAGTGGGAGAAGGGTCCCAGAACAAGGAAGGGGAACCCTGAGGAGAGTTCGGAGCGAAACTGGGGGCTCGGAGCGGGGGAAGGACTACGAGGGGACAAGGAGCCCTCAGGGACAGGGAGACCTCAAAAGGGTAAGGAGCTCGAAAGAGGAGACTCAGAGGGAAAGAGGACAAGGGCCCAGAGAGGGAAAGGGACTGGGAAAGGAGGGAACGGGGTCGGAGAGTTCCTCGGAGGAGAGGGGGCTCAGCAGCCTAGGTCCCGGGGTACAACTGGGCACAGACCGCCTGCGTGAGTCGGGGATGGGGCTATGCGAGGGGTGACTCACCAGACTGAAGTCGTCCTTTGCCCTGGCCCCGACTCCTGCTGAAGACAACAGCAGCAGGAAGATCGCGGCAAACACCTGAACCCTACAGACTCCCCATGATCCCAGCATTCGCGGTCTCCCGGGTCTGCCCAGGGTCACCGTGCCGGGTCGCTCCGCAGTCATCTCTCCCTCGCGGCAGCAGCGACCCTGGCCTCCCCAGGACTAGACGCGGGCTGGATTCGTCAACTGACCCCGGCTCTTTAAACGCTCAGATGTCACCCTCAAACCCGCCCCAATCCCAGCCGGCCCGCCACGCTTCCGCGACTCTCTTTGGCCCTCGCACGACTCCCCACGTGACTCTTCAGCGCCTCAGAGCTATCGCTTTCCAATTGGCCCTGTTTGAAGCCCCGGAGCGCGTGACCCCGGCCGGAAGCGTATTGGCTGGGGTGAAGAAGGGGGCGTGCATTACTCCTCAGGAGCCTTTTGATTGGCCGAGGCACCTGGGTCACGTCATAGGGGCGGGGTCTATTTTAAAGAGCCAGGCGAGGTTAAAAAGGGCAGCGTGTAGGAGGAAATAAAAGTCCCAGAGTCTTTGAGAAAACAAAATATCAGTCTTTTAATAAAATCTTTTTACTACAAAATCGAGATCTGGAAGGCGGGTTGAGGCTGGGAGGCTGTATAGGCGGGGTGCAGTCCTGGATCAGAGCTGCGCCTCTCACTTCTTCGTCTTGTCTCCCTGGGGCATCTCGTTCTTCTTGCCCAGAATCTTCAGAAGGGCCTTGGACATGTAGTAGGGCCGGTCCACGGAACCGTCGTTCCTCTCCAAGTCTTCCACTGAGGCACGACATAGACTCATAAGAGCGCACCGCTGGGAGCCAACCCCACTCCCCGGGAAAATCAGGGACTAAGAGACAGCTCCCTGGTTTCCAGGCTGCGCCACCACGGGCTGATTTTGGGGGGCAGTTTTTGCAACCTACTGGGTAGGTTATGTAATAGTTTCCTCATCTGTAAAGGGGGGGGGGTGTCAAAAATATTTCATAGCGTGATAAGGATTAACGGAAAAAATACATGTCAGTTGCTGAGCGCAGAGCCTGGTGCACAGGAAACCCTGAATGAATGCATACAGTAGGGTGAGAAAATCCCCACTCACTACAGCCACCTGCTGTGAAGTCTCCTGTGGCTAACTTCTTTCCTAGATTTTCTAGGGGAAGATACCAGAGGCCTCTCCCCTGGAATGCTCCGTCTTGGGAGAGCCCAGGAGCCTGGGAGCTCACTCCCTCCTTTCTTCCCAAACACCTGCCCTGAGGATGTTAGAAGAGGCTCTGGCTCCTGTAACTCATGAGGTCGCTGTTTCTAGAAGCACCAAGTCTCCAAAAAAGCCTGAATGATCTGGTACCTTTAAGTTGAAGAGAGGAGGTAGAGGTGTGACTCACAGAAACAGAGGAAGAGAGTGTCCACACACATGCCGAAAACGCTGAAGAAGCCGCTGGCAATGACATAGGCCCCCAGGATGGAGGTCTGCAAGATGCAAGGTTTCCCTTAGGGTTCCTTTGGAGAGTTGGAGGGTGAAGTGGGGGTCGGGGGTGGGGTGGGGTGGAGGGTGGGAGTGGGAAGGTATGGGAGTGGGGGGTTGGGGGGGTGTCACTCACCATGATGGGCAGCCAGTAATAGTTGAGTTGGGGACTCTCAATGTCTTTACCCAGTCCCTGGATGCGACCGGTGAAAAAAAAGAAGGACAGGACCCCTGTGAGAGAGATCTGGAGGTCAGCATCACTCCTCTGAGGTCACCTCTTAAACTGCCCAGCACCCCTGTCCTCTGTAACTCCCTGCCCTGGTCCTTACCGACACCTCCAACCACCAGCAGCTTCCCAAAGAACAGTAGCAGGTCTGTGACTTTGTCCAGGACGACCACCCTGTACAAGGAGTTGGGGTAGGTTGGGGGTAAGAGGCCTGGCAGGGCTGGGAGTAGAACTGGCTATATAATTTGCCGTGACAGATGCAAAACAAAAACTGTTCACATTTCAAGATGGAGGCAGCAGAGATTAAACCAAGCTCAAGGCCCTTCTGAGCACAGCATGCTTATGGGTGGGAGATCACGGAGGTGGCGGGTGACAGCCTGACCTGACAATGTTCCTCATGAGCAGCATGAAGGCGTTTTTGGCTGAGACGCAGAAATTCTTCCCATAGATGGCAATCTGGGTGAGGTGGAAAGTTCAGGGTTACCTGTGGTGAGCTTACCTAGGCCAGGGTAGGAGGCCTGCATCAAGGGCCCCCAGAGCAAGGGGTTGCTCATGTAGTGGGCTCACCATGATGTATGCATTGCGGTTCAGGAACTTGATAAACTTTTCCAAACACCAGAGGCAGCACTTGAAGCAGCACATGATACAGCGGGCCATAGGGTTCTGGGTTCCTGGGGGTAAGGAGGGCTCATGTTTGGTCACTGGCCCCTGACAGCACACCGCCCCCCCCTCCAGCCCCCAAGGATCCAGCTGATCAGCCTAGGCTTGCCCAGCTCCCAATCTCGACTCACCTCTCAGTTTGTGGTCAATGTACTCCAGGATGACCCTGGCTATCTGCACCAGGGTCAAGATGAGGGCTCCGAAGGCTAGTGACCCAGTGTGGTAACTGCACAGGGGTTAGTGAGGTAGTCAGAGGCAGGTAGTCAGAGGACTCCCGGGTTCATAATTCCCAGCCCCCTGCCCCAGGCTTACCGGAGTGTGCGGATGAAGGCAGAGCTCAGGGGAAAGGTAGGGATGTCCCGGGGCTTGTGGAAGGCCCAGTAGAAGGAGGCAAAGGCCCCAGCCAGGACACACTGGCCCAGGGCTAGTACCCAGTTGATGGTCCAGAACAGCCCCAGGACCCCATAGATTTGCAAGTTGAAGAGAGAACGTTGTACTAGGCCTGTGGACAAGTAGCCCTGGAAGACGCACATCAGCCCTGGGCAGGAGGAGTTCACCAGCTGGTCCTGGGGAGACAGGCAGAGGAGGCTCATTCCCAACCAGCTCCTGCCCTCCCAGAGCAGAGGGTGGTAACAGCCTCCCCAGAACTGGGGAAGCCCATTCTTTCCAGGAGATCCATCTCTGGGTTCAGACAGGGTTCAGCTTGCCTATTGTGTGAGTGTAATTAGTTTCCTTCAGTCTCCAGTCTCTGGATGGCACAAGAGCTCCCAGGCCGTGTGGACTAAGCCTTAATGGTATGAAGGCAGTGTGACCAATGCCTAGCTATCCTTTGCACTTGAACAGCTTGTTCCCTCCCAGAGCAGCCTCTGCAACTTCAACCAAAGCACTTACTAGCAAAATTGAACAGACTGGGTATCAGATGATGGTAAGGAACCATTAATTTTGTTTGGTGTGATAATGGTGTAGTGGTTATGCTTTTTAAAAGTCCTTATCTGTTGAGATCCATCCTGATATATTTAAAGGTGAAATGGCACAACGTTCAGAATTTGCCTTTAAAAACTCGAGAAAAATAACTTGCATGGGGACTTCCCTGGTGGTCCAGTGGTTAAGACTCCACGCTCCCAATGCAGGGGGCCCAGGTTCAATCCTTGGTCAAGGAACTAGATCCCACATGCATGCCACAACTAAGAGTTTGCATGCTGCAACTAAGAGTCTGCATGCCACAATTAAGAAGTCCGTGTGCTGCAACTAAAGATCCTGCATGCCGCAACAAAGATCCTGCACGTGACAACAAAGATCCCACGTTCCGCAACTAAGACCCGGCACAGCCAAATAAATAAATAAATAAATAAATAAATAAATTTATTTTAAAAATTGCACGGAGTGGGGGATGGGTAGGGAAATAGATGAAACAAGAACAGAAGGCTGAAGGTTATGGAATCTGAGTACAGGGATTCTCCATGTTTGTGTGTGTCTGAAAATTTCCCTAATAAAAAGTAAAAAACACAGATTCGTCTCTTAAAGCAGAGGAAATAAACAAATGGGACCTAATTAAACTTAAAAGCTTTTGCACAGCAAAGGAAACCATTGAAAAATGAAAAGACAACCTACTGAATGGGAAAAATATTTGCAAATGATATGACCAAATAAGGGATTAATATCCAACATATAAAAACAGCTCATACAACTCAACATGAAAAACACAAACAACCTGATTTAAAAATGGGCAGAACGGGGCTTCCCTGGTGGTGCAGTGGTTAGGAATCCGCCTGGCAATGCAGGGGACATGGGTTCAAGCCCTGGTCCGGGAAGATCCCACATGCCGCGGAGCAACTAAGCCCATGCGCCACAACTACTGAGCCTGCGCTCAAAAGCCCGTGAGCCACAACTACTGAAGCCCGCGCACCTAGAGCCTGTGCTCCGCAACAAGAGAAGCTGCCGCAATGAGAAGCCCGCGCACCGCAACGAAGAGTAGCCCCCACTCGCTGCAACTAGAGAAAGCCCGCGTGCAGCAACAAAGACCCAACTCAGCCATAAATAAATAAATAAATAAATAAATAAATAAATTTATTTTTAAAAATGGGCAGAAGAACTGAATAGACATTTTTCCAAAGAGGAAATGCAGACGGCCAACAGGCACATGGAAAGATGCTCAACATCGCTAATCATCAGGGAAATGCAAATCAAAAACCACAATGAGATATCACCTCACACCTGTCAGAATGGCCATCATCAAAAAGAACACAACATATGTTGGCAAGGATGTGAGGAAGAGGCAACACTTGTACACTGCTGATGGGAAAGTAAATTGGCGCAGTCACTGTGGAAAGCAGTGTGAGAATTGTCTCAAAAAGCTAAAAATAGAACTACCATATGACCCAGCAATTCCACTTCTGGCTGTACACCTGAAAAAAAAACAACCCTAAAACCACTAATTGGAAGAGACACATGCACCCAATGTTCATAGCAGCATTATTTCCAATTGCTAAGGTATAGACGCAACCTAAGTGTCCATCAACAGATGAATGGATAAAGAAGATGTGGTACATAAATACAACGGAATACTACTCAGCCATAAAAAGGAATGAAATGTTGCCATTTACAGCAACATGGATGGACTTGGAGGGCTTCCTGGACTTGGGTGGCTATTTCCTTTCCCATGTTAGGGAAGTTTTGACTATAATCTCTTCAAATATTTTCTCGGGTCCTTTCTCTCTCTCTTCTCCTTCTGGGACCCCTATAATGTGAATGTTGTTGCATTTAATGTTGTCCTAGAGGTCTCTTAGGCTGTCTTCATTTCTTTTCATTCTTTTTTCTTTATTCTGTTCTGCAGCAGTGAATTCCACCATTCTGTCTTCCAGGTCACTTATCCGTTCTTCTGCCTCAGTTATTCTGCTATTGATTCCTTCTAGTGTATTTTTCATTTCAGTTATTGTATTGTTCATCTCTGTTTGTTTGTTCTTTAATTCTTCTAGGTGTTTTTGTTCTTTAATTCTTCTAGGTCTTTGTTAAACATTTCTTGCATCTTCTCGATCTTTGCCTCCATTCTTTTCCCAAGGTCCTGGATTATCTTCACTATCATTATTCTGAATTCTTTTTTTGGAAGGTTGCCTATCTCCACTTCATTTAGTTGTTTTTCTGGGGTTTTATCTTGTTCCTTCATCTGGTACAAAGTCCTCTGCCTTTCATTTTGTCTATCTTTCTGTGAATGTGGTTTTCCTTCCACAGGCTGCAGAATTATAGTTTTCTTGCTTCTGCTGTCTGCCCTCTGGTGGATGAGGCCATCTAAGAGGCTTGTGCAAGCTTCCTAAGGGAGGGACTGGTCTGTTTGAAATTTTATAACAAGAATTTATAACCACTTTCCACTTTGTATGTAATTGTGGGTTTGTGTCAGTCCCCACCGCTAGGTCATAAGCAAGTTGAAAGCAAGAAGTACTTCATTTGAGGCTTTGTATAGCCAATGCCTGGCACATAGTGGGTCCTCCTTAAATGTAAACGACCTCCCTCTCCTTTTTTAGAGTGGGGCTAATGCCTGTGGGCACAGCCCATGGTCCCAGTTCTGATGTGGTGGCCACATGAAAGCTTTGACAGTAAATACCCAGCAGTGCAGCCTCACTCCCTGGGAACTTCACAGGGGAGAGTTTGGGGTAGCAGCTACTCTCCCAGGCCCCCAGGGAGCCCACCTGCCTATTGCCTAGAACAGTGTGTTCTGAGGAAGACTAAAGATAACCTAAACAAAACCCATCTACAGTTATCAGCTCTTATCAGGTGCCAGCCATTATACTAAGCACTTTCATGTGCCCAATGTCCTTTAATTTTCTCGGGCTACGCTGAGGCACAGATATTAAGATTATCTCCATTTTACAGGTGAGCGGACTGAGACTGAAAGGGTGAAGTGGTTAATGGTCCTCTAGGCAGAGAAATGTCCTGGGGAGGGATGGAGAAGTTTGAGATCCACCTGCCCCAGGGCCTGGCCCTGCC
This sequence comes from Balaenoptera ricei, assembly GCF_028023285.1. Taxonomy (NCBI): domain Eukaryota; kingdom Metazoa; phylum Chordata; class Mammalia; order Artiodactyla; family Balaenopteridae; genus Balaenoptera; species Balaenoptera ricei. The sequence continues at coordinate 24,427,906 of NC_082649.1, forward strand.
CTTGGGCACAGCATGCCTCCTCTTGCAGCACAATGGGTGGCTCAGCAGGAGATCTGGAGTCTGCAGACAGACTCCCTTTCTGGCTCTGCTAGGGGCCTGCTGTGTGACCGTGAGTGAGCCCCTTGCCATCTCTGGTCCTCAGTCTGCTCTGCACAATGAGGGATTTGAACCAGTTGTTCTCTAAGGTCCCCTCAGCCCTACTGGTGCCCCTCCACGTCCACCCCAAATCCTCACCATGGGGTTGCATGATGTATTCATCAGCACTTTCTCACAGCCGGACAAGCTGACGTTGGGCGCCCAGAACACGTACTGGGGTTGCCCAGATGTGGCCAGGTACCCAGAGGGGAGTCAAGGAAAGCATGGTGACACGGGGGCCTCCACAGGTCCCCTCCTCAGCAACCCCTTCCCAGGTGTCTGAGCAGGTTGTTCACTGCACAGAGGGGCTGAAATTCAGCCTGTGCTTGCTCTTTCAAGGCAGGGCTGTGTCTGCTGGGAGGAAGGGGTGCCTTCTTCCAGTCACACTAAGGCACACCGTCTACAAAAGTATTGCCCTGCCCCCCACCCCCAAGGGCTCCAGGAGGGCCCAGTCATGTGGGCAAAGGATACAGAGCGGTCATGGCCCAGTAGGCAATGCAGACGAGCAGCAGGACAAAGGTGAACAACGGGTAGAACATGGTAGACATCATCTGTCCTACAGCCCTGCAGGGAGGTGAGAGCAGTCTACCAGTGAGGCTAGCCCCCCAGTCCCCACCCACCCTCTCACGGTGCTGACCCTGGCACAGGCCACACCTCTGCCCTCGCCAGGGCCTGCTCCTTCCCCCTAAGGCTGGGCACATAGTAGGAGCTCCCTAAAAGAACTGAACTGAATAAATCAGGCTCAAGGGAACTTTAGAGGAAACTAGAGCCACAGAGAAGCCACCAGGGGCGGCTTCAGGGAGAGTAAGGGCTTGTTTCATGTTTTAGGCACTTGACAAGACACTAATTAATTTAATCCTTATGACAACCCTACAAGGTAGGAACTATTATTACCCCCATTTTACAGATGGGTAAACTGAGGTACAGAAAGGCTAAGCCACACAGCAATGTTAATCACTGTGCTATGCCGCCCTTCTCCTCCAGTGCTCTGCCACCTTTCCAGCACTCCCATCCTGGGCCCACCCCCCCTGCCCTCTGCCCCTTCTCCTTCCCACATGGGCCCTGACCTGCTGGCTTCCTCCAGGAGGGCGATGGCGATGCGAATCCGCTGCCGCAGGAAGATGAGTATCAGTAGCAGGATGCCTTCAAGCACAGCCAGCACGATCACTGAGGGTGGACAGGGGGCAGAGTGGCCTGGGTCATGGCCAGGGCAGCCCTTGGGTGGCTGGTCGTTCATGGGTGGGCAGGGCACTCACAGGCTGCTAGCCAGGTCTCCTGAACGCTGCTGTAGGCGCTGAGGTTGGTGGTGAAGCCCAGCTGGGAGATGGAGGCACCCTTGTCCCGCAGTACGCGGTATTCCTCCCAGGAGTGGTAGATGCCGTATGCCAGCACACCCAGCACCCCTATGATCAGCACAAACACCAGGGGCCCGGCCACCAGGCGCAGAAGCAGGATAAACAGCAGGCTCAGGACCAGAGCCACGCCTAGGGCACTGCGGGCAGGGAAACATAGGTGAGGGTCACCCCACATCCCCCATATCGTTCCCCTTTCAGAGACCCCCAAATGCCTTTCCTCAAACCCCCAATGTCCCCAGATCAGAACCCCCCCACACACGCTTTCTTTTATAAATCCTGTTGGACTTGGGATCCATTCTGAGCTCTGGCTCCTCCTCCCCTGCCCAAAGGCTCTGTTTCAGACGGTGGGCTAAGGGATAGAGGGTCAGAGTGGGGAGAAGGGAAGGACGAGAGAGCAGGGGAATGTGGTGACTCACATAAGAATCCAATACCAGGATTGGGCAAAGTCTTCAAAGATCCTGACACTGATGTCACGGGCGTTGAGGCTGTCAAGAAGACCGCTGGTGCGGAGAGAAAGAGTCAGATGGGGCTGTGAGTGGGAAGGGGGAGCGGGACAGAGATGTAGGGGCAAGGGAATGCCCACCTGATGCCCTGGGCGATGGACGTGTTGGAGATCCCTGGGAGCTCAGGCACAGTACTATTGGACCATGGAAAACAACGCCCCAGAGCTGGAGGGAGAGAACCGGGCGACTGGGTGGGAGGGCCCAGAGTTTGTCTTGAAAGTCTCTGGCCTCCACCCCAGCTCGTCGTGCCCTTAGGGACAGAGTTGAGAAGGGCTCTGCCCCACTCAGCGGGCTGCTCTTGATTCCACAGCCGAAAGGGAGCTCCTGCCCCAGGAGCCCATGCTTCCTTCACTGTCTCGTAATGCTCCTTCCTCCCCACCCTGCCACTGCCTGGGTTCAGACCCTCCTGCCCTCTGGCCTGCCTCTTACAGCACCTCCACGCCCACCCCTGCCACCCTTCAATCCGGTCCCTGCCAGAGTGCCCGGGAGACACGGCACAGCCCGGACCTTGGCATTCCAGGGCTCTAGGTCACTCTGCTGCCCAGACACCTCCAGATGCCTTGCCCTGGAGAGTGCCCACGCTCACGGCCAGGCTTTAAGGCCCCATCGTCTGAGCCCAGCCACTTTCCCCTCCCCTCTGTACCTTTGCGCTTCCTCCTCCAGAAATCCCATCCATGATGCCCTGTTCAGCTCCATCTCCATCTCACCCCCTCCAGGAAGCCTTCTGGCCCCACCCCTATCTCCTGTGGCACCTATTATGTGCCTACAGAGCCATTTATCTTGACCCTCACAACAGCTTTGCCAGGCAGGCTTGCTTTGCATTTACATTCTAAAAAAATGAGGAAACAAGGCTCAGAGAGGTTGAGTCATTTTCCTAAGACCACACAGCTGGAAAGTGCTGGAATTTAAATCCAGATCTATCTGACCTTGGAGCACTCATTGGAGATACTTCCTATTGTACCTCTTGAGAGCTGGATATCTTTTCTCATGCTATAGTTAATTTTTTTCCTATTAAAAATAACATTTAATATTGGGAAAAAGAGCAAAAAAAACAAGTCAACTGTGATCCCACCACCCAGCCGCAGTCACTTTAACATTTGGCTGAACATGCTTCCAGTCTCCTGTGCCTGCACATAAATGCATGTGTGTACATTCACCCACGTATGTTCTCATGGCAATCTCATGCAATCGCCTCGTGAACATCTCTGATCTCACCACCTAGGATGTAGTCCAAAAGGGGAGCAGTTTTCATCTTCACTTCACCTGTCCCCGGTACCTGGCACGCAGCAGGTACATAATAAGCACTGGTGATCTGACTGTAGGATGATCATGCGGCAGAGAAAAAAAACGAAGACCTGGTGCTCATTCCGATTTTGTCACAGACAAGCTGTGTGACTTGACTCTCTCTGAGCCTGGTTCCCTTGTTTGAGGGAAAGAAATCTAGGACTGGATGATGTCTGAGGAAGGAATGTGGCTTCTCACCTGGAGTGGAAGGGAGGAGGAAACTGGGGCAGAGCTCCTGTCTCAGGCTTTGGAGCACTTGCTGGAGGGTGGGGGGAGGACAGACAGACACAGAGACACAGAGCAAGATGAAGGAGTGAGTCCGCTTTCTACCACCACAATCATCTACCCAACTCCCCCTCCCACCCTCCCTCATTATGGACCCTCCTTAGCAATGACATTGGGAACAGCGCTCACCATGTCCCCAGGCACCCCTGGCAGACAAAAGTTCCTATTTGCTGTGTAGAAGACCTGCCCGACCGTCTGTGAGAGCTGGGCCTTTTCCACAGTCCATGGGACCTCTGGGCAGGAGGACACACACACCTGGGGGCAGAGAGCATGCTGAGGGGCTGGTATGAAGACCCTGGGGGAGATCTGGGGACAGAGGCAGGTCCCAGACTCTGACCTGGGGTGTGGGGCACTCCGGGCCATTCTGGGTGATCCCGATGATGTTGGTGGTTAGGACGCAGCTGAAGATGTTGAAGTATAGGAGATATGGTTTATCTCTGTAGGAGAGAAGGAAGCGTATGCATCAGGGCTTGGTCAAGCCTCCGGGAAAGAGAGGGACTGCCAGGGCTGTGCCTCAAGAGTGCAATGGGCCCAGTTCCTGGCCTCAGGAAGCTCAGCTCAGCTGGGGAGGTATGGGAGACGCCTGAAAGATTGCCCAGAGGAATTCAGCATCGCCACTGCTAACAAAAGGGTTAAGAGCTTGAACTCTGGAGCCAGCTTTATGACCTTGAATAAGTCATCTAACCACTCACTGCCTCAGTTCCATCACATGTAAAATTATAGTACCTACCTCACAAGGTTTAAATGAGTTTGTGTGTGTAAAGTACACTGCCTGCCTGGAATGCCATATAAATGTTAGTGGTTTTATTATTTATTGAACGTTTCCTGCATGCTGGGACTGATAGCCTTGCTTCTGGAATCATCCTTGTGTTTCAGAAGAAGAAATCAAAGTTCGGAGATGTTGAGTACCTTGCCGGAGGTCACAAACCAGAACTTACTTAGCCCAGTTGGGGATTCAAATGACCATCTCTGAACCCTAAAACCCATGCATTTAACCATGACTCTTTGCTGCCTCCTAATTCTAGGGGGACTCAGAAGCCACTGGCCAGCAGTGGAGGCTGTTCTACGTGGCCTGGAGTGGTGAGATTCAGGGAGGCTGAGGTGGAGTGGTCCCCTACCCATCCCCCATCTCACCTCCCTCCTGCCCCCTCTTCTTGCCTTCATACTCACTTGTTTTCCCCGATCCCGCAATAGGCCCCAGTAGAGTTCCTGGGGTAGAGGACTTGCTGGGGGTCTCCATACACCCAGGCTGGAGACAGAGACACACAGATGAATCAGCGGAGTGCGGTAGGGACTTAAGAGGGAAAGGCCGTGGGTGTGGTCCCTCCTTGGGACAATAATGTCCCCCAGCCACTGCCCAGCTCTGCACTGCCAGAAACTCACCCACAAGCCCCACGGCGATGTAACCCAGAATGAAGAGGAAGAAGAGGACACAGCAGATGATATCTGTGCAGCTCCTTGGAGAGAAATGGGGGAAACCTTTGGAGAGGGCATGCTGGGGAGTGGGGGGGTAGCATGGTCTGGAGGAGTCGTGCTTTGGAGAGTTGGGGGATGCTGGAAAGTAGGCATAGGTAGCTTTCATTTTATTCTCTTTAAGAAAACCTTTTTCTGGGTGGGTAAACTTTCTTCTGAAGTTTAAAACAGGAAAGGGCACAGTTCAGAAGTGCTCAGCTGGATGAATTTTCCCAAAGGACACATGCCTGTGTAGCCAGCTCCCAGGCCAAGACACAGAACATCACCAGCAGCCGGGAAGCCCCCTTGTGCCCCCTCCACACACGACAGTCTCCCCAGGGCCACCACTCTCCTGGGGCAGGAGGTTTTTTCCTCACAAGTTTCTTACCAATATTTCAGCAAATATGAAGCAAAACCCAGACACCGCCCCCATCCGCCCCCCGACCCCACCAGCACAGTGCCCAGAACTCACCTGTTCTTGATGGGGCCTCGAAAGGAGGAGTCATATTTGGCTGGTTTCCCTGAAGGGCATGGGGAGGAGTGTGGAGAGTGAGGCATTGAGAGGGGTCTCTCGCCCCATTTCCAGTCCCTCCAAACCCTTCCCCACAGCAGGAGATACGCTGCGCCAGGGTCCTACCTGGTCCTCAGGAGTCTGGGGGGGAGATAGACAGGGGCAGGGCTGGCAGGAGGGGAAATTAGAGAACGGGAAGGGTGGGATCGAGGCTTGGTCAGCAGCTTCACTGGTCACTGTGCCCTCCAACCAGGCGGCCTCGGAGGGAGGGGAAAGGGCAGCTTTTTATGGGTCATTTACGGCTCACACCTCAACGCCCTCAGCCAAAGTCATCAATTCCCACAGGGACTGGGTGGGGGCGGCCCTGTAGCTCCCACCCCGAAGGGAGCTTAGTCCCCAGGCTACTGCCAGTCTCTGGGAGAGCAGTCAGGGTGACACCTGAGCCGGGCAGTTGAGATTGTGGCCGTGCGTCCTGTTCCTGGTCCTCCCTGAGTACACACAGGGAGGAGGTGAGGCCAGGCAGCCAGGGTCCTGTGTGGGCACCGAGGAGGGAGGACAGAGGGCTGAGCAAGAGTGTGGGGAGGGGTGCGGTCCGTTCTCCCAGGTGCTCTGGACTCTGTCCCTCCATGGTTCTCAGACGTGATGTCAATGATTGACCCAAAGCTGTTCCAGGAAGTCTGTGGGGTGTCCCCACTGCTCCCTACCCTAACTCCCTTTGGACCAAGCCTCGCCTCTGGAAGGTCCCTCCCTTGGGGTTCCTTCCTTTCCAGACTAGAAGTTCAGACCCCCGAAACCCCAAGGAACCTCTGCAGGCAGGGCCCTAACCCTCACTGCTCACAGGGATCCCAAAGGCTGGTCCCAGTTCCCTCTCCCTGCAGACTCCTCCACCCCGCCCCCTGCCCTTGTCCTCAGGACCCCTTGGGGCAGCCTCCCAGCCTTTGCTCCTCACAGAGATCCTGGAGACAGGCTGCCTCCTCCTTCTCCTCAGGCCTTACCCTTCACAGGAACCCCAGAAGTCTGCTGCCCCTATTCCTAATGTGCTCTGAGCGAGACGCCCTCCTAGCAGAGAACCCAGAGGCTGGTCCCCAGCCCTCTCTCTCCACCAAGATCTGCAGCCCCTACTCCTCTCAGGGACCCCCAGCAGAACCCACTGCCCCTGCCACTCCTCACAGACCCCGGCAGGGAGATCCCCAGCACCATTTCCTCTCAGAGACCCAGAGTCCAGGCTGAAACTCCGCCTCCTTCTCAGGAACCCCAAGCTGTTCCTCCTGACAGCGGCCCAGAGCCCAGCTCACTCCTCCCAGCCCCTGAGCCCCTTCCTCTGCTCAGGACCCTGACCCTGCCTCCTTCAGGCTCTGCTTCCCAGGGCCCTGTCCTGAGGGGCCCAGAGTCCAGGCGTGACATCACCCCCTTGTCCCAGGGACTCCAGCCCCCCTCCTCATGCAGACCCCAGCTTCACACCCCAAAGGCTCCTCAGCAATGGGCACCCCATCCTCCTCCGAGGACCCTGACTCTGTCTCCTTCCATCAGCTGTTCCCTGGGCCCTCCCCTCGGGGACCACGACTCCCCTCAGCTCCTCTCCCTGGTGCCGGCCCAGCTACCGTTCCCCGGAGCAAGCCTCCCCTCCCTCGCCGGGTCCTGGGCCCCCACCCCAGCCTTGCCCCCAGCCTCATACCCCCAGCCTCACCGTAGGCCTCGTTCTGGTCCTGTTTTCCCCCCATGGCTCAGTCTCCAGAGTGATTGGAGCCTGGGAGACCTGGCAGCTCACCTGCCACCAGCCCCGCCCTCCCACCCTCACGTCACAGCCACACCCCTGCCTGTGGTCCCCGACACACTCTAGTTCCTCCTTCTACACTCTGAGCTGGAGGGCTGGAAGCTGGAAGGCAAGCCTGGTACGTGGGTCAGGTCAGGGCTGCTTGCTCCGGCCTCATGGACGATGGCCTCAAGGACTCACACGCTTAAAGAAAACCCTTCAGAATTCTGCAAACTACTTCAATCGGTAGTACAGTCACGCCTACACCCTCCTGCCAAAGATTAAGTGTGGAGATGAGATTTGCCCTGACTAGACCCTGCCCCACAGTAATCCCCTCACAACCCTCCCCCTCCCCTGGAGGGTAATCCACACCAGCCACACCTGTCCAGCCTGCTTCTCATCCTCTTTCTGCCCCTTGGACCCACATTCCCTCTGGCTGTGTGTGCTTTTCCGCCAACCATCACCCAGTTTATTATAAACCCAACATTTATTGAGAACAAAGGAAACCGGTTAGCACAGAGGCCCAATTTCAATTCATTAAACTTCAGCTGAGGGTGGGGAACAGGGGTGTGGCCAGCCCTGAAGTCACCCTCCCAGGGAGGAACCAGCTCTGGGAGAGAGGGGCTGTCAGACCTCCAGGGCCTGGCTGGGATCTGACTGAGGAATGTGTGAAGGGGTAGGGGGAGAGGAGACGGTAGCACCCCCAGGTGTGGGCAGCAAGTGGCAGAGGTGGCTGCTGAGCTGGTGGCTGTCCAGGGGTTGTGGTCCTCTCTCAGGGGTTGACGGGGGGCAGGGAGCCGAGCTCAGGCAGCAGCTCGGGGTGGGGATCCAGGCGGGCCAGGCGGCTCTGCTCCAGGGCAATGGCCTCAGCTGAGTGCTTGCACTTCTCAGAGCCACACTGGCAGGTGAAATATTTGCTTTTGATGTCCCAGAAGCGGTCACCATAGTCAAACCTGTCAGAGAAGCACAAGAGGTCTGTGGGACCCAGACCCACTCCAAAGCACCCACCCCCATCTTTGGATGGGCTCTAAGCCCTCCTCTGTTCTAATGCACCTGCAGCACCAGCACTGCCTGGTAGCTTGTTAGAAGTGAAGATTCTTCAGGCCCCATCCCAAACCTACTGACTCAGAATCTGTGAGGCTCAGGACTCTGTTTACAGTGACATCGGAGAAGCTCTGCTCTAATCCATGCCTGGAAACCAGGCACTCGCCAGCCGTCTGCTTTCGGTCCTGGGCTTGCTGCATCTCCCACACCCTGGCCGAGCCGCAGGACGCCTCACCCCAGTTCCTCCCCGGCCCGGATGTCTCGGGAGCTGAAGAAGGCAATGCGTGGAAATCGCAGGTCTTGGTGCAGCATGAAGACCCGGACGGGGATGATGTTGGGGTCACACAAGTGGTTGATGAAGCGGCTGATGTTGCCGTAGTAACGGGCGTCGATGCAGTACACCTCTCCATCCTGATGGGAGGGCGTCATTCATCACATCTACCACCACCCTGCTGGCTGGGCCAACCTGCCCACCCCCCTGACCACCCAGCCCCTCCTCCTCAGGTTTCCATCTGCTGACTGAGAGGAGGGCGGCAGAGGGGTCTCCTGCCCACCTTGTTGTCTAAGTCGAAGAGATAAGAATCATCCTCTCTCACATCAGCCTCAGCATCAGAGATCAGCTCGCCGACATACCTGTCGGGCAGGGAGTGGTGGTTCTGGAGGTGAGCAGGGGTTACCGGGAGCAGGCTCCAGGCCCTGTCTCTCCTCACAGCCCCACGATTCCTCTTCCACTGTTTGCCAGCTGTTCGTGAATCTCACAGATCAACACAGCTGGAGCTGGGGTGGGCGACCCAAGGCACAGTGGGACCCCAAGGATAGCGGACATCATCTGGGAGGGAGGGGGTGGGTGGCCCCCACCCAGAAGGGGGATCAGGAGGAGGAACCTGGCGACACAGGCACGTGAGGGTACACACAGGACACACTCCCGCCAGCTGGGGTCCCACCAGACAACTAGATCAACAGGCGGGACCGGCAGAGTGGGGCCAGGGATGAGCTGGAGAAGCAGTGGTGGGGAAGTTAGAGGGAGGGGCTCGAGCCGCACCAGAGGATGAATCGGGTGAGCACGGCGGCGCCAAGCCTCTGGGGTGAAGGGATCAGTATCTGTGGGCAGTCGGCCTGGGTGGGGAAATCTGTTCAGGCGTAGACACGGGGGTTTGTGGACTAAGGATCACCCAGCAGGTGGGGGCAACGCTGGGCTGACAGGAGAGGGGTGAGGACGGCAGGAAGGGACGGAGCCACAGGAGCTATGAAGAACTGGGGGTGAGCACACCCACGTCTGGAAAGTAGTGGGAGAGGAGCTGGTGAAGAGGAAGAATGGATGGGTCGCGGGTGAGGACGGTGTCATGGGAGCCAGAGCTAAGGGGGGTGGCAGATGCCAGGAGAATGAGGACTGAGACACACGGGTCAGGGAGCGGGACTGCTGAGAGGCGGCATCAGCAGCGGGGTGAGGGTAAAGGCAGATTTGGACAGGGATGAGCAGTGAGTGGATGATGGGGAAACTGAGGCCCAGGAGGAAGGGGTCGCTTGTCTCAGTCAAATTGAGAGATGACATGATGGAAGAAAAATGAATGGTTTCTTAAATAGGCAATTGGGGCTGGATGACTTTTTTTCTTTTTTTTTCTTCTTTTCTTTTTTAAGGCCAAAGGAGACCTAGATTACGTTTGAAGGCCGTGGAGTAAAAGCCAGGGGACAGGAAGAGGTAACGGATACTGGGAAGAGAAAGAATTGATGGATGGAGAGGCCTGAGGCCCCTGATGAGGTGGACAGAAAGGTAGCTGTTATCACCTCCATTTTGCAGACAAGAAAAATGAGGCTCAAAGAGGTTGTGAACTTGGCCAAGGACACCCAGCTCTGTCTGTCTGTAAAACTGGGGCTTTCCCCAGTTGGGAAGGGCAGGGGAGAGGGAGTGTGAGGCTCGGAAATACACCGAAAAGGGGAGGGAAAGACGCAGGCACTGTGGTCTGGCCAGAGCGGAGGCTGGGGGATGGGGGTCAGAGGAGGCTGGCCAGAGTGGGGGCAGCATGAAGAGCTGGGACCCATCAGGGAGGAGGGCAAAGAGGGAGGCCTGGGAGTCAGCCGTGGCCCTGCATCCAGCCCCACGCCCCCAGGAGCCACAGTACCCCCTTCCCACCACTCACTCGCAAATGAAAGTCCCCTGGGGAATGGTCTGTAGGGCTCGGACGCCCCAGCCCATCTTGGCTGTTCGGTAGAGCTGCAGTCGCACCCTGGGGGTGGGAGAGAGGGTGATATTCAGTGGCGTGACCTGGAAGCGCCCCGAGGGAGAGAAGGGAGAAAGGGGAGTGAGGGGAGCTGAGGGGCTGGGCCTCACTTGATGCCACTCTGCACTACCCGGTTCTTGCAGTTTCTCCAGCAGGAGCACGCCTGGTTACACTCAAAAATCAGCGGGGGCTCGATCTTGTTAAATTCCTGGAGCAGCCGCCCGTCCTGGGGTTGAGGGAGGGGAGGACAGTGGTTTCTGTGCGGTGCCCACCTCAGCTGCCCAGGACTCCCAAGACTTCACAGAAAAATCCACTGCTGACCCCAACCCAGACACAGGGAGGACAGGCTGGGGGAGGCCACATATGCTCTTAGTTTATCCAACAGGAAACACACAACCATCGCCCTGGGTTTGCGTATACCTGGGCCAGGCCCCTCTCTGTCCTGGCAACATCCTAGGAATCCCAGGTCTCGCCCTGCCCTCTTTGCTGCTTCCCCCACAGGGTAGAAGGTGAGGGACAAGGTCCCAGGGAGTTGGTGTCAGAGGCCAGCTCCCCCAAAGGAGTGGATGAGTGCGTGTGCGGCCAGGGTGAGGGCACGTACCTTGTCATACCAGCAGCGAATGCTGAGCTGGCCACACAGGCAGTTGGAGCTGGAGCAGTCATCCCCGCATGTGCAGTGCTGGGGCGGGAGGCAGGGTCAGCTCACCCCCCAGAATCAGCCTTGGCCCCTCAGCTTCCACTGCCCCCTGCCCCACAACTGCTGTCCTTCCTCTAGGGTCCACATTGTAGGACAGTGATGGTGATGGTCCCAGGATGAGGGGGAATCAAGCTGTTGCTGATGGGGGTGTCTCTAGGGCCACCATGAGCCCATGTGATACCTTCACGTGTCCTAGAAAAAGGACCCCCTCCCTAGGTGGATGCAAGCCCACACCAGAGCTCCCTTTCAGCCCCACCACCTTGGCCAGGTGCCCTCGTTGGCCCACAGTGTGCCCAGCTGTACTTGGTGGCTCTGGGTGTCCCTTTGGGAGGAGGGCCCAGGGCCCTGCACTCACCTGTAGGTGGGTGATGTTGCGGTCTATGTTCATGGTGGACGTCTCGCAGTTCTCCGAGATGTACTTGTAATCCTCGGGGCAGGGCTCCCCGTCCACACCGTTGACACAGGGAATGGGCACGTTCTCATAGCCCCGAGCCACGTCCCTGGCAGGAGGGGAGATGGAGCTGGGTGGCTAGAGCATGGGGTGAGGACTCCCCTAGGTGGGGAGAGGGCTGGGTGAGGGAAGAGGGTGGCTCTGGGGCTTCACTGGGGCGTGGGGAGTAAGGTGCCCAGATAAAAGGCAGGACACTCAGTTAAATCTGAATTTCAGGGTGTCAAGAAACAATTTTTTAGTACAGGTATGTCCCAAACACTGCATGGGACACTCCTAACATTAAAAAAGTATGTACTGTTCACCCGAAATTCTAATTTAGCTGGGTGTTGTCTATTTTTATTTGGTGTATCTAGTTGATGTGTGCGTGTGGCGGGCGGACGGGGGACAGAGGTGGTTTTGGGGACTCAGAGGATTCGAGGGGCCGGGGGAGGGGGCGGAGGTGGCTCTGGGTAAAGAGAGAGCCCAGGCTCACCGGCAGATGATCTTCTCAGTGCGGATGGCCCGATTTCCCACCCCGAGCCGCAGCTTGCGGTTGAGCTGGAGCGCAAACCACACGTCAGAGCGCTCAGGGGTCAGGTCCCACGCCGTGTCCCCCTCCTTGTTCCGCAGCTCAGGGTTTGCCCCGCGTGACAGGAACAACCTGGGAGGGGACGGGAAGCCTGTGGGGTCCGGGGCTGTGACAGGGGGCAGAGGAGTGTCCAGGTGGGGGAGGGGTGGAGGCTCACAGCACGCAGTCGTGGTAGCTCTCCCGGGCTGCAATGTGTAGGGGCGTGTCCCCGTGGTAGTTGACAGCGTGGAGGTCGCAGCGGGCGTTCAGGAGAACCTCTGCGATGGCGGCGCTGCCGGTGAAGGAGGCCCAGTGCAGGCAGATGTTCTCCTCCTGTGGAGGTGGCACGGGGAGAGGTCTGAACCCAGCCGGCACCTTGCTCAGGGGCGGGGGGCTGCACCCACCTCCCGCATCCCGACCAAACTCTCACATTGTCTGTGAGGGTGACATCGGCGCCCCTTGTCAGCAGCATGCGGATCACCTCGATGTGCTTGTGCTCTGCGGCCCAGATGATGGGCGTCCACCCCCCACTGTCCTGTGGGTGGGGAGGGAAGGAGGAGGGTGGAGAGGCAGCTCCAGCCCTGCTCACCCAAACAGATGGGGTCAAGAGCACAGGCTCCGGAGCTAGACTCACGCTCAGAGTCCCAGCTCCACCACTCACAGGCTGTGGAACGCTGGGCAAGTCATTTAACGGCTCCGGGTCTCAGTTTCCTCGTTTATAAAATGGGACTAGTAAGTGCCTATTGCTCAAGGCTGCGAAGTGATTTTTCTCTTTTTAAAAAGTATGTATTTCCTTGGGACTTCCCTGGTGGTGCAGTGGTTAAGAATCTGCCTGCCAATGCAGGGGACACTGGTTCGAGCCCTGGTCTGGGAAGATCCCACATGCCGTGGAGCAACTAAGCCCGTGTGCCACAACTACTGAGGCCGCGTGCCACAACTACTGCAGCCCGCGCGCCTAGAGCCTGTGCTCCTCAACAAAGAGAAGCCACCGTAATGAGAAGCCCGCACACCGCAACAAAGAGTAGCCCCCGCTTGCCGCAACTAGGGAAAGCCCGCGTGCAACAACGAAGACCCAACACAGCCAATAAATAAATACATGAATTAAAAAAAAAAAAAAATTAAAAGAATAAAAAATACATATTTCCTTGATCTGCCCACTCAAAAGTCCTAGAAGCAGGAACCCAATAATAATGACCACCCCTACGTACACAGACTGTAGTCTCTAAAAAATACTTCCCATTTAAAGGAACCAGAGTTTCTTAGAGAAATGGTAGATCCTGAGTCTGGGGCAGGATAGGTACTGAAAAGGATGCTCTCAAAGGCCACTGGGTCATTTCAAAAGCCACAGGAGCCTATGGCAAGGGGCTTCTTCTGGACAAAGGACAGAACAATTCAAAGATCAAGACGAGCACCCCGATGTTCACTGCAGCACTATTTACAACAGCCAGGACATGGAAGCAACCTAAGTGTCCATCAACAGAGAAACAGATAAAGAAGATGTGGCACATATATACAATGGAATATTACTCAGCCATAAAAAGGAACAAAATTGGGTCATTTGTAGAGACATGGATGGACCTAGAGAGTGTCATACAGAGTGGAGGAAATCAGAAAAAGAAAAACAAGTATCTTATATTAACGCATATATGTGGAATCTAGAAAAATGGTAACGATGATCTTATTTGCAAAGCAGAAATAGAGACACAGACGTAGAGAACAAACGTGTGGATACGAAGGGGAGGATGGGAGGAACTGGGAGATTGGGATTGACACATATACGCTATTGATACCACGTATAAAACAGACAACTAATGAGGACATACTGCATAGCACAGGGAACTGTACCTAACACACTGTGGTGACCTAAATGGGAAGGAAATCCAAAAAAGACGGGATATATGTGTATGTATAGCTGATTCATTTTGCTGTACAGTAGAAACTAACACAACATTGTAAAGCAACTATACTCCAATAAAAATTAATTAAAATTAAAAAAACCCAAAGATCAAGAAGAATGACACAAACTAAAACACCTCCAACACGTGAAAAACTGAGTTAGTAAGGAATCTCACTGGACAGTTCTAGAGATTAAGGCCGCAACTCATTCTGAAAACTGATAAAAAGAAAAAAGAAAGAAACAGAAGAGAGTGAAGAGACATACAAACGAAGGGGGAAAAAGAGATGGGGACAGACTGGAACAGTGTGAAATGCAGGGAAAGGGTCAGAGGTCAGATGAGGGAGAAAGGGGACCTAAAGCCTGAGGCTGAGGCAAGGACCCCAGGGGGCTGGGCCGGAAGCCCGGCCGCTGACCTGGGCGTTGACGTCCACCTGTCCCGTGCTGAGCAGCAGGCTGACCATCTCCAGATTCCCAATTTTGGCTGCGTGGTGGAGGCAGGTGGAGCCGTCTTCCTCCTGAGGGCGATGCAGGCAGATGAGCCGGCTGGCTGGCACCTCAGGCCCGGCCCCTGAGCCCCACCCCGGCCTGCGCGGCCGCGCACCTTGCTGTAGACGCAGCCCCCGCGCTGCACCATGTAGCGAGCCACCTCCAGGTGGTTGTTCACCACGGCCTCCATCAGCGGCGTCCGCTGCTGCTTGTCCACAGCATTGATGTTCGCTCCAGCCTGCAAGGAGGGGGCACGCGGGCTGGCACCAGGGAGGGGCTGGGCAGGGGAGGGGGGTCCTAGGGCTGGGCCCGCGCTGACCTGCAGCAGTACGTGGCAGATCTCCACAGAGCCCTTCTGGGCAGCCGCGTGCAGGGGCGTGCGCTTGCTCTGCTGGTCGCTCTGGAAGTTGGGGTCCAGGTTGTCCACTGTGGGGAGGGCCCGCCACACCGGGAGAGGGAGGGACAGGTGGTAAGCAAGCTAGGGGGTGGGTGGCACCTCCTCCAGGAAGGCTTCTCAGGGCCCCAACCTGAGTCAGGGACCCCTCCTGGGCCTTCTTTGTGCTCACCTCCACTGCAGCACGGCACTGATCAGAGTAAGGAGAGCACCAGCTCTGCCTGAGTTCAAATGGCCCTGCCCCTGCCCCTTAGTACTGCTGTGCACTGGGCAAGGTAGTTAACCTCTCTGGGCCTCCGCTGGGAAGATTTAAGTGAGTGAACGTGCATAAGCACTCAGAACAGTCCCCAGTCCCCATCATCACGGGTTATTCCCCCACCACACTAAGTCCTTCAGGGCAAGGACGACGTCCCTCATTGCTGCCCTCCTGGCCCCGAGTCCAGTGACTGGTACATAATCGGTGCTCAGGCAGGGTTTGCTGAACGAAGGAGTGGAATACTCACACAGCATCAGGATCACCTTCTGCAGCTCCCCTTGCTTCACGGACAGGTATAGCTGCCGGGGGTGGAAACGGAGTTTCTTCCGCCTGCCATGGTGAGGGAGGGAGAGGGGGTTGAGTCCCCAGATTCAAGCATCGGTCCCAACACCTGTAGCTCCACACTTCCAGCCCCAGTCCTAGCTGCTGTGCCCGAGGGCAACCCCTACTCACCTCTCTGACTCCTGAATGACCAGGGCCTTTTCCAGGGCCTCCCGGCCTGGGCCAGGTGGCAGCCCCACAGCTGAGAGGCGGCCCCCACTGGGCAGGGTTAGGGAGGGCCCCGAGCTGTCGATGGTGTCAGCCAGGGGGTCGCAGGGTGGACGCCGGGGCTCCCCCTGTCCTCGCATCCGGGCGCTGTGGGAGAAGGTGTGAATGTTCAGGGGAGACGGGGACTGGGGCAGGGAGCAGACAGAAAGGAAGGGCAAAGCCAGTACCTGGGCTGGGAAGTGTCCGCTCTCCCAGGGGCATCCTGGGCCAGGGGCGGGGGGGCAGGGGCTGCAGTGCCAGCCGGTGGGGTCACCCCATCCCCCCGGGGGATGGTCACCTCCTGGGCCTCAGATGCGTCCTCCCCACAGTGGGGACAGAAGACCATCCCGTTCAGCTGGGACACACAGGCCTTGTGGAAGCGGTGGGCCACTCGGAAGTCAGGGTGACACTCCAGGAAGGTGCCCTGGGGGCAGGAAAACAATGTGGCCAGGCTCTGGGAGCCCCTACCCCCATGGGGCATGCTGCCTGTCTGCCCCACTGGTCACTCACCGCCGTGCAGAAGTAGCCACAGCCTGGGCAGCAGTGGTGTTTGACCATGCGGGCGCGGTGGGTCTCACAGAGCACCATCAGTGCCACGCGGCTTGACGGTCTCATGGTCTCCCGCTTGAGGATTGCAGCGTTGCAGCCCGATAGCTGTGCGCAGTGAGGATGGGTGACAAGAGGTGAGGCTGGGCTCTGGGGCTGGATGCCCTGGCAACTCACCTACCAGCCCAGAGGCCCACCTCTCCATCCACACTCTCCGTGGCCATGCACTTGTGCCCCGCTCTCTCGCTGATGCGGTCTATCTTGGGTGCCTCCATGCGGCAGCTGCAGAGGGGCAACTCCTCAAACCCACGCTCTGTCTCCAGCGAAGATGTGTCATTGGACACCCCTTGGATGGAGGAAAGAGGGAGCTGAGGGAGGCCCAGCCTCTCACCCACCGGGACCCCTCCTGGGGCCTCTCACCCCCGCCTTGACTTTCCCTCCGTGCTCCAGAACCCCCAAAGTCTGGCCATGGACACCCCAGCTCCAGCGGGGTTCCCCTCCTCCCCATTCCCTCCGGCCCCGAGGGCGCCCCCTAGTGGCTCCCTATCCCGGCAATTGGCAATTACCAGCGTGGTTGGGAGAGAGGGTCCCCTCGCTGGGCAGCTCCAGGGACCCCAGAGGGACCTCCATGTACTCACTGGGGCCTGAGGAGCCCACACCATTCACTCCTGACACAGAGACAGAGAGAGTGAGAGTGCGAGCTCACAGGTGCCTGGATGCGGGGGTACATGCGGGTGTGCATGCTGAGCGTGTGTGTGCATGCATGCTCTCTGGGGGCCGGGAGGGGGCTGGAGGAGGGGACCCCAAAACAGAGGAGCCTTCTCACCTCGTGGCTCCTTGGCCCTCGGAGGCTCCCGCTTCCGCCGTTTCCGTGATGGCTTCACCCACGGGCTGTCCTTCCGCCATTTCTTTTTGGCTTTGCGCCGGCCGCTGGAACCACTCTGGGGAGGAGGAAGAGCGTTAAAGAGCCCGGCCCCCAGTCCGTAACCCCCTCCTTTGAGGACTCAGACCTCTGTCCCCGAAGCCCCCACTCCTCCGGGGACGCCAGCCTCCAGTTCTACCCTGTCAGACTGATTGCCTGACTCTTCATCTTCCTCTTCTTCTTCCTCTTCCTCCTCCTCCTCTTCCTCCTCTTCCTCTTCCTCCTCTTCCTCTTCCTCTTCCTCACTCAGTTGTTCAGCCAGAGCTTCGACCTCAGACTGGAAGAGAGGCAAAGTGGGGCTGAAGAAACAGTGACGCCCAGGCCACAGCTCTCTGCTGGGGGGAACTTGGGAGAGAGGCAGAGCAGGACACATCCGATCCCCGGGACTCAGAGAATGAGGCGGGATCAAGAAAACAACAATTCTCCACGGATGGCTCCCTGGTGACGATGAGTGTGAACAGGAAAGGAAGAAAAGGGCTGGATACAGAGAGGGGGTGTAGCATATTATACTGTAATAAAAAATAAGGTGCTATGGTGACATGCAACAACGTGATGAATCTTGGCAACATAACAGTAAACAGGAAAAGAAAGGAATACGTTCTAGATAACAAACGTATAGTATGAGACTCTTGATGAAGTTCATAAAGAGGCAAGACTGAAAACACTAAATGAAAAACTAATTAGAGGGGCTTCTCTGGTGGCGCAGTGGTTAAGAATCTGCCTGCCAATGCAGGGGACATGGGTTCGAGCCCTGGTCCGAGAAGATCTCACATGCTGCGGAGCAACTAAGCCTGTGCGCCACAACTACTGAGCCTGTGCTCTAGAGCCCGCGAGCCACAACTACTGAGCCCACGTACCACAACTACTGAAGCCCGTGCACCTAGAGTCCGTGCTCTGCAAGAAGAGAAGCCTCCACAATGAGAAGCCCGCGCACCGCAACAAAGACTAGCTCCTGCTCGCCGCAACTAGAGAAAGCCCGCGCGCAGCAACGAAGACCCAACACAGCCAAAGATTAAAACGAAAAACAAAAAAAACTAGAAACGCTATAATGAAGTCAGGCTGACATCTCCTGAATCCACTGATCTTAACTTCACTAATAAAAGACCAAATGTTCCATGCCTGATGTGATGCAACATCGGGCAGAGGGTTATGTGTTAATCCCCACCCAATCAGCCAACTCCTAAATGTGAAGAATTCTGTAGGATAACCGACTTGGTTTCTTCAATAAATAAATGGCAAGTTTGTTTTTTTTTTAAATAGGGAACCTATACATCAAGAGAGACCTAAGACAAATAATCAAATCAAGGTGTGGACCTCACTGAAACCTGACATACGAAAACTCATTTATGAAACAACCGAGAAAATGTGAAGACTGACTGATAGCAAGATGATGGTGTTAAAGCATCATTTGTAGGGACTTCCCTGGTGGTCCAGTGGAAGGGCTCCCCACTTCCACTGCAGGGGGCATGGGTTTGATCCCTGGCTGGGGAACTATGATCTCCACATACCGCATGGCGGAAAAAAAAAATTATTTGTAAATTTTTTAAAAACAGAAAGAGGTCTTATGTTTAGAGATACTTGTGGAAATATTTCTAGATAAAATGATACGGTATCTGCGATTTGCTCTGAAATAATCCAGTAAGTGTGGGTGTTGGGGAGGAAGAGATGAGTCAAGATCAGCTGTGTATTGATAATCCTTGGAGCTGGGTGATGGCTACCTGGGGGCTCACTATTCTATTCTTTTGTGTATATTTGAAAGTTTCCACGATAAAACGAATGAAAAGCAAAACAGGCAAGACTAAGCATTATGCTGCATGGACAAACATATATGTGAAATAAAACCAAACAAGGAGCAAAGGAATAAACAAGCAAACAAACAACAAATAAACCATAAAATGGGATGTTAAACCCCAAGTCCACGATGGTGATTATCACTGTGGAGAGGGGCAAGGGGATGATATGGGGTAGAGCATATACTGGAAATAAGTTATAGACAGTATGGGGCAGTGAGTTAGTGGGTGTTCAGAAAAGGAAGGAGAGAAGAAAGTGGGGCAGGAAAGACTGGAGAGCGAGCCCTGGACGCGGGGGAGCGCTGGCTGGGAGGGCGGCTGGCTCCCTCTCACCTTGCTGTCAGAGTCCACCCGCTCATCCACAGAGTAGGAATCGTAGTAGAGGCTGAAGTCATCCCCCACCACCGTTTCCCACTCCTCCAGGGACCCGGGGTCCCCCTTCTCCAGGGTCACTTCTCTCGAACCCCGTGCAGAACCCAACTCCTCTGACTAGAAAAAGATTTAAAGAAAAAAATTGAAGCTGCTGGCACTCCCTCACCAACGCCCCATCTCCCTTGAGGGCGAGATGGAGCCCCAGCTCCTAGGATCCCTCAGAGCAGTCCCCCAGCTGGAGAGGCCCAGGCCCTGTTCCCTGCCTCTCCTGGCTCACCAGGCCACCTCCTGAGTTCAGCTTCCTCCTTTTGGCCACATCTGGAAGGAGAGAGAGAAAGGAGTGAGGCCCGTACTCTAAACCCTTAGCACAGGCAAGCCGCAGGTAGGTGGGGGGTGGGACTGACCTGAGGTCACCTTCCCCAGCGAGTGCACATCATCACTCATGCGGAAATGCTGCACTTCAGGGGGCCGCTTCTCAGGGACTGGGGGCTGGGGGCGGAGAGGGAGCACACTTAGGGTCAGGGAGCATCTATGGTTCTGCCTGGATTAGCTTAGAGCCAAGCCCCAGGTGGGGGTGAGGTGGTGAGCCACACCCTCTAAAATGCCATCTGAAGTTCCATGCCAATAATAAGAACTGTGTCAAGCACATCCCACA
Source organism: Balaenoptera ricei (assembly GCF_028023285.1). NCBI lineage: Eukaryota > Metazoa > Chordata > Mammalia > Artiodactyla > Balaenopteridae > Balaenoptera > Balaenoptera ricei. The sequence goes on from NC_082649.1 coordinate 24,447,988, forward strand.
TCTAACACTGATGCCAAGAACCCTAAAAACACTGTCATAAAGCTTCTGAGATTCTGGGGCTCTTGTCATCTCCCTCCTTGGACATTTCTGTGGCCCTCAGCTCCTTCCCTGTAGAGATTCATAGTAAAACCTTTAAAACAGCAGGAGCAGTTTCAAAGAAGGGAGAAGTTCCCTTGGGGCCTGCTTTGAGGTAGAAAGGAAAAGTGGTTTGAAGTTTCTCTAGTCATTATCATAAGAGTAATTAAGACATTAACTACATAATTAACTCTTTAACATTTGTGTTTTTTACTCCCCTCTGCCTAAGAATGTAAACCCCAGGAAGATAGAAACCTGTCTGTTCCAGATTAAGTCCCAGTAGAGAAACTGACACACAGTAGAACCTTGGTAAATATGTGAAGCACTGACTGGATAAGAAAAGACCTGAAGCTAAATTGTAAAAAAGCAGCCCACAAGAGGTTTATGGTTAATTACTCTGTCTCTCCCACCCCCACAAACCTCCCCCTAAGCCTCACCTGTCCATTTCCTGGTTTGGACATGGTTTTCCTGGCTCGATGGACCTTGGGCTGCCCCTCCGGGCTGGCTGTGGCTGGAGGGGGTTCAGGCCCTGCTGCTGTTGCCCCCTGGGCCCCCGGCATACTCAGCAGCCTCATAGCCAAACTCTGGACTGATGGGGGTGATTTTCCTGCCCCTGTCATTGACATCTTGGCTCGGCTGGGACAGGCACCCCCCTTACTGGGGGAAGACGGGAATGACTTCGTGGCATGGCCTGAAAAACACAGGCACGCAGGCAGAAGATAAGAGGGGAGGCAAAGTCAGAGAATACCCCACCTCACCCCCAGGCTCCCTGGCCTCTCACCCATCAGGATGCGGCCCCCATGGAGGTCCCCATCTCCCTCGAGATTCTCGGGTTCGTCCCCAATGAGTGGTGTGGCCCCTACAGGGGTGTCAGCCCCCTCATCGCCGACGGTGACCGTGACAGAGGCTGGGGATGAGGGGCCAGCAGTCTCCAGGGAGTCGGGGTTGGCCTTGGGCAGGATCTCCTCACTACGAGGGGTGTCCCCCAAAGAGCCATGAACTGTAATGGAAAAGAAAAAGTTCAGGGCTAAGGGCTCAAAAGATCCTGTGTTGGGGGAGGTGAAGGTCCAACTGGGCCTGTTTCTGCTGCACTCACCTCTCTCGGTGGCTCCTCTGGGCTCCTTCTCCAGCACCAGCGCCCCCATCTCAGCGGGGGCCTCCCCCTGGGAGGGGACACAAGGGATAGGAGAGCTGGTCAGTCCTGTAGGAAGTTGAGGGGCCCAGGACGCCTGGGCCCTGGGAAGAGACAGGAGGCTCCGGGGCCTACCTCTTCCTCTATGGGGCCCCCCCCTTCCGCGGCCACGACTGCCCGGAGGGGCCGCACGACCCCTCCCCCGGGCCCGCATCAGCCCCCTCCCTCTCGGTAGACCCCGCATCTCAGGGGCCGAGAAGAGAGGAGGGGGAGGGGGCGGGGCCTCCGCACCCCGGCCCCGCCCCCTCCTCCCGGCTGCACGCGCCTCTCCCCTTTTGTCCCCCAGGCCGCGGGGACCCCGGGCACCAACCCCTCCAGCACCCACTGCCCCCCAGCCCGGTGGACGGCCCCTCGTGCCCCTCGCGCGTGTTCCTGGGGCGCCGGCGCCCGCTGCCCACTCGGGGGCAGCCGGCGGCTGCACGCGCGCCTCGGTGCCCACTCCCCCCACCTCCCACCCCCTGGTCCCCTCATCCGCCCCCGGTGCTGGCCCTCCGGATTGCTGCAAGTCTCGCCCGGGCCCCCCGGCCCCGATGCACCCCCGGAGCATTGCACGGGCGCGCGCTTCCCCCGGGCGCGCGCGCGGGCATGCACCCGCCTCTCCCCCTCCCCTTCCGCACCTCGGCGGCCGCCGCCGCTGCAGCTCCCGCCGCCGCCGCCATCGCCGCTTGCGCGGGGGGCCGAGCCGGCGCGCGGCCGCCCCGGGTCACGTGGGCGAGGAGGGAGGGCTAGGAGGAGCCTTAAAGGAGCCACTACGCGCTTTCTGGCCATTTTCCCCCGAGAGCGGTCTCAGAGATGGCAGTTCCTGTTCTAAGCTGGGGGCTGCAGGGGAGAATTCCTGCCATTCCTGGCCTCAGCTCAGCTGGGAACCGAAGGCGAGGCACGCCTGGGTCCAGGTGTGGCTTCTCCATCTGCCACCTGGCTTTAGGTAACTAGCGGAGCCACTGAGCCTCCCGGCTCTCGG